>NC_137786.1:74987479-76387479 GCF_963383645.1 Muscardinus avellanarius
GTGGCTTCCAGTGCTGCTCATTGTGGTGATGGGCTCTTACCAGAGACAACTGTAACTGACTTCTTCCACCCATTTGTAGAAGAGTAAACAAAAAAAAAATAACGTGCCCTTTTTACAGCATGTTTTGGTCCTACCTATTATTGCTTAGCCCTGTAACAGGTGTAATAAACTTCCTACTCACATACTCCAACTACCACTTGGGCAAGAACACTAATTACAAGATTCCAGGGAATCTTTCCATATCACTTAATGCAGCTCCTTGTCCTTCCTCTTTCAAAAAGTCATGTTTCTGTCACCCATCCCCTTGTCAAACTTTCAAGCTAAAAGTTAAGACTGTTTCATAAGTACTATCAGAAGACAAAAGGTTTAGACTGGTGTGGTGGTTCACTTAGGAACACCTTTGGTAACCTAGACCCTGTTTCAAAACACAAAATAAAAAAAGGACTGGAGGTGTGTAATGGATAGAAATGGAATGTTTCTAAAGAGCTTATGTATTAATGTTCAGAATTGATATGATTGAGTCATGAGAGTTGCAATCTCATCAGCAGATAAATTCGTTGTGACAGATTCAGCATGGCCTGGGTGGTAACCTATGCTGGGTGTGTGTGTAGCTGGACAAAGTGGGTCCCTGGGGCTGTGGCCTTAGGGACTGCACTGGTATCTTTGAGTCCCCTTGCTTGTTTGCGCTTTCTGGCTTCCGGCCTCCCTGATGTGAGAGCAGAGCCCTTGTCCTCTCCTTCTCTCTGCTCCCCATCACCCTGCCATGAGCTCTGCAGATGTGCTGTGGCCTGACATGGACCCAAAGTGTGAGATCTCCAAAAAATTGTGAGCAAATCAGTCTTCCTTCCAGTAAGTTGTGTGGTCAGTGAGAATGTTGACCAAGATAGGCTATATGTCTGAGTTTAGAACACCTCTGGGTTCCATTCCCAGTACCCCTCTCCACATGCATAAAATGAAATTAAAATAAAAAATACAAGACACAAGACTCTCGAATCAGAGGCAAAAGATTCCAGGCATAGCAAACACAACCTTGGACACTTTTACACTGATTCCCCTTGTCCTCGTCCTCAGTCCTGCGGGAGTGCTATGGTATAATGGAGATGGGTTAACCCACAAACTGGGTTTGTTCTGTAGCTTGGGGAACTCACAACATGGATAGTAAACAGTAAACACACCCATTCCTTGTTTTGGAGATATTACTTTATCCTTCAAAGCTTCTTTCTAAAAATCAACTCAGCCCTGAGAAATAGCTTAGGGGAAAAGTAGTTTGGTTTTGTAGTCATGGCTAACACAACAATATGTATATTAATGTAAGACTTATGGAGAAATCACTTCGGATAAAAACACTTCATCTCAGCTGAGCATGGCGGAGCATGCTTGTAATCCTAGCGTTTGGGAGGCTGAGACAGGAGGATCGTGTTTTGTGGGCAGCCTCAGGTACTTAGTGAGGCCCTTTGCAACTCAGACCTTGTTTCAAAAAAAAAAAAAAAGAATAAAAAATAGGGCTGGGGTGTAGCTTGGAGGTAGGATGCCCTTGGGTTCCACCCTCAGTACCACACACCAAAAAACTTCATCTCATCTTCTAATATTTCTGAAATATTTAACCCAACTAATATGTGTGATTAATTTGCATTTAAGCATGCTTTAATAAGTTCAATACATCTAGTAGTTGGTTCCAGATAAGGAAAACAATTAATTTGCCATACTATTAGTTCCTGAAATACTTCAATTCAGATGGATGTGTATTTACTTTTCACTGAGATGCCTGAGTATGTAGTGCTGTATAGTACAATAAAATAGTCAAGTAAATATTGAATGCCTGATTATGTATGTATACATATGTGTATGTACACACATAATTATATATGAAAACTACATGCTGTGTATATATATATATATATATATATATATATATATATATATATATTTCTACCTTTGAGTTATACCCCAGCCATTTTTATTTTTCATTTTGAAACAAGATTTTACTAGGTTGCCTCATTAAGTTGTTGAGGCTAGCCTTAAACCTGCGATCTTCCTGTCTCAGTCTCTCAAGTACTGGGATTATAGGCATGTGCCCCACATAACATCTCTAATATAGGTAGTATTATTTTCATTTATGGAAGGGGAAACAGAGAAGTTAAATAATTTTTGCACAGCTTGTAGTTGGCCAAGGGAGAATTCAAATACAGATTTCAGTTTTTCAATCTTCTGAGCATAACATGCTGGAGCTTTACCAATTTGCACAACACAACAAATGACACCATGAAGATTTAACACATTTCTTAATACATAATAAATTATGTGATATTATAAGGATTTGAGATATTGCTTATTACAATATAAGAAGATCTAGACTAAGATTAGGGACTACTTTAATCCATATGATAGCTTATAATAAGATGAATGTTATTATCTCTATGGGATCCTTGCTTGCTCACCTTTACTACAGAGATATACGTGTGTGTGTGTGTGTGTGTGTGTGTGTGTGTGTGTGTGTGTTTTACTGGGACTGCCTCCAGGGTTGCACTAACACTGAGCTACACTCTCAGCCCTTTTTATTTTTTGTTTTGAAATAGTCTTGCTAAATTGCTGAGGATGGCCTTGAACCTATGATCCCCAGGCGTCCACTGCCATGCCCAGCTGTACATATATCTTTATATCCTCTTCTTCAGCATGAAACACACAGGGAGTGCAAGTGCCTGTCACTCTGATGTCACTCAGGGAAAATGGAGCAGTAGTCCAGGGGCCTTATAATTTAGGCCCGCGTATCTACTTTGCAGGATGGATTTTCTTTTGTGCTTTCTGCTCGCCTTTGTACACTCCTCTGCTGGGATGTGCATGGCCTTGCAGTGGGGACAGACAAATGAGACAGAGAAAATGGCAGAGTGAAATCTTTGGCTCGCACAGACTTTATATTCTGAAGCAGATATCCTCATAGACAAAATCAAGCCTTCTTTTTTATTTATTTTTTTAACCACTCTCAGGTTCAAGAACTATATATAAATTACATATATGCGTATGTATGTTGTATGAGCATTAAGTGCTGAATGTTAAATTAGCATTACATACATGCATTTAGCTAAATGCATAAAACAGTCCCTAATACATTATGAAACTATTTTGTATTTTAATGCTTAGGATCTATTTTTCTTAATAATTAAGTTTGAAATGTCTATTCCCCCTCCTATTCAAGCATTTTTTTTTTCTATTCATCATGTGTATTTTTCTCTGAAATTCATATACTCATGATTCCACTGGTAGCTTCAGGGTACTTAAGCAGATAGGTCTTGTACTTAATTTCACTAAGTGCACCTCAAAATGCACCTGAGCCTTTTTTTTCCATTTGTTTTGTCCTTTATTTAACCCTCAAGGATAGTTAGACGGATGATCAATTTTACAGGAAAGTAGTTTAATCATTACTGGTTGCATTGACCATCACTATTGGTATTATACGTACTGAAGCTAGTTGTCCTGGAAAAAAATAAATGAAGTCATTTTTTGGATAACCTAGAGACAAAAGATAAGTGTTCTGGATTTATTACTTTCTTTTATCTTTTAAAGTTTAACATTATGTTGAGAAAGAGCTTAAGAATATGGCATAAAGCCCTCAATAGCAATATAGTCAAGTCATTTAATATCTTGGAATAAGTGATACCTTCATCATTGAAGTAGTCAATTTATTTGATGCGTTTTGTTACATTATATGATCAAACTCAATGTAACATATTATTTTACCTCTGCTACTTTAGCATTTGTGCTAATTTGATCAGGAGTGAACTGAAGTTTACCTACCTTTATCTACGGTAAAATAATAATAATACAATGAATTTGTAGGGCAGTATGTTCAAAGTATTTAAGAGAACTAATACAATTTTGGGGGGCACAGTGAAAAACGCCTGTAATTCCAGTACTTGGGAGACTGAGACAGGAGGATCACAGGTTTGAGGACAGCTTCAGCAGCTTGGTGAGACCCTACTTCAAAAAATAAAAAATAAAAAAGGCTGTGGTCTAGCTTGGAGGGAGAATGCTTCTGGATTCAATCCCCAGCACCCAAGAAGAAAAGGAAAGAAAAGAAAAAAAAATGAAAAAGACAAAAGATAATTAAAAGGTAATTCTTTTTTTTTAGCAATTTCTCTTTTTTTAATGGTTTGTATATCTTATTTTTATTTAAAACTGGCATTTAATTGACAACTTTATTCCTGTATCTTCTCATGAATACATGTTTTATTTATGAACATTTAAACTATTTTATTTATTTATATTGGTACAGTGTATTTGCACAGGGTATAGCCCAATTCATAGCTTCTCTTGATTTGGATCGTGGCTTTATGGAAAAATACCTATTATCTGTATTGGAGCAGGCCTGACTATATGCCAGCAGGAAGCACCTTGGAGTAGTAATATATAATATTTTGATTTTGAGATTTCTTTTCACATACTCATTTTTGTTTTTCTTGTGGTGCTGAGGATTTAACTTAGGAGCATTCTCCCTCCAAGCTACACCCACAGCCTTTTTTATTTTTTGTATAGAAACAGAGTCTTGCCAGGTTTCTGATGACATCTTCAAACCTTTGAATCTCCTCTATTAGCCTCCCAAATATTAGGATTACAGGCATGTGCCACCATCCCTGGCTCAAATAAGCATTTTTGTTGTTAATGTTGTTGTACTGGGGATTGAACCCCAGGGTATTCTAGCTTCTGAGCTACACCCCTAGCTTTTTTACTTTTTAAATTTTGAACTGGTCTGGCTAAATTGCGGCTGGCTGGCTTCCAACTGGCAATCATTCTTTCTCAACCTCCCAAGTTACAGGATTACAGGTGTGCACTACCAATAAGGTAACTGAGGCAAAACATAGAAAGAAATGTACAAGCCGGGTGTGGTGGCGCACGCTTATAATCCCAGCATTTGGGAGGCTGAGACAGGAGGATCGTGGTTCAAGGACAGCCTCAGTTACTTAGTGAGGCCCTTTGCAACTCAGTGAGATCCTGTTTCAAAATAGAATAAAATATAGGGAAGGGGGTGTAGCTCAGAGGTAGAATGCCCCTGGGTTCCATCCCCAGTACTGCCAAAAAAAAAAAAAAAAAAAAAAAGAAATGTAGAAATGTACAGATCTTAAATGTATAATTAGGTAAATGAGGAAGTTCCTTAGTTCCCCTCAATTCACTCCCCACCCTACAAGCAACCACTATTCTGGTGTCTATTGATGTGGATCAGTTTCCTGTGTTCTTTGCATATAAATGAAATTATATAACATGTGTTTTGTACCTGGCTTCTTTCACTCAACATAGTTCTTGTATAAATTTTAATGAGTAACTTCTAATCATTGTTTTCACAATTGGTACCAAAATTGGTAATATTCTGATGCCTCTAATCATATATACTTTTCTAATTTTAAATTCTGTGTATATACATTTTAAATTTTCTAAAATTAAAAAATATAGTATTTCAGTGCAACATATCACCTATTTCCCATTTCTTTCTTTCTTTTTTTTTAGTACTGGGGATTGAAATCATGGGTATTCAATCTCTAAGCTATACTTCTTGCCTTCTTTTTTTTCTTCTTCTTTTTTTAAATTTGGAAATAGGTTCTCCCTAAATTACTGAGATCATCCTGTCTCAGCCTCCCAAGTATTAAGATTACTGGTATACACCATCACACCTGGCTCATTTCTCTCATTTCTTGATTTTATATTTAGCAATAATTGTATTTAGTAATTATATATATTATAAAATTATATTATACATAAATATATTTAGTAATTGTATTTAGTAATACAAATGTATGACTAAAGATAGGAAGAAAACTGGGCTTTATCAAGGTGAGCTCTCAAGGGCTGCTGTATATTGCTTCAGGATCTTTAAAGTGGATTATGTAAAAAATATGCTGTTTAGAAGATGTAAATAGTTTTTCTGATTTATTTCTTAACCATTAAGTTTAAAGGACAAATAGCATGGCTGGCTGGGGCTTTTAGGGGCGAGGAGGTAGATCATATGATTTATTTATTACCTATAGAACTCTGATGCATAGGATATATTTTTTGATTTGACCAAAGAATTTCTTGAACACATTTTAAAAGTAGAACTTTGTACATGAAAAGTGCATAAACTGGGATAGTAAATATGGAGGATAGGAAAGTGGAAGGAAAATAAGGACTATTTTTATTTTTATTTTTATTTTTTTTGGTGCTACTGTGGATGGAACCTTTCTCTGAGCTACACTCCCAGAGATTATATATATATATATATATATATATATATATATATATATATATATCATTGGTACTGGGGTTCTTGGAAACCATTCTACCTCCAGGCTACACTCCCAGACCTATTTTATACTTTTTTTTAATTTTTGGAAACAGGGTCTCTTAAGCCAGCACACTGGATTCAAACCTGCACGATTCTCCTGTCTCCACCTCCCAAGTGTGGGGATTACAAGCGTGAGCCACCACGCCTGGCTTCCTATCTTATATTTTTATTTGGCTTCCTATTTTATATTTTTATTTGGAAACAGGGTCTCTTAAGCCAGCCAGGCTGGCTTCGAACCTGTGCCATCTTCCTGTCTCCACCTCCCAAGCCTGGGGATTACAAGCATGCACCACCACACCCGGCAAATAAGCACTATTTTGAGTCTTCTAATTTTTTTTTTTTAAATTGTGGTACTGGGGATAAAGACCAGGAGTCTTCTACCTCTGGGCTACATTTCCAGACCTATTTTATATTTTATTTGGAAACAGGGTCTCACTAAGTTGCTGAGAGCCTCACTTAGGGGCTGAGGCTGGCCTCGAACCTGTGTGATCCTCCTGTCTCAGCCTCCCAAATGTGGGGATTACAAGGGTGCGACAATGTGCCCTGCTGAGCCTTCTAAATCTTACTTATCTGTACCATTTTAGCTGATTATTGGGAAGGGTGACATGTCCTCTGTGTTCTAACACTAGCGCTTAGTGGCCACATGTGGGAGCTGGTTACAATGACAATGAAAATTTTTTTTCTTTTTGGTGGTACTGGGAGTGGAACCCAGGGGCTCTCTACCTCAGGGCTATACTCTCAAAAATATTTATATTTTATTTGGAAGCAGGTTCTCATTAAGTTGCTGAGAGCCTCACTAAGTAGTCGAGGGTTGCTTTGAACCTGTGCGATCCTCCTGTCTCAGCCTCCCAAGTGCAGGGATTTCAAGCGTGCACCACCACACCTGGCAATAATGAACTTTTGAACTTACAACTACTTATAGGTAAGTTCAAAAGAAGCCAGCCATGATAGCGAGATTTTTTTTTTTTTTTTTTTTTTTTTTTTTTTTTTTTTTTGGTGGTACTGGGGTTCCTGGAAACCCTTCTACTTCTGGGTTACACTCCCAGACCATATATATTTGGAAACAGGGTCTCTTAAGCCAGCAAGGCTGGCTTCGAACCAGTGCGATCCTCCTGTCTCTGCCTCCCAAGCGCGGGGATTACAAGTGTGCCCCACCATGCTTGGCTGATACGTAAATTTTAAAGTCTTAATAATTAGGTGTCTTGGTAGGATAAACAGATTCTTGATTAGGCAGAGTAAATTAAGCCTACTGAATGAATTCTGAATCCAGGCTTTAAAAAACGTCAGTGGCTAGGACAATGCCTCTCCACCCTGAATATTATTAGGAAGTGTCTGTGATTTAATCAGGGCCAGCTGTTTTAATAAGGCTCTTTGACCACCTACTGTAATCAACTGATGGTTAGCGTCTTGACATCTAGAGATAACAGTGAGGTTTTCTGTACCTGGAGAACCCAGGAAGCAAGGCTGTCAGTCGTGAGGTTCGCTCTACACACTGGTAGCTTTCAAAGGCCTTTTCAGTCTGAAAAGAGCCGTCTATAATTGTACTTGGTGGAAGGCATTCCTAGTATATTCCCATAAGTCAAGGGCTTTTTTCTAAACTAAAACCTTTTTCTAAAAATAAGTAACACATTCAAGTTTGGAAATCAAAGTAATATTGAAAGTGCATATTGCCAGGTCTTTAACACATTCACCTCTTTCCCACCCCCCACCCCCGACAACTACTGTTGTAGTGGAGTTGGCATCTTTGTGTATTTTCCAGTGTTTCTTTATGCAAATCTAAGAGCATTTATTGTTTTTCCCTCTACATGTAGATATGCATATTCTATACACTGCTTCATTATTTGCTTTTGTTAATCTAACAATGTGTTATGAAAATCTTCCATATCAGCACTTAGAGGCTTTGATTTGTTTTTATAACTGTTGCAGAGCATTCTGTTGTGTGGATCTACCAGAATTCATGTAAGCACCTTCCCCATACTTAATCAAAAGCACAATATGCATAACCTTTTGCATAAAACAGGTTTGCATTTCCAAGCAGGATTCTTATTTGTAGAGATCCATTTCATATGGAAGACTTATGGAATAAATACTTGGAAGAGGTAATTCTCTTTTTGTAACTATTAATTCTAGAAAAGCCTTTCTTTGTTGATATACTTAGTGCCACGAGTGGGAGCTTTGGAATGGATTCCTACATACCATGGCTTTCTCCATTCTCCATGGGTAGAGTATGTGATTTAAGCACTAACAAAGCAGGGGCATACCAAATTGTCTTTTGAGAAAGAATATGATATTCTTAAAGAGATTAAAAGCATAGTGCAGGCTGGGTGTGGTGGCATACACTTGTAATCCCAGCATTAGGGAGGTGGAGACTGGAGGATCGCAATTTGTGGACAGCTTCAGCTACTTAGCGAGGCCCTTCACAACTCAGTGAGACCCTGTTTCAAAAACAAAAAGACTAAAAATTCGGGCTGGGGGTTTAACTGGGGCTGGGGATTTAGCTCGGAGGTACAATGCCCCCAGATTCCACCCCTGGTACTGAAAAAAAAAAAAAAAAAAGCACAGTGCAAAGTCAGGCATGGTGACACATGCTTGTAATCCCAGCACTTGGGAGGCTGAGACAGGAGGATCGCACAAGTTCGAAGCCAGCCTCAGCTACTGGGAGGTAGAAAAGCCCCTGGGTTTCATCCCCAGTACCACCAAAAACAAACACACAAAAAAAACCCAAAGTGCAGTGATCAGGAAAAACCAGACTTCTTTTGCCGTCATGTTCCGGAGTGGAGTGGAGTGGTATGTGAGTGGATGGCCTAATCTTTTCAGTGACCAGCACTATGGAGGGCTTACTTGAGCCTCATGGCAGCCCTGTGAGTTAGTGACAACACCTTGATGTTCCAGAAAGTCCATACTTAATGAGAACCAGTAACTTGGCAAATATTGCCTCTTGCATGAGGGGTAAAGTTGGTCTATTTCGCAGTCAGGAAATACGGTACTCATATCACCATGCCATCAAGCAGGTTAAGTAAGACAAATCAGAGCAAGTCCATTGTAGACAGCACTCTGTCACGTTCAGGTCTCGCCCTCATGTGCACAGCCCGAGCTTGTCTTCTCAGGCTGCTCCTGCCTTTGCAGCCTTCCAGGCAATGGTTCCTTTTTTTGTGGCCAGGAGGGTGGGTCAAGGGAACTCACAAGAACCCTGTGCTGGGGGCTTTGGAGTGTCTGAACTACTTTCTACTCAGCACGGAATCACCCTGCATGTAGTTCCTGCTCCCTTCCTCTCAGCACTAAGTTAGTAGGTCCCCAGGGTGATCATCAGATCCATTTGGCAGAGGGAGAACATGGATACTTAGGCCTGGAGATAATCAAGACTGTGGTGTAAGCTGGGCGTGAGGCTGAGGCAGGAAGATCACGGTTTGTGGTCAGCCCTAGCCATTTAGTGAGGTTTGCAGCAATTTAGTGAGAATGACCTTGTTTCAAGATAAAAAATAAAATAGGGCTTGGGATATGGCTCAGAGGTAGAATGCACACGCACACGCACACACATGTGCGCGTGCTCACACACACACACACACACACACACGACGGATGGATGGATCTGACCATCTGGCAATTGATGTTGCTGCTAAAACCAAAAGCTAGCGAACATTTCTCTATGTATTATCCTAAATTCTTTGAGGCATAAGTTCCCGGGAGAGAGGCTGTGTCTGGGAGAGGAGAGATTAAAAAGGAACCTCCGTTTTGGTGATGGAGACTTTGGAGATTCAGAGCTGGGAGCTGAACTTTCCTTTCCTTTCATCATAGGGTCATGCTTAAAGTCAGTCTGTAAGGGTGACATGCAGGAAAGACTCCATGGTGATTGAGAGCAAAATAGAAAAGGGAGTTAATTTATCAAATGATAATTAAGATTCTCTGTCCTGGAGAGGTTTTCTTTGTGATTTCAATTACTCTACTTAATACCCAAATCATCAAAACAAAAGAACCTCGTGCAAGTTCGAGTTGGGCCTCTGGGGCACAGGACAACCGATAGCCAGGCTTGGCAGGGTCCCTGTCTGTGTTCTGCTCCCCTAGAGTTCACTGTTTATCAACCTGCTCAGGTCCCATCTGCCCGCCCCTGTTCCCTAATACTGGACCCTGCTAGCCTCTCAAGCCAGTTCTTATTTTACCAAAAGTTGTGAAAGATGATTCCACATGTGCTGCCTGAAAATTCTAAATGCCGGCTAGACAACCTCTTGTGGTGTCTCCTGCCTCCCATGCTATTTATTTGAAATGGTTCTCTCAGCTGTTACTCAAGAGTCTCGGCCAAGTCCTTTCCTCTGTTGTCCTCTTCTGTGATCCCCATAGAGCTAATGAAGTCCTGAATGCTTCCTTTCTGTTATTGAAGGCTCTTCTTGCCCTGACAGGACTTTGGTTTTCTCTTGTCTCAGAACTCACCCTTGAGGCCTTCAGGGATTTCCCCTTTGCAGGTCTTTCCTTGCTTCTCCTTGATAAGCTCACTTCTAGGCCAGACTTTCACTCTTACCCTTTGTTGGTAACACCCTGAACTTCATCTTCAGTGTTCACTGATACACTGACTTGTTCATAGTTGTACCATTCTCATGGATACGTCAAACTCAACATGCTGAAAACAGAATTAGTTACCTTCCACATGAGGTAGTGACCCCCTCCAATGGCAATTTGGACTTTACCAGGATTCTAACTAATCACTTAAGCTTAAAACTGTACACTATTCAATTCTTTATCGATTATACTCTAATATCCTAACTACTTTCTGAATTTTGACAATTCTATTTTTACTAATTGATTGTGTGTGTGTGTGTGTGTGTGTGTGTGTGTGTGTGTGTGTGTGTCTGGGGATGGAACCCAGGGCATTCAACCTCCCATTTACACCCCCTGCACTGTTTTTTTTTTTTTTTAATTCTTTACTTTGAAACATGGTCTCACTAAATTGCAGAGAGCTTCACTAAGTAGGTGAGGCTGTCCGCAAACCGTGATCCTCCAGTCTCAGCCTTCCGAATGCTGGGATTATAAGGATGTGCCACCATGCCCGGCTCAACTAATTGATTTCTTAAACCCAGACATCTTTTTTCTCTTTTCTCTTTGATTCTGGGGACTGAACCCAGGAGCATTCTACATCTAAGCTACACCTCCAGCCCTATTTTATTTTTTATTTTGGAATAGGGTCTCACTAAGTTGCTGCGGCTGTCCTCAAACCCATGATCCTCCTGTCTCAGCCTCCCAAAATACAGGGATTATAGGCATGTGTCACCACACCCAGCTTCCAAGACACTTTTAGCCTGCAGTGTGTGTGTGTGTGTGTGTGTGTGTGTGTGTGTGTGTGTGTGTGAAAGAGAGAGAGAGAGAGAGAGAGAGAGAGAGAGAGAGAGAGAAGAGAGGAGAGAGAGGACACACACACACACACACACACACACACATATACTGGAGATTGAAACCAAGGGCATTCTATCTCTGAGGTATACCTACAGCCCTTTTTATTTTGAAGTGGTCTTGATAAATTGCTGAGAGTCTCACTAAATTGCCATGGCTGGCTTAGAACTTGTGATCCTCCTGCCTCAGCCTCCCACGTACTGGTATCACATTTACCACACCTGGCTTAATTTGCAAATATACAATCAAGCCCCAAACAACATTTCCTGTCTCTTCTCTTACTGCTCCCCTAGACAGGGTTGTGCTTTATCTAAATGAAATGGTCCTTATTTCCTGCATGTTCATCACTCACAGTTCTCATCTCTGTGACTTTGTATCTATTATTTCTTCCTTGTAGAAGGAAGAAATTCCAAGGCTGGAATAATAGTTGCAGATCCCAGTATGACTAAAACTTGAGCATCCTTGTTGAAAAAGTAGGGAAAAAGTAACTTCTGCTAAAGCTATTAAGATGTAAAGCATTTACCTTTTTCCTGCGTATCTCCTCTGCTAATGAACATGCTCTTTTGGCCCACCTGACTTCACTTATAAAAAACAAACTCATAGATAAAATTGTTAAAAATTTCAAGTTGGAGAGCTGGAGATGTAGCTCAGTGGCAGAGCACTTGCTCAGCATGCATGAGGCCCTGGATTCAACCTCCAGTATTGCAAACAACAAAACAAAACAAAACAAAATCCCTCAGAAGTTCAGAGAGCAGAATAAACTCAACACAAGGATAGGAAACATGCTCACAAATCAGCTTTGCCCCCATCCTTTGGGCCCTTCTTAATCCTGCCCACTCCCCCAAAACAAGTGAGAGGCTGCCAGTGCTGAGTAGATTATGAAGTATCCATGCTCTGGACTCTGCTTTCCCTTTCCAAAGATGGGCAAAGTGGTTCCCCTCAGAGCATTTGGTGGACATATTGAGAACACTTTCTATCTTCTATTATGATGTAAGTTTCTAAAAGCAGGCACTACATTTTCAACCATCTTGGAATCTACCACATGTATTACATATAATTATTGCTTAATAAATGTTGGCTGAAAATTAGTCAAGAGAACGAAACAAAACAAAAATGAACAAACGTTATTTTAAAACCATATGCAACATTTCTCTGAACCACATTCCTTTTTTCCAGAGCAGAAATCGCTGCTGATGTAAAAGCCCAAGTTCTCCAGGTGATTAGCAGAGCCTTCCTGCTTTTCTTTTCTATTTTTAAATTAATCTTTATATTGATCTTTTGGAGGACTGTGTGTGTGTGTGTGTGTGTGTGTGTGTGTGTGTGTGTGTTATGTGTTACTGAGGATTAACCAGGGGTGTACTACCTCTGAATTATATTTTCAGCTCTATTTTTTTTTTTTGAAACAGGGTCTCACTAAGTTCCTGTGGGCCTCCTTAAATTGCTCAGGCTGTCCTTGAACCTGCAACCTTCCAGTCTCAGCCTCCCAAGTACTGGGATTACAGGTGTGTACCACTTTGCCAGAGTAGGAGTTCCCTTTTGAAATTATAACTTAATTTTGGTAATGGATATATTTTGCAACTTTCAAAAACATAAAATTTAATTTACTCAAATGTTTAAATATTATCCTATATTTACAAACTTTTTGTTAAAAACTATTTTTTTTAAATTTTTTGATACTGGGAATTGAACCCAGGAACATTCTACCTCCTAGCTATACCCTTGGTCCTATTTATTTATTTATTGCTAGTACTGGGGTTTCTGGAAACCCTCCTACCTCCGGGCTACACTCCCAGACACCTGTTTTTTTAATTTTTATTTGGAAACAGGGTCTCTTAAACCAGCGATGCTGGCTTCGAACCTGCGCGATCCTCCTATCCTCCTGTCTCCGCCTCATAAGTGCGGGGATTACAAGCATGGGCCACTCCCCCCCTCGCCCCCGCTTATATTTATATTTTTGAAACAGGTTCCCACTAGGTAATTGAGAGTCTCACCACTTGCTGAGTCTGTTCTGGAACCTGTGATTCTTCTGTTTCAGCCTCCCGAGTACTGAGTACTGGAATTACAAGCATGTGCCACCATGCCTGGCTTAAAATAACTATTGTGTGTGTGTGTGTGTGTGTGTGTGTGTGTGTGTGTGTGTGTGTGTTTGGGGATGGAACCCAGGGGCATTTGACCTCCAAGCTACACCCTTTGCCCTATTTTTTATTCTTTTTATTTTGAAACAGGGTCTCATTAAGTTGCAGAGGGCCTCACTAAGTAGCTGAGGCTGTCCGTGAACCGCAATCCTTGGTCTCAGCCTCCCAAATGCTGGGATTACAAACGTGCGCCACCACGCCCGGCTTAAAATAACTATTTTGATGAAAACAGAAATGCTGGAAATACTGTGTGTGTGTGTGTGTGTGTGTGTGTGTGTGTGTGTGTGTGGTACTGGGGTTCCTGGAAGCCCTTCTACCTTGGGGCTACACTCCCAGACCTATTTTATATTTTTATTTGGAAACAGGGTCTCTTAAACCAGCACGGCTGGCTTCAAACCTGCACGATCCTCCTGGCTCCATCTCCCAAGCGCGGGGATTACAAGCGTGCGCCACCACGCCCCGCTTTGGAAATACTTTCTATTTATGTATTTTAGTTAAAATTATAACTTATTTCATGGAAATGTCTTTCTTAAGGATCTTTGGAAAATTTGTGTATTTAAACAGGTTACCAGAGATCCTCATGAATTGCTTTGATGAAGTTGAACCTCTCAATAAGAGCCTTACGCTTCCTACATAGGCTGAATACTGCCTCGTCCAAAAACTGTTATCCAATTCACAACCCTCCCACAGAGACACACACAGTCATCTTTTCCTATATTTTGAGTGGAAAGCTGAGAAAGCTCATTTGTGCTTGGAGGATATGCTGCTTTTTAAAAACACGATAAAGTGGAATAAATTTAAACAGCAAAACATTAATTAAAAAAACGCACCACAGACACTGCATCACTAAGAAAGCCAGTAACTTTACTGAATTGTCTGCAAAATACAAATTATACCTTATTTCCAGCAGGAGAAACTTTTGAAAATTTCCCACTTTAATTCACTACAGACAGCTGAATTAAGTCCCTTGAGATACACAGATGTGGTTTAACTTAGTTATAACATCTTGTCATCTAGTGGCGACAAAGTCCAGCTTATGCCGCTGTGAGCCTCTATTTGAATATTTGTTGCAAATGCTTGTATGCCCTCATTTACAAGCTATTTTAATTACTGTCATTTAATGGAAACAAGTCCCCAGAAAAAGAAAGAAAGAAGAAAAATGATACAGCAAACCATCCGAAGCAAGCCCGGTCCTATGCCTACAGCGACCCACGTCTGTTTGCTCCAAACACTTGACGCTGCATTCAAACCACGACAGAAGCTGTCACTTCGCTGACCTCTCTGAATACAACTGAGGTATGGATCAATCTGAGGTATGAACAGGGAAGGCAAATTGCAAGACCCGATTGTGAAAATAACCAAAATGGCCAGATTTCATGTTGAAGATATGTGGCTCGGATTGCTCCACATCTTTGGTTAAAACATATTAAGAAAAGCCTTTAATTACATCTGTAGTCTGAGGCATGCTAACAGACACCGGTATTCCAGCAATCTTCAAAAGATCTGTAGTGGCAGGAAATTAACGCCACACGAGTGTCGGCATCGCAGCAGATGGCACAAAGGAGAACAGATGAAGTATGCCATGCTTGGGCGACAGCCTTTATTGAGGGTTCAAGTGGCTTCTTTAATTTTTTTTTTTTTAAAGAAAGAAATACAAAGCATTTACTCTCTGGAAAAACAAACAAAAGGGAGAGAGGGGGCAAAAATGCTATCTCTAAGTTAAAAGGGGGGTATGTAAGAAAAACAAATACATAAACGTGTGAGAGGGCAGACTTCTTTTAAAAAGTGTATTGGGATTTTTTTTTTAAATTCTCACTTTAGTTAACCTTTAAATGATCTAAGGATGACAGGTATTTTCATATTAATCGTTACAAAATGTTAAATTCCACCTTTGGGAAAAATAAGCCATTTTACTAAAAACCACGATTGTTAAAAAGGTTAAAATGAACGGCCTCCACACACCAGTGCATACAACATACAGGTTGCACAGCTCCTGGAAATTGCATCACTATTACCAGTTTTGAAGCTTAATATTACCAAAAATCTTTTAAAATAGGGTTACGTATAACAATACTTGTGGTTGTGTAAAATTCCATGTATGGTTCTTTTACGCACCACGGAGAATGTTGTCTAAAAGGTTACTCTAGGATGGGCAACAGAAAAGAGTACTTCCTTGGGCTCTTCCCTAAACTCCTGAATACAAAGGACTTACTGTGATAGAAAACCGTACTAGTTTTGCAAATACAATAAGTGATAAATTACAGCAAAAAGGCATAAGGGTAAAGATAGACAGCGATTGTTTACAGAAAGTGACGCATCACAATCAAAATTGTGCTTCTCATTAAATCATCTTTAAAAAATTCTCAGATTATCCCTTCGCTATCTCGCCACCACTTCCTATGAATACAGTGATGGAAACAAGAGATGACTGGCATCCGATTTCAAATGATTCTGTTCTTTTCATGTTCTTATAAAACTATTGTCAGAACTGCTATAAATAGCCAAGGCTTCTGCTGGTACTTCAGCTTACTTCATCTTCAGCATTAGAAATTCACATTTTCTTTGTTGCTGAGGCAAATTGCAGGTAAAAAAATTAATATGGCTATTTCTTCATATTTTCATATAATGACCCTTTCCCACCCACTGGTAAGATTTTGCTGATCCTGATAAATGAAAGTGTTGAGAAATGACAGAGGATATTGGTGACATGTTTGCATATTTTTTTTATACATACCAAGTTATAAGGATGAGTTACAAAGATGGGATCAAGTTCTGATGAAGAAAATGGTTTTATTATTTTCCCCGTGTGTGTGTATGTGTGCATGCACATGAGCTCTACTACATGTATTTTTAAGGATGATTTTCTGTTTTTCCTCTGCATAAATGCTATTCTTTCATGTTCCATGGATACCTTTAGTGGTGGGATATATATGAAATGGTTGATAATTTTTTTTTTGCTTTTAGTATATAAAACATTAGTACAAGGCAGGCTAGCATCCTATATGGATACAACCAAAGGTGCATCGTGGTCTAATTATGGATTGCAGATCAAGTTAAGAAAAATATAGCCTCATTAATAAGGTCTCTTGGCTTCTGCCACCCAGCGGCAGCCTTTTACAATGAGAAACACATAGCAACTGTGCAAGCAAAACAAGAAGAGATGGGTAAGAAACATCCTACACATGATAGAGCAGTGCTGATATTACTGTCTACGTCTTCTTCGCCTTGTATGTCAATGTATATGACTGGAGATGAATCGACAGATCTTCACATTCCAAGAGAAGAAAATCATTCCTAGACTGAAATATATATTGACTTTTTATGGCACTCACTTTTTAAAGGGTCTGAAACTTAATCCCTTATAGACAAATATTAAACAAAAGTTATGTTTTCTTGAAAATTAAAAAAAAAGGGACATAGAGAGGTTCTTTAATGGGATTTCTTGAAATGGCTATTAAATCTCTTTATTGAAGAAAAAATAGATGACATACATGCTTTATGCAGAAGTGACATTTGGGGGTCCTGACACACAGGGATTGTTCAACAGTCCTATATTGCTGACAAGATCATTAAGGGTCGGTTAAAATAAGTAGAAATGGATGACAAAGCAACTATCCCTTTACCTGCTTCTTTCTTTTCTAGCACCCAGGCTTTCACATTTTTCTTCTGTGGGAATTTGGAACTTATTCACCAAGTAAACTCCATATCACTGGTTTCTAGGGCTGTATTTGTAGGACCTGTGCCCCAACACAGCTTTCTATTCTGGGCATATTTCTAAGAAACATATCAAATCCTAGGCTGAATACCAACCGCATAATTTAGGATATGGGCAAGTTAGGATATGCACTTACTGAATTCCAAGATGCATGGTGAAATGGTGAGATCAGAAAGGGGCCCTGCATTTGATAAAAATGCAAAAAACAAAAATAGCATGAACGAAACTAATTAGTATATACAATGGATGTCATTTGACCCGGTAGATTGCTAATGTATTAAAAACAATTTAGAGTGTTGCGATGTGCTATGTTCTAACCCACAGGTTATCCTTTTGACAGCCAACCTTGAACTTATAAAATGTATGCAGAGTAAAAGAAATCAGAAAGAAAATAGTTACTCAAATGTGCAACTGCACAAATATACCCCCCTCCCGCTATTGAGATAACAAAACTTCTGCTATTACCATAATATTATATATATTAGAAAGCTATACACAAGCATGTTAATTTCACAGATTTTTTAAAAGATTCTTAATATTTTATATAATTAGAAATACACATTTCAAAAACAAAACTTCTACAAAGAGAAAACAGTTATCTTGTTAGCAAAGCATGGGGTTCTTCATGGCTTAGGGTAGTGCTTTCTATACAAAAAGTCCTTTTTGGTTTTTTACAGGACTGTTTAAAATATTAGCGAAGCTATCAAGGGGGGAAAAACACATTTTGGCTTAAGTAAACTACAAAAAGCCACAAATGCTTTGCAAACTCTGTCTTACCTTTTATATGAAAATAAGCAAAATGTAATGTACATATTTTTATATTTTTATTTAATAAGAGATGCAGACCCAGATTTATTTATTTATTTAATTAAATACGTCAGCTCTCAAACTCCACGATTTTTAAAAATAGGTATGGTCCTCTTTTTAATGGTCTTTGATCCTTTTTAATGAGTGCCATACGCCAATGATATGCCTGCAGGTTTGTGAGCGTGCCGGGAGGATGTCAGGCGACCGGGCATGTTCCTAACATTTGCCAGTGGCCACCCACTGCCGGGTCCATCCAGACTTCTATACATTTTTCTATATGTTGCATAACAGCTGCTCTCTTTTTCAGTAAAGATCTGCCGCTTTTGGCAAATGTTTCCTTTTGTCTATTTACATGTAAATAACGTTGAACCTGCAACATGACACTATCTATTGTAACATACATTTTGCAAAGGAGCACAACAGTGAAAAGAAGTTAGCCTTAAAATCTATTTTGTACAAGTGTTCTGTTGTACAGCTCAAGTGCTAAGCTGATCTCAGCATGTCTGTTTATCTTTATACTGTATCACTGAGGCAATTGAAAAGTACTTTTACAAAACAGAGTACCTGACTTTTTTTTTTTTCCACACACGGCACATATAATGCATATCGACCCCCCTTCCCCATTAAGGTATAGCACACACACACACTGCAAGAAAAAAAAAACTATTAAGTAATAATGTGATCATGTTGCCCATCCTTCAGAGAGTCGCATGCGCTTGACTGAGGGACTTTCCCTTTCGTCCGGCGAAGGTCTGGTGAGTCCAATGGGGGAGTGGAATTCATTCCGGTGATCCTCTCGGTCGCTCCCGTCGTAGGAACTGCTACAGCTGCTCAAGCTGTCAACAGGAGATCTCCCCGCCTCGTGGCGCGTGTGTTGTGGGTATCTCGAAGGGGTGGTGGTACGGTCTCTAGGAGGAGAAACAGGTTCTGACTTGATGTTGAGGCTTTGAGTAGAAGGCAGGGAGAGATTTGAACTCTGAGATAAATGAGTGCTAGTGCAAGCTCTGTAGGAGGAAAGGAAACCCAGTTACAGATGGAGGAGGCCTGGAGGCCCCAGGAACTCACAATTACATAACACATCAGCTTTAAGACTCGCACAGACACCAGAGCATGCCTAGGGTGAGGGGCCCTGTGAAGCATCAGGGGCCCCACTGCCTGAGAGCCATGCACGACCCTTTGCTGACCTGCCTGGTAGTAACCGTGGGTTCAGCTGGCCCAGGTTTCATGGTCTAAGTTGGTCTAAGACTCTGGTGGACTCCCTAATTGTGGACAGGCTACTGTTTTAGAAGGGGTCAAGACATTTAAAGAAAAGTATTCTCTGTGTCTGTGGAATTTCTCCCTACACTAATTCTCAATTTTAATTTTCTCAGCCTTTAGATACTGTGTTTAGCTTTGAATTAGATTTCTGAATGCCCACGATTGAAATTACTTTGAAAGCCTATTATCAATTTAAATATTTCTCTCCAATTAATGAGAACACATAAATGGAGTCACACAGTTTCCCGCAAAAGCAAAGTTAAGTTCAAATTTCAAAAGAATGGAACCCAATACATCAAATGCCACACAATACTCATAACCAGTGAAAAGTTTGGCAATGGGGAAAGAAGAGGAAGGAGATTGGAGATTATATGCAAAAAATTCAAACTTTGGTTTAAAAATTAGCTTTTTACCCTACTAAAACTGATAATTGGACTCTATCCATCTTTCCACAGTTACGTGGGATGAATATACTATTTCCTACATTTCCTTCAACTTTACTACCATTAGTCATTCTCTGATTTGGTAATTAGGTTATTGCTCTTTGCATTTACAATTAATATTAATTGATGAATCTTGTGTTGCTTAAGGAAAGGTATTTCAAAGAGGGGGGTAATGTGATTTTATCATGTTTATAATACTAATCCTCACTCATTTCCAGAGAGCATAATCTGCCCTTCTTCCAAAATGCAGGAGAATTTCGATAATTAAGTTTCTGGAGAGAAAAGCAGTAAGCCCCTAAGTGTGGATGAACAATCACAGTGACTTTGATCAAGGTAAACTCTGGTCACATCGCTGGCATCAATTTCAAGATGCATCTATTGTTCTTATGTTCTGATTGAGCTGACATCGATGGCTAGAGTCAGCATTACTTGACCGTGCTGTCAAGAGGGTACAGTGATCTCTTTAACCGAGGAAGAGCCACGGTCCAGAATTAAGCATACTGACACACCCCTTCCAAACAAAGAAGAGCAAGTCTACCTACTAATGTATGTGATTATCTGCTTTCCAATGGAGAGAACTGGATGGCATTAACAATGCTATTATGAGCAGTGAGAGAAGGGGTATATATTTCAGAGGAAACACTAGAGTAAGTTGAGACTGAATTTCTGGGAGACACAATACAGGCTCAGTATGCATAGAGATGTAAAATTAGTCAGAAATGAGTTTATTTTTGAGTGATGTTTTATACAAAAGCACCACCTACTGGCAAAGAATTACTTTCCTTTTCTTATTAATAGATGAGCTAATGTAGAGAACAATATGAAGGAGAATTATTTGCTTCTTTAATAAGCCTTTCTTTCTCTGGCTTTAGGATCTTATTGAATCAAAGCAGCCTTAGCAATTTATATCAAAATTCTATACTGAAAGGATGTACCTGATTTTCAAAATCTTCTGTTTATACTCGGAGCTTTTTATTTCTAGCTTATTTTGCTGTCTATATTTGTTTACTAATTTTTGAAGCTTTAATTAAACAGCCTTCGAATCAAGAAGATATTAGATGTGAGAGAGAAAGAAAACCCGTTCCTTCAGAAGGATGTGTAATGGTGCAATATTTTATCTTGGTTCAAAGTTAGTTAATGATTCATTTTTATGTTACAGGAAATCATCTTTTAAGTTCTGGAATAAAAAAAAATTTCCTGACTTTGGGTAAGAAAGATTATTTCACTAACAAATTTTAATTTAATTAAATACTTCACCTATGGATCACACAACTGTTTAATGATGAATGTTAATTAGGATCTTGAAAATAATGTGGTATAATCAACAGAGACTTGTATCTGCCACTGACATTTCCAATTGTGTCATCCCAGGCAGGGTAACGTGGCAAATATTTTAAAATTTTTGTGAGTTGGACTAGTATAAGTAGCTAATATAGACAATGCAGTAAAATCATTTTGCTTCATTTCCCAGTGTCAACTGTTTGTGCAGGTTATGCTGCTTCTTCTCCATAAAGAATGAAACAATTATCAGTGACCCTTTCCTACAGGTAGAGAAGCTTGTGTCTATCTTTTAGTGACATCTCCATGGAACACCAACAGCATCCACAAGGATTCTGAGTAATTTGGGGGACTTAATCTGCAAAAATGAAATGGAAGTGGTATTTTAGACTTAGCTTCACTACACTGTAATATAAGACACAACGCAGAATGGCTAATCTCTGTTATTTTTTGAAGTCACTTAAAAATCAGTATTAAAATCACTTAACTGTATACATGCCACATTCAGATGTAAGCATGTAAGTCTACTTGTTCTTGGTAACAAAATATAGACAGGGATAACTGCGAAAGGCTTCATGTGTGTGGGCGGGTGATAGGTTGGTGGGAGGGAGATGCCACATATGCAACTTCCCCCATCAGGTCCTCTATGCAAATTTTCATCTACTACGGATGCCTATCGATTGGGAAACTCTACTTTCCCTCTAAACTGCTCAGAAATCAAACATAACTGGATAGTTTTACTCTAATTTCTTACTGCCTCTCCTTGGAAATTAGACTATCAAACTATATTTAACCTAACTTTTAACAGTCATTTCTATTCAAAGTTATCTCCCCCAGTATGTACCCAGTACCCACATCAACAAAGACAATGTATGAAAATGCTTCTGGAAAACAAGCTACCCTTTTTTAGGTGGTGGTTGGAAAAAAGACCTAAACCTTGAGGGTTATTTTTTCAAATATGGCAAGTTCCCCTTGTAGATATGTTTTGTATTACATAATATAAATTTATGCTGTTTATCTAACTTTCTTATAGAAAATCATATACTAAATATCTTTACAACTATGGCTTTGAGGACTTGAAAGATTCCAATAACAAAAGAGACCCTTTTTATGGACAAAATAGAAAGAGCTCTGTTATACTCTTGAAATACTGAGAAATCACTGCAGTAACCATTTTGGGCTGCTAGCAATATTTATTGTGGTGGAGCTAAAATTTATTCCATTCTTTGTTTTAACACTCCATCTACCCGAAAGAATGGGCCACAAACACAAGTCTCTGGGACTATTTTGACTTGGAAAAGTATTCAGTCTCTTCATTGATTTAAACCATAAGCAATTAAGTCAACTCATGTAATTCATTTTGCATAATGACTACAACTTGGGATGTTTTAAAAAACAGTTAAACGTTTGATTTTGGGAACATGGAGCAGTTCATCCGAAGGAACCTCCTTTCAAAAATCTACCATGTGGGTTTGCATGTGGAAGTGGCTGTGACTGTGTGTGTGTGTGTGTGTGTGTGTGTGTGTGTGTATGTGTGTGGGGGAGGGCCAGCATTAGAGAAACTGTAAGGATCACCCGATTGGTGTGAGGCCAAGGGGGGAGTGATCAATTGCAATTAAATCCATAGACCAAATTCAGAGTCAAATTATGCACAATGAAGTCCAGTGTGGACTCAGGGGAACTAAACAAAACGCTTGGTCCTTGGCTGTTGTATGCTGTCCCTCTCCAGTCCAGGCTGTCCCTCCTTTCTCACTGACAGGGGCTTCTATTAGGGTCCACAGAGAATTAGTTTCTCCTCATGTAACAGAATAGAGCTTTAAAACTGTGGTAGAGTTAAACTATGTAAATAAATATGTATTCAAAATTAAAATGCAAATTATCAAGCATTACTGAAAAACAAAAGAAAGCCATATTTGGATAAGGTATCATGGCTTTTGACACCAACACTTTTTGGGAAAATCTAGTGCTCTAATGGATGCATTTTGTGAAAATAAGAAATAAACACACTTGTTAATGACAAGAAGGCTGCAAAGTGCACTGACTGCGAGGCAGAGGCTGGACTATGCCACGTGGATGTACACATATATTATGTGCGGTGCTGGGACTGAACTCAGGAGTACTCTAACACTTTGCTGCCTCCCCACACCCCTGTTAAAAAAAATTTGAGACATGCCATCTAACTTGTCTAGGCTATCCTTGAACTTGAGATATCTTCTTTCTCAGACTCCCAAGTAGCTGGATTACAAATGTGCACCCCCCGTTGCTGTGCCTGACACAGGTATGTATTTTTAAACTACCTGGATGATATTAAGTGCTTGGTGATAATTATCTGAAAAAGTCATGGTAATTGATGCCTACTTGGATAGTTAGCGTTCTAGAGACAATTTAAATGTCTCACAAAAAAGACCCTCTGTTGCTGATCAATTCTTAATACAGTGTCAGTGTTAACAATTAAGAAAGTAGAGTAGCATTGCAATGGAATTTGTTTTGTTATTCACATGAAAGATATAAACAAAAAGCGAATACGTGAAGATGCCATTATCAGATTACTGGTTTACGTCACATCAACGGCACACAAATGCCAAAGGGGGGGGGTGGGCAGAGGGGAAGGGTAAGATAGATGAAGTCCTGCCATCCATTAGTGGCTCTTATTCTAACCCCTGGTTTACTTTTGCCTCCTTAGCAATATGGTTATGGAACTAGCTAACCAATACTAGGTAGTTAACTATAACCAAATGGATAGGTATACAAGAAAAAGTGGGCTAGGCAATGCAGAATGTTCCTGAATTATAAAAACTTATTGTTAAATATTTTATATCTATTATTTCCTTTTGAAGATTAATTACCATTTTGGAATTATTAAAGTTATGCCCTATGTTTAAATTTTAGCTTTTTTTAAAAATAAAAAACATGTTTTATAAGAAGTAGTGTGAATTGTGAATTTAGGGCTTTTTAAGGTTTGAACACTTCTATAGATAAATGACAGGAGTCATTTTTATGATAAAGGCATATTTCAAAACTACCACAAGGGGGCAGAAAGATACACCCTTTGACCAAAAAACACCAGAAACTATTTTTATACCCCAATTTAGTAACTGGTATTGTATGTTGTAGTTAGTATTTATAAACATATATTTTAGAACAATATCTGTAAATACACAATTGTACTGTTAGTACATTATAGATATATGAAGCCCATTATCAGTTGAAGAACTGATCCTACGATTATTAGGTCCATATTAACATAAGTTATGTGGCTTATACTAGGCCAGAGAGAATCTCAAATATCTGAAAAAGTTAGAGAAATTATAATAAATGCCTTCACAGTGTTCTCACATGAACTGTATGAAAACTTAAGCAAAAATTCTATCATTGATAGAAGTAGATACAAATATAGCCTAAAACAATAAGAATTTACCTCATTATTACAGACCTCCCCATCTTCTTAAAGAATAAGGGATAGAAAGAATATTTAAGCTCCTTAAAAGGCAATGGCCTGACAAATACATTAGTATTACTATAAAGTAGAATTTTACACCCTCCAATAGGACACAAAGCACATATTGAAGACCGCATTTATCATGTAAACAGACATTCTAACATTCTATTATGAGAGAAGTATGACTGCTTACCCCAGTTGGCTGAGGGCAGAGGGTGGCATGTTATGTAGGTGCTGCTGCTGCCAGCCAGTGACTGAGCCAAGGTGAAGGGCGCTGGCAGTGTTAAATCCAGACAGAGATGACAGATCTGCACTACTCAGAGAGTACTCTGCATTATGAAATAAAACAGGAAGGGGAAATGTTTCATTTGGAAATTATCAAATGGTAAATAAAATGAAATTTTCAATCTTTACAATATTTTTGACTTTCATCAATTTTTTTGATTGGGAAGGAGGGAGACAAAACAATAGGGATAATTTTCACTTAAAAGGAATGCACGGGTGATGTGTGCATGTATGCCTATAGCATATTGACTCCACTAAGATGTAGGACTGTAATGCATCAATAAAACGTTTTGAAAAAGGAATGCACGATTCACCAAAATTAAGCATTCCATGAAAGCTCCAAAGCAGTAGATATCCTGAAATTCTAGTTTATTACATTACAACCTGGTATATCCATATAGACATATTTAATGACCTAGGATTGGTTTTGAACATTCCTGGGAAAGTGAGCTTTCTGTTACATAAAAGAAACAACATCCTAATTTCCTTGAGATGGTTCTTCTGTTTTGAATTCAGGTTGGGCAAATAAAAATTTCAGTCAATTCAGAAAAAAAAAAACAAAAAAACGTGGACATCCACTTCATCTTAGTGGGACACTGGTAGTGGGACAGTGCCCTGGTTACCACAGAAACTGGATAGAGCTTCCTAGTGGGGTAAAGATGATAACTTTTTCATCTTGGTTTTTGATAAAAAAAATACCTAATGTAATATTTGCACATGGCAAAGCTACTCACCGGTACCATATGTTGTTGAAATGGCTGATGGATATCCTCCCATTCCTTGTCCTGGTAAAGTAGGAGTTGCTACGGAAACCACTGGGGTAGCCAATGACTGAGCAGACTGGGAGTTATTTATCCTTTGATTCTTTTAAGGTAAATAAAAAGACATTATTGATGGAATTTTTAAAAAAGTTAAAAATACTAGATTTCAGTATGAGTTTTGCACATAAAGAGATAACTTGGTACAAAGCTCATGAAATTAATCATTTAACATGTGTCTCTATGAACTCTGCCAACCCTATCATTTACAATCCTTCAAGAGACCAGCTGTTGCCATAGTAACCCATTACATCAGTATCTCCTAGGCAACTGAACTAGTAACAAGTACCATAGCTTTATTATGGGTAAAAACAGACTATGTTGAGAACTGATGAAATATGTATACTGTACTTCCATTGTTTCAGTTTTTATTCAAATGCAAATTTTTAAAAAATTAAAATCAACCATGGTAGGTTTTATGTTCAGCTCTATGTACAACAAGGAGCAGACAGGTAGGGTGTTCTTGCTATATTCTGACCAGCAGGTGGTGCTCTGACCACTTTCTTCAGATTCTTCTAAACTTCCCTCTAACTAGATAGGAAGGCAGCTAATGCCTATATTTAACTCCTTACAGCAAGGAGATTAAAGATACGTATAAACTTAAAATCATGGCACTTTGATTCTTAGGAAAATAAATATTTTAGATTTAAATAACAAAAGATTTATTTTTGTATGTTTGACTTGTAAATTAAGTTTTACAATACAGAGTCATGGCCTCCAGGTACAAAGGTTGGAATGGGGGGGGAAAAAAAGAAGAAAAAGAAAAAAAAAAAAAAGAAAATATCCCCAAACTAGAACTCCTTTTCGTCTGTGAGTGAGACTAGAAATTAATGGCATTTAAATGGCAACTGATGTGGACACATGAAGTTAAGCTTCAGAGCCTTTCAATTTTATCAGAACCACCAGCATCACTTGGACGCGGCTCCGTGCATTTCCTTGAGCATGCCAAGTCGGGGGCGTTCTCACCACTTACCAAAAGCAGGTCGACATCCTCAGACTGAGAGCATGGGAAGGAGTTGTATTAATTAGTGTCCGTAAATATTTATAATTGGGTAAAATCTTTTCAGAAAAAGGAAATGCAACGTCTGATAGACACAACAGTTTAAACAATTTAAAAACCCAGACTCTAAAGATAACTCCTTACAAAGGCATTCTTTGTTTCCCTTAATGAGGTGTTTGTCTCAAAGGTGAAGACAATCTATCTAGCTTTCAGCACAGGTCAGTGTCTCAATGTTCATTATTTCACCGCCATATTTTGAACAAAAAGACTGTACTTTGAAACCCCACTTGCCAGAGGACGAGGGAGCCACGCCTGGCTGCCAGAGAGGAAGGCATCAGCTTTAAGGGGCCTGAAGTGAATCTGCTGATAGAGGCCGGCTGCCATGCATGGCCCACACTGCCCACATTATGGCCCGGTGGGAGGTTTTATTTATTAGACCCAGTCTTTTCCAAAGGGAATGTTGTATATTATGTGATTTTTTTGGTTGATATTCAAAATTAATCTGCGCTGTGCCATAATAAACTAATCAGCTTTCAGGACTGTTTTACCCTGAAGCTTGCCACAGAGCAGGAAAGAGAAAAAAAAAAAAAAAAAAAAAAAGAAGAAGAAAAATGTGTTTGCAGATTGATCTAAATTCGTTTACTAATTCTTGGTTTTAAAGATTCTCATTCTTCAGCACAGCTAATTTTTAGGACACTCTTTGTTGTTGAGTTTGGTCCCACAATAGTCTCTTTATGTTAGCCGGGCAGACCCATGAGAAAGAAAATGATAGGGTCTGGACATTAAATTCATATTTCATATCTATTTATTTTCCTTACAAGTTTCATAACTTTTTTGTGATAAAACATAACCTTTGTTCTCCAAATGCCTAAGATCTTAACGCGGTTTGCTTTTGAGAGGTAGCTGATTTTCACAAAGTACATATATGCAAAGGTGGATTGAGGCAGTGCAAATAGGCAGGTGACACAATATATACTCATACCGCAATGCAGCTAGGAAAGGAACTGCCAATTAGCACGAGAAAGTTCATTTAGGAATTATGGAAAGCATTTTTCATTGTCAGCACCCCGAGGCCATAAATAACTCAAAATTGTAAAAATACTATGCTATGAAATACCTCATTATTTATTATTCTGCCTCTGGATCATAGGATTTGACCAATGGTAGAATTTGAATTTTTTTCAAACTACAAACTGGGAGGCTTAGAAAGAAATATTTTCCTTTTCCCAGAACAACAGTCCTATAGAGTTTTCTGAATGTTTGCTTTTTTAACATATAAAAAGAAAAATGCAAATCAGTTATCAGAAATAATAGTTCAATACAATTATGGTTTCTTTAATAGCATCAGTAATACTATTACTTCCTAGTGTTAATTTTCTGGCAGAACTTAAGAAATTCATAGAGTCAGATAAACACCCGAACAGCAAAACACAGACACAAAACACCATGAACATTTATTTAAAATATAGTTTAGCATTACCACTGATGGCATCGTATTCTTGCTGCCAGGTGGAATAAGAACTCGGAGATCTGGTTTACGATTATTCATTCCTAAATTCATAGGGGGAGGAGATTTTGCTTGCATATTCTTGTTCAAGTTACCAGGTGAGACCAGCAGACCTGGCGAGTTTCGGGGATTGCCATACCCATTCCCTGTTAACACAAAAGAATGCCAGCATTCAGGAAGAAACCTAAACTTAGCACATTTTTAAAGAGTATACTGCACGAGAATAAAAATAAAAGATTACTGGTAAGGCACACAGACACACACATCGAAAAACCATAGGGTGCCTGATTTAACCTCCATGTGAAGCGTAACACAGTCATTTAATTATTTAACATTCTTCTGAAAGCAGATTAGAAACATTTTATGAGATGAGAGCTTATATATATATATATATCAATATATATCAACTTGCTCAGAAATCAGCATATGGTTTTTTTTCCTATTAAAAAATTTCAGGAAAAATTTCAGACAGTCCTGTCAGAATCTAAGAAAAGCACAGAATTGGTCCCTGCACTAATTGACTAGTTTGGGGGAGGCCTGGCTGGTGTGGCTCACTCTTTTGGCCCATTGGTTTAGGTTTTGTGTCTGTGTAGCCTTAAATGCAAAAAGGGCATGCAAACTAGACTGTAATTTCTAGGACACACAGGAGGAGGGAAGGCTCTCATATCTGTCTGTCCAGTTGTTCCTTTCTCTGAGTGAATTTTCCTTAGGGTTTTTCTTACACTGGCTGGCTGGCTGGCTGGCTGGCCCTCCTAAGCTCAGCATACCACCCTGCACTCTTGCAGGAATATCTCACTCACAGATATTCAAAAAAGCAACACTTCCTTTTAGGAGCTGAGATGAAGTGATGATACCTCTGCTGATGCGCTGACTCACCAAGGTGAGGAAGAGCTACAGATGGGAAGATTGGAAGGGCATTCTCAGGACACTGATGTCTAGCTCCCTACTGACAAAAAAGTAGATATCCAAAGCCCTCACTCTTCCTATTATTCCAAAATATACCATGACAGGAAGAGCTATGGAAGCTCTTTGGGAGGCGCACCTGAGTTGGACTGAGAGCCAACTTACAAAGTCAGATGCTGGCTTCCTGTGCTGCCTCTGGGTGAAGAACAAGAGAAACCAAGCACTGGATTCAACCAGAGAGTTGTCAGAATCCGTCTAAAGGAGGCCATTAAACCACATTGTTATTGTCACCATCATCAACACAGAACAAAAGTGTCTATTACCCCAGGACGAAAGATACTGTGTGCTGTCAAGCAAGGAGGTAAGGACAGGGCCCAGTCCTGAAACGCTCTGAAATCCCCTCGTGGGAATCCAAAAGGAGCCCGCGGAGCACGGACAGACTGATACAAGGCTGCTGAGGGTGAGGGGCCCACAGTGTAGTCCAGGGCAAATGTAATTCCATTCCCGGGAGAGAAGAGATTATCCAGTAAAGATTCAAGGAAGAGGAAAGAATTATGGTTCTCAAAGAGAGAGAGGGGGTAGGAAGACATGCTGGACGTGTGACGGAGTGCTGGAATGGACTGAAGGAGGAATTCACAGAGTATAGGCAGGGACACCGTGAGGAACCTGTTTAGAAGGACCCAGAAAAAAAGTGGGTTCCAGGGGGGCATGGAAGTTGAAATGTGGACACTTGGAATTCCAGATTAAAATATCTCGGGTTTATATGGTGGGAATGCAAACCCACTGATGTTTCAGGGCAGAGGAATAACACAGGCCTCTATGTGGTCAAAGGGATCTGCTGGCGTCGAGATACCCTGGAATTAGGAAGGCCTGGTGGTGTGGAGCAGTCCAGAGACAACTGCGATGGCCCAACATAGTGGCAACGAATCGGGAAGGCAAAACACAAGTGTATTTCAGGAGAAATTTATAGAAACACTTTTGGAACTAAAATATACTCGAGGCACACAGCATAAAGCACCTTTGTTCTTCCTATCCAATTCATTCACTTTTTTTTTTTTTTTTTTTTTTTGCGGGTCTGGGGATGGAACCCAGGGGCATTCGACCTCTGAGCTACACCCCTGCCCTATTTTTTATTCTTTATTTTGAAACCGGGTCTCACTGAGTTGCAGAGGGCCTCACTAAGTAGCTGAGGCTGTCCGTCAACTGCGATCCTCCGGCCTCAGCCTCCCGAATGCTGGGATTACAAGCGTGCGCCACCGCACCCGGCTTCATTCACTTTTTTTTTTTAATATGCAGGCTACATAGATACCAATGAACTACAAGATTCAAACTGTTAATTGGATTATATGTAAAAAATGTCCAGGTTACTGGGAGAAAAACAAAAAGAAAACAAGTGAAATATTCCAAAACACGTGCGAACACAGTATTTCCTTAAGAAATGTTTACTAACTTTTAATATAAATTACTCTTCTATAATAAAATTTCAAGCAAATTAGCTGAATTCTCTAGAGTCAGCTAAATATGTCAAAATCCTAAAGTGATTGGTTACAGTGTTTTGGTGGCAAAAATAATTATATGAAACCACACATTTACCTTTTTTCCCTAGGAAGAAAAATGTAACATGAGCATGTACACTAAGAATTTTGCGTGATACACTGGAATGCTCAGCGGAGTTTTATATTTAACACATCTTACTGAATCACTATTGTGACTGTGTTAGGGCCTAGTTTGAATTAATAGATTCCACTGGGTAAAAAGGGAATGAGAAAATCAAGACAAAATGTGTGCTCTACTTTCCTGCCAGCTGAAGCTCAGAGAGACACACTGAATACAAGTTTTACTTATATATTAAGCCTTCATGAGATCTGGTTGAAACAAACAATCACATGGAAAATTAGTTAAGTAATTTCAAAAGAAGAAGAAGAAGAAGAAGGAGAAGGAGAAGGAAAGTCAGTTAAGCAGTGCAATGAAGCTTGAATAGATCTGAAGAAACTAAAACCTCAGCTCGGTAGATACTGGTTTGCATGGAGGAGTTATTTCTCTAAAAGGAAGTAAAACCTCTTCGTGAAATGTGTTGTCCTGTGATATGACAAGCCCTGGGTCATCATCAGAGATGGAAATGGTTCACAGAGGTTCCGAAAAAAGTTTCTTAAAAATAACCATTTTCTATAGTAAACTGGCTGAGAAATTCCAATTAAGCCCACTTCTTTTTGCCCACATTTTAAACAATGCTTTGGGGCAGCAGTAGGAAAAAAATGTGAACACACATTATAGTTTTCTGCCCAATAAACACCTCAAAACTGAAAAATTGATTTAAAAAGCATTCTATTTCTCTCTGGAATATTTCCTGTTATTTAGAAATTATGCCATTTTAGAAGATTAGTCATATATTTTATGGTGTTTACACGTTCAGTATAAAATATTTTGAACCACAATGACACTTCTTAAATTCATATTTTTAGAGCACCAAGTTATTTTTAAGGACAAATAAATTCTGCTTTTTACGGCTGAAATTCTGCTGTTTTTAGCATATTGTGCCAGCTAGCATTTTGGAGCCGTATAATAACCATTTCTGTTCCCAGCCACCAAATTGTTATTCTTTTGGCATAATATAGATTCAGGAATGCAAGACTGTGGATCCTAAACCAGCGATACAGAAACCCATCATTTGAAAATCAATGATGAATACATGTGTGTGGTTTACTGCTCAGAAGAGCCTGCATTTAAGCCGGCTGGGCAACCGCAGGCTCCTCCTCAGTCAGAACGCAGAGGCCTCTGTGAAGCCTGCTGTCCCACCTTAAGATAAATTCACCGGCAAGAACGGTCTCATTTAAACTCAGGGGTCAAGGAGGTGGGAAACACCACCTCCAACAGCCTTCTAATATACCGACCCGACCTTCCTTCATGCTACACTTTAAAACTACCCTCTGCCTGGACAATTATCAATTTAGACATGACTGTATACAGATGGCACATTCCCCTGACCACTTAAAAGCACAAAAATTATAAAGCAGGAGTGAGTGGATTTCCTGATTACAGATTATAAGAAAACGAGGCACAGACCAACTTTAGAGTCAAATGAAGCGTTTATAGTTCCATTTGATTAAAAATATTGTTTCATGGAAAATAAAACATTTTAAGCCTTCATGACATAACTTATATAAAGGAAAATAGGATCTACCTCTACTGGTTACAAGTTTGTAAACTCTCATATTACTGTAAATATTCAGGACTTGGAAAATGCTATTAGGAAAAAAATCATTTTTTCTCTCTAGTTAACTTGCAATCTCTCTCTCTCTCTCTCTCCCTCCCTCCCTCCCTCCCTCCCTCCCTCCCTCCCTCCCTCCCTCCCTCCCTCCTCCTATTTTAAGAAGTTGTAAATTCAAAGAACATATTGCTGGCTTAATATATTATGAGGAGGGCATTCTGCCTTGTCTCACAGAGCTCAACTGAGCATGTTGTTCTCTCTGAGCCCACAGTTCTAAAACTTTGTTTTATTTGTATGTTTAGGCATTATGGATCTTGTCATTTGTTTGTTTGTTTTTGCTTTTCCAAGACTTTCAATTATAAATACAAGCATATAAAATGAATAAACACATAAATGAAATCAGCCTTGCGGGATGGTAGCTAATTCTTTTCATCAGCACCAGCTTTTTACTTATTTATTTCCTTTGGATACTGGGAATTGAGCCAAGGGGGCTTCTACCTCCAAGCTACACCTCCAGCCCTTTTTATTTTTTATTTTGAAATAGGATCTCACTAAGTTGCTGAGGGCCTTGCTAAGTTGCTGAGGCTGGCCTAGTTCCTACGGTCCTCCTGTACCACCCAAGTACTAGGATTATAAACCTGAACTATCAGCTGGGCGTGGTGGCACACGCTTGTAATCCCAGCACTTGGGAGGCTGGGACTGGAGGATCATGGTTTGCGGACAGCCTCAGCTACTTAGTGAGACCCTGTTTCAAATAAAAAAGAATAAAAAAATAGGGCAGGGAGTGTAGCTCGGTGGTCTAATGCCCTGGGTTCCATCCCCAGACCCACAACACAACAAAACAAAACCTGAACTATCATGCCCAACACCATCATCTTTTAACCTCCCAGTGTCAACTTTGACCATTCTCTTCTCTTTCATCATCTCCATATCCAATGAATTACCAAACCTTGCTAATTTTCCTTCTTCAAGTTATTCATTACAATCTAAGCATGTAAATTTAAACACCGAGGGTTTCTCTTTTTTATGATACTTGTTACCAACTCTAGCCACCATCCTCATTCAGGCTTTTATCATCTCTCTTTGATTAAATCTTTCGATAACACCCTACCTAGTCCTCTGGCCTCTAGGAAGAACTTCAGGAGGGTGTGACTCCTTAGTGCTCAAGGCAACTTTTGCACATAGATGTGATATTAACCAGTCCACCCAGAGAAACCTTTCTAAATTGCCACTTCCATCATATCCTTTTTTTCATATACTGTTTAACACAGTTGGGTCGGTGCTCTGCCTGGCTCTCAGGACTCTCTATAGTTGACCTGCTCTATCTATCTAACCTAATTTCCAATGACCACAGCTAGGCCACAGTCCTCTCTATACGTCCCAGTCTTTGCTCTGGGAGTTCAATGACCAGCAGTGTTCCCTTTCCTGTTTAATTCAAATTCATCTTTTAAGGATCAGCTACAGTCCCAACTCTTTCATGATGCCTTTCAGACAACTTCAGCCCACACTGAACTCCCTCTCTTCTAAACTCCTGCTACAATCAGAGGCACGGGGACTGCACAAACTACTAGTTCTTTAAGTGTTTCATGTGCTCTAGAGACATATACAGGATATGTTAATAAAATCAGGAATTACTCAGGAATAGCACCAACACTTCAGATATTGTGGAAATAAGGATGAAATTGAAAATGCAATGAGTAAAACTTGTTAAACTCAAACCCCAAGGGTTGCTTTCCTTTAAGGTACTTGAAAAATTTTCTATTTTAAATATTGATTGTATATTGGTGGCCAAGTTCACCCCTGAGACAAAGTGCTGCTTAACCATATAATACGCAAGCTGAAAAATCATGCAGGTGCCAACCTATGAAATGCATTTGCTGAGAGTTAACTGAAACTTTTTTTTTTTTTTTTGGTGGTACTGGGGCTGGAACCCTCCTACCTCCAGGCTACACTCTCAGACCTATTTTTATATTTTTATTTTTGGAAACAGGGTCTCTTAAGCCAGCAAGGCTGGCTTCGAACCTGCATGATCCTTTTGTCTCTACCTCCCAAGCACGGGGATTACAAGCGTGCACCACCATGCTTGGCTAACTGAACCTTTTTTTTTTTTTTTAACCTGTGGCACCCAAAAATCATTTCACAGACATAACCTTAGTCACCTGCAAGTAGTGGTAAAATCAAATAAGGGCAAGTTTTTTCCTAATAAAAACAAAAATGAAAACTTTATCACCACACTTCACTGATCTTTTCTCCTACACCAACAAGTGTTTATTGTTATAGGTTATCACAAGACAGGTCTCAAGAGCAATATATTCATATAGAACTTTTCACCCCAAAATGGGCAGCATGAAATCTTTAGAAAAAGAACAGCAAGAAGGTAGCAATTAAGTGTGAAGAGATTTTAGCAGATGGTTCAAAAAGACTTCTTAGAGAGGGAACACAGTCAGGACAGATTGATACCAGAGTCTCTACTGTATCTGAAAAGGACAAGCATTCTATGAAGATGAAATACCAGGTATTTTAGAGCATGCTATTTTCATGAGTTGAAAAAGTGGGCCTGGGTAACAAACCTCTCAGATCATGTTAACTTTAGATTGTAGACTTTATACTAATTGTTGACCATATTTTATACTGCAGAAAATGAGTAGTCAATGAATGGTAGCTTCTGAGTAGTTAGTTTTGTTAACTCTGTGTGTTAGAAAAGTAATAATGGTGACCATGGAAATGAGAGCTTAAAAGGAGTTAGGCTGCTGATAGAGAAGCTGGTTAGGATACACCTGATATAGAACACAGGAATAATGAGGTCTGAATGGGCGAGGCAAGACTGACATCACAGGAGTGAGAAACAGAGACAGCCAAAGCTGACACATGCAATCTGTAGTAAAGTTTCTTCAGCACTGTTTGGAGCCTTCACTTCTCAATATAAGAATTATTTCATTAGGTAAGAGAAACACAGAAGGTATTTAAACCTGAGACTCTCAGATATCCATCTGAGGCTGCCATTACCAACATGGCTGTATGACAGTATTAGTCATAGCAAACACTGCACTGCATTATTGACCAATGATATCCATAATGCCAAGCATGTTTATTATCTTCCCCAAACAATGCTAGGCATCTCATAACTGCTCTGTAGTTGTTTGATATTGGACATAGATATAAAAGGCCTTTAACTCTTATCAGAACAACCCTGTGAGATGCTAAAAGTATCCCTGTGTTACAAGAGGTGCAGTAAGTAGCTGAACATCAAACAGCCCTCAGCTGGTGGAGCTGGAACGCGAGCTCCAGCAGGGTATCCATGCCCTGAGGCTCACTGTGCTGTTCCTCGTGGGTCAGGCTCTGAGGTTTAAAAAGCACGGCGTTTCTTCTCATTTTAAAAGCCCAGGATTACAAAAGGAGAGAAGAAACAAAGAAGTATGTGACCAGGGACAGGGGCTCTCGTAGGCCAGAGGTGATGTGGCAGTTTGAGGACACATTACATAGTCAATTCAGGTGTTAAAAACAGAAAGACGGGTTCAGAAGACCCTGAACTTATTTTAAGAGATACAGAATAGTGGTGTGCCAAACTATATTCCTGGTATCCTTCTGGACAAATATTTATAATAAATATTTACAAATAGATAGGAAATACTGGGGTTAGCTTTACTAAACACCAGAGCAATGATTTAATTTTGATGTGATATTTAGGCCAGATGATTAAATGTATGCATTTTTTTGTGGTATTGGGGATTGAACCCAGGTGTATTTTATCTCCAAGCTATACCCCAGCCCTATTTTATTTTTTATTTTGAAACAGGGTCTAAGTTGCCAAGGGGGACCTCGAGCCTATCTCAGCCTCCCAAATACTGGGATCATAGACATGTACCACCACACCTGGCTAAATATACTTTTAAAAGTAAATTTTGTAAAACTGTAACCAATAAACTCCTCATGACTAAAAGACTCAGAAGGTAAAGATTAATTACTAGTTTGCTGTCAATTAAAGAGACTACCTTCTATCAGAACCACTGGACATGATAGGAAAATGTTTGGTAACTTTCTGTATCTGCTATTTGGAAAACAACTTCTAGTATACAGGGATGTAAAAATTTCTTTGTGTAGTAATTTTTTAATGGTATCTGGTTTTTGAGGGGTTTTGAGCAAACTGCCACAGAAAATATTAAGCTGAACACATAGCTGGACCTTTCATATATCAACCTGCTTTTACTTCAGCAAAATGTTTTACCTTCTAAGTTGTTTTTTTTCTTTGGGTGCTGGTGACTGAACCCAAGACCTTGCAAAAGCTAAGCACATGCTCTACCACTGAGCCGCTTATATTTATTTTTATTAGAACAGTTTTGAAAACATTTACAGTATAAATGCACTCATTAAGTAGGAGATGTTACAGACATAATAATGCTCACTGCCATCAATTGATTTTACATTTGACTTCTAAAAGGTTTTAAGATTACAAGTTAGTTTTTAATATCAGGAAGCTATTTTGTATCTAAAATGAACATATATCTTTTCACAGAAGATTACTTTAAATTGTACATAGTAAACTTGCTTATACAACCCCCTACTCTATTGAAAATGACACTCTTAAACAAAATTTTTTGGCAGAAAAATATAACCTTTGAGAAAGCAGTCCTATATTTATTCTGCTCTGAATATCTGAAATCCCGTTAAAAGCTCGAGAAACTATGGTATTCAGCTGTTGTGAATCACAATCAGGTTTTTTTTTTATTTGAAAAGGAGATCATTTTCATGGGATGGCTCTAAGAGAAAAGGCAACCACAAAACACTTCGGGTCAGAAATCTGGGAATGATGAAAATTTCAATATGCTTAAGTAGAATGGAGAGCAAATCAGATCTCTGATTCTTATCTTGCTAAAAACTCCTGATTATAGATTTTTATACACAAAATGAAGTCTCCCCTCTTCCTGGGGTTTTCTTGAAGAACAAAATATATAGTAACACATATTGTTAGCCTTCGAAGGAACGCCTGCAAAACCTCAGCGCCTTCTGTGGTATATTCTTAGAAAAATACCCCAAGATACACCAAAGCCAAGACAACTCTTGGCTGTGCAGTGCAGGGGCAGCAGACATTCTAAAAAGAGACTTGTCTCTTCTGCTTGACCATGCCATCCATTGTGGACCCAAGTGCCACGCGTGTCACATCAAGCCTCCTTGTCCTTGATGTTTCTTGGACCCTGTTTTGTTTACTGATATTTTACGTAGGTAACAGTCTATCTGTCAATTAGATGCTGAATTCTGTGTAGCACATAACTGTAAGCTCTAGATGGTGGAGCAGAAGCTAAGAACTTGTATTCATTATTGAGTTGTTTTTCCAAAGACAGAGAGGTGGTGTCATAAAGTAGGTTTGTGTTAGCAAACCACTCTCCCGTGGGTCCTCGTACTCATGTGGGTCGGGCACGATCGTCCCAAATTTTGATGAATGAGCAAACTGAGGCTTAGGGAACTTCTGTATCAAGACTGAGATGCTGGGTGGGAATTGGGGAAGGGCTAAATGAGTGATGTGTGCATGCATGCCTCTGCCATCTTGTACTCCATTAAGATGTATGACTATGATGCACCAATAAAAAAAAATAAAAAAAGACTGAGATTTCCCTGTCAACAAGCAGGAGAGCTTTCATATGAATCCAACACATAGGATTACACTGCATTATTACAAAAGCCAGATGTCTGAAATTAAGCATGCCTCTGGATCTTTCTCTCTCTTTCTAAAAAAAAAGGGCTCCACTTGTAAATAAAGAAGAAGTGGACAATCTGATGTTTCTAGTGCACAAAGGCACTCAAACCCTCCTTCTGTTTGGGGTACAGATTTACTTAAGGGATAGTTTTTAATTGTGCCATCAAAATTGTATTGAACCTTACTATCTTTAAAAAATTCCACTTAACAGTGAATGATAGATTTATGACTCATTTAATTGTTCACTTCTTGCGATTTTGGGCCTGTCTCTGCTAAAAATGAGGGGGTGTCTTCATTATTGACACAATCGCTCATTCTTTCAGTCACATTTATAAACAAAAATATTGAGACAGTATAAATTAGAGAGAACGTGACAGAAGAGAAAGAATAATTACTTGTGGTTTTAACATTTACACAACTGCTTCAAACACATCAGAAGTTCATGGCATTCCAAGTGAAATGTGTTACACTGTGCCTAACTACTCTCATGTTCTGCCTCCAGTTTATTAAGACACCTGCTCTACCCCTACCTTGGAGGTCGGGGGCAGCATTGGACAGCTCTAATGAAGTCTCCCACAGTGTAAGTACTGTGCTCATTTAGTAAAGATTACTGGAACTGCATTACACTAAAATGATTTTGGTTAGAAAATTAAGAATATAGGTGACTGCAATACTAACAATCGCTAGTATTTATCAAGAAGCACTTACTCTAGGGGCAGGAACTGTGCAGGAGGCTTTGCACCAATCATCTCATTTAACCCTCCCCCCACACCCATCCTGAAAAATGGGATTTCACAGACTTTTCCAGGGCAATAATGCCGTCCCTGAAATAACTTGCATATAACATACTTTTCTTAGCTCTTTTATTATCCTGAACATCCATCACTGGAATATTTCTCTAAATGACTGTTTGAGCAAAAATATTCCTCCATGATTTCATAATTTTACTATACTGCTTAATATTAGTGCTAATTAAAGATTTCTTTTCTTTGATTGGACTCTGAGGCCAAGAAACTGAAAGGAGGGCATACTGTCTAGTAAAGCAATTAATATTTAAGCTAGGTGTGGTGGCACAGTACTTGGAAGGCTGAGACAGGAGGATTACAGGTTTGAGACTACTCTCAGCAGCTTAGTGAAATTCTCAGCAACTTAATGAGATTTGGCTCAAAATAAAAAAAAATGAAAAGGGCTGGGGGTTCATAATAGGCAATATATGGAACCAACCTAGGTCTCCATCAACAGATGAGTGGATTGCAAAATTATGGAAAATACACACAATGGAATTCTACTTGGCTATAAAGAAGAAGAAAATCATGTCATTTGCAAGAAGATGGAAAGACCTGGAGAACATTATGTTCAGCGAGATCAGCTAAGCACAGAAGGAGAAGGGACATATGTTTTCTCTAATATGCTCAAACTAGGGAGTGTTAGGAATGCCAGAGGGACTCCAGATAATGGAGGGGAAACCTCAGCAAAGCTAGAACGGAAGGATAGGAGAGGAAGAAGGCTGAAGTTGATTAATGGAAGAGCTACATCTAAACATGTGTAAAAATATGAATATAGCATGGTTAACCTGGACAATCATTGTTGGGAGGGGGAAAGGACAATGGGGGGGAAGAGGGCACCAAGCATAGTCTGAATGTATACCATTTTAAATATGTTCCACATAAAAATTGAAAAAAATAAATAAAATAAACACTAAAAAAATATAGAAAAGGACTGGGGGTGCAGCTCAGAGGTAGAATGCGCCTGGGTTCAATCCCCAGTATCACAACAAAACTAAACAAAAAGCAACAAAAAACAATTAACATTTAAATAGTTCAGTTAAATCAATGGAAAGAGGATCATTATAAATAAACTCAGTGACTCCTTAGCATCCCAAGGGTATCTCTATAGATTATACATTAAAACTGTCGCTGTAAGATTTTGATAAAACATAGTTAGATTTTTTAAAGTAGCTAATGATCTTTCAAATATGAGACTGTATCAGATTATGCACTCTTGGAACTGAAATTCAACTGAAATACACTATGTAAGTCTAACTGCAAAATTTAAGTGATTGGCAAAACTTTATCTAAAAACAGCAAATTATGCTCTTGGCTGACAGCCTCGAAGCCTCAAGTGAGAAAGTCCCTGGTAGGTAAAAAATTGATTTCCAAAAGAGGGGTTTTTTAACCACATCCCTCCTTCAGCATCTGCTGTCTACTTATGCAGAATTTCACATTACTGATGATTATGAAAAAATGTTTTTTTTCTGTGTTATCTCCAAATAAAATCTTATGGTGATGCCAAAAGTAGGGAAGAGAGAACCCGGTAGTGCTGAAGGGCGGGGGGGGGGGTTGCTTTGAGAAGAAAACAGCATCAACAAAAAGTGACAAATTTTGAGTAAAACTTATATTTAGAGGAGGATGTTAACTGCTTCAATGTAATATTAAAAATGACCAAAGTTTTATGAACAGTCACAATCTCAAGGTAAATCAATACAATGTGAATGGAGAGACCGATTTTCACATTGCTTTACTGAGTATAATTGTGATAAAAAAAATACACAGTTTGGAAATGGCGTGGTGGCACGTGTCTGTTGTCCCAGCTACTCGGGAAGGATCACTTCCATGCAGTGTGGGCAACAAAGACGTGTAGTTTGGAGTCAGAAATCATGATCAACGAAGGACTCTAAAATCTGCTTATAAACTCTGGAGGAAGTTAGAATTTCAATTTTTCTTTTCCCTCTGGAAATCAAACTCCTAAGAAATTAAATCAAATCCGAGAGGTTGAAGACAGACTATACAACATACAGAGCAAACCTGTGACATTTTTCGTTTGTCTTCTCTTTGACCTGACTTTCCCACACTGACACTGGCCCCTGGAGAATAGTGTCAAGGTACCGCTTTATCTAAAATTTGCCGGGTTTTGTAGATGGGAAGTGAACACTGATTTTCTTGGCAGTGTCTGCATATCACATGCTGTAGATCACCCATTATTGGACTAAGTATTTTTTTTCCCTTTAAAAATCTTGATGACCTTGGTTTGGGTTAAAAATACCACTGTTACTTAATTTTATAGATAATAATAAAGCAATGCTGTTGGATCTTTATTTATGTTTTGGGTGAACTCCCAAGGTAAAACTGAGAATGGATTCAGTTTTTGTTTTTTCAGAACAATTCAAACTAATAGAACAATACTTTCAAAACAGAACTATTAACCTAGTTTTTTTTCATTTGTTGTTTTTAGTAATAATTGAAGAAGTAAAATAATATGAAATTATCTTTATACAATTAGCTTTTTATTATTTATTATTTATTTATTTATTTTTTGGTGGTACTGGGGTTCCTGGGAGTCCTTCTACCTCTGGGCTACACTCCCAGACCTATTTTATTTCTGGAAACAGGGTCTCTTAAGCCAGCGCGGCTGGCTTCAAACCTGTGCGATCCTCCTGTCTCCGCCTCCCAAGTGCAGTGATTACGAGCTGTGGGCCACCACGCCTGGCTAGCTTTTTATTTAAGAGCAATTAAATGGTATTGTTTTCCCTTACTGAAATATTGCAATTGGAATTTGTTAAGTAACAAAAATGCAAACTTGTTAAAAACTAATTGTTTCAGACTGGATTTTTAATAATTTCATTAATATTCAAATGAGAAATGCAGAGAAGTCTTTTGGCTGATAAAGAGGTCAGTCTAGACCCAGGCATGATGGAACATGCTGTTAATTCCAGCTACTTGGGAGGCTGAGGCAGGAGGACCACAAATTCAAGGCCAGCCTGTGCAACTTAGTTTTAAAATTAAAAAAAGAAAAAGGACCTGAGGATGTAGCTCAGTGGTAGAGCCTCCCTGTACTACAAAAAGGAAAGAAAAGAAAAGAAAAAAGATATAAAGAAAAGAAAGGAAGGGAGGCAGGCAAGAAAGCACCAGCCCAGAAATTTTACAGTGCAGAAAAATTAAGCCTTATATCATCATTTCTCTTCCCACTTAGTTCTATACTATACTATGCTAACGTTTTAACTGTTAGATGAATTACAAAAAATAATCATGCAAGTAAAGTTTTACGATTATATGATCATAAAACATTACGTATAAGTGTATTATAAAGGTGTTTGTGGCTGGGCGTGGTGGCACACACTTTTAATCCCAGCATTCGGGAGGCAGAGACCAGAGGATCGTGTTTCGTGAACAGCCTCAGCTACTTAGTGAGGCCCTTTGCAATTCAGTGAGACCCTATTTGAAAAACTAAAAAGACTAAGAAAATATGACTGGGGGGGTGTAGCTTGGAGGTAAAATGCCCCAGTACAGGGAAAAAAAAAAAAAAAGGTGTTTGTGTCTTAGCCTCAAATGTGAACATCAAGTTCAAAGGTGCTAGGTCATGATATATTCCTACTTGGGGTTCTTCCAGAGTCTGGGAACTGGGTATCCTGATTTGTCCTCAGTATTAATCCCCAGCAGTACATTGTCACCAGCAAGCCTCCACGTATTTAACTGATATAAATTAAGCATTCCAGAAGTGACAATGCTTGACAACCAAAGGCATAAAATAGTAAACAATTAACAATCAAAATAAGGAAACAGCTGTTAGTTTTTTATATAAAATTATATCTAATTTACAATAAATGCCAATTAAAATTATTAACCAATATATATAAATCTCTTTGCCCTATTGTCAAACAAGATATGTGGATTGTAAAATTCTCTTAAAAATTCGAAGGGATTCCTAGAGGTTATTTTTCTGCCTTTCTTCTTTCTTTTTTAAATCTCAACTGAATCAGTAAATCCTTGAGCGCAGTGCTACTTTCTACTCAACAGAAAGGAACCACACTATTAGAATGAAGACAGAGGGTCTTAATAGAATAGGGCATAATCCAGCTCAAGGCTTTGTTGTGCTAATGGTTATTCCCATTACATCTAATGATTACAGAAGCTCAACTGAACTTGAACTTGCAATCATCAATAACTACTCAGATTAGCATGTTAAAAGCTTTAATGTACAGAGATATGACAAAATGTAATTTTAAAAGCACTGCCTTCTCATTTTGGTTGTTGGGAAGAAAGGATTAAGTCGAGGATGAGTAACTGTCAACCGAAGCCTAGAAGTGTCACGGTTACTAATGTATTATAATGACTTGATGTATATATCCCTTATACCAAGAGTACAACCACTTCTCGTCATCTCTTTATTACCATTTTCCTTCATCTTGGAAGTTATTTTAACTTACGTGATAAGAGATTCATTGTCTTAAGAGGTGATTTGTGATGGTCTGAGATACCAGCCAACATTTCATTTACTGCCATGCATTAGTTTTGGGGCTGTTCTGTCATATAAGAGAAGTTAGCAAAACCTTGCTATTATTGGCCAGTGGTGCTCAGTAATTTAATAAAATAGACATTCAAGCTGGGCGTGGTGGTGCACGCTTGTAATCCCCGTGCTTGGGAGGTGGAAACGGGAGGATTGGGCAGGTTCGAAGCCAGCTATGCTGGCTTAGGAGACTCTGTTTCCAAATAAAAATATAAAAAATGGGTGTCTGGGAGTATATCTCAGAGGTAGAAGGGTTTCCAGGAACCCCAGTACCACCACCACCAAAAAAAATAATAATAATAGACATTCATTGGACACAGTAACAGGAGAATACATTATGCTTGTGAACTACAGATCAAGGGTTTATCTTTTGTATTTAAAATTACATAATTTCCTTGAAACGTTCTTCTCACTTTACAGTGACACTGCTTAAACTTTGTCTATAAGATCAATGTTTTATTCAGCCAAATATTTGCTGTAGGCTAACTCTTATTCATTGAGCTGAGAATACCAACTAAGAGAAGCTTGCCCACAGAGGGCTGAGTGTCCAGGAGAGAAACACCTAGATAATGCAATCATGCTACAGCGAAGCTGAGGATGGTGGTGCACACCTATAATCCCAGTACTTGGGAGGCTCAGACAGGTGGGTCGCAGGGTCAGCAACTCAGACACTCCAGAACTTAGCTAGACCCTGCTTCAAAATGAAAAATAAAAAGGTTGGGATATATAGCTTGGAGGTAGAATGCTTCTGTGACTCCTTTGTAAGAGTCAGGAAAGGATTTCTGGAATGGCTGAACTGAAATCTGAGGGATGACAAACAGTACTTAGCAGGGGCAGGGAGGCAGGCTAGCAGCGGGTAGGTAGGGTGATTATCTGGGCACTGAGTGGAAAGTGGCAGTGCAGTGTAGTAGTTAAGACAGATTCCAGAGCCATACTGCCTGGACTACACATTGGGCAAACATTTAACCTCCCTGTGCCTCAGTTTACATATTGGTAGAGAGAGCCTAGTGTGAGTACCTACTTTAAAAGACCACTCTGAGGATGAGTGAGTTACTTTTTGTAAAACACAAAGGAAGAGCAATTTTAATGTTTGTTATTAGTACAGCTGAAGTGAAGGGCTCTTGTTGGCAACGGAAGAGAAGATAAAACTGGAGAACAGGGATGGGTCAGCGATAAGGGGTTCAAGGTTAATTCCCAAAGAGCTGGGGAGACACTGCTAGATGTTCAGCAGATGAATGATGACCTACAATTAGTTTAAGGGTTTGAGAAAGATCAGTGGACACTGGTGCAGAATGTAGTGTGGAGCCGGGAGATGAGCAGGGAGATGAACTGGGAGGGTCTTCTAGACAGTCCTGTGGCACTAGTAGAAGCCTGAACCAGGGCAGTGGGATGGGAATGGAGAGAAAAGGGTAGATTTAGGAAATGTCTTGGAAACACAGTTGGCAAGGCTTGATGGGAGGAGGGAGGAGGCTAGCTCATGGACCCGATGGGAATGATGTTGCACTTTATGATCATGCAGAACTGAAAAAGAGAATGCTTATCTTTTCAGTTATTTGGTATTTCTAGGCACACAATAAATGTTAAACCTTACTTCCTTCCCTCTTGAGACTATCCTTTCATCTTTTCTTTTCTCTTCTTTTTTTCTTTTTGGTACTGCAGGTTAAACCAAGGGCATCCCACCTCCAAGTTACACCCAGCCCTTTTTAAGTTTTAATTTTTGAAACATGGTTTCAGGTCAGGAATCATAGTATATACCTGTAATCTCAGTACTTGGGAAGCTGAGACAGAAGAATTGCAGGTTTTAGTGGCCAGACTCAGCAACTTAGTGAGGCCTTCAGAAACTTATTGAAACTGCTATTATTAAAGGTTGTAGAAATTTTATTGTTTTTTTTTTTTTTCTTTTTTTTTTTGCAGTACCGGGGATGGGACCAAGGGACATTCAACCTCCAGTGACACCCCCAGCCCTATTTTTTCCTTCTTTCTAATTTCAAAAGAGGGCCTCACTCAGTTGCGAAGGGCCTTGTTAGTAGCTGAGGCTGTCTGTGAACCACGATCCTCTGGTGTCAGCCTCCCCAATGCTGGGATTACAAGCATGCACCACCATGCCTAAGTTATAACATTTACTGTTTTAATTTTTAATCTTATGCAGAAATAATTTTTATCTTTGTATGATGAGCTGGAATCTAATAAAAAAGCACTTTATTTTCTTAATAAAACTTATTGAGACCTGTTTCATAAAAAAATAACATAGGGCTGGGATATGACTCTTCACTCCCTCAGATTCCATTGCAAGTATCCCCCCCCCAACACACACACATCAGTTAAAAAGACAAAAGAATCAAAGAATCACAGGGTCTCACTGAATAGTTGAGGCTCTCACTAAGTTGCTGGGGCTGGCCTCAAACCTGTGATCCTCCTCTCTCAGTCTCCCAAATCACTGGATCACAAGTGTGCACCACTATACTTGGCAGTCTGTTCTCTCTCTTTTTTTAAAAAACAGCTTTAATTTTGAGCCGGGTGTGGTGGCGCACGCTTGTAATCCCCGTGCTTGGGAGGCGGAAACAGGAGGATTGCGCTGGTTCGAAGCCAGCCCCACTTGCTTAAGAGACCCTGCTTTCAAAAATAAAAAAAAAAGTATAAAATAGGTCTGGGAGTGTAGCCCAGAGGTAGAAGGGCTTCCAGAAATCCCAGTACCACCAAAATAAAAAAAAAAAAAAAAACAGACTTAATTTTTAACAAAAACAGAAACAAAAAACCCTTATACATAAGCTAAAAAGTATTTGATTTGATTGTAGAGTATTGCTACTCGGCCTTAGAGTTTCTAACTCTATTTTGAGACCTTGAATTTCACTGAAAATATTCAAAATTTGAAAGATATATTTTGGTCATTTTGCTTTAGTTTTCTTTTCTGAAAATGTAGAGACACCATGGCTGGCTTTGTTCCCCTCTGGTGTTATATGATTCTTTGACATCAGCACAGATACATTTGGCTTCGACATGTGATACTGGCTGGCACAAGAAAGAAGAGGAAGATGGTTGAGCTTATGAGCAGGATGTGACAGCTAAGCCCATGTGTAAATGGCATTGTGAACAGGTGTTCCTTGGAACTAGAGGTAGCAAGGCTTTCTTCTTCTATTTTTTAAAAGTAGGTAAGTAACTTCTCTACAGCTTTTATGAGTTATATAAAATTGTGAATGATAGGCTCATGTCTATAAGATACAAGATTATACTATTCACTATCATCAGGGTAGAACAACTGAATGTCTTTTTAGTTTCCTTCTATTTCTGAATCAAAAGAGTCTTGAGTGTATGGCAGAGGTCCTGAGGGAAAAGAATGCATCTGTTAAGCTCCTAAAATTTTTTTTCTTGATGTAGTTTTGAATGCAAATTGCTAATATTTTATTGAGAAATTTTGCATCTATGTTCATCAATGATAATGATATTTAATTTTCATTTCTTGTGATATCTTTATTTGGTTTGGAGATTTGAATGATTCTACAACCTATATGTGTCAAACTTTTATGTTTATAAGATCTTGTGTCTTCTTTATCCCTAGAGGGATAAAGAAATGAGAGTAGAAATGAACAACACAATACTCCTATTTTCAATGTAGGATTCTATAGCATTCCAGCTATTACACAGCAATAAGAGACCCCTTCCATAGGAGCTGAGTAGCCCATGTTGTCCTCCACTTGATTTTGTACAGCCTTCAATAACTATCCTTTCCATTACCGGTGGCTCCTATATTACTAAGCAAACTGTGTGGGCAGCCAGGCACTAAAGTAGAGCATCTTAACATAAAAAAGTTTTCTTCTGTTATGTCTTGATCTTTGTGACCATCCAATTCTTAGTCTCCACCATCGTCTCTGACCAGATTTGAATCCAAGAATCATTGGTCTGGATTTGATCTGGTTTTCGAATTTTGAGGCTATACACCACAGTGTATTTTTCAAGGTAGAAAAATAAGCATCTCATTTTGGCACCCACCATAATAACTACTACTGACTTGACTCTCTAATTTGCCTCTACTTAATTTTCAAAAGATATGGAAAATAGGGAGCTAGTGATATTCATCCTGTTTGTTAATTCACTATGTAGTTCTAATACTTTTTCTTCCCCACTCACTGAATTAGTGAAGAACCAACACCAAAAAGTGAGAAACACTACCCCCAATAGATATATTTATAGAAATGTTTTGTATGCCAATTTTCTTTATCTTCTTTCTTATAATTAGTAGCTATTATAGCTGACCCTGGCAAAATATTTTAATTAGTCTGTCCATGGATATTTCAATAAACTTGAATTTTTTTTTGACATTTCAAACATAACCTTGTGCCATTCATGCCTGCCTCCTGCTATTTAAAATGTATATCATGTTCCAGATGCAGACATTACCATGGTTACTTGTTCTGCCAATTGCAAACTACAGTTGGCATTTAAAAGTATTGTACTATCTTGCCTCTGCATTGAGAATGGCATTAATATCTCAATAACTGCAATATAATGAATTAATATGGAACCCTGGAGAATGTGATTAAGAGACAACTGGCCATGGTATAAGATGTTATTATGAGATGAAATATTTGAAGATCTTTTTTGGAGTATGTTATATTGATGTTCTCTGATTGCTTATTTTAATCTTGAATTTGGTTTTGTTGGTAGTATTGCCGAATGATTATAATCTTAACTCCTTCCTTTTCTTTTTTTACTGTCCTTTAGAAATGTGTAGGATTTCAGTACTTCTTTGGGCGGGAAATGATTCACTTTTACTGTGAAATGATTAACAGAGAACACACAAAGTATGGCTTGCTAAAGGTACTCTTATGTCTAGGAATGGTATCAGGAATTAAGCTGATCTGATGGGAGCCCTCAATTCTCCACTGACCAGCTGAAGTTTTATTAATAAAGGTTCTAGTTAATAAATAATTTCTTCTAAGTTACTGTTTAACCGTTCCTGCTTCAAAAAGTGCTTTAAAATTCTTGGGGCCATTTTTCCAGGCCTCTCCTGGACCTCTCTACTTAGTTCACAAGACTTATTTCCTGAAACCACTTAGTAGAACTCTGGCTAGTGACAGTGCAGTAGAGACTGCAGAGCTTACCTGCGCTGGTGCCTGCACCGGAGGTGAGGTCTCCACCCATCAGACCACCTATGGATTAAAGAGGGAGATCAAAAGGAGAAAGGTTAAAGGACCACCGAACAAAACACTTTACCTTTAGCAACCTCGGTATTTTGTCCTCTCCCGAGAGTCACAAACTTGTAAAGTACTACCTAAGTCAGATGGCTGACATTTGTTTTATTGTGACATGCTGTGCTCAAATGTTAAAAATACATTCAATCACTGACATTTTGCAGAATCCTTTATTCTAGGAAAGATTACATTTTAAAACCCCGGTCTTTGAATAGTCCCTGCATTTTTATTATTTCCAAGTCTAGGGCTTTTCTAAGCAGATGCTTCATAAGAAGTAAAAAAAATAAAATAAAACTTTCTTCTACTATATATGTTCAGATAACCACATATCTGATGTCAAGTTCTTTGTAAAAATATTTTAGGCCATAAGTTTTAGGCAATTATAATTTTCTAGAATTTTGACTATCTCATAAATCTATCTGCATTTACTATTTCAGTTTTACTTACTGACACAATAAACCAGTTTTCACTGCCGTAAATTTAGAAATAAATGCTTATTCACTGCTATTTTTAAAAAGTTCACTGATATTATGTACATATGAGAATACCAAAGCCAACCCTAATATCTTGTATGAGGAATAGGAAGAGTGGAGAGGAAGCCAGGGGAAGCCTGCCAAGTGCTGTGTGCACGTATGTCATTATCACTGACACTATAATGCACCAATAAAAGTATAAAAATTTTTTTTTGTGGTATTGGGGCTGGAACCCAGGGGCATTCTACCTCTGAGCTACACCCCCAGCCCTATTTTTTATTCTTTATTTTAAAACAAGGCCTCACTGAGTTGCAAAGGACCTCACTAAGTAGCTGAGGCTGGCCGCAAACCCGCATCCTCCTGTCCCAGCCTCCCAAATGCTGGGATTACAAGCGTGCACCACCACGCCCAGCTAAAAGTATAAAATAAAAAAAAATTATGATAAGCATTCAATAAAATTTGGCAGTGTTTATTTATGGGTTGGGATGTTTCAATAAGATACTGAATATAATAATTTTCCTTTCTGGTGGTATTGGGAAATGAACCCAGGTATATGCTACCACTGAACTCCACCTATAGCCCTTTTTTTTTTTCATTTTGAAACAGGGTTTCTCTAAGTTGTGTTGGGTCTCCTTAAGTTTCTGAGGCTGTCCTGGAACTAACTGGCAATCCGATTCCTGTCTTAGCCTCCCAAGTACTGGGATGATAAGTATGTATCACTGTGCCTGGTTGCTATAATTACTTTAGATTTTAAGGAACAAGAATTAGTTTGAAGAAAGAGAATGAGAATGTCACCTAGATTTTTTAATTGCTTAATTGCTTAATCAATACTTTAGTCATTATTGTTTGCTTCAAGTTTTAAGATGAGAAGAAAGTGTTTCTTATAGCCTATCAAGTATTATTTTGAATATAAAGTATTGAATTTAAAAATGAGCATGAGTTTATCAAATAGGGCATTTAACTGCATTTGGATATGACCTGAAAGTGATATATATGGTTATTGGAAATCCATAGGAAAAATTCAAACATATTAAAAATAGAATGGCACAATGAAGTTCTCTGTATACATTTCTCAGAGCCAAAATTTATAAAGTCTTCTAGGGGAAAATTCTTCATTGAATAAGATGGTTTTAATACAGTTTTGTGTACCTAAGATATATTAAAAGTTTTCCAGTCGAGTGCTTTTTAAAAGATAATGTAAATATATAATGGTTTGTTGTACTGATTTAGAAACACAATTATTTTTGATGCTGCTTTTGGAAATGTGAAGGAATAGTGTAGTTATATTCAATATACATTAAATTAGTTCACACTGTGAGTTTGGCAAATCACAAGAGTATTCTTCCTTTCAAGATTCTTTAAATCCAGTGGAGAACAGACACACATTCAATACAGTAGATCATAATGTATTTAGCTTCATCTGAGCAATAATTTCATTTCCCTAGGACATTCTGAATTGAACAACAGTATGCATTTCTTAGAAGTGTAGAGACAAATTTGTGATCAGTATACATGAGTTTACAATGTGCTTTTGACTTCAGTTCTTTTTTTTTTTTTGTGATACTGGGAACCCAAGAACATTCTACCTCCAAGCTATAACCCCAGGCCTATTTTTTTAATCTTTATTTTTTTATTTTTTTTTTACTTTTTTTGGTGGTACTGGGGTTCCTGGAAGCCCTTCTACCTCCGGGCTACACTCCCAGACCTATTTTTACATTTTTATTTGGAAACCAGTGTCTCCTAAGCCAGCGCGCGCGGCTGGCTTCGAACCTGCGCGATCCTCCTGTCTCTGCCTCCCAAGCGCGGGGATTACAAGCGTGCGCCACCAAGCCCGGCTTAATCTTTATTTTGAAACAGGGTCTCACTGAGTTGCAAAGAGACTCACTGAGTAGCCGAGTCTTGTCCAGGAACCAGGATCCTCCAGTCTCAGCCTCCCAAATGCTGGGATTACAAGTGTGTGCCATCACACCCAGCCTGACTTCATTTCTGATTCAGCTTTGTTTCTATTTCATACCTCCTATAAAATGTGTTATCTCATAATATTCCCTCTCTACCTTGAATCCCATCTGAGATGTTATTATATATGTAAATAAAATTGACCAAAATCATAAATAATTAAGTGGGAAAAATGCCACCAGAGAACATAGAGGAAGGTTTCACAGAAGAAGTGATATGTTTGTAGAAGAAAGAGGGAAAATGGCATTTCAGGCCAGGGTAGGAGAGATCAGAAGGAAAAGTAGGTAGACAGGCTATTTGACATCTTGTTTGAGTGGGTATATGGGTAAAGTATGTCTTGGGAAGAGACAAGTGACAGACTTAAAGGACAAAGTGAAGATTAGAAAAGGCATTGAAAGGGATGCTTGTCAGTCAGAGGACCTAGTAGGGAGTGGATGGTCAACAATGAAGGACATAAAAGAGAAACCGAAAATCACATAAGCAAAATGGCTTTGGCCTTTGTTAGATGTGGTACCTTCCAGTGACTTGTGGACATGATGCTCTTTTGAGGACATACCTGTGTTACCTGCACTGGGAGGTCGATGTGTCACACCAGGAGACATGCTATTCCTCTGCAGAGAAGGGTGGGCCAGTGGCAAAAGGTTGGGGTTTCCCAGTGAGCTGACAGGGTTGCTGTACACCAAGCTGTTGTGGCTCGACACTGGGATGGAAACCGGCATCTCAAAGTTGGGCGGTGGAACAGCCTGCAGGAACAGGAAGAAAGGGAAAACCCCAAAATATAGGTAAAAGAACATCAATAAAAGCTTTTGAGCATAGGCAGTGTCTATTTTTCCCGGAAAAATCCCAAATTTCAAACTGCTTGGTATGTAGAAGACCATTAAGAAGAGCTCTCAAGATGTTCAGATCATAAATTGATTTCTTTAATGTGCTTAGAACTCTTTCTTTGCAACCATTAGAAAAGGTTTTACTTTTGTTTAAAACAAAGCCCCATTTCATTAGACTCCATTGTCTTTGAATTCCATTCTATTAAGTAATAATTGTTCATTTGTGATGTCTGAATCTGGTGCCAGAAATGACTGCAAGATCAAAGGTACATGATTGTGATGACTTCACAGAGAAAAAAAGGAGGATTAAAATGCAAACCAAAGCCTTGGGTTTAATTGCTTATTGAAGCATATTTATGCAGAACTTTAATGATATAAAATCATCTCTGGCACGTGAATAGCACATATAGTTTAATTATTATTTTTAAAAGTCTGTCTTTAAAAGTAACTTTAAAGATAATAGGCATTTTAAGATACAGGTTTCAACAGAGCATGTATCATTCAACAACTCACATTTTAAAATGATACTTAAGAAAATATGTTCTGCTTTACATTTTGGCTCATATCTACTGCCACTGACAAATGGCAAGATCTATATCTCAAATGAGACACTTGGAAAATTTAGTGAACTGAAGCTGTGTGGATGTCTAATTAGAGTAATTTGGGTCTCAATTATTGATTTTTTGGTATTGTTTTGGCTGTTTAAACAAAATTATGTTTATGTTTCTGCTTGTACTAATCATAGCTGTAAACATACCAACCTTTTTTATTTCATTTTTTTAGCATTACAAATGAAAATGTTTGACTATATTGCCAGAGGGCTCATAGTGTCATATACAGCATTATAAATACAAATTTAAATATGTATATGATAGGCATGCATTATATAGATTTATTCTATCCATGTCCTCTGAGGTCTTCAATAAACCATTGTGCGAGTTTAAATGCATGTCTACAAGGGGTCAACTGTTTTTGGTCGTCTTGCCTTTTACTATTTTTTTCTCTAGTAGTAACATCTACTGTCTGTGACGGCTGACTGGCTGGCCTCCGTCACACACATGCTCTGTGGTACTTCTGTGTTCATGTTAGTGATGGTTACAGTGCTGTTCTCTATATGTTTTTGCTTCCATAGTCTTCATTAGCTGTTTTTCTTTTCTTCCATGTAATTTTCCTCAATGTTGATATTGAGCAAATGTTTCATAAATTTTTTTTATGTTTTTAATTCTTCATTGTTTTAGAAAGAAATAACACTATTTTAGTGATATATAAACACAGGCATTCTTTTTAGGTCATTTATGGGTTGTAAACAGGCTAACAGAAAATAATTTTTAGACAGACACCATGACTGTGGACTGTAAATGTCTAATAAGACATCAAAGCATACACATATCCCCAGATTTCCAGAGCTCTGTTAAATAACAAAAAATTCCTAGTGTATGCTATAAAGTAAATGTCTTTAGAATGAATAAAAAATTGTATTTCTTCATTGAAAGGCCAAAAATCAGAATAACTTAAGCGCACTTAAGAAAGGAAAGTAGTGTGGTCGTGTGAGGCATCCTCCACTATCCCTCAAATCACTCTTCCTTCTTTTCCCTGTGCTCTGTCCCAGGAGCTGACCCTGCAGATGGCATCAGCCAGGCTTCCCAACTCATGGCTTCAGCTCAGCCAGAGAGGGAGGCACGGACAGCAGTACAGAGTCAAGGAGAGAGGGCAGGGCACTTTGTGCAGTGCACCCTCCTTGATAGACCACGGCTGTGCTGCTGGAGGCTGTGTTTCTCCTGTGAAGGTCATGTGGCTATGGGGTTGCTCTATCCTGAGGACACAGATCTTGCCATGTTCTGTGATTTCTCCTTCTTCTTCTTTGGGCCTAGAGGTGGGAACAGCTTCTAGGCTGCAACTCCTGATGCACGTTGTTATTCTTAGGTTTTCTTTGCCTCTATCTGCACACAGTCCTTTTAATACACTGTCTTCAATTACTGTTTTGAGTTTGCAATTTGTTTCCCTTCTACAGTCCTGGGTCATAAGAGCGTTTCTCTGGACCTACAACAGTGGTATTCTACAGGGGTGGGGCATTTTGAAAATCCGCTTTTATTTGGTGTCATAATGATTGGGGGTGTGGCTAACACCCTGGCCCCAGTACCAGCGTCTTCTGCTTGGATCATTGCAGTCATGCCCTAAAAGATTTGCCTGCTTCTGTTCTTGCCCTATTTCTTTTTATTTTCAACTCAGCAATCAGCCTGACCCCAGAGGGGATGGGAAAGGGGAAGATGGAATCTCATTAAAACATAAGATGTACATAAACAAATATGTCCATGTTAAACACTAAATCAAGCATGGGATTGAGGGAAGGGGAGGGAATGGGATGGGGATTGGACAAAGGCTAATTGGATGATGTGTACTTGGATATCCACACAAGTCTTGTATTCCATTGTGATGTTTGATTACAATGCACCAATAAAAATTTATAAAAAAAATAAAAGCATCAGATGATGGTACTCTTTTGCTCAAAATCTTGTGAGAGCTCCCATCTTAACTCAGAGTAAAATCCCAAATTCTTTCAATGGTCCACAAGGCCCTGATGTTACAGCTTTTACCAAGCTCCAACATCTCATCTTTTTTTCACAATATCTTTCCCTCATTTTTGGCTTATTAGCCTGGTTAACTCTATCACCTCCAAATTTTTATTGAAAACCTGGCCTTCCAGAGGAAGCCCACCCTGACCATCTTATTTAATTCTGCAAGTTGCCTTGACTCCTTTCCCATCTCCTTATCTCTTTCCCATATTTTTCTTTCCTTCTCTTACAGAATCCATCATGATGTGGGTCAACTAACGTCACCTTTCATTAAAGTGCATCAAGCTCTCTTGCTATAAGGCACTGCAAAGCCTACTCTACTTTTTATTTTGTGCCTTAGATATTTTTCTTCAAAAGAGAATTTTTAGAATGATACTATTCTAATACAAAATGCAAGCTTATAATTTAGTATATATTATTTATGGAGCGGGGACTAGGCAGTGCAATTTACATCATGTGATTTAACCCCTTCAGTATCATTTCACTACAGATATAATCCTTCCCTTTTCAAACTGGTGAGATTTGATAAGGGGCTCAAGGTCATCTATCTTAGTGATCCAGTTTGTTTCTTTTGCTACTAAATCATTGCACAACATAGGATGCACTTTTCAACAAATAAAATATTCCTGTCAGAAATCATACTGCTAATCAAATGAGCACTGGATATTAGTAGCCTATTATTTGTGAATCACATAAATAATAAAGGAAATAGGTACTCATGGAGTGAGGTGAGTATCCACATGTGAAATGATGAAGGTCTTGGGAAAATAATCCTTAAAGACTCCCTTCTTCCATATTATTAAGACTTCCATGTTTATTAAGATTTTAAAGCTATATTTTGATTACAAGTGTTTTAATATGTATTCAGGGCTACTAATTACAAATAATTCACTATTCTTGGCATCAACCTATGGGCTTTAAAACTACATCTTACCTGAATATTCTACAAAATGTTGATTGTATTTCCACCGAGAGAAAAGGCCACCCACCCCACCCCTAGGTGATTATGTGCACAACAGAAATACATAAGATTATTATATAAATACAGAAAATTAATTATATAATGAGTCCTGAACTGTCCCAACAACCAGTTCAGTAAAAGTTCCTCTACTTTTATCTTCCTCTGACTATTATCCTCAAGGACTATTTAGTTTCTGGCATTGTGGACCATGAACAATGTGATGACAATTACTATAAAACCCATTTGTGATGGCTCAAGAGCAGTCAGATATGATTCTGATATCAGCATAAACTTTAAAAATTTAGAATTAATAAAACATGCTGACATCCTTTGCATTCTCTACTTTTTGCTTTACTTTTCTATCAGTATCAGGAATCAGCTATAATAATTTAAAAAATCACAAGCTTAAAAACGACCACATTGAGGAGATATCTTAGGGCATCAGAAAGAACATTAGTCCTCCTATCAGAAATCTTAGTTGCAAGTCCAGGTGATGTAATAAATTGTCACTTAACGAGGCCAGTCATTTAATCATCTGAGGAACAAAATGATTGTACCCATAAAGAAATTGAGTAGCTTAGAACATTTTGGGAAAATGCAAGGGTTATAGTAACATATGCATGTATCCAAGAAATTGGCATTATTCTTTTTCTTTTTGACTTTTTGAAATTAGGCAACTTTAAAAAAGTCTATATTTAAAAAAATTTTGTCTAGAGAATGAAAGCCAAAAAGTATTTAAAATTTCAAACTTGCAAAGATCTTAGGGCAAGACTCCAAAATTCTAGAACATCCATGTCAGGAAGGGAGAATGTGTGGTGATTCAATAAAGCACGGCCCTCAGAACAGGGCCAGGCTGTGAACCCAGGAAGCTGCTCCTGGCTTTAAGAGATACAGATGTGATAGCTAATAAGTGTTTAGTTTCTAAACTAACTGAAGTGATCTTGGTTATTAAAGTGAATCACCGTCTCAAAAGGTTATTTGAACTTTCATAGTTTTATCCCAAATCCCTGATTTCCCCAAATGTACCATAAAGTCCAATAAAAAAATCAAATAATATATTTTCAATGATGTTTTTAGTCAAGGGGGCCCCTTTTATATGATGTAAATGACTGAACTTTTTTTTTTTCCCCATCAATGACACTCTTGAATTTTGCACGGGCATTATCAGGGCGCAGAGTGTAGCAGGGAAAAAAAAGTCACACAACTCTGGCAAAGTGACTATGAATTGCTGAGACTTAAATCCCCCGAGGATCACCCGAAAGCTGTAGCCTGTCCCTGTACACCCAGTTCTTCATGTCTAGCTTTTGTCATCTGGTGACCTCTTTCTAGCACCTTTCTCCCTTCCCTCTGGGTGCATCTCCATCCAACTTGCTCAGGTCCCGTCCTCTTGCCTTTTGAGGAGTGTGGTCATTCTGTCTCCATCATGCTGGACATCACAGGTGTCCAATCCGTTCCTTTCTTCAAGCATCCCTCCTGCACATACATCATCTCAAGTGCTTTTCATCTGAGCCTCTCCCTTGATCCTAGCCACAGCCGTCTCTCTCTTTGCACTCCTTTAGTTTGAAGAAAATATGGACTCTTTCTTTCCGCTTCCTCCCTTCTTGTTTACTTTCAGCCAATCTTGCATCCACCTCCCATTTATTCAGTCCATTTTCTAATCCCTGCTTCCTCACATGGAGCTGTTTCTGCTTGCCGTGAAGCTCTCAGCATAAACCGCGGCAAACCCAGCATGAGGAAATACTGGTCGACAAGATTCCAAGTCACCCATGAGTTATTTCATGTACTTGAGGAATATGGGCATAAATCATACTCCTCCAACAGGTGACTGCAATATTAAATTTTCTATTTTAAAAGGGAAACTCTTCAAACTGGGCCTTAGAAGTAGCAAAACAGTCTTATAATGTTTTTAAAGAGGTGGAGACACTCTGCACACACAAAGGGCAGAGTGTCCTTGCCCTGCTCTAAATGTTTTAGCAGCTGTGGAAACTTTCAGCAAAACTGACTTCCAGCAACTGAGAGCTATGTGCATAAACCGGGTCTTTCATCGTGGAGACCGGAGCATTAACAGGGACATGAAGACCGTGGAACAGCTGGGGGCCGGGTGGCACCTTTTCACCGCTCTGCCCGTTAACTCTCCTGTGGCGTTTCATCCCCTGCCACACGCCACTGTACCTCTTAAGAAATCATGTATCTTGATTTTGAACTTTTTACATGACGAGAGTGAAGTACTGTGAGGGGATCCAGGTGTGCATCCCATCTTGTTCCCGTTCAAATAAAAGGCAAAGGACCCAAGCACACTGCCCTGGAACTTTGTGTGCTCCATTCATACGTAGGGTCATCTCCACCGAGAGTGATCAGGTCTTGCATTCCTTTACCTTTTCCCTATCAGTGCAGGGCATTCCTCTTATTTGCAACATCTGAGATGCTTTTTCTTAAACTTCTACACCACAAACCTTAGTACACAGCAGCTCCAAACTAGCATATTAGATAGCGAGAGAAATTCAGGCTGTAAGAACTAAAAGTTGGCCCAGAGAAGCTGTTTCTTTCTGTCTTCTGGCCAAGATAAAATCCCAGTGGATATTTTATCACTTAAGAATTTTGAGTATTGTTAACAAGTATGTATGACTGCATATGATGGGAAACACCTCACCGGGTAATGTGCCCACTGCAAATGTGCTGCTTATAGTACTCAGCTTTATGAAACCTTTAAGAATTTACAGCACAGAGCTTTCCTTCATGATACAGACTAGTAATCACTCTGATTCAACAAAAGCTCTACTGCTGACATTATTTCATTTAACAAAAGAAACAGACATGTATTTATGAGGATAGAAATTTTAATATGTGTACATTTTATAAGTAAGTTTTAAAGGGCCCAATTTAATTCAACACAGGTTGAATGTACACCCACTATGGAAAAACATTAATTTATGTGAGTGCAGTTGTCGATTTGGCCTAGAGCTCTTGTTCCCAAATATCTGCAGATGTAATTGGCAAAGCCTATTTCAACTGCAGTGTAGCTCTCAATACCCAGGTTTAGGCTTCTTGGCTCACTTACCAAAAAAATGTACGTTTTAGAAAAGTAATTAATTACCTACCAAGGAGCTTGTGTACAATTAGATTTTGGACACTGATATTATTCCGAAAGCCCGTGAACCTCGAGTTTAATCCTTTTGTGTCACAAAATTAACATTATTTGATAGATGACAATGTACTAAGCGGTACATACTTTTTTCTTATACATGTGGGCAAACAAAATAATACATGCAAAGTTATTTCTCTTACGTATCTGGCAAGGCATATGACTGACTGTTAGAAATCTGTTGACTTGGTTAAGACAAAATTTAGCCAAATGTTAAAGCATGGGAGGTGTTTGTGTAGGCAAAGCAAGATAATATTCTGATAAAGCTTTACGATCACCCCAGCACACAAACGTCGAAATCTTACCATTAGGTTTCATGCAGTCTGTTCCCTGCAGCGAGCATTAGCTTTAACCCTTCAGTGCTGTTGTTGGAGTTCATGGAGGGGGAGGGGTGGGCGTTGGATTCAGAAATCAGCTTTTATTTAAGTGATGACTGTGAGCATACATGGGGGACCTGCAGTTTTACTGGTGTGTCTGGTCTCAGCACCATATATATCTATGTATTTTATGCAAATCTTCAAGCTGGTTCCGAAAGAGATTTTACTAGTGTCTGGCAATCTGTGCGAGAACAGTGTTTTTAAAGAATTTTTGTAAATTCAGGGTGTGTCGCATAGATCTTTCTCTTCCTCCTGTGAATCCTTCTCCCTCAGAATGAACTTCTCGATGGCAACTCTGTGAGATTATGTAATTTCAGCATCCCTTAGGGTTTGCTTTCTAAATGCGCTGCCCGTGGGATGAGATGGCTATTTTTATCGTTTTTGACTTTTCGTTGCTTCTTAGAGCAAGCCATCACTGAGAGGGTTAAGGTATGTTACTGCAGCAGTTACCAGCAGACCAGCCGTCTATACCTTTGGTACTTACAGGAATTTTATGACTCTTGATCATATTATCAAATTCTTCATTAATTTTTTTGTATTTTTCTTCAGTGCGTGGGGTGAGTGCATAAGAGGAGTCGGGATCAGGGCTTTCACAGACTTTGCTTTCTTTCTTGTTCAATGCCTGCCAGGTTCAGAGAAATACCGAGAATAAAACAAATGAAGGGTGTTCCGAGTACTTACACACAATCTTTGCCTGCTGATCATTAGATCAATATCTTCGTTAATTTTCCTGTACTTGTCCTCAGACTCAGGGCTGTGACCTACTGAATCGTCTGCATCGGGATCTGGGCTGTCACAGCCATTAAGGCCCTTCTTTCTCAACGTCTGAAATACACAATTTAGAAAGTTCAAACCTAGACAAAGGCTGTATGAGACATGCAGGAATGTAATAAAAGTTCAAGCTGTCCAGTAGTTCAGGTTATTATATGTCAAGTATTACACTAGGGAAAGGAAATCACAGATTCATACCCCGAGTCATTTCCATACAGTGCTCATCACCCGCTTAAGAACATAACAAGGAAATATTCTGCAGCTAGATTCAGTCAACGGACAAAGAGGGTATAAGGGACCAAGTTCTGTGAGATGGAATTCACATGTGCTTCAAGAACTATTTCGTGAAAACAATTACAGCAGAATTAAGGTGGCAGTGTGCAGCCTTCTTTCTTCCCGCAGAAAGAAGTCAGGATGTTACACAACTATTTCAGAATCTGCAAAGACAACGAAAGCAGGAACATATGGAAGCACGTCTCAAGTTAAAACTGCACATAGAGGTTGGCACTAATGGTGTCCTGGCCTCCCCTCATGTACTCAACGGCAACAGGACACAAGAGAACATGGCCAACAGTCTCACTAGGCATTGATTAGGAATGCTCTGGCACTAGGCTCATTTAGAGAGTAACTTTTGTTGATTAGAGTTCTGTGTAGGTGAAAATCTGTATTGAAACTTATAATACTGAAAAATTATCTTCCTAAACACAGGCTGGAAGAAAAGCCAGAGCAGCTGAACCTAGGACTTTTGTTATTCCGAGCTAAGTAAGGAAACCCGAAACACTGCAATAGGTAACCCAGTCAATAACTACTCAGCCAGCAAAAGTTCCTCCTGGTTTCAGCTGAGTAGGAGTCGCCCTGGGACTGCCTTCTGACACACAAAAATGGAAGTCAATGCCTGATCTTGAACCCTCTGTCTCAGACACTTAGCTCAGGTCTAATTTCAGCTGTCACAGAAGGATAAATACTAATAGAACACTGTAACAGTTCCAAAAGTGTGAGTCAAGAGTTTTGAATTTTGCTCTTTAAAAAAAAAATAAAACTGATGGCTGTCACCTCAACTGAACACAATCTGATTTACAAAAATAATGTTATATTTTTAGAGATCATAAAACTTCTGCATGAGGCCTAGCTTGCATGTTAATTATTAGACTAGCAACATTCTTTAATTTTCCTAGTACTACTGAGATCAGTTATAAAGAGATCTGAACCTATGTGTCTCTCAATGGAAAATTCAGTAGAGCTCATCTTTATTAAAGACAGAACTCACAAATAAAGCACAAGCTGCAACATCCAGCTAAGGATTTAGAAACTGAGATAACACTCCATTTTTAATTCATACAATGAAGGAAAATAAATAAAACAACACACATTTAAAAGGGAGTGTCAGTCTTAAAAAATGTTAAACTCCTTGGCCCTTATCAATGTGTAACAAATGTAAAATTACTTGACATTAATTTCTGAGGCACTGAAGGTTTTTCCCTTAAGATCAAACTAAGAGAGCTATCATCTCAATACATCGAGGATACATTACGGTTCTGTAAATATTTATTAATGTTACAGTGATATAATATAACAAATAAACATATGGTTACAGCTTATTATGTGGTAAAATGTTTGAATATTAAAATGAATATTTTGACACGAGATGATAAAATATACATTTACAATCTTGGGGAATTTATAATTGGGGCCACCTGTCCCCCTATGCAGCCATCATAGCCCAGAATTAGTACTCCTAGAAGGTTCCTACAATAATACTCTAAAGGACATCAGGGTACATTAGAATAACAATTTCACTTGCTATCTTAACTCTCTATTTTAAACTCTTGTTTGCATTATCTCAACCACAAGAGCATTCTGTGGGGTGATAACTCTTTGTCTTATTATGATGTGTTTCCGTTTTGATCTCTGCAGATCCTGGAGCTTTTAAGATTAAGAAAAATGTCAGGGTCTTGCAGCATATTCCACGTTGTTTTTCCTATGAATTCACTTGTGTAGTGAAAAACAAGTAAGATAAAAAAAAAGATACTTTTCAAAAGTTATCTGCTTATATTTCTATGAGGCATGTTACAGTATTTTATATACACCTTTAACATCTTTATAACACTAATTTATAGTTGTAATACACAGTGGATTTTTCAGTGTGCACTCAAGTCTTTTATCCAATAAATCTTATTGTAAAAATTGTAGTTGTTTTGCTCTGCAGCCTTCTGACAAGGGTTAGGAGAGGCCGTCAACTGTCATTACAACCCATCTGGCATAGGCATGTGCGCTAAATGTTCTTACAAAGCTTTTGGGGGATAGATATTTTGTTTGGTTTATAAAAATTCAAATATCAATTACACTATATTGAACGATTTATACAAACATTAACTCATTAGCTCTCACAAGGTTTTGGCAAAGAGCTTAAGGAAAACTTATTTTAGATCTGAAGCCACCATGGCCAAGCATAATGTCCCAAAGAACAATTATGACCTTGGAACAACGTGGGCATACCCTTCCTCATCCAAGCTCTCCTCAACTTCAAAGGGAGGGATGCAAACCAGATCTTTGAGTAGATGAAGTGGAAAGTTTTGTAAAAATTAGGCTTCAGAGTTGGATGTGGTGGCAGATACCTATAATTCCAGTACTTGAGAGGCTAAAAGAGGAGGATTGCAGGTTAGAAGCTAGCCTTAGCAATTTAGCAAGAGTCTGTTTTAAAATAAGAAACACACACACACACACACACACACACACACACACACACACACACTAGGCTGGGGATGTAGCTTGGAGGTAGAACAACCCTAGGTTTAATCCCAAGTATCATGAGAAAAAATAATTAGGCTGTGAGAAATTTTTAAGTATGAAATTATGGTTAGCCGGGCGTGGTGGTGCACACTTGTAATCCCCGCGCTTGGGAGGCTGAGACAGGAGGATCACACAGGTTCAAAGCCAGCCTCAGCTACTTAGTGAGGCTTTCAGCAACTTAGTGAGACCCTGTTTCCAAATAAAATATTAAAAAAAAGGTCTGGGAATATAGCCCGGAGGTAGAAAGCTTCTGGGTTCCACCCCCAGTACCACCACCACCCCCCCAAAAAAAAGAGAAATTATGGTTATGGTTAAAATATTGGTGTTTCTTTAATATTAAATGGAGTCAAGAATGGGAATATCTATTGTTCAACAAAACACTTAGTTCATGTACTAACACACCGATTAGATCAACTGCTTTTTTTTTTATATGTGAGTGTGTGGTACTGGGGAATGAACTCAGGGGCCTTCTATCTCCCAGCTATACTCAAAGCCCATTTTTTTAAATTTTGAAACAGGGTCTCACTAAGTTGTTGAGGCTGGCTGAGAAGATGAAATCCTCCTGTCTCAGCCTCCCAAGTACTGAGATTACAACCATGAGCTGCCATGCCCTCACTTTATATATGAAGAATTATATCACCTATTAAACAAACAAAGCAGGTGGCATAGAGTCACAGATTTAATGGCAGTGATGAGCACAGTATAAAAAACACAGGCTCATTTCCTCCCAATAAATTCTTCCTGTATCTCACTGCATTGTCTTGTAATGCCTATCACTAGTATTGAAGTAATGATTCAAGTTAAACTGTGTTATTTTTAAAAAAGGGGGCTTTTCAGACATATGAACACAAAAACCAAGAGCAAATGAATACCGAATTCCAAATTCCCATAATCACATAACCAGAGCATTGAAAAAATTGTTCACAAATATTATCCTCAGCTGAGTGCTTGTATAACAGGTTTCTGCCAAGAACAAATGATTATGGTGGAATTATAAAGCTTCTGAAAATGGAAGTGATGGCACAGACTTGAATACCACTGTGTGAATGTGGAACTCTAAGAGCAGTTTTATCTTTATTATATTAAAAATCTACAGCTGTTTAATGATGACAAAGGAATTACTGTTAGACTCAGCCAAGTCTGCCTATTCACGGTAATGAATAGTCAATATGAACCGAAGGGCTTACTAAATGGATAAATACGCATTATTTCTTCAGGCCTTTTTTCTAGCAAAATCAAAATCTCTGCTGTTTGGCCTTTGAAAGCTTCTCTGATCTCTTACGAGTATCACCGGTCAGGTAACGTACACACTTGAACTGTTATTCTTTAATAGGTGTGGGGAGTCCTGGAGATATCTATATAGTAAACGTCGCTCAGCTGACTTAGGTTTTGAAAAGATTTATTCCATATGTCACAATAAGGCGAGCTATCTACAGAAACCACCAGCTTCCCTTGCTAGGTATCTAGAGAGAGTACCTTCAGAGAACTCTGTAAATCTTGTGTGAGCCAGTGTACAGAAGCAGCCTGTCACATGTCAGTGACACCTTTGGGGTACATCAATTGACTGCGGAGGCTTCTCGGGTGCATTCACAAAGTAGCGATTGTCATACAGTGAGCTGAGAAAAGCAGCTTTAGGGGGGTAAGTAATTAGACTGACAGAAGGTGACATACTCCAAACAATAAATGGGAGAAGGAGTCCAGCTAGGTAATCCACAAACCACGAGGCACCTCTCCTCCCAGACACGTGGACATATGGATCTGCGCTACTACATTTGTTCATGGGGAAAACTTGAAATCTGGATAAACTGATGATGATAGGTGACAGGTGCTTCAAAAATTCTAATGAAATAGATGTAGGGGAACAGATTCTATTCTGTTGCTGAAAGGAATGTAAATGAAACGGAACGCCACATGGAGCTCTCATTCCTGTCTTAGGCATTATGTTATCAACTAGAAAATCCCTTTCCTACACCGCAGTTAAAACTGTTTTTTTTTCTCATTCTTGATTAATTATTTTAATTGTTAGATTTTTTTCCTTTTAAAAAGTATTCCTTGTTAGTGAAAAAAAAATAACTAAGCTTTTGCTCTTTCCAATTATATGAAGCTATATATTTTATATTCATACTATTTAAGTATAATTCAGCTTTTTTTTCAGAGAACCACCACCACAGATTAAAAGCTTCCAACCAGTCAATTTCTTTCCATGTCTGCAGTCCTCAAGAATATATATATTTTCATCATCCTTCCCTTTCTGTGCCTTCCCATTGTACAGCTGAAGTTTCAAATCCTTTTGTGAAAAATCCCAAATTACTCTTATTAACCTTTGTTAAAATCCAAATAATCGCCTTTTCTTGCATAGCTAGTTATAACCTGCCTTCAGAGGGCTGATGTGTCAAGAACACATGAAGGAATTATTACTATTAGTTGCATGAATGTCGTGTTCACACAAAAGGTAAGAGGGGAAAAAAGACATTAACTTAGAAAAGGTAGTTTCCTTTCCTCTATTGCTAAATCCCTTTTTTCTTGTCTTTTACAGTTTTACGAAGATAAGTATCTACAGGTAAGCTCAATAGTCTTCAGGAAGTAGTAAATCTACACAGGAATTGGAGGTGCAATTGAAATGGATGCTGGCTGTAAAGGAAGTTTCTGAGGATGGCTGGTGAATGGCTGCTCCCTGGTGACGCTGCTGTTTTGACCCTCAGCATCTGGGGGTTGGCTCCCTTGACGAGGGGGTCCTGTGAATTACTTCATTTACAACATATTCATAAAACACTATCAAACACCTTTTATATCCTTTTGTGTACCTGGAAGCAAGCAATGCAAATTCAAAGTAAAAATCACTGAACTAACCTATAATAGCTATATATATTATATATATTATATATATTATATATACGAATATATATAGCTATTATATATATACGAATATATATAGCTATTATATATGAATATATATATATATATATATATATATATATATATATATATTCATGGTACTGGGGTTCCTGGAAGTCCTTCTACCTCCGGGCTACACTCCCAGACCTATTTTTACATTTTTATTTGGAAACAGGTCTCCTAAACCAGCGTGTGCGGCTGGCTTCGAACCTGCGCAATCCTCCTGTCTCTGCCTCGCAAGTGTGGGGATTACAAGCGTGCGCCACCACGCCCGGCAGTAGCTTTTAATATTTTTTTTAATTTTGATGTTTCTAGCACAGATCAGTTAGGCAGGGGGAAATTTGGGTGCCAAAAAAGTTCTTAAGTTAAAATAATCAACACTGTAAGCATTGTCTGTACCAGACTCTTCTTTGTTCTTATTCTAGAGCTAAAAATATATATTAAAACACCATGAAGGTAGTACAATTGGTAGCAGATTTTAATTAAACAAGAAAATCATATTCGATATAGGATACAAAATTTAACTTGTACCCAAAGTTCTTCATTCGTGGTGAAAATTTTAAGAAAAGGTTGAAAATATAAAACGTTAATAGCACCATATTTCTTCAGGTGATTAAGGTTCATTCTAACTAGATATTTACTTCTACTGGGGAGTGGGGAGATTGCTGGAAAGAGATTGAGGAGATTCTTTTTATACCTTTCCAAAGAGATAATATTGGACCTAACTTTTTTTCAGTGATTTAAAAAAAAAATCTTTCAACAAGGGAAATAAAAGACACTAGCTAAATATTTGATAGACCTCATGTAATGAAATGGGAAGATACTTGTCTGCTAATGGCCACAGATTGTTTCATAGAAGCATTCAGATGGTGAGTTTGTAGAAGTGCTAGGGCTCCGATGTAGCTGAGACCACCAGGAACCCCGGCCCTTCCTCCTGCCTCCCAGGAGGTGAGAAACAAGCTCCATCTGCAGTGTGCCTTTCACAGAGTCCTTCCTCAAGCTGGGCTCTCTTTCCCAATAAGCCCACCAGTCTTTGTGCCCCCTAAAGTGGAACTGACACGTCACCCCCTCTGTAGACTTCTTGCATCACCAGACTGAAATAACTTCTCCCTTATTCGTGCACTCATTTTATTCTACACATTTTCTATTATGGCCTTAATCACACATTGTCCATCACTTATGTGTTTATCTCCTCTGCTACAGCAAGAGATCCTTAGCAAAGCTCTCTCATTTATTCACTTTGGAGTTTTCATATGGAACAGTCTGACATACTGTAGGCACTCCACTAATGCTTGCTGAATCAATGGGACCCAGATTTCCACTGTGATGTCAGTGTACACAGAAGTTTCTGGCTAGTTGGAGGCTGTGATTGGTAGTGGGACCTAGACCCCCTTGAAATGTAGCAGGTCACTGATAGTATATGCCAGGCAGTCTGCATACAAAGATGCTTTTTATCATCATCATCATCATCATCATCATCATCATCATCAACATCATTACTATATAATTGCAATTACTGGTTTACTTTCTTTTTATTCCTCACTAGGATTGTTCACCAGAATTTAGCATAGGGCCTGGCATGTATTAGGATCTTAATAAATGTTTCCAGACTAAATGACAGACTGAAATGGGTGGATGAACAGCATAGAAAAAGCATGCATGTTCAAACACGAGAGTGAGAAAGAATAGTCTCAGTGCAGTATTTTTGCAATTGTAATTTCCTTTTTTGCCATTTTGTATTACTATTTCACATTATGTTAAAACTCAGTATTTTACTCTAAGTAAATGTCACAAGTTTGCCATTTTTTGAAAGGCATGGTTTTAAGTCAGAAAGCAATGGAACAGGCATAATTTGTACTGTGTATGAAGCTGATTATAACTCAGGAGTTTTATGTCATTCCATGCTTAAAAATTGGGATATTGGCTTAGATATGGGACTTCTGAAAGAGCATTCAAGAAATCTTTGAAGAAGAAAGTCGAAGGTATATAATCTCTGTGATCAAAGAAATAGCAGGAAAGAGGACAAAGAAGATGGTATGGAAGCAAAAAAAGAACGAAGTGGTATTTTAGGCAGAATGCAAAGGTTAGAAAAGGAAAGAAAATTTCTGTAGGAAAAAGCAAGGGGAAACTTTTGTGAATGTGAGTCAGATACTATAAATTTGAAATAAGCATGTTTTAAAATTCTTCGGCCAAGTTCATCCTTTTTTCCAGTCCTTGGACACTGGTCTTCTGCTTCACTTTTCTCCTATGCTCTGACACTGGTCTTGTTCTGGGCCAGCCTTAGCCTGGGGGAATTCATGGAAAAGCAGGGTGATTCTGGGGCTAATCAGATGATTCAAGCTTTCTCAGGATAGGCCAGTGGTTTAGAGTTTTTAAGGATCCTTCCACCACAACTCCCCTGGAACCTAGACAAGGAATCATCATGAGGCTGGCTTAGAACAGTACTGAGAAGTTAAGTTTGGCATACTTCAACCAAGAAACACTCCCTGACATCCGGAATTCAGAAGCAAACTGAAGTTAAACACTAATCAGGGAACATTTTCATATATAATGCCTGAAATGCATGATAACATATGCAGTTAATCTTAGTAATCTTTCTAAAGTAAGTTAAGAAAATAAAGTCTGGAATGGGAAAGGATCAGATTGTGGGTGGTTTTAAAGAATAGATGGTATTAGTGATTTCTTAAATGAGGGAGAAAAAGAGAGGATAGAACTATAAATGAAGCAAAGGTTGAGAAAGAGAGGAGAGAAGTAAGTTCACAAAGACCAGGAAGCAGGTTTTGTGGAAGAATAAAATGTGAATGTGTCTTCTCACACCAACCCTTTTAGATGATGCCATTTTACTTGCAAATGAGCGACAGGGACTCAGGCTGAACCTAGAAACACTGATGCTTTAAAAGTGATTTTGTGGAGCATCTTTTAGAAACCATTAATGACTTATTTTAACAAAAGATGTGTATGTTATCTTGGATAATCATATTAAGGCCAAATCATTAATTTTAGGCTGAGGACATCACTCAGTGGTAGAGCAGTTGCCTGGAACACATGGGCCCTAGGTTTGATCCCCAACACTGCAGGCAAACAAACAAACCCAGAACTCAAACATTATTTTTGTTTCCACATAGATTCTCATCTAGTTGTAAATGCCTTTTTATTCCTAAGTTGAGATGAAAGTAGCCACACCCTATGGCACTTATCTGTCAGCTCTGGGTTTTCTCATGTCTGCTCATCTCTGCAGGATTTCCTATGCTCTTTCTGACTACATCATTTCTCCCCCCTATCTCCTTTGACTCCGGCCTATCCTTTCTTCCATCACCCATTCATTTTCCCCTTACCAGCCAATGTCACAACTCAGTCACGCCGGAAGCCTGGAAACGGCTCTCAAAGCCATGATCTCCACTCAACTATCACTACTCTTGCTGTTTTGTCTGTCATCCTTGGGCTGTGTGCTTTTCGAGCCCACCTTCCAGTCAATCTTCCTTTACACTTCGGACAGGGTCTAATTAAAATGAGAATCTACTCCTATCACTGGTCTCCTTTCACATCTTGTGGCTCCCACAGCAACACCCATTAGCTGACACAGCAAGCCCCCCAACCCCAAACTGCCCCTCTGGCCTCAATACCTCTCTCCTCCAGCAGGCTGTGTTCAGGCCCCTGGGGTTGGTGGGAGGGGAGGGGATTTTTATATCATTTTTCAAGTCAAGTATGTAATTGTACAACACTCTTTGTAGCTGGGTGTAGTGATGCTCACTTGTAATCCCAGTACTTGGGAGGCTGAAACAGGAGGATAGCAGGTTCACTGCCATCCTCAGCTACTGAGTGAGGCCCTCCACAACCTAGTGAGACCCTGTTTCAAAATAAAAAAATATAGAATAGGGCTGGGGATATAGTTCGAGAGTAGAATATCCCTGGGTTTGATCTTCAGTACCCACCTCCCCCCCCCCAACAACAACAACAGCAACAACAACAACAACTCCCCCCACTCTTTGTGAATGTGTTATTCATTCCTGTTGGGAATATCCTTATTACTCCTTCTTTCTGCTGCACAGACTTTAAGCATTCTAGGATGCCTATTACCATCTGTCAGAAGCTTGGAAGAAGCTGGGCGTGGTGGCACATGCTTGTAATCCCAGTACTTGGGAGGCTGAGACAGGAGGATCCCAAAGGTTCAAGGCCAGCCTCAGCTACTTAGTGAGGCTCTCAGCAACTTAGTGAGACCCTGTTTCCAAATGAAAAAATAAAATTGGTCTGGTAGTGTAGCCTGGAGGTAGAGTCCCTGTGTTCCGTCCTCAGTACCACACACACACACACACACACACACACACACACACACACAAAAAAAAAAAAAAAAAAAGCTTGGAAGAAGAAGCTTTTTCCAACTCTCCTCCACACATAGTGACTCCCTTTTCTGGACTCTCTGGTCCTTGGCATTGTTTTTTAAAAAACATAAATTATATTTTAATTTATCTTTTCATGTGTTTGGTTCAGCATCAGATAGTGAGCTCTATGAAGAATGGGCATCTCTGGTCCCTAACAAAGGGCTCAGTTAATATATGTGGACTCAATGTAGGTTCTATATAACTGTTCATTGGATAAAGTAATAAGCAATCAAACTTGACAGTCACATTTTCTAATAGTGACAGACTAATTGGAATGAGTTGGGTGGTTGCCCAAGGTAATGGTGGTATTTTTTTGTTTTAATAAGATTATGACATTAAAATGCAAGGAGTACAAGTTGTGGTAGACTGAAGCAATCTTTATAATGACTTTGCTTTTGCTAGACAAGACATCCCTGCGGAGCCTAGGAAATGGTGGAAGCAACTAGACTTCTGTACGTGGGGCAGCAGTGGTTGGATTTCAGACCTGCTCAGATATGGTGGGCTGTACCCTTCCAGGTACTGACCTTTCCTGGTTGCTAGAGCTCCACGTTACCACCACAAGGACACTAACATTTTGAGAACTAAAGTTATTGCAAATGTTGTTTTTGTGTATCTTCTGTGTCTAGGTTTCCCTGAGAAACAAGGGCATTGCCCTAAACATTATACTCTTGTGCTTTGAAGAATCCCTATTAGTAGTGATCCCTGGTCTGTCACTGGCTTAATCTGAAAAGAAGAGCATATGTTGGGCTTTCTATAAGGCAATGCAAAAAAGAGAATCTAGGGTGGCAACGGACTGACTTGCGTCATGGCAATTTTGATGATACCTGAGAAGTAAATAAACAGTTCCTCATTGCCTGGGTCAAACTGTTTCCTTGCCTAACATATGTCTTCCACCCTGGGCCTCTGAAGGTTGAATATAATTAAAGGGCTCTAATGGCCTGACCTAATTGTCCTGGGCTGGCCTTTGGCCCAGTGGCTCTCTTTGCCCTTCATTCACCATCTTACAGTTCTCATGTCTTAAGGCACAGGACCAATATGCACCGATAGTGGGCTTCAATCTGGGACAAGAGTGTAAAAGTTAGTGCTTTTCTTTTATTTATTTATTTTTGTAGTACCTGGGATTGAACCCAAGATCATTCTACCTCTTAGCTACAACCCCAGCCCTTTTTTTTTCTTCTTTATTTTTTATTTACTTATTTAGTTATTTTGGTGGTACTGGGGATGGAACCCTTCTTCTACCTATGGGCTATACTCCCAGACACCTATTTTTTATATTTTATTTGGAAACAGGATCTATTAAGCCAGTGCAGCTGGCTTCGAACCTGCGTGATCCTTCTGTCTCTGCCTCCCAAGTGCAGGGATTACAAGTGTGCGCCACCAGGCCTGGATCTTCTTTATATTTTTGAAACAGGGTCTTACTAAGTTGCGGAAGGCCTCACTAAGTAGTCGAGGCTGGCCAAGGTCTTTTCTTGTAATCTCAGTACTTGAGAGGCTGAAACGAAGAATCACCGTTTGTGGCCAGCCTCAGCTACTTAGTGAGATCCTGTTTCAAAATAAAGAGCATAAAAAAAAATAGGACTAAAGATATATAGCTCAGAGGTAGAAAGCCTCTGGGTTCCATCCCCAGTACTGAAAAAAAGTGGAATTACAATAGGAACTAAAAACACAGAACTCCACCATCCTTTCTGCTCATTCAAGAATTTAAATTATAGAACGAAAGAACTGTGTGGACTAGAGTTAAGGAAATTAATGCTTCTCTCATGGTTCCCTAGGAATTAGAAATTATCACTTATTTCCTGTCATTGCTATCTGTATTATTGTTTTTAATCTCATTTTCTAGATTACAAGATACTCGCAGACATGACGTCTCTTGAGGGCTTTCTATCCTTGGTAACTAACAGTATCTGACAGGGGCATGCTGCACCAATCAGTTAACTCCCCTGGACATGCGTCCTACATGAAGAACACTGCTGCCGACTGCCTGATGACACATGATAATAGATGCTCAGACAGGCAAAGTAGTAGCTGGTGGTTGGGAATCCAAGCTGTCCCCCTCTCCCCAACCTTGAATGTTGGACTTTCTCCTTTTAGCATAAGTAATGTGAGGTCTGTCAAAGGCTAGCAGCCTTGTTCTCTGGCCTTACTCTTATTACTTGTCTCTTTCCATGTAAAATCTCCCCTGGGATGTGGTTAATGCATCACTAATGTTTTCACTTTATTGGTGGATACACTGGCAAACCTTCTGCTTAGTAGAGAGTGTCCAAGATATAATGAGTGGCTGGTGGCTGGTCAGGGGCTGGGCTAGTTGAAACCATAGACAGAGCACAATGGGGTTTCATCAGACCTGGTCTGCGGACAGGAAACCAGGCTCTACTCCCTAGGGAGCAAGAGTCCAGTAAGGCCGCTGAAAGTCAGAGATCTGGGGCATCCCTTTGTTGGCTTAAAGGGCTGGCTTGGAGGTAGGGGTTGTTGGGTTCCTAGGCTGTTGTCAACTGGCCAGGGAACAAACCTCTAACTGCTCAAATTCACATCAGGCATTAAGAAAGTCCCACAGAACGAGTCTCCAAAATGCACAGCAGTAAACTCATAATACCCCTTGTTTCTTTTCTGCAAATAATTCTCTACTGGTGTCTCCCTCTTCTCTCTCTCAACACATTATTAACTATAATATTTATACTTGCAGGAAGGACAGAGTCTAGTCCATATATCTTCTAGAGCTATTATCTCATTACCACAAACCTGTTGTGTGGTTTGCTAACAAGTGTTGGAGTTTAATGTTCAATTGCCCTGGGTAGGTCCAGTGGAAAAAGAACTATAGGAGTGTTCTTTTTTTAAAAAAACAATCAAGCAGCTTCAAGTAAATAAAAGGTTGCTTAAACATAAATATGCTTCAACAGCCTCCGACATTTGCTCTGTCTCAGCCCTTTTCTTAAACTTTTGCTATATTTGCAAAACAGAACAACACCATTTCAGTCACTTTATTAAAACTCAACATCCCTGCAGTCCTGAGGATTCTTCACACTGCACCGTCAACCGAGTTTCTGCCTCAGTTGCCGCAGATTCCCAACTCCCTGAGGGCAGGGCTGTGCCTTGTATTTGAGTATGCTGAAGACATGGGAGAGCACTGGGCCCTTAGAATTTCATAAATTAAGGCAGATTTTGAGTAAAAGGGCCACCTTTTACTTTCTTAACAATGTAATTATTTCCAGCTGGAACCTGAAAACTAACCAAACGGATTATATCTGAGACTGACATTAAAAGTGCCAGTAGCATTTCAGAGTGAGGCTGCTCAGCTCAACTTTCCACAGGGACTTGCCCTCTAGTTTCTTGACTTATTTGTCATTGGGGATTGTGTCTCCTGGACTTATCCTCTAGTTCTTGCTATTTTACAGTGTTATGGTGAAGGGTCCTTTTTTATTAGTACAGGCAATTATGAATCAAATATAATGATTAGAAATACATAAGATTTATTTTTTGTGGTACTGGGGATGGAACCCAGGGGCCGATTACCTCCATGCTACACCCCCGGACCTATTTTATATTTTATTTGGAAAAAGGGTCTCACTAAGTTACTGAGAGCCTCACTAAGCAGCTGAGGCTGGCTTCGAACCTGCACGATCCTCCTGTCTCAGCCTCCCAAATATGGGATTACAAGCGTGCACCACCACACCTTGCATAAAACAAATAAGATTTAAATTATGTACAAATAGATTTTGAAAATTCCTATCCATTCCATTGTGGAAAACTAGGACATTTTATCTTAGGTTAAATCATCATAGACTAAATCTTTATAAATAGAATGTAATTCATAAGAAATGTTTTGGAGCCAGGCATGTAATCCCAGTACTTGGGAGGCTCCGTGGGTTCAAGGGCAACCTCAGCAACTTATTGAGACCCTTAGCAACTCAGCAAGACTCTGTTTCAAAATGAAAAATAAGAAGGGTTGGGGATGTAGCTCAGAGGTAGAATGCCCCTGTTTTTAATACACACGCACCTCAAAATAAAAAAAATAAAATAAAAAAGAAATGTTTAGAGCCTAGTTTTATTATTATTGCATGCAGATCAAGACCTACATAGACTAAATTACCGTTATTTTAAGGAAAGTCTTAAATTTTTCTAAATGTGTTTCAAAATAAATTATTAGAAATCAAAATCATTTTAATTTATCTTCATTATACCATAAATGTCATACATATTATGAATCTATGGTTCCAAAGCTTAGACCCATTCATAGTTCACAAAATAACATTTCTCATGACTTCATATATGTCCCGCATTGTGATATTCTTAGGTTCTGTATCCAGTCACCTCCACTTTGACACACTGCTTACAAAAACTAGTGAGAACATCAAGAAATGAAAGGTAGGAAAGTAAACAGAGAAAATGTTCAAAAAAAGGAATGACAAGGACGAGAGAGATTGTGAATAGGAGACAGATATAGAGATCCATCGATCCGTCCACTGATGTTGGGGATGAGGAGTAAGAAGGAATGAGAACGAATGACAGAAAATCTGAAGTTGTTGTGAAAGAGAGGGAGGAGAAAACGATGGAGTATGCACGCCAGTGGCTCCCCAGTACCTCAGCTGGCCTGTCATCGCATCTGGTCTCAGTACTTCACAATATAACATAAAGCCTTATCTCAGGCCATCAGTAACAGTGTCCATCCTGATACCCATCCTGGCGGTGGTGGGCACATGTCATCTGACTCGGTGTGGCCACGAGGAGGTTGCCAGCCCACACCCTGCTCTGCCCTGTGCTGGGGACGGCCATCTGTGAGGAGGCCCTGTGGGCCCCACCCCCGACCCCCAAGGTCGCAGCTGTCTGCTTTTTAGTTATGTTGGCTTTGGTAATCTCAGGCATTGTCAGTAGAAATGTACTTCAACCTGTTTTTGAAGTTTGGCATTTAAATTGTTATCACTTATGAAATCTTAAGAGATTTTTTTTAGTTCAGTGGTAAACTTGAGAGTTTTTATTTGCACAATCATTTCTTCCATACTCTTTATTAGGTAATAATTATAAAAACAACGTTTCCTCTTCTGTGGCACAAAGAGGAAATTAAACTGGTCTTCTCGAACTAACCGAAATATGATTTTTAAAATATTTTAATTGAATCCGTTCCTCAGCAATAACACCTACCATTCATCAAGTGCTGAGCTGTGCCAGGGACTGGGCCTGTAGCTTTGAGAAGGGTCTTTCGCCAATCACTACCCCGCCTCCTCCACTATGACTGCCATTCTAGAGATGAAGGGAAAGTGGGCAGTGTGGTTCAGGAACTTGGTCAAGCCCACAGTGTTAGTGAGGGATAGAACCAAGCTTACAAACCCATGTGTGAGCTCCAGGCTCCACTCTCTTGATTGTTTTTGGACTCTCTAACTCCAGAAGCTTATCAATTATAAAGACTGCCTAGGGGCTGAAGGTGCAGCTCAGTGGAACAGTGCATGCTTAGCATGTGCAGGGTCCTGGGTTCAATTCTTAGCACTGAAAGAAAAAAAAACACCCAAAACTATGTCTATGAATCTTTTGAACTAAACATGTTTTTTTTCTTTAAATAAAATATATAATTGTGATAGAGTTCATTTTATGAAGAGTAATCTTATCTAAAATATTTTCCCAGTTGTTTACTATCATACCCACTGGATATAGGGGAAAATCCCCTCAACAATATTAAGATAGTATCTACCTCATTTAGAGAAAGTTAAATCTAAGGAAAAGAAATGTTGCTGAATTGCTTTTTAGCTACTACATTCCTAAGACTTGGCATAAAGTTCTTTCAAATAACATGTAGGCTGTACATTTCTGGGTAGAACAACATACAGATTTGTTGCAATTTTTAAAATAATATGAGTAAGATTTTTAAAATAATAATGTGAGTAATTTTAAAAATAATATATGAGAAGATTTTTAGTAAGAAAAAGTCCATTCCTCTCTCCTTTGTTCTCTTCCTTCCTCCAGTTTTCTTCAGATTATGCTAACTGTTTAGTTCTTAACTTCAATTTGACAGATGAGGGATGCAAAGTCCTGTAGCCAACCATAAGAATGCATTTTTCCCCCTGGGTTTGAGAGGATAGGTTAAGAAAAAAAGAAAAAAAAACATACTTCTATGAAGAAGCTATTATTTCTTTCTGGGAAAAACTATGAACTGAAGGAAAAATCCTGGAGTATCATAAAAAAAATTTTAAACCCCAGGTACATAAGTTCTTCCTTTTCTTTTCTCTCTCTTTTTTTTTAAAGGATGCAAATAACACTATTTACTTTGTAGGCCATATGACAGAAAACGTTAAAGAAATGATTGTAAACCTTCTCAATTTTCTGCAACAGTTAAAGGGAAGACAGGAAGATGGGATCTTAGGTAAAAATTTCCCAATGTCCCAAGGAAAGGGAGAAAATTACAGGAAGCTTTAAGAACCACAAAGACTTGGGTTTCACTTCTTGTCAGAAAATCCAAACTGTTGGTAAAAGCCTGGGGAGCAGCTGGCAGGACCTGACTCAGCAGAGAAAATGCCACCCACGGGCCCTGCCTCAGCAGCACTGGGCTCCCTGTTTTCACTGGAGGCTTTGCACCCCGAGGCCAATACCGCCACCGTCTCTCCAAGGGGAAGCTGGATTTTTTTTTTTAAATTGAAATTACACAAAGCTGCATAACATTTAAAAGTTTACTGTGATGATGCTTAGTTTTTGACCTGGACTTAAAGTCAATTTTTCTGTTGAGTAAATACTATTAACCACATATTAACCACCTAACAGTTTCAAAATGCCTCAAACAGCCATCACCATAGTTCTGAGTAGAATCTCAGTTCTTTTTAAAGATCACTGTTAAAAGATGAGGGGAAACATAACCACTAAAAGAGGAAGCAGACCAGGGGTTCAAAGTCTGTTTCCATGAGGTAATGCAGGCTACTGACTCATCATCAAAGGAATCCAGTCTCTACAGAGATGAAGGATGAGGTTAAGGCAGGTGGCTAGGAGATGTTAGAAACCCTCCTCCTCCCCGCCCTCTATTGCATTACTTTATTGTTGAAGCCAAAAGGATAGATGAAGATCAATGAAAGTTTGTTGATCTGACACAGGAATTTAGGCTTAGTGAAATGGATGTTATAGATATGAGTTCATTCACTGGAAACTGCCAGTCTTACAGTAACAGCACACATCTGTGAGTGTGTGTGTGTGTGTGTGTGTGTGTGTGAGAGAGAGAGAGAGAGAGAGAGAGAGAGAGAGAGAGAGAGAGAAAGGGAGAGAGAGAAAGGGAGAGAGAAAAGGGAAGAAAGGAAAGAAGGAAGCAGAGCCAGCATGTAGTTAAGAATTTTGAAGGAATTTTCAGAATTGCTTTTGGATAGATGTCTTTCTGCCTAGGTATTAATATCTTTTTTTTCTCCAGAAGGAAATAGATCATTTTAGCATTTTAGGATCCCAGGAAAGTTATTGTTCTATGGTACGATGTTTGCAAACTGAATGGTGGTTTTTTAATGAAAAACCAATTTCTTGCCCTAGTACTAACTGAACAACTTGCTGTCATATTAGCAGAGTTTTCTATAATATAAATAAAAGCTTTCATGTTGGTAGGCATGTGCTGAAATGCGTCTCTACTTTTCCTAAGGCTGCTCAGCAAGTTCTTTCCCAGTGGTCAGGTATCAGGTGCTGGATTCAGAACTCTAAAATGTGTTGCACCACCAGTAAAAGCAGGGCTCTTCCCCCACCACGGTTCATCTTTGCTAAGTCTTCACAGTGTGAAAAAGGCGTGGTTCAGAACAAATACCAGAGGTTTAGAAATATCTTTTTCCCCAGTAGCAATATACACTGTGGGTATGTGACTGGAATATTTAAAACACCTGTTCACTTGGAACTGAGCCAATCGGGTAATACATTAGCATGTGTCTGGCTCACTCCCAAGAGCACGCATCGTTACTGCCATGAAAATACTGAAGGAACAGGGCAAAGACACTTCAAGTGTTCCACTAGAAGCAACGTAAGATAAGTATATATTTTTATTGTTAACAATATCATCACACTAAACACTGTTGACTGGCTACCATTTTCATAAAACAAATTATTTATTTTTGTGTCAGGAAAGAAAGGGGCAGCACAGGAACATGCTTGTCCTAGCTCTGCTAATCACTTCATTTTCAAAATCTCATTCAACATCATTTCCCCTTCTTTCTCCTCTCCTTACCATCACCCCTTTCTGGAGTGCAATCTCTCTCTCTCTCTCTCTCTCTCTCTCTCTCTCACACACACACACACACACACACACAGTGCACTTCCTTGGATAAGCAATTAATAGAGGACACCATGGAATAAATTATATCCTAATATCCTAACATTATCTACTAGAATTTACCCACAGGATTTTGGGGAACCCCTCTGTTTGCCAGGGTTCTTCCTATTTTTCAACTCTATTTCACATCACTTAATACAATTACTTTGTCACTCCTAGCTTTCTTTTCTCCACCTTTCCTTTAGTTTTAAAATAAGACATATAGATATAAGCAAAGATCTTATATCTGAAGAATTTCATAACTTTATTACACAATAAATAGCTATACATGTATTATATAAATTTAAAAAATAACTTTATTGTAAGCCCAAAGTATACTAAAGATTTTAGTATCCAAAAGGGATGTATGTAGGGGCCTGTGCAAATTAGAGTAAGTTAAAAATTTTGCCTAAATTTGCATATTTAGGAAGGAGCAATAGAAAGGAAATAACATGTGTATATGTGCTAAGGGCTATATATACATTATATAATTCTTACAAAAGAGGTCATATGTGAGACTTAATAGGCCTGTTTTTACCATTTCAGTTTCTCGGTTAGAAACTTGCCCAAGATGACAGTTTATGGAAGTGGTAGAAACCACTTTTGTCTTTAAGCATCATTTTTTTTTTTTTTTTGGTGGATGTTTTGCCCACATACGAACATGTATGGGGAGGGAGGAAGGGGGAGAGGGGTGGGATATGGCGGGAAATATACCAAGTGCTGTGTGCCTGTATGAATGTATCACTTCGAATCTCACTAGGATGTATAATTACAATGCACTAATAAAAGTATAGAAAAAATTTCAAAAAAAAAAAAAAAAGAAAGAAACCACTTTTGTCTGACTCCCAAACTTGTGTCTACTCTTCTTTCATATCACACTGTCTTTGGGGACAAAGTTGGACTTTTAGACTTTGTCTTACATGGAGAAAGGGTAAAGGTTTTTATATTCAGCAGTATGCACTGTACCCAGAATCCCAACTTGTTGGTGGGGTCTAAAGCTGCACGTACCATATTAGGAATTTCCAAATTTGTTTTTTTTTTTAACTCTTCACTTTGATGTAGAGAACCTTGAAAAGTTTAAAATACACTGCTTGTGGCCTCTATAATTTGCTTCTTTGACATATTATACATGTATTATAAATAATTCTCACTCAGATAACTGATGTGCATATTATCGGTGCAAACTGAAATTATATGCATATTCCAAAAAACTTGCTTTATAATATAATCATAGATGGTTACAGATGACTTAAGTAGCTTAAAATATACAAGTATAGTGAAAGGTTTTAGGTTTTCTAGCACACACACATACACACACATTACCGGTAAAAATTAAAATATTTTGGCACTTCTATTTTATAACTATACTGCTACCTACAGACAGTGACTTTTTCTATAGTAAAACCCTCCTCAAGAATTGGTTGACAGTCTGCCGTTTCGCTTGAGAATGTAGTATCTTTCTCATACCTATTTTCTGGCATTCAATTTCACACCAAACACTTAGAGCTCTTGATTTACCTGTCTCCTCTTCCCCATTTCCCTTAGCATCATTCTTTCTAACCTTTTCTGTATGTGAAAACTCCATTCATAATAAACCAATATCTTTCATGCTTTTAGTCCCTTTGTTCTTGTGATTCTTTGCATAGCTGTTCTTTCGAAAAGTCTGCTCACATGCTTTCATCAAATTATACTCATCTTTCTGAATCTGACTTCTTTGAGCCTGAAGACTCCTTCCCATGGCCACCTTTCCTGAGATCTTAAATATTTTGCTTCCTACCAGTTGCTATTTGATGACATGTATCATCCCCCTCAGAATCTTGCTTGTTATCACTATAAACGTTACTATGCATCAGACCCTGTTTCAAGCCTTTCTCAAATGTTCCTTCATTTCATTTGCATAGTGACTGCATACTAGGAATTATTATTAACCCTATTTGCAAATGAAGAAATGAAGACACAGCGTGTAAGTAAACTGCTCTGGTCAAACAGTGGAAATGGCTTGAGAAGTCAGGCAGCCTGTTTCCTGAACCCTATGCTGCCTCTACCGAACACCTAGCAGTTATATTTTCTCCAGTTGATGCCCACGTGTAGCTTCTACTGCAGCTAGACTGTAGGCTTTGTGAGGTCAGAGACCACGTCTTCCACGCTCTCTCCTCTCATCCTTACGGAGTTCTCTGCATCCTAGGAATCTAATCAATATTTTTTGAATAAGGTATCTATAGATAAAAGTGGAGGTCAATCTTAAAAAACATATACCTATGGAAAGGCCACTTTTAGATTTGAAGGTAAAAATATAATTAAAATATTTCATTCATTAGTAATTCACCAAATGAATCCAACTTCATCAATTATCACTAAGAAAACAGCCATATTTCTTTCCTATTCTATTTAATAGTTCCTAACTATTATAAACATTTGATGCAAAAAATAAGTATACTTCTTGTTTAAATCAACCTTTGTGCCCTATTTTGGCTTCTGTCATCGATAAATAATACTGCAGACATTTCAAATCCCCAAAGATTAGGAGGCAGTCAAATCAATATCAGCTACATAATACATAAAGGATGGATGCAAATTTTATAGCAGAGAGATTAATATTTAATTTATATCTGTTTACTGTAACAAAAAATTTGTTGTCAGCTTTTTTTAAAGTTTAACCGTGCTTGAGCCAACATTGATATATCATATATGAAAATAACAATGTTTAACATAAATGCTTCTAAAATAATTATATTATTTAATGTTTAAAATTGTTAAACAATCTATTAGAATCTTTGCACTAGTCTTTCCATATTCCATATGATTTCCATAGTTACAATAGCTCATATCACTATTATATCTAGCAATGTTAAATTTTTTATTTCAGTAATTAAAAAATATTTTCCATATTACAAAGGTTTTGCTGAAGAGTCAGAAATGAATAATGTAACAGTAAAGATGATCGTTTTCAAAATTGAATTTATCCTGCACAGCACCAATGACTCAACAATGAAAATTTTGTTTAGAAAGTGCATATAAAAGGCTTTGTCCCTGAAATACCGCTCCAAGCAGCTCGCTATCTAGGTTGAAAATGGTTATGCAGGATGGTATGTCCTATTTTTCCATGCCTGCAGTAAAGATACAATATGGGAATTCAGCTTGGTAATTACTAATACACCACACAGACACAATTACACCCTGTATGCTGCATAAAGGAATCACTTGTGGTCTGCATCCATTACAAAGAGCAGTAGGGGGCCAACTTGTAAGACGACAAAATGCTTTACAAGACGGAAGGAGACTAGAAGAGTCGATGCACACTGATACAAGGACCTTGATTCTTCTAGCAATGATTTAAGCCTCTTTTCATCAATTATAGCCCTTTGTCTCAAGAGTCTTATCACCAGCAGCATTACAGGAACTGAACATAACAATGCTCAGGCTCGTATAACCCCATGAACTGTGTTGACATTTCCACACCCTGTTGCTATGTTTGACCTGGTTATTCAGATTACTTAAGCAAAACAAAACTGGGGGGGGGGGGAGAGCATTACCACTGCAAAGCAGTATATATATATATATATATATATATATATATATATATATATATATAATTTTTTTTACACGGCTTAGCCAGGATTCCTTATCTTAAAACTGACAGCCAGGCTACTCTGGAAATGTTATTTTTCAAAACAATTTGTACTCCACTTTTAATATTAAAGGTAAAAATGTACTTGGGTGAAAATTAAATTTGTTAAGAGAGAGAATAAATATTGGTATATCCAGTGTATATATTGTCGGCAAGAGCTTTTCACGTGGAAGGGAACTAATCTGGAGCAAGTCAGCTGCTCTCAGGCCATCACAAATCACAGGACGGTTTCCCTTCTGTGGAACTCTTCAAAGTTCTGAGCTTAACTGTGAGCAGCAAGCAGGTTTTCATTATGCTTTCCTTAATTTTTACACAATGTACATGACTTTACCACACTTGCGTGTAAGATGCTCTTTTAAAATGCATTTTAAAATTATGAATTTTTAAGACCTAGTGAAAGATAGTTATTGATGGCAGTGTGTCAGGTTCTGTGAAACCTTGTCTTTCAGAAAATGTTTACAACATATCAATGTATGTGAGTGTGTGTGTGTGTGTGTGTGTGTGTGTGTGTGAGAGAGAGAGAGAGAGAGAGAGAGAGAGAGAGAGAGAGAGAAAAAAACTGTCCCGAGGCTAAAATGTTTATTGGCACCTCGAAGTCTGAAGAGAGAGTCCGGCCTGTGGTTTCTGAAGAGTCCTTATCATCCCACATTTTCCAAGGTTTCTCTGAATGAACAGAACTGGATTACTCAGCCTCCTATTCCACGCCTATTCCTCTCCATTTTCCTTGGCACGACTGAGAGCCAGGCTATTTTTAGTTAAGCAGTTTTCTATTTTTAGACACAACTGCCAGTTAGAAGACATTTGTTAGAGAAAAATTAACACACACACACACACACACACACACACACACACACACACACACGGGGGTTGGGGGGGGGATGAAGCTTCCTGCCACACATATTGTAAAGCAGCCTCAACCTGTAACTCCAGGCATTTCAGCTGCTTTCAATCTTGGGAAAATAAAGAAAAATTCAGAGTTCAGGGTTTTAAAAATAAACCTACCCTCTGGCAAACAGACCAAAATACAACAAGCTGTTACTATGTGAAACAGTGACTACAAAAACAAAGAACATTCTCCAATGATTAAACTGCGAGAAAAGTTGAAGAACTATTAGGTTATAAGAATGTTACGCAGGCATGTAACAATTTTCCAGCCTCTCAGCCAAGTGTATCATGTTTTAGAATTTATAGAGCGAAAAATCCTCATCTGCAAACTTAAACGGAGGATGTGGGATGCAACTCGAAGGCTGAAGCTTTTATCAAACTTAAAGGCAATTAGAGTTATTGCATTTTTTTGACATTTGTATTCAGTGGAATTTCTCTAGAAATTATAACCATCTGTTCACAGAGAAATCATGTATTTAAAAGTCCTAAGCCAATGGGAAGCCAAAATAAAGGGGGCTGTGTACACATACTACACATAAGTGTGCGTATGTAAGTATCTAAGTGCATATATCACTACATTTATATGTACATGCATTTAATGTCTATATTATAAAATTTGTTTGACTTACTTTTGTTCTGGGTACTGGAAATTGAGCCTAGGGGCATTCTACCTTGAGCTTTATTCCTCGAACCTACTTTTATTTTGTATTTGAAGCAAGGTCTCACTAAGTTCCTGAGGGTCTTACTATGTTGTTGAGGTTGGGCTCTAACCTGTGACCCTCCAGTTTCAGTCTCTCATGTACTACAGGCATGCCCCACCATGCCTGGCTTCGCTTTTATTTATTTATTATTTATTTAATATATTTTAGTGACACTTATTTATTTATTTATTTATTTATTTATTTATTTATTTATTTTTGTGGTACTGGGGTTCCTGGAAGCCCTTCTACCTCCGGGCTACACTCCCAGACCTATTTTTACATTTTTATTTGGAAACAGGGTCTCCTAAGCCAGCGTGCGCAGCTGGCTTCGAACCTGCGCGATCCTCCTGTCTCTGCCTCCCAAGCGCGGGGATTACAAGTGTGTGCCACCACGCCCGGCCCACATTTTTATTTTAAGTAGGAGTAAGTGGCTTGCAGACAGACTTATCCCATCGGCTTATTCTTATCATTCAAGCTCAGACTTTCTTCTAAGATCTTCTATGAGACATTTCCAGGTGAGAACAGTGGTGGATACTCTGTCTGGCCTCCACTAGCCTACTGTACTTTGTCTCATTATGGTTCGGATCTCTGGGTAGCCTAATCACTGTGGCACCGTCAGTAACCAGCACAATGCCTGGGCCAGCACAGGCACTTCATGTTCATCAGTAGCTGCTGAATGAAAGAGCAAAAATACTGTGTGTTTTCTCCACAGTGGACTATTGGCCCAGGAGGGAGGTGAATCCAATCACTGTATTTCCCAGGGTGCACCACACAGTGCCTTGCACATATACTTCATAAATGCTGGTGGGAAAGAAAAAACATCAATTCGTTGACTTTTGTTAGATCTTCTTAATTTATGAAAAAGTGCTACAGTTGTTTATACAAAATGCCATATTTATTTATTATACTTCTTAGTATAAAATATTGTCATCCCAAATTAAGAATATACTGCTTCTCTCTCTCTCTCTATTGGCTAATACTTTTTATTCCTTTAATGTTTCTCTGAACTTTGAAAATAAAACCAACTTTTTTTTTAACTTAACCCTTACAATGGGCTCTTGGCATCTTTAACAATCTTCTGCTATCCTCCTGAGAACCCAGAGAGGAAACTGAGGCCGGGGGGCACGGACCCTGGGGAGGAACCTGAAACTCAGGTTAGCGGACGAGTACGTGATGCTGCTGTAGCATTTTTATCCTTCCTTCAAATTTGTGGGGGCTTTTAAAAGTTATATTTTCAAAAGATAAACTTTCAAAACAAACTCTCATATTAATGCTTCAAAAACATGCTTCAGAAAAATCTCGCTTTCCAACCCCCCACGTAAATGAATTCAGAGCCATAGCGAAGGAGAACCAATCATGAAGCCTGGATGAAGATAAAATTCCACACATACCTAATTCAGAACAATCATAAGAAGCCGGGTTGCGCATGCATGACTTTTCTTTTTATTTTTTCCCCTCTCTGATGGAAATGTTCAAAATAGATCTGGCTTGTTTCTTCTTCCTTACTAAGCACCCTTCGTGGGCCTCCTCAATATTCTCTTCTTCCTCAGGGCAACACCAGCCTGTGTCTCCTCTATCCTCCTCCTGCTCCATGAGCTCAGCGCTCACTTTAACAAATATTCTGGAATAAATGCTGACTGAGCTTTCCTGACTACCCAGTAGGCTACTACACCTTAGACTTGTAGTAAGTTTCTACTGCAGGCACAGAAAACGAAACAGCCAGCTGCAACCTCTCTGGTCTGCATGTCCTGTTTTAGGTTGTAGCCATCAACCAATATGTCAGGTTATTGCCACGAACAAATGTGTTAGATTGGCCAGTCTCACCATTTTACTGTCCAAAGAAAAAAAATTTTTTTTTTTATGACAGTCAGTTGTCTACAGGAGTCACCAGAATCACATGGCTATTAAGTTCCTAAAATGTGGCTAATGAAACTGAGGGAGAAAACTTTTAGTTTTCTTTCATTTCAATGAATTTCCACTTTGTAAAGTCACTATGGGCAATGGTTTACCTTACTGACTAGTATAGCAGATCTATTTCATTACATGTGAAATCTGATTCTATTATCCAAAGAGAATTCACATGAGAGAAATGATTTGGCTTATAACTTTTAGAATGTAGATACTAAATATATCACTTTTTTTTTTTTTTTTTTACAAATGAGTACGGTAGGGCTAGGGATATAACTTAGTGATATATGGCCTCTCTAGCATGACCAATGCTTTTGGTTCAATCCCTAGCACTGAAAAAATAAAAATGTGTATAGTAATCTTGGAAGTGGTTGGATTTCTGTAACTTACAGAGAATGGAGTTGGTTTATATTAATGGTTCATGCTCATAGTAACTCCAACCTCAGTTTTTCTGTCTATTGAAATGACTTTCTTGAGGTAATGGTAATAGCATTTATTTATGACCAAGGACTAATTTGCATACCATTGTGAAAAACTTCTTGGGAAATTGTGGAAAAGAGTTACTATTTTTAATTCACATATCTATTTTTTGGAATAAGTTTTAGATGTCAGAATAAACCAGACACCCATTGTACAGTTGGCTGTTTATAGTGTTTCTTATCCTAGAACAGTAGCTCTAAACAGTTACTAAGTTTATTTACTACAAAATAAAAGATAAGAGATTTAATTGATATGAAGAGGCTTTCAGAATCTAATTAACCTCCCAGCTAGTCATTAACTCTATGACCTTTAGAAATAATTGACAGAGAAATTTTTTCTCTTACTCAGAACTACCATCAGATTTCAGGGTAACACAATATTCATAACACATCAAGACATGACTGGATAATATGGCAAGTGACTATTGGTAAGATGAGATGTATTTCTTTCTTTTGTCAGGACTGAACCCAAAGGTATTCTATCTTGAGCTACACCCCCAGCCCTTTTTATTATTTATTTATTTGTTTGTTTGTTTGTTTGTTTGTTTGTGTTTTGAAACAGGGATTTGCTAGGTTGCAAAGAATCTACCTACATAGCTGAGGCTGGCTTTGACCCTGCGATCCTCCTCACTCAGCCTCCTAAGTACTGGGATTACAGGCCTGTATTTCCAATATTTTGCTTTAACTGCCTGCTTTGTTTATATACCTACTCTGTCATCTATGTGCCATTACCAAGTTATAGTCCTTTTTGTGTGTGTGTGTATGGTACTACGGCTTGAACCCAGGGGCATTCTACCTGTGACCTATACTCCCTGCCCTATTTTATTTTATTTTTTAATTTGAAACAGAGCTCACTAATTTGCTAAGGGTCTTGCTAACCTGCTGAGGCTGGCTTCAAATCTGAGACCCTCCTATATCAGCCTCCCAAGTATTAGGATTACTGGCTTGCACCACTATACCTGGTGGTTACAGTCTTTTTAATGAGGGAATTCACTAAGTCTTTTTCAAAACATTCTGTGAATTATTCCCAACATGAGGATAATGAAGAGGAACAGCTGCTACCACCGCTATGTCCTCACAGCACACCGCTCCTAACCAATCACATCATACATCTCCAAGAAAGCTTGGACTTGGATCCAGGTTCTTCAGAGCCTTCCTAAACTTATGCTCCAGGCAGCCATTGCACAGTGATGGGGAGGCACAAAAAAGAGGCCCAGCCCTGGTTCATGACCTGGGTACCTCACCCCACTTTACTATTTATTACCATTATTATTAGGACACATCTGAATTCAGAAATAATGTTTTTGAGTAATGATAGGCTTTTAAACATGACATTTCCAGAAGAACCCAACTCTCTTATTTTCAAGAATCAGTTTTACTGAATATCAGTTTTAAGGATCTATTTTATGAACTGGGTGTGGTGGTACAATTTGTAATCTCAGTACTTGGGAGGCTGAACCAGGAGGATGATAGGTTCGAGGTCAGCCTCAAGCAATTTAGCAAGGCCCTCTTCAGCTTAGTGAGACCCTGTTTCAAAATGTATATATGATATTAAGCTGGTGGTGTAGCTCAGAGGTAGAATGACCTTGGGTTTAATCCCAGTACCACAGACAGCAAAAAAAAAAAAAAAAAAAAAAAAAAAAGAAAAAGAAAATAATCTATTTTATGGTATGATTCCAACCCTCAGAAAAACTATAAAGAAATTGTCTACAGATGCACTTTCCACTCATGCTGAAGGAAATGAATGTTTAGAAAGGTAAAACTAGAAGCTTGCTACTTGAAAGTTGGCTCACAAATCAGCAGCATCAGTGTCACCAAGGAACCTGCCAGAAACGTAGAGCCCCAGGCCCTGCACCACACCCATGAATTCTAAGTCAGCCTTCTTGTAAAACACTCTCAGTTGTTCAGACTGGGCCAGAGGCATGTGGACCCATTGATTCCCCTTTCCTAATACTGGACAGGGTGCCAAAAGGCTACCTCTCTGTTCCCCAGGAATCAAGGTACATTGGCCTGGAAGCCCTCTATATTCCACTGGCTAGCTTCGTTTTGGGCTGCCTTCTTTTAGGTGTGTGTGTGTGTGTGTGTGTGTGTGTGTGTGTGTGTGTGTGTTTCTGTTACAGCAACATTTATTCACTTCTGTTTTCCTTTAAAGATTATCTTTTATTATTAGGACACATTTAACAAAAACTACTTTGTAAAAGTTAAAATTCCACTTATTTCTAATGATCATCAGTAAGTTGATACAAACTGAAGGTCTACACTATGCCATTGTAATGTTCTTCAATGGAGGGAAAGGAAGAAAGTAAGGGTGAAAGAAAGGAAGGAAGAAAAGAAACATCCAGAAATAAAGAAATGCTAAACGCTTCTTGAGGATACAAGCCCTCCTCTTATATTCTGACTCTGGAAAGGATGCAGAATTATTCCTGAAACTTCACTATATATTCAGTAATAAGTACTGAGGAAGTTCTAATCTTTCATATTTTATTTGATACCTTTTGAAGCCAATCATTGTTGCTTTTACTTGGGGTTTGTCCTTGGAGAAGATGCAACCTTGATTCTGATAGGCTGCTGCTCACCAAGTTTGGATCTACAAAAACCAGAAAAAACTGGCGACTCTGATCAAGGGAATGTTTTTCTTTTTGTACTTCCAGGTACTGGTGTGGAGACATAGGGGCTTTGGTTTGTTCTAGTTCAAGAAGGCTCACGTAAAGTAGTAATGGTTAATACAAATAAAGGAGTTAGATTATAGACAAAAGGCTAAAGTTTGAAATCTCCTGTCCTTTCTGTTCCTATTATTAAATAATTCTTTGTTGATTCTGTGTTAGCACTGATGCCTGTAAGCCATTAGAGCTAGGCGATAACTGAGAAAAGAGGAAATTTGGTTTTATTGCCTTGTGTATATAACTTTGGTAATCTAACATGCACATTATTATTTACTCAACAATGATTATTTTCTTAATAAATGAAATGTGAAGCAGCTTTTCGTGTTTATAAGGCATATGCGAATTAAGTAAGAACATTATTTTAAAACTGAAATGACTCTTCAAGTTCGTTATATAAAGCCATTGGGGTACAGTTATGAGAAGTATGAATGCATTGAAAAATTTTAGTCTCGTTTGTTCATTTACACTTTGGGGACCAATGCAAATATGAGTCTGGGCATTAATAAAATCCTAATGATATATAAACAGAAATGGAAAATATGCAAAGCCATCTTTTTTACAAAATCACTTTTTATCTTTGTACTTGGAAGCCTCAACACTGAAGGTTTAAGTCTTTATGGCTAACATACTAATACTTTGTTCATTTTTTAAACTATCTATTGAAAAACAATTATATCTTTGGTTTAAGAGAGGACAGGGAAGGCTTACTGAGTCATTAGCAACAGGAGTCATTTCAATTATGTTTTATGGTAAACATAAGAAGGATTTATAATGTACCCCAAGAATATTACTTCTCTAAATTATTTCATAAAGACTGATTTTATGAAGAGATTAAGTAACTAATTATTTTATTTCATCTTATTGGTACAGGGGATTGAACCCAGAGGCATCTACCTCTGAGCTACACACCCAACACTTTTTATTTTGAAAAAGAAAACCAAATTAGGGTCTCACCTCAGTTGCTGAGGTCTTGCTAAATTGCTGAGGCTACTGTCAAATCTGTGGTTCACCTATCTTAGCCTCCCATACAGCCATGTGCCACTGTGCCCAGCTTAAGTTATTATAAATTATAAAGTTAAATACTGGGTTCCATGTTGCTGCATGCAAGTAAACTTAAAATAGTAACAAGAAAGATCTACCATCTTTTCTTCACAAGCTTCAAGTTAAAACCAGCTCCTATTACCTAGCTAACATGGTTAGAGCCTCTGATAGGCCTGGACAGCTTGCAGGTGTTTCCTGACCAGGTAGTTTACTAACCGACTATGTGGTTACTGGGTTAGGGGTAAGACATGCTTTTAGTTTTACAGTGAGTGTGTAGTTATAAGTTGGTAAATCTCAAAATGAACGCGTGTGCTCCGGATTCTAAAACTGCATAGCTTTTCACTTCTGAAATGCACTTCACTTCTGAAATGTACTTCTCAAATTTTATATTGAAGAATTAGGATTAACTAAAGATCAATCTCTGTAAAATTGACATGATTAGTGTAAAATGCCTCCTTTTCCACATTTTAATCTAGACTGGAGCTACCTCACAGGACTCCTGTGATGGTTGATGAGTTCCGTGTCTTCCCCGCTCACTTTGGCGGCCACTAGTCATATGTGGCTACTGAAAATGTGGCTGGTGCTACTGAGGAACTGAAGTGGGCATTTGACTTCATTCTGATTAGTTTAAAATAGCCACAGAGGCCAAGAGCCTAGGAGTGCACATATCTAGATTATTTGTTTCTGATAGTCCATTAATTTCTTTTTCAGTATTGGGGATTGAACCCAGGGCCTCACCCATGCTTGACAAGCACTCTGCCTCTGAGTCACATCCCTAGCCCTTCTATCAAATGTCAGTGATTCACTGGACCTATAAAAATATTTTTTATACTTTAAATGTGTAACATGATGCTACTTGACAATTACCTGATTATGTGTCTTGCCTCCCCCGGTCTAATTACTCTATTAAATCTATTCTGAGGACTTAGCCCTCTTTCTTACAACAACAGAAGCACTAGGGATATGATGGTAAGAAAAGTGTTCCTACCCTGTAGGAGTTTAAAGCTTAGTGAAGAATCAGTAATTGGATAACAACTCCAGTAGTGTTCTGATGGCGGAAACACAGAACACATCACTACTGAAATACAGGAGGAGGAACATCAAATTCAAGTTACTGGTTTTTTGCTTGTTTGTTTATTTATTTATTTATTATTTTATTTTATTTTATTTTTGGTGGTAGTACTGGAGTTCCTGGAAACCCTTCTACCTCCGGGCTATACTCCCAGACCTATTTTATACTTTTTTAAAATTTGGAAACAGGGTTTCTAAGCCAGAGAGAGACTGGCTTCAAACCAGCGTGATCCTCCTGTCTCTGCCTCCCAAGCGGGGGGATTACAAGTGTGTGCCACCACGCCCGGCTAGCAGGGGTTTTTAAGGATGACTTCCTAATAAAAAGTATTAATTGGAACTTGAATAAAGGGCAATGGTCAAGTAAGTGCCACACAAAGGCATAGTAAAACATTTGAAAACATTAACAGTTTGGAGAAGTTGGAGGCCATCGATATGTTTCATGGTGTCTCGAGCATAGGATGGGAGTGGTGGGGGCAGTTGATGAGAGAAAAATAGCAAAAGGTGGGAGAAATACCAGGCCAGACCACATGTGGCCTTGCGAGCCACCCTAAAGAATGAGGGTCCCTGAGGAGCCTTGGTTATGTCCCATGGCATGTGGCACAAGGTACAGATTCAACAAAGCTTTGTTCAGTGAATGGCTGAAAGAATGAAAATCCACAAATGGCAAATAGGTGGAGGTGCTTTTTCTCTGAAGAACCTACATAATATACCTCTATATAGCACACATAAAATAATTTTATACATCCAGTATTTTCATATTTATAAAATTAGAGCCTATTAATTGGTTTAGATCTAATGAAAGCACAAAAAAGACAGATATTTTTGATATTTTATATTCACTCCTAAACTTGATTGTACTAAATCTGTAAAGAAGTCCAATTCCACTATTTGCTGCATTTGCCTTTTAATTACAAAAAACCACACTCACCAATTTTTACAGAACTGTTTGCAAGGGCAGTCAGTATGTTGATAATCTCTACTAGCACCGGGAAGCAATAAAGGTTAGAAGCTATTTTAAGGCCTTTTAAGTCCCCATTTAGGTCTTAACTATTGCTGCGCAAGGAAACACTTTGTGCAACAACTGTTCTTAGAGGTCTCAAAATCTGCAAAGTATTCAGTGGATATAAAATAAATTTCATGTAAATATCCCACACATTCTCTCACACACATACACACACACACACACACACACACACACACACACACACACACACCTGCCCATTCTTGTGCCTGAAAATAAAAGCCAATAGCTCTCCATTGAGACAAGTGTGAACCAAAGGTTTCTTCTCCAGTGTGGTATCTAGCTTTGTGTTTCCTGGAGTGTAGCAAAGGGCCTTGAGTTTTGTTCCCCTTCCACATGTAATCACTGGATTCTTGGCCCACACTGGATGAGCAGCTTAACAGAACCACTGAGTTGCAGAGAGATAGAAGGATTCTGACCTAAGCCAAGTCCTAAGTGATATTACTCTCATCTATGCTTAGAAAATATGTGCTGGATACAGATGTAACCTGTCTGGGACTTCTGACATTCCATGAATTGCCTGGCACATGCCAGCAGAAAACAAAATCTGCCGAGGAGCTTTGCTGAATTGTCTAACCTACATGTTCACTTCAATCCTGCATTAATAAAGCCCGTGCTCCTCCTATGCCCTCCAATTGCTCTCAAGCTGATCTCTGTATATATGTCTTACATCCTTAAATCGAATGCCTGTGTTCGCCTGTTTCGAGATCCTTTGCACGTCCGTCAGGCCATCCCCAAGCGCTCTACAACCACATCTTCTTCCAGGAAGTCCAACAGAAACCACTGGGCTTTTTCTCTTAGGTGGTTCGTACAGTGAGGAGTGGAGCGAGAGAGCCAGAGTGATGAAGGGTGAAGCTCTCCCATTTTATCAGAATCCCGATGGAATGTCAACAGCATCGAGAGCTAGCGCGTTGGGTAAATATCCGAGAACTGTCATAGAGTGAAATAAAGTGACTTTCTTCAAAGGCAGTGCTTTTAAGACAGTAACTTTTTTATATTAAACTGGTGGATTAAAAACTTAACACATTTACTCATTCTGACATATTTATATAGTGTATCTAAACAGATATTCAAGCTGCATTATGATTAAGAAAAAAAAGGCTACCTCAGTCTGTCTGTCAAGCTTCTGTGAGTCTCTGCCATTGTAACAGTAGTACTAATTATCAAGCAAAGACATGATAATTATGCAGGGCTTTTTTTTTTTTTGCTGAAAGAAGAAATCTTTTTTCAACACCCACACACTGCACAACTTCCTATGACCCTCTAACACTACTCTGATAGAGTCCACAAATTTGTATTTCAGTCTCAATATGCTGAGATCATATTATTATATCATTTCCCCCTCCCCCATTATGCTCTTTTTTTTCTCTTGTGAGTAAACTGTTTGTAGGGGGCTAAGGGACAGAGGTAATGGTTCAAATGGAAAATATAAAACTAATGACCCTTCATGAAACGTATTATGCTCCTCATTAAACTTACTCAGTTAAATATATCCCATTAAATTAAAATAAATAGGATTTAAAATTTTACCCAAGAGTAGTAAAGTATCTAAACTTTCAACACTATGTCAGATCCATTTTAAGAATAGATATCTCCAGTCCCTGATGTATCACAGGTTCTTAGCTTCCAACACAATTTAGGTCTCAGTGCTTCAGAGGTTTTCAAACTTAGTGTTTGTAAGAAATACTTGGGGAACATCTTCTAAGTACAACTTTCCACCCAAATCCCTTCTTCTGCACCAAGTATCTCAAGCACTCTGATTTCAATGATCAGCACTTTAAAAAACACTCCAGAGCCAGGCGTGGTGGTGCACACTTGTAACCTTAGCATTTGGGAGGCTGAGATAGGAGGACTGTGGTTTTAGGACAGCCTCAGCTGTCCTTAGTGAGGCCCTTTGCAACTCAGTGAGACCCTGTTTCAAAATAAAGAATAAAAAAAATAGGGCTGGGGGTGTTGCTCAAAGGTAGAATGCCCCTGGGTTACACACACACACACACACACACACACACACACACACACACACACACTACTTCATGTGAGGGTGATGTAAAACCTCATCAGGATTAGAGGTCTTGCCTTACTTCTTTCTCCATCATCTCTGTCATATCTAAAAGGTAGAAGAGACAAGTATATGAAGGGTGTGTGGTTTTGTTGGTTGAGCAGGACAGACTCACATAGTCTTACACTTACATGTCCTGTGTTTGTCCAAAGAACTGAGATACCAAATTTGGATTTGGCCAATGAGTCCCAGTATGTTGTGGTGGTTTTTGTTTGTTTGCTTTGTGATGCTGGGGATGGACCCCACAGCCTTGCTTGTGCAAAGGAGGCATTTAACTACTGAGCTACAATCTCTTTCTCTATAAAGGTTGTTTTGAAAGATATAGAGCTTTAATCTAATGAGGTTAAATGCAAGAAAACAGAGCTACTACTTTCTTCTGTCTTAAAGAGTTACCTTTAAAAATCACATTACAAAGGATTTTGAAGTTTAATATTTTTTATTTACTTATTAACTTATTTATTTTGGTGCTGAAGATCAAACCCAGAGTTTCATGCATACTAAGCAGGAACTTTAACCACTGAACTATAATCCCCAACTCTCTTCTTTTTGGAGACCAGAAACTTCAGCCCAGAGAGGTAAGTAACTTAACACATGATAGCGCATGACAAGGATTCAAATCTAAGACCTCTGATTAAGCAATTTAGCAAAGTCAGACTCTCAGGTATTCACTTGTCAGAGAACAGGAAAATCTTATCCAATGTATGAAATTTTAAGTGAACTTTAAGCCACAGGGTATGTGCCTGAGCCAAACCCTCAGAAGATGAATTTCCTAGATTTTAAACTTCTTTAAGAAAGCAAATTTTAAAAGTTAACACGTTTCCCAACTAGTGCAATATGGTTCTTTGACATACCGCAGCATGCTAAGGACTGAAATAGTTCAAGTCTAGTCAAGAGAATTCAAATTCAAATTCATTCATACTAAACTAGTTCTGTTCACTTTCATGTTTGTTTACATATTTCACATTTATATATGTATGCAAATAAAAGATTCTGAAATGCGGGTAAATTTTATAATCTTGAATTTGATGATCAAGGCAACTACAAAATTCAAATGAAGAACTAAAACTATGTGCAGTATTTTAAGTACATATCACACAGTAGACCCACTTACTCTTTTTCATTTCACTGAAATTATTTGCTTGGCCTTGTTAGGCAAAAAATTAAATAAATATAAGTAAATAAAAATTTAAAAAATTGATCATCTCAATTTTCTGGAAAATCAAACAAAAGCAAAATAGAAGAATTAGTCTTAGAGAATTGTAACAAGGTAGGTACAAAAGCAAGATGGATGTAGGTGGCATATTAATTTGATCAGAATTAGTACTAAAATTTTTTCATAATATGGAACCAGTAAAAGCAGCAGAAAAAAAGACATGTTTTGGCAAACCGCCTCTGAATGCATACTTTCGAAACATTTACTGTTGTTTAATTCTAGGAAAGCAGATGCAAACTAGTAAACCAAAAGGAGATAATAGGTAAAGAAAATAGATAGATGGGAACCTTCCTCATTATTTGTCTCCTCTTTGGTTTAGTAGTAATCCAAAGTTTACCTAGTAGGCCTATGGTACCTCATGAAGGGTACCATCAGGCCATAGCATTTAAAAGGATATACTGTGAAAGTGTTTTAAAGGTTTCAACCAAAATTTTATGAAACATTCCTCAAGCTAACAAATCTAAAGCTTTTTTTTCTTATCTTGATGCTTCTTTATTTTTGTCACAAGCAATGTTTTAACTCAAACTTGGATAAAACACTGAGCTAACATTTAGAGATTTATCTTCTCATCTTCAACCATTTCCCGATTCCATGTAACAGATTTCACTGCTATACCAAATAATATGATTTTAAGGAAAAACCATTTGTAGGAGAATAATTGTCTTTATATATCTAACAAGAAGGCATTTGAAAATATTTATTAGAAAGAAAAGATATAAAGTGAAAAACTGGAAGTGCAAGATTGGAGTGAGTTCATTAAAAAAATCTTTTTAACAATTCTGGGAAACCATTATAGACTTAGATCATCAGAAGTAATCTAAACTGTGGGTTAATCTACAAATCTGGGGTCCTAATACAGAGCAGAAGACAAGGATCACTCAGTGAAAGATAAGACAAGGAATTTGACTCTGGAACTTGATTTCTAGCAAGAAATTATTCTAAAGCATTATATCACCTTAACTTGTACTTTGAGGATAAGGGGAGGGAATGGCAGACTAATAGTTCGGGTGGGTATCTGTGGGACTGTGAACCTGTTAGGAAAAAATATGTGTGGTGTGTGTGTGTGGTATGTATGTGTGTGTGTCTGTGTGTGTGGTATGTGTGTGTAGTGTGTGTGGTGTGTGTTGTGTGTGTGTGTGTGTGGTGGGGCGGGGCACACACCCCAAGGCTCTGCCCAAGCCTGGGATCACCAAGCCTGCTCTCACCTCCACGATGTCCGAGTTTGTCCTGCTCTCGTGCGGCTCGTTGTACTCCGTGTACTTGAGCAGCACCTTGTCCATGTCAGTGCTGGCGTACTGGAACAGCTTGTTGGTGCTGTTGAAGATGATCAGTGCAATCTCACAGTCACACAGCACGCTCAGCTCGTAAGCTTTCTTCATCAACCCAAATTTCCTCTTTGTAAATGTCACCTGGAATAAAGAAAGCAGGAGAGTTTTTTTTTTTTTTTTCAAAGAGGGGGAAAAATTTGTGTGTGTGTGTTTGTTTACAGGACTATATTTCTGTGCAAAACAATAGAAGTGTAGTTGTTAGAGCCTGGGGCACTAACACATTTGGAGAAAAAGCAAGTAGATCTAAAACTGATTTCTGCTTCGAATTTGAAAGTATGCGATTTCGGGTTTGTTGCAGAATGTGAATCTGCTAGTGCAAGATTTAACGCGGGGCGTTTTCATGAAGGTCAAGGCGACCAGACAACTGTTCATATTTCCTCGAGCAACTTAAGATTAAAAAAAAAAAAAGTTATTCTCAGAGTGGTTAGCATCTTTACCAATTACAAGTTTGGAGCTTGTTTTTTGACCACGTAAAGACTGGACGAGACATTACAAACTTAGCACTTCAGATCAGTGTTCAAAAACCCTTAAAATTGTTTAGTCTCACGTCACTTAACTGAAAACACTTGATGGCTTATGACTGTGTCCTCACACAAAGTTGCAGTCTGTTTTCTAGAAATCCATCAAGGCATTAGGAAGAACTTTAGCCATAATACTGTTGGGATTCTTTTTTTTTTTTTTTTCTGTGTATCTTTCCTCCTCTCTCAGGCCAGGAATTGTATTGTTATCATTGACTTTTACTTCTTTTAATCTAATCTATTTCCAAGTCTCATAATTCCTTCCCTCAAAATATTTCTCCGGTTCACCCTTGTCTGTCCCCCGGGCGGCTCAATCACTCATGTCCTTATCACGTCACTTTTGGACAGCCCAGCAGCTTCCTGTCCCAGATGATCTCCCTGCCTGGAATCACTCCCTTCTCAATTCATCTCGATCTGCAAAAGCTCACTCTCGCTGTCTTCCTCCCCCTGAGCTGTCTCCAACGGGGCTCCCGTTCCCTTTGCGTTTGTCCCACCTGCCAATCCCACCAAATGCAAATGCATGTATTTCACTCTTCCCATTTCAACCTCTCTCGGCTAAACTTCAGCTTGTCACTGCAGCCTGCCCACCAAAAAAAGGCAGGAACATTGTAAATTGTAAGGCTGTCCACGGTCCTGTGTTTCCCAGTGGGTAATATACAGACTATCATTCCTATAAAATACCTCATTAGAGAAAAGTTCAATGACCCAATAGGTTTAGAAAATGAAGCACTCTTTTTAAACTTTGTTTAATCTGCTCCCAATCCTTCTGCTGACAGAATCATTTGTTTCTTCACTTATTTATTTTGAGAAACACTGACTAAGATTCTTCAGAGCTAATGTGTGTGTATAAGTGTGTATACATGTGTGTAGTGTAGGTGTGTAGTACTGGGATGGAACCCAGGGGCATTCTAACTCCGAGCTACACCCCCCAGCCCTAGTTTATTTCTTATTTTGAAACAGGGTCTAAGTTGCTGGGAGCCTTACTAAATTGCTGATGCTGGCCACAAACCTGTGGTACTCCTGCATCAGCTCCCAAGTACTAGGATTACAAGTGTGAGCTGTCACACTCAGCTCAGAACTAAGTTTTTGAGGCACATACTCTGGGAATTTAATTTAGGTATTGTTTTCAGTAGGGATTAGTTAAAAATCCCCCCACCTCATTTTCATATCCAACCTATTTGCAGAGCCCAGTCCAACTTTTTTTTTCTATCATGTATTTATAATTCCTAAATCTAGATTTCCACTCTTTCTTTTTGTCTCTAGACACCAAAAAGATATTCTCCAGTCTTACATCTATCAAGATGTCCTAAGAATATCAAAAATTTCAAAGCTCAACCATATTATCTCCACTCTCAAATGCACTCCAACTTCTGAATTTCTCATCTCCTCATGGGCTCAGGAAACCAGACTTGGGGTGAGCTCTGAAGCTTCACTTCTTACCCCCACCCCAAACCCACATCTAAATAAATGCATTGACAGGAACCATGGACTAGCAGACAGAAAGCCTGGCCCCCAGTCTCCTTATTACTCCACAATTTGTAACATTTATTGTTTTACCTACCACCCTTTATTTTACCTTAATGGCATTTACCACATTATAATTTGTACATTTTTCATGTGACAATTTAATGTTTATATTTTCTACTACAGTGCATGCTTCACAAGGGCATGCACCATTTTTATTTTGCGCACTTTTTTTATCCGCAGAATAAAAAACTTAATATGGTAAACTACTGTGTCAAGTATTTAGAAATTTTAAGTTGGTGGTACATTACATAAAAGTATGCGATAAAATTTTCCAAGATTTTTTCTAGCAATGAATACATAAAAATTTTAAGAGATAAATTTATATTTTAATTAATATATAAATTAAATCTCTTCTTAATTGCTCTAAATTTAATTAATAATGATCACATGATTTTATCATATTTGCATTGATGACAGCATTATAATAAGGAAAGAATATGGTGTTTCAATTCAGAGAACCCTGGGTTTGAATACTAAATCTGCTATTTGCTGGACATGAAAAATTCCTGTAACTTCATGGAGTTTGATTTTATCTGTATAATGGAGAAAATACCGACTCTCAGGTTTACTGTGAAAATTGTATGAAATAATGCATGTATACAATCAAGTACAGTGCTTAGAGTAAATGTTTCATAAATCTTGGTTCGCATCCATTTCTTAGTTAAAAGGATAAGGAGAACCAACAAAATCTGTTTTGGTGTCTTGAAGCATCTACGGGGAGGCCGTTTGAGAATGCTGCTATTTTTGATGGAAAGGTAAAGATGAACTCTCCCTGCTAACCACCTTTAGAAAATAAAGCATCAGCTATTAACCAGCCCACTTCAGTTCATCAGGATCTACTCAGATGTGCTATTTTTATTTCAACATGGACAATTTTTCCCTGTAGTGATTACCAGTATCTCACATTCTGTTTTATGTTTATAATTTTTCTAGAGTGCTTCTGATAAAATACAGCTAGCATTTTATTTTCACATCTGATTATCATACTCCTTTTAGAAACTTTTATTCTGGTTAGTTCAGAGGAGTTATGATTGATATTAAAGATGGGTTAGAGATTATCATTTTGGACTGGATTAAAGAAGCATAAACATTAATGACATAGATCTATTCAAAATATCCCCTAATATTTCTTTCAGCTTCTATTTATGCATAAAACTCTACCTGCATACTGGTATTTTATTTAGTAGAATATGCTACAAAATACATTCAGTACTAAAGGCACTGACCTCAAATACTTTCTTTAATCAGACTTTATGACCACAACTATAGGTGGAATGTCTCAATACACAATGGTTTCTGTTGTACTCAAACCTCAGAATCCAGCACATTATAACACTTGCTATCAAAGTCTATTTCAGGACAGAAATAATCACTACAACCACTGTTTGTGTTTATTCCTAGATGCCCTTCAACTTTTGTGTAGCCTGATGATGCATACTTATTCGATACTACCTGTAAAGAAAGTTGGCGCATATAGCTTCTTTTCCTTAAAATTCAAACTGAAATTGTGATGACTATATTAAAGCATTTAAGAAAATATCTTCAATCTCTCCTCTTAATTGCTCTAAATTTAATTCTGTATTATGTTCGTAATCTTCATAGCATACTCAAAATGTATTTTATAATGCCTTTTCTCATTGTTCATCATTAGATAAAATTGTTTTTAAGCATTAAGCTTTCTAAAGAGATCTGGAATATTGCTCTTCATTTAAAATATGCCACTCAATGACAAAGATCGCAATCCAAAGCTTTTATACTTAAATATAATAATGTATTGTAATGATTACATTTTTCATAACTTGACAATAGTTTGTAATGGGGGACAAGTCCATATTTCTACTTCAACAGCATATTCTGAACCTTCAGTGAGGCAGAATGCTGTTTTTATAGTAGTTAGGTAAAGATATGCTCTTTTCCAGTGTTTACATCAATCAGGGTGCATCAAGGGATGAATAAAGTCAGTATTATTTAAGTGGGCACTGTAATTCAACATCTAGTTTTCAGAACTAAAGAGATTCAACAACTATATATGCAGAGAAAGCAGAAGTACACTGTAAACATTGACTGTTTTATGTTATTCTCTTTACCTGTTGAACCTCTAAATAGCCTCCAATGCAATGATTATGTTGTATGAAGCAATTTCAGTATTAAGTTTTATAAAAACCCTGAGTTTTAAATCATAGCTCAGGGGTAGGCATGGCATATCACACACAGACAGTGGCTCTAGAATCTACTAGGTATGAATCAGAAACTGAAATTAGAATTTGTAATTAAGAAAAGGCACATTAATTAAATATAGCTCCATACGATTCAGTTACAAAAAAGTCAGGTTAATCTATTCCACAGTAACAAAAATACTTTGGTTAATTTTTATTGAATAATTTCTCCATGCCAAGCACTATGGTAGGCAATGTGTACTGCACACTCTCCATGCAGACATTTGCAATAAGAGCTGTGGCTTTTATCACATAAAACAATCTCTCTCTCACTTTCTCTCCCTCTCCCTCTCTCTTTCATGTTACTTTCTTGAGGTCAAAGAAAAGAAAGTCATTTAATTCCTTAATGCTTAAAAGGAATTTTTTTAATTTACAACAAAATGTATTACTTGGCCAATATTTTAGTCATGTTTAATGATTTGAAACTGTGTTATTATCTGGAGTTGGGTGAATTCAGATTTTTTTGTTTTCCATACAATGTTTCATCATAAAAATAATAGTAGATATTAACCTAATCGAGAGGAATATGAGATAAAATCTACCTGACTGGTAATTTCTTATCTCATATGTGGTGAGAACTAATCGGGGACTCATGCTTCTCTCCTTTCTGTGTGGCCACAGGCAGGCTCTCCCTCCACATCCACTGAATGACCATTTGCTGAATAATCAGATCATTCGACTATATTTCTGGTATTTTTTTGTTAGTTTTTGGTTCTGGGAATTGAACTCAGAGACATTTTGCCTCTGAGCTATGCCCCCAGTTCTTTTCATTTTTTATTTTGAAAGAGGGTCTCACTAAATTGCTGAGGGTGACCTTGAACTGGCAGTTCTACCTCAGCCGCTCAATTATTGGGATGACAGGTGTGTGCCACCATATCTAGTTCAGAAATACTATCTTTTTTGAGGTACTGGAGGTTGGACCTACTGGCATTCTACACGCCCAGCCCATGTTTTTATTGTTTATTTTGAAACGGTCTCACTAAGTTGTGGAGGGCCTCATTATGTAGCCAAGCCTGGCTGTGAACCTGTGATCCTCCTGTCTCAGCCTCCCAAGTACTGGGATGACAAGTTTGTGCCACCACACCTGGCCTTCAGAAACACTATTTTAAAGTCAACTATCTTGATATAATTTTCTGTTAAAAGTAAATATTTTTTTACTTGCCTTTTGAAAATTTAACCTCTCGAAAATAAAGATTCTTGGATTATCTATCTGCTTATATTTGTTTTACCAAAACATTGATCATGTTAATGACATGAATCTTGAGAGAAAATAATTATACTATCTTAAAATTTATAATAGAAAAACTAGATAATGTCTATCTATCTATAAACAGATGCTCTAGACTTAAAAATATTCCAAAAAGCTCAGAGAGAAGTGAGCTTTATTTCTTGCCTTGATCATGAAAAATGGAAAAGTCTGAAGATAAAAATTAAATTTTACAATCACAGGATACACAGAGAATGGGGAGGATCCAGAGTTTAGAATGTCTGCATTCATGGAGTAAAATTCTTTGAACTCTCTGAAGAGTCCTAATTTTTAAAGACTATGTATTTGGAAAAGTGTCTGATGAAACCCATATGCACAGCATTATGCATTTAAGACTGGCTGGTAGTAATTTAGTTGGCTTGAATATGGCTGGAGTACTGTGCTTAAAGAGACTGGATGCACTGATCAATGTTAAGCTTAAGGCTAAGTCTCTAGCATGGTACCATGTTGTGCAGGAACTTTCCTGTCCTGGGTTTTATTTTATTTTAATTTTTATTGGCTTAGATGAAGATACAGAGGGCATGCTTATTAGATTTGTGTAGAACAACAATCTGGGTGACACAGCCAGTTCAGTAGGTATATAGCACATCCGCAACTCCTTTTATAGACTTTAGGAAGCTGGGTCACAAACAAGATGAAGTAAACAGGTCATTTTTAAAGATTTGCATTCATATATTAAAAGACAAAACATTTCTATAAATCAGGTTCGAGGAAAATTACCAAGGTAGCTAATTTGGGGGAAAGGATCATAAGTTATTGTGTTCCACAGTGAGAATTAATTATCCTACTGATCTGTTAGAACCATCCTTGGGACTATATTCAGTGCTGAGAGTTACCACATAAGAAGGCACTGGCTAAGTTTCAGCACCTACAGGATGGCAGACAGATTGATACAGGGCCTGAGAGCTATTCTGCGTTAAAGAATCTCATATGGCAGGGGGTGGTGGCACACGCTTGTAATCCCCACGCTTCGGAGGCGGAGACAGGAGGATCGCGCAGGTTCGAAGCCAGCCGTGTGCGCTGGCTTAGGAGACCCTGTTTCCAAATAAAAAATATATAAAATAGGTTTGGGAGTGTAGCCCAGAAGTAGAAACCCCAGTAACACACACACACACACACACACACACACACACACACACACACACAAAATAATCTCATATGCTTACCCTTTCCTCCCTAAAAATGCTAGCCTGGCATGGTGGTACATGCCTGTAATCCCAGTACCTAAAAGGCTGAGACAAAAAAACTGCAGGCTCCAGGTGAGCCTCAGCAATGTAGCAAAACTCTCAGCAACCTAGCAAGACCCTGTTTCATAACAAAACAAAAAATTAAAATTAAAAGGGCTGGGAGTGTAGCTTAGAGGTACAATGCCTTGGGTTTAATCCAGTGCAAAAAAGGTGGGTCTGACACATTCAGGCTATGTGAAGAGGCACCTAAGTTATTTTTTTTTTCTATAGAGAAAAATTAGAAAGTATTTTTAAAAATAACGAATTCAAAAGAGGGGGAAAATCTAGTGACAAGCAGCATATATGAGTGGAACCTGTCTGCCAAGCTCACTCTGAACATGATCAAGTCCAGCAGGACATCAAGGTCTGCCTCAGAGGTATTTCTGAATTAAGAAGGAGCCTGGACCAGAATATTCTGATTTTTTTATTTTTTATTTTTTTTTTTATAAATTCTGATTTTTAGATGTTCAAATTCTATGGCTAGGTAGTACAGCCTTTTGGGTAAAGAGGAAGATAAAGGTGACTGGTAATTAGGTTTGAAATAAGCATCTGCTGCTGCAGTTTCCCCCTATAGAATGTCTTCTGTCTTGGTTATTCAATCTCCTCAATGTAACATAATTATTACTTAAAACTTCCAAATACCAAAAAACAAAATGAAGTCACTTTCTTCTTGCAGTTAGAGGATATACAAAAGACTAAAAAAAATTTGAGTAGATGACATTATACAGGATGTGCTGAAACTGCACAGAAATATAGCTGTCCAGGCCGACAAAGAAGAAAATACACATTATTAATTTTTCTTGCAGTTCTGCGGATGAAACCCAGGGATTTGCATATACTAGGCAAGTGCTTTACTACTGTGCTACATCCCATCCCCTAAAATCTCTTTGAAGAAGTATTGTATCTGCATCATTACTGGCAATGTGGGGTAAAAGCAAAAACATGGTCTGTGCCATTTATGAGCTATGTGCTCATGGGTAAACTGCTCTTGCTTAGTTCATGTGAACCCGTCTCTCCACTGTAAAATGGAAGAAATAATAGGCATCTTAGTTTTTTGAAAAACACACTACAAGCGTTAGGTGACTTTTTGACTGTGAAGGACTATAGTCAAGGTAGGTGGCATCTTTTCTCTGATGTACAAGACTCAATTACATGTTCACTGCTGCAAATAACTTCTTTCTTATCTAGCACCTATCTATCTGTGTTACCATTATCAACTTAGTGTCTATATTAGACTGTCTTTCTCAACTAGATACTCACTGCCTTCCATTCATTCTTGTAATCTAAAATTCAAGAACAATACTTGGATAAAATATCTGTTGGACAAATAAATGGATAGCTTGATGGAGGACTATATATGCAATCTAAAGTGAAGAGTTGAAATTTCTGTGTATGCTAAAACTATGTTAATAGAAAGTTTACCACAAAGAGAGAAATTTTCAGATAGTTGTTTTACATTTTTGTCATCTTAACTTATAGTAAAAAACATATGTTTGGTAAAATTGAGCAGAAAAAAACTGAGCCAAAAATTGTATATGAGATTGTTGATAAAATCACAGCATATATATATATATATATATATATATATATATATATATATATATATATATATATATTGATGAAACCCAGGAGCATTCTGCTTCCAAGCTCCACCCCTAGCCCTATTTTTTATTCTTTCTTTTGAAATAGGGTCTCACTGAGTTGCAAAGGGCCTCACTAAGTAGCTAAGGCTGTCTGCAAACCGCGATCCTCCTGTCTCAGCCTCTGAAATGCTGGGGTTACAAGTGTGCGCCATCATGTTTAGCTCTAATTCTGTTTTTAAATAAGAGTTGACTTGTTGAGTTTGTTTAAGAAGTTCCTAGACTTTCAAATAAGTTTCTACTTTTGACAGTATCTTCTTGAAGATATTATTAATTTATCATCCCCATTTCTCAGAGGAATGCTATAAACAGAAAGGCAACTGCCTTATCCACAGCCACAAAAATTAGTTCCTGGATTAACTAGAAACAGAACCTTTTCTATTTCTGTGAATGTGTGTGTGTAAAGGGTGTTGAACCCAAGGATATTCTATCTCTAAGCTATACCCCTAATCCTTTTTATTTTCAAACAGATCTTGCTAAGTTGCTGAGGGTCTGGCCTCAAATCTGAGTTCCTCCTGTCTCACCCTTCTAAGCACTGAGATTTCAGGCCTTTGCCATCATGCCCAGCTAAAATAGAAGTAATTTCACACAAAATTCATCATTCTCTCTTCTAGTCAGTGCTTCTTCCCTCTTTTAGATAACTTTTTTTAAGTTTAGCAAGGCATGGACCCAGCCAAAAGTTAACTGAGCAGTGTATAGGTACTGTCATTTGTGATAGTATGTTAAGAACCATTGGACATTCTGATGAATGCAAATAGAGAGGTGTACTGCATTATTACAAGGATAGCTTTCTAGGTTAAAGTATACACACACACACACACACACACACACACACACATATTAAATTGAAAATGAGTCACTTTCTGAGTTCTGCCAATAAACCAATGCTACCCTTAAACACTCAAGTCAAGTCATTCTCACTAAAGTAAGCAAGAACCAGGCACCTACTCATTCAATATTTACAGTTGTTTAAATTTCACAAAATGAGAAGTATTTTGATTGGCAGCCAGAATAAAAAAAGATGGATCTCTGATTTATACACAGCCACTGTAATTAACAAGTGCTAAGAACAGAGGACACGGCCTTTATCATTTGATACAGGCTAGGGAAATTAGTCTGAGTACCATGTAATAATACACAGCTCCCTTTCCTGATGTCATTCACGATGTCCCTTTGGAAGAGCTTTCCTCAGTATAAATGGTGGGAGCCCTTGCACCTTAGAGGAAATAGTTTTGAATAAATGGGGAAAAACATCTTTGGAAATAGCAGCTCTCATTTATTCTTAAGAATAAATTATTCTTAAGAATAATTGAGGACCTAACCCAGAGCACTTCAGACGTAACATTAAGGAAAGCAACCCTCTAATCTATGGTCTCAAATATGTCTTTCCACCAATCAGAATGCTTTTGGCCTAATATTTTTTTGGGGGTACTGGAGATGGAACCGAGGGGCATTCTACCTTTGAGCTACATCCCCAGCCCTACTTTTTATTATTTCTTTTGAAACAGGGTCTCACTGAGTAAGTAGCTGAGGCTGGTCTCAAACTCTGTCGATCCTCCTGTCTCAGTCTCCCAAATGATGGGATTACGAGTGTGCACCACCATGCCCAGCTTGACCTAATCTTAACTGAACTGTGTTGGGTTTACTGAACAGAGCTTTTATCTCCTTCGCTTTTTTTTTTTTTTTTCGTAGTGTGAGGGATCAAACTCAGGGCTTCCCCCAGATTAAACAATCATTCTACCAGGGATACCCTCAGCACCCTGCCCAGTTCAACTTATAAAATAATAGCAACTTCTTTGTTTCAGAATGCATTTGGGACTAATATGCCCAGTCAATTCTACTTTCAGTGTTTGTAGATCTCATAATTTTTTCCCCCGAATAGGGTCATGATTAATATAAATTTCATTCTATGAAAATCTTTGAGATCTTGTTCTCCTTATCATGTTGCCCCATCTAGACAATCTCTTAGTTTCCTCCCAGCTGAGGAAGCTGAATGACTAGAGAGCGAGAAGATGGACAGTCCACAGAGACGTCCACGTACTCTGTAATCCAAGAGCCACTGGGTCTTCCCCTGTGTTCAAAGGGTTAGGGATGGAGTCAAGAGTCTAACAGCAATCTTTAATTGAGAAACAGGGAAATGCCCTCTTAAGTGCTGCATCTCCCCGCCCTTGCTCCTGACAGCAAGTAATGGTACAACTGTTCTGAAGTCTTCCTCTTTAGTTTTATTTTGTTTAATTCAGTCTGTCATTAGAAGGCTTGCAAGCGCTAGGCTTGATGATTTCTCTCGGTGGGAGGAAGCAAGGCCATTGCAGACTTGTGTTCTAGACAAGCACTCCTTTATACAATGACGGGGCCTGCTGTGGTCAATGAAAGACTCTTTAAAGAGCAGTGAGGGACTCTTTTAAGCAGACTGTGACCATGTGCTTGCAACCCTCCAGCATAACTTGGGAGGATGAGACTGCAGTGTGTTCTGCTGCAAAGAGGACCATTGTCCTCATTAGCCTCGAGCAAACCCAGCCGTGTTTCACTGCTACACAGCAGAATTTCCAAAGGCTTTTCGAGCAGTATTTCCTGAAAATTCTGAACAAGATAAAAGGATTAAAATAAGGGGCATAGAGTATGAAATTGAGAATTTAGACCTCAACACCCCAAATCCCCAAAATAAAAGTTTGCATCTTGTGCGCTGCACAATATTTTGAGGAAAAATAATGAGTTGTGAGTCAGATCACAAATCATTGTGCACCTATTTGTGAACCTGAGTATTTATTACCAGACTCACAGAGTTTGGGTTTCAACATTTGTGACAGCTAATTTCTGATATATATTTATCTACATGAGGAAAGGAAGGTTGATTTAGATGATTTAATTTTTTTTAGGATTTAAAAAGATTTTATTGTGGCCTCTTTTAAGCCTAGAAAGAGTTTGGCTTTTAAAGGAAAGGAGAACACTAATACAATATGCATTTAAGTTTTTATTCGTGCTGTTCAAGCCTGCTTGGTTTTTTTTAGAGGGCTGATTTACATTCTAAACCTAATCAGTAGCAGCAGTGATAAAGACTTCTGTGTCTCTCTATGCCTCATCTACCTAAGATATATATTTTGAAACTGAGATGAATCACATTAGCCAGATTAATATGGGAGGGGGCAAAAACATGTTTACGAGTTCAACGAAGCCAAAATGTACCTAAGGTAAAGGTCAAAGACTACTCGATTCCCACTGAGCACAGGCTCAGGAAGCACATTTGTCTATGTTTTCCTGTCATAACAGGAAGAGTGCAACTTCTTCCTTTCCACAATGGCTTCAGTTTTACCTCCTAACTCCAATATTTTCTCCCTCAGGGCCTTCCAAATCAATCCTTGCAAGACAGAAGGCAGGAGGCTGTCTCGGCTGCAGTTTCCAAACAGTTACATTTGTTGAAATGTTATTTAAATGTTAGTGATTTCTTAAGCTAAACTGTTCCAATGTAAAATTATAAGTCAAATTTCCAAACATTTAAATTGGTTCTCTTATTCCTATTAATGGTCCAACATATTTCAAGAGAAACAAAAATACAGAGTGTAAATTATGGAATTTTAATTGATTCCAATTTAACTATGTTACTTATTAATTTTTTTAGTCAAAGCCGTTATTCTCAGAAAACATGAAAGTTCCCAAGCTGTCTTCAAAAAGGGTATGATAGGACCTAAACGTTAATAAAAATACTTTTATCATAATACTTTTTGAAGGTACTCAATTTTATGTGTGTAAATTATGCTAAAATTTTGACTTTAAAGATGTGGCTTTTGAAATAATTAGCATCATATATTTAATCTACAGCTTGGAAGAAACCTGTTGATTTATGTGGTCTTTTTATAATGCTAATATTTTTAGTGCTAGTTTCTCAGCAATACAATGTCACACATAGTTTGTGATTCTGCAAAGGCAAAAGGTGAGGTGTAGCATAAGAACTGTATGTACAAACACTCACACAGAAGAAAGGGCCACTGTGCCATCTTTCCAAATACAGTGCTTGAGATACAATGAACAAAAACATCTACAGTTTTGTAAGTTACAGGGTTGAACAGATATTATTTGAGACACACAAATTAGAACTGAAACAATAAAACATCCTAAAGCCCTTGACTTCAAAGTGTTTTTTTTTTACATGAAGTGATATGAATTCTAGAGAAGACACTTATACTTTTCTTTGTGAAAATTTTGGTTTCTCAAATTTCCTATCAGAAGAAAGCTAATGAACAAGTTCAACAGCAGTTGGGACAATATCTTTCTGGCAATAAAGGAATAGCTGTAGCTGACATAAATATAAAATGTCACACACCGTATGGTGTGCATACGGAGTGTGCCACACACTATTGCTCTGATAGATTCAGCTACGTAGTCGAGGAACCATTTGTGAATTGTTTTCAGAATTGCTAGGAATAATTTCAAATTGCTAGGAGTAAAAGAGAAACGAAAAACCTGTCAAGCAGGCCCGTGACTCTGGCTACTGATTTTTTTTTTTTTTTTTTTTTTTAATTTGGAAACCTCGAAAGCACAATTTATGCCCTTTTTTCTTTCTGGGTTTCATTTTCAATCACCAGTAATTCCAGCTTTGAATAAAGAATTTTTCCCTTGATGATTTTAATTAATGAAAGAATGATTTAACTTGTATGCATGGGAAACATTTAAACAGGCGTCCCTGGTATGTTTCAATATTCTCTATAACTTAATTCTGAGATGTATCACATCTTAATACATTACTAAGATACTCGCTAACTTTAACTATGGCGAATGGGCTTAGAATAAATTTAAAACAAAGGTAGGGTAGGTAGTCAGCTGTTCATGAATGATAGTAAGAAAAAGAGACATAATAATCATCACTATGTGGTATTTGCAGGCTTATTTTGGGTTTAGAGACAGGAAAGTCAACAATTTTGCATTGAATGAACTTTCTATGAATACTTCCTTGGTGCGTTCTCGCACATCATAACGTAGTTCTTAGTGACTGATGTATGTGCACACAGCACTTGGTCGGCTTCTGATTCACTAGGTTTGAAATAGGTTCCAGCTAGTCCTTGACTAACAAGGTTAACCGTGCTCTATTACGTAAAGTAAAACTGACAAATCCGGAAGTTGTTGGTGGAGCTGGCACACAAATCTCATTTGACAGGCAGAATGCATTGCTCTGTTCTCCAGATCATAGCACAGAATCCGTCGCAAAGTTATTTTCTTGAAGCAATTAACTTGTGTTTCTCAATTATCCAATTCCCTGCATTTAGTCTACTCACTTTCAGCAAACTTCATATTGGATTCTGAGGATGAGATCCCCAAATTTAGAACTGTAATTAACTCTTTTATTCAGTGATATTCTGCATATACCTTGAAGGAGAAGTTATATTTAAAATAAAATTTTAGCTAAAATTCTAAGAACAGAAAACGTGAAAATCAGGAGAAAGTAAGGAGTAAAGAATTTTTTTCTTTTTGAGGAGTCATTTGAGGAAATCAATACATTTCTTTTTAGTTTTCAGTTTAGCGCAGAATAGACCAGATGTAGCTGAAATATGTCAGTATGTAGAAACTGTCAGGAGCTGCATCCACACTGAACACATTTTTCCAGCCTTTTTCCCTAACTCATTTCATATAAGTATGAGTCATGTAAAGAAAGAGGTAGAAACATGAAAAGAGAAAATGTTAGAAAATCTAACTGCTATGAACTCTGGATTCTTTTTAACCATGAGGGGATTCTTCTGATCTATTAACAGGAGACTGTTGCTAATTGTCTTTAATTTGTGCTCCAGATATTGCACTGATAATTACATGAAATGTTGTTTTCTGGCAGAAGCAATTAGTGTGCCAGATCTGATGGAAAAAAAAAAAGAAAACCTAAGACATTTAAGTGCATTTTTTACCCTTAACTTACTACTTTAGACCCTCTGTTATTTGTAAATATTTTCCCCTATAGTTATTCAAATATCTTTAAATGTTTTCTCAGGAAAAGTCACACAGTAAATTTGGGTTTATCTCTCCTGTTCTTTTCAAAGTGGGAAAGCTGGAAATTTGAATCCGAAATGACAAACAAGTTTAGGTGAAACATGCCTTACTTTTACATGTCTTTCTTCCTAATGTAACAGATACAATAGATTTCTCTTTGTAAAAAGAGTCACGTAAGGTGAAAAGAACATTGAAAAATCTGTTTCAGGCATCAATAATTAAAATTCGGTACCATCTGAAAGAGGATAAGACTATATGATTGCCTAAATGACAAAAACACTTAAAAGGTAAAGAGAAAAAAATGCAATTGCAGAAATTAAAATTGTGCTATTAGCAAGAACTGGAAGCAGCTAGAAGTAAGACGAAAAATTTTAAAAAATTGTTAAAAACAGTGTTGTGGTCGGTAACTCTAACAACATTTTAAAATAAATGTAGAATTTAGGAAATGATTTCTCTCCATCCTTAACATAAACCTGTTCTGCAAACGTCCTGTGTGATCTTTCCTTCCTGCTCATAAACCATCATCTCCGCCTCAGCTGGCTTTTGCTGGGGTGTGACTCCCTTGCCTCCTGCCAGCTTCTGAAGCCACCTTTGTCTTCAGCTCTCCCCTAGCTCCGTTTTTCCTTTCATCTTCCCGATACCATTTAAGGTAGAGCTCTCTCAAAATGAAGGTCTGGCCAGTATCCTTCATTATGCTACACAGACAATGAGTTTTAAGGAATCGCTAATAGGTACGTTTATTGAGCACTTATTATATGCTACATGCTTCACATTTATTACCTCTTTTAATTATCTCAGTGATGTAACGAGGTAGGTTCTGTTTTTAAATACTCCCCCTATAGAGGAGGGAACTGGTGAGATTCAGAGAGGTCAGGTAACTTGTGGGAGGAGTTTTCAGCTGATTATACTGGGACTAGAATCAGGTCTGTAATCTCTCTAAAAACCATATAAAATTGACCATTACATTTTACTGGACATACTATAACTGCAGAAAACACAATACCATGAATATGATATTATACTAGATACATCAAGATATCCTAGAGGAAAACATGCTTTCTTCTGTCTTGTGTGTGAGAGATGTGGGCTCTCGTGGCCACCTTCTGGTATTAACTATACGATCTTGGGCTAGTTTATCGGAATTTAAGAGGCCTTCAAAGTTTTGAATGGCCTGAGCCCAGCATGCACTCTTTCATCTCTCTGAAGTCACACACCAGGCTGGAGTCCTATGGCCTTCCTTTGACGCCAGCCAAGCTCTTCCCTATCTCAAGAAGCATGGCGAACTCTGTTTCCTCCAGAGCTCTGTAACTCTCCTGACTAATCTATTAGCCCCCATCCTCGAGCATTTCCTTAGTGAAGCCAGCCTCAGACCCTCAGTGGTAAACATAGGGTCTTCTTGCTATTCTTTCTCAGTACTTTCAGATTTCCATTTCCATTCCTAGCACAGGAATGGAATTTTAGCTATATAATAGCCATAATGAACTATGAGACATAGTGCCATATGGAACACGAATGTCTGTTTCACTCCACCAGGTCCACAAGCTATGGCCCACAGGTGAACTCCAGCCACCTCTATTCACTTACATACAGCTCATGGCAATAGTCAAATTACTATGGAAGAGACAGGAAAAGAGGCCAAGATTACTTGGTATCTGGTCCTTTGTAGAAAATTTTGCTGACCTTGTGGAGGATAATAAAATGGATGAGAGTCTTATTTGTCACTGACTGCTTAGTTTTTGGCAAGTGAAGTCTAGTAATATTTGTTCATTTAATAAATAAATGGATTATTTAGCTAAAAATGGGATTATTAAGGATTAAATAGAATAACATATATGAGTGCTGGGGACATAATTTTAACTACTTTTATCAAGCTGTCTGAACACATAGTAAGGAAAATTGACCATTCACTTAAAAGTGCTTCCACAGATTAGCTGGTTTGATTATCTGTCAATCAGAAGTGGCCCACACATTTTAGGCTCTTTAGCTTACCAGAGGTGGGAGACAAGCAGGACAAGCATCAGTATGTATATCTGCTTAACACTGTCAATAGCCATCTAAAATAATCATTGAATATATATATATATATATATATATATATATATATATATATATATATAAACACAGCAATTTTCAACTTTACTAACTCCATTTAAGAGTACTGAATTAAAGTGCCTATTGTACTTACAGACTGGAGAAAAGAATAAATATATACTAAATTCTGCAGAATAAAGTTAAGGAACCCATTAGGATTTTAAAAAAAGTCAAACTTAATTTAAACAATTTTTCTTTTCCCAAAATTATTATGACTTTGAGCATAGGTGAGAGTAATAGCAAATGTAGATGGCAACTACATTTAAATTTTAAAAATTTCGCTTTTTAGCTCAAAAATTTTTAAAAGTTCACTTGTTAGGATTCTTACATTGTGATGTGAGTTTTATGTTTCTTTATAAATCATAATGAAAGTTCATGAATTCAACCTGCAAAAGATTTTTTTAAGCTTCATAAGTGAAAGGAGATATGAGTCTAAAAATTACCTAGTATTATTAATAAAGTATATATGCTAATTAATGTAATTTCTGACTTCAACATTCTAGTCCAAATCATAAGCTCTAAGTGGTCAATGCAACAAACATCATGTTCAATATTTCGGTCTTAATTTTAGTTTCAAGCTATTTGCTAATATTGACACTTACTGCTTTTTTTCTTGACATTCATTTAGCAATAAACACTGAAGAAATCCATCTTAAATCTTCAAATTATTCATCCTAATTATTCATTAGTTCAATATTTAGCCAAATGTAGTTCACGTTTCATGTATCTTAAATTTTATAATTAATTAATTAATTTGTTTATTTTGGTACTAGGGATTGAGTTGAATGGCATTCTACCACCATCATCCCTATTTTATTTTTATTTTTTAAACAGGGTCCCACTAGCTTGATGAGAGTCTTACTATTTGCTGAGACTGTCCTAGAACCTGTAATCCTCCTGTATAAGTCTTCTAAATACAGGAATTACAAGTGTGTGCCCCGACAGCCCATGAAAATTTATAATAATTTAAAGGAATATAAAGTTGAAAAGATAAAAAGCTCCTTAGTTCTTAGTCGCCCACTGGCTCTAATAGCCTAAATAACAATTTATCTTCATTATAATTTACACATATCACAACACTGAGTTTTAGGAAAGGAATCTATTGTAGTCTTCCCTGTAAGTTCGAGAGAATGAAAAAAAGACACTAGCAAAGACCAGTATCTCTATTTGGAGGAATTACAGTCTGGTGGTCTACTTTAAGGCTGTCTTTAGCTATCTCCAGTGCAAATGGACAGTAGAGAGAACACTCTTCTCTCCCATGGCCAAAGGGGCCTGTTTCATTATTCATATAACAAAGTTGAGATCCAGCGACACTGTCATTTCTCCCAAGAACCAATTTGACATTTAACATCAGGATGTGTACCAACCACCCAGATGCCCTTAAATAGTCTAACTAAATCTATTTCCCAAGTGTGAAGACAAATGAGTCAGACTGTAGACATTCATGATATACAAGTCTTTAATGCCGAATTGAACATTTGGATATGTAAAGTCTTCAGAATTGATTAATTGTATCATACAGATATTATCATTGCAGTTCTAGAGAAAAACAGAACACCATCTGCCTCTATGTTCATAAAATTCATGATTTAAAGGAAGTAGTATGAATTAACAAAAAGTTACTGCCTATACGTTATATGCTACTAATATCTTGTATGGATGCTTTGTTGTTGTCAGCACAATCTTAAAATGTTTGGAATATATTTCCAAGTCTTTTTTTATGGTGAAAAGAATGCAAGTAATTTTTAGACAGGATGTTTAGCCTATATTCTAAACCTCAAGATGGCTGACCACAAAAGGCCTAGTTCTCATGAATATAAGAATATCTTTGTTTGGTGATGCGTGCAATGTAGCAGTGCTATGCTTATTAACTCCTAATTATTAAGTTATTCATGCCATACCAGTACAGCTCCCATTTAAAATTCATGTTAAAATAAAAAGTGAACATTGCATGCTCAAATTCTATTTCTAACACATGGGTTTTTACCCCCTTTACATATAAGATACTTTTAGCACTTCATGGCCACTTTTTATTCTCACGACATCTTTTAATGGATGTTTATAAGTTTAAAATCTTTCAGTACTCTCAAACTATCTGGGGAAAATACAATAAGCAATCTATGTAAGTCATGATATGAAGAAAAGTTTACCCACTCACCTGTCTGTTACGTTCATCCATAATCCTCGTGATCTGAATCTTTTTTCTCCCCATAGTCCCCGTTTTTCTTCTCTCTCTCGTCCCTGAAATTCTGTATTTTTTCCTTCCTTTTCTTTCTCTTTCCTGTTTCCTTCAAACTAATCTCCTTCTTCAGCACTTGCACAGCTCAGTTCCCAATTTCCTGCATTCGTTCCTGCTGAACAAAAAAGAAAAAATTAAGTAACACTTTCACAGCAAGAGAACTACCATATACTACTATTATCAAGGAAATAAACTATATGGAAATACAGCCATGAAATGAATGAAAACAACTATTTATTAAAAGTACCTGGTGTATCACATACAGGAATATATCAAGTAGGGATGGCTTGTTTTTATAATTAAAATAACCTCATAAGTAATTTAACAAGTCATTTAAATGAAAACTATGCTTTAAAGCCCAACACTTGAAATGAAATGTATTTTTATAAAGAGTTTCTTAATATTTTGAATGAAATTAGATGACAATTTTCACCCTTGTGTTATGAAAAATTACCAAAATCAGAGAGTTAATGAACCTTTATATACCTGTGTATGCTAAGTAGGGCAGCTAATTCATTTCTGAAGGGAAAACAATCTTGTGTTTTGACAGCAGAGGTGATAGCGTCCCTAGTTATGCAAATAGGATGGACAATTATGAAAGTGCTATTTGATATATGTATATGTAAATGTCAACTAATTTAAATCTAAATCCTTTAATCTTATTTTTAAAAAAGTCACTCCTATGAGAACACTGTAAAATATGGAATATTTCTTCTTACAAGCATCTATCAGCAGTGAGATCTTTTCCTTTTGAAACTCTTAAAGTATATGTTGAATACAAGAATTGAAAAAAGTCATTGATATAAAAGAAATGGTATAAAATTAAGATTAGTATTCCATTTGTAACTATATTTTAATGATAAACTATCAGTCCTCTCAACTTAAACATTTTAATAAGATATATCATCTCTCTTTAGGGAATAAGACATAAAATTACAGAAGCTTCATATTATATACTGGAGAGCTCTAGGTCATGAATTAAAATTAAGAAATGATCATGAATTCAATGAGATAAATCCAAGGAGCTCAGAATACTGTAAGTATATACTTTACCATGTTTTAAATTATGCTGAACAGAATGAAAGTGCATCGCAATGAAGTGGAAGTTAACAAAGCATTCCACAATGGTTTCTTCATTTGCAAGCAACAGCTCTAAATATTTCATCTCCTCCTATGTCAAGAATACAACAACTTTACACACTGCTCAGAATTTCCCTGTTTATTTTAGTTGGTGTCTAACTGGACCTTATAAATTCCCACACATATTATGTAACGCTAAGCCAATGCCCTGGCTATTTAATAGATTATTTGGCGCCACTTCAAGGTTCTGGGAACAGGAAGGCTGTTAGATACTCTGATCATCAGCTGCCTTTTGATTTTTTAAAATTAATTTCTAAAGTCTTTGTCACCTTGAGTAAATTTTCTAAGTGTAAGTTTCGGTGATTATCTAATTGCAGAAGCTATTATGATATAATTAGTTCTGGTGGATTAAGCACTGCTTAAATACTAAGACTATCCATTCTCTTTCGCCTAATGCCTCTCTATGAAACTGCGGCTCGGTCCTGCATCTCAGAATGTGTTGTGAGGTTGCATTGTGACCACTCGGTGCTTGTCAAAACTATCGCTCCACCTAGATTTGGAACTGTCAGAAGAAGTTCAACAGTTTTTAAAAGTTACAGAGATTACACACATGCGACAAATGCGACAAATACACAGGAAAACATTCTCTACACATCATATTAAAATCACTTTAAAATACGAAAAATCCACAAGGCACAATTGCATCATATATTTGAGGCTGCCAAACACTTCCTATTTTTAGAGACAGTCTTAAATATCAACCAGGCCACTTCCCCGTGTTTCCTACAGTCTTACCTTAGAAGCAAGCAGCACATTAGAACGGTATATTCCCAGGCATGTACAAGACCCCGAAGAGACAAACAGGCCCTATCACAGAAAAGGGAACCCATGGGTCCACGGTAGGTACATATGGGACGATTCCCCCTCTGTTCCCTTCCCTGAGGCTGGTGGCACTATCCGCTTACAGGGCTGTGCCTGCCTAAGCACTTATTCACTTTAAGGTGGAAGGTCAGGGTGAACAGATTAGAGTGTGGTGACAAGGTAGAGGAGACAAGAATGTCCACAGATCCTGATTTCAAAACACAAAGAGCCAAACAAGTTGGGAGATATCCCTGGAGGAAAGTCCCCTCAGAAAGATAGAGCGAGAGCCCCAGGACCAGACTCAGAAGCATTCCCCTGCATGGCACCCACATTTCACAACTTGGAAATAAGATTCTTTTTTTAATAAAAGGCTTAAAAATTATTAAGAACACGATGGGTAATATTTTTCCAGAAGGAATGTAAGTATGTGTGAACAAAAGCATGTGTGCATGTGTGTGTATGTATGTATACATATGTGTATAGCCGTGCATCAAATGGATATATAAAGTGGCTGATTAAAAATATTATTGAATATGTTTCTTTTTGAAATATGTAAGGTAATAAAGAGAGACCTGTACTCACATTTCAATAGAAGTAAACTATTTTTGTTTTCTGTTGTACTTGAAGGGCTGCTTTCTAAACACTTATAAAATGCTAAATTGCTATCAAGTCTGCATGCAGAGTGATACACAGTGATCATGTCACCTGCTAACTGTTCCTGGGGACAACATCGTGACACAGACAGCTGAGGACATTGGATTGTGGTCACCATATCTCAAGGATGTCAGTAATAATCCAAAGAACTAGGAATATCAACAATAGCACACACAGGTCGTTTTCTTAGCATAATTATGGTTCTAATCCGATTCTTATGCAAAAACTATATTGCAAAAGCAGTTTTAAGTACTAATTTATAGTATGTCTAGTTGAGAGGCAGAGCAAGAATTATATTACTTTAGTCATGTTAAACTGCTTTGCATGTATATGTATTAAGAGAATACAATGGTTAAACTACATGTAGGAGAATTTCCAGTTATGCTGAGAAATTTCATTATGTACCGTCAAACATACGCTTAAAATAATTCTAGCAGCCTTGCTGCTACTTTTTTCCACATGAGAGAATCATTCTTGGAAATGACAGACTTACATATAAACAATCAGTAATTAAAAAGAAAAAAGAAGAAATGTTCTACTATAGTTACACTCTTAAAGAGTTATAGTCTTCTGCATCCCCCCACCCCATTTTTGTCAACCTATATAAAAGAAAAATAAAGTCAGTGTGCTTACTAAAAAGGGGAACTTCATTATGGTAGGCTTCTGTTCACTTTGAGTTTGGCATAAGCAGACAGTCGAAGGCAAAGTGGTTTGAGACCCAAGAAGAGAAGAGAAGTTTCTTCTGGACAGACACTTAAAGTCTTGCTCCCATCGGGCTCTCTCATTTACAGGGAAGTTCCCTTGAGCGACACACACCTCCCCCCTTCCCTCCCTCTTTCTTGCCCTCTTCCTCCCTCCCTCCCTCCCTCCCGCCAACAAATCCCTCCCAGTAACACACAAGAATCTTGACAGAATGGCAGGAAACACGCACAGACTGGTCAGGGAAGGATATGATGTCAGCAACCACGAACAATAAAAGGTGTAAAGGTGCTTCCTTCCCTAAACTGTTCCAGAAGTGTAAAATGGGAACCAAAACTCTCCACTTCCTTCTCTGAGCAGAGCCGTCTGGGTGTGCTCTGCAGCACACCCCACATAGAGACCTTGGAGAGGTTCAGATAAGGGGCAGTGAGGGACACTCAGACTCGGGACACAGTCTTTAACTTCTAACTTTAAAATGCCTTAGGAAAAAATAAATACATTGGCTCTAGGTCAGTGTCTTGTTATGATTACTTCAAGAAATAAAAATAAGAAAACAAACCTATAGAAACTGACTCTGGTTAAGCAGCAGATTATCTATTTATCTATCTATCTTAAAACCTATCCTGTCTTACAAAAATCATCTCAAATAGTTAATACATTTCTCTGAGAAATCAAGAATTTGACACAGCAAAGAGCCAATATGCATAACTAGTAATTTTCGATAAAGTACCAAATCATAAGAACTGGCAAAAAAAAAATCAATGTTTGTTGGTAAAATACATTAATTATTTAGTTACCCTCACATTACAAAAAGATATACTGAGGAGAAAAAGATGATTTTTTGTTATTGCAGCTCTCAAAGTTCTTATAAAAATTCAAGTTAGGAACCAAGCAAAATAACTAGCAAACTTTCAGTTTGTTAGTGAAACTCTTTAATGTAATCACTGGTAGGTTCTTTCTGACATGGAAATGGCAGTCTACCATAAAGTTTCTGTAGGAAGAAAACCACATATCAAGTGAATCTGAGTCATCACCAGATCTCAATCATCTTCCCACAACACTTTGATTTAGGAATTAAACATAACCTTCAGTTATGTGTTTTGATCTTAGAGTGAGACTGCCACGCCACATTAAAAGATGTGGGAAGAAATTAATTCTCTTCTGCTAAAATTATCTTTGCAAAGCATGTATTTTGCTATGTTAAGTACAATGCAGTCACTTAAATAAAAACAGCCTATGAATAAGGATAAACCATTAGAATGTGTGGTGTCAATTTGCAAAGAAAGAATTCTGGCTTTCTGTTATTCATACTAAATAAAGTAGTATGAATAAAATAATTTTCAGTAAAATTACATAATTTTTTCATTGAATTACATTTCCACTAAATTAGCATCCTCAGAATGTTTTATAAAGGCTCAAGGCTGGAAAAATTCAGCACATCATATCACACCACGAGAAACACCACTGTTAAATAAACGTAAGCCAGATAACTTAGTAAGGGGCAAAGATGATCATAAGCCCAGTTGTTGCAAGTCTGGTATTACTGACTCAAACAATTAAATTCATTATCTTTTTAGCTGGAAACTTTGCTCATTATGTTGCATTTAGATACATTTAACTTTCTACTTTATGATTTGTTTGAAAGAAGTATGAGGTGTGCAATTATACTTTGGTTAAAAAGAACAAGCAGAACCTTTAACTTTTCTCCCTTAAGAGCTATTCTGAACTTCAAATGATCTAACCAAATTATTATCCTTACTGGTTCTTGACTCTGCGAGTTGAGGGATATTTCCTAGGCCCTTAAAGTCATAGATTTTATAGAATAATGTTTCATCCTAGCTATGAGTGCAAACAGTCCATTTTTAAAGTCACATACCCGAGACTTAGAAAATAACAATACTTCTTTCCCACTGGATAAATACCATCATACCAATCACAAAGTTATCTTTTGAATTTATTTCAATTTATTATCAATATGATGAATTGTGAGTCATCTTCAAATCTCAGTAATATAATATTACACATGCAAAAAGCAGTAACTTTGGACAATTGTTTTAATTCCTCACATTTGACAATTGTTTTAATTCCCTTTCCTACCACAGGGCACGTGCAAAGGAAATTCTATTTGCCTGAACTGCTCCTCCTTCCTTCTGCTCCTTTTAAGTTTTCTTCTGTTAGGTTTCAGCTCCATTTTCCTCCTTCTAAGGAAGTGCTCCAAGTCTTGATCATATCAAATTCCCCCATCATCCCAGGCACCCTCTCTTCTGTAGCATCTGCCACAGTAGCAATTCCTCTGTCTACAAAATTTGTTTTTCGTTACCTTTGTATTCCCAGGATCTATCTTGAAACCATAGGAGGAGCTAATAACGACTAGCTGATTAACTAAACTAATTTATTAAAATGTGTACCCCTCAGTGGTCTCTTTGCTTTAGCTGCTATTTTCAGTGACTATTCTTGCTTACACAGAAACAAATTGACAACTTTATTAATTCTCTATCATATTTACATGACATCTCATATGTGGTAACCCATACCAAGAAGTGGAAGCTGAATCGCTCTTGGTGTTAGGAAGCCGAGCATTTGAATTCTAACTTGGTACTTTTAGACACAGATAATCATAGCCTGATGACAAGGTTCAGAATTCTTGTTCTTTGTCTACCAAAAAACATAGCCACATTTTCAGGATGGTTATGTGGTGCTGTACATGGATTGCTGTATATGGATTGCTGGGTGCACAGTAGTCCTGGGGGTATGTATTTGTGAGATTGCTTCAGTTTTGAGGCATGTGTTGAAAACCGTATCAGGAAACAGGCTACAAGTGAAAAGTCTAGCCCTTGTAACTTCCACGAGGACCTCGCTTTATAAGCTAATGATGAGCAACTTCTAACAGTTCACGCTTCACTTGTTTTGTAACAAGAGTCACTATGGAAAAAAAATTTATAGCCTTATAAAAATTAAGAGATTTCTTTTAAGTATCAGCCATGGAAAAGCTTCAGGCTGCAAAAGTCGAAATAACTAGGGAAATATATCAATTTTCCCAATGACCACGGCTGCTGGAATCACTAAGTTAATGTTTCTAGTCCTACTTTAATATCTTTCCCCAAGGACAAAAGGAGATGAAATGTATGTCAGAAATATAATAAGGCTAAAAAGAAACTCGTTTTGAAAACCCCTGCAATTAATTTCCTAAGTGCGCCCAACTTGCCATTATTCCTTACACAAATCCATTTATTTACACAGTTCTAGAATTGAGGAGACACACACCTTTAGACAATTGTAATGCATTACCAACAACTTAATCAACATGAGAGAAACAAAGCTTTCCCTTAGTTATCCAAGGTACATTCTCTCTTGGACATTTTTTTTTTTTTTGCACTCCAGCTAGAACACTACTGTGCATCCCCCATGCCAAAATAAACTCCAAATGGTCTAAATATGTCAAAAGCCTCATGCTCTCAACCGCACCATGGTTGGCTTTAAGCATCTCCACATCGGTTCAAGTAATTAATCCAGGGTGCCGAGGTGGTGTCTTTGTGTCCCTAACTTTTCACGACAGCATAGCCACCACGTGTTCCAGAGGTCCCTGTGATGTGGCACCACTCGCCACCAAGGTAAAGCCTGCACTGTCTCCAGCACAAAGCCAGACAGAGCATTTAGCTCAGCAGATTGCGTTCTGTTCCCCAGCTGTAACCTCTCCATAAGCACATGCAGCTGGATTTAGTTTTTTCTCTCTTTTTCTCCTTCTTCTCCTTCTTCTTCTTCTTTTTTTTTTTTTTTTTTTTTTTTTTGGTTGCTGCTATTGAACAAAGCAAGTTAAGCACGATACAATGCCACCAGCAGAGAAACAAAACTGTCAGCCTCCCAAGCAAGCTATGGTTGAACTGGGACATGCTGCTATTATACATTTCATTTTATTAGGACCACAATCTGAGTTCTCAAGCATCTCATGGTCCTGTTAGGGAAAAATAAAGCCTTATCACTGTGTTCTTTATTTTCTCAGTCTTTAGCATATCACTTTTGTTTTTTGTACTGGAGATTGAATCCAAGTCTGTTCTACTTCTGAGTTACACTCCCAGCCCTATTTTATTTTGTAGTTTGAGATAGGGTCTTACTAATTTGCTGATTCTATCCTTGAACCTGTAATCCTTTTAACTCAGACTCACAAGTACTGAAATAGCAAGCCTGTGTCACCATGACCAGCTAGCACATCACCTTTAATGTTAGAATGGAAATACTACCAAGTTCTGTGTGCACGTATATCAATATCACATATGATGCAAGTCTATAATGCACCAATAAAAGTATATTTAAAAGAATGGAGATACTCTATGAATTTTTTCTTCTCAGAAGCATGTAGGTATATTACGTGAATTTTTCCGCATTGTTGTTACATGTGTGTGTGGGTGCACAGCACCTGAGGAAACAGCAAAATGTGTGGCTAAAATCAAGAGGAGTATATATTTTTAAGACATCTGAGTAGTCCTGAGTGTTCTCACAAGTGAGCAGGCACTGCATTATAAATGGTTAAAAGGATGTCTCAGTAAAGACCTTAAGTTTTGCATTGTATTCAAATACTAAATCAAATGATTGAAAATGTGTCCTTGAAGCCGGGCATGGTGACACTTGGGAGGTTGAGAAAGGACGATTAAGCAGGTTCAAAGCCAGCCTCAGCTACTGAGTGAGGCTCTCAGCAACTAAGTGAGACCCTATTTCCAAATAAAATATAATATAGGTATGGGAGTATAGGCCGGAGGTAGAAAGCCCCTGGGTTCCATCCCAAGTGACACCCCCCCCAAAAAAAAAGAAAGAAAAAAGAAAATATGTCCTTGAAAAATAATTTGTTTCTGTAATAATCTACTTTCCCAAATTATTAACATTTAAGGATGACCTTAAAATGGGAAGAAATACTACTGCTCTCCTGGCCGGTGTTTTTGTTGTACATCAGGGAGAAGATGCTTGATAAGTCATTTGCTATCTAAATTGAATGCCATTTGTTTTTATCTCTAAACTTTACAAATTTACAAGGCTATGCGAGAGCCTTACATGCTCCTACACGTGATAATCAAAATGCCATAGTAATATCTCTCAACATATAGGTGATATTGCTATGATATACGGCTCAGTATAGAACCCAATGATTCATCAATTTTTCTATTTCTTCTCATCTCTTTTACAGCATCCTAATCAACCTAATTAAGGTTTTGTTCATCTGAAACCTCTGATGACAATTTGTTTAACTCTATCCCACTGTGGTCTTCTTATAGAGAGAATTAAATCTGATCTTCTGACAGCAATCATTAAATGATCCCAACTGGCCCCAATTAAGAGCCGCATGGCTCACAGGCTTCCGTACAGCCAAGTGCTGAGTTCTCTGTTTCATTTACACATCGTTCTTTACCTTGGTTTATTTTCTTCAAGCCAATTAAGCATGTATCTTACCAAGTGGGACTAAATCTCCTTCTATACACCAGCTTGAGACACAAGGCACCGATCGCCTCTGCAGTCACACGAAGTACCACGCAGGACTCCTGAAGCCACGGCCCCCAGCTGCGGTGGCACTAACGACAGAGAAGCTTTACACTCATTGACTCCAGCTGACATGGACTCCCATGTACCGACCAAAATAACACACACGTCTAAACAACTCTGGCTCCTATCAATCAATAATAACTTTTCACTAGGATCTGCATTTAGAAGTTAACACATTTTTTAAAAAGAAAAACATTAAAAATGATCGCTTTTACCTCCCTCTAAATATGCAATACCATACTAAGACTAGTGAAGTTAACCTTTCTTACCCTTAATTTCTTGTTCTAATTTTTTCGCATATACTCTGTTGCAAGTTCTGAAATGATGTTCCCAGGCCTTCCTATGAGCGGAGCACAGGTAGCCTCGGGATTCAGCTCATTGATTGTGTGCTACTCCAGGGAACCGGCTGATTAAAAACAGCCTCCCGAGGTGGAGTAGCGCCTAGTCACATCGTGGAGTAGCGCCTAGTCACATCTGGCTCATCTTACTCTAAATTCGAATACCTGTACGGGAATCTGACCCCCCCCCCCACACACACACACCGGCTTTAACTCCTGGAGAATTGCAGTTACCTAGAGCCTTTTGCCTTAGATGTCAAGGTAGAAGCTGTTAAATGAATCCCAATACAGCTGGTGCCTGAAACAGGTTCCGAAGGCCTTGATCACTGGCCTGAACTACTTTCCCGCAAATATAAGCAAATGCACTGTGTCTGTACCCATTATAATTATAGCTATCGCTGATCATCTGTTGGCATTTGATACAAGCTATCTGTCACAGTTTTCAGAGCAGATGGATTTGAACATTTATGCTCATTCTAATCATACATTAAATTCTGATGTTAGGATAGAGATCAGAACGAGTGTTACACATCTTGTAGTATAGTAACCTTGAAAAAACATGTCATTGTTTTTATTACTTGACCAAGAGATGTAACTAAAGAAAAAAATACCATGCAATGGAATTTTAAAAATTCTGATGTATTTGGTATATGTATAGGTATATGCATTTTCTTTTCAGCAGTTTAGTATATACCTGGTCATGTACTTAAAAACAACAACACATATTCCCTTCAAAAGAGGAAAATTCAAAATATCTGCTCCAGAATGCTGATGTTGTAAGAAACACTAAAGTTGTAACTGACTGACTTTTTAAAAAATGTGTAATAAACGTACTGAAATTTCAGTAAAGCAAAACAGACGCTGGGGTGTGGTATTCTGAAATATTTCTCACTGTATTATAGTAATCTCCAATAAGATTTGATGTTAATTTTAGAGCATGCTTCTGCTAAAAAGGGCAAACCCTGCAACAGATTTAGTACAAAGAAGCTGAAAATATCCTGTGGGGGGAAAAAAATCCGTAGCAAAATCAGCCAGCCCAAATCCTGCCATTACTCAGCACTGCAGTGACGTGCGGATGTTTGTAGTGGTTTGAGGAGCCAGCAGGGGTGGAAACTCTATGTACTCGACTCCAACATGATTGCAATTGAACCTCATCAAAGTAAGAGCTCATAATTTGTCACAGAAAACAGCCAATTAACATATGTTAGAAAAAGGCTTCATAAAGATAATATATGATTAAAGACCCAGTGCAGCTGTTGAAAATCAAAACTATGCATTTAAAAAAGAAATCTCAGCCCCAGCTTCCGTATGGTTAAACTGATAATGGCTACTATGACTTTTTTTTTTAAGGAGAAAAATATAATTACAATTCTTCTTATAAGTTTGGGGTTATGGCAAGGGAGCGCTGGGTACTGTAGCACTATTTACCATGCCTTACTTAGCTCTATAAATAGCTGGAGTCCTTGCCAAAACTCTGTAGTTACTTTGTTTGAGTGCTATTTTAAAACACAGACCTTCATTGTGAGCTAAATGGCCTTCAGGATGCACTTTGTAGTTATAGCATTCCTCTCAAAACTATATCCTTCCTTTATCTGTGCAAAACTCCAGGACAAGTGGACGCTCCACATCTGTCCCGCTCACTGTGAAACATGCCCAGGCTGTGTTGCACAGGGTTTTAATTCTTCAGAACTTTTGTCGGGGCTTGTGCTCGGGAAGGGTGACAGTTAATATCAGAAATGAGATTAAGGCACGCTCTGGCAGTGCAGAGCCTCTCTCGGGATGCACCCAGGCTATCTGGGTATTCAGTTTTAAACTAAATGCCAGCTTGGACTACACAAGCAGTGAAACCTTGCCTTAATTGTTGTTAAGGGATGCCAGGAGTCAATATCATGATGCTCAATATCACAGATATCACTGAAAACATTCAGCCATCAGTCACGGAGATGAAAGTGTCAAAGCATGTTGCTGGATGTCAGGTACACAACTGTCAACAAAACAAAGAAGGTTCCGGACTCCTGGAAGCTTATATTCTAAAGGGGGGAAGAGGCCATGTACCCACCTACCAATATAATGACCAGAGAAAGAGAAGTACTAGAGAGAAAATACCACCTAACAGCCTGCTGCAGGTGGCTGAGCAGGGAAGGGCAGAGGCAGGCATTTATTGACAGCCTATAAGGAAAGGGTTATTTGAAAAAATGACATCTAAGGAAAGACCTAAGCCTCGGAGGAACAAGGCGTGGCTTGAGGATGACGACTCCAGTACTCTTGCCGACACTGGTGCTAGGGAACTAGCCAAGTCATTGTTTCCTAAATCTCAATTTCCTCATCTACAGAACAGGGAAGAAAAGCATGCACATTCTACTATGAGGCACAAAAAATATCAGAACCATATTCATTTACAAAAGTTCATTTAATGCAATTCAATTTTATAAAGTCGTCGTATAAACCTCTTTCCTTCGCTTTACTATTATATAATTTAAAAAGTTATAAGTATTTTGAAGCACTAAGAATACAATAGTATGCAAAAGGTTTTAAAAGGGAAGTGTCTTTTATTAAAGAGTGTATATGTTATAAAAGCGATGACCACTGGTTGAAATAGTTCTTGGGATTCCTCAGTGCTATATACAGATTGTACCACAAACAATCTGATAGCTACAATGTATGATTTTTGTAAATGTAAAATGCAGAATTATATAAAATATTTTCTTTTATTTTTAGAAATAAACAATTTTACATGAGTCATGTAACTCAGCCACTGGGTAGGTTGATTTATTTTTTTCTCTCTCTAAGGACCCAACTCCCAAGCAATCAGCAGAGTTTTGATTAAGATCTCAGCAATATTTGAAAATCCCAGTGTTATATTGTATCGGAAATATTCACCTATCTTTGGACTGCCCCATCTAATGAGAGAAAGCTATGTAGCCTCAAGCCAAATAGATTAATTTCCAACTTGAAATGAATAGACAAATTGAATTATCTAGTATTTTTAAATCAAAGCATTTTTATGAGGAAAGAGTACAAATTTAAGGAATATAAATTTTAATAAGTTGGGAGTTGGAGCGAAGGACAATTGACTCACACTTTAATTTAAAAAAACAACAACTGTGAAATAGAAATGCCCATAAAGACCTACCATATATGAAAGATTAAGGGATATGCATTTTTAATTTTCCCTTCTCTGCCATTTTTTGGGGGAAGTGGTATATATTTGATCCTTTATCCCAGGCCATTTTTTTTTACTTCCTATATCATGGACATCATTTATCAGTTTTAAGATAAGGTAAATGACATAATTTTCTACAAAGCCTAAATTAGCATTAATCTAGCTTTATTTTTAAGTGGTCAAAGGCCCTGAAAAAGAATCATAAGTTTTTAAAGCTTTTAAAAGTTAAAACGTGTTTTTCTCCTTTCCTAAATGAATCATGGCACAGATATTATAAATATTTATTATAATAAAAAAGTCACATCGTGTTTTGAACTTATGCTCAAAGCAAACCAATATTTCTCACTGCATTCCCAACTTCCTTCCCCCCTATCTGGTAAAATGACCTTTAGGTGCATTTACTTTGTTCTCTAAAACCCAGTCACACTCCCACAGAAACCAGGCACGTAAAAGTGAGTTTCTTCTCTCTCCTTCTAACATTCCCCACTCCGTCTTTCCATTTCATCGCCTTTCTTTATCTCCTTTTTCACATGTTGGGGACTGAGGGGATATGGCGAGTAAAACTGTCAGGGAGCTAGGAATAGAGGTGTTCTCCGACAAGCAGAACGTTTCCTCTGTAGGACCCAGGCGGCTGCTCGGGGAGACTGCGGAGCCCAGACTGTGCCTAGGTCCAAGGCCTGGCAGGGGGCTCCTTATCTCAGTATGTCTACACATTCCGTCCCAGGCTGTTTTCAAGGATAGCCCGAGTCATCCTTGGCAGATAATACTAAATGGAAAGTATTACGGTGTCCCCTGTGACCATGCTACTACTGCTCGAATTACTAAAATGGGCCACACTTAGCCTAATCCTCTCAAATCTAGAATCTAAAAGAAAGCACCCAGGGATGCAGGCAAGCTTCACTGTCCTTAAGAGAACTCCAAGTACCTAAGTTAGCATCCTCCAAAGTGGATTCCGAAGATTACTAGATCCTAAGGATGCTAATGAGTGAGGCTTTCCTTAAAGAAAAGAGAGAGAGAGAAAAAAAAAAAAAAGCCAGGAAATAAAGTCGATTTGGAAGATTGATTTCTTTGCTGCAGAACTCCACATATTCTTCTCTATGCTGAGCACCAGGATCTGGAGTATTTCCCAGTTTTTCTGGGCTCTACTTTGTGAATACTAGTTCTAGAGAAGGGAGCAAGCTTCTTCCCCCTGACCGCTGAGCACTCCACTCTGCTGATCGCCCCCAGCTGACGCTCAGCTAAGCACCTGGGCCAAGGAAACACAGTAGTGTGGATCATATTGAAGAGAATGATACAACAATGGAAAGCATTCTTTTAGTTTTACAAACAAGTGTGCCCAAGATCAGGTGATAAAAACAGCTGTTCATTTAAAGTAAAAATATAAATAAAATATTTAGCAATTGAAGAGTACAATTCATTCCCAGAGCTTCTAGTACTAAGTACAAAGCAGCAGAGAATGGCAGAAAGCAGCCATATTTGGAGCCAGACTCTTGGTTGGGTTCTGTTCACAGCAGCTTATGCTTTTGGCCCTGGCCACTCTGGTGGGTCTCACTTTGCAGATACGTAAGGGAGCTGGGTTCAAATTGTAAGACCTTTTTCAAGTTCCTCATTAGTATAATTCAATTAAAGTATAAAAATGAGGTCAAACTGATTGCCAACAGCCTGTTATCCTAGAAAACAATAATCTGACAGTGATGTTTATTTTTTCTACTTTTTATTTTTATTAAAAGGTTTGCTTACTTCAGCCTCAAGCAATATACACAGTTAAGACCAAGGCTACATTATGCACTGGCGACCACTAATCATAAGTTTAATAAATCAATAATAGCTAGGAATTATAAAATACGTAGTAAGGCACTGTGGCTTTACATACATTAATCCTCACAAGAGCCCGTGAGGAAGGCACTAGTATCATTTCTATTTCACGGAGAGAAAGCTGTAGGACAGAGAGGTGAGGCAACTTGGAGAAGGTCACACAGTGAGTGTCAGAGAAATCTTCCATGTAAATAGAGCTCATATAAATCAATTCGTAGCATCAGTACTTACACTAGGTTCTCACAGCTACCTCCCCATGCGACAAGGGTGATATTCAAAAGAGGACTTAAAAATAAAAGTATATTCAGAAAACAGGATATTTAGGGGGATCAAATCAGTGTTCTTAAATGCACCCAACCTTCTCTTATTGGCAAAAATGAGTCTTCCCCGCTGTGCTATCAGGAGCATCAAATCAACCTGGAGTTAGATGTTGTCTTTCAACATGAGAAACTGCTGGTCGATCAGCAGCAGCTTTGTCTGTTTCTGTACAAACTTATGTGGATGCTCACGAGGACAAGCAGGCAAAGGTATGTAAGTCAGCATATATTCAATGCAACTTTTTTTGGGGAAAAAAATCTTCAAAGCAGGTGTCTTTCTGATGGGAGAGTCAGTTTTGTTTATGATGAAGATGAATTTTTTTTTTTTTTTTTTTGGGTGGTACTGGGGGTGGAACCCAGAGGCTTTCTAACCTCTGGGCTATTCTCCCAGACCTTTTTTATATTTTATTTGGAAACAGGGTCTCACTAGGTTGCTGAGAGCCTCACTAAGTAGCTGAGGCTGGCTTCGAACCCGTGCGATCCTCCTGTCTCAGCCTCCCAAGCGTGGGGATTACAAGCGTGCGCCATCACGCCCAGCTGAAGATGAGATTCGACAGACCATTACAGAGATCAAATCTCAAGATTAAATAAAGAAGTCCTCTTTCTCCTTCAAAGTACCCTCAGTAGTGTCTAAGCCAGGCCAGAGTAACTCAAGTATTAGCCTGGTGTGCTCCTAATGCCCTTGCTCCCCTTCCTCTTCCTCCTCTTTATGAGCTTCTCTTCTTCCTCTCCTTCCTCACGTTACGGTCAACTACTCTAGTATTCTATTTGCAGTGGACTCTATACTTTACCCACTTTTTTAAAACTCTCAGTGTTTGAGAGCTCTGAGTATAACTATACAATTTAAGCTCTCTTTAAATACCTTGCTTTAAAGGTAATTTTATGGCTATCAGCTTTATGAGCCACATACCTAATAAAATATAATAATTAACTGTTTGAAAACAGTTGAAATGATGAGCAATACAGTTCACGGTGTTGAGAAGTTACACATTTGGTGCATGACACAAGTTCATGTCACTATTGTTTTCACACTACACTGTGCAGCCTTGCTTTATCAGCACCTACAACAGGCGAGGAAGTAATAGTTGGTGTATTTTCAGCATGTGTCAGACCCCCCACCCCCACTTCTATAGCCAGAACACCACACTGTGGTGGATACATAGGCACATACATACTCATTTATGTATTTGCCTATGTTGTTGCACTAATTGGTGGGAACAGGGGGCCAGGGTCACTTAAAGACAACACAATGGTGGCATGTTCTGACTGAACTCAGTGTTGGGTGCTGGGCAGCTGACTGTAAAGTGAAAGCTCAAAATGGCTGCCCCTCTACCCCACCCACCCTGAGAGGCGCTGGGTAAACAGGAAGCCGCTGAGACTTCTAACTCAGTAGGAGAGGACTGGTTGGCAAATACTGCCTTATGAGGGGAAGAAACCACTGGAATAATTTTATACCAGCGTCACTCATGCCTGTGAGTGGGTCCAATAGCAAAGTGTTCTGAGAAGGGGAGGAGTAGACATTAATTACTCTTAGATGTTAAGAAAACAGATATTTCCATCAAGCAACTAGTTCACTAACAATTCTTTTTTGTTTTTTTGTCTACATCCCTGAGGGATCTAAAGTTCAAAATCACATAAAATGTTTGTCTTTTCTATCTTATGAAAAACAATGAAATGTGTTTTTTCTATCTTAATAAAACAACAAATATAACAAAAACCACTATCAAGTTCCTTCTCAGTAATTAGATACTATGATACTTAATGTTTTCCTAAATTTACTATGGGGAATTTCAGGGTGGGTTTGGATATTTCACTTGTCTTAAAATGGATCTTTATGAGAAAGATTAATGCTGCCATCCCAGAAAAGAGCAAAAATACATCTTTTCTTTGGGGTAGAAATATGTATCTGTATTTCCATTCAGACAAGGTAAGAGTAAAAATGCCAGATAGTAATCCTGGCAGTGGCTAGGAAGCTCATATCATTTTTCCCTCCTTCAGATAATGCCTTACCCAAATTATTTCACAAAGATTCCACCTCTCCTATTTTTAAGGCCTTCCGGAAAAGGAGCAACATAACCTTCCTCAGTAACCTATTTTGATATTTCACAGCTCTCACTCTCAGGAAATTCTTACTTATAGCTAATCCCTCACAGAATACTTTGCATGCATCCCTCTTGCCCTCTCCTCTGTGCAGAAAGCAATATTTGGGGACAATGTCCTCATTTTAGACACTTGAAGACTGGGTATGGAATGGTACCTATTGTTTAAATCCTTTCCTTAGTTTCTGTTTTTTCCCCCCATTTCTCCCACCCCCATCTTCATTTCAAATTACATACTTATCTTTAGCTCTGGAGTCCAAAAATATATAGTCCTAAAAAAGGCTTTTGTTGTACATTATTATCAAAGCTGTATTATACACACTGTATAAACCTTAAAGTAAATATTTACTTTCCAGTTTTTAAAATTTTGAATCATTTCCCTCGCCAGATTTGTTTCTAGCCAATTCTTCCACATTTTGTAAAGAGTTTATTTTTTCCCCCCCCTTGGCTTCATGACTTATGACCACTTCTCCAGTTTACCAAGGTCATGCTGAGTTCCAATCCTATCTTTCAAGGGCCAGACCTCAAACACTCTTTTTAACACAGGGCTTTTTAAATTGCGAGTTTTTTGCATTTTTAAATTGAATGCCTGAATTATTCATTTCACCTTTTTTTTTTTAGCTACCCCTAACATCTGTATGGTTTAGAGGACATTTTCACAATTTATGGATGAAGATATGATACTGAACAAAATCAAGAGCCTTAGAATCCTGAGATTATACTATATTCCTTACTTCTTCTGTGCACTTTAACAATAAAGATGAAAATACTTTCACAAAATCAATTCTTACATGATGCTACACTGGTTCTTAATCATACCTTAAGCTTAATAGGATGGAAAATGCCGAGATTTCATTGAGATATTTTACTGACTACGGTTACTGACTGTGGTTCCTTGGGCCATCCTCTATTTCCACTAAAAAAAGGTTATCACTATGATAGTTACAACTACTCTTACTAAAAAATTAAGGAGAGCAATATATCCAAGTCGTTTGAAACCTACTCCATTAAAATTAATCATTTATGTATTTATTTATTTATTTAGTGGAACTGGGAATTGAACCTTGGGGCGTTCTATCTCAGAGCTACAACCCTACCCCTATTTTTTTTGGTGGTACTGGGGTTCCTGGAAACCCTTCTATCTCCAGGCTACACTCCCCGACCTATTTTATACTTTTAATTTGGAAACAGAGTCTATTAAGCCAGCACAGCTGGCTTTGAAACTGACTGATCCTCCTGTCTCTGCCTCACAAGCACGGGGATTACAAGAGTGCGCCACCACGCCCAGCACTCTAGCCGTATTTTATATTTTATTTTGAAACAGGGTCTCTAAGTTGCAAAGGGCCTCGCTGAGTTGCTAAGGCTGTCCATAAACCTGCAATCCTCCTTATCTCAGCCCTCCACTTAGTGGGAATACTAGGCATGGCTCAAAATTCATCATTTTGTTGTTGAATTCTTCAGATCTCTAGCACTTGCCTGTATTTGGGTCCTACAATATTGTGAATTTTAGGCCAGTTGCTAGGTTTGATGAAAAACTAAACTCATTAATGAGTAATATTCCCAAACTTACATTGAAAATGATATTCTAATAAATAAAAAAACCACTTTCATGTTTTCTGATGTTGAATATCTGAGTAATCTGTGACTATAATATTTAGATATTTCTATTGTATTAGGATGAGAACAAGTGATCAATGACTATCATATGATAAAAGACTGGATTATATAAAAGACAAGAAATGGAGTGCAATTACAGGCATCAATCATACAGGAACAAATAAAATATATGTGCAGTGAGAAAAATTATTTCCCGAGAATTTATGAATACAGAATCAGCTGCAAAATTATAGTAAATAAAAAAGAAAAACACTCTGATGGTTTTTTGTCATAATTTTAGTTTTCATTAAATATACTGAAAATTTTCATGATGGAAAATAGTGAGCAAAGCAAAAAACACATCTCATTTTAGTAAAGCTAGGTGTCTGACAGTATGTCAGTTTCTTAGGTGAAATGTTCAGTATATATGAGAATCCAGAATATATAACCCAGGAGCATTCCACTTCCGTACTACAATCCTAGCACATTTTTATTTTTAATCATAGTCTTGCTAAACTGCTGAGGTTGGCCTCAAATCTGCTATCCTCCTATCTTTGCCTTCCAAGCACTAGGATTACAGATGTGTTCCATCACACTCAACTAATAATTGTTTGTACAAATAATGCTATTTAGGTTAGAATCGCAAAGGGTTTTTTTTGGGGAAAAAAAAAACAAACAACTTTTCCTTTTCCAAAAGACTTGAAATTATGGTTGGGCAACACAGAGGCAGTGAAATATCTGAACTGGAAAGGGCATATACCCATGCTCTCCACAAGCACACAGCTGTGGAAATTGACTGCCCTGTCTCTGTCCTGCCCTAGAAGGACAAAGAGGGTGTGAGGTAGACAGAGGGCATCAATGACAACTGATGGAAAAAGAAAACTGAGTTATTTCAGATCCCAATATATGAGGTGGTGTCTCTGTGTCTCTGTCTCTTTCTCTCTCACGAATTCTCTCAGCCTCTCAAGTTTTCAAGTTTTGTTGCTTTTGTGGTTGTTTTATGAAGGACTTTATAAAACCTCTCTAGTGTGTTTTGTTTTGTGTTGTAAATTCTTGACACAAGAAATAATTTCTTACTTGGGTTTCTTTCTCCTTTAACCTCTTGCCTTTCCTGTAAACTTAATTTTCTTTCTATGCTTAGATAGCCAAGAAGGAACATGTTCCATGACCAAATATTGAGTGTATGTGTATCATTTAAATCTTATTATCAAAAGGGTAAAAAAATAAATTCACCAAAAAATTCCTTCAATGGTGAACTAATATATTATTGGAAGAAAGAAAGAAAAAAAGGATATCTCTGAAACTCTATTGAGATACTGTGAAAAAATTGAGCTAGACCAATTATTAGGCAGCCAATGTATGCTACACACTTAAACTGCATTTTATCTACTACAAATTAATCTATATTAACTAGGTAATATAAATTTTGTCTTATTTATAAATGAAGATCTTATGACTTATGATCTAGTCAGCCAACATCTATGGCTTTATCTAATCCAGATAATTAAGAGATCTTATTTCAGATTAGAAACATGGCAAGGAGGAGGAGAGAGGAGATCTGAGGAATAAGACCTGAAAGTTTGTCAACAAAGATTTAATTTGTACATGACAGCTTATTCCTGTGAAACAATTTTTAATCATCCTTGTGATAGCAATATCATGGAATGAACACAGGGATGTTACATTATTGTTTCAAGTGCACATTATAGGTGGCTACATTCACAATATAGCCATCAGACTTCGTACCATATTTCTGTTGAAGAAACAGAAGCACAGACAAACTACATGACTTGTCCAACTTAGCAATGCTTAGGAAGGAGCAAAACTGGATTTTGAGATAGGGAGGCTGACCCCAGATTTCAAGCCCTAATCTCTTCTGTTGTATTGCTGCATGTGTTAGCAGGACCTACAAAATTCTAAGGAAATATTTCATCATTTTATTTAAATTATAGATGCCAAAATCCTAAAGCAATTGAAAGAGACATATCAAATTCAAATAAATTCATGATATGAACTTTTACCTAATAAATAAACTTCAAAGTTTGATTCTCACCAGACTAGAGTGTTTTTATTTCTGTGTGGCTCTTCCTTATCATACTTTGGAAATTGTATTAACCTCTATTTGTAGTTTAAATACAACACATGAAAAATACCAAGTAAATTTAAGTTTTTCTCTGATTCAATTGTATTACTTTTTAAAATTTTTTATTGGTGCATTGTACTCATACATCTTAATGGGATGCAGGATGGTGCAGACATACATACATACATCACCCAATTAGCTCTTACCCAGTTCCTACCCCATTCCCTCCCCTCCCTCCTTCTCAAGTTTGGCTTAGTGACAATTGTATTACTAATATAATATAATATTTACACAGCTGGCTTAAGAGCAATACACTTTTTTTTTTTTTTTACAGTGTCTTGCTAAGATACTGAGGCTGGTCTCAAACTTGTGATCCTCCAGCCTCAACCTCTGGGATTCCAGCCATGTGCCACTGCAGCCAGCATCAAAGACAACTCTTATTCCTGTGGTAAAGGTTTTGTTTTGTTTTGTTTTGCTTTTGCGGGTCTGGGGATGGAACCCAGGGGCATTTGACCTCCGAGCTACACCCCCTGCCCTATTCTTTTTTATTCTTCATTTTGAAACAGGGTCTCACTAAGTTGCAGAGGGCCTCACTAAGTAGCTGATGCTGTCTGCAAACTGCGATCCTCCAGTCTCAGCCTCCCGAATGCTGGGATTATAAGCGTGCACCACCACGCCCAGCTTCCTGTGGTTAAGATTTTAAATAATGCTATAGGTTCTCAGTAATCATTTACTTAAAATTTATAGCCAGGGATAAGATAGTTCTAATTTTCAATTTGGTTGTATGCCTTAGTAATGTAAACATCATTAGGAACTCTTGACTACACAGATCAACTTGACAATGAATTGGAAACAGGTGCTGCTAAAGGAGAACTATGTAGGGGGTTTGATGAGAAATACATGGTGCTATGATTACTGAACACGCCTTACGTAATAGATTTCTATGTCCTTCTTATCAAATGATTCCTATGGGTTCTGTGTATGAAAATATATCACTGAATACACTTGAAATGACTCACTGGTTGTAAGCAGCTACTACCAAGAATACTAAACGAAATCGAGAATGACCAGTGAGCTTGCTTTAATTCCATACATTAATTAACTTAGATCATGTGAAAAAGTTTAGAATGAATATTACAAATGATGAGCACTGAACTGAAACCATCCTGTTTTCCTGTGTCAATGGTGCCTATAAATGCTGTGTCAACAGCTGGTTCAAATAGTCAAAAGGCCTCAGAAACAATTCAGGAAGGAATCATTTTTAAATCAATCCACATTAGGGAAGAAAATACTCTTCCTTTATAGCCACTTTTAATTTCCTGTCTTGAAAGATGACATAGAAACAACTGTAAGAAATTATGACCTGCTTAGAAGCTGTTGACTAAAACCAACTTCCATTTTGTGAGATTTCTATATCGTAGGCGTTACAGTGCAGACAATATTACTAAACGTGAGATTACAATAACAGATTTGTATAAGATTGACCTTTTCGACTCATTACCTGACTCTTTTATGCATCATACTTTCCTACTTGTCTAATAAACTCACCTGAAGTAGGAAACAAGCAATGATGGATTTGAGTATTTTATTGCAAGGAACTCAGAAGGTATGTCATAAATGCATGTTTTATCTTATATAATTGAAATGAGTATCATACAGTAATAACTATGGTGCTGAGAATTTTGATAAAATATATTCATCATAATAAAATTCTTCATTAATATTGAGTTTTTGACCTACATATCTACATATACTTTCTGCTCTTTAGAACTTTGGTTATGACTGGTACAATGATATTTGACTGCAGATTTATATCTATAATAAAAACAAAATTGACTCCAACTCTTTCTGAAAGTGCTACAAAATATATAGCAGTCCTCCTTAATGACAGAAAAATGAAAGCAACAATGCATCTAAATAAACTATCATTTGAAGGAGCAAAGTGGGAAAGAAAATCATTATAGAGATCACTTTTACACATTTTTTGTTATTGAAAAAAATTAAGCAGCAAAATTCCAAGGAGAACTCTTTGTGCTCAATATGGTAGAAATATCATTCATACAGAATTTATTCCTGCAAGGAGATGACCTGTAATGGCTCCAAGGTCACTGCCAAGGTATATTAATGGCCATGCTCAGTATATGTCAGTCACATGAGTTAGAGCTACCTTCTTCTACTACTGCATAATGACCAGCCTCTTAATGTGCACTGACAAATTGAGGTGAATGGATGTGTTTCTCCAAAATATAGATGGAAGAATTACTTTCCATCACTCTTCTATATTAATTGCAACAAACACATGGGGGGGGTACAAAGTCTGGCATGAAAGAAGTTTTCAATATTGTCTTGAAAACAGAACCATTTTTGGAAATGGCACATTGAATCTTGAAGGAAATTATTTGTGGCTGCATTGTGCATTTTCTTTCAAAGGCACATTTGCTTATATTGCTGCAAAAGCCCACAATATTGTTTCAAATGTAGAAATGACTTTTTTTAAATCTAGAAAATGTCATTGGAACAGAGAGTTAGTAACAGAATGATTTAGTATTCAATAGTTAAGTTCTATTGCAGATTTGTAATTTTCATTTATCAATATTATTCATCATTTACAGAAGAAATGTGAGCGTGTAGGCATATTGGCTTCTGAATACATCTACTAACTAGAGTGTAGCAGACATATTTATGTACTCAGAGTAAAAATAGATTAACACATCTTCTTTACAGGGCTTATATTTAAATAGAATAAATCACACCCTCAAAGAATAAATGATAATTCTAGTATGTTGTAATAAGACCTGCTTCTAAGAGACATCTCAATTAAAAATTTACTACTTTGGCCCTAGAATACTAATTTAGTCCTGTTCTTGAGATTAGTAATATATTAAAAATATCCAGAGAATTAGCAATTTCAATTTTCAATTTGATATTAGAGTTCAGTACTGCTTTCTTTCACTTATATAATTCATCAGAGCATTATTGAAATTATTGGGAAAGAAAGAAGACATAAAGAAGCACTTCCCTGCTTACATCAGCTGACCTGGACAATATTTTAAAACTATATTTAGAAAGAGATCAAAAGAGCTGAGTACAGCGACAATTCTTCATGCCAACTTCCTCTCTTACCACTTTTTTTTTTTTTCAATTTTGGTAACTCATCTCTAAAACAACTTTGCTTAAATAAAGGAGAAGAATCCCAGGACCTCTAGATAGAATTTTACCAGACTAATTGAGTACAAAATTAGGAGATTCTATTAGACACCACTCTATAGCTTTCATGTAAAATCGCCATTTCAATTTTGTTATTTCTTTTATATTTACACAACTTTGGGTAACGACTTGCATTACAAAGAAGTTCCTCAAATTTGAATTTGAATACAAAAACTATTATCTAAATCACAAAAAGTAGATTCAAAGAAATTTCCTTTATGAAGTACATGAGTAAAAATTGGCAATACACAGTGCAAATAAACATCATTTGCAAGCTTACAATTATAACTAGTAATGGACATGGGTTGATAAACTACATATAGACCCTTTTAGCTAAAAAGTTGAATGCACATTATTGTAAAAACATTTACAAAGACAGTGTAGAATTATTTATTACTAAAATATCTCCAGAGTCAGGTAGCCAAAGGATCGAGAGAATCTGTATGATTGAAAAAACTTAATGATCTGTATTTGAAAGTTCAAAACTATGATGGCCCAAAGTATTTTAAGAGAAGGCAAAACTAGTTCCAAAAGTTTGGTTGAATGTATACAGCTTTCCAGTTCTGTAGTATCTTTTCCTTTGTAGAATACCAAGGAAACTTATGTGAATAAAAAACCATCTATTTAAGGTAAAACTCACATTGCCGCATATTTCCATCTCTTTATGTAGTACTGGTAACAGGTACTGTGCTAACAAATGTTACTTAATTCTTATAATTAGTCTAGTCACAGTAAAGTAGATAACTGAGACATATTTTGAAAACTTAAGTGATCTAAATTCGCACTCATCCTGTCCACTGGTGATTTAAAAGTAAGGGTGGGCACATTTTTCAAAAAGTTATTAATTCATCTATATGTATAATGATGAGTGAGGCATGCTGATGAAAAAATAAAGTTTAGAGTTTGATTAAAAATTGGCATTCCTGGAGACAAAAAAATGTTGTTCTCTGTGAAAGTCATGCCTAAGATTCTCTACTTGAGCTGGGTTTGATGGCACACACCTGTAATCCTGGTAGATGGGTAGCTGAGACAGGAGGATTGCAGGATCTGGGTCAGTCTCAGCACCTCCGTGAGACTGTTTCAAAATTAAGAAAAATAAATAAAGGCTGGGAGTGTAGCTCAGAAGGTGAATGCCCTGAAGTTAATCCCCAGTACCCAGTACAAAAAAAAAAAAAAAAAAAGAAGAAGAAGAAAAATGATTTTCAGTTCTCTACATCAATGACTGGTTAGTCAGAGATCTAGGTGGGCCACGTGGGGATATTATGCTTTCTTAAAAATTAAAGGTGTTCATCAATCCATATGCTCCAACTGTGTAAATCTTCTGATTAATATATCACAAGCAGGAAAACATGATTTTGGATATTCTGTTGAATTCTATGAAAAGTATCTCTTGAGAATCCTGTAAGGACTGTTGAGACCTGAGGGTTACATAATAGGGGCATCTGCACATGATAAGTATACTGAAGCTGACTATGATATTTGGGTAATGCAAAATCTTGTCTATGGTTCACTTTAGAAACAGTAATAACAAGTTTACACATTCATTATATTTAATGTATGTCTAAGTATTTAACTTTACATCAAACTAATATCTTTTTATCAGAGTAGTGATTGACCTCTATTAAAGTTTTATATTCGTTGATGTTTCAGGGAGAAGCATCTCCAAGTTCCTTCAAGACATTGTCCACTTGTTAATCAACATTTCAAAAGTCAAGAGCTTCCAGAAATTAGTTCTCCATTTTAAATTTAATAATTTGAATTGAAATCACTAAATTCCACTAAAAGAACTTTTGTCTTTGGAAATATGTGATAAAAAAGTAAATTTGCCTTTAATGACTTTAGCTTGTAAGTTAATGCAGGATTTTGTAGGTAATTATTAAATCTATTTCCTAGACATTCTCCACAAAAGGCAAAAACTAAAAATCTTTCAAAGCAAAAAAGTATTGATTGTGAAAGTTACAAAAGGATGCTTATCAATCCTTGTTTTGTAGCATACACTGTTCTATGTACTTTGCACACATTAACTTATCTAACTCCCGTAACAACCTTACAGAAAAAAAAAAAAAAAACTGAAGCAAAGAGGACTTTTCTTACCCATGGGAAATGGTGGATCTAGGGTTGGAAGCCTAGCAATTTGACTCCAGTGTCTGTTTTTTAAATTGTCATGCTAAAAAGAATCCAAGGTCTTAATGAACAATGATGGCTACTTTGCTTTATGAATGCACCTGGATGGTAACTGTCAAAGCCGTAAGAAAATAAAGGAGTCCAGAGCTGGAGTTGACTTTGAATGACTCTGCTCTCTGGACCCATCACGATCCCTTCACTGCAATGCAGCGATGGAGAACCTCCAGGCCTCACATATACATTCTGACTTTAGTGAGCCCCGTCTCGTGCATGTATAAGTATGTGTGCGCACACGCGCGCGTGCACACACACACACACATTTTTTAAGAACAAGTATTTTTTAAAAATAAAAATTTACAAATAATGAGTTCTTTAATAAAGAACTTTGTTACTTTGTTTCATTATAGAATTTTGCTATGGCTTTTCTTTGTCTTCCATTTTGATACCCATAAATCTGGGTTAAGTTCTAAAAGATGCAGATTTAATAAATTCACTCAGTGTGAATAATCTTTCTGGTGTGTGTGTGTGTGTGTGTGTGTGTGTGTGTGTGTGTGTATGTGTGTATGTGTGTGTGTGTGTTACTGGAGACTGAACCCAGGGCATTCTACCTCTGAGCTACACCCCAACTCTATTTTATTTTGAAACAGGGCCTCACTAGGTTGCTGAGGCTGGTTGCAAACCTTCAATCTTCCGGTCTCAGCCTCTCAAGTACTGGGATTACAGGTGTGTGCCACCATGCCCGGCTCTGGCTAATTTTTCTACTAGTTTTTGGGTTCTACATGCTAACATTCCATAAACCACTATTGTTAAAGATTTCACATTTTGAACGATCAGCTGACAAATTTAAGGTGTAAAAATGTATTACCTAGTAATGTACACTTTCACATTTTAAAGTAGATTTAAGCATTTATATTTGTGTAAATAGACAATAATGTTTTTCATACCTACTTGAATTATAAAATCTATTTTCAGAATCCCAATAAAATTAAAGAATCCTAACTGCACTAAAATGTACTGAGATGATTACCTGAAGCCTTATAATGTAATCAATAGAACCAGACTCACCCTTAAGTGCTTTGAATATCTAGAATATCAGTAAATTACCAAACTATGTTTGTATTTTAAGTTGTAACATTTCTACAACGGCAGATGGGAATTTAAATGACCAAAATTGTATTTAGCAGGAATAAATAGAGAATGCTCTATGTGCTTTAGCATTAATGAGATAAAAATAACATTGGTATTTTCTTAGAGATGATTAAAACAACTTCAGAACTGTACACCAAACTGTGTGTTCAACACTGGTTAGAAACAAAAGACACAAAATTTATAATAATTAAAAACCTACATCCTTTTACTATATGCTTTAAATCTCTTCTATGTAATAGGGAAGGTAATTTTAAAGATAATGTGTTAATAAATATAAGGAAAACAGACATCTAAAAGTTATGGTGGTAGAGATGAAGATTAAGATAAAGTTAATATAAAATGTGATAAAGAGGTAGAGGCAAATTCCACTGTCAGTTTCTCTCAAAGACCTTTTGAGGCAACGTTCAATTTTTTGAACACTGGAATCTGGCTGTACTGACTACCATCTGAAGTAAGTATACTGTACCACAAGAATACTTTCTTTAATAAAGATTTGCATTGTAATTATTTTATTTTCCAGGTGATAATTAGAATATTGTGTGTAGTGCCCTGAAGTGTTGGTGCATGCTTGTAATCCTAGAATTCTGGAGGCTGAGATCGGAGGATCATGGTTTGCAGATAGCCTCATTTCAAAAATAAAAAGACCTTATTTCAAAAGTAGAAAGACCCTATTTCAAAAATAAAAAGACTAAAAAATAGGCTGGGGGTGTAGCTCAGAGGTACACTGCCCCTGGGTTCCATCCCTAGACTGCAAAAAAAAAAAAAAAAAAAAGTAGCTCTAGCTAAGGTAGGAACCTAATAGGTAATAAGAAAGAACCTGTATACCTGTGAAGAAGAGTTAGTTATCAATAATCTGTCATCTTCCATTAAGGCTGCATAGGAGAAATACTCTATTATTTATATAATGCCAAGATATTCAGCAAATTAAAAACAGTAATATGTCATGGTAATAAAATGGATACAGGTAATTGAAAACTGCCTGCATAAATGAAAATATGCAAAGTAAAATGATGATAATTAGAAAACAATATTATTACAAGATTGTAGTTAAGAACAGAGCTTCACGATTTAACTATCATTCTGCCCTTCTTATCTGCACCATCTGCCGATGCTAACTATAAATGGAGAAGATAAAAAGGCATCTTATTAAACGTCTACCTAAGAGGTTTTACAAGAGATACACACCTTTTCCAAGGTACTTGAAATCCCTAGGTATTTATAAGAATAAGAGATCAACATAGTCTGATGCTCATCAGAAAACAAAACAAAAAGGCAACTTACATATATAAATAGACTGGATAAAGCCTAAGTTTCAAACATGGCCAAGAAGAACTACTATGGTCTTGGTATCTTCCAACGTTGCTTCATTCTTATAACAGTATTGGTATCTCAAGAGTTTCACTAATGATATAAATAAGAGCCACAATAATTGATAATTTTTACATGGAGGTAACATGTGGGTAAAATTCTTATTAAATTATAGTTTAAGAAATGTCAAGAAACACTAGTTATTATTTACGTAACAATTTTTTTTTCGGGTCTAGGGATGGAACCCAGGGGCATTTGACCTCCTCCGAGTTACACCCCTTGCCCTATTTTTTATTCTTTATTTTGAAACCGGGTCTCACTGAGTTGCAAAGGGCCTCACTAAGTAGCTGAGGCTGTCCGCGAACCGCGATCCTCCAGTCTCAGCCTCCCAAATGCTGGGATTACAAGCGTGCGCCACCACGCCCGGCTCAACAATTTTAATTAATTTAAATAAATTTAATTTTTTTTTGGTGGTACTGGGGATGGAACCCAGGGGCTTTCTACCTCCGGGCTATACTCCCAGACCTATTTTATATTTTATTTGGAAACAGGGTCTCACTAAGTTGCTGAGAGCCTCACTAAGTAGCTGAGGCTCGCTTCGAACCTGTGCGATCCCCCTGTCTCAGCCTCCCAAGCGCGGGGATTACAAGAATGCACCACCATGCCCAGCATATATTTAAATTTTAACAATTTAAATGAATTTTGCAAATATAAGAAACTGTGTTTTCTTCTCAAAGGCCAAAGTTTTAGTCTATGCCATGTCCAAGACTCAGCTTCCCTGGCTGCAAAGTAACTTAGTGAGGCCCTGTTTCAAAATAAAGAATAAAAAACAGGGCAGGAGGTATAGCTCAGAGGTCAAATGCCCTTGGGTTTTGTCCCCAGACCTGCAAAATACACACACACACACACACACACACACACACACACACACAGTAGGGTATCATATGTAGACATCATTGTCATGAGTTTATAGAATGGTTATTATCAACATCTTTTTTGACCAGTTAGGTATTAAAACAGATCTGGTACAAAAAGTAATTCATTAGTTGAGAGATTATAAAGCTAATTGGTACGTATATCCTGAATACAAAGTTGAACAAAAATTAATCCCTACACCCCCAAAAGCTTAAATTTTGCCAAACTGGGGAAGATACTTTGAATATTAATTTTTGCGCCAGAGAAAAAATAGTAAGCATTATGAAGTACTCTGAAAGTCAGATGTGGGGAAGCTAACTCAACTGTGAAAGGCCTCTTGGAGAAAGTACTTCATTTCCCAGGTCCTCCGCATTTGAATTCCAACACTTATTACCCCTCATTCACTTGGTTAACTCAACTCAACAATGAAGGGGCTTCTACTACATGCAACAGACTCATTTAGACCAGAAAGAAAACAAAGACAAATAAGGTAGAGCCCCCAGCTGGAGGAGCTTACAATCTAATGTGGGAGAATAATTTATATTCATACACCATTTCCACTTTCCAATACAAATGTACATATATCTTTCACTCAGTTCTTGAGAAGCAAGGTGTGCGAAGTCACAAAAGTCAACATTCTTGCTATTGGGGTATGAGAAAAATAAAAAGGACCTAAATGAATCATAATTGTCTTCAGTAGAGTCTTTAGGGTTTACTTTTGTGTTTCAGAGAGCTGAGATTCATTCTCATTTTAGTATTTATGCGAATGGTCTGGCCCATTCTAGGGCAACTTTTTTTTAATGGTTCCCTCCCCATAGTGGTTCTATATACAGGAAGGGAGCTGAGTGGGTGGGAGACACTGGAAAGGGTGTAGGCCCAGCGCTGCCCTTGCAGAAACTTAACCCAAAAAACAGGAAAATTAAAAAAGGCACTTGTAACTCTTTCTAAGAGAGGGAGAGAAAGAGAAAGAGAAGAGAGAGAGAGAGAGAGAGAGAGAGAGATAGATTGTGTGTGTGTGTGTGTGTGTGTGTGTGTGTGTTGGGGACTTACTGAGATTGTATCAAGGGTCATTTTACCTCTGAGCTACACCCCCAGCTCTATCTTATTATTACTATATTTATTTTGAGACAGGTTCTCACTAAGTTGCTGAGGGCCTCCTTAAATTGCTGAGGCTGACTGTGAACCTGCAATCCTCCTGTCTCTGCCTCCAAGGTACTGGAATTCCAGGCGTGCAGCACTTTATCCAGATCCTAACTTCAGTTTTTAAATTGCTGTGAGAAAGTCTTGGGATTCGAAAGAGTCATGGTCAATGCTATGTAGAATACTTGAGAAGCATTTAAAATTCAAGTTTATTTTCTTAAGTAATCTGAAAATATTTTTATCTCCAAAACAAATGACTTCATGTTTCAGAAAATCATCATTGCGGTTTTTAAGATAGTTCTACACAAAGTAATAAGAAAATACATTTTTCTTTTAATAATTTTGGATCTTTAAAATTAACTCCACAAATTCTTTTTCTAATACAAAAAAACCTAGTTGAACTGATAATCAATTTGCAAGGCAGCAAATAAAACAACGCACCTCACGTTGCATAAGTTTTCATCTGCTTTCTTCAGATTTCCCATGAAGTAGCTCAAATTCTAGTTCAAGTCTAGACGGTGCAACGAATATGAAAAATCTCTCACTACCACCAACACAACTGTTCCAGTTAAATTCATGAAGCACTGCTTTCAGACTCACAAAACATCCAGCAAGTAAATGTTCCTTCCTATCAATTTCAGCCATTTTAGGTACTTCTTGATAATTAAGTTCAACTGGTGAATATCTAAATGTAAAGAGCTCTAGCACATATATCCCTCCTTGCAGAAGCTGGGATCTTCCTCAATCTCCCCCCCACTTCCCTCCATAAGCACGTCAGCGCAGGAGCGACTGCCTGCTGCAGCATCTCTAAACCGTAGCCCATCCAATCCTTCTCTTCTTTTTTTCCCTTCTCAATCCAATCCCTGTGTAAGACCCACCTATAATATGTCCAAGGCACTTCCCAGGCATTTCAAGGATTTCAACATGAGCAAATAGCTACAGGGATCAGAAGGAATGGGGTGGCAGGACTTACTTGCTCCTTCACTTAACAAGTATGCGTTAATCACGTGTCAGGTAGAGTTTAAATTGTCGGACCATGGGCAGCAAAACTCAAAAGTCTACGTGGAACATTCTGGAGGCTACAGCCCGGCAGGAGTTAATTAGGGCTCAGGCAAGACATCAGAGGGCAGCTTGACAAGGGGATAGAGTTTGAGGTCCAACTACCGAGACCAGTGAGAGCGTTCTCGGGTCCCCAGGCGTTCACACAAATGTGTGCATTGTTATCATCGAGCCCTCTCCCTCCTCTTCTTTATTTCTGGCTTGGTTATCCCTTGGGGAAGTAGCTTTTTCCTAAGTCCCACATGTGAGCTAAAGATAACTAATAAGCATTTAGTGTGATGCTTATCATGTCTACACATTAATGTACAGAATTTTTTTTTTAGAGAAATTAGGAACTAAAAATACTTGATGTGTTAAGCATAATCCTCAAACTCCAGTAAACATTCTGACCACCTAAAGATCATGTGAAAAGTTCTCCCAGGACTATGGTAATAATAATAAAAAAAAGCTGCACAGTGAAGGAGCATCGCAAATCATTCTGAGGTCCTTGCCAGCGTGGACTGTACTTTGATAATCTAGAAGTTTGATTTCCTGTCACTCCACTTGCCTTGTCAGAGGCCTTGGGCCAACAGCATCAGTGACGGTGAACTTGAACACATAACTGACTTATTTGGAGTGCAGCACCAGTATGGCTGCTTCCTACTATTTTTGTTCTGGGTGCACAGTGGGGTTTTTTGGGCTCACATGGAATAAAAACTCATTGAAAAAACTGCTGCCACTGCTGAGCATGGTGACACATGCCTGTCATCACAGCACTTGGGAGGCTGAGAGAGGAGGGCCACAGGTTTGAGGCCAGTGTGCAGTAACTTAGCAAGACTCTGTTTCAAAATAAGAAATTTAAAAAGGGTTGGGGGTGTAGCTCAGTGGTAGAAAGCCCCTGAGTTCAATCCCCAGTACCCCTCCCCCATGTACATGCTCCCATGAATAATAAATTCTATACATTAATTAAAGAAAGCTTTTTGGATCACAGATTATTTGTAAATTGAAGAGTGCCTCTTACTGGGCACAGAGTGGAATAGTAGAGCCTTTGTTCCAAAGGCAAGACATGTTGTGCCAAGACAAGATATATTCAAACTCTGCCTCCAAGTGTTTCTCCCAGGTGAAATATTCTCAGAATCCTCATTCAGTACAGACTGGTCCTTTTCTTTCCTGGTTATTAATAACATAGAATCAGTATGCAATAAAAATCAAGGCGATTGCCATTTAACACCTGAAAGTTCCTGTGTTAAGTAGTTAAGAAGGCAGTATTCTATAATAGAAAAAAAGCATTCTTTTTTTTTTTTAGTCACCTACATAGTATCCCAGTTCAGTTAATAGCAAACAGAATATTATATAACCACTGCTACCTCATCCTATGAGAAGCCAATAATTTGAAAGCTACACTGATAATTAGTAATACACATTGTTTCAAAGGGCAAAAACTTATTTGTAGATATGATGTAGGGTCTCTTAAGCCAGCGCAGCTGGCTTTGAACATGCGTGATCCTCCTGTCTCCTCCTCCCAAAAGTGGGGATTACAAGGGTGCACCACCACGCCTGGCCATTTGTTTGTTTTTGAGATAGGCTCTTACTAGGTGACTGAGAGTCTCAGAGTCTCACTACTTGCTGAGGCTGTTCTTGAACATGTGATCCTCCTGTTTCAGCCTCCCCATACTGAGATTACAGATGTGTGAGACCATGCCCTGCTAGTACTTTTTGCAAGTAGGAAAAAGTACACTCTAATTTATGTAATAGAAATAAATTATATCCTTATGGCCAATTCAACATTTTAATAATGACTAGAAGCACCCATTAAACACTATGTTCCTCAGGTAGGCAAAAAGGTCAATGGTTTCTTTTACATATGGAAATAAACTGCATTTTAGAGTAGTGACCACATTCTAATGATGTTGAGAAGTGCTCACAGAATGAATAAAATAACTTCCAATATTTTTCCCACATCTGTATGGCTAGAAAACACTAATTCTGCCACTTTTCGTCTAGACTGGTAAATAAATAAATGAGCGACTCCTTGCAGGGTTCTTTGTCTTTTTTTTAAAGGTAAGGCAGGTCTTTGGCAATTTAGTCTTAAAATGAAGCCTGCTGGTCATGATGCTGAGCAGTCCATTCCCTGTTTCCCTCAACATTTCCCTGACCTAGCATCGTAAAGCAAAGTGAAGTGTATTTTGTTGTTTTGTGTTTAGAAACTGTCAATTTTTTCCCCTTTGCATTAAAAAATGAGTGCTCTGGTGCATACCTTTCAGACATGGCCTGAGGGCATGTCTGTGTGCCTACTCAGTCCTGCTGGAGCACAGTCTGCAGAGCTGGCCTCCTCTGCAGAGCCCGCAGCCCTGATCTGCAAGCACTGCCCACCACGCGCGTGACATCAGGATGAGCCGCTGCGATCCTGCAAGACTACGTTCTAAGAAGAGCTTCCAATTTGCTGTGGCTGGCACGACCTAATTTTGGCTCAAAAGGCACACCCCCCCCCTTTTCTGGGTTTAACTGACTACACATTAGACAGGGGGAAAAAAGTTCTTAAATGGATTCTTACTCTTCCCTTTCTTACAGAAATTTGCGGAATTTAACAACTGTTGGCCTCTAGCTAATACCCAAACAAAAGTATTTTTCCAACTTCGCCTACATCTTGATCCCTCATGCCAAGTATTTTAGGCGGTCTATTTATAAAGTACATCACTTCCCCTGTTACTTCATCTTTAGAAATGTCAATAATTTAGAAACAGGAATGATGCAGTCCTGGATGGATATTGGGAGATTCAATGGTAGAGGAAATTTTCCTGGTATACATTTAGGAATCTATTAATTTTTGCCTAAATTCTGTCCTTAGAAGGAAAGTAATTCTCATGTTCCACATTTATTTCACCTTAGTGTTAAAACATGTTTCAACATTTAAGAGCTGCTGAATGTTCTGTTAACAATAGTTCAAAACACTGACTAAACATTTGAATCACTTTGGGCCATATTTTCTTTTTAGGTGACAGATTAGACCCATCCCAGACCAATGAAGTAAAAGCCACTGGAGCCTGTTTCCTGGTACTGTTATTATTATTATTTTTTAAAGCACTCCAAAGGATTCAGATGGGTAGGCACATCTGAAATCCACTATATTTAACTCACTTAGAAATACACCACCTCACACAGGTATGTCGTCGCTGTATCTCACTTGAATGTAATGTGCTCCTGAAGTATATTACTCTATTTGTTTACAGGATGATTCACCTTAAAGACCATCTTAGGTATTGCATGATAAGAGGAGAAAAATTCATCTGGTAGGCTCACTGATTCTCAACAGATTTTTAAGTTATAGTCACAGAAAGCTCTGCCTTTCTGAGATAGGATGGTCCTGATAAATATGCCCCTTTTTATTTTCTTTTTTGTGGTACTGGGGATTGAACCCAGGGGCATTCTACCTCCGAACCATACCCTTAGCCCTATTTTTTATTCTTTATTTTGAAGCAGGGTCTCACTGATTGCAAAGGGCCTTACTAAGTAGCTGAAGCTGTCTGCGAACAACAGTCCTCCTGTCTCAGCCTCCCGAACGCAGGGATTACAAGCCTGCGCCACCACACCTGGGTAATATACCCCTTTTCTGTAGAAACAGTCTTGAGGCTTTTATAGGCTCAAAAATCAATTGTTTTCACTTGGATCATACTGAATTTTTGGAGAATTTCCAGTAGTAAAAATATAAATTTCACTTTATGATATTTGCTAACTTGTAAATTTCTAATAATACATTAATTGAATTCCATGCTGTATACTTAATTTACTCAAGGTGACAGTTTTCTATTTGTATGTGTGATGTTAGCGTATTATCTGAGATAAAATTCACTGCATTTCATTTTATTTATTATTTTATTTTATTTTATTGCTACTGAGGCTTGAACCCAGGGGCATTCTACCTCTGAGCCCTATTTTTTTTTCCTTTATTTTGAAACAGGGATTCACTTAGTCCCAGAGGGCCTCAGTAAGTAGCTAAGGCTGGCCGTGAGTCTGAGATCCTCCTGTCTCAGCCTTCCAAGTACTGTGATTACAAGTGTTCACCACAACGCCTGGCTCTCACTACATTTTATGACTTCCAAAAGTCAGCCCTTTAGATTAAAGTCCTCTTCTTTCATCGCTGACTTGATCCCCTACTCCAGTTACTGAGAAAAAATGTTACCAAGCAGTGCAACCCAGTTCCCTCACTTCTCTCCCAATATGTACCTGGGCTTGTTTGATTAAGAACCAGATTTTGGAGGTAATGTTGTCTAGCAGCTGAAACCCAAAGATTGTTTATAGACTTGAAAATGTGTTTCATTAACTATCATCTAACTTCCCATACATAAAACTGAATTTATCTGTCTTATGGCAATGCTTCCCAGGAAATAAAACAAGCCATGCTGTGGTACATACTTATGATCCCAATACTTGGGAGGCTGAGATAGGAAGCGGCAGGTTAGAGGCCAGCCTCAGAAACAGCAGGACCCTGTTTCCAAAAAAAAAAAAAAAAATTTTTTTTAAAGGACTAGAGTATAGATCAGAGGTAGAATGCCCCTGGGTTCAATCCCCAGTACGATATAGACATAATAAAATAATTCTGTAAGCAACTTGTGAAATTGTTTTTATTTCCTTTTCATGTCTTGCCTTCTCTGTCTTCTGTCCTATACACATACACATACATATGCACATAGCAGTGTGTGTGTGTGTGTGTGTGTGTGTGTGTGTGTGTGTACTCTGCCTGTTTGAGAGCATGGAATAAACAAGTCTGAATTCTCAATTTCTATCGGTAAGACCACAATTTGCTATGATTTATAGATGCAGTCCATTCTACTAGAGTACTTTTAATAGAGTTCCTTTAAAATACCCAAGTTTTTTTTTTTTTTTTTACCCCCTAAGGATAAACATCCCTCCAGTACTTTTATTTATTTATTTTGCTTTTTTAGACCAGGGAGAAATACCAGTTGAAGTTATTCTTTTAAATGATTTTGTAAGAGATAAAAGTTGAGTCCCCATTACATAAGGTATTCTTGGGGCATCTCCCTGTTGGTGCTCTTCTCTCTTATTCATAACTCGTTCTATATCCTTTGTCACAACAGTGGACTGCAGAGGAGGACCAGGCTAAGGCCATCCTTCCTTTCAGCTGTGTCTAGGAAATAGGGCAGGAGTGGGAGTGCAGGAGGAGCACGTCCTCCAAGTCACCTTGAGAGCCACAGCCCTGAGCTTGCTCCAGCACACCAGTGGGGAGAAAGGGAATTAGCTTAGCCTGCCCTACTTCCGGGACCGTCTTCATAGCTTCATTAGCTGCCCTCAATTTCAAGATGACCTCCAGTCCTAGGCAGCTTTTCTGAATGGGAAAGCAAAGTTGAAAATACGGCAGGCCATATAAAAAGCATATAACGGCCCGTTATGCTTTTGGAAGGGTACTCTCCCCCCCATTCCCTTTTCTAGAATACTTCCAGGCTTTGACTCATGGTGTAAAACTCCCTTAGATGTCCTCTCCTCTACACAAGACTGAGCTGACCAGTCATCCTCAGGAAGGGCAGAACATTCCATCTCTTCACTTTTAAAATACCTGTAGTGTAGTGTTTATCACATTGTCTCTTACTGTGCTTGGCATTTATTTATTTATTTATTTATTTATTTATTTATTTATTTATTTTTGTGGTACTGGGGTTCCTGGAAGCCCTTCTATCTCCGGGCTACACTCCCAGACCTATTTTATATTTTTTATTTGGAAACAGGGTCTCTTAAGCCAGTGAGGCTGGCTCCGAACCAGCACGATCCTCCTGTCTCCGCCTCCCAAGCGCGGGGATTACAAGCGTGCGCCACCATGCCCGGCTGCACTTGGCATTTATATCTACTTGATCAGACTGATTTTCTCTGGGCATAGCTACCATCTTTCACCTCTGTATCACTGATGCCTGCAAGTCACCTCACAACACACAGTGAATGAACTAAGTAATAAATTCACAGTCTGTGTCTAAGGGGAAGTGTTGAAGGAACAGCAATAGGTATTTTAAGGGAGGAGCCCAAGGTAGTTTTCAAGTTGTATGTTTGTTTCTGCAACTTTCAGAATGCATAGAGTTGCATGCCACAGTTTAAGATTTACATTTCTCTTCGGACTTACTTCTCAATACAGGATTTATATGATGATATTGAGGCAGTTTTGAGGCATAGCAATCCCCAGACGGTAGGCCAATTTAATCTGCAGCTGGAGGCAGGACCTGGCCATAGGTATTTTATAAAGTTCCCCATATAAAACTGACTATAGGAAGAAGACCTGATGTTTTCTATCTATGACCTTGTAACTTACCATACACCTAACATCAATTATAATCACAACCTCTTTCAGACATATTACTAATAACTTTGTGTAATTATCTTTTATAGAACTAACTAACAGCTATGACTTCCTTCTTGGGCTTTGGGTAATCTAGGCCTTTGTAGCAAACATTTATTTCTTATATATTTAGCACTCCAGTGAATACTAAATATAAATTCAATGTGACGCAGAGTCTTAAGAGTGTGCTTTAAAGTTGGAAGTTAAGCCGGGCGTGGTGGCGCCTGCTTGTAATCCCAGAATTTGGGAGGCTGAGACCAGAGGATCGTGGTTTGCGGGCAGTGAAACCCTCCGCAACTTAGTGAGACTCTGTTTCAAAATAAAGAAAAAAAAAATAGGGCAGGAGATGTAGCTTGGAGGTCAAATGCCCCTGGGTTCCATCCCCAGGCCCGCAAAAAAAAAAAAAAAAAAAAAAAGTTGGAAGTTTACAAAGACAGGGAATTTCAACTAAAGTTAAAAACACATTAGGAACTAGACACAACAGGCACAACAGGTCTCAGTGGTTTCATTAGAAAGAAAAGAATGAATCTAAGTGCGTTGGAGTACTCCTGTAATGCCAGTATTTGGGAGGTTGAGACAGGAGGATCACAGGTTTGAACTCAGCCTCAGCAATTTAGTGAGGCCTTCTGCAACTTAGTGAGACCCTGTTTCAAAATAAAAACTAAAACAGGGCTGGGAGTATAGCTCAGAGGTAGGATGCCCCTGAGTTCAATTCCTAGTACCACAAATAAATGAACAACAAGAGCAGCAGAAAAGAAAAGATGGAGAAGAATTGGTACTGAGCATTACCAGAGACACTATTTCATAAAGTACACATCAACCTCCCTGACATGGAGGCCATTTATCACTGTAGCCAATAAATTTCAAATAGCACACTGAATGCCCAAGTCTTCAAGTCACGTTTCTAATGAAAGCATTTTTAAATTAGAGATCATAGATTATTTGGGTGTTTGCCTGGTAATCCAAGGAAGCATTTCATTCTCTTCAACATAAAACAAAGTGGAACCAAATGTAATATGAACTGTGGAAATTTGGCAAGGAATCCAAGACATTAAAAATATGGCAGCTATTAATTCTGAAGTCCAAAGTTTACACATTTGGCAATTCAAAAGTATCTGAGTCCTGTTTGACCTATGCCCGCCTCTCTGTCTTCACTCTAGTCAAGATCATGGCGACACTTTCATGAAAAAAAAAAAAAAAAAAGAAAATTATTAGAGGAAAGAAACTTCATACCGTTTCTCCTGGTCAAAATTCTAAAAATGATCCTTTTTCCTATTCCAAAGTTCTTTTTCAACTCAGAAATATTCAGTTAAAAAATTAAAAGGCTGCTGGGTGTGGTGGCGCACTCTTGTCATCCCCACGCTTGGGAGGCTGAGACAGGAGGATTGTGCAGGTTCGAAGGCAGACTAGCTGGCTTAAGAGACCCTGTTTCCAAATAAAAAATATAAAATAGGCCTGGGAGTGTAGCCCGGAGGTAGAAGGCCCCTGGGTTCCAGCCCCAGTAACACACACACAAACACACACACACACACACACACACACACACACACACACAATTAAAAGGCTTATATTTGATAAATAAACTTGATATAATATTTTCTACTTTTCAGATATAAAATGATGTGCTCTAACTTTTCATTATTTATTTCATGGTCACCTTTGATTTTAAGATCTTGTTGTCTGTTTTCTTTTGGAACTGCAAAGCTAAAAGGTGTGCTTAAATGTGAATTCTCCAGAATATCTACCTGCATTAGTTAATTTAACTAGATGGGTACTAAAATCTATTTAATATCCATTTATAAACTTTCAGGTAGCTCATATCCTTATATTCAAACTATGGAAATTACTATGATCTTGCAAGTAAAGATTAAAAATTAAAACAGCTCAAGACATAAGGAAAAGATGCTTTTAAGAGGCAATGATGATGTAAGACTAGATGTTCCCATTTCAACTAAGGCTAACTTTGTAACTGGAAATATGTATTTTCACAAATAGTAAGAAGACATTGTTTGTGAAAAGGATATCTATCAAAGAGTTGAAAAAAATACATTTTCCCCTCCAGGTTAAAAACACAGAACTGTAAGACCCAGAGTTCCACCCTTCCCTCTCTCTCCCCCTTCTTTCTTTTCTTTTTCTTTGTGGTACCAGGGATTGCATTCAGGGGATTCTTCCTTTGAGCTAAACACTCAGTCCTTTCTAATTTTGAATTTTTATTTATTTAGTTAGTTTTTGGTGGTACTGGGTTCCTGGAAGCCCTTCTACCTTAGGGCTACACTCCCAGACCCATTTTATATTTTTATTTGGAAACAGAGTCTCTTAAGCCAGCGCGGCTGGCTTCAAACATGCGCAATCCTCCTGTCTCTGCCTCCCAAGCGCAGGGATTACAAGCGTGTGCCACCATGCCCGGCTTAATTTTTATTTTGAAACAGGATCTCACTAAGTTACTCAGGGCCTTGATAAATTGCTGAGGTTGGCCTTGAGCCTGCGATCCTCCTGTCTCAGATTCCCAAGTATGGGATACAGGCATACTCCATCACACTCAGCTAATCCACTTCTCTTTAAAAACAGTAAAAACATATTTACACAAATATTGTTATGATGTCTTTCTGGAAGGACTGAATACTTTTCCCCAAGTTGCCATGCAAAAATTAATAAGGTTGAACCTTGAATTATTGTTTAATTACAGTGCATCAATAAATATACTAAAAAGAGGATTCTGTGGTTGATTGTTTCCTTCTTATTTAATAGATGTACTAATACATGTGAGATTTTGCTTATTAGGTAAGGGAGGGGACTCTGTTAACTATCTGGGTTGAGGGTCTACTGCTGTCATGGAGTGACTTGCCTTAGGCAAGTTTTCTTTTAATTTGACTCAGTTTCTTCATCTGTAAAATGGAAAAGGTAACAGCCAACCTCATTGGGCTTTCAGAAATATGAGTAACTGCATATAAAGCATCATGCCCTTAGAATGCCATCAGAGTGTACAGCACACTTTCATAAATGTTAACTATGATCTTTACTTCCAAAAATTATAATTAATAATAATTTAAAATTAACAGTACAGTCTTTTACATATATCATAAAAGTTGCCAGACTTATTAGAGAAATCTTGAGTAGTGACACAAGAGAAAAGTAAAAGTGGAATTCCTAAGTCATAGTTGAAAGTATCAATTATATTTATAGAAGATCAGTCCTACTTCCAAACACCAAGCCAGCAAGAATTGAAAACCAACTGGTCAACATATGTCGGTGCAGATGGAAAAAGAATACAACTGTCTAAATTCTCTAAAGAAAGCTGAGTGGAGAGCCTTCTGGTCACTGCAGTCCAACCTATCATTACATGAGCAGCGAGAGCCTTTGATGGGTTGCTTACTCTATGAATAATATATATTTTGGGGACAGCTTCATAAAAAGAATCTATCTTTGCTCTAAAACGACCCATGACTAAGCACATGCAAAGAAAAAAAATCACCTCCAATCCGAATAGAAGGTTGAGACTCCTCCATGTTGGATATCAAGGCAGCTTGTCAAATTTACAAAAAGTAGTTTTTGATAAAATGGCTCCAAAGTTCATCTCTTAGAAAACCAGAAATTTTCATTTTTCAAAACTCCTCTTCCTTTAATTAAAATAAATAAAATTAGAGGAGAAATCTGAATACTTCTTGATAAGGCATTATTAGATTAAAAAAGAAAGCCTGCCTTTTCAGCAGGTCCCGATGCTTGTAAGCATTTCACGAGGCAAAAAATTTGCGAATATTCAGGTTCTATGAATTCTGCCAAGAGGAGTCAGCTGTTCTCCCCAATGGACGCTTAAGGCTCTATTTTCACTTTAATAGAGGATTTTAAAGATTAGTAATTAAGGATAACTATGTTTGTCCATGGATTTTTATCTTAAGATGATCTTATATGTATTAAAATTGTACTAAAACTAAAGATTTTGGTTGTTCTTCCTGCCCATACCACCCCTTCCCTGATACCGATAGGAGATGATGAGCAAGGGTAAGTCTATCCTCTTGTGACACTCTTTAGTTCTCCTTTGCCCTGCTGCTGATAACTTTAAAGTGGGGTGGACAGAGCTAGGACATTCCCTGGTGTTTGACCCAAATGGTCTTACTAGTTTACTTGTGATTCTTGGCCTTATACAACATGAGCAAATATTTAGGATCACCCCCAAACTAAGAAATTCAAGTACCTAAAGTTTAGTTAAAAAGTTAGGTCACCTAACATAAAAAATGATGGGTAAATTAAAATGTTGCAGGAAAAAGTGAATGCTACGATTGCATTTTATGGCTCTTTAGTCTGTGTCCTCTGTTCGTATCACTGAAAACATAAAATTGAGTTATAATAGACACATATACGTTAGAAAATTTCAAGTGTACATTCCTTTTTGAATACTGAGAACATATAACAATCCCACGATTCATTTCTAGAAAGATAATTAGGCAATTAATCTATATGATCTGATAATGGTATCAATGAATTGCAACTATTTTTTCATGCTAAATGTGCAGAAGTATTTACTTATTTATTTATTTTGGTGGTACTGGGGTTCCTGGAAACCCTTCTACCTCTGAGTTACACTCCCAGACCTATTTTATATATTTTTAATTTGGAAAGAGAGTCTCTTAGGCCAGCGAGGCTGGCTTTGAACCTACGCGATCCTCCTGTCTCTCTCTCCCAAGTGCGAGGATTAGAAGCACGCGCCACCACACCCGGCTGCAGAAGTATTTTTAAAAGGTAATAATTTGTATTACTGGAGTTGTCTATGTGACACTCTTATCAGTTTCACAACCAGAAAAAATTCTGAAATGTGTTATACCTTAAGTGTACTACATAAATTTCTTTGATCAGAAATCTAAAACTAGTTTTCCTAAATAAATATGTATTTTATTTATTTTAAAATATACTTAAGTATATATACTTTAAGCTTTAATTCTGTTAATTTATTAAATTTGTTACTTAAAGATAGCTATGCTTGACCATGGAGTTTTAGTGATCATTTCCAGAGTGAATATAATTTCCATTACTCAAGTTTTAAAAATTTGTGTAGAACCAGAGAAATTATTTTTAATGAAGAAGACAACATAAGGCTGAAAATTTTATCATTAAGAATAGTTAGTTAGCCAGGCATGGTGGCGCATGCTTATAATCCCAGCATTCAGGAGGCTAAGACCAGAGGATTGAGGTTCGTGGACAGCCTCAGCCACTTAGTGAGGCCCTCCGCAATTTAGAGAGACCCTGTTTCAAAATAAAGAATAAAAAATAGGGCAGGGGGTGTAGCTCGGAAGTGGAATGCCCCTGAGTTCCATCCCCAGACCTGCAAAAAAATAAAAATAAAAAAGAATAGGTGGTGGAGCTGGAGCTGGAGCTGGGTGTGGTGGCTTGTAATCCCAGCATTTGGGAGACTGGAGGATTGCAGTTCAAGGACAGCCTTAGCTACTGAGTAAGGCCCTTACGACTCAGTGAGACCCTGTTTCAAAATAAAGAATAAAAAAAGGCTCGGAGTGTAGCTCAGAGATAGAATGTCCTTGGGTTCCCGAAAAAAAAAAAAAAAAAAGTTGGTGGGAAGCCAGGCATGGAAGCTGAGGCAGGAGGATTATGGGTTCAAGATTGTGGAGAAAGACTCAGCAATCTAGCATGTCTATGTTTCAAAACAAAAAATTTTAAAAAGTGCTGGGGTATAGCTCAGAGGTAGAGTGACCCTGGATTCAGTTCCCACTTTCTGTCTCTATCTCTGTCTGTCTGTCTGACACACACACACACACACACACACACACACACACACACACACACACAGTTGGGGAGAAGAGAGAAATCCTAATTAGAAAAATTAGATTCAGAAATATATATATATATATATATATATATATATATATGTTATATTCTTATGTTCTTAAAATGTGAATATGCACAAAAAGGTCTTGTTTATCAAGTGTCTATATAGGACAGGAATTATTTTATTTCATAGTTTAGTTTTGGTTTAACATAATGGTGTTGAAATGTTACGGGAAACATCTTACCTATCACTTCAAATAAGTGATATTTATGACCACATTCTAAGTATTCTATCACAATGTTTTAAACAAAGTCTTAATTTGAGTAGTAAAGTAGGCTTAATTTTGGCATGAGAATAGATGTATAGATAATTATGTAGTAAACTCCATCATTGAAAATTTGGTAATTTTATCAAAATTTTTATTTATTTTAATCATACGATATATTTCGCCATTAAAGACATTTGTAGACTTTATTTTGTTTTTAAAGAAAAGTAAACATTTGGTAAAAAATTTTTGGAAGGAAGCTTTTGGTTTATGAATATTATAAAAGTTTCTTAGAAATCTCTTAAGGACTGAGTACAATAAAACTAGGGCAATGCATATATTCTCGGTTACTCTTTAAAAAAAACCTGTAAAAGTGACTATAGTGGCATGTTCTGACACATTCTTTTCATAAACCGAACCCTGTTAGTGACAGCAGAACAGATTGTGTGCATCTGCTGGGAATGAGCCAGATGACAGTGGAAAAACGCACATGGATACCTTGGCACAGCAAATAAAAAATGGAGAAAAAAAAGACCTGGAAGAGAAAGTACTCAACTTTAATTGAAACGTTCTTTCCAACATGATGAACATCGTCCAACCACCTCTTGTAGCCTGTCAATTTTACATATAAGAATGTGTTTTTAAAGGGTCCTTTGTAAATGAAGGCTGTTTTGTCCTCTCTTAGCACAAAATATTGACTCCGGTTTTGGATTATTTCTTCCAATTATGGCAAATCTAATAAGCATTAAGAGTAGAAAAAGAGGCCAAACCACTCTACCACAGTCTGGTACAAGCGCACTAAACTTCCAAAAACACTTTCAGGTTCAAGTCAAATTTTAAATATCTGGGTTAAGTTGTTGAATTATGTGGGTATTACACTGCCGAGTGCCAACGATGCCACAGTTCAACTATCCTGCAAATGTGACTACTGTATGGTGCTTGTACTCAACAGTGCTACGATAATTTTATTTTATGCTGATCAACCACAGTATTGTTTAAACAGTTGGCTCAATAGCAGTAGAGAAGTCCATACATAAAAAACAAATGTGTTTCTATAAATCATATCAGGACATTCTTTTGGATGCCCTGATTACAATGAAAATTTATTCTATACAGTATACAATGCAAATTTTAAACTGGAGACGAAGTTGTTTAATAGATTAGTAGTCTGACTGAAGCAGCTGCAGTCAAAAAAAAAAAAAAATTCTGGTGATTAACAGCCATTTTCCAGTAATCATAACCCTGGAAAGGGCTACTAAGTAGGGGGAGGGGGTTGCAGATGGGAATAATTCTCTAAGTCCATGCGCCTCAGAGGGCTCCATCATCTTCATGCGGACTTATTATTATTATTATTATTTTTAAATTAAAGCTTTTAGAGGCATCGTTGATTGCAGTGTTGGGAGCTTTCCATGCTGTTTTACCACAGGGAAGTCCACTCTGCAAGTATTTCTTGTGCTGAGCACTCTTTATCCAAGGCATTAAAACAGGGGTAGAAAAGAAAGCTGAAATATAAGGTGCTCACCGGAGAGGCATTATTCCAAAGCATGAGAACGGTTTCAAGCCTGGGCAGTATAAACTGGGCAGGTCTCATCAACTACCTGTCCTCCAAAATATGTTTCTTTTTTTTGAGAAATTAAGTGGCCAGAGAGGCTGAACAAAAAAGTGGTAAATAGTTTTTGACACCGAAAATACTCCCATTTTTATCCGCATTTTCCCTAAATGTGTTAACTTGTATTATCAAAAGCTGAGATCCTCAGGTATAATTCTGAATTCTCTCTACTTTCCGTTTCTTCTCACCTAAGTGAAAATACTCAAACTAAGATGAGCTCATTTGCTCATCATCTCAGAGTGGACAAACTATGGTTACAATAAACAATCCTTCAAATCTGGGGGGGAAAAGACAGGAGAAATAGCATTTACTAATTTTTAACCTTTCAAATAAAAATGCATCTACTTTTTGAGTAAATACAATTCACTCATTTATTCAACTGATGCTATAGAACACTATGATATACAAGAGCATTTGTGAAGGAACATAAAGATGACTAAAATAATACTCCTTTATAAATTAATGCTATTTGCTCATATGACCAAAATTGCACAAAATGAAAAATAAACAAGAAATACTAAAGCACCCTTCAAAAGTGGATGATACTAACAGGGGAAAAAAATCCCAGAGAATTCTTTAAAAGACTTCCTTCTCAAACACCTACTAACTCAAGGTGTATAAAACATTTCCTCCAAACTGAACTTTTATTAAACTATTATTATTAAGCAATCTGCTATTTGGAATTCAGAATTTTCAATAAATGCCTTTTAAAACCCATGGATGAAATTATTTTGTTTCTTTGGTTCCATATCTGGCTCTAAAAATAATACTTAATAACATCAGATCTGTGAAAGGTTTTGATTTTCTTAGAGATTTTCTTGGAGATTTTCTTGGAGAAAGAAGTATATTGTACTTAGCAATCATTAGAATTGACCTAGCATGGCATCAGAATTACATACTTGCCCTGAAAGTGACCCAATTTTAATCGTCTGAAAGTATTATTGAAAAAAAGTTGAAAATAATTATCCCACCAAGCATTTCTAAGTGGTCATCATTAGCAAGAAGATAAAGTGATTAAAATATAGCATGGCTTTATGATAATAACTTAATAGTTACTGAACAATTACAACGTGTCTTCATTATGCTTTTATATAGATTCTACCTTTACTAAAACTCTAAGTGTATGCCATCAATATCCCCATTTTACAGATTCTTGAACTGAGTCCTTCGGGTGGTTCAGGAAGTGCTTAAAGCCACTCCTCAGTAGGTGGGAGGCTGGCTTCAGAACCCAGTTTTAGTGGTGGCTCTTAATCTTTATTCACATCGGTCTAATAACACAAGTGTGCATAATTAAAGAACTTAAATTAAGTATGGCAATTGGGGTCTTCAAACTCCGTCTGCTTAAATGATTTTCTCTTGCCCTTGCATTTATCCTCATCTGCTCATGCTTTGTGTCTTTGATGTTCTCTCCCACCTATGCTCATGGTCCTGTGCATGCACACTCATGCACAAACAGGCGGGCACACACACACACACACACACACACACACACCCCTTGAGAAGTCTTGGCCTAACGCTTGATCGAGCATCATGAAAGCCATCATTTGGTTAAACTTGTCCAATTACTGTGCCACCTCCCGAGCACTCATGACACCCTGGGTATGCCATCCACTGACTTTACAGCCGTCTTTACACACACTGTCCCAGAGAACTTGCCCTTTCAAGACCAGTGCCCAGAGCTTCTTCATGACATGGCCATGGGGTATGATGAGCCACATCTATCTCTCAATCTCTCAAGTGTAAGGAAATAAGCTAACCCCTGGAAAAAGTCTATGAATTCATGTGTGTCGTCAAAACAAGTTAGTGTACCTGCTTTCACAATACCAAATACACACACTCTGAAACAAGGAGGATCAGACAGCAGAGAGTCCAGAAACAATAAAAGCTGAGAAAGAGGGTGAATTCAAGGATTCCTTAATTTTTTAAGCTATAAAAAAGAGAAAAAGGGGGGGGGGAATCACATAGTGCTCACTCCAACCTGAGCTAGATCAAACAGTCCTGGGAGGGACACTGCCAATTCACTTCAACTAACGGGCCATAAGGAAACAAATAATGGATACTGAGTATGTATGAGGCCCTTCCGAAATCTATTAATGTGATCGCAGAAATTTCTTTTGGGCTTACGAAAAAGAAGGAAAAACAAAACATGAAAGAAAAGATAAACACAGTCAAAATTATTTCCTTAACCTCTAACCTATACAAATTCTAAGCAGGCTTTCAATGAATACTAGAAATGAACAAACAGAATCACTTTAAAAAACAGGCACATTTGTTAACCTTTGTTTGATTAAGAAATATAATCCAAGTGGAATTAGGTATTTTTATCTTTTTTAAAATATTAACATTAATGGTTTCAAAAGAAAGGTGAAAATAGCTACTTTCTATAACCCATACATTTTTACTGAGGGACCACCCAACAACTTAGTACTCTTCTCATTTGGGTGGAAATCAAGTATCTCCAAGAAGTAATTGCAATTTATTGATTAATGCAGTTTAAAGTCTCTAAAATTATTGATCGCAGAATTATCAATAAAGCAAATCTCGAAGAGTCATGTTTTAATTTGGTATAGTTTTTCTAATACTTAAACATCAAGAGAGTTTATTTTTCTATTTAAACATTTCCATCCAGTCAGTACACATGTTCAACAGTTGAAACTTGACAATGTGTCTAACAATGTTTATCAAGGGGTGGTGATTAAATTATCCTACTGCTCTGAAGAATTCTAAAAAAAAAACACTCATGTCATATTCTAAATTAAAGCATAGCTTTAAATGTTTTATTTGAATTTTAAATAAAATGTCAAACTAAAAAATAAATATCAAAATTATTGACTCCTATCTATATTAACATATGCAAAAAAGTTCCCTGTTTTGTCTCACTAACTAAAGGTTCTTAAAAGATGTAGGGCACTTGCCCATAGTACCTTATAAAGCAAGAATATGACATTGTGATTACATTCTTTTTGTGTGTATGTGGTGCTGGGGATTGAGCCCAGGAGCATTTTACCTCCGAGCTACACAGCCAGCCCAATTTTTTACTCTTTATTTTGAAACAGGGTCTCACTAAGTTGCGGAGGGCCTCACTAAGTAGCTGAGGTTGGCCCTGAACCTGCGATCCTCCTGTCTCAGCCTCTCAAGTACTGGGATTACAAGCATGGGCCACCAAGCCCAGCTTGTGATTACATTCTTATAAGCTGCTTTTAACAATTTTAATATCTATGTTCTATTAATTTCCTAACTTTATTGGGACACCCCTGCATCCACAGAAAAATAGTTGCTCGGCATTTACACAGTAATAAAATTATCTTCCTTATCTATTTTAAAGAAGAAATAAAATTCAATTATATTTAATGGTTGGTCTAATTTGGTAAATTTTATCTAGTCAATCAATAATCAGTTTAGCAGGTTAGTGTCTAAACTAACATTTATACCCTGGTCATGTGCCATTCAATCAATAATTTTATTTAAAAGTAAAATAAGAACAAATTTTTTTTTATGTAGTAACATTTTCTAATGAAGGCTCCAATTTAATATATTTCCAAAGGAGAAGGCTAGTTTTAGAAAGCTGTGCTGGCAATAATCTGACTGCACCTCACACAAATGAGAATTCGGCTACTGATGGAGAGAAACCGTGGAAGCTAGAAATTACTTTTAATGGGGTTTTTAAAAATCAAATTGGTAAAAGCTAAAAATGTAGCTAGTAATTAAAAACTTTTAAACCAATTTATACTTTATATTTCAGGGAGGGAGAAGTACAAGTTTCCAGACTACGGTTTCCAATGCAAGGAATGTTAATGCAGATACTGAGAAGTCGATTCTGCGTAGTAGGCAGCCTTTGCATTACTTACACTGTACTTTTCAAATAATGAGCATAAACCGGAGTTGAAAACTAAAGCCCACATTTTCTCTTTGTATGCTGTATTTTTATCTAATAATCATTAAAAATGTGAAAGTTTATCAATAAAAATCACCGCGGCACCACATATTATGGTGGAACGCTGCAATTTCCCAAGGTAAGTAAAATTTCCCAAGAGTAGTAATAAATAAGTGAATTAATTAAATAAAAAGTAAAATATAAACAACAAAAACCCCTGAGCATTAATTTGCACTTCAAAATTATCTAACACATTTAGAATGTAATGCACCTTAACTGCAAAGAAACCATTACATCTATATGTTTTGCAAAACAACAACAAAAAAAGTAGTGATATTTGATTGGGCCTGCATGGACTGGAGGTAGGGGGTGGGAGGAGGTCTCATTTTCTATCTCACACCTATTGCGTCTTGCATCCTAAATTGTTATATGGGTATAAAAAGGAAACACACTGAATCCACTTTGCAGTTAATGTCTTAGTGATTTAAGAGGTAGAATTTTGGAGTCAAAGAAAGGAAACGTTACGCTCTTCCTTTCTCAAAGCTACTGCCCAGGAAGAAGGCCCTCTGCTCCTTAGTCCAGGCAGGGGGAAAAGGACATTACTTAGGGCTGAAATCACTCTGAGGCAGAGGGAGAACTTTATGATGTGGCACTGTGCACTGTCTCTGGTCTGCAGCCAGGAAGTTTTCATTCTGTACCCCTGCTGCCAGTACCTGCCCTGCATATTCAGGAATAAAAATATAACCGAGTTCTACCTCAGAAATTCTGGATGTTACAAAAAATTAAAAGAGTTTATTTTTCTTTCTTTATCCTGAGTGTAATTACCGTTTGTAAAAAAAAAAAAAAAAGAGTTGAAACTATAGTAACTGGAAAGGTTTTCTTTTTCCTTTTTAAACTCCTCTAACTACTTTCCCACAAAGTCATTTAAGTTAAACGGTACATATACAGAGTCACCTACCTGAAGGATATAACTTAAAACATCTGCTTAGACACATATGTTCTGTTCTGATATAAAGTGTGGCGAAATTTTTTAAAATATAGGGCCATTATATTCTTAAAATATGTGTTCTTCTGTGTGTGTGTTCATTCATTAAAGAGATCTTTGACTGCAATTAGGTAGTCGGTCCTATAAAGGCTTCCTTGTGTGACTATGATTTCTAAAAATAAAATGCTCTAGTGGATATTTCTGCTAAATAATCACATCTTCAAAATTACTTTAAAGAAATCCCATTCCCTCATGTGACATGAAGCAATAAAACCAGCTTTCCATAATAAGACTTGTACGCCCTACACAGGGTCAACAATTAATTAGAAGATAAAAAAATAAAAGTCATGCTTCTCTATTAAGTAGTAGGTGAATGTCCTTATGACCCAATGTATTTTTTATTAGTTAATATATTTTCTATTTTTTTGTGTTTAAAAGGCATATCTAAGTTGAAGCTGTCTACCCCTAGGATCTGAGGAGGAGATTCTCTATCATTCCAACTAGAATGGTGGTTTGGGACTGTTTTTTAAAAAAAGAACAAAAACTTCACATTCTATCAAAGGACCAAATCCACCACTTTTAAGTCCAGCGTGCTAGAGATTCATAGTATCTGAGACCAATTTATATGAATTCTTTATATGCATCTTATCTATGATGACAAGGTACAAGAGGAAAGCCAGACCTTGCTCAGGATGCTATGGGGAAAAAGCAGTCTCTAAAAAAAAAGTTTAAGGTACTTTATTTAAATCATCTCTTGAAGACTCTCACTGTCATTCCACATGAATCGCAACCACTTGCAAGACGAACAATATCGCTCCATTCATTTCGAATTTACAGCATTAAGAATTAATAAAGTCTCTATAATGTCTACATTATTAAAGAGTAATGATTCCTGCAGCAATCTGTCTGTAATAGGCTTACTGTCTTTATAGCCTGTAATGTCACCAATTTCCTTTATAATGCCCTCAAAAGATTTTCTTCTTGTGTACTTTGAACTTTGTTTATACTGGTTGTGTTTGAAAAATAAATACAAAGATTCAGCTTTGACAATGGAGAAAAATGTACAGCAAATACATTATCGCAAGGACAAATAAACGTTACTCAAATTATTAAATGAAACTAAGCCATGGATTTCTATAACAAGTATAATACCATCTACATACTAAATAGAAACATGACTTTTTGCAGTGAAAATAATATCAAGGAAACGTGAGATAATACTATACTGGATCATCTTTTCTACATCGTTTTTGTACAGTGACATTCTTTGTCAGAGAACATTCTTTATCTTTCTTGTACAGAAAAAATTAATGTAAGAATATTAGTATTATATACATATTCGTAGAAGGGTAGGGAATGGATGCCTCTAGCATCTTCATTTCTTTATTTCTCAATATTATCTATAAAATGATAGTTAATAAATTATTCAGTTGTTTTGAGCTAGACCAAAATCATTCAAATTCACTGTACAGTTATTCTGTGCATGAATATTAAAAGAATAAAATTACAGAACTTTCATGGACTGTTCTCAGAGTTCAATGAGATAGGTTACCAGTAAAAGCTGCTTTTTAAAAAACCCGGACTGTTTCCTTTGCTCACTAACTATAATAGATCATCACAAATTATTTTCTTTCTCATGCTGCTATTCTCTTACATACTGCATATTTGTTTCAACTCTCCAAGGGAAGAAATGTGGCTCTTGTGGGAAAGGCCCACCCCTTTCTACATGTTTGCTTCCTTGAACCAAAGGAACACACCCCCTTACATTCTTTGAAATGTGTCCAACGAGCCCAGAATCGCAATAGCACTGTATTATTGACTAAATTAGAAAATTTTAAGTGATGGTCAAATATTGTCAATATGCTGTGCATTTTAAATCAGAACTAAATGGCATATATTTAGGTAATAGCGATGGACCAAGTTCAGTTTAACATCTATACTTGGATGCTTGGAACATTTCTAAGTGTTAACGCAAGAAAAGTCATGACTGCTTTTGTGCACGTGTGTTTTGTGACAACTCAGGAACAGGTTAATAAATATTACAAGTTTTCTAGTACATCTTTTAAGACTCATTAGGAGAATGCCCACTCTTTTTCTCAATATTTTAAAGAAAAAATATTCAGAAACCAAAGTATCCCTCTTCCTAAGTACAAGAGAGATGTGTGAAATCATACACGTGAAAGAATATCACAGGTCTATGCTCATTGTCCTAAGGACAGAAAATTCATACTAAAGTTATTGTCCAGTTACTCCTATCTCATTAAACCAATCTGCTAAGTCATGAGAAACTGTATTCTGATAAGCCTTATGTAGAATTTTATACTCCCTAATCAAGTTTTTCTTTTTGTTATTTTCTAATAAAACAATGTACTCCATAATTGTGTCTTTGTCTACTTTTATTTTTCTAAACCCTTTTTTCAACATAGAAAATGTCAGGTGTAAATACACAAAGTAGGCAAAAATGTGCATCTCTTTTAAGATAGTTTAGTGTTTAAATGGAATGATTAGTCCCTTTGCAATTTGTTCATCGGCATTTCAGCTCTGTAATTTCCAGGCCTACAAAATGGAAGCTCTGCTAATTTTGCCTATATTTTTCACTTGGAAAAATAGGGAATATATATATATATATATATATATATACATATATATACATATATACACACATATATACATACATACATATATATATATATATAGCCTTTGGAATCAAAGGCAATAAACTTATTAAAACTTAGTAAGATATTGTTATGGTCAAAGAAAACCTGCGTGCACCACAAATCCAAGCAGATAGATGATGCATCTCATTCACTAAAATTTCCTATCTTATTATAATAATGCACAGAAAATTAAACACATAAATATTAATTTTATGTATCACAGAAGATGAAGGCAATGAAAATGCAATGTTTACATTTATGGGTGACTCATTAGTGTTTTATTGTGTGAAACACTAGGAGGCATCAGTTGGGTAAAAAAGGACTTCAATTTTAGAAGAAGCAAAAAATTACTGAAGAGTTGGATGTGTTGGAAGCTGAAGTTTCACAATGTCATTATGTCAACCAAAACTTTATTCTCTGAAACAAACCCTCATAACATCATAATTTATTGTAAAGAATGATCTTTATGTACCATGCATGATATATAGGTACATATATAATTTGATCAATAAACACCTACATATATATATATATATATCTTTGATATATGGATTTCTAACTATGTAATTACACATTCTGATGAAGAATATACTTGGTAGGAGAATATAATGGATATTGACTATTACGTATTATTCTGCTCAATTACTCGGTACCATGAGAGTATTTTATTTCTGGCAAATTCTGCTTTGTACTCTTTTCAACGCCTCTGAAAATGCTTAATGCATGTAAGTCTTATAATAACTGCTCCACATAAACAGGCAACTTGAAGTCTGTTCATAAAAAAGTGATCGGACTAAAAATTTAAGCAATGAAGAAACACATAAAAGGGACACTTTTTTTCCTCACTGCATTATTGAAAGCCTATCGTCTGAAAACTGAGTTTTCCACTGTTTGAATGGCTCTTCATAATGATGAAGCAACAGGGTCGCGGTATACTTATCTAGCAATCATTTGAAATTGGAGTGTCTTGCCATTCCTCAACAATCAGCTTTTATCTTTGACCTATCAAAATAACACGTGAACTGTGTAATCTGCCCTTTGTAAGGTGCACAGACTCTGTTGTTGCTCCTGGTTTTGTGAATTGCCTTTGTAATCTGGTTTGATTTCCTAAAGGTGACAGATCTCGGTGAACAGCCAGGCTTTCCCGAGTGTGCAGGACAGTCCACGCGCCCAGGAGCCTAAGAGAATAAGGTAGGCTGCTGAAGATGGGGATCATAACCACCTGTCCTTCCGCACACAGCACAGGGGCCGAACATCAGTGACTAAAGCTTCTGCTGTGCCCAGACCATCACCGTATATGCATAAAATGAATATACACATTTTTCTAAGTATTAGATCTTAAGTTAGGAGGCATTTTCTCAGAAGAAATGCTTTCAAAAAACAAGTAGAACTTCATTAATAATCTCTTTACAGTCCACACTGTGATCTGTAATGCATGTTAGATTCTTCCATGCTGATCTGAATCATGTCCTGAAAGCCACCATTCTCTATTTAATAATTATTTCTTTGTTATTATATAGCACACATATTGCTGCAAAGATATTTCCCCATTTTGGTTACTTTCTGAGATTTCATAGACTCAAAAGATACTGCATGTAGAGTTGGGAAACAAAACCACAAAATATACAACAAATGGAACAAAGTTTTAAAAGACAATGTTAACATATGCCACAAAGTTATTTAAGTGCCGCTGCTTATAAAGAAATTTGGATGCAATAAATAATTTCTTAGAAAGATATAGTTACAGTATTATGCAATTTATTGATTCAGTAAAGTGAGGGCCAAGGAAAAATAAATATCTGAAAACATAGATAACAATAGTTTTTTTTTCAGGATTCAATTTGGAATTATTAGAGTCCTTTTCCCTATTAGAATTAACCACTATCCCCAAATTTTGCAAAATAAACCTGTTTACAAAGGAGAATAGAGGCAAGGTACAGTGTGTACCTGTGATTTAAGTTTTATGTAGTCATTTAGTGTTAATATGTTTCTATCCTGAAAAGTTAAAGTCCCGATTGCACTTTGAAAAGCTGACTAGGTGAGCAGAGGGGAAACTGACTTCTTATTCTATGTTCATTTATTCCTTAAATCAATAATCAATAAAATTAGTATTTAAGAAAAGTTGTACCATAATATTATCTTTTAATATATGCCACATGCACAGCTATCAGGATGTATATAGCATAATTAATGAATGAAGTAAACTACAGCCTTTAGTAAGAAGCCTGAAAAATATGCCAAACATTCCAGAGATGTGTGAACTAAATTAATAAAAATAGCAGATTGTTATAAAGTTTAGTACAACTTGAAGTAAAGGTAACTGCATACTATTTCCTTAATCTGACGGGAAACCAAAATTTAAACAAACAAAATGTGCTTTGATGAAAAATGTTAGAAATGAGTTAGTAGTCTAATACATAACCAAATGTATTTCTTACAAATAGGGAAAATGTTATTGATTTACAAGACTTTTGCCCTTCCTAAGATAGGATGTTGGATAGGACCATCTCATTTTTTATCCATAAATTCTCAATCCACTTGCTTCAGAACTACTTCTTTTAAATTATTTCACGCATATACTGGAAGACAACATTATGGTGTAGCAGCTGCATGTTCTTTAACTGAAACTGATAGAAAAACAAAAATACTATCTGTGCCATATTGAAACAAATTGAACATTCTCAAAGGCTAGCCAAAACTGACATTATTTTAAAAAATTAAAATTTTAGTTTCAAATGAGAGATTGGCAATCTATTTAAAGCTAAATTGGTGCACATCATAAGGTTAAATGGGGTTCACAGGTGGTCACATTTCCATGTTCTACGGAGTCTCTAGGGATTGGAGTTATTTTATTCCACATAAACATCTTTACTCTGCAACCACAATTCCATTCCAAGGTGCCAGTGAAAGAGTCTGGTCACTTTTTTTGGATTGGTATAATGAGGTGGTTGGAGTTTCCTCTCTAGCACTTAGAAAATATATGCAGTCACTAAGCATTTCGCAAGACAGATACTATTAGAGTTAGTATCAGATTCACAATAGTAAAATGCACTCTGTGTCAAAGCAATTCTCCACTGACGAGAGCCTGATTCTACTTATTATACTGTCAGCATTTACATATAAAGTATTTTATACAAAGACACCCATTCCTAAAATGTGAAGAGAAAAAAAAAAAAAGGCTTTTCCCAAGAATGAAAACCACTGGACTTAGAATCGTCAGAAATGACCCAAATATAAAATTTCCTTCAAGAATTAATAGCCATGTTCTGGGAAGGAAATAACACTAGCATTAAATTTAAATACCTGCATACGATATAATAATAGAATAAATAATGTGCCGTGTCTATACATCCTTCCTTTGTGCCCAACTTATCACTGAGTTTGGTAACTTTCATCCGAAGTCCAAACCAGAAGGCAGTGTAAGTGACTTCGCCTTATTTGTTTTTAAAATAGCTATGTATTTGACTTGATCTAAACAGCAGTACAGATGCTGTAATCCAAACTAAACTGTGAAATGTATAGACTACTATGGCCAGGGCATTACTTTTTGTCTACACCAATTAAGAATCCCCCCATCAAGCCAGCACTTGGTGAGAAGAGGAGATGCACAAAGGTAGACTGACAGACAGCCATGCTGTCTTAGCTTAAACTAATCCCAAGAATTAGTGGCTCAGAAGCCTAACCCAGGGCAAATGAGAGTGGGGGGGGGGCTCATGGGAACATCTATGTACAGTGAACTTACTGCTAAATCTTAAGGCATCTACTTCAAGGTCACAGAACATTCTGTGAAACATTAAAATCCACCAGGCTCCACACTCTCCATGATATCAAACATGCTAATGACGTGAACTAACTTCATGAAACTTTAAACATACTGGTGTGACAGGAACGAGTCAGGCAGGAGTGATTTCAGAACTGATGGCAAACGGATACGACTATCTAAAAAGTTACTTTCAGCGGCACACAAGGAAATCATGGAATCTAACGAAAAGAATGCACAACCACCTTCAACTTCAGCCTTCAAAAAAGGCACAGGGATAAACCCAGAGCCATGGAAAAAATATTGATGCCGGTTCCAGAGACAATACCCGGGCTATTTCTAATTTTTCCGAGAAATGTCAGGGCTACTTACATGAAGGAAGACCCGATCAGATTAGTCCTTGGGATATTTTCCTTTCTTAAGAGAGAGAGAGAGAAAGAGAGAAATAACAATAATCTTTACTTCGTCCAGCCTTGAAGTGCTGCTCCACCTGATTCAAACGTGCAGTCGCGGCGACCCACACAGAACCTTCAAAGTCAATCCAATAGCAGCCCGAAGATGTCTGGGTGTCCGCGTGTGCTCAAGTGTCTGTGACTGCGAGCAGAGCGAGCAGAGAGCTGGAGACCAAGTGCGCGTGTGCGCGCGCCAGGGAGCGCGCGTGGGGGGAGGCGCACGGGGCCGCGCATGCATCCGCGCGTACCCAGGCCGCTCCGGGGAGGAGGAGGGAGGAGGAGGAGGAGGAAGGAGGAGGAAGGAGGAGGAAAAAGGAGGAGGAGGAGAAAGTGGCTCTCCGTGGCCGGTCGGATTAAAAGTAACCAGACTCGACCAGAAAAACTGCGTCCAGGAAGGAAGTGACAGAAGACGAATGGGAAAAGGAGAGCAGCTCACAGCCTTTGAAACCTCGCGTAAAAAGGCGGGGGGGGGGGTGTCGAGGGAAATGGAAGGATACTGGGAGGGGAGGCGGGGGCGGCAGAGAAAACCGAGCACGCAGGGCTGGGGCTCTAAACAGCACGTCCGCCGAAGTGCCTTTTCCTTCTCTTTCCCCCCCTTTATTTTATTTTTCTTGCCTTTGCGCGCGCTGCCTTCTCCTCTCTCTCTCTCTCTCTCCCCCACAATCCCAAACCGTAGCCTCTCTCCTCCTCGCGAGCTGGAGAAATCATCAGTTTCACTCTTGCAAAAGGGGGGCGGGACTAGACCTCGGAGCATTTTAATAAAACAAACATACAGCAGCTCCCTCCTCACCCCTCCAGTCTCAACTAGATTGATAAATTACTCCACTACACTACTTTAATTATGTATATGGTATGCAGAATAAATCACTGAACATCAGTACCTCAATCAAGCACTTTTAAATGATAATTGCATCTTGGTGAATCAATCTTTCCATTCCTGACATTTTGCTAATTTTAGTTTTACGGTGGGGTAATGGCACATGCCATACGCAAACCTAATGACAATTCTTTATCGCACGGAATGAAGACAACACGGCGAGCGGCGGTGCCCGCTTCCTCTCCCCGCGCCCGCGGCGAGGGCTGCGCGGACCCGGGACGCAGAGCAGCACGCAGGAAAGTCCTCCAAAGTCGGGATCTTTCCTCTGACCAATAGGAGCGCGACCCTAATAGTTGCTCTGGTGACTTTCCCGGTTTGGATGCGCGCTGGCCACGGGGTCCTTGCACCGTCGGTGCGCTCCTGTTACTCACGCGTAAAAGCCACGGTGTGGTCTGGGTGTCTGCAGCCCCCGCTGCAGCCAGCTCGCTTTTCCTGCACGCCCAGAATATGCGGTTGGTTTTCGGCTCTGAGAAGTTGGAAGGCTGGAAGATGCGCCTAAAGGCTCCGCGAACGTTAGTAATGAGCGGAATAATAAAAGAATTACCAGTATTTGAAATCTCGACTTCGTCGCGGGTCCATGAACTTTCTAATCAGTTTGGAAATATTTACCGAGGCGGCAGCTTCCTCGGAGATTCCCATCCCCACCCCCCGCCCACTCGATCTCTTCCACACCTTACTGGACTTTATCCAGGTCATTAACATGTAAACTAAACCCACTTCCCAAATGCATTAGGCTCCCCTAGCCGATAGCTGATGACTTCACTTAATCCTGAAGAGTTTCAGCTGCACAGGAAGCAGAAATAGAGGCTGATAAGGAAGGATACTGGGGTTAAGGTTTAAGCATTTTAAACACTTTTTCTTACCAAGAATATAGGTTAATATTCAATATTTAGGAAAAGCTATTAAGGATTGGGCACCTCCCTGCCTTAGCCAATTACTCCACACCCAAGAAAGCCAAAGATAAAATATATCAACCAGTATTCAAATCACGAAAAGATTGCATGCTAGTAGAAGTAAATGCTTCAACCAAATTTAATTTTTTAAATATTGTGAAAGAAGGGAAATTCATAGGGGACATAACAACACTGAACATATAAGAGTAGATAATAGTAGGATACTGAAATATATAACTAATTAAATATATTTTCTCACTTAAAAATTTTCTTCCAGCACTGTGTGTTTAACCCAATGACTAGTTGCATTTCCTGTTAAGTTCTTCAGGATGCCTCCAGAGGACTATTTTAATGCACAAGGACAATGTGGTTGCAACAGCCTCCTGCTTCATTGTGGGGGTTATTTGATGTTAGTGGCTTCTCTCAGAAGTGTGGGCTCAACATGTAGGCACCCTCCCAAGGCTTCACTTGAAAGGAGAAGGTTGACTTTCACAGGCACAAATAACCAGATCTGAACAGTCTTCAAGCTTCTGGCTCATCACCATTGTAACTATTAGCACAGCTAAGACGAATCTGTCTCTTTTGTTACAGGAAAGCATGGCAAACTTTCACAAGCAAACCATATGCAATAGTATTATTTCTTGCAGATGGGTATTTCTATTTTGCTAGCAGGTTTGACTTTCATAGGGTGAGTTTGCTACTACCATGAGTTCATTTTAATGAGAGGGCAAAGAACACCTATCTCATGTTTTCATTCAAGGTACAACTTCTAAGAGAATCCCCAAATTTAAAGGTACATAGTTATTTTGAATACTAAGGAATGTCTATATATGGAGATAAAATGAAATTAATATAATTTTCTTCAAAGTTCACCAAGGTCCTGAGAAAACAAATCATTTGAAGGATCATCCACGTTTATAGCCATAATACTTAATATTAATATAGTATGTTGTATTAACGTGTTTTACGTGTGCATATAGCTATAGCCTGTATATGAATGTCAATTTTGTTGTTTTTGATGAAATTCAGAAGGTATTTCTATTTACTACAGTACACTGCAGTTTTGAGTTTATTTTCCCTTAAAATTAAACTATTTCGTTTGGCTTTTTAAATTTTAAAAAATTATTTCATAATAAACATTATAACAAACCCATAATTATCAATGATAGTGCAAGCATTCAAAAGTATGTACAACCCCACACTGTGGATAATTTGAAAATAATTTCAATCTGGAATGTGTCACAATTGGCCTTTTAAAATGTAAGATTTTTCCCCAAGCAGATTTAACTTCTTAATTATGTGTGACCTAAGTTAATATTAGCATTAGTTCCCTTCTCATAAGCCTTTATAGTTAAAGTGGAACAAAAGCAGTTACCTAGAAGTATACAATAGACAGTCACCTGATATTTAAAATCAGTTATGAGTAATCCACAAAGTGGTTAATCCAGAGTTTACTTGATACTCTTCTTTAAATATCCTGGGCTTTATTTATTTATTTTTATTTTATTTTATTTTTATCAGAATCATCCTAATCCTTGCCACACAATGGTACTTGGCTAGGATCAGAATGCTTTCTCATGTAGGGAGGAGCTTTCTCTAGGTGTAAAGACTTGAATTCTCTATCTAGTTTAAGATTTGTGTCTTACTATTGGATGTGCCCCTTCTAGGCTTCAGTTTGTTTATGTGTAAAATGAGTTCTCCAACCTATTCCGGTAATATACTTGGAAAATAGAAACCTAGTGAAAGCTAAGGATCTATCCAGTTAAATAAAAGGGAACTTTAATAAAAATGATGTCTGAGATTGATGTACTATTAAATCAGCTTTGTGAGTGTGTGTGTGTGTGTGTGTGTGTGTGTGTGTGTGTGTATCATCACCAAATATTCCTTTCATTGACTAATTATGGTTATTTATTTTAAATGTAAATATACACCAACTTATTTTCCCCCAAAGAATCATATTTAGCAATTAATATTTAATTAAAGTGCCAAAGAAGTTACACAGAGCACAATCCTTCGGAGTTGAACACTAGAGAAAGCTCATATTCTAATTTCTGTTCAGTTGCACACTGTCTTCCTCCACCCTCCTCTCTTCACTACTTCCCTGCATTAAAGCAGCAGTCTACTAAAGCCCTGTGCACTGGGTCTGCCTGCTTTTAAGCCTGGCCCACGCTGGGTGTAGCTCTTGAAGTGAGCTTTAAAAAATTATTTTAAAGTGAACTGGGGCGGTTGCCACAGCAACCCACCCTGAGATGAAGAAAGGCTATAGATTAATCTACCCCTCAAGATTATCCAACTGTATATATAGTATTTGTTCTTCAGCCCGAATTCTTTCAACGCAAACATGATAACTGAACACAGGAGTTCAGAAAAATCTGAAGACATAGTAAGGCACAAATTCCATGGCGTTTGGCATATTTTACTCTTTTTATAGTTAATAGTATAGGCCATTATATATGTCTTCCATGAAATACATTTATTGTAAAGAATACATGCGAGGGTAGGCCCCTTGAACTTTAGGCAAAACTACATGGCATTGCTTATAATATGAAGCATATTATATTGAATATAATATATTGCTTATAATATATCATGGTTATTTAATTCTTTATTGCTGTGATACATGTCTATGCTTTGACTACCTAAGGAGTCTGGGAGTGTTGCCTTTCTGATAAATTTGTGGTAGATAATAAAACAGATGTGAGCACTCACCCACGTACACTTCTCTGCTGCCACAATCATTTGCCTTCCTTTCTTTACTTCATTTCTTCATAGAGGTTACTTCACAGTTTGCAACTTCTTCGGCACCTTCAAATGTGTAAGTACCAAAAAAGTATACAGTTATTTTTTTTTCCCTAAAGTTAACATTACATTTATTCAAGTAGATTTATTTCTAAAACCTCAAACCTAAAAGTAATATTAACTCGGATTTTAAATCAAACCAATGAGTATTGAGTAGAAAAGACTTTAAAAGTGACCAATTGTGATAGTAGTTACAATCAGTAAGACAAAAAGTGCCACGTATCTAAATTTTACCAGGTGCTGTTTTAGCACAAGCAAAATATACAGCATATGGACTGTTCTTGATTGAGAATCTGCAGTATACAGAGGATTTGTTGTTTCAAAGAAAGATTTAACCACATCCTTTACTCCTATCTAATAATCCTATGTTTGTTTTTTATTTTTTACCTTTCATTTAATATCTGATGAAGAATCAAAAGAAATCAAATCCATCATTTTTCAAGCTAACAAAATGTGACAAATTGTGAATGTTTGCAATACAACTTACATTGCTGGAAAGGCCCACTTTACACATTGCCTAAAGGCCAATTCAAAATATTTTAGGATAAATTATGTGGATTCAGACCTGTTTCTGAATTCTATTATTACTAATACCTTCCCTTTCCAAGCAATTTGTTTTAACTGTACTGAGCACAGAAATGCTCCTGTGTTCTAATCTGTGGTTTAAACTACCTTTCCATGACTTTGAGGACACAATCTCTTCTTGGTTTTAAATTGGGATTAGTCCCAGAAAGAGAATCAACCTTGAGTCATATCAGACCCTGATGGTCACTATCTACTTTCCCATTAGTACTAGCAGGAGGAGTTTTCATAGTGAAGAGTCTTTCATTTTGCGGGGAGTGGGGGGACTGGGGATGAAACCCAGGGGCCTTCTATTTCCAGGCTACACTCCCAAACCTATTTTATATTTTATTTGGAAACAGGGTCTCACTAAATTCCCGAGCCTCACTAAGTAGCTGAGGCTGGCTTTTAACCTGTGAGATCCTACTGTCTCAGCCTCCCAAGGACTGGGATTACAAGCATGGGCAGCCAGGCCCGGCTAGTTAAGAGTCATTTATAATGTACCTTTACTTGGGTTGACAACTATAAGACTTATTTTTATTAAGTTGCCTCAAAGTTAAGGAGAAATGAGGATTTTTAAGCCAGTTTTATTTTAGGGGCTTAGTTGAATTTAGTCTTTCAAAAAGCACAGGCCCTCAGGGAGTTAGTCTAAACCTGATCTGGGATTTAGTATGAGGTTACCTGGACAATCCTCTTTCTCCCAGCTGCTTGGTTTTACAGTTTGTGATTAAGTGAGAATCATGATAGACATCTCCCAGGGCCCTTTTGCTTTACAAAAATGCAATCTCCGTGAAATAATGTCCGAAAGATATGTTAAGGCTTTTTAAAACGCCACCACAAATTATGACATATTTCTTCCTTTTTCCTCTATTAGTATGTCCAAATAAGGCTTGATCAGTAGTCTTTTTGCAAGTGTGACTGATTCACAAGCATCCACAGGCATAAGCTAATTTAATGGGACTTTACTTACAAAATTGTTAAATGTTTATTGGGACACCGAGTCTATTCTGTGTCTTAAAATATCACAGGAACCTTAAATTCAAGAAACGAATTTTCACATGTCCCCTTTTAACCCTTTCTCCTAGATATCTTACTGTGTTTGGGCTCTTTCATTTTTAAATATCTCTATCCGGGGTTGGAGTGGAAGTGTGGGGTTGTTTAAAAAAAAAAATCTCACAAGCATTTTGGTACCCACTTCTTTGTTTGGGAAACAGAAGGCTTGGAATTCAGTCCGCAGGGCCCCTCAAGACCCAGACAGGGGCGCCTCTGGTTTCAGCAGCTCACTCCGTTGAGTTATTGATTGCAGGCACCAGCAATCCCTCCAGTTGATTTGTTGTGGAAAGTGAATCGCTCTGGCTGGGCGTTCCGGAGAGGCGCAACAGCCGCAACGCAACCCAATTATTGCCAGCCCTCCCCTCCAACACCGCTCTCACCACCTATACACTCTGGTCTCTGCTGTGCTACACTGCCCCCACCCAGTCTTCCACCGGTGGATGGAGCGAAGGGGGCGGGGGCTCTTCCCTGGCGCCTTTCTAGAGCTGCGAGGCTGCCAGGAGGGGGTGAGTGCACCACGTGCGTGCGCCACTGGCGAGGAGGCGGCGGCGGGTCGGGGCCTTCCTGGGGGACCTGCTGGGTGTGGGTGCGCGGAGGGGACTGCCCCGCCTTCTGGACGCGGGACAGAAAGTCGCGAGAATTTTGATGGGGGTAGAGAAGACAGGGCTTGGGGAGAAAGAGGCCGGTGGCTGGTTACTCCGGGGGGCGCTTGGTGGGCTCTGGGGGAATGCAAGAGCAGTGGGTGGGCTTTGCAAACTGGAGGCGGCACTTCTGGAGCAATTGCCCTGCTGATCGGGTTTTGAGATACCAAGAGTTTTTCCCCTGTGTTGGTGAAAGACGATCCCGAATTGCTGGAGATGAGCTCTGAGCGCCCTCCACCAACAGTAAGGGCTAAGGGAAATAAACCGACCCACGCACAGGGCACGCACAGTGCACAAAGCGCTGGGGAGCGGACCGCTTCCAGCTGCGCAGGCTGCCTGGGGCGCTCTAGGCGCTCGGCAAGCCTCCTCCAGGTCTGGCCTCCGCCCTGGCTGGGGCCAGCCCTCCTGGGTTTTTCACCTGACAGACCAATAGGACAGGATGGGACCAGGGATGAATTTTAAAGCATAAGTTCTCAGCAGCCACAGATTTTTTTTTTTTAACAAGCTAAAATTCAACCAACCATTAGCTCTAATATATAAGCTGCCTTGGTGAGTATGTACAGTTTTTGCCTAGGGAAAGGCCAAAAAGTAGAAAAATGCTACACTAGGAAGAATACACATCAACCCCCCCCCAAAAAAAAAAAACAAACAAACTAAAAACTTCCTTTCCTCTTGCACCATTTTTATTGTGTTGCCACGTAGGAAAAACAATGCAGAGATTTCTTGAACACACACACACACACACATACACACACACACACACACACACACACGGAAAAGCCTGTGGTGGTCTTTGATCTATCTTGGGCGTTGTACCAAGGGCGACAAGTCTGGTGGATAGATCAAGGTTATAAAGGTATTTTACAGTACATGGCTGAACATATCAAAAGCATAAAAAAGGTATCCTGTTCTTTTTTTTTTTGTTGTTGTTATCCTGTTCTTGAAAGCACAAGCTGCTACCAATATGGTAGCAACTAGCTGCATGTGATTATTATTAAAGTTGATTAAAACTCCATAAAATAAAAAGTTAAGTTCCTCATTTACATTAGCCACATTTTAGGTTCTTAATAGCCACTAATGAGCTACCTCATGGGATAGGAAGATCCCATAATGGTCTCACCATTATAAAACATTGATTATATAACATTATTCTACTGGAGAATGCCAATACAGAGTTTAATGTGAATGTTGGTTTAAAAAAAAAAGAAGTTGTATTGTGATTGATATCAGACAACTTTTAGGAATTTTTTTTTATTTCTTGGAGCTAACTTATAAAATTTTAAAGTTAGAACTTAATATCTTTCTGCTGAAAAGGATTCTGGGAAACACCTCTCATAAGCACCTGCTGTTTTATAGGGAAGAGATGTCCTGCTCAGAGAGGCTAAGAGAGATTCTCTCAAAGTCATGCCACCAATTTGGAAAGATTAAATCCTCTGTTAGGGCCCACTATACTTTGTGCCAGACCAGGGTACCTAGCCAGGGATTGACTAGGCAAATTAACTCTACAGAAAGTAGATCTGCCTGAAGATTTTAGGCCAGAATACCCTTTTACAAGAAAAAAATACCGTTAAGCATTCATCCAGGAAAAAAATCTCATCTAATAACCAATAAAATGCATGAGGGATAATATTGCCTCCCAAACTTAAAAGGTATTATTGATAGTATTGAGGATTCCTATAATATTTTTTTCCAAGAGATCATCAATTTGGATAATAGTGTACTTACTTCAACTTCAAAAATTCTGAGGAAATGGGATTATTATCCTTTTAAAATAAGCACCAAGAAGCAACCCCAGAAGCCAGGGGGAAAAGTGTTACCTAAGGTGAGGATTGTTAGCAAAGCATAATATTTCTCAAATTTTGGTACATAGATTATGATATCATTAGGGTGGAATTTGACCAGAAATGTTAATAACGTGCATGAAACTTAATTACAAATCACATTGAGATTCACAAAGAAACATAATTCATCTTAAAATTTTAGCTGAGTATGGTGGCACAAGCCTGTCATTCCAGTATTTGGGAGACTGAGACAAAATGATCACAGGTTCAAGGCCAGCAAGCAGTAACTTAGAAAGATGTGTTTAATAACAGAAAAGTTTTTTTTGTTTTTTTTTTTTGTTTTTTTTTTTTTAGTACTGTGGATGGAACCCAGGGTCATTCTACCTCCAAGAGGCACCCCAGCCCTATTTTTTAATTCTTTATTTTGAAACAGGGTCTCACTGAGTTGCAAAGGGCCTCACTACGTAGCTGAGGCTGTCCTTGAACCACAATCCTCCTGTCTCAGCCTCCGTAATGCTGAGATTACAAGCATGTGCCACCATGCCCGGCTCCATAACAGAAAGTTTTAAAAGGGCTGGAGTGTAGCTCAAGAGGTTGAGTGCCCATGAGTATAATCCTTAGTATTGCCACCAGAAAAAAGAGAAAGAGACAAAGTATAAGTTTTCAAACTTCAACAGTTTTAGCTCAGTTTTGTTTTGATCATGCTTGTCCTTTGTATTTCATATTAATTGGGAGTAAGATATTCATATTAATTCTTCCCTTTTATGCTAATTAGATTTTAAATCTTAGGGAAGGACCCATAAGTGTTCAGATAAGAGTATTCAATGAATAATAAATAAATTTAAAGTAATAATACTTTGTTAAAACTTGAATTTCTCCAGAACCAATCCATATTTGAATTATACTTATATTTTAATTATAATCATGCTTAATTATAATTATATTTGAATTATAATCTATTTCCCTTATTGATTTATCATTTGCATACAGTTCATGGCAGAAAAGTTTGTGGTCCACACTCTCCACACCTAGCGAGGATGGTGGGACTTGAAGAGTCTGCATGCGTGGCCAAGAGCCAGTTGACTACTACAGGTAATGGGTAGAGTGTGATGACTATGAATAAGTTTTTAATCTCCTCGTGCCTGAGTTTCTTCATATGTAAAATGTGGAACATAATGGGGTACCCTCAAAACCTTGAATGAAATGAGCGCAACATAAAACATAGGGCCACAAAAAAGTGTAAGCCTCACCATAAAAATTTCCACTTATAGACCACTATGTTCATACTGTGGTTGTCACAACAGTAAGAAGTAGGTCATCAGAGAGATGGGAATTGGCTCAGGATGAGGACTCGTCTTGAATTTCACATTTCACCAACTGGATCTCTCTTTAATCCTAAAATCCCATTACTTAATGGGTGAAATAGCCTTATTTTATTTATTTATTTATTTATTTATTTTTACTAGCATGGCGTGGCGTCTCTTCTGTCTCTAGGATACTTTTAGGCTTCGTTTGTCCTGTTTTCCTTTTTTTTCCTTTTCCTTTTTATTTATTTATTTTTCCCCCCTGAGGGATGCTTCCTTATGCTTAGTAGCTTGTTAGCTGCTTGGTTGCTGAAAAGGCTCTGGAAACCTCAAGTCCATCCTCTTTTCACCCCAGTTGACCTTTGGAATGCCATTGTCGGCCAAGAAGACATTGATATCTTTAGTGTCCTGCTAGCTTGAATTCTTTAGGGCAGAGTCTGCTCAGATTGTCTCCTGATGTCATTCCAAATGTCTGATGGCCATCTATGGCAACTGGGCAGGGCATGGCCCACTGGGAAGGGAGAGCCCATGGAATGTGAAATGAAGCATTCTGTTTGAGAGGGACCTACAAGCCATTCTCTATAGATTACACATCAACCATACAGCTGGGTCTAGGGAACAGTACCACTTCTTGAAAAACAGAAGCCATAATCATTTTGTGTTTTTTGGTTTTAAAGTCTTACTTGGGATGCTTATAATTCCTGTTGATTTCATGATTGGTATAAGTACATATTACAGAAAAAGAAGACTCAGGATATTAATAAAAATGTTTTATGTGGTATTCATGCCAACATGCCTCATTAAGAATACCAAGTTAAGCCGGGCGTGGTGGCGCACGCTTGTAATCCCCGCGCCTGGGTGGCAGAGACAAGAGGATCATGCTGGTTCAGAGCCAGCCTTGCTGGCTTAAGAGACCCTGTTTCCAAATAAAAAGTATAAAATAGGTCTGGGAGTGTAGCCCAGAGGTAGAAGGTCTTCCAGGAACCCCAGTACCACCAAAAAAAAAAAAAAAAAAGAATACCAAGTTAAGACAAATGTGTCTAGAAAATAGGTAATAAAGCTGCCATGTTGCAAAATGTACCTTGTTGACTCTATCATTCTAGGTAATTTTCCAAATGAATGTATTCTACATTAATGAGAACATTTAACATTACATATATAATTTTTATTTATAACCTAATTTTTTAACCAAGCAAAAAATTTGTAGTTTTATTTTATCAAGGTGAGATTATGTATAAATTTATATGTTTTCAATACATAATAATTTTATATAGGTTTAAAAATAAGTAGACACAATTGTATACATATTGTATACATATTGCTAGGAAGAGGGAGAAATATTTTCATTGTTTGGGATGAAATCTCTAAAGTTTTTTGGAATATGGTGAGAGGTGAGAATTCAAAATGCAAAAACGTTTTAAATTTAAATCAGGCTGGGCAATGTGGCACAAGCTTGTAATCCCAGCATTTGGGAGGCTGACACAGGAGGATCATGGTTCATGGACAGCCTTAGCTACTTAGTGAGGTCCTTTGCAACTCAGTGAGACCCTGTTTTAAAATAAGGAATAAAAAATAGAGCTGGAGTGTTGCTCGGAAGTAAAACGTCCCTGGGTTCCATCCTCCAGTACCAAAATAAATAAATAAATAGATAAATAAATTTAAATCAGATATTGAATCAATTTGGGGGTCTTTTTTTTTATAGTGGTGGGGATCAAAGCCAGGGCCTCATGAATGCTAGGTAAATTTAAGTCAGAGATGAAAACCAGTTGTTTTATCAAAATATTCACTCAAGACTCAAAGCGGCTGGACTTTCTACGGACTATCATTATTTCTTTATGTATTTTTTCTGTTTCTAAATTTATAGTTAAATGTTGCATATCAGTAAGACTCTCACTTATACTGCAATGATATTTGGCAAATATGTGCAAAAATAATACTTTTTACTAGAGTGTGGGTTAAAATAAGTAAGTTCAAAGTTCCTGTGGTTACCTGCTATTTGTTATACTCTGTATTAATTGCCTTTACTAACTTTTTTTTTTTTTTTGGTGGTACTGGGGTTCCTAGAAACCCTTCTACCTTCAGCTACACTCCCAGACACCTATTTTTTTATATTTTTTTTTTATTTGGAAACAGGGTCTCCTAAGCTAGCAAGGCTGGCTTCGAACCTGCGCGATCTTCCTGTCTCCGCCTTCCAAGTGCAGGGATTACAAGTGTGCGCTACCATGCCCGGCCCAGCCTTTATTTTCTTAACTTACTTTAGGAAGATTACTAAGATTAACTGCATATGATATCATGCATTTCAGGCATTATATATGAAAATGTTTCCTGATTAGTGTTTAACTGTCTCTGCCTCCGAAGCCTGGGAATTACAAGCATACGCCACCAAGCCCGGTTTAACTTTTTTTTTAATCAAACAACAACATCTGAGAGTTTTTAAAATCATTAGCCCCATTTTACAGATTTTTAGAAACTAAACCTTAGAGTCATTACCTACCCAGGGTCACATAGCAAATAAATGCTGGACAAATGATATGAAATCAGACTTGTTTATTTCTAATACTTTTCCCTGGGCTACAGTGCAGTACTGTTTTCTTATATTTATAACCTTAGCTCACTTACAAGGACGATGAGATCAGATGATATAAATTGATATTTCTCCCCAGAAAACATTTCAGCAATATATGCCTATTTGCATGTCACCTTTTCAAGTGGACACATTAAGAGACTCTTCACTCATTCCAGGGATGGCTTTACTCAAGTCTACTTAGATATTGACTTAGGAATCTGCTATGCCCTTTTAAGAATTATCTGATTATTGGAGAATCATTAGCATTAAGAATGAATTTTTTGCCCAAAGTAGATCTAAACCAAATGTAGAGAACAAAACGGACACTAAGATTTGATCATAAAGCATCAGATTATTTGATATTTATTTGGCTTTTAAACTGACAACAACTACAGATACAAAAGAGGGATTCCAAAGGTATTCTTGATAAGAATGTATAGCTTTTATGCAGGGACTTTTGTTGAGTGTCACTTATAAAAGTTCAAATCAGTGTCACTAATCAGTAGTTACCAATCATGTATGAACAGCATGGGAAATGTTACTTTAAAAGAAATGTCCAACGCCAGGCGTGGTGGCGCACGGTTGTAATCCTTGTGCTTGGGAGGCGGAGACAGGAGGATTGCGCAGGTTCGAAGCCATCCTCGTTGGATTAAGAGATCCTGTTTCCAAATAAAAATATAAAATAGTTCTGGGAGTGTAGCCCGGAGGTAGAAGGGCTCCATCCCCAGTACCGCAAAAAAAAAAAAAAAAAAAAAAAAAAAAAGAAAGAAAGAAAGGAAAGAATGTCCCAGAACCAGGTGTAGTGGCATAGGTTTGTAATCCCAGCATTAGGCTGTGACTGGAGGATCATGGTTTGCGTACATCCTCAGCTACTTAGTGAGGCCCTCCATAACTTAGTGCGACCCTGTTTCAAAATAAAGAATAAAAAATAGGGTAGGGAGTGTAGCTCGGAGGTTGAACACCCCTGGGTTCCATCCCCAGACCCACAAAAATAAAATAAAATAAAATGAAATAAAAGGCCGGGCGTGGTGGCGCACGCTTGTAATCCCCGCGCTTGGGAGGCGGAGACAGGAGGATCGCGCAGGTTCGAAGCCAGCTGCACGCGCTGGCTTAAGAGACCCTGTTTCCAAATAAAGAAGTATAAAAAATAGGTCTGGGAGTGTAGCCCGGAGGTAGAAGGGCTTCCAGGAACCCCAGTACCACCAAAAAAAAAAAAAAAAAAAAGAAAGAAAAAGAAATAAAAGAATGTCCAATAATTAGGAAAGGGAATTAGAATCCAGGCTCAGATACTTAATAACTGTTTTTCCTTAATTTCTGAATGTTCTTTATGTGAATATGAAAGGTAGTAGGACAACCAATAATTATCATTTTATGGCAGGAAGGACATGATGTTGTACTTCTCTGGCCACTTAGTGCCTGCCTTATAGAAAATGCTCAATAAATGATCTATGTTCTTTATTTTGCTTTTAAAGACTAGTTCATCTTCCAGAAAAAATCTTAGTGTCACAGTTAACTAGTGATAATTTAGAAGATGTGTTCTTTTCTATCAAGTTTCACACTTCAAAGCAATTTTCATTTCATGATAGACTATTTGATATTTGAAATAAATATAAACCATTTCTGATAGTCTGCTGATGAAATCAACATATATAATCCATTTTGGAGGTGCTAATTTATATTATCCTTGTAGTATTCTATATAATGTTGCTTTCAGAGAAACTTGGTTTTGTATTCATATTGGATTTTATTAGACTTATGAAAGTAATTAGATATCCACTTACCTAGAAAAAGATTCCAAGAGGTTTTTTTTGTTACCTCAGACATTTCTAAATTGCTTATCGATTATATAATCTTACACTTAAATTTAAGGAAGCTGAGCATAAATGCATAGATTTCGTGGCTTCCTATGAAACCGAAGTTTCTGACCCCTTTTGAATTAATGATCTCATCCGCACAGTCTAGGCAAGACTGCGAAGTTGCTGAGGTTTGTCTTTGCAACACGCCCTTCCCCCCACTCACCTTCAACACGCCCTTCTTTCACTTTGGCATGCCCCACTCACCCAGCAGCAATTTTTAAAATCAATAAGAGCTCCTTCATGAGTGCCTCTATTTCCTCTCAACCTTCCACTGATGTGGCTTACAAGGTCCTCTGGTTTTTTGGTAGCCCTCTGGGGCCCCAGTATTTTTTTGCATTATGTTCTATCAGAAGAGCAGGCTACTCCAGCAGCCTGGGCCATATCACAGTGTCAATATGTTACTCCTTTAAAGAGACTTGTCTTTAAAGCTTTTCTAAAAAAGTTCTTAATCCAAAGGAGTACCTGATCGTCTGTAGAGTCTCTGCTGCGTGGCTTGCAGGTGCCTTAGGGAGGAATTGCACCTTGTCTCAGGTTCCTCCCGCTGCCAGCTGCTTAGTGTGCACACAGAGGTAAGCTCTGGGTGCCAGTGCATGGGAACCCTGGCTCTTTCTTGAGGAAGATATTTATTGCTTTTAAAAATACCGGTATTGGAAGATGAGCTCTCTGTTGGCAAAATGTCATGATGCTTTTTGAAAATTTATCGTATAGTTCTTTATTTCAAATACTGCACATTTCCTTTCCTGTTGCTCTGGTCTGTTTTGTATAATCCCTCTTTACATATGAGATACACAGTTGAGCATATCTCTTGTGCCAAAGCTACTGTGGTGTACACTCCTTTCTGACCCTCCAAAGCCAGGAGGGGGGTAATTAGTGATTATTTCTCTTAAAATGTCTTGAAGTGACATGAAAACCCAATGCAGAGAGTATGTGCTGCTTCTTGAATGATGGGAAAAATGTTGGCAGAGGTTTAGGAATGGAGGGTAATGTTTGTTCTACCCTTTATTTCCTTCGTGAAATCACAAATAAAATTCCTCTCTGGCCAGGTACGGTGACGCATGCTTGTATTCCCAATACTTGGGAGGTTGAGATAGGAAGATCCAGGTAGGCCAGCCTCAGCAACCTCATAAAGCCCTCTGAAACTTAGTAAGACCCCGTTTAAAAGTAAAAAATAAAATAGGGCTGGGGGTGTAGCTCACAGGTAGAATGCCTCTGAGTTCAATCTGCGGTAAGCACAAAGCAAAACAACAATAACTTTTTCTGGATGCAAAGATGAGGCACTTAAATATTTCTCAAATTTGAATAGCCTTAAGCTTTAAATATAATACATCCATATCAAATGGAATGCATTTTATATTAAAATCATCTCCCTGAAGAGATCCAGAAATAAATATGATTATCAGTAAAATATTTTCCACACTACTTATGCAACATTTTAAAACTTTCTTTTACCTTTGACTCCTTTAATAATGGCTATATATATATATATATATAACCAATAGATTATTTCCATCTTTTACTATTCCTTCCCTCCCTCCTTCCCTTCATTCCTTCATCTGTTTTGCTTAAAATCTTCATTTTCAGTTGCCAATACTTTGTCACCTGTAAACTCAGTAAAGCCACACACATATGCAAGACTAGTATTAACAGGTTGTTTTTTTTTAAAATTTGCTCTGTGAAGTTACATTTCTGTTTTAGAATGATAAGATACTGCTACTAATATTGTTTCTACTTCTTGAGATCAACTCAAAATAAAACATCACTCACAGGAACTTATTTCTAAACAATTGGTGATATAGGCTAAGAATAATATGGTTACAGACAAATTTTTATGATCATTTTGTTATTAATTGCTCTAATTGCGCACTAATTTCAATGATGATTAGCTTACAATGAATAAGGCCTGTGTTTGTGCTGTTTATCTAGTGTTTGTAAAAGATTTATGTTCATCCATCTGCACATTCTCACCTCACCCTTATGTAGCTGTGATATTCTAGTCTATGTAGGGTATGGCTATAAAACAACTCACCCACAGGAGAATTAAGACTGTGGTTTCCCTCACATTATCACTAGGCAATAAGCTCTTAAACTCTCCAGATCAGCCATGATTCATTGAGTATTCCAAAATGTGGCGAATGGGCTTGTGTGTGTGAATACTTTTAATAAGTACTGTCTAGGCTTCTTTCTAAAATGACTTTCCTCAAGAGTCAGTTCAAGCCATTTTGTCATATTTCAAGCAGTATTATTTAGTGCCTTAAACTCTCATAGGACTTGAGAATGAGTTTTGGCTTTTTACTAGTATTGGGTGATTACTTATCACTTGCCACTTCAAATAGAATAATTAAAATGAGTGAAATACTGAAGCATGATACTGCTTAATATGGCAGGTAATAAATAAAACCAGACAAATGGCATTTATATCTGTATCTGCATGCTCCCTGCTGTCTCTCAGGATCCAGGGGCACTAAGTGTCAGTTTTCTTGCTATTGGAGAGCCTGAGAGCTGACCCTGAACGAGAGAAGGTTCTGGTGGGGACATGATCAAACTAGTGCATAGAATGGTTTATCAGCGTGCCTCAGAGTGAGCAAAGGTTTGTATTAAAATGCACATTTCTGGACTCATTTTGTTCCCACTGATCTATGGTCTCAGGAATCTGCATTTTAACAGGCTCCTCTGGTGTTTCTTCCATACGTTGTGCTGTAGGTGAGCATAAGATCCAGACTCCATCTAATGCTGTAACCATTGGTTCTTTCTGTTATTCATTCCTATTCTCTCAACTAATCTTAACAAATTAAAGTTCAGAAAGTTTAGATTTGTGAACCCCTTTCAAAATAGTAAGACTGAGAGTTCAAAATAATAAACTCTTTCCATTGCCTATGTGGGTTCAAACTATAAACAAGAAAGAAAGAGAAAAGAGAATGCCACATCTATTATGTTCACTGATAGCTGTTCAATTAGAAAACTGATTAAGAAAATGGAGACTTGATTTTCTTAAATTTTCACAATTCTTCATTTTTATTTATCTAATGATAGCCCTTATCTTGCATGTCATCTGTTCATGGGATTCTGGTGCCTCAGCAAAATCTGTGACGTAGACTTCCAAATTAGGGACATCTACTGTTGGTGACAACTGACCAAAAAACACCTGCGTGTTCTAGCTGTCAGCTGCATGGGAGCTGAGGCTCCCGGAAGTCAGGTGAGCACTGGTCACAGCGATTGAGTAACGTGGCTCTCAGTTAAGAGACTCTTAGTCCACACAAATGTGCCTTATGACCTTGCCAGTTACCTTTGTGTGTCGAGCTTTCACACAGGACCGTCATGTTACCATCTCAGACAATAGCCTGACCCCAATTCCCAGCCCTTCTACCACACTCAGCTGCTGTCATTAACCTCTCTTGGGTCCAGATATTCTTAAGGCTTCAGAATAGGGGTTCTTTGATGGCCCTGTTTCTTACTGAAACCTTTTTTAAATTTTCACTGACAAAAATAAATATATCTTCTTTCTGGCTTACAGAATTCATGCATGGTGATTTTTATTTTTTTAAATTATTTTTTAAGCTATAAAACATTCTCAGCTGGGCCTGGTATATATATATATAATACATTATATATAATATATAATATATAATATATTATATGTTATATATTATATGTTATATATATTCCCACCTCTCTCCACATCCTATATATGTATGTATGTATGTATTTTCAATTTAGATATTATCTATCTCTCTCTCTATATATATATATGCATTTTTTTGTTCTGTATTTTTATTCTTATTTTAATTTGTTTTTATTTTTATGCAGAACATACTGAAAATGGCATACATTCAGACTGTGCTTGGTGCCCTCTTCCCCCCAACCCTGCTTCTCCTTCTCCTCTTCCCAACAATGAGTGTCTAGGGTAACGATGCTATATTCATACTTTTACACTTATTTGATGTAGCTCCTCCATTGATCAACCTCAGCCTTCTTCCTCTCCTATTCTTCCATTCTAGCTTTGCTGAGGTTTATGCATTTTTATTATATAAAATAGAAAGCTAAAATATTAAGTGCTTCTTAAGTACTTTGATAAACATAGTCTTAGTACTTATCAAAATGTTCAAAGCTCTGTGTGATAATACAATTTCAAGGGTGAAACCTTTCATATTATAATACCACAGTACCTCGGAAGGAAAAATATGACCTGCTGGTCAGTGGTGTTCTGCAAAGGGAATAAAGTTTCACCCACTGACCTCATAGGCCAGACAGTGTTCGCTTTTAGTTACTTGGAATGCCTACATGATGGGCTACTTATAGCAGTGTTGTGAGGAGGAGACAAGCCATCACCGGCAGGAACTCACCAATAAAGTTCCAGATTCCTTATGGGATCTCTTCACATGGAGCAGAGAAAATACTTTCCACCAAATAACAACATTTCCTTTTCTACGTTTCCTACAGTTTGGTTTGTATATCGCTAAGCAAAAAGTCCCATCCATTCATTTGCCCCACAAAGGCGAGGTGACTTATTTTCAGTCAAAAAATTACTTAGTAGTAAAACAGAGACTAGAACTCAGATGTTCTTACTTCTGCTTTGCTGCTCTTTGGATAACATTCTTCAACTTGAAAGAAAAAAACATGTATAATTTTAAAAGTGGATAAGGGGCAAGTCACTTTCACTAAACTACTTTAAGATGCTGGACAGTGTTTGAACTTACTTGAAGGTATTGTGATTTTGCATATTTTGTTTTGACACCCCTGTCTTTCACAGTAGATAGAAATGGATATTATTTACTGATGATTTTTCTTGCAATTGATTTGCATATTGTTATTGCATATTGTCAAATGCTTTGCTCATTAATACCTAATGTTGATTTGGATTAAATGTAATGGAATAAGCAAATACACTTGTAAATTTAGATAATTTAGTTGTTAAATGGTGTTGCGAACATAAAACTATTGACTATTTTTTAAATTAATCCTTTGCAGGGAAATTCTGGTCATGATTTGCTCTCGTATTCTATATTATTACTTGAAGCTTTTCTCCCTCCTATTTTTTTTTTATTAATTTTCATGTCTAGATGTTAAAGCTTCACTTCCATTGGGGCAGTATTGATGCAAAGCCCAGGGATAAGATGAATTCTTTTAAATTCAAAATGTGTTAGATTTTTCCTGAACAATTTCTTTTCTGGAGGGCCAGAAAACAATGAAAACAATGAAGTATTTGCTTGCATTTTAGTAGTTGTATAGTCTTGATTTAACCAGTATATTGTAAAGCATGATCAACAAATTATATAAATACAAAATTTTTATTAAAATATTTAAAGTTTTGGGTTAATGTCAGATACATCAGCAGAGGATTACTGAATGATAGGATTTCTGGGCTTGCTAGGACTCATTTGCTGTTAAGAACTTTGGGATCCAGTAAGGTCTGGTAACTCTCTCTCTCTCTCTCTCTTTCTTTCTCTCTCTCTCTCTCTCTCTCTCTCTCTCTCTCACACACACACACACACACACACACACACACACACCCCTACTCAGCTGTTGAGTCAGTTATATGAACTGAATATCTTTTGTACCTCAGTACTATACATATGCTTGTGTTTTGGTATATTTAGTGTTTTTATTATTCCTTGATCTTTCAAAAAAATTCTACCCTGACCTTTTGATTTCTACATTTATCTTGTAAATATATCTATTGCTATTGGTTATTTTGTTATTTTTCATACACTTGTAAATGTGTTCAGTTTATAAATCTAATTAAATGATAATCTAAGAGCTTCAATCATAAAGTGTTTATGTTCTTTACATTTTTAGACCTGTTTTAATATGCTTTGATAAAAATATATTTAATAAGGTATTGATTAATGACTGAAAGTGTTCTTGAAAGAAATGTAATACACTAATTTTCCATACAACTTTTTAAATTTATAGTTTCATTGTTCAAATGTTTAGGTCAAACAGAAAAATTACTGAATATGCAGGTGGGAGACAGACTCAAGTCTACATCTGCACATCCAGGACAGTGACCTCAGAATTAATTAATTAAATTAATTAATTTAATTTTGTTCTTCAGTTGCATTTTCTTTAAATGAGAAGTTAAAAGCTTCAAGATCTCCTTATGACTATTAAATATTTTTATAAGCTTAAAATATGATTAAAAGATAAGTATGGGCACCATTAGCTGGATGCTTAGTACTTTTACCAGATATGTTACACACCTCTGGAAATGCCTTTGAGGAAATTAACTCTGTAGGTGTGAGATAAACATGGATATTGAAAGAAATGGATAATTAGGAAAAGGAAGGGAAAATTAATTAATGATAAAGGAAGACTGGTAGGCAGTAGAAACAATTCCCTGTTAATTCTTTTTGTCTATGCTCTAATTATTCCTATTTTGAAAACCTACTGTCACCAGGTATTATCAACGGGGATGAGTAATATGTAATTTTTATCTTTATTGAGTTACATTTGGCTTACAGACAGTTGACAGTTGTCAGTCAGGTGTCTGGTCAATGATGATATACATATAAAGCTGCCAAAATATTTTTGTCTCTTTAAATAATCACAAGTAAGCCAGTTCAGCTGAAAATTTTGTTGTGCTGAAATAAAGTGGATTGACATTCACAGTGTAATTTATTGAAATTAATTGCTCAAGGTATCTAGATTTTCACGGGACTGTATAAAGTAAAATGTTTTCAAATGCCTTTCTGAAGCAGGGGAATGATTAAATTTCCTCCACTGCAAATAAACTATCTTTAAGATAGGATGTTTTATGCACAATGCTTAAAATGGATATTTTAAAATTAAAATTTTATGGCAGGTATAAATCACTGACACTTTAAGTCAAAATTTCTTACTAAACCTTATTAAAGTAAACCATTCTGATCTGTTGAGGGAGTTGACATTGTTATCTTTATGACATAATGTTAAAAACGTATTAGAATGGACAAACATAGCCGCATGTTGAACAAAGACGTGTGGCTTCTCATGATTAAAAGAAAAGATAAATAAAAATTTAGACTAAGTCTAAAATGAATTGCACCATTAACATGTAAATCTTAATTATTTTGGATATCTGGATTATGTCTAGCGTTGTTTCTAATATCTTTGGTTATACTTACATAATTGACAGAATCCTAAACAGTGGTTTGGCAGAAGCTTTTATATTGCTTAGACTTGGTGGTAATGACAAACAGTGTGATAATTATAGCCAATACTAGCGCACATGAAAACTTAACAAATGTAACTCTCAAGTTGACCTAAGAGTGTATGTTGTCCAATTTTTCGTTAATTAGTTATCATCTTTAAAAGCAAGTGTTCTGATTTTTCTGGAATATAATATCTAACAGATTAGAAAAAAATTATCAAGTGCATAGAGTACATACTCATTCTTTAAGAGACTAATGAGGTTATAGAAAAACATTCAGCCACTATGATTACTCATATGTCAAGAGTCAATATAATGAAGCATGACAAAATATCATATGAAACATAGCAGTTTGAGCCACTATTCTTGCATAGTTTCATATACACTATCCTTCAGTCACCCCAAATGTATTTTGTATATCATAATTTATGTTAAAAGTAAATTTGTTTTAGTTTTTTAAACATGAGTTCACTAAAATATCCATAGATAAGATTATATTTTTAAAATACTGTATTTTTTTGGTTAGGTAAACCACTTTAGGTAATTTTTAAAGCCACACATATTTCATGATCTTTAAGCAGCAACTAAAAAGAGTATGGTATTTATAAACTGGTGTTATGTCCAAATCATCATTGATATAAAATTATTTTAGAGACAGTGGTCATTAACAAAAATCAGACTTTATTTTGTTCCTATTATAGAAATATGTATTAAGCATGTAGATTGGAAATTATTTATGGTATCATCAGAATAAAACAATTGTCTCATAGTCTTAGCAGTTTATATTGGTAGGAGTCTTTCTCTTCTTAAGTACCAATTCTACCCCCCACAGCCCAGAAAATTGATTTTATGCATAATAATTTATAGCATTCTTGATCAATGTATGCTGTTATGTCTTTTACATTCATTAGCCCATGTTGTTTGTGAATATGGAATTTAGTTATTAAAATGGTTTCATATGTTTACTATGTATAGTCTCTAGCTTTGAGCTGCTTACTTGCTTAAATAAATGTTTTCAATTTGCTATAATACAACAATTTGTAGAGAAATGCTGTGAAGCATAGTTAAAAGAATGAGTCCTTGAAATAGAATCACTTTTTAAAAATATGTCCTCACATGTGGTCTCATTTTTCCATCTTTTGCATTAATTAAAATCCTATTCTGAAAAAAATATTTTTGCCTAAACTCTTGAGTTCACAAAACAAAAATACCAAATATATAAATGTCCTAATTTTAGAAATTTATGATGTAAAAACATGTTTTAGTTCTGTCTTGTTTGTTTATTCTAAAGACTTTTTTCTAAAATAAAATAAAACTCTTTGTAAAGTGACGAGAAAATGCTGGTACTTTTAATTATTAAAGATTCTGTGCACTACATGTATTTAAAATATATTGAAGTTGTTAATTCCGCATTCTCTCTAATCATAATATTTAACATATACATTTAAGAAACTAGCACATAGAATTTTTAGAGAGAGCACGTACCATCTCACATTTTTATTTTGGAGAGATGGAAAACTAACATTCAAAAAAGATTATGACAGAATTAGGTTCAAGGGAACTAAAATGCTATTTATTTAGTCTAATATCACATGGAATTAACTGTTCATCTTTCTGACATTGAAGCCAGTAGTTGAAGAGACCAACATTCAAAATATAAATTATTTCTTTAACAAAAGAATTTTAAACTGAAAATTGTCATACGGCAACAGCTCTGCCGGTACACGAGGTAAAGCCACCCTTGAGTAAATAGCTGTGATTCCAGTGGTCTCATCAGCTATGTGAACGAAGGCACCTCCACAGTGCCTCTTCCAAGACAACAAAATCAAGTTTTAGAGATTAAAAAATATATTTTGACAATCGCAACTCACCAGTGCCTTTTCTGCTTCTCCAGGAAGTTGTACCCGTCAGCACCTGCTGAGGGCTTTGTTGTCCAAACTCTGACAGGTAAAAAAATTCCTGTAGAATAAAGCCAGACCAGCTGGCTTTGAAGAGAAACCCCCCAGTTTGGGCTGCGCTTGCCTCCTCTCCTTTTCTATGAAGACCCAGGCTTTGCCCCTTGATCGTCAAGCCGTGAGATGCGTGATCCCTCGGCACAAGTGTCTGGCAGGCCGAGGTGCACCTGTTCATGTCACTCTGGAGTAAATTTAGCTGTAAAGGTATCATTGACAACCAGACCTTTGTCAGTGCTGGCAAAAGAACACAGAATCGCTCCCCGCCCCTCCCCCGCCCGAGCCCCTCCACTGCTAGTTCCAATGGAAAATATCCAATCGGAAGTCTATCCAAAAATCATTCCTAAAAAATGAAATTGCTTTCATATGGTATAAAAAAGTAAGTTTCCTCATTTCACACAGGCTTTAAAATTACATTTCCAAGAATAATCTTGGAACAAGACAAGTTTTTGTTCAATTAATTGTGGCTGGAAACTTTTTAATGGAAACATAGCACACACTTACTTCATTTCAGGTTATTAAATTGTGTTAAGCATTCGAGTTAGTTGCCATTCTTTGCTGTAGCTTATTTGTTCATTTTGGTCCAAAGAAACATTAGAAGGTTAAAACTTATCACATAGGAGGGATTAATCATGCTACCAAAATTAGAAAGAACTGTAGTTCTGAGAGACTAGAGTATCCAACTTGTATGCTCAGAGCGCTTAAACTATTGGGAATCCAGGATGCCTTTGCAACATTTAAAATGGCAGATCATGTCTGTGGAAACCCCAATGTTTAGACGCTGGCTAAAGCTACGGTTCTCTTATCCATTGACTAAGGTAAGAACAATTATTATTGATGTATTTTTTTAGATTAATTTCTTTATTGATGGCTTTAGGAAAATTTCTTTCAAAGGAAAACAGGCAGGCCTTGCTCAGTAATATGTCTGCAATAAATATAGTAGTCAAGATATATAAAGCAGCCTAAAGGAGTAACATATTTGCACAGCCAAAGCACTCTGAGCTTCTGCCTTAATAATTATGATTTCTTAAATGGAGTTAAAAAGAGTTGTGCAAAGTACCTGTTCTGCCATATTATTGCTGTTTACAAGGGCTGGGTGTGATGAGTAAAAAAAAAAAAATCTAGGTCAAAATAAAAAAAATGCTTTGTAAAATAAACAAAGTTCCTATTTACTTACTATGTATAAACAGCCACACACCAAGCCTCATTTCTCCGCAGGGCACCACTTTCAGATAAAAACATAGACCTGAATAGCATCATCCAGTATCCAAGGAAACCATGTAAGTACCTCTCTCACTGTGTACTTCTCTTTTTCAGAGTTTAAAAGCTAGCTGAGTACTGAATGAGTGAGTGTTTTTATTTAATAATTATACGGGAGGTACTTTTTAGGAGCTTGCTAAAAAGAAACAGGTTCTTGATTGTTATGTGCGTCATAACAAAACCCTTATGTTTTCATCATATTTCATAAAATTATGTGTTTAGTCCCAACCTCTCCATCAATTCTCATTCTTACATACAAAACAGCTACTCAAAGTCCTAATGAATTGAGAGTTTCAAACTTTTCCAAGACCCATTAGAGTCTGACAATCCATGTTTCAGGAGCTTGTGCCAGGAGTAATTTTCAAAGGGTAGTAAAACATTTTTAAATTTTGAAAATGAAGAAAAAAAACTGGAAAGAATAGTTTATTGGTAAATATTAATTGCTTTTTATTTGGCTTTAGGCTTGTGTGAGGATTAACTATATGAACAGGAATGAGGTTATATATTTAAACTGCACAAAGAATCTTGAAAGTACGTGTAATTACAAAAATGTATATATCTGTTTGGAGAAAGGGCAGTGAAGTGGGCATATATTTTTCATTATTTCTTAATTTTTTTGCCCCCAACTAATATATATTTCTATAGATAATTTCAAGGTTCTAACTCATTTTCAGGAGCTATGGCGTCTAGTGTGAAAGTTTAATTTTCTAACATAATGTCACTCTGGAGAAAGAACCTTTCCTAAAACATGAAATTACGATTAAACATTTCATTATCTGGGATGCATTTTTAAAATATTTGCACTGTTTACTTTTTATTCTAATGATTTTAATACAAAATTATTATTCATATATAGTTTATATATTTTTCATGAAAACACTTAAAATTATCTATATATTTATGCTGTTACAGAACCTCTTTCTCACCTTCCAGAGCAACTATATGGTGTTTCTAGTCTTTTAAGTATAGACATCTTCTTTTCATGAGGTTTTCAGGCATTGCATTTAAATGCCCTGTGATCTGGAGGGGGGTTGTATTATTCCAGTTTGTTTGAGTTACTTGCATCCTTTTACTTTTCTTCTGCAACTTCATTTCTTGCTAAACATGGATGATAGAGATGCTCTTTTTCTGTTCAGTATCTAACTACAGGGACATTTCAGGTTATTGCATAGCTATGTTAAATTACAATCATTGTGCATTTTCATATTTCTGTCTTTTTTTATGTTACAAAAATGACCTTTCTGACTTGAAAGATATATTGGGTTAGACTACACAATTTACTAGAAGTATGGAAGGGCATAAAGACCTCTGAACCCAATAAAAGGGCCAGGCTAGGAAGTTAGTATTTTATGCTAGTTACAAACCTCACAAGTATGAAGTTTTAGGCTTGAATGAAGTACTTACTACTAAAATAGGAATTTCCTACTGCAAAATACAGGTTGAGCTATTGCTGGGCAAAGTTGGAAATAGAAGGGCTAGAATAGAAATTTTTGTGTTGCTTTTTTTTGGGGACTATACACCCAGGCCTTTTTTTTTTTTTTTTTTTTTTTTTTTTTTTTTTTTTTTTGGTACCGGGGGATTAAACTGAGGGGCATTCTACCTCTGAGATACACTTCTAGCACTTTTTAGTTTTTGTTTTGAAACAAGATCTCGCTAATTGCTGAGATTGACCTTGAACTTGTGATCCTCTTGTCTCAGAGTACTGGGATCATAGGAATGTACCACTGAGCCTGGCTACGCTCAGCCCTTTTTAATTGATTAATTAATTTATTTTTTTTGAGAAAGGGTATTGTACTTGCAATCCTTCAGTGTCAGCTTTCCAAGCATTGAAGTTATAGGAATATGTAACTGTGCCTGGTTTAGAATAATAGCTTCTTATAATAAAAGAAAACAATAACTGAAGGGAAGACTAGTGGCATAATTCACTATCTTGAGGAAGTAGAATCTTCTAAAATTGATTCTCATAGTAAGAAAAAAAGTCTGCACTGCTTGTGGCACAATTTAGCTATTTACATAAAAATAAAGATACTTTTAGAAAAAATATTTAGATTTGATAGGTTAAATTTAACCTCCTGTACCAAAGGGAAAATTATTTCTCCCCCCTCCCTCCCTCCCTTCCTCTCTCCCTCCCTCTGCCCCCCCCCCCCCCCCCCCACACACACACACACACACACTTGCGATTTTTCATTCATGAGTATCAGTCATTCTGTGAACCAACATTGTTCCTTAGAACTTTCTCTGATGATAAATATGTTCTGTATCTACATTTTCAATATGGTAACAAATAGCCATATATGACTCCTGAGCATTTGAAATGTGGCTAGTGCAACAGGGAAACTGAAATTTAAATTAAATTAAATTTAATTTATCATATCGAATGAGAGTTACATGTGACTAGTGGCTACAATATTGGACAACAGAGTTCTAGTCTAGATAACATTGAAAAAACATGGAGAGATTAAAACAGGTACAAATATAATAGCATTGTCATTTATTTCTTATCTATATGTAAAATACCATAGATCATAACTAAAATCATTCCTGCCTAAAGCAGAAATGTGCTCCAACATTTATTTGGCTTAATTTTAAGAAACAGTGTCATGTGATCAGTTAAGTTTCAAAACATATTTTGCTTTCGTCACATATCAAAATACCCTCTTGCAAAGAATTTCTGATCCTTTGGTATTCTGCAATACAATATTATTTTTTACATTTACTTAAATATTCCGATTATCATTGCAGTGGAATTTCTATATGACATTTTCCCAGAGATGAATGTTTTTAATATTGTTGATGGAAAGACATTATAATATTGCTTTATAAGCCTAGGGTAGCAACTTTTTAAATGACCATTATAAACATGACTGCATCAAAAAGTCACTGTAATGAAAGTTTTAACTATGGTGATAAATATTTTGAGAATTTCAGTTGCAATTTCTGCAATACATCTTGCAAATAATTTCGGAAATATAACCACACTACATAGAGCCTCACTAGCCTTGTTTCTTCTTAGCTGATTCTGCTCCCAGAGTACCCATCAGGGTTTAAATATGCTCTCATGGCCTTTAGAGGCATTTAGTGAAAGTGAACATTAGGTTGTATGATGGCATTTTTATGATAAAGCTAGTATGGTAATATTATAAATAAAATAATTACTTATAAAATTATACTACAGAAGATGGCGACCGAGAAAAGCGGGGCTTAAGAGCCCCGCTAACAACCAATCTCCATTACCACAATATCAGTGCCTTTCATAGCCAGAAAACACCATCACCAGAGAAACAAAAAAATCACCAGGCTCCAGAGAGAAAGCGGACTGAGAACAGAGCTCAGAGCCACAGAGGAGATAACCGGCCTCACACCCGAGGACCCGGCAGCAGCGCCATACTGCCGGTGGCAGCGGCAAATTCACCGGACGGCTACAGCAAGCCGAGGTGAGCCGCTGCGGAACAGCCAGGCGGGATTTCTTGCCGCAGGTAAAATCTAAAGCTCCCAGTGGCTGAGCTCAGCACATGCTGCAGGGATTCAGAGTGGAAATCAAAACCAAGAAGAAATACGCCAGCCTCACGGCCGAGGGTGTAGCAGTGGTGCCATATTGCCACCGGCGGCAGCAGCAGAGAATTCAGCGAATCCAGTACAGCTACATCTGCGTACTCAAGAACAGTGAGTCAAATTGCGGGCCACAGAGGAGAAATCCCAGTACTGTACTCCCTGGGACTTGACCCAGTTGGGGAGGGGCGGTGGCAGAGATATCACACCATAGGAGAACGTGCAACCTGGCACCCCCCACAGTCTAAAGCAGCCTCTAGCGACTCTCTGGGTCGGAGACTCTGTGATACAACCCAGTAAAGGAGTAGTGGGGTCTGAGATACTACAGACTTGAGATCCAGAACACCTTAAGTGAAGTCATAGTGACCCAAGGGAAGAACCCAGAGAAGGCACAAACATCCAAAATCATGGGAAAGAGGAATAATACTGGAGCAATCAATGTCCACAACCCCACAACATCAGAACCCGATAAAACAGAAAATCAGAGATTTCTAGAAGATCAAATCAGGAAAATAACTGTAGAAATAATAGAGGTGCTTTGAAAAGAACTCAGAGAGAGCCAAAAAGAGATAAAGGATGCAATTAATGAAGTAAAGGCCTCAATTCAAAGCACAAACAACCGATTAGACCACATGGAGAACAGAATCTCGCTCTTAGAAGATGATCATTCCAAAAATGAACGCATAGTTTCTAATCTAGGAAAAAATATCCAACAGCAGGAATCTGATATTGAAGAAATATGGGCCCATTTTAAGAGAGCTAACCTAAGAATAATTGGAATAGAGGAGGGAAAAGAAAGTGAAACCAAAGGGATCAACAATCTCTTCAAGGAAGTAATAGCAGAAAATTTTCCAAACATAGAGCAAGAGGTTGATACACAGGTCCAGGAAACTTATAGAACTCCCTTTAGACAGGATCGGAGAAGAGGATCCTCACGCCACATAATTGTCAAAATGACCAATGTGGAAGCCAAGCAGAGAATCTTAAAGGCAACAAAAACAAAGGGCCAAATGACATTCAGAGGCAAACCAATTAGAATCACTCCAGACTTCCCAAACCAAGTCATAAGAGCCAGAAGGACTTGGACTAACATATTCCAAACTCTGAAAGAAAACAACTTCCAGCCAAAAATTTCCTACCCAGCAAAACTTTCTATCAAATTAGATGGAGAAATAAGAAGCTTCCATGACAAACAGAAACTGAAGGAATTTATGTCTTCAAAACCAGCACTAGAGAAAATACTCAAAGAGATTAACTACAAAGAAGAAATAGGTAACACACACCAGAACCAGAGAAACAAGTGTTTCCATCCAACAGTCAACTAAGATTGGTTATCTGTGGAGATTCATTACTTATGTTATTCTTTTACCTATCTCTAAATGGTATTGTTTGCCTTTATTGTTGTTAATTTGTAGGATTTCTAGTTGGAATATTAATATACCTTCAGATATAGCATTTGGAAATATTTTATCCCATTCTATTAGTAACTGTTAACTCTGTTTACATTGTCTTTGGATATACAATATTTTTTTTATTTTTTAGAGAGTTTGTATACTCTTCTGTTGCCTGTGCCATTGAAATCATATCCAAGAAATCACTGCCAATTTCAGTGTTGTGAGGTTTTATGACCCAGATTTTCTCCTAAAAGTTTATAGTCTTAAGATTTATATTTAGGTCTTTTATCTATTTTGAGTTAATATTTGTATATGGGATTAGGTAAGGGTCCAACTTTATTCTTTTCCATGTAATTATTATGTTTCAACAATATTTAGTTAAAATATTAATATTTCCACCACCAAATGTTCATGGAAACCTTATCAAAAATAACTTGACAATATAGGGAAGAATTTAGCTCTAGGCTTTTATTTAACTCCAATGGTCTATATATCTGCCTTTAGAATAGTACTACACTGTTTCAATTATTGTAGCTTTATATGGTTTGAAATCAGAAAATATATATCTTCTAGCTTTATTCTATTTCAAGATCGTTTTGGGTATCTAGAGTCCATATTCCATATTAGGATAGAGTTTTTTTCTGAAAAATAAATATATAAATATATGATAGTTTCACCTAAAAAAATAGAAAAAAATATTCTCTGGTAAGAAAGAAAGTAAAAAGAAATATTGAAATGTTATCTTTAAGTCATCAAAAGCTTGGTATCAGACAAATGAAACTGTTATGTGAGATTATCATTTTTAATTTTGGATAAATTGCTATAATACTAGAGTCAACCACTAAGCCAAGCATGGGAGGGAGAGATGGGGAGAGAATTGGGTGGGGATCGGGTGGGGGCTGACTGGGCGATGTGTGCATGTATGTCTACAAAAGTTTGTATCCCACTATGATGTATGAATACAGTGCACCAATAAAAAATAAATAAAAAAATTATACTACAAATTTTAAACTTATGTAGATTTTTAAAAAGTCAACTAAGTAATTTTTGGAATGCTGTTTACTTATAGGACATTGAACCGGAGACTATGAGGAATATGTTTTAAAATTGGAGACACAGTATTCATCCTTTTAGGGACTACAATTGTTGGATTTGGTCATATGCTTTTGATGAATAGGACTGAAGTAATTAGAAAAAAGAAAATTGTTTTTGCAAAACCTTGAGCAAGCTACTCAACATGTCCCTCCTACTTTATGTAAAACCACCAGATTTTGAATAAAATATATGAAGATTTAAGAAAAAAATTGTTACTGGGATTGAACCAATGAACATTATATTACTGAGGTACATCTCCAGCCTTTTTGTTTGCTTGTTTGTTTGTTTGTTTGTTGTTTTTTTGGGTGGTGCTGGGGTTCCTGGAAACTCTTCTACCTCTGGGCTACACTCCAAGACACCTATTTTATACTTTTTAAATTTGGTAACAGGGTCTCTTAAGCCAGCGCGATTGGCTTCAAACCTGCGTGATCCTCCTCTCTCCGCCTTCCAAGAGCGGGAATTACAAGCGTGCGCCACCACGCCCGGCAGCCTTTTTGTTTTTTGAAACAGGGTCTTGCTAAATTGCTGAGATTCTCACTAATTTGCGGGGGCTGGCCTCTATCTTGTGGTCTTCTTGTCTCAACCTCCCAAATACTGGGATTACAGGCATGCTCAACTTAAATTTAACATTTAAATTACATTAGATTTGACTTGTATTAAATATACTTTCTAACGAATTATTTGACTAAAAACAATCTCTCTTTCTTACCTCAAAACTGAAAACTAAAAAGTGTGACTTGAAGACTGAGATTGAGAGCAATAAACACACTGGAATGGCCCAAATGGCAGACTGAATTCTAAGGGTTATAGTTTCAAGATGCCACTGACAGAATAGCAGTCGTGTCCTTTCCATAAACCTGGACTTATTTTAAAGTAGGGAGAACTAACAACTATATTTGTAGATCCAGTTTCTGTGTCTTTATGTTTTTAGTGACTTCAGTAAGGTAGTCAGATGCTTGATTGATTGAGGTGCTGGGGATAGAACCTAGGGGCATTCTGTCACTGAGCTACACCCATATCCCTATTTATTTATTTATTTAATTTTATTTTGAGACAAGGTATAACTAAGTTGTCAGGCTGGCCTTAACAATTTAGGCTTTGCCTTGTGATGATCCTCCTAACAGCCTCCTGAGTTGCTATGATTACAGGCATGCACCATTACACCCAGTGCAATCAGATCATTTATACTGACTTGTCTACTTTCAGAAAAAAAAAAAAAAAAAGAAAAAGCCTAGTCTTACCCAGAACTATGTTCTGGGTAAGAAGTCATGATCCTCCATGGAAGGAATCCTACAAATCACAGTCTTCAATATTCTTGTAAAAGACTGTCTTTGATATCTTTCTGCCTCATAAAGTTTTCATTCAGAAATGCAGATAGTCTTCTGAGTTTTAACCACTACCATGTTTTTTATGTATTTGTTTATATAGTATTAAATTGATCTTTTACTATAACAATCACAGATATATAAAAAAGTAGAGAGAATAGTATAATGGGCTTCCATAAACCTATACCTACCTTCAACAATTATTATTTCATGGGTAATTTGACCATTCTCAGTTTTGACTTCCCACCTCCACCCCAAATCATTATTACTACTCTTATTGCAGTTCTGGGGATTGAACCCAGAGGCATTCTACCTCTGAGCTACACCCCCAACCCCATTTTATTTTGGAAGCAGTGTCTTACTAAGTTGCTGAGGGCCTCACTAAGTTGCTGAGGCTATCCTGGAACCTGAGATCCTATTGTCTCAGCCTCCCAAGTGATGGGATTAGAGGCCTACACCACCATGCCTGGCTCCATCCCAACTTTTTTGAAACTAATTCCAAATATGACATCATTTAGTCTGTTCATATTTCAGCAGGCATTAAAGATTTAGACTTGTAAAGCATATCTAACAAACTAATCACTCCTAAAAAACTCAATATTTTCTTACTATCCTTGGCTATACAAAAGCAGTATTCAAATTTCCCAGTTGTCTCATCAATTTCTATACTTTTTACTATTTGAAGCAGAACTCAAGTTGTGTATGTTACAACTGGTTGATATGTCTCTTTTCTTTACAGTTTCACATTTATTTTTCCTTATTTGTTGAAGAAACTGGGTTGTTTGCACTGTGGAGCAAATGTGCTCAAGTGTTCTTCTGAGGTTGTTTAATCAACTCCTGTGTCCTGTGCCATACCTTTTAATTGGTAATTAAGACCCTAAAAACTTTATTTAGAGTTCATTTAGGGAAGGGTAGGCAAGACTACTATTTCTCTCTTTTGTAATGTTAACAGATATTGATAATCATTGCTTCTATCCATTTATTCCATAGGATTTGCAATATATATATATATATATATATATATATATATATATATATTCATTCTTGCTTTGTGTATTGACAGGAATGCTTCTTTAAAGATAAGCTAATTTACTTTGAATTTCAGTTTATATAAGAAAGTCAGAATAAATGCCTAATTTCCGCCATTAATTTATGAGTTCACAGCATAAGATATGGTTCCTTGGCATCCTCAGGAGATAACCAATACTTTTTCCTTTAAATGTCATTATGAATATTGATGTGTTTCAAACTATGGTAGTTGTTAATATTTATGGGTGCCTGTTTTGTCACATCTTGGGTTACTTAGTCTATTTCAGTTGATTCGTGTTTATTTTTTAAAAGAACTTCACATTTCTAAGAGCTTCTATGATAACTGATACAATAAAATTGAATGGGCTCATCTTGAACATTTCTTTTCCAAACCTGGAATTAAGCAATTTTTAATAAGTTGTAATTATTTGTCTTGGGAATGGTACTTGAAAATTATGCTCTTAAAATTAAGAGCACTCATTGCTACTGGCAGGGCCCTTCATCTAGGTCTTTTCCAAAAGCTAGAATACATGTAATTTTTAAAAAATTTTAAGATAAAATACATAGAGATCTATAGTAATACTTAATTTAATATGTATTCGGGCAAACAGGTCTTAATTTAATCATATAAATCTTATAGCTGAATGCCCTTTTCAAACTGATACTTCTAATTCTTAATGATAGTAGAATATTTATTTACTGTTTGCTCTAATACATTTACAAGAAACTCAGGATAATAAGACAACAAGGACTACCAATAACAAGACTACCACCATCAGAAAAGGTGCACATAGCCTGCATGTACTTTGTGTGTAGACCTCTCTATCCTGTGTAGAGATGTCTACATTACTGTGGCTTTGAATCACCTGTAATTTTTTTATGTGATTATGTTGCCGGCTAGTTGTACCATTAGATTAATTAGACTCCTTTTACTTTCAATTTTTAGGGATTAAAGTGTTAGTTAGGCAAGGCCAAGGTGAATGATTTTCCACTACTGCGATTCTACCTAACAACACAGGAGTTAGAAAATTTTGCATTCTGATAGGAAAGGGCTACAGTCACAATTTTTATGAGGGCCAGGATGTTTCTTCCATAATTCTTTCAAAAATACTTCTTTCTCTTATATCTCCTCCCTGGCTGCCCTGAGGTTTCTCCTCATCATCTGGAGTCTTTCTTGTATTCCAATTACTTCGTAACCCGCACATATTAGAGAAAACATATGACCCTTCATTCTCTGTGATTGGCTAATCTCACTTAACATAATGCTATCCAGGTAGGGGTGGAGGATGAGTTAGGTTCTTTAATAGAAATACTACCATAGACCATGTGTATACATGTGAATATATACCAACATCAATCTGGATACTCCATATTGGGAGGGATAGAAATAGAGGGGGCACCAAGAGCGTGTGCATGTATGTCATTGATAACATGATTTGCATTAAGATGTGAGGCTATAATGTACCAATAAAAGCACAAAAAAGAAAATAAAAAGGTTATCACTACAATGAATAATTGCTATGAGCCAATAAAATACATAAAATGATCCTTTAAAAAAATGCTTCTTATGCCAGGCGTGGTGGCGCACGCTTTTAATCCCAGTGCTTGGGAGGTGGAGAAAGGAGGATGGCGCAGGTTAAGCCTCGCTGCCTTAAGAGATCCTGTTTCCAAATAAAAAATATAAAAATAGGCCTGGGAGTGTAGCCTGGAGGTAGAAGGGTTCCATCCTCAGTACCACCAAAAAAAAATTTAAAAATGCTTCTTTCCCCTTGGCATGGGTAGTTTCCTCATTGATATGCCCACAGTGATACTCTGCTTAGTTCCTCAGGGGACTCTGCAGATCTCTGTGCGGCTCCTCCCTCCTCCTGGTGCTCTACCCTGAAAGCTCTACCCGCTTTATTCTTCCATACTTGTGGGGAGCCATTAAGGTTTTCCCCTTATTTTTATTAAAATAATACTTCTGACTGTCCTTTGCTCAGCTGACTGTCCTTCGCCCAGAGTCAACAAGGTCATGGAAGGTTCAGAGTAATTAAGGTCTGAAAGAAGATTAGGTTTGTGTTGTTTGTGATCATTATTGTATTCCGGTGTAAGGTACTTTGGATTTGTCATTATTGTATTCCGGTGTAAGAAACGTATAAATATCACAAGAGAAATAAACCGAGGTCGGCCTAATAGAGATTGGCGACCCTTCCATGCTTCAAGAGAAATAAGCCCTGGATCAGCCAGTAGAGAAATCGACCCAGGAGTAGACTGGCGATCTTGAATTAAATTCCTTGAATTAAATTCTTAGAATTCTCAAATTTTTAGAATTGAATTCGTTCATCTTCACTCCTCTCTTTGGAACCTGTACTTTTGCTGGCTGGCTCCGGCAGGTGGTGGCCCGTACGGGGACATTCTAAAACTGAAGATCCAGTGAAGGACACCGCTGAATAAAAAAGAGCATGCTCAAAGACTCGTGGTGGCGGTGAGTAACGTGGGAGTTGTAATATACAATGGGTCAAAAAATTAATCTTTTCTTTTTGTACATATGTTAAAAGATATGCTTTGTGTTAGGGAAACTAAGAATAGGAAGTTGCTTTGCCTTCACTTCCTAAGGAAGATAAGGATACTTTAGATACTGAAGAAGAGGAGCAGCTTGAGGAAACTGCTGCTTGGTACCATAGAGATGAGTTAATATCACCACTTTAAGCGGCTATAAATTGGGCTCTAAAAAACGGAGAAGATACTAGAGGATTCAGAGTTTTCCCGGTTACTGAAGACCCTGATGGTCAAGGAGGTGTTATTAGAGGACACAGACCCTTTCCTTTCAAACAATTAAAAGAATTAAAAACGGCTTGTGCTCAATATGGGCCAACGGCAACTTTTACTCAAGCCGTGTTAGAATCTCTCTCTATGGAGGCTTTGTGTTCTTCTGATTGGAAACAGATAGCCCAAGCTTGTTTGTCAGGGGGTGATTTTTTATTATGGAAGCCTGAATTTGCAGAACAATGCCAATCCACAGCAGATTTGAACATAGTTCAGGGAATACCCATAAATTTTGATATGTTATCAGGAGAAGGGCAATTTAGGGAGACTGCTCAACAATTACAATTTAATCTAGCTTCTTATGCTCAGACCAATGCTGCTGCGCATCAAGCATGGAACAAGTTGCCCTCTTCAGGAAAACAAACTGAAGATTTTTTCAAAAATAAGACAAGGACCAGATGAGCCATATCAGGAGTTTGTAGCCAGGTTATTACAAACTGCTAGTCGATTGATAGGCGACAGCGAAGCAGGGTTGTTGCTCATAAAACAATTAGCCTTTGAGAATGCTAATACTGTTTGTCAAGCAGCCTTACACCCTTTTAGAAAGACAGGAAATATGTCTGATGATATTTGGTTATGTTCCGATATAGGTCCAGCATATACACAGGGATTAGCTATGGCTGCGGCATTACAAGGGAAAACTGTACAAGACTGTGCCCAATATCCTTTTAGAGCAAGGCAAGGCCAAGAATCCTTGGCCCAATGTAGATTCTCACAGTGGTGTGCTACTCCAGTACTACGGCATGACAGAGATGAATTACTACACGGTCTTGTTCGGGGTGTCTCGGGCACTGGGGTGCTGGCACAGCTCATCTGGAGCCGAGCCTTAAGCTTCCCTCTAGAAAGACCCAAGTCCATGAACACAGATGGTCTGATAAAGTTTGTGGACTCTAAGTCAGGGTAAAACTAGAGACTGGGGGAAAACTGACTACCAGAAGATGAGGAGGCTTAAAAGTATATTTTTGTTTTCTTTCAGGGGGCCTTTAAAGGCTTAAGATTAAATTGTATTTGAGGCACTGAAAATGTTTGAAGTTAAAATATAAATTAAGACTTTAAAAGATGGAAAGTGACCCCTTCTTCTATAACCAGCTCCCTTCTTCTGCCTGGTATGAGTTGCCCATCAACTGTGGGATAACCAGGACTAATGCATGTAGTACGGGTTAGGTCTGGCCCCTACCATCTCTAGAGTGAAAGCTGGCTCTGGCACATACTTACAATCATTCCCTCAACTCAGGGTCTTGCCTCCCTTAGTTATCTCCCCTGTGCCACTAAGCAGAGGTCCCCAAAGCTCACTCCATCTTCATCACACAAAGGGTGGCCCCCCTCACAAGGTCTCAGTGAAATGCCTCAACCGTACAAGGCAAGGGTTCTGTAAAAATGATTGCATGGAAAGTAACAGGAGCCTTTCCTGCTCAAATGTGAGTACAAACACCCATTCCCAATAGCAGTGAGTGTTGGATGACACACAGTTTGGCCCTATTCAGCCACCTCTGACCTGCTGAGACATAGCCTATGTATGCAGAGATGAACACAGTCACAGTGAGCTTCGTATATATACCTTGTCACTTTTTACGGTGGCTTATTTTAATGTGGTGACAGATTGTCACATATTGTGAATTTTCTTAAGTTACATAAGTTTTTTTTCTTCTTCCTAGGGACTAAGTAGAAAATATATTATTTCTGAATGTTGGGGTAAATCTATATTTTGGTCCTTTAGTATTGGTAGGAGGCACTAGAAAATCTTCTCAATATGAATTTACGCTCTTGTCAAATTGTGACAACTCAGTTGTCTTAGAATTTTTATTAGTCTGTTTCTAAACTTCATAATCCCGTGCATGTGTGGGCTTATGATATGTGGGCTAGAAATAGCTTGATTATTTTTTCTTGTTAAAACACACCCCTCTTCTCAATGCCAGGAGAGGCTCCGTAGAGCTGCCATTGTGCTGAGAGGGGAATTGCGTCTCACCTGCATCTTACCAGCCCACTCCCTGGGAGGCAATGTTCCTACAGCTTTCAACCTGATCCAAGTCTCCCTAAAATAGGGTCATAAAGAGTGTGTAAAGGTAGTTTAAGTGTGTGTCCTGTACCTTGATCAGCAGAGTAGACAATTTGAATTGAAATAGATCTACTTTATGTTTTAGACTTATGATTCAATTTTTCAGTTGGCAAATTGGCGGGGTCTTGACCATTCTTTTTTTTTTTTTTAATTTTCCAGTAAGGTCCTACATCACTGATTGGATTGTGAGGGTTTTTTTTCCAATTTTTTTGTGGCCAATTGTGCTCTATTTTTGATTTTAATATTTTAGGAATTTTGATTTTTCTGAAATAAAAACTGGTTATTTGTGCATGGTATCATTTTAAACAAATCTAAGAAAACACTTTAGAATGTGTTAACTGTTTATCTAATTTAGAATATATCTTTCTTGTCTTCAAGTAGTTTGTGGAAGTGCACAGTTTTGATTTTTATATGGCAAAAGACTTTTCAGTGTCCTCTCCTACCTATCTCTATATCTGGGGAAAATTATTACATATTCCTCCTCCTCCTCCCCCCCTTCCCCCTTCTTTCCTCCAAACTATATCCCCATCCCTTTTTATTTTTTTATTTTTTATTTTTTTGGTGGTACTGGGGGTGGAACCCAGGAGCTTTCTACCTCCGGGCTATACTCCCAGACCTATTTTATACTTTATTTGGAAACAGGGTCTCACTAAGTTGCTGAGAGCCTCACTAAGTAGCTGAGGCTGGCTTCGAACCTGTGTGATCCTCCTGTCTCAGCCTCCCAAGCACGGGGAAATAAACCTCTCTTGCCGAGACCCGGGATTGAACCAGGGACCTTTAGATCTTCAGTCTTAACACTCTCCCAACTGAACTACCTCGGCCACACTCCCTTTTTATTTGGAAACAGGGTTTACCTAGATTGCTGAGGATCTTGCTAAGTTGCTGAGGCTGGCCTCAAACCTATAGTCTTCCTGTCCAAGTACTGGAATTATAGGCATGTACCTCCATGCCCAGTGACCTATTTTTTATTCTTATTTATGCCCGTAGTATACAGTTGTTACAGATATTCTCAAGATTCAATAACATGCCATATATGCTTATAATTTTGGGTCAACCAACATTAGGTTGGATATGTACAACCACATTATTAAGTAATATTATGAGCATTTTGTGGGGAGAAATATGAATAAACAGGAGGCAAGTGAACTTTTCATAGATTTTGGGTGGTACTTCAAAGGTTTTTCTAAGTATCCTAAGTATTCCTGAAATACTATTTTCAGAATGAATTGCATAGGCATCAACAACCTCCAGTTTGTAAAGAGAGAGGCACTGGCCCCATATTTCTTCTTTTCCTCGCGTTCACCTGGGCAAAACTGAGCAGAATATGCTGATATTCCCACCTGAAGCCAAACCCGTCAGTCCCTGGACAACTGCACTTTCTGCCTTCAACTGTCTTCTCTCCATTGGCTATAGCTGGTGATGCTGCTATAGCAGCTGGGCTCCTGGATTACTACTGCTCATGTCCAACTACAATGTGTGTAGTTCACTAAATCTGGGAAGCCTTGACTCTGAGGTAAGACCCAGGAGCCAGTGTGGATCCAACCATGCAGAAATGGTCTTTTTCTTGATTTACTGGGTTGGGTCTATATACAGAGAACAGGGACAGGTTTCCTCAGACCTTGGGTGCTCTCTTTGTGCCTTCATTGCATTCTGTGGCACTTCATAAAATAAGATCAGATCTGATAATGACCACCACCTGCCTGATTTCCAGGTATTCCTGATTGTTGCTTCTACTTCTGCTTGGTTTAGTACCTTATTACTAACAGCAGCTTGCATGACTTCAGAGATCTTTCTGTCCTTTGAATATTGAGGCTATCTGTCTCACTGACCTTTGGGTAACAGCTATGGAGAGTCAAAGCCATATATTTATGATATGAATGTGCCTACTGGCCAGTATTGCTAAACATTCATCATGCCTCATGACTGTAATAGGGAGGAAGGCCTTAGGCAAAATGAGTGCCCAAGCTTCAAAGAATGGCATCACATTGAGTGCACCGAACTAAGACGATTCCACATCCCACTTCTTAGTTCCCAAACCCTTTTTTATGTTATTACTTATAATGATACAACCATTAAAATAAAACACAAAACCATGGCAAGTAATAAAGAACAGGGTAGGGTAATACTGAACCTGAAAACTGAGACACCCCCCCCCCAAATCCAGCAGTTAAATAGCTTGAACTTTAGGATCATACTTTCTGCCAGTCAGAGAAAAAGGAAGGTGTAAGAAATGATAACCCACTTCTACACATCCTTGACAGCATTTGTTGTTGTTTCTGTCTTGAATTATTGCCATTCTAGTTGGAGTTAGGTGAAATCTCATGGTAGTTTTGATTTGGATCTCTCTTATTGCTAATGATTTTGAGCATTTTTTCATACATAATAAACTAAAAAAAGATAGGAGTATAGCTCAGTGGTAGATTGCCCTTGGATTCAGTCTCCAGTATAAAATAATAAAATAAAATAAAGGTACATATTGCCAAGTGTTACCTCCCTCATTTAGACATGTCTCCCCAAAGCTCATGTGTTGAGGTCATAGTTCCCAATACAAAAAGTTTCAGAAGTGGTGCATGGCTGGAGGAGGGTAGTAACCAGGGGCGTGGTCTTAAGGATAGTCTATGTCCCGATTACTTCTTCTTTATCTCTTTGTTGCTGGCTGCCAAGACTGAGAGTGGTTTTTCCCTGCCATGCTCCCTGCCACCTTAGTTTCTGCCTTGGAGCTGGCCAACCATGGACTGAACTTCTGAAAGTATGGGCCAAATGAACCTTTCCTCCTCTAAGTTGTGCTTGTCAGGTATCCTGGTCACAGTGACAGAAATTCTAACTGAAAAAGTACTTTAAGGCTTTTTTTCTTCTTCATGATGCCTTTAGATTAGCACTTCTCAACAGAAATACAATGTAACCTACAAATACGGTTTTAAGTTTCTTAGTATCCATGGTAAAAAATAAAAAGACACGTGTATGTGAAAAGAATTTAATGAGACATATATTCCAGTCAATTTATAAAAATATCATCATATCAAAAGACAATCAATAAAGATGTTATTGAAATATTTTACATTTTGTTTGTCTTTGAAGTCTAGTGTGTATTTTACACTTGCATTGCAACTCAGGTTTGACTAGTCACATCTCCAGTGCTTAGTGTTCAATGTGGCCAAGGGCTACTATACTGTACAGAATAGCCATAGACAGTGGGTATAGGGGGTGAAGGCCAGAAGGGCAGCTCTCTTTTGTTGTAATATTCTTCAGTTGTGAGATAACTCAGCTACAGTTACTTTCAGATTACTTGAAAGGGAAATTCTCCAGGGTTTTTTTGTCCTGGGTGGCCATTAATTCTGACGTTACGGTTTTATGTCACCAAAACTATTTGATGAGATGAACAAATAGATTATAGTCACCTTCAAGGAAACAAGTAACTTATTCTGAAACTTTGGGATCTTTATTTCCAATTCCCTAATCCCTAGTGAAAGCTATAATTTATGTTATCTAGGAAGTTCTTAAGTTATTTTTATGCTGTTTTATTCCTTCTGACTTCCATGAGTTCACCAACCTTCTCTCCTGAGGGTCTATGGGAATTAGTTTGTAATATTTTAGTAACATTATGTGTTTTGCTTGATATATGGCTGTTTATTAGTTTCTTAGTCAGCCCCTTGTGAGGAACTGAGATTTTCTGGGTGTCTTACCCTCTCAGTGCTTTCCATAGTAAATAGAGTGTAGTTTGTAATGCGCATTGAACAATCCTGTGTATATCTTCTCTAATTTAAGGTCTGGAAGGCAGGGCATGTTTTTTTTTACTTCGTTTGCACATTTTTAATTGCTAACATTGTGTAGGTTATTCAGTTAATACTTAATGAATCTTGCTAACTGGACCTAGCTAGTCTTAGTTCAAAACATGGTTAAATTATATACTTTGAAAATAATCCTCATTTGGAGGAACAAGCATAAACAAACATGTCTGCAAAAACTACCCTATTGATTTTTAAGTGGCTCTATGGAAAAAATGAAAGAATTGATGAAGAGAGTACTATTACCCTTAAATACCAATAAGGTATAATACATCATTATTCCCAGAAGAAGGAATCTGGCTGTTTTTGTAGGTCCCAGACTCTATGACAAAGGAATCTACCTTGCGGGTATTTGAATCACTTAATTTTTTTCATTTAACAAATGGAACACCCAGGAGGTATGATGACATTATGTTGGGCACTAGGGTAAGAAAACATAAGTCTGACTGACCCTCAAGATGCTCACAGTTTAGTGGGAAAGCCAGATCATGCTGAAGAGCTCCATAAGTTTAGAGCAAGCTACTAGTAGGGAAAAAGTTCAGTAAAGTATAGGGTTTATTGTGTGATGCTTCTATGATGCTGACTAGTAAGGATTTTTAGAGTAAATGCAGAGATAGTGGTTTGTTTTTTAAAAAAAGTTATATTGTTTGGCACTTATTGCATTTTATTTATTCCCTTGATTGATTAATTGCAGTTAAATTACCTTAGCATGCAAGAACAGATTTTAAAGATTTTGACATATGATTAAACAGCATAAAGCAGAACTAATGTGGTTTTAGTGGCATGCTATGTATTAAAGCATAAAATTTAAACACACATTTCATCAGGAATTTTTGCAGTTACAGTGAATTAGAAAGATTCAACTGTTGGAACTACCCCCACCTCCTGGGTTAGGGAGGGGCAGGGACTTTATAATTGAGATTATTATGGAAGAGTGTCCTGACATAACTGATTGACTTTAGTGATGTGCCTTGAAAGTTCAAATTCAAGGTGTGCACTTATTTCAGTCAGCTTATTCTGAATGTTTAAATAAGAAATACTATTTCTGGGTATTCTGAATAACTCGTTGTACATTTATTCCTAATAGTGAGCATTTGGGCTAATGATGGATTACTAATGAGCATGTAAATGTACCACCTGATTACATTAATATATGATCTTCCATGACGAGGTCTGAAATGAACATTTCTAATATGTATTTCTTTTCCCCAAATGGCTCTGTGGTGTATACTGAGCAGGACTGAGACAAGGGTGTTTTTCTTAAGAGCCACTGATTTAGTCAATTATCAAAAATCACATTATAATAAATGCTGTTCTAAGAATTTTGATTAACCTTTAAATAAATGTTACTTTGCAAAAAAAATCTGCCAAATGTGTTAATGATAAATTGTGAAGTGGTAGTAATTGCAAGTGTGGCTTTATAGATAATATAGTTAATTGATACCCCCCCCCCCAAAACATATATAGCACATCAGCTGCTACGAGCCTGGTTGATGGTAATGGTGTCTATGGCATTTTTTGATGCATCGAGCACGACATGAGTAAAATGGAAACTTAGAGTGCTCACCAGGGTCATTCTCTCATGGACATCTGATGCCCATGGTCAAGTAAATTTTTAATGACACACAGTCACTACACCACACCTTTCAGCCTTCTGGAGAGGTAAGTGTACATTGATCTGTTCTAATTAGCCTTGCAGAGTACTTCAGACATCCCTGCAGGAACACTATTATTTAATAAAATGGGAGCTATTCTTTTTTCCATGAGCTCAGCACTTGCTCCTTGGAAGACTGCATTGTTTTCTTCTACATTTTTTTAAACTGAGGTCTCATGTCTAGTGTTCATCCTTGTCTTTGTCTGACAATGTAGCATTAATGTAGCTGCATAAAAAAGTAAGCAAAATTAAGAAATGGGTCTGATTAGGAAGGTGCCTTGCTATTATAAGAAACCAATAGGGCACACATCCATTCTTTTCCTAATGTGTAGGGTGCTGACTACATAAAATTGCCTAGAAGACATTAAGGATATACAGGCAATTCTGTTGAGGTGTGCAGTGGGATGCTTTTATGTTTGGCCATAAAGGTGGCTCTGAAATACCTTATTTATAAAAAAAAAATAGCCCAAACAGTAAGTACTCGGGACTAGAACACTTGTATAGGAACATTTATATTTTTTGAGGTTAGTTTTCATCTGTGTTTTGGGTCTAAAACAAAGAATCCTGAGTTGGCTCATCTTTGTAATAAACCAAGCAAGTAACTTATAAAAGGTGACTTATTCTTAATTGTAATTTGCTGATAGGATTTAGAGAGGCATTTCTAATATAGATATGTATTATAATTTTGAAGTTAGTTCCAAATGGGATAAGGAACAGATGGTGTTAAGCCCTCTCCTACCAATGGAGTCTATTGCCAGAAATTCTTAGATGTACAAATATCCCTTGGTGGGCATGGTTCACTGGCTACTGGATGTATTTGCTTTTAAGAAAATGGAACAGGAGTAGGTTCCTGCTGAACTGTTGGGCTGATCGTGGATAACCGTATCTGGAGTTGCCCTGGCATATGAAAAAATAAAACATCTCTTTCTGCTATTTTACAAGCGCAGTGTTGGCTGTAGGCTTCACAAACTTCCATTTCGTCTGCTTGTTGATATCCGAAGTTACATAGAGATTAAGTTTTTTTTTAATTTTTCAGATATTTTTAGAAGTTATGACACTTTGTTCACATCAGGTCACTAGGCCTCAGTGTGACTATCTTTCCCAGTTCTTTTTGGAGAGCAGTTTTTGAAAAGGGAGTTGGGTAGAGAAATATATAGGTGGGCCACTGGAGAGTGAGAGCAGCTACCTTGTGGGCATGAGAGGGTAGAGGCACAGAAGTGAAGACACTGAGGGAGGAGGCTCAGCACAGCAAAGATTTTGTCTACAATATAGGAAACCCTCTAAAGAGATTTCTTAATATAGCTTTAAGATATCTTTCAAAATTCCTGATTGAAAAACCGAGTTTGTTTTCAGCTTTAAGTATGAGATTCATAATTTTATTATCACACATTCTCTTTAAATCATCTAGTTCGTTAATTCACAAAGCATTTCTTAAGCAACTATTAAGTGCTAATGTGTTAGATGCTGAAGGTAAAAGGCACACTTCCTAGCCTTGATGATCCTCAGGCTCTATGTTCTTACCCATAGGTAATAGAAAGCATAAGCCCCACCATTTTAGTTGAATAGAAACTTGGTGCCTCATTCATTGAAAGGCCAGCGTTAAGGTTGAGTTCAGGATCATTTTAATTCAGTGGTTTCGACTTAGTTTTCCTTTCATTGTTTGCCCTCTCTGTGTATCAATTTCGTCAGTGGCCATTAGGAAGGTGGCTATGAAAAAGAAGACTTTTTTTTTGTGGTACTGGGGATAGAACCCAGGGGCTCTCTACCTCTGAGAGATACCCCCAATCCTATTGTTTATTCTTTATTTTGAAACAGGGTCTCACTGAGTTGCAAAGGGCTTCACTAAGTAGCTGAGGCTATCTGTGAACTCTGATCCAACTCCTGTCTTAGCCTCCCCAAGGCTGGGATGACAAGCATGCGCCGCCATGCCAGGGTAGAAGGCATGTTTTCAGAGGCTTTCTGAATGTGCTAGAGAAACTCCAAGAAGCTTCAAAAAATCTCTTCTTTGACTTTACTAGTCCAAGAGACTGAGGTTTACTAGTCCACAGTTGCAGTTCTGTGACCATTGAGGAAGGAGGGGTACCTCACCTAGACCAGTGCAGGTGGAAGATTCAGGGGAGAATTTTGGAAGATGAGCTGCCGAAATGGAATCCAAGAGGATGAGAAGCAACAAGGGGGAAGGAAGGGCATTGTTGGGAGTGAGGGCCCCATGTGCAAAGAACTAGAAGTGAGAGGCACATCTCACGGAAGCAGCTATCTTACTCACCCTTAGGTCTCAGCCTAAGGATGAGAATCCTCTCGCTCTAGAGGCCTAACAGATCCCTTCTGTGTTCTCTCTCATTCCTCATCCTTACCCCATCTCCACTGCCACCACCACAATGTTACTCGTTCCTGCCCCAGCCAGCATGCTCACCTCTGTCATCCAAACACCTGACACAAAACTCAGAAAGAGGGCAATGTATTTGCTCATGGTTCTGGAGAGTTTAAAGATTATGGTTCATTTTTGCACCAACTTCCAAGCAGGAGCCAGGGCTACAGGTCCTCAGGGCATTATGTCGGGGAACAGAGAGAGCAAAGGAGTGAGAAAGACACATGCTGCAGCTAGGCAGGTGGGGCCACACACTGTGCCTGGCCACTGCCCTAGGGACCCTCCCCCGGCAACCAAGCCCCTCCTCCAACATGGCTGGCTGCCTTGCCTACCAAATAAGCTCTGGGGGACATTTTAAATCCAAGGATAACAATTCCACTACTTGTTCTTTCCAGTTGACTGTGAGTTACCATATCTGTCTATTTTTTTTCCTATTCCTGATATCTGGATCCATGTCTGGGACATATAGTAGATGGCTAACAAATGTTAAATAAATGTGTAAGCGAGTGTGATATTATAATAATGACAGTATGCATTTGAATCTGATCATTTGTATTTTGGTAAGAATGATACTAGCTTTCATGCTGGGCATGGTGGCGCACGCTTGTAATCCCTGTGCTTGGTAGGCGGAGATGGGAGGATTGCACAGGTTCGAAGCTAGCTGTGCTGGCTTAAGAGAACCTGTTTCCAAATAAAAAGTATAAAAATAGGTCTGGGAGTGTAGCCTGGAGGTAGAAGGGTTTTCAGGAACCCCAGTACTAATAATAAATAAATATATAAATAAATAATAAAATAAATAAAAGAAAAGAAAAGGAAGAAAAGAAAAAAAGAAAAATAAAAAAAGAATGATACTACCTTTCATGGCTCTGATTAGACTTTTTATAAATAATCATAAAATGTAGGCAGTAAAACTGAGTATCAAGGATTCTGAGTTTTTGATATGACTATTTCGAGTAGAATTTTCTCAAGCACAATACTGCAGTTTCATACACTGTACAATTTCAGAGTGGGGAGAGACCTTAAGTGTCATCAAAACTTTTGTTTGATGGATGAAGAAGTCTTTGTGTCTTAGGGGACTGAGTCCTTGTTCACCACATTCTTTAAAAGATTTACCCTGTATGTCTAAAGCTCCAGCTCAGTTGACTTTCTTATGTGTTTTTCAGTTTTATAATATTTGAAATTTGTAGTTTAATAATAAGATAAATTGTTGACTTTAGTCAGAAATTGTCCTTTTTTTTTAAAAAAAAAAAGTATGTTTTGTTATATGTGATGCACTAATCACAAACCTTAGGAGTTGGGGAGAATCGTATTCTCCCACCATGAATTTTCTACTTGAAATGTAAGCTTGTGTCTCATATTGAGATGGATTAATGAAAAGACATTTTTAGATAGAGTTGTAAATAGCACATTCTATTCATTATCATCAGCATCATAATTTGCAAGCAGGAAACATAAAAATTCTTAAAAAGGCGAGGGATGTAGTTCAGTGGTAGAGCATGTACTTAGCATGTGGGAGGCCCAGGGTTCAATCCTGTCACTAAAACCCAACAAAAATAACCACAACCCCAAACTCAGAATACACACACACACACACACACACACACACACACACACACTTCTAAAACGCTTAACTTGAAAATAGAATGAATATTTGAATAAAAGACAACATAATAATGCCTCACATAAAATTCAATCCAAAATGATATTCATGATTTTAAGATCCTTTTGTGGACAGTATGGCTATCTAGTGTGCCTTTAAATCTCACTAAGATATATCTAGATTTTCCCCAAGGCATTTGACAAATCCATCTTATGCAGTCTTTCTAAACACGTTTTGAATATATTTACTCTTATAAATTTGACATTTCTTAGTGTATTCCTTTTGGCGTCACCTAGACAGAATACTTTTTATTAAAATTTAATTTTTTTTTTTGGTGGTCCTGGGGTTCCTGGAAGCCCTTTTACCTCCAGGCTACACTCCCAGACCTATTTTATTTTTGGAAACAGAGTCTCTTAAGCCAGCGCATCTGGCTTCGAACCTGCACGATCCTCCTGTCTCCACCTCCCAAGTGCGGGGATTACAAGCGTGTGCCACCACACCTGGCTCTAAGATTTAATTTTAATCTTACCTAATTTAAGTTACAGAAATTATTTTTAAAACGGACATCATCCTTTCATTCATTCATAAGTATGTTTTATGTTTTTAACCCTCCCTGTAATATATTTGAGACATTTACCATTAGAATATATTTGAGAATGATTCACGGAACATCACACGGATTATAATCTGAAAGTTTCTTCATTCTGGAAGAAATTAAGGGACAAGGCAGACACAGTAGTGTTAACAAGAACTGCAAAAGTGTTACCACTTCATCTATCACTTAGTAGCGTCTTCAAAGGTAGCATTTTCCTTTCAAAAAAGAGATGTCACATTCCTATGAGTTCTATATCATCATGAAGAATTAACTTTTTAAAGGTGAATTTTGATTATGTAGTTTTATGTAAGAAATGGCAGAATCTTTCTAATTAACTGACATCCCAAGTAATATTTCTTGTTTAAAGGAACAAATTAGATGAGTGACTTGAGTCATTGCAAAATACACTTGTTTGGGACATCTGCTTTATAATTTTGTGAGGGGAAAGTGAATAACCTTTATGAGGAAACTTTTCTAGAGCTTCTGCTATTTTAAGTAGAATCACTAGACTGGGGGAAAAAAAGAAAACAATGTTTAGAGAGTGTCTGTTCCTTGCTTCTCCAAACACAGAGACGGGGACGTTGGCTTCCTGAGGCTGAGGGACCTGCGCAGAGCTCCGTATGAATATGAGCCTGCAGAAATGATGGGGTTAAGGCTGGTATCTCTCGGTTCTTGGAGTTCTTAATGTGCCTCACAGTGGCACATGGCTCTCTCAGACTCTTCAATCTTGAAGGAACTCATCTGAAAAGCAAAATTGCTTTGCATAGATTCGTTTTTAAAAGTATCACAGTGGTTTGGAAGTTTTACAGGGTGGAGATTTATTCACTTGAGAAAATAAAGATGTTAGGTGAGCCCACAAAACACTGAATAAAATAAACACATAATTTAAACTAACACACACACACACACACACACACACACACACACACACACAAACTTGGTTAGGAAACTTTTCCTATCTGAGCCCCCAGCAGCCCGGGCTCCTCTCTCTCGCTAGGAAGGCAGGTTGAGGCTGCTCCATCAGGCTGTGCGTGGTGTTTTTCTTCTCGGAGCGCCCAGGAGATTGGCACTGCTCCGCAGTAGTGTCACAGCCCGCAGTCATTTAATGCCTCTTCTTGTGAGGCCAGGATTCCACGCCCAAGTGCATTTAGTAGGTCAGTACAGTAATTTTAAATGTCTTTCTTTCAATCTTTTGCCATCTTCAATTATACCTTTCCACCCTACTATTTGTGTAATTTTCTTCTGTCTGAAGTCTCTTTACTGTTGTTCTCTATTGCACAGCATGACAAATTACCCATCAAGCCATATCTTTTCAGCCCAGAAATGTGCAATAACACGGAGTCATGGCATTATCGCATGTTGTGCACTTTATTTCCTCACAGTTCATTCAAGTGTGTCACTTTATTTTCCTGGCTTCCTTTTGTCATCATGGAGATTAACCATTTTATCCTTCCTAAACTTTAGAAACAATTAGAATTTCATTACAGCAAGAGCTGAGAGTGAATGCTTGCTCAGTACTACATGGAGGATATTTCCACATTATCGGTGGCAAAATTAAAGCCATGAATCCCGAGTCCTTTTGGAAGGAAAGACTTTAGAGGTTATTATACAGCTGAGTAACCCTGGCTCTGGACAAGAGAATTATTTGAGGCTGTGGCCACCGAACACATTAACCATGAGATACCATTTAGTCTGACATTGAGTACCTGATTCCAATATTCTCTTAGGAATTAGGAACTCTGGGACTGAGGCATTCTGTACTAAAAAAAAAAAAAAAAAAAAAAAAAAAAAAAAAAAAAAAAGAATCTTTATTTTTGTTCCCCTCCTAGCTTTGGCTAAATACCAATAGTGTACAGTATGCAATGAGATACAATAGATGTTGCAAGTATGTGTTAGAAAATCAATTGGTATTGACGCGCTAATCAGCGGGGCTGCAGCTGGTGTGTAGACACCACCGGCAGTGGTGATTAAGATTGTATTCAAAAGCATTGTAAAAAACCCCACAACGTTTAGATCACTGTTCAGAGAGATGGTTGCTTTGCTGGGATAGTAGGTGAGCTGGGTAGCCAGAGACACTTCCAGGTTCTGCTAGAAAAATTTATGTTATATGCTAATATGTTTTATATGTGAAATTTATAAGGTTCTTTAAATCATATTCCTGTAGGGTATAGGATAGTGGTTGTTGGTAAACAAACAAAAAGTTGACACCTTTTTTTGGTCACAGTCCACGTACATCCTACCAGATGGTGAACAGGGGGTGGTGAATACGAGAGAAAGGGAAGGGCTTTAGTTAGAGTGGACTTACAGTCTAAAATCACATTTGGTGAAGAAATTGAGAGGACAAGGGAAAGATAAAAGGAGAATAGCCTGATTTTGAAATATTCAGGAGGGAACAAGCCCATGAGAATCAAAGAAGCTTTTCAGAATTTAAATAAATGAGAGTGCTGGGCATGGTGGTTGCAGGTCTCTAATCCTAGTACTTGGGAGGCTGAGACAGGAGAATCACAGGTCAAGGCCAGCCTCAGCAACACAGTAAGACGCCGTTTAAAAATAAAAAGATAAAAAGGGCTGAGAGTGTAGCTTAGAGGTAAAATTCTCTGGGTTCAATCCCTAACACTGTGTGTGCGTGCACACACACACACACACACACACACACACACACACACACACACAAATGAGACTATAGGGTCTCCATAAGCAAGTGATTAGCTAAAAATACTGTCTAAAATAATTTTAGGAAAAATTAAGGATGAAAAGAGGCTGATCTAGAAAAAAAGTTTGTGTTCACAAAACTCTTCTATGTATGTGATTTCCTGTGAACATCTTTAGGTTAAAGTAAAAAGTTACCTATTGAAAGTACAACCACATACATACATAGTTGGCAAGTATTTTTTTTTTAAATAGAGAATACATTGGATGTTTAAAATAAATCTAGGTTCAGAGATGCTGCCTTTTGTTTATTCTTATTTTTAGAATCTATTTTTTTTTTTTTTTGGGCAGCACTGGGGATGGAACCCAGGGACATTCTACCTCTAAACTACAACCCCAACCCTATTTGTATTCTTTATTTTGAAACAGGGTCTCATGGAGTTGCAAAGGGCCTCACTAAGTAGCTGAGGCTAGCTGTTAACTGATCCTCCTATCTCAGCCTCCCAAGTGCTGGGATTACAAAAGTGCACCACCACACCGGCTTAAAATAGACTTTTATTGGTACATTGTAGTCTCACATCATAATGTAGTTGAGAGTGATAGGGACAGTCATGCATACAGCACTTGGTGAGCTTCTCCTACTCCCTCCCTTTCTTCATAAAGGATATTGAGCTTGGCATTGGTGATTTTGTATATGTACATCGCCTCAAAGGAAGTGTTTCCTTCCTCATTTCTTCTTTCCCCTCCTCCCCTGGACACCTCCGTCACTCCACTGGGGTATCTCCTCTTTTATCTGGAGTCCATTTTAGATTTCAAGTTTTTTCCTAGCTTCCACATATGAGATAAAACATGGAGGCCCTGCCTTTTCATCTCTACATATCCTTGACACACAACTAAGTTCTAGTCTAAAAGTACAAAGCACAACTAAAAGATAAGAGATCAAGACAATAGAAGGTCCCTTTTAAAATAGTGACCGTCACAGAAGAGACAAGCTATCAACATCCTGCTTGGGATTTATGAAGGCAAATAGCTGTTGAAAAGGGGAAGAGATTGATACTGTGCGTTTGACAATGGCTGTTTTAAACCAATAAAACACATCTAGCATGCCCATGCCTGATTTTAACCAGCAGCCAGTAACATCAACTTTTTTCTTAAATGAAGGAATCCCATCAAATTAAAGTAGAAATAGAAACAAAAATGAAAGTGAAAATAGAAACAATTCTTTAAATTGAAGATAACTGTCTAATTTTCAAACTAATTTTGAATGTGTTTGTCTATATGCTCTTCACAAACTACCTGCAGGTGTACAGGGCAAGAGTTATTAAAACTCTTAATAGACAGGAAAAATGAGACTCGACAGAGAAGAGACTTAGCTAAAGTCACATTTAGCAAGTGGACAAAATGGTACTAGAATTAAAGTCTCTAGAAGTCTACTCTTTAATATGTTAGCATGTAGCCACATGGGGCCATGGAGAACATGAAATATACCTGGTTGTACTTGAGATGTGCTTGCTCATGCCCTCTCTCTCTCTCTCTCTTTCTTTCTCTTTCTATATCTGTATATATATTTCAATATTTAGAGCAAAAAATGAATATAAAATATCTCATTACTGTTTTGATATTGATTACACTTATGATCTTATGATCTTTTGGGTTAAATTATTGAGATTAATTTCATCCACTTCTATGTATTATATAATATAGATATACTAGAAAATTTATAATTATGTGGCTTGCATTTATAGCTTTTGTTATATTTCTAAGATTACTCTGGGTATCTCATCTAGTACTTTGCTAGAAAAATAGAAGGAAGAATGAAAAGAGGGAGAAGTGAACATTCTGGGGTTTGAAGCAAAGCATTTGGCCTTCAGTGATAAGAGCCTGTCTCAGTTTTATTTGTCTCTTTCAATTCAATTTGATAAAACACCATCTAGTTCCTGACTCATGCAGGTGATTCTGGGGATTTCGTCAAGTGCTTTGAGGAAAGGGAAAAGGGTCAGAGTAGAGGGAGAGAAATTTTTCTGGAGTTCTCTAACCACATCCACGTGGATGAAAACATAAAAAAGAAAGATTCTCCCATTAGACTTTGACAATATGTTTTAAAGGAGCCAAAGCTAGTGTAGATGTGAAGAACATCAGGTGTACTTGGCTGACTTAGTGTTCTGATATCAGGCCCAGGGGCATCTTGGCAATGACAGGTCTTTCGTGGTCTGTTATACTAGTCTGTCCAAGTTGACTCCACCCATGTGGAGGAAGACCTTAGCTGAGGGCAAATGAGGGAAGTACATTGAGAATATCTAATAGCTGGATGGATTTATAGTGCTCTAAGAGTTACCAGACTCTGTGTGTGTGTGTGTGTGTGTGTGTGTGTGTGTGTGTGTGTGCGCGCGCGCGCGCGCACGTGCGTACTACTGGGGATTGAACCCAGCATCATTCTGCCTCTGAGTTACACTCCCAGTCCTGTTTTATTTTTTATTTTCAAAGAGGGTCTCACTTAAGTTGCTGAGGGCCTTGCCAAGTTGCTGAGGCTGGCCTCAAGCCTTCGATCCTCCTTTCTCAGGTACTGGAATTATAGGCAAGAGCTACCACACAGTTTCCAAATAAAGAATAAAAAAGGCTGAGGTTGTAGCTCCAAGGTAAAATCCCATAATAAAATTTTACATAATTTTATTATGTAAAATTAATAACATTCACTAGATTGCTGAGGTCAATCCTCAGCAGCACAAAGAAAAACAAACAAACAAAAAAGCAGAAAGAATGGCCAGGAATGGTGGTACACTCTTTTAATAACAGTATTTCAGAGGCTGAGACAGAACAATCATAGGTTCACAGCCAGCCTCAGCAATTTAGAGAGTCCCTCTCAAACTTAATGAGACTCTATTTCAAAATAAAATAGGGCTGGGAATATAGCTCAGGGGTAGAGTACCACTGGGTTTAATCTCCTGAACCATAAAAAAAAAAAATAGAAATGAAAAGAATAGCCATATGACCAGGTATGGTGGAACATACCTATAATCCCTCTACTTGAGAGATTAAGATGGGAGAATCACAGATTCTAGCCTTAGCAACAAAGACAAGACCTTATTTCAAAATAAAAAAGGGGGCTTGGGGGTGTAGCTCAGAGGTAGAACCCCTCTGGGTTCAATCTTGAGCACCAAAAAAAAAGTTTATGAAGAATGCATCTCAGAGTGGCAAGAGGGAAATATTGAAAAAGTAATTAAGCATAAGGTGTCTGTACTCATCTCTTAACAGGCCATTGTTTGATGAGACTGGTATACACCAGGATGAGCAGAACCCATCACAACCATTTTTATAAGATTTGTGGCCCTGTGCACCTAATGCTTGAGGAAAGGACTAGCCTGGTTCCTGTCACCTAGAGCACTATAAATCACCGCTGCAGATCCAAGTCTCAGGAATTATAAATATTTTTACAGTAACAGTTTTTGAAATTTAAGAGAGCAACAAAGGGAAATTGAGTGACTCTTGCAGTTTTTCAAGGTTTGAGCGGAAGGCTGGGTGGGGTGGGGATGGGGGTGTATCCTTGTGTGATGTTTGAAATGAAATTCCACTTCCAAGATTCCAGTTCTATTTGAAATCTGTCATTTTTAAAATTAATAACTGTTTTCCTTTAATACAGTCTGTGTAAAGAAACCCAATCTACTTCTGAACAGTTCTCCTTCCTTCCCAGATACATGGAAATTCACTACTGTTGCTGACAAACAAATTGCCACAAGATTTGTCATACAAATCACATTATGAGAGGTTCCAAAATCTTGACAACGTTGACAGTTGTTTTCAGCAAATGGCTGCTTTACTCTGTACTGTCAATGTTGATGTCCTTGTGCACATGTAAAAGAGCAATGTGATTAAGGCAAGCTTGTCCACGCTAGATCTGAGCCAAGTTTTCCGTCTCCGCGTGGCACTGAAAGATTGCTCAGCTGTTGCAGATAAGGCAGGAATAGCTAGCAGATTTCTGCCATTTAAAAAAAAAATTCTCCGGGCATGCATTTCTGCAGGAATTTACCAACATCTGCTGCTGACCTAAAGTTTTCTATAGAAGTAGCATATTTAATTTACATAAGTAGTTGACAACGATGTTGGTCAGGACTCATTTCCTTAGGAAATAATGAGATGCGTTGACCAGGAGGAGAGAGGTTGGAGTGGAATAACATCTATCTTCTCTAAATTGTTATTGGAGCTTCAGGCCTCGTACTTTTTTGGCCCATACTAAATTTATTTTTCTGCATGTTCTCTAAATTATATTTCGATAGAGAAACTTTTAAGAAAGAAGAATAAAGAGCTGAGAGATTTTGGTGATTCCACAGAAGGCCTACACTTCACACTTCTCTTTTTTTTATAGGCTCTCTGAAAATGTTTGATTTTTGGAAGCTAATTTATTCTGGAAGAATTTTGTAGTTGAATTTTAGTGTGATTTAAAATTGTCATATGTGCTATCCATAAAAGAACATACAGGATTTAGGTATTTCCTGTTGTCAAGGTAACCTTGATAATCTCTAGTTTCATTTTGATTTTGGGCATCAGTTTATCTATCATTTTATTTACCACTACTGCTTTTTGAAATTTGTCCTCTGTCTATTTTGGTCTTTGTTTCTCTTGAATTAGGACTATTCTTCAGGTAAAAATACAAAACTTAAGTTAATCTTGACAGCCCAAACCTGCCTTGTAGTAATGCATTTGTTATTTGATTCATCTATTCTTAATCTCGGTCACCTTCTAGTACAGCTGCCTGCATTAACAGCCTGACTTGTCTTTGAAAATCTTAAGCCACATTCTTTGGAACAGTTGCTTCGTGTTGGTTGAAATTCTCAGTGGCACTTTTTTCCATTCACAGGAGCCAACAGCCTCCATAGCAGACACATAGTTTCCAAAAACTTAGGCATGGTTCATGATTCCTGAATCTCAAACATTTTTTTGTAGGAATTGGAATACCACATACACTGTCTGAAACCTTTGTGCTGAAAATTATAATAAAAACATGGACAGCCATACTGTATGGTTAAATTAACATACATAATTCAAAAATATTGTCATTTTTAGAGCTTAGTGGAGGGACACAATTTGAAAACCCCCTCGAAGAAAAATGAACCCAATGGCCATGAGCAAGTAATTAGTTAAAGATATTAGCTAAAATTTTCTTTCAGGAAAATCTTTGGATGAACGGAGTTGTGAAGTAGAAACCTGATTGCTTTTATAAAACAACTCTTTATTGTCTAATCTACATTCACATTTTCCTGTGAACACCTTTAGGTTGTACTAAAAATATAGCAATTGAAAGTTCAAATTTTAAGACCCAAATTACTGCCTTTCAGATCCATTGAGACATCTAAAAAATGGGTCAAGGTAACAATGCATAATTTGATAAGTTAACAAAAAACTTGCTAATGGAAATAAAATGAAAATCAATATAATTGTGATAACCTTTAACACCTGTCTTGTTTCTATTGTCAGTTATACATTTTAGGAAGCAAAATTCCTTGTGAAATATTTGTAACCGCCAGCATCTTTCTTTATGTTCATGTAGCCAAGGAGAAGAAAAGAGAAATTTACCAAAAGTGTTCAGATCAAGCCACTGAGTAAAAAGAAAAAAAAGTGGTTTATTTAAGAAAGACAGTAAATAACAGAAAAGCAGAATATTTATCAATACAGAGCATGCAGGCAGGAAAAACATGGATATACTTTCTTCTTTTTGCTGCCAATTTTCGTTACACAAAATTTCTCAAAGTTTTGTTTTGTAAGCTTTCATAAGGGTTATATTGACTATGATGTTTTGCACTTGACAACAGATTATAGACTGGAAATAAAAAATTATCATTATGAAAAATTTAAAGTTCTCATATTAGCTTTATCTTTGGGATCCAATTTGTTTTTATTTCCAGAAGTTTATAATCTCGTTGAAACTCAAATATTATGTGAATATCTTCCCACTGCTTTTATCCAATCCATTTATAGATAAATCATTGATATACAAAATAGAGTGTTAGGAAAATAAAACTGTTTTTTTTGTGTAAACAGCTTAAAAAGAAATTCCTTTCTCTGAGTGTATACTTATAATAAACATGCTCTTAAATAGCATTTTTGAATTTACCTCCCAACTCAATAGCTGTCAGGAAATAAGGATAAGTTGTCTTTCATGATCTTGAGGGGAATATTAGAAATATATCACAGACTTAGTTCAAACAATTGTACTTCCCACTATTCTATCTCTCCAAAGATCCATAAAGCTCCACTTTGTAAAGTGGATTTACTAGAGGACGTGAAGGCTTCTCATTTGCTTTTGAACTTTCACATGATACTGGGAATTTCATGAGACAAAAGCAATGTTATCAATCATGCTGTAAATTCTTATATGACAGTTTTATTATGTTTTCCTGGGATGTGCAAGATGAAATCCCCTTTACTGAATATTTCTAGAGTTGGAAAATATTTTACTGGTTGGTTGGTTTTTAGTATAACGCAAAGTACCTACCCGGTTTTGGAAATCGAATATACAATAAATGGCCTCCTGTGGATTGGAGCATCTTTCTCTCCAGCGTCTAAATCTCCCATGAGAGGTCTAGGCCACTCTGCTATGACCTTATTTATGGAGAATAGAAACTCATTCTTTATAAGACCTATAAAGGGAGGGAGGGTAGAGGGTAATTAAGTACACCAAAAATGTAAAAGTTGTATGTTATACTCTTTTTTTAGTGTGTGGTACTGGGGATAGAACCCAGGGGCATTGTACCTCCAAGTTACATCCCCAGCCCTATTTCTTAGTCCATTTATTTATTTATTTATTTATTTATTTATTTATTTATTTATTTTGTGGTGGTACTGGGGTTCCTGGGAGCCCATCTACCTCCAGGCTAAACTCCCAGTCCTATTTTATTTTTATTTGAAAACAGGGTCTCCTAAGCCAGTGCAGCTGGCTTCGAACCTGCGTGATCCTCCTGTCTCCACCTCCCAAGCGCGGGGATTACAAGTGTGTGCCACCATGCCCGGCTTTAGTCCCTTTATTTTTGAAACAGGGTCATACTGAGTTGCAAAGGTCCTTGCTAAGGAGCTAAGGCTGTCCACGAACTGTGATCCTCCAGTCTCAACCTCTCCAATGCTGGGATTACAAGTGTGCCCCACCATGCCCGGCTGTTATACTCTTTTGACAAGATTATCAAATGTAATTAAGAAGCTGCAGTGGCCCTCTGTCATCTATAGAATAAAGTTTAGATTCCTTAGCGTGGCACATAAAAACCACCTACTTTTGAAACCTTTGCACACCACTCTTTCATAGTTACCCGAGGCTACGAATTACTAAATATTATCCATTCTCTGATCATAGATGGAATGTCTTCTTGCAGAAAAGCATTTTGAATTTTGTCCACATTAGGAGCAAGTATTCATTCTTTCAAGATAGGGTCCAAATGATACCTCCTTGGGGAAATCTCCTGACCATCCTGGACAGTCAGTTCCACTTTCACTTTATTCCTATTTTTAACACTGATTTATACTTTAACACGCTGCATAGTGCTTGAAGATGCATTTATCTCCAAAGCAAGCCTATGAGTCTTTTGAACGTAGGGATTATATACTATCCAGTTTTGTATTTCTCATACTTCGCACGGTTCCTGCCTTATGAGAGGTGCTATATAAATATTTATTGAAGAAAATGTAGTTCTGTATCCTATTTGTGCTCCCTGCTCAGACTGTTGGTGAACGTCTATCATCAGAATCTCTGATATTAGGCATGTTGAAAACATCTGTCTATAAACAAAACATTCTCTATGTATATTATGGACATTCAGGAGCCCTGACGAAAACAATTTACCTTAAATAATGTATTTACTTTCATGTGCAGTTCTGTTTGTGAGCCAACATCATTGCTTTTAACATCACACTTCATAGGAAAGAGCTTATTCAGGTACATTGCAACTCATAAAGAAGTCGCAGAGCCAGGTATGGTGTTGCACACCCATAATCTCAGTACTTGGAAGGCTGAGACAGAAAGGTCACAAGTTTGAGGCCAACTTCACTAACTTAGCAAGACTCTCAGCAACCTAGTGAAACTCTGTATCAAAATAAAGAAGAAAAAGGAGTAGAGTTCAGTTCAGAGTTAAAATGCCCCTGGGTTCAATCCTTAGTGCAAAAAAAAAAAAAAAAAAAAAGCATAGCAGAACCCACATGCCTACCTTTTAAAAAAAAAGTATTCATTATAGTTCAGAATTGAAGTTGGGAGAGAAAATGAACAAGACATCACAAAATACTAATGCCTTATATAACAACTCATACTAATGCCTCATATAACATATAACCACTCAGGCCGGGCGTGGTGGCGCACGCTTGTAATCCCTGCGCCTGGGAGGTGGAGACAGGAGGATTGCACAGGTTTGAAGCCAGCCGAGCTGGCTTAAGAGACCCTGTTTCCAAATAAAAAAAATATGAAAAATAGGTCTGGGAGTGTAGCCCAAAGGTAGAAGGGCTTCCAGGAACCCCAGTACCACACACACACACACACACAAAATAACAACTCAGCATTACAAGCATTGAGACCATAGCTAAGAATAAATGAAGTTATCAAAAGTGCCTAGAAATGCAAAGAAAGCGGGGTAGAAAAAGGTAAAAGCCTTTCATTTGTCTACACAGATGCAGCTTACTCATTTTTATTTTACATACAATTCTAACAAGCTTTTGTTTGTTTATTTTCATGTTTTTGTAAGATTAACAGTGGTAATTATTCAAATATGCAATTTTAGGACTTTTAGATTGAGGAAAATGAAATGGGAAATACCAACTGATGATTCCAGAATATCAGAAAAAACAATATTTTTTAAAAAGATAAAAAGGATCATCTGTAAGACTTCAGTATAGTTCTACATAATCTAGTTTTACCTGTGAATTAACCAAGCCTAGAAGGCATTCCTTGATTTCTTCACTCTCCCAAGTAACTACCCATTTATTATCTTCTCTCTTCCCCAGATCATTTGCCCAGACTTTGTTCTGTTAAATGCACAGGGTCTTATTTCTCAAGCCCTTAGAGATGAGCGTTCATGAGGACATAAGCACAAGGACAATTTATGAATGTACTGTCTGGGTAGATTATTGTCAACACACACACACACACACACACACACACACACATACACACACACACACAAAAAAAAAAAACTGCATCTGAATTCCTGGAGCTCCTTCTAGTTCCCCCAAGGAACTCCCAGATGTGTCCAAGTTTTACCTGACTTCTCTTTGCATTTGCTGCTTAAATACCTCTGACACCTGCATGCATACCTGCCCTGCCAGATCACTGGGTGGGTGTGGTCTCTGTATGACCATTCCTCCCTGGGACCTTCCATTGCTAACAAATTCTGGACAATATGACTATAGAAATTTGGAAGTTGGGGGCTACAACTTTGAACAACTCTGAATTTGAGAGCTGGTCATTGGAAATCTCCAAGGAAATTACCAGAGTTACAGTGGCTCTAGAAGTTCAAGGGAGCAGCAAAGATGGCCACAGGAACTGTACCATCTTCACAGTGGTATTGGCTTTTAGGCTATGAACTACAGTGGACACAATCTCCACTGTGCAATGAATGATTCTCTTTTTAAAAAATTCCATGTTGTGACTTTCATAACTTGCCTCATTGATTGTCATAACTCTGTGCAGACAAGAATTCTTTAGTATGGAGTGTGGCTCGACACTGCTCTGACCCCCAGCCTAAGAGTGTGCCTGGGGCTTTCCTTTGTGTAGCATTGTTTTGCTGACTGTGAATTTTGAACTACCAGTGTTATCACCTTCCACTTAGTGATAATTTACTATTCTATTCCATGCTTATGTTTTAGATTGAGCACTGATGGTACAATTTATGCACTTTTATGTGCATTCCTGCTTGCTTAGATAAAATTACAACACATGGCTTCATTAGTGAGATGCGTCTGTTCACATGGAAAGGCACATTTCCTGCTGCTTCTTTCTCCATTCCCAGCACACTGCAACAGGAACTGTAGCATCTCCACAGTGGTATTGTCCTTTAGGCTGTGAGCTACAGTGGACACAATCTCCGCTATGCAGAGATCGCATTATGAAAATGTTGCTTTGGGAAAGGAATGGTGCCATTCCCTGAATGGTGTTTATTTAGTTCTATGAAGTGGGCCATATATAACTTAGCCACTCTATCCAAAGTCTACCTTTCACTTCAGATGCAAACATTATCTCAAAATCTAGAAACTTTCTCCATTGGAACTGTCACAGATATACAGAATAGTGAGCCACCCCAGAGGAAAATTTTGGTCCTGTGGGAACTAAAAATTATTCTCACAATTAGGCAATACTCATTTGGGGGGGGGGACTTGTGGATTGTAGTCTTCAATGAAAATACATTTTGCAAACGTAACGTGCTCAACTTCTACAATTAATATTTCACTTACAGTCAGTAGACAACTTCACAAGAAGTAGGACCATGGAAACAGTATGCAGAAGTGACAGAAAAGAAGAGAGAAGTTCTAAAGGGCAGAGTTAAAAGCTCTCACATTTGGCTATTATGCATTTTATTTTATTATTGTTATTTTTGTGGATTGAACCCATGGATATCCTACCTCTGAGCTATACCCCTAGCCATGCTTTATTTTGAAACAATATCTCATTGTTGAGGGACTTACTGAATTTCTGAGGGTGATCTGGAACCTGAGATCCTCCTGTTTCAGCCTCCCAAGTACTGGTATTAAAGATATGCATCACCACACCTGGCTTTAACCATTTTATTGAAGTTATAAAAATAATCATAAAGCCATAATAGGTATAAAGTTAATTTGCTGAAGCCATCTCTAATTTTTAAAAAGTATTTATATATTTAGTAGTTTTTAAAGTTATAAAAATAATGAGTAATGAGTTTAAATTGGTAATAAAATGTCTACTGTCAAAGAAAAAACCAAAAAAAGAGCAGTATTCACTGCTAAATTCCACCAAACATTTAAAGAACTAATATCAGTTATTCATAAATTATTCCAAAAAATTGAAAAGGAAGTAATTATTCCAAATGAACCCCATGAGACTACTATTACCCTAGTATACCAATTGGCTAAAACACAACAAGAAAACTACAGACTAGCATCCTTGATTAGCATAGATGTGAAAACCATCAACAAAGTACTAACAAGTGGAATCCAAAGGGACATTAAAAGATTATTCAGCACAATCAAGTGGGACTCAGCTCATGGATGCAAGGATGGTTCAACATACAAATCAGCAAATGAGATATAACATAGCAAGAGAATGAAAAAGAAAAGCATGTGATCATCTTAATAGATGCAGAAGAGGAATTTGATAAAATTCAGCATTTGTTTATAAAAATGCTGAGCAAATTAGGTTTAAAAGAAATGTACTTCAACATAATAAAGGCCACTTATGAAAAACCAATGGCTGACATCATACTGAGTGGGGAAAAGCTGAAAGCTATCTCTCTAATGACTGGAATAAGAAAAAGGAGCTTACTTTCTTCCTTTTTATTCAACACAGCATTGGAAGTACTAGCCAAAACAATCAGGCAAGAAGTTCTGGTGGGCTATTGTGGTAGGGTGACTGCAGATAAGAATTATCTGCTGTATATTTTAAAAAGCGAGAAGAATTTGAATATTTTCAGGATAAAGAAGTGATAAATTTTTGAGGAGATAGGTTTAACCTGATTTAATCATGACACAAAATATATAGAATGGAAACATCACATGGTATCCCATAAATAAAATTAATTTTTATATTTATGTGTATTAGTTAAAATTTTCTTTTCTTTTTTTGGTGGTACTGGGGTTCCTGGAAACCCTTCTACCTCAGGGCTACACTCTCAGACCTATTTTTTATATTTTTATTTGAAAACAGGGTCTCTTAAGCCAGGGAGGCTGGCTTCAAACCTGCACGATCCACCTGTCTCCACCTCCCAAGTGCAGGGATTATAAGCATACACCACTACGCCCAGCAAAATTAATTTCTAAATTATAAATATGTTATGATTTCTGTAGTTGTCTTGTTGCTCCATAAAAGGCGACTTCCTACCCAATGACCTCTAAAGTTCCTTTCAGCCCTTAATTCCAGTAGTTCTTATATTGTATTTTTTTCTTAGAGAATCTCTCAGGATGTTTAATTCTGCTTCCCATAGAAGAAATAGTGTTGAGGTGGCCGTCAGACAGATGGCAATCCTCATGGAAGGGTCTGATACCACTGACATAACCACTCAGTAAATGCTTTTTGGCATGAGTCTAAGATCTAATCAAATTTGACTCAGTGTAGAACATCGTACATAAAATTTCTACCCTTTCTATTGTATTTCTAATTTTTAACAGAAAAATAGCAGCACTGACATCTTTTTATTTTATATTTTATACTTTTATTGGTGCATTTTATTTGTACATCATTGTGAGGTTCAAAGTGATACAAACATACATGCACACAGCACTTGCCGTGTTTCCCTCCTTCCAGTAAATGTTAGTGAAATTGATAGTGATTCCTTCATACATGGGCACAGCATAATTTGAAAAGGTCCTTTCATCAGTTCTTTCCTTTTCCCCTCCCTTTCACTCCCCCAATCCCTTTCCACTATTCTGGTCTCTCTCTCCATTCATCTAACCTCCATATTGTTTCCTATTTACTCTCTAGCTTCCACATATGAGAGGAAACATACAACCCTTGACTTTCTGCGACTGGCTGATCTCGGCATAATATTCTCTAGTTCCATCCAGTTTTCTGCAAATGACATAACTCTACTCTTTATGATCGCGTAAAGTCCAATTGTATGTAGATAGATACCAAATTTTTTCTATCCGTCTGCGAATGGACACCTGGGTTAGTTCCATAATTTGCATCTTGTGAATTGTGCTGCTCTAAACATGGATGTGCATGTATCTCTATGGTATTCTGACTTAGTTCTTCTGGAAAGATACTGAGGAATGATATAACTGGGTCATATAGTGGATACATTCCTACCCTTTGGAGGAACCTCCATATTGATCTCCATAGTGATTGTCCTACTTTACAATGCCTCCCAATAGCATATAAGGGTTCCCACTTTCCCACACTTCACCATCATTTAGTAATGTTTGTATTATTGATGATGATTGCCATTTTAATTGACATCTTTAAGAAGGACTTATAATCATTAATGTTTCCTATTTGAATTTAAGGCTGAGAGGAACTTTGAAAGTCATTGGGGATGAAGTTGCCTTTTATGGAATAAAATAAAAGAACTGGGGAAATCATAACCTATTTATAATTTTAAATAAATTTAACAGATACACATAAATATAAAAATTGTATATTCTGAAAACATGTGCCAGAAATTTCATTGCCTAGAATGTGGCAGACTGGAGAGTCTTAGTTTTAGAGAACCTTGCAAATACTGGTAGGTATTTTTTCCATGTTAGCCTAATTCAGCTTCTCTAATGCCTCTGCAGTTTCTAATAAACATTTGGAAAAGTGGAAATTTAGCATTTTATTTTTTATTTTATTTATTCATATTTTTGCAGCACTGGGGATGACACCTAGGGGCATTCTACCTCCAAGTTACACCTACAGCCCTATTTTAGTCCTTTTACTTTTTGAAACCGGGTCTCACTGAGTTGCGAAGGGCCTCACTAAGTAGCTGAGGCTGTCTGCACACCGTGATTCTCCAGTCTCGGCCTCCGGAATGCAAGGGTTACAAGCATGAGCCATATGTCTGGCTGAAATTTAATATTTTCGATAAATGTTTTTAAATTTGAAAAAATTCTAGCTTAGATTAACTTTATCAGATATTTATTAAGTTCACTGATATAAAGTAGGCTTTCTCTTATGCCTTTTGGATTTAAATTTAAAAAATGTCATCAGATTTTTTTTATTTTACTTATTTTTTCCTCCTCCTCCTCCTCCTCCTCCTCCTCCACCTCCTCCTCTTCCACTTCCTCTTCCTTCTTTTTTTAAACTGGGAATGGTACCCAGGGGCAATCTACCTTCAAGCTACACCCTTATCCATTTTAGATGTTTTTTTTTCTAATTGTGAAACAGGATCTAAGTTCTGAGGCTGGCTTCGAACTTGAGATTCTCTTATCTCTGCTTCCCAAATACTGGAATTACCGCCATGCATTACCATGCCTGGCTCATCATTCTATTTGAGGTCATTTATATCTCGAAAGCAAAAAAACTTTCATCTTTGAAAAATTTAATAGAGTGCCAGGCATGGTGGTGCACACTTGTAATCCCAGCATTTGGGAGGCTGAGACAGGAGGATCGGGGTTTGTGGACAGCCTCAGCTACTTAGTGAGGCCCTCTGCAACTCTGTGAGACTCTGTTTCAAAATATAGAATAAAAAACAGGGCTTAGGGTGTAGCTCAGAAATAGAATGCCCCTGAGTTTCATCCCCAGTACTACAGACAAAAAAAATTGAGTAGAATGGAAAACAAAAATAAGGTGTTAATAAAGGAATATATTTTGTATAAAATTACTGTTAAGACTGGTAGATTCTAATCAACAAAATCTCCATAATGAGTGTCCAACAAATGAACATTTAGTAAATAGCTATAATTGGTGTCATCAGCGTGACGTCTTAAATATTAAAGGTAAAGTACCAAGGATATAAGAGTATGTGGCTATTTTATTTTTTGTAACAAGAATGATTTGAATAAGTGCACATACTGGGCTTTGCTATTTTTGCAGAATTAATAATTACATGTGAAAAAATAGTCACAAGGAAAGCCCAAGAAGGTAAACGTTGGCCGGCTTCAGATTAACAATATTCTAGATACAAACTCTTTCCTGTGGGTCGACACTGTTGACTATGGTGAAAGTCAGTTATGTGCAAGCATTAACTTCAAACAAACCTTCCTCAGGCTGCATCTGGTGCATAAGGTGAAGTGAAGCCCCGTGTTTGCCCCAGTAAGTGCAGGTTCCCTAGAAGGAAGACAAGCAGGTTTTCAAAGGGAGCGTTTGCCTGCAGTGCCTTAGATAACTCACTCATGTCACAGGGGATAATTTCCTTGCAACCATTGAGATTTTTGTTATTTTTCTTCTGGGAGAGGAATAGATGGGTTTATTTTAAGTACTGGGCAAAGGGATCATTAGTGGGAATTCTACAAGAAACTATTCAAGATGAGAGCTAGACAGGAATCATCATATTCTTAAGATAAGTTACTTCAAAATATGAGTACAAATACTCTTCAAATGTTGGATATTTTCCCTTTTTTTTCTCTACTTTTTTTCCTTTGAGGGCAGAGGAAACACTTAAAATAATGACTGGGGATAATGGTATTTATAGGCTAGAATTGCCTGGCAGTCCCTTTTTCCATCCTTAAATAAACAGAAGGCCGTATGTAAAATCACCATTATATACTGCGAGTATTTTAGATATGACTTTTTTGTTTGGAATGTTCCTGACATCACCTGCAAAGATCAAGGGTGCCACCTTAATGCTCCTGCCTGAGTCCACAGAAGGCACTGAGAGAAGCAGACTGTGGTATGTACTTTGGCCATCCAATTAAGAAACTCACCCGCAGGCTAATACATCCAGAAATGCAGGTCAGTACTGTGCCAAGGTTGTGTGCCAACTGCTCGAGATCACTTGGGCCTCCACTGGCAGCTCCGAGCACATTTCTGGTTTACGACCCCCAGAATAACTCTGAACTGTTACTGAGAATCAGGCCACTCACTAAGTCAAAAGAAGCACCTCATTTTCACCAGGTCTATTCTGCAAAAAATAGTGACCAGGAGTTCTCCTTTCCTTTGACTCAGTGCTGCTTGGGTTAGCTCTCCAGAAAAACACATTTGCAGCTGGTGGGGCACTGCTTTATTGCCCATTGTGGAATGCATGCCAAATAAAAAACATCATGATCTGAAATAGGCAATCATATATGCTTTTCAGGTTACTCAGATGTCCCAACAAGCATCACCAACCATCGATACAAGAAATTCTGCTCTAAGCTGTTAGCGTGTTACAGCCCGTGACTTTTCAACTCAGGGAACGGTACTCATTTCTCTCTCTGTCCCATTCAGAACAACTTTTCCTTTATTGCATTTAGAATGGTGTAACTGAAAGGCAATAAGGAAAGGCAATATCACAGAGCGGTTCACATTACGCTGAATTTCATTGTAGTCTGACATTGTGAGTGAACCTTTGGAATCCTTGAAAGCAGCATAAAGGCAAAGCCTGCTTTTAATGGATGGAAGGAAAATATTCTGACACAGTGAGAAGTGGGATGACTTCTAGAAATCATGACTTGAAAACATTTTCCAAACAAATACTATTTCTGTTGTCCCAATTCACAAGATGATATTAAAACTGCCTGCCATGGGCCCGAACTACTAAAAATTTCCCCCTAAAGGTAGAGCTTCATTTTTAAATATATAGAGTGATCTACGACCCCTCCAAATTCTGGGGAAAAAAAATTTCTACTCTTTCTTATTTTCTCTCACAAACCTATTATGTCAAAAGACATCAGAGTCTGGTGGCTATGACAGTATTCACTTTCATCTGTTCCTTTTCTGGTTGTCACAAGGAGTTTTATAATTACACAATTTATCTTTTATAATTACAAAATATATCTTTTTAATGATAAGTAACAAATCACTTTATTGTATCCATTATCCTCTGCTTTTGAAATACATGGGGTGGTATATTCTTAGGTTTTAATTATTTTAGAGAACTGCTGCAGGCATATTTTTCAACTACCATGAGAACTTAGTGTAAGGTGATAGATGGACCACCAACATGATGGCCTTCTCTCCGAGTATTATGGTTTACATTAGAAATGAACACGTTTACTATGATGGAGAGCTTAGAGTAGGAGTTATAGACTTTTGCAGGATGTCAGGAAAAGAATCTCTCCTTTTACTAATACAAACACAAACTTATTTTTCTTCTTTTTTACCTTCTCTACTGCTACTGTGTCCCTGTTCTACATGTTTCCCCAACTAACCTCTTCTGTTGTTATGCCTGGCACATAGTAGGTGCAGAGTCAATATTTGTGTGCATGAATGGAGGAAGGACAGACTTTCAGGATACAAGGGCTTCTTGGTTCACTTGAGTCCCCTGGCTCTTAGCAGTGTTCAGTGAATAAACTGGATACGTTGTTGACAACTTTCTTTGCTCTTTGTGTGCCCAAGCTAAGAATAAACAGCACCAAAAGGAAGGGAGTGCTTCATTCATCAGGCGAATTACACCATCATAAACTCACCAAAGTGTACCACACAGAGCCAGTGATCACAGAAGACAGGCAGCTGGGCCCTGTCATTAAATATAGAAGCCTGTCTTCACTGTTTTTGTCCAAACAGACTCTCTGTATTTTGGAAATTTCCACCACGCTTCCTTTGGAGTTGCTTCTTTTCTCAAGATACCAAGGCTAGAGCTTTACAAGAGAAGATTTGATCAAGGAAAATGATTAAACAATGGTTGCAGGGCCCCTCAGCCCTTGAGGGATTTGTGGTGTTAATTTCTCCATAACTTTTATGTCCCAGAAAATTTTCTTCTCGTTCTATTTTATGTTTGAGATTTTTGGGGTCTCTATTGAAAAGTGGTCTCTTCAGGGCAAAAGTACCCAATATAAGAGAGTGTTCAGTTTGCAATCAAGACAGCAAGGAGACTAGAAACTCTGAACTCTTTTTTTTTAAAAAAAAAATAAGAATTAAGAACAATAACTAAATGGTTCTTCTTTTTCCTGACTGAATAAAAGTGATAACCTCTTCTGCTTGTATCTTTAACTGAACATCAATGATGTGGAAACTCAGGCAGACCAGGTAAAGTTACTTGTGGATTGCCAGAAATATTTTATACCCAAAGGCTCATTACTTTTGTTGTTAAGTCATTGTGTGTGGGTGTGGGAATATCAGGTACCATCTTTATTTTCGGTTATTTAAGGTATGAGACATTTAATCCTTCATGTAGTACTGACAATATTTTTAAAGTTTTATAGTTTAAAAATATGATCACGCACCATATAGTAATATTTTGGTCAATGATGGATTACGTATATGGCAGGGGTCCCATTGGATCCGCTCCTAGTGACATAGCCATCTGAGTTAGTGTGAATATAGCCTGATATTCACAATGACAAAATTGCCTTATTATGCACTTCTCAGAATTGATCTCCATTATTAAGTGACACATAACTATATCTTAAGATACAGTGCAATATTTGAATTAAATTGTATAGAAATAGGTTCTAGAAGCTAAAAATATTTTCACTATTTAAAAATGTTTTATGGCCAGGCGTGGTGGCACACACTTGTAATCCCAGCATTCGTAAGGCAGAGACCAGAGGATGGGGTTTGCAGACAGCCTCAGCTACTTAGCGAGGCCCTTCGCAATTCAGCGAGACCCTGTTTCAAAAGTTTACTAAAAAATAGGGCTAGGGATATAGCTCAGAGATACGATGCCCTGGGTTTCATCCCCAGTATCTCTAAAATAAAAATAAATAAAAATGTTTTATGGATAGTTTTTAATACTACTAAGAATATACTATAATAAAGAGTTAGGTGAGAATAATGGTGAAGCCACAGCACAGGCAGGGGTGACGTTGAGACAGCCGGGTGTACTCTAGGCAGTCCTTCCCTCCAGGGGAGAGATCTAGTGTCCATGGGTTCCTTGTACAGATGACTGTACTACTTTCTTTCCCGTAATACCTGGCACTTAATGTAGCTGGCATAAGCTTCTATATTCTTATAGAATACTCATGTTACAAAAGTAAAATGGAATAGAGTACATTATGTGGAAGTTGTTTGGAAACTAGAAAATAGTGCTCTAATCTGAAATAATATTTAAGAAGATAGCATATAAGTTGGTTTCAAAATTTAAATGCTTTTTTCAGGGAAATTTCACTTGGTGGTCAATTTGGATTTCTATTGCAATCTGTGTCCCTTGACGTTTGAGGTAAGTCTCAAGGCGGTCAGGACTTATACATTTTAAGAGCTCCTTACTTACCTGAATATTGGTGTTTTGGTAATATAAACTCTTTGGCAGAAAATGTAACTGAAAAACTTTTAGGGAATTTAAACAGTAGGATTTCATCCAGAGTTTTATTACTGTTTAGCATGCATTTTTTTAAAAAAATACTTGGATCTCTTTTTCTATCTCAGAATATATTGGAAGAAAGAATGTGAAATGCTCTTAGATACAGGCACAGCATTAGAGGTGTCTTAACTGAGAACCTGGGACTAAAAGAGGAAATAGTCAACTTAAAGGGCAAACAGGACACAGTCAAATAACACAAGAGTGGATGGTCACAATAATGAAACAGCACATCCAGTTAAAATTTATATCCTAAAAGTTACCTGGATACAGGTAAATTCAGTTATAAAATATTTTGAAGCTATTTATTTAATCAGGAAAGTTAAATTTAAATGTTTTATTGGTCTCCATACTCAATGAATATATATTTGGAAAATGCACATTTGTAGCCCATCTCATGAAGGGCATCTTCACTCACTCTTTTACTTTATTTTTTTTATTTATTTTGGATGGTTTTCTTTTTTTTCTTTTTTTCTTTTTCTTTTTCCTTTTTTTAACAATTTTTTTATTGAACATAAATAGTATACATTTAAACTATATTTGGTGCCCTCTTTCCCCTGCCCCCGTTTTCCCTTCCCCCCTCCCACCAATGGTTGTCCAGGTTAACCATGTCTTATTCATAATTTTGCACATGTTCAGATGTAGACCCTCATTAATCAAGATCAGCCTTCCTCCTCTCCTATCTTTCAATTCAAACTTTGCTGGTATTTCCCCTCCATTATCTGGAGTCCCACTGATATCCTCTGTGTTTCCTAGTTTGGGCATATTAGAGGAAATATATGTACCTTCTCCTTCTGTGCTTGGCTGATCTCACTTAACATAATGTTCTCCAGGGCTTTCCATCTTCTTGCAAATGATATAATTTTGTTCTTCTTTATGGCTGAATAGAATTCCATTGTATGTATTTCCCACAGTTTTGCTATCCATTCATCTGTTGAAGGTAATCTGGGTTGGTTCCATATTTTGGCTATTACAAATTGTGCTGCTATGAACATAGGTATGCATATGTTGCTGTATTTCTCTGAATTCAACCCCTTTGGAAAGATACCCAGGAGTGAAGGTAAGCTTCTTTCTTCTTCTAGGGCCTTTCCAGATTCAGTTCTCAGAGGCTTTCACACAAATCAAAGAATTTTTTGGTAGATTATAATATATTAAAACACTCATCAAAAGGATGAGAGTTGATATATAGGATATCTGGAAAAATTTATAGTAAACATGCTTCTTCCTCTCTTCCCTTGATGCTAATAGGCTTGCTAATAGAGTGCAGATGTAACCCACCAAGGCAAAGTCTATTAAAGCCAATCTACTACCAACAATAGCAGAGAGAGAGAGAGAGAGAGAGACAGACAGACAGACAGACAGACAGACAGACAGAGAGAGGTGTGTTCCTGCAAATATGTCAAAATATCAGGTATTTTTAAAATGTTACACTGAAAAGAATTTAGTATGTTAATAGTACTTTAAGAGGGTGGTGCCTTTTATTCTTTCTAAATAATGACTGCTCTCCATAGAGGATTAATTGTCTGTTTAGTGTTTAGTGAGAAGGGAACTAGCATCGATCTAAGGAGACCCTCCGCTACCCATCATGAGATAAGTTTGACCACTGAGGCCTCTTTTCTTAATGTTTACCTCTCGAACACACCCATCCATCGTACTTAGAAATACCAAATTACTCCTGCAAACAAAATAACCCCACCAGCATGTGGCACCTGTAGAGCGCCAACAGGGACCCGGGAAAGTAATGACCTTGTGACCTTCTGGTGTCTTCTCCTCAGGATGAGGCGTGGACTGTCAGAAACCAATGGATTAATAAGAGGCTTCATTTTTGCTCTCAGACTTAGGATTTGCTTAATATGTGAATGTCATCAGTATGACAAAACTCATCCGAGTTATAGTAAGAATTTGGCTGATCTGTGAAGAATATTGCAAAGTGAATTTACCCGTGATCTTAAAAAAAAGAGACTCGATTGTGCATATTTATTCCTGCAATTTGGCCATCTGTACCAACTCCCCAAAGTGCCAAATCACCAATCTGATGGACTACATGGAAATTGGCCATTAAGATGCCTCCCTTAAGCAGGCACAGTGGGGCAACTTCTATAATCCCAGTATTTGGGAGGCTGAGAAAGGAGGATGGCAGTTTGGAGGACAGCCCTAGCAACTTAGCGAAACCCTGTTTCAAAATATAAATAAATAAATAAGTAAAGTCGAGGGAGGAAGCTTAGAGGTATAATGCCTCTGGGTTTAATTGCCTCCAAAAAAGCCTTCCTCTGGAAAACTGACACTGTTACTCCAGGCTACTCAGTTTAGGCTTGGAGACTGTACATGAAATAGCACGCTATTTTTGTGGTGAAAAAAAAAAGTGCATCAGGAGGGCAACTATATACTAAGCTACCCTTCCAGTTTGACCCTGTCCTTAGGTTTTTATTGCCTGAACTGGCACCAAAGAAACTCCTTGAAAATAACACATTCCTTGTCCATTCAGTGGTTAATGATGCTTAAAAAAAATTGCAGTTTTTGTGACTGTGACCTAAATTATGCCAGAAGCTGTAAAACCATGGTTTCTTTAAATTCAAATATGACCCACATGCTTTAAAACTACTACACTGACCCCACAGTGCAGTCGCCGAGTATGCGTGTCCTCACATAAACACGCGCGCGCGCGCACACACACACAACCACTTGGCATTAAATGACTCGATACAAGAAATGGTATTTTTCAGACTTCCATGTTAAAGAAAAGGCTCATGAAAGAGATGTAAGTGAGCTTTAAGCCAAACATTTGTTTGGCTTTGCTGCAGCAGGCTGCAGGAATGTAAACTTTTTTTTTTTTTTTTCAATGACTTCAGCTCCTAATTTGAAAGCTAGGATTTTTAGGAGTGAGCAAGAGACTATATTTGGCCAAAAAATTCTGCTGGCTTTACTTAGCCAATCTGCACATTCAAAACAATACTTCTTTATCAAAAAAAAAACAATAGTCTGTTTTATTCACAGCACATGTAGAAGTTGGAACATCGACTGAATTCCACTTTCTTCTCTCGCAGTGTGTCTGTAACCAGCTAATGAGCTGCAACAGAGCCTGGCCTTCATTTTCAGCAAATTAAGTTCATCCCTCACAGGAATTGTGGTCTGGCCGTGGCACCGCTCCTAGGTATGGGTGGGACTTGTTTCTTCTACCAGTTGTAGGTTAGCCACATGGGTACGTGCTGTCGCACCACACAACAAAATTTTTCTCTATAATAACCCGTCTAAGTAGCCCTTTACCCCACAAAAGTAGATCCCGTTTAATTTACTTTGTGTTTATAGCACTCCCTCTCAAACCACATCATTGGCACCGGCTGATATTTATACAACTTTTTATTTTAAACTATTTATTTCGACTTGAGACTTCGGTAGCACCCCCTGTCAGATTCATTGAGCACACTTAAACTCAGGATCCTGAAAATGCGAAATGGGAAGAGTGGTGTGTGTGCAAGGGATCCTCTCCTCTAGTGCTCGGACGCCCGCGCGGCCACTGAGGGAAGTGAAGGGAGGTGACTTCTACTGGTAAAATCTGTCAGACAAATTGCTGGTAGGGAATTGAATGCTCATGGGTGATTCACGAACGTTTCTGACTATTGTGTCTGCCCATTTATTTGACCACATATTTGATCGGCAGTCATGTGATATTAAACTTATTTTCATTTATTTATTTATAAATTTTTGCAGTACTGGGGATGAACCCAGGGGCATTCTACCTCCGAGTTACATCCCCAGTCCTACTTTTTTATTCTTTATTTTGAAACCGGGTCTCATTGGGTTGCAAATGGCCTCACTAAGTAGCTGAGGCTGGCCACAACCCATGATCCTCCTGTTTCGGCCTCCCTGGTGCTGAAATTACAAGTGTGCACCACTACGCCCGGCTCAACATTAAACTTTAATTCAGAATTCAGATATGGCAATGTTGTCAGAGACCTATTTTATTTACAGTACAATATGGTTTTACATTTTGTTGCAGAGAGAAAGGAAAATACTTATTTATTTTTGGTTATGGAGATTAAATCCAAGGGTGTTCTACCTCTGAGCCACACCTGGAGCCCTTTCCATTTTTATATTGAAACAGGGTCTTACTAAGCTGCAGAGGCTTGCTTCAAACATTCAGTCCTTCAGTCTCAGCCTCCCAAGTACCAGGATTACAGGCAGGTACCTCTAGGCCTAGTTGAAAGGAAAAATATTCTTGCTTTTGTACTTGACCTTTATTTTGAGGCCTTACTCCAGGCTATAGTTTCCTTTTCTTAGGTAGTACTCGAGATTGAATTCAGGGGTGTTCTACCTATGATCTGTCCCCCCAGCTTTTTAATTTTTTATTTGAAGCAGGGCCTCACTAACTTACTGTGGGCTGACCTTGAACTTATCCTCCTGTCTCAGCCTTCCAAGTATGTTAAGGCACGTGCCACCACGTCTAACTCCAGGTTATATTTTCCCTAAATCAATCTTTTCAGTTTTTTAACTTTTAAAGTAAGTGAAGGAACTTACATTTAAAGTATACATGTAATCACATAAAGTATAATGTCAGTTTATTTTTTCATTTATGGTGGATGCTATATTTGATTAAAAACATCAAAGCCTCATTCTCTGTGAAGTTAATGTGCTATATTTTTAAATTTTTTTTTGCAATACTGGGGATGGAACCCAGGGGCATTCTACCTCTGAGCTACTCCCCCCAGTTCTGTGTTTATTCTTTCTTTTGAAACAGGGTCTCACTGAGTTGCAAAGGGCCTCACTAAGTAGCTGAGGCTGTTTGCTAACCAGGATCCTCAAGTCTCAGTCTCCCAAATGCTGGTATTTCAGGTGTGCCCCGCCATGCCCGGCTTCACGTACTATTCTTAAGCCCTTTAACTGGTCCATGACCTAAAAAGAGTGCTGAGTTAGTTTTGTTTACAAGTACAGTCTTGCTCAGATCTGGGATCCTCTTTTACTTTCTTCTTATGGTGAATAGGTACTCATATTTAAGACCCAGCTTATATGTTGCCTCTTCATGGAAAAGTTCCCCCTATTCCTAAAGAAGAGCACAGCTTCTGTAATGGAACAATCTTTTGAGATATGAACCTTTGCGGTATGTCTGTCCTCCCACTTCCTGTCCTCTTAGTGTTTCCTGTCCCTCCCGCCCTTCTCTGCATCCAGGAAGGTAGGCTGCCTCAAGAGAGGGAAAACAAAGGAAAAGAAACCGCCGTGGAGTCAACTCCGGTGTTTTTGTAACTCTAAATTAAAGCCTAAGATTAGAAAATAGATTTAGGAGAATCGGGGCTCAGTTTCTGTTGTATCCTTCTCAGGCCAGCCGGGGTAAAGATGGTATGCATCCAGGGAAGGGAAGAAAGGTGAACCAAGGAGAAGGGAGTTTGCACTCTCCTGGGTGCTTGAGCAGGGGTCCAGACACTGCCTGGAATGGTGGAGGAACAGCAGGCAGATCTGGGGAGCGAAATAGCAGCTCTGAGCGAGCTGGACCCTCCAGAGGAGGAGGAACGGAGACCAGTGCAGAAGGGCTCACAGGTCCCCAAGGAGCCCGGGGAGGGACAGTGACGGGGAGGACTGGATTCCTTGCCTGCCCTGTGCCCCAGAGCTGCTGGCACTTTAAGCCCCTGGAAATCAGAAGCAGTCCTAGGGGAAAGGAGGCTAGAAGGAGCCCTTATATCTGCAGCTCTGTGAGTAAGGATTTCAAATATAAAGTGTTACCAAAAGAAGTAAATTTAGATACGCCTTTTTGCACATCTGAACTTGGCAGCTCCGGCTTTGTAAGCATCAGAGGGAGTAATTATGCCTTCCCCATTGTCAGAACCCAATGTCAGGGCCTGTGTGACGCATAGTAGGCACACAGAAAAACAGTTGTTAACAGAATGAATCCCTATCGGAGAATCGGGAGATCCGTGCCAGCCACTCCCAGATCTTTGATCTGGTTTCTCTGTTGGGTCAGAATTAAAAAGCCTTGCCTGGCTTCTGCCTGTTGCATGCCAGCTTGGCCTGTTTACTCCTGTGGTTTCCCGCATTCCAAAACAATGCGGCATCGCTTGAAACGACGCTTCAGCATTTTCTGGAGCATTCCTGCTGCCCACCCTACTCGCAGCCACTCGACTTGGGTCCTGTGTATGGCAGCTGCTGCAATAGCTTGCTGTCACTAAGCCTCTCCATGCATCCACCCCAAAGGAGTTAAGTGAGACCACATCAATGCTGGGGGCTGGCTGGCTTCCAGAACTGCACTGTGGGTCATTCTGCCTTGTGCTTTGGTGAAGTCTATTTTCCCCATTGCCTTTCAGCAGAGAAAGGGGCCTGGGCTGGGTACAGCCTTATAAAATAGAAACAGAATGCCCAGTGTGTGGGTAGAAAACTTCCCTTCCCCTCTTGAGCAGAGGGGACCTGTTCAGAGGACATTTCACTTACACATTCCCTTCTCGGCTAATTTTCCCCAGCCTTTTCTGTTTCTGGCACCTGTAAACCAGATGGGAGATCCATGACATACTGGGCTGTACAGGATGGGGGGGGGGCTCTGCTGTATCCTCCTCCAACCCTTGCAAAGGCATCTGCTGTTTCCCCTCATGCTCTTTTGAGACCTCTGCATTCAGTTCTTCTAAAATGTATTTGTGTGATGTGATCCAAATGATCCCCGTGAACATTTAAACATTGAAAAAGCAACTGCCGGTATCATTTTAATGAATTTACACATCAGGCTGAAATGTATCAGAAAGTGTAAACTGCCCACTTTTTCAGCCCCATTCTTCCCCTGTAGTGTTCATATCGTTTGGTTTCAAGTCGCATAAGACCCAACTCTAACTGCCCCATGAAATGTATTGACTGGACAGGCAGTGTGATGTAGGTGAGTTCTAATCTCTTGTGAAAACTGGAATTTTTTTTTTTTTTTTTTTTTTTTTTTTTTGCACTCTGTGCACTCTGTCTTCCAGAGCCTCCCACACAGTAAGGAGATGGTGGCCAGTGGCTGACAGCCGGGTGACCTGTTTGCTTGTTCCTGTCCTGCAGTCACGTGGTAGCTTCTTTCCCAGAAGCCCTCTGTGAATCTGGGCATCCGTTTTGAGTGTCTGATTCTGAATGCACATCATACAGTCAACAACGTGTCCCTCTCTTCCTTCATAATTAATCACTTCCACCATCGGTTTGGTTGAGATCCACAACAAGGATTGAGGACGGTATCACATATCGAAGTGGGCCTGGCTGGGACTGCAGTGAAAAATGTACTCTCGGTGGCACAGGCTCCAGCTGCTTGTAATTAATCATTCTCACTTAATTAATCAATCAGTGGAAGCTGATTGGAGCCTTGAGAAGAGGTGGGCGAAGAAGCTGTGTAAGCTTCAGCACTGCTGTTCACTGGAAGTCTAATCCCAGTCAATTTGTTTAACCTCTCAGAAATCTACTTTTCTTGTAAGGATCAAGTTATTTGTGAAACCATGCCGATAACTTCTCCAAATGCCAGACATTATTATTGCTGTTTTGAATAAAACAAGCAGACTGGTCTGCATTATACAGTCAGTTATAGCAAAGGGTTTGTAGTGTATCAGAAGCTTCATCCATTCAAGAATAAAAGTTTGTGGGCAATTTGAAGTGGGCAGGGCTCTGTGCTAAATGCTAGGAATGTGGCATATATAAATAGTTGCTGATAGTAATTAACTATAGAGAAAATATAAACAGATATGGGAAGTTTTATCTGCCAGTGTATATCTAGAGAGCATCTCCTCCTCGTCCTCGTCCTCATCCTCATCCTCCTTGTCGTCGTCGTCCTCCTCCTCCTCCTCCTCCTCTTCCTCCTCCTCCTCTTCCTCCTCCTCCTCCTCCTCCTCCTCTTCCTCCTCTTCTTCCTCCTCCTCCTCCTCTCTCCTCCGGTAAGTACTGGTGAAGTTGAGGGCCTTCTGTAAAGCAGCTAGCACCACGTGTGGCCCCATCCCCACCTCTCCCCACCCATCTTCCTAGTTTTTCTTAGGTCGGTCAGGGTTCAACTTTGAGCATCACTGGCATTTGATATCCGCATCACCATCATTCCAAACTCTGATCCCTAAGTTTATAAGTCTTCATCATTCACCTTAAAAGTTCTTTAATGTGCCCCCTAATCTTCTCGATCTTACTTATTCTCTTTGCACCTGTCAGTATCTGCCAACTGTTCACCGGCCTCCTATTTTGTTCCTCTTGTTTGTAAACTGCTGCTCAGTTCTGAGCCTGTCATTCCTTTCTCTAAGACCCTCTCTATTTTTCCTCTTCTTTCTCCCTCCTTCCATGTCTTTCTTTTCCTTTTAGATAATTTCCATAATTAATATGGAACAACTAAAATATTAAAATCTATAGCATGAATCAATTAAAAGTAAACTAGAACAGGATGAATCTAAGGAACAAATAGATAAACATTAGAAGAACCTGAAATGTATTTTTGCTCAGGTATAGTCAAAATTTAACCCTGAACTTTATGGTAGTTCAACTGGAAAAGTAGGATTATTTTTGGTGGTCACTAACTCAAAATTTAAAAACAATATTCATGTTTTAAAAATTTGACATTAGTACAGAGAAGGTTTCTTTAAAAGTGCTAAAATACTTAGTGAGGCCCTTTTAAACTCACTGAGACCCTGTTTCAAAATAAAGACTAAAAAATAGGGCAGGGCTGGGGGTATAGCTCAGAGGTAGGATGTCCCTAGGTTTCATCCCCAACACTGCAAAAAAAAAAAAAAGTGCTGAAAAAATTTATAAAGCACATCTATTAGAAATGCATTATCTATAACCAAAAATACTTAGTGAACAATTTTTAAGCATAATAGCATACATACCAGTGCCTCAGTTGATTGAAACTAATTGACTTAAATCCTTAGCTAACTGAATTTTCTTTTCTTCATTCAAGTTGAAAAAGGTAAAATAAAAGAGAGAATAACCAGTCATCCAGTGAAGGCAGTTTGGGTCAAATAAATAAATAAATAAACAAACAAATAAATAAACAAATGTTGCTGGGCGTGGTGGCACACGCATGTAATCCCAGAGCTTGGGAGGCTGAGACAGGAGGATTGCACAGGTCCAAAGCCAGCCTCAGCAACTTACTGAGGCTCTCAGAAACTTAGTGAGACCCTGCTTCTAAATAAAATATAAAAAAGTAGGTCTGGGGTATAGCTCGAAGGTAGAAAGCCTCTGGGTTCCACCCCAGTACCACCTAAATAAATAAATAAATAAATAAATAAATAAATAAATAAACGTTACCTCTTTTTCTTCACCAAACACTAGTGATCTTGCATGTGCATATGAAGATGTGTTGAAGGGATAATTGGGGAATCATTTTTATGCAGAAGCATTCTTCTTGCATGGGTTATGTAACATGGACTTCATGCACACAGCAACTTAGCTGTGCTTGGAAAACAAGCTCCATTATTTTGTCTATAACTATTCTGGTTCTTTTACAAATTTAGAGTCTTATGCATGTTAAAATTCAGTCCAATCAAATAATTAAAGCCATCCTTTTAGGTAATGCTGCCTGATTAGGAAAACGCGCTTAGTCTCCCAGATTTCTCAGCCTTCTGTCCACTTCTGGGCATCACTTCAAGTTGGTGTCTGGGTGCTTTCACAGTCTGAGTGGTGGAGAAATCTGAGAGCCTCTGCTATGGAGTCTAATGGACACTCTGATGGTCAGAGTGGTGTCCTTTGTCTCTTGGTCTTGCAGGCAGGATATCTGAGGTGGATACCTTTTATCTTGGCTTGGTACTACAGGTCTTCAATCTCTGCTTAATTTCCATGCAGCTCCCTAGTGGAAAACCCAAACTGAGCCTCTGCCATGGAGGCATGTGTGTACTAGTTCTCAATTGAGCTGCCGGGTTCATTCTTCTTGGATGTGAAGGTGGGGTGTTATGGGAAGGCCTGGTTTCTATCCAGGCTACATTGAGAGCAAGAGAAGTCAAGGAAAGCCATTCCTTCCGGCTAAGCTTTCATGAAGTGCATTCTACAGTCAGATATGGAATTTTATGTTGAAATTATCTTGGGCTTTCCTGTATTCAACTATTATGAAGAGTAGAAGCCGGAAAGGGAAACTGAGATGCAGCCTCAGGTTGCTCTCCACTCTCTACATCCCAGAAACAAAGAAGCATTGCTCTTTCTCTTTGTACTGAGACCTTCTACTGTAGAGCGCGACCTCCTGACCCAGAGTCCATAGGTAGAAGAATCGCCTCTTCATAATGAGAATCCAAAGGCTGAGTCCCCCAGGCTTAGTCCTTGAAATGTTAAATAGGTTCTAAAAGAATTAGCTGGTCTATTTACTCTCTTCCAAGTGTTGTTCTCAAGCTAAATTCTTATCCTTTTCTGATCTAGAGCAGTAAGATTTCTGTATTGGGATTTTAGCAAAAAGAAACATGATTTAGGGAAATTCATGAAATATATTGATTTAATATTTGCAAAATACTATCTCTAGTACAGTTACATAGGCACAATAAAAAGTCTAGAAGTCTGTATGGCAGAATGCAGTTTCAATTCTTCAACTTCTGGCAAAATTAACACAAAACTCACTTTCTAACCCATTTTGTCTAGTAAGTATTAAAGGTAGAGAGCTAGCTTTATCGTGAACTAAAAGTAGATTAAAAACTAGTAGGTTATACCTAATATAAAAAGGAGAAATAATTACATCCATAGTGACAAAAAGACCATGCAAGCACTTCTATCAAGAGATGACAAAATTAGCAAAAAGGTGACTTTTACAATGTAACACTCCTAGGCAGTTAGTTTTTTAAACTGGCATTTTAAAGAGATTGCTTTATAAGTGTTTTGTCAGAGGAAAAATGTTTTAGTAAATTTTATTTTATAAATGCTACCATGTAAAAATCTGCCTTATTGTGGTAACAAAATAAACTCACTACTTTTACTTTTGTCCCCCATTGGATTTGATTAGGTCTTATCAAAGAAAGATAAAAATTAAATTATGGCAATATGGAAAATACATCCCCAAAGTTATATGAATTCTTAGTGAAACCTCCACATTTACTTAGCATGAAGAAATACTTCCTCCATGGTGTAAACTGATAAAGTATTGAATTAGATATTTGTCAAGAGTGAATTTCCCACTATTTTACTGCATTATGTCTCTCAGTCTTGGTATTCTAGTCTAATTATGAGTCAAAATTTATCCCAAATTCAAAATTCATCATAAAAAGAAACACATATAATGACCACATTTCCTAAAATAGACTCTGAAATTATGGGCACATTTATTCGTGTTAACGTGAGGTTTGCATTTTAATTTAGAGGATGGCGCTGTGGATTGCTTTTCTGAATAATTTCATTTAAGGACAGTTTGTAAGAACAGACCAAAATTAATTATCTCATGAACTCTTCTCTTTTTCTCTCCTGTATGCATGAAACAGAGTAAGTCGAGAATCTTTTTCTTTATTGCACTTGTCAGATCCAAATGTTTAAGTATTTTATTTAAGTGTGCATTTATGCATATATAAAATTACAAGTAATAAAAGAAATAATTATAGTGATATTATTTTTATTTATTTGTTTATTTTAATTTTTGTGGCACTGGGGTTCCTGGAAATCCTTCTACCTCTGGGCTACACTCCCAGACCTATTTTTTTTTATATTTTTATTTGGAAACAGGGTCTCTTAAGCCAACGTGGCTGGCTTTGCGAACCTGTGCGATCCTCCTGTCTCCGCCTCCCAAGCGCGGGGATTACAAGCGTGTGCCACCATGCCCGGCTAGTGATATTATTTATAAGTGTATCATGTATCATTCATAGAAAAGTTATAGATCTGCTTTGTCGCATTTCTTGAGAGATGCCAATTTCTCTCATTTTTCTTACAAACTTAAAAATACAGATGTAGTATAATATTCTTATGTAATGCTGTTGGAGGAAATTTTTCTGTTGCTTTTGGTGACTTAATCTTAAAAATAAAAATTTAAATATAATTTTAAGAAATTTCTTCCTTTGGAAGTAGTAATTTAGGAAATCCTTTTTGGAATGTAATTTGACTTGAGGAACTGGGTACATTTTTGAATAATGAAAAAATGTTTATTTTTACAAATTGTATTTAAATATAATATAATCATTTCATTTCCAAACTAAACTTTGTATACATTTTTTTTATTTTTGGAAAAGAGAATTTTGTTGACTTGTTCATTACATAGTAATTATTGCTTCTAATGGAAACTATCATCTAAATCTTTTTTTTCTAGTAACCAGACTAAGACATCAATGACAACCTTTAACCTTCTTGCCCTCTATGAGATAATTTGGTCTCTAGAACTATAAATATGCATCACTGTCAATTTTTTCTTAGATGTATGTACAAGAAAAAATTTTCTAATAGCTATACCTTCACTTTATAAAGTTTCTTCCTCAAAGCAACACTAAAATGAAAATGTGAAAATGCAGATCTCCTTTTATAAAAAGTACTCTCCTTTAGGGATCCCAACTGGAAATTAGTTAACAAGATTTTTAATTTGTCTCAAGACGTGTGTGTGTGTGTGTGTGTGTGTGTGTGTGTGTGTGTGTGGTAGGGGGAACTGGCTTTCTAGAATATACATGTTTGAGCATCATACAGAAATAAATATCTCCCCCTTGGAATTTAAATTGTATCTAGTAGTACTATTTTTATGCCTCTTACTAGGAAACGAAATACCTCTAAATTTAGTGCTTTGGAATTTTATTTCTACTAAAAATTTCTTCAGATATGTGAGCACCATAGTAACAGCTTTGCGAGCTGATTCTTCATTACAGTTTCCCGATAAGAGCTTCAGTCAAGACGGTTCCTTTGGGATGACTGAGACGAGAAATCGATTCGGATAACATTAGAACAAATTTAAAGACCAAAAGATATAAATAAGTAAATCAGAGGAAGTATACATGCTATGGATTAATAAACCTTCCCTCTTTAAAACAAAAAAAAATTTTTGGTCAAAGCTAAAATGCATTTTTTGAAACTTTGTATTTATTGTGTTATTTTATACATTGGTAGAAGTTTTTCCTTCTTTAGAAAAAAATAAATCTTTTACGATAGATGTCAGAAATTCAGCTAAATTTATTTATGGCCTAGGTAAGTCTTTTGAGATGCTTTGCAATGACAGTGTTTTTACAAAACCTCCTGGTAAGTAATATGAATGCGAAAAGATAAATGCGGTGAATCTATTTTAATAAGAAATTAATAATCAATTCATTATTTTCAAAAAAATCATTGCATTTGGAAAAAAAACCGTGTAGTACACTAGACTGAGCTCTGATCATCTTAGAAAGAAGTCTGTCAAAATAAATCAGGTTGATAACTGATTAGCAGAACGTGTAGTCTGTCATTTTTAAATATGTGCCCAATTTCTTCACATAAATCTTACCTTTAAAATCTTCAAGGGGAAAATTTATTTTGGGCACATTGGCCATGAATATCAGTTGACATTTATACAGTGCACAGAATTTATACTGTGGGTTAGGATGTCGGCCATAATTCTAGGCCGATAGTTTGTAAAGGGAAGATTCCATTTTGTACTGTTTATAGAATGTTCCTCTGCAGTTCCATGCTCCAAGACTAACAAAGTCTATCCAAGTATAGTCAAGCACTGCAGTTTAACTTATTGCATTCATTAAAGTAGGCTTAGATTGTCCTAATTATATGTTATCAACAATTAAGAAATGGATCACATGCCACAGACCGGCTAAAACATTTTGTATTCTTGGCTGGGTGCCAGTGGAGGTGTCAAGTTCCATTCTACCTTGTCATCAGCTGCATCTCTGCTTTTGCAGCACAAGCAGCAGCTGTGCTAGACAAAATAATCTCAATTCTCACATGCACTTTTCCTTTAGGAAACAGCTCACACCGAATCGCGTTTCTGGTGTCAATAGTGCTACACCTGAGTGAGTTTGGGTTGAAAATGTATTTTATGCAAATATAATTTTTAACTGATATAATCTTTCATGACTTTCAAATGCATTTGTCCTATCAAAATAATGGTCTTACTTTTCATGCTGAAATTATTACCAAATGGATTTTGCGGGCAGCAAAGTAGTCTTTGCTCATTCTGCAATGATTTTCCTATACCTCAAATTACATAATTTTATAGGTGCTCTGTTTCAAAGGAAAACAATCTTTATTGATCCAAGCAGTCAGAATTAATTGTGGATCTCTGATCTTAAAACTCCTGGCAAAATCCTTTTATTCAGAACACCCATATGCCAGACGTGCAACACTTCACAAATCCTTGTGGGATGATGGTTTTTTAAACAGTCTGATTGTTCAATCTAGTGCTGCTTCTGAAAGCAGAGATTCAGGGAGGCTTTCTCCTGTACAGAGGCAGCAGGCCTATCCAATTTTATGAAGAGCTAAATTTTACCTGGCTTTTGCTTCAAATTTTCATCTATGTTCTTGGTAAAGTAAAGATGAATTTTAGACATTATTCTCCTTTCCATGTGTTTGACAGAGAGAAGATCCCAGAGCATCAGGTGTGTGTGGCAATAGAATCAGAGAGTAATAATGCCAGAGTAGCATGCTAAGTCAATAAATCCCGACAGCTGAAGGCCCTTTGCTCCTCAGATAGACCCTGTAATAGATGATCATGGGAAGCTCATTTCCATAAGCGGAAACGACTTTCAAGTTTTCCGCAGAGCTCGCCTATGTGTTGACATGTATTTTCAATTACCAATTTACCTGGTTATTAAAAGCTTCATAGTCTCATTTATGAATCAAAATGGAAAGGAGGGGGCTCCTATCAAGTCCTAAATTAGAAGAAGATATGGAAGAGACTCTGGCAAGGCCTGTAATTTGCATATAACTTATCCTGGGCCATTTTGTAATGGCAGCTGTTGGGATCTTTTCTTACCGGGCCATTTAACTTTTCTAATTTTGCTTCACACTAGGAAATCCTTGTTGTCCTTTACAATTCACAGAAACATGCTAAAAAATCCCTTCTCTGAAACTGACTTTCTGGAATAATAATTTCCTTTGCTTTCACAAAAGATTTTTTCTCTGTCCTTTAGTTAGGTGATCTCTCTAGGGATTCTGGCAAGTACTCTCAGGAGGAAATCTATTCTGTTTGGTCGAGGTGATACTTCTGCCCTTCTGATAAAGAACCAACCACATAGTTTCATTATATATAATATATATATATATGTGTATATATATTATATATATATTATATGTGTGTGTGTCTGTCTCTTTTCTCTCTTTCTCTGTCCAGAGAGTCAGTCTCTCTCTTTCTTCCTCTCTCTCTCTCTTTCTCTCCCTCTCCCTCTCCCTCTCCCTCTCCCTCTCCCTCTCCCTCTCCCCCTCTCTCCTTCCTATTCACTGGTAGTAGTTTAATATAATATATTATAAGAAATTCAATATAGTAGAATATAAGAAAGTAAAATTTAAATAACCAGTTCTACTGAAGCCCCCACGCACCACAATTTCAGCTCTTAGCACAGGAACTCACTGGTAATGGGTTTACCTGTCTGGGTCACGGCCTATTCTGGCAATGGAGCAGTGTGTGGCCCCAGTAGCTGCTTAGTAAGTATTTGTTGACTGAGGACTTTCATTTGGCTTTCTTTACTTTTTCTTTTTTAGCCAGTTTATTTATGCATCTTTCACTTTGCTTATGGTTTTTATTACTTTCGGGTGAGAGTTCTCCAAGAGGTGTTGGGAAGTTTTATTAGAAACCCCCCATGCACTTCTTTATTGTCTATTGCTGATTTTCTTACATCTTTTTTTCTATTGAAACTCACTCTTTTGCTTCACTCTAGGAGATCCTTGCTGTTCTTTATAATCACAAAATCATTACTTTACTTTTTGGAGATTTCTCCAAGAGATGTACAGCAGTTTGGGGGGGGGTAGTTAAAATTCCTTTCTCTTCAGATTACTTCTTTTGTTGTTCTTGTTGATAGAAATAACCCTCCCCCTAAGTATCCCCCCATGTAATTTTTATTATCTGTTGCTGATTTTCTTATATCTTCTCCCTTAAAACTCACTTGGGCTTTCCTTTGTCAGCTTTTCCTCTCCTCTTGTGCTCTTTTATGCTACCATTTAGGTTCAGGCTAAATTGCAGGGACAGCTGCTTTCTTTGACCTTCTCTAGACTTTGCTGACCACATCACCAACTGGCAGGGTGTGGTGCTTGAGGCCTTCCAAGAGGCTTGCTTCCAGTGGAAATAGTGGAGTAACATTCCTGAGGTATAATTTGTGATCAGATGTAAGAGAAGTCTAGCATTTTTAAGTTTTTTTAGGTACATCTACTGTATCACTGAAATGATTAAAATTCTGAATCATAAAATTAGATATCCCGCACTGAAATTGCATGTGAATATATCATTCAGATATTGGTGATTGGTCAATAGAAACATCAGGAAGAAGCCCTAGGTGGTCATATAGTATACCCCTCTTCTTTCAAAGAGTAATAGACTGGAAGATATTCTTTGTAGGAGACATTTTCCTTTTTAACTCAAAGGAAAATATTTTTTAGTGTATTCCTGTCTATTGTGTTGTAGTATAATTTTTATAGCTACTAAATAGTTTGATCTAAATTCTATTCTTTCATTAGCCACTCCCTTCTCAAACCAAACACACACACACACACACACACACACACACACACACACACACACACACAAACACCATACTTACAATATAGTGGAAAAATGGGTTTGGGATCTCTCTGTATAATTAGAAGAAAAACATTTTTGTTCGTAAGAGTAGAGGTTAATTTATTTTTGCTTCAAAATATCCAGGATTAGAACCACAGTAGTGTTTGTTAGTGCTGACAAGTATTTCAATTTTTGGGGGGTTCAAGAACCTATGAGATCTTTTTTCCCCTTATATTCTTCTCCATCCCATCAGCAACCTCCTCCAGAGCTACTGTGCAATAAAAATGTTTGCAGGTGATGCTTGTGTTTCTGGGGGTGTGCCTGGCTGCTCAGGGGGAGTGCATGGGACAGACGGAGGCCCTTTTATACTCCATAGCTAGCAGGACAAATCACTGAAATCCTCTTAGATATTAGAGGGGAATATCCCAAGCTATTTTGAAATCTCAAAAGGACTAACAAAGTTCATTCCATTTGTCATTGAAATTTGACAGTGATGTAGAACAAAACCTTTCCGCAGTGGGGGCTGGCTGTACCGAATTCCTTTGCAACAAGGAAATTAGGTCAGAAGAAATTTAGGTCAACACCTTACAGAGATGCCCCCATGCCTGAAAGGAGCAGCGGAACTTAAAGCATTGCATGCAGGAAGGTTTTTCTTTTGCATTTAGTTTGAAAAGTGGTGCCTTCCAAAGCTCACTGTGATATAAATTCAGCTATGATTCAGCAAAGAAAATTACTTCTTGCATCACTAGCACTGCTTGTGATAAAGCCAGGAGTGATCCTGAGGTGCTTCTAACCAAACCTGGCTGACCCAGTTTAATCATGCAGTTCAAGAAATATTTATCAAGCCTTCATATGTGCAATGAACCTATCAGATAATGGGAAGGATACAAAGATTAATAGGCATTCTCCTCCCACTAACTCTGCTGCCTTTACTATTAAGACGCTTACAAGCTAAGGAAGAGGAGAAGGCTGGGGGTTAAATGAAAGTAGCTTGAAGTTACTGACTCATTCATTATATGGTGAATGAACTCCTACTATGTGTTAAAGACTATGTGAAGTGATGTAGAAGAGTTAAAGTAGCACTGGATGGGGAAGAGAATGAGATAAGGTCCTTTAGGGATGGGCAAAAGGAGTATTTCTTTGAGAGAAAAGGCAACTTAACCAAATTTAAACTGAATATAATTTCAACAGATAGTGATCTGTAAAGTCCTTAAGAGGAGATCCAGGGAAGAAGAGCACAAGGTGTTCCTGGAAGAGTTGGCCGAGAACGTTAGGCTAGAGCAGTACCTGCAAAGACTAAGGGGTCAGAAAAGAGGGTGCTGCATTTGGGGAACAACTAATGATCCATGTTGACTATATTGAGCATAGAAGACAGAAATCAAAACGCAGATGTTCTTTGACTTCTGAGGGACTTCATCCCAGTGCACCCATCCCATGGTAAATTGAAAATACCATCAGCAGAAAATGCATTTACTCTACCCAACCTACAAAGCAGCCTAGCTCAGCAAAACAGTACACTGTAGAGAGCTGGTTATTTATCCTCGTGATGATATGGCAGACTGGGAGCAAGACCCAGCTGCTGCCAGCTAGTATCATTAAGACAGTATCACATGGCATAGGGCTATGCTGGGAAAAGATTAAAATTCAAAGTATGCTTTCATGACACAGTCAAGTTGAAAAATAAAAAATGGGGCCATCATACATTAGGGGCTGCCTGTGGTTAAAAAAAGGTAAATTGGAATTTTATTTAGATGTACCTCAGATGCCAGACTGATGAATGCCACGAATAGGCCCTCAGGAAAGAAACTGGTGACTGAGATGGCTTTTCTGACCAATTAGGGCGGATGGATGAAATCTGTAATGATAAGCCAAAAATCCTTCTCCATTGTTCTAGACTGTTTCTAGATAGGAGGTTATTTGATCAATGTCTATATTATAAATGTAGAATATCTTTTCCGAAAGAAACAAACAGAGCTTGACTAAACACACTTTTTTTTTTTAAAGTATACCAACTGAAGTCTAATTTGGTGCTTGGCCAGTTTAAACAAAAACTGAATGAATGAGAAATATAAAAAAATGAGCATGGTTTTTATTTTCATTGGTTATGTGACCACCTTCTCACTACATACATCAGTTAGCAAAGCCTGCTTTCAGCAGTGGAAATTTCATTATCACATCTAATGCTGGTTTGGTAGCACATTAAACTTTCAAACAGTTAATGACTCTGGTTTTCTTTCTGTTCAGCTTTACCTTTCATAAAAGAACCGGCAGGAGGAAAGAAATGACAGTAAGACTGAATTATGAACTTTAAAAAGTTGAGAACAAGCAACTACTTGTCTTGTGAAAGCTGCTCTCTCTGCTCTTGATTAACTGTCTGCAATAGGTCAGTGCTGAGCACTGGGCACCGTGGCAGTGATTGTTGCAGCAGACAGGCAGAGTAAATCATCAGGGTGGGTGGGGCCCATGGGGAGGAATTTCTCTTAGGCTTCTATAGAACACATAGAGGTTACCCAAACTCTGCCTTAGTAAAAGGGTTCATTTTCTAGACTGATTTCCAACATCTTCTCTAGATCACAATTGTAACATAACAAAACAGCATATATGGTGAAGGACAGATTAGTTTCCTAACTGCTTTCCTCAAAGTTCTTAAGAAATTGATGCATGGGGACTTTATGAATAAGGTTTGGATCTGAGAAATAAGCTGTGTGTGTGTGTGTGTGTGTGTGTGTGTGTGTGTGTGTGTGTGTGTGTGTGTTTCAGGGGAAGGGCAGGTGGAAGCTGTGCATCTGTGTATGTGTAAATATGTAGGCAGGTATACTGCATTATAGATGGCATGTAGGTACATGCATAGCTTCATATATAAAAGCTTACACAGAAATTAGGTGCTAATGGAAATATCAGGAAGAAAAACACTAACATTCGTTGATCACTTATTGTATTGTCTGCATTGAGGTAGCTCCTGATATTCCTCTATTTTAGATGAAATCAAGGCTCAGAGAAGTCGAGTAAGTTACAAGTTTTGCCCGATATTATAAAGTGCTAGGAAGAATTTATATCCTAATATAGGACTCACAGAACCCCAGGCTTATGCGCTTTTCCCTCCTCACCCTTGGCCTTTTTCTTTTCCTTCGACTTTTTGTCTTTTATCATAAAGAATCAAAATATTTCACAAAGGAAATACAACAAAGTAAGCAAAACTGACTTAAAACCATTAATAAAGAATGCCAAAAACAAAGACCAAGATAAGAAAGAAAATACACCGCAACTGAACATGAATTTAACGACAAAGGTAGTTGTTTCTTAGCGGACATAATAAAGACACAGGAGCAGTCGTTTAATTCACAGACCAGTCGTAAAGAAATTACCCCTGAACAACCACATTGCAATTTCTACAGTTTGTTTCCTGTAATGTTCTTTTGTTAGGACATTGGGTACAGGCCTCTGATGGTCTGATTTAATTTCTCACATTGTCATTATAATCTCATGTCCATGTCCATGCATAGATATACACAAACACCTCAGTATCAACAAAATATTGAGGAGTGGGTTCGCATCTGGGGCTGAATATTTGCCTAACTGGAAAGATAGTCTGTCATCTCTTAAGAAATAACTCTCATGTGAGGGGGCTGATCTAAGGCTTGTGGTGTAAATCCTTTCACTGCAGTCATGCAGGGTTACATGTGTTAGCATGCCTGTGCATGCATGGGCATCAGCAGTAACTTGTGCTATGTCTTTCCCTTACTTTGATTTATCATTTGATTCTTTTTTATTTTCACTGCGATTCATGAAAAGTTTTCTATGTACCTGTACATGGCAATTCTTTCACAATTCTCTATGGTTTCATTGAGACCTTTCCTGGCTCTGGGAAAGGAATATATGCCAATGTGAATGGTTGTAGTCAGGAACAAATGTCACGCTGTGCCTTGGTTAAATGAGATGACTCATTGAGAGGTGAGTTTTGAAGAAGACTTTTCAGACAAAAACCTGCCACAGGGTGTAGGAAACTGAGGTGTATGTATGGTCCATTGCTGGCTCCCAGAGTTTGCTTTTAGTTTGTAAAGAAAAGAGCAAACTTTAGATTCATTTAGTTTGTGTGCAATAGTGTTTCAGGAGAACATAAGACTGCTTTCTCCCTTGTCTGCCTTGATATATATGCTCCATAGGGAATCATCATTATAGGAAAAATGTTTTTTCTTTATTAAATATAATTTAATATAAACTCGCTGTTAGAAAGATATAGCAAATCAGTTTACTAGCTTGATTTCTCTTCACAGAAATACTGTTAATTCAACAAACTGAAAGAGAAATCAAGAAATTCTTCTACCCATTTTAAATCTTAACATTCTCCAGTAAATTAGAGAATCAGGCCCATAAAAACCACTAAGCAAACTAGGTCACAGATAACAAGGTAGCAATTAAAATGACTATATCAATTATTTGGTTATTTCCTAATATTTTACTCTGTAGGAACTTTTATATAGGACCTCCATTTAATATTCTATTATAAAGAGAAAACTATTTTTTAACATAAAAACTATTTATAGAATAATTTAAAATATGATGAATGGGGGAAAAAAGCATTCATTAAAAAGAGATGGGGGGAATTACCAGACAGTTCTCATTTAGAAATCTCTTCACCTAAAAATCACTAAATTACAGTTGATGTAGTAAAGAAGAAATTTAATATGTTACCCAAAGAATATCATTTGGAACATTTTAATTTCCCTTATCTCTGTTCTAGGAAATATGCTTTCTTCAATAGTCAATTCCTATTGCATTTAGATCAATGCTTTTTTTCATTGTTGTATCTTTCTTTCTTAAGCCTAGATTAACCTATTATTTTCAAAACTCATATCTTTCACAAATGGTCTAGGAAACCAAAGCAGAGACTTGTTATTCAGTGTATTCTGTTTAACTGCTTTTATTTGCTCCTTATAATTGAATTCTTATACCCTCCCCAAAGACAAAGCAATATACTTTGAATTACACTACTATGCCTTAAGTGGGTTGTTTACAGCTTTCTAGTATCACTAAACCTCTTTGGCTTTTTGGAGCCAGTTGCCCTGAGCGTACAGACATCTGTTTGGCTGTGGGATGGAAGTCAATAGGAAAAGGGTTTCAAGAGACAATAAAGAGCAGAGTGAGATGCCACAGATTCAGCATCTGTCCTCTGTACACTGGCATTCACTGCCATATATTTTCTGAAAAGTAGTAGGGGACCCAGCATTTGAGAGGCTGAGACTGGATGATCGTGGTTTGCGGACAGCCTCAGCTACTTGGTGAGGCCCTCTGCAACTCAGTGAGACCCGGTTTCAAAATAAAGAATAAAAAATAGGGCAGGAGGTATAGCTCGGAGTTCGAACACCTCTGAGTCCAATCCCCAGATCCACATACGCACACACACAAAAGTATTAGGGGAAGTCTATGTATTCAGATCCCATGGTGCACACTGGGAAATGCAGATTTGGTCCTCGCCCTTGTGCACTTGACTTTCTTTTGGGAAAGAGGAGAGTATACCCAGATTTTCATGATCAGTTCCTAGTGTGTGATGGGGTACCCCAGCATGTAGCTCTACCAAACAAAGGAGCAGTTCTTCCCTTCCTTGCCTGGGATGAGCGGGTGGAGGGGAAAGCAAAACCAGGAGCAGGTTTCTGGATGAGACCTCACCTAAGTCTCACGGACTGACTTGCCAGGGTAAACTAGGGGAGAGTTAGATTTGGAAAGGAATAGCATTCTAGTTGAGAGGGGGAGCGGTCAAGGTAAATTCTAAGAGAGAGAACTCCAAGCAAGTACCAGAAGTGTCGTCTTCTTCTACTTTTTAACAAAGTTCTTTGACTTGAGAAATAATCCAGTTAATAGTAAGAAATTTAGACACACCACCTTAAACCCTCTTGCCTAATTTATTTGTTTGTTTGCTTGTTTTGCCTTTCCCACTGTAACATGAGAGAATGGGCCAGCGCCTCTTTGAGATCTATTTGGGACTCTGATACTATGTGATTTATATATTTAATTAACCTGAAAGCATAAACTCTTACAGTGTTTGCTATTAATAAATAGATATTATCTTTAGAAGAACAATAAAACTGTTTCATTTTAGACATAATTTATAAATCAGAATATTGTACTAGTATACATCTTTCCCTTTATGTAATGTTATTAACATCAGCTTTACTGCACAAGGTTTTTTTTTTTTTTGCAGAAATTTCTCAGGAAAGTGTTTCTTACATATCAAGCAAAAGCTATGGTCCTAATTTCACATTCAGAATTTGTGATTCTTTTGAAACTAGGAAATGATTCAAACTATGTTATTATTAAAGAGTGATAAATTTCCTTTCAAAAGGCTTTACCCACTTTGACTGTTGTTACTATGCTCCTTTTCAATTATGGGAGAATTTTTAAATTACAGAATTTTAAACTATGTGTTTCTGTACCAGAATGCATCAGGTAGGGTCGTAAGTAGAAGGGACCAACTGGAGGCAGCTCAAAGTTCCAGGCTAATGTGTTATTCCACAATGTCACTGTGTCAGGATCCTTCTGGACTTCTGCCTCACAGTGTGACAAAAAAAAAAAAAAACTTAAACAAAATGTAACCATTTTAGGCAGAAAGAATAGAGAGGAGTAAGGAGAATAGCCTTTGTCATCTGGATCAGTTCCATCCAGAGGCTTCTACCTATATATATTTTTCTTTTCTCTTTTTCTTTCCTTCTCTCTCCTTTTCTTCTTCCTCTTCCTCATCTTCCTCTTCCTCCTCCTCTTCTTCTTCCTTCTCTTCCTCCTCCTCCTTCTTCTTCTCCTCCGCTTCCTCCTTTCTTTTTTATAAAACACAGAGAACCATCCACCTGAAAGGGAGATTGAGAAATAAAGTTTTTAGCTGCTCACATTGAAACTCAATTAAATTGGATTCTGCTTCTAAGGAAGAAGTAATAAATTAATATCATGTAGGCAACTAATCATCTCTGTAACAAGCCTCAAAATAAGCTCTGATTTCTGGCACAAAGCTTCAAAATAAGACAATTAAAGATCTGAGTTGACAAATGAAAAAGAAGAAAGCCAGGCCCATTGCTTAGCTGTACTATATGGTGACAATCTCTTCCATATTTGTTGGCTACTATGAGTTGGATAAATAAATTTCAGGCCAGCAGTTAGGAGAAAGGGATTTTACTCTCAAATCTGCCACCTCGTTACTTATAGTAAATGCATCTGAGTTTCAGAATAAATGAATACTTTTTATTTATTTTTAAAGTTTTGAACCACTTTGTTCAAACTGATGATACCTGTAAAATACCCACAAGGCTGAATTGACGCTGGTTGAAACTGAGTTTGATGGGTGAGAATCTTACTTGGCCCTTAACTCCATTAAAAGAGAGTTCAGATAATGCTATGCCCATATTGAAGGTATCACTACCAACCTCACTAACATGTTCAGAGATGGAGGTTGGGGCAGTGGGGTGAGATTCAGAAGGTGATCTACAAAGTACCTTGTGCATGTGTATTTGTACCACTTTGAACCTCACTATGATTAAAAATATAATGCACTAATACAAGTAGAAAAAAAATAGTTCTTTAGCCTTTCCCAACTTTAACATTTCATGTATCATCTTTAAGAAAGAGATCAAATCCTAGTTGCCCTAAGATGCCATGTGGTACCACTTAGAATTCATGTAGTCATTGCTGTAAATATACATGAAACACACTTTTCAAGACATCATCCTTTTTTGTTTCAACAAGTAAATTAGAGCTCCCTTTTCGTTCTATTAGTTATTTGCATCAGTCTATTGTTTTGTAAAACTTCTTACTACATACTTTTCAAAATGTGGAAATGATGTGTGGTTCCTGGGAAATTCTCAGAAGTTTATAATTTAGATTTTTACATTTTTTCTCAAATTTGTTTGGCCTCCTACATGAATTTTGAGCTTAAAAAAACCCCATCTGCCCAATACTTAATTCACATTTACAACATCACACATAGTCCACGGGGGAACTAATAATGTTTTTGCTTCAAAGGTCATCATAACAGGAGGTCAGAGAAAAATCAAACATGGCTTTAAAAACACAAGAGCAAAAAGACACCCGCAAAGCTGGGCATGTGGATTGAGTGCTGTATGGGTGGTCAACCCCATCCAGACACTACAGCAATAGTCCGACCACATAACAGACCAGGAAACTCAAAGTTGCTAACTAAGGAACCAGTTTTATTTTATTTAATTTTTTAAAAAATTCTATTTCCAGTCACTACTATCAAGATATAGAAAATGTGCTGATTTCTTGTGTTATTTCACATTGGACTTTTATATAAGGTGATTTTATGAAGATATAAAATGCTTTAACATTTTGGAGTTTTATGGACAGAAAGTGATACTTAGGAACTCAGCATTTTCCTAGAATACTAATTGAAATCACTAAAAATAATCCTTAATTTTAGTTTAACAACATGTTTAGAAATTGAAATAAAAATTTTAATGACTTAATACTTAGTAAGGTTTCATTAATGTAATTCTTAATATTCTGAGAAGTTTAGACTTATAAACTTTTATCACTTTAAAATTTGCCTGTTATACTAAGATTTAATGAAGTATTTCCTTTTTTGACAAACATAAATCTTGGAGTTAATTATATTTCAAACATTTCAAAGTCTTCAAAAATAATTAGGAAACTGAAACTTTAATAAAGTGTATGAATTGCTGAATTTTTACATCCATTCATATATGAAAATGTTGCATAGTGACAGTATGGGTTTTGATTATTAAATAAAAACCCAAACATGTTTTTTTAGTTACTATAACCCATTATTTAAGATATTTGGCATTCATACCCATTTATTTATTTTGGTCATTCATCTTTAAGATAGAGTTAGAAGACAATATTTCATTCACACACAGAGCATAGGATAAAAATAAAGATCATTACTTTGTTATTGTTTGAATTGTAGTTGACTATCTCTAGCCTAGATCTTTTCCCTTATCTCCTGAAACACATATAGTAACTCTTTGACATATGAGATGAAATTATTATTGGAGAAGTATGAGTAATCCAAAAATATACTTATAAAATAGTTTTCCCATAAGAAAGTATGGCAAAGGACTTTAGAATATAATTTTCAAAGCTGTGTAGCTGCCTGATAATTTTCTAAGTGTTGGCAGACTGAACCAAAGCACCAGGGACCAGAGTTCTCTTCTGGGTACTTTAGGAAGATAAGATTAGCCACTTACATCTCCCTCCCTCCCTCCCTCCCTCCCTCCCTCCCTCTCTCTCTCTCTCTCTCTCTCTCTCTCTCTCTCTCTTTCTTTTTTCATTCATTTGCTTATTTTTATATTTGATGTTGAGGATTGAACCCAGGGCCTGGCACATACTAGGCAAGCACTTGGCCTTTGAGCCACATCCCGGCTCTACGTCCTTACCTTCATAAGGTGCTCTGTGAATCTCAGGCTGATAAACCTAGCCTGTGGGAAGGATTTCCATGCCCCTCCCACCCCTTCTCCTACTAGATTTCCCAGTAAGTACATAATTCGGATAGAGTTTTAATTTTTTCTTTTGGTTTTCCTTTTCCTGTGATTCAAGCCTAAATCACAAGTGATTAAAATTTCAAAAGCAGATTTTGCAACGTGGCTAATCAAGCCTAGAACGAGCGCCATCAAGCAGGTTTCCTACTTAAAACTGTAGAAAGCCTAGATAGCAGCAGCTCAGGGTACTGTTGGCTACTTATTATTGCCACAGATCATGCAAGTTGGAGTGAATATTTGTGTTCTTCCCAGGGTGAGGAGAGTGAACTATACGCCCATATAAACCAATAGGTGGGCTCTAGTCAGTTTTCCAGCAGCCTCCTCAGCTTGCCCCAAATCGACCCCATGAGCTTCTCTCTTCAAAAGATTCAGTGTTCCCTATCTCTTCTGAATAACTGCAATAACCCTCTAGCAGGTTCCCCCGAGTCCTTTACAGAATATTGGGATTAACTCTTGTGTAAAGTTTTTATAAAAATCACTTGGGAATCCATTTGGTCCTGGACTTTGGTTTGATGGTAGGCTCTTTATTGCTGCTTCAATCTCTTTGATTTCTATTGGTCGGTTTAAATTTTCTATATCTTCTTGGTTCAGTTTAGGAAGGTTCTATATGACTAGAAAATTACAAAACTATGGAATATGTACACAATGGATTTTACTCAGCCATAAAGAACAAAATTATGTCATTTACAGGAAAATGGATGGAACTAGAGAACATTATGCTAAGTGAGATCTGTCGGTCACAAAAAGTAAATACTCAAGTGTTCTCCCTAATATAAGGAAGCTAGGAAGAAGAAAGGTCATAGGAGGAACTCTAGACAAAGAAAGAGGAGTTAATAAAGCCACCTAACTGAGGGGAAAAGAAGGGGGAAGAGGAAAATTCCCTAATGTACATGATATAAATTCATAAATATATCAAAGTCAATTACTAAGCCAAACATGAGAAGGAGGGAGGAGGGAGGGAATGAGGTGGGAATTGGGGAAGGGCTAAATGAGCGATATGCGCATGTATGCCTTTACCATCTTGTACTCCATTAAGATGTATGACTACAATGCACCAATAAAAATTTTAAAAAGAATAAAAAACAGGGCTGAGGGTATAGCTCAGAGGTAGAATATCCCTGGGTTCAATTTCCAGGATAGCAAAAACAAAACAACAACCAAAAAAAAAAAAAAAAGACAAAAACAATAACAACTACAAAAAAAACTTACTTAAAGCATGACGTTTTTTGGAAGCCTACTATAAGTCTATGGTGGAGACTTCACTCAATATTCCAAATTCTAATATTGCACATGCCTGAAGTAGCCATTTGGATTCACCATGGAGCTCTTAAAAGTAATGAATGTACTTTGCACCTTTGTATTTGTAATGTGTAGTCCAGTGCTTGACCCTCAATCGATACTTACTAAATATTTGTTGAATGAGTGAATGGTTAGAAACTATACGAAGCTTCAAATTTTCAATTGGTTTGGAATGGGCCATTTAGTAGGTTGCCTCCTGGGGCATTTAGAACCCAAATAACAAACTATATCCAGACAGGCTATGTTTCTTTTTGTATATGTAAGCCAAGGAGGGTTTCTATAAACTACCTTAAATTGATGTCTGAGATAAGCAGATCCTAAGAGTGCTTAATTGCTAATCATAGCAATAGTGGTGATGGAGGGGATTGATAAGTCACAATGATGAGTATAAAAATGAAGATAAGATCATTGGCACTATAGAAATATTAACTTAAATATTTGTTGCCCAATTTTATTGAAGGAAAATAAATGTTCTGAGAGAACTTATTTTGAAAAAGGGTCAAATGAGAAAAGAATGATGCCATAAAATTTTTGGGAGAGTGGTGGTTGGTGAATTTTCCTTGAACATTTAGAAATTTATATAAACTGGATGAATTTCCAAGAAGTGAAATCAGTCATTATTGCTATTTAATCTTTTTATTATAAGTTCTCTACACATTAAGTATACTTTTGTAGAAGTTGAACATGGAAGCCATATGAAAACAACAAAAGGAATCTAAAGTTTGAAGAATGTTCAGATGCACATCAGGCCAGGTCATGGGGATTTCTTGTTTGATTTTTCAGTAGTGTTAGCTAATTGTTTTTTCCAATTCCCAATGCCTTCTAGGACCTGAACTCTTTGGACCTTTTTGGGATCCCTCACTTTCCATGACATAGATCCTGAGCCTGATTCTCAGCCAGCTCCCCTCTGAATCACCTCATCTTATTTTTTCATAGTCAATTAAAAGGGCCTGTTGGAAACTTTCCATTTGAGTCTTAAGAAAAGCTTCATTCATTAAGCCTCTAAAACCACTGGCGGGCCTCTAGGCTTCATTCATACACCTAAGTAAAATTGTTCAGTTATTTCATTTTGTTTCTTGTCTACATTTTTTCAGGCACAAGAGTAGATGCTTCATCATTTAGTGGTAGAGGTGAACCTTTGAATAAGGAAGTTTAGTCCAGTATTATATGAGCCATTATGGAAGCTTTCAGTGTGTCTCAAAATGAAATTTATATAAATGAGGACATGAAAAGGAGGGCCGGAAGCCAGGTGTGGTGGCACACACTTGTAATCCCAGCATTCGGGAGGCTAAGAACATAGGACCATGGTTCGAGGTCAGCCTCAGCTACTTAGTGAGGCCCTCCACATCTTAGTGAGATCCTGTTTCAAAATAAAGAATAAAAATTAAGGCAGGGGGTGTAGCTCAGAGGTCAAATGCCCCTGGGTTCTTCCATCCCCAGACCCGAAATAAATAAATAAACAAATAAATAAATAAATAAAAATGTGAGAGTTAGGGAGAATTGGGTCATAGGAGGAACTCTAGATGAAAAGAAAATCCTGTGGAGGAGCTAACAAGACAACCTATAGAAGGAGAAAGGAGGGGGGAAGAGGAAAATCACTGAAACACACAATGTACTTAAACATATCGAATTCAACCACTAAGCCGAGCAAGGGAGGGAGGGAATGGGGTGGGAATTGGGTGGGGGTTAGATCAGTGATGTGTGCATGTCTGTACACACATGTCTTTTTTACCCCAATATGATATATGAATATAATGCACCAATAAAAATTTTAAAAAAAGATAAGGAGGGCCAGGCAAGAAAGATTTTGTAGGAAAGGTGAATATATTAGCAGGATTTCAAAGAACACACTGGACTTCACAACTATATGAATGAGATAGGGAAGGGATTCCAGGAAAGAAAGGAAAGAATGAATAGAGGCTCAGAAAGACAGGAAAAACAGTGGTACAGCTGAGGCCAGGAAGTATAGGGCAAGAGAGGGAAGGAATTAGAAGGGAGGATGCAGAAGGAAGACAATGCAGATGATACTTAATTAAGGAATTTAGCTTAATATTGAAGTTGACTAGGTTCCAGTAGATCCATTTGTACACACGTGTTGTGGTCATGTGTAGTTTTACTTTGGAAGATGGTGAGGAGAGTTGAGTCCAGAGGCAGGAAGCATAGTTGGGTGGCACGAAAATCATGCAGATGTGCGCTGACAGGGGCCTTTACTAACCCAGTGACCTTCATTTTTGTGTGTTTGTCTTCTTTCTGGGCTGTTATCTTCTCAACAACAAAGGTGTGGTCTCCATATTTCTTTCCCTGATTCCTGCCATCTTACTTGACATATAGTAAATTAACAGAGCAGAATATTTTTTTCTAAAAGTTTTCTTTTAATTATTCAGTTGGACTATGATGCAAGTATCTTATTTTATGGTTATTTAAAATTCTATATGAAGATAATGACATTTTTGTGTCTTGAAATTGCTGCATTGATTTTATTATGAGTCTCAAGAAACTAAGAGGATATTTTGTGTCAATAAAATAAAATGTATTGCTCAAAACTTTTATGTGAGATATATATATATTATATATATATATATATATAATATATATATATAGTATGACAACTTGCTTTAGTGTTGGTACTCACTATAAAAATAATCTAGCTGGTCATGTTGACCAACACCCATATTTCCAGCTACTCAGGAAACTAAGGCAGAAAAATAGCAAGTTTGAGGCCAGCCTCAGCAATTTAGTAAGATCCCATCTCAAAATAAAAAGGGCTGGGGATGTAGCTTAGTGATAGAATGAATACCCTTGGGTTTAATGCTCATTAACTAAAACACACACACACATACACACACAAACACAAACTTTCTCTTGGCCAAGAATACACTAGAATTTTTTCTAAGTATATATATAATTTCATTCCATTCCATTCCTGTGAAATAACATGTAACCAATTTGTGTGAACAATTAAACCATAACAAACTTGAACCCTTTCTGTGCATTAAATCTTATTCCATCTCCATTTGAAATTGCAAGCATTTTCATTCATTTTTGGTCAATAAAATAAGTGCTCTAGTAATTTATTTCAATATTAATAATCTCATTTCTTCTTTTTTTTGGTGTCATACTGGGGGATTAAACCTAGGGGTATTCCACCTCTGAGCTATACCTCCAGTCCTTTTTATTTTTTAGTTTTGAAACAGGGCATGCTGGCCTGGAACCTGAGATCCTCCTGTTTCAGTCTTCCAAATACTCAGAATACAGGCTTGCACCATTGTGCCAGGCTAAAGAACCTATTTCAGTCATTAAAATAACTAATGCTTATGCAATAATCAGTAATATGAATGTAAAGTTAGTCTTTCATTCCCCATCTTGGTTCTGTTGCAGATGCAGATGAGGAAATGTCTCTCCATCCCTCTAGTTGACGGCTCAGGGGCTTTTCACCCTTCTTTGGTGGGGAAGGAGGGAGGACCAGGAAGGGGCAGGTCTGCCAGTGGTCAGTGCTGGCAGGCTGGGTGCATACAGCTGACATCTGGGACACTCTTGTAGGTTTCACAGAGGTTTCCTTCTCAGATCCATTCCCCTTCTTTTGTGAGTGATTGCTTTAGCTACTCAGCTTCTTCATCAGTTCATATAGCACAGCTTCCTTCTGCTAAGATTGTCTCATCCCTAAAACAAACAAAAATTATTTTTAAAGAATCATGTAGCCAGCTTCCCTCTAAAATGTGCTCATGTGGTTCATGGAAATGTGAAGCTCTGTTAACTGTCAGTGGAGAAGCAACTGGCCCCAACTACAGCAAATCTCTTTGTGTTACCACTAAGCAGACAGCTCTAGTGATGGGGTTGTTTTGCCTGATATTTTTTAAGATGGACTTAAATCACTTACCTAGTCTGTGCTTCAAACTTTACAGAATAAAAACCAAGCTCTCTGATAGGTGTTCCCCAAGCCTCTCCCACAGCTGAGGGAGGTGGAAAATCAGCACAGCCTTCAACAGCTTCTTCCAAGAAACTCTTGCATCTCAGTGTCAGTGTCAACTCTCTAGACCCTTGACTTAGATGTTGAGTCAACAGGCGGCTTTAGACCACTCTTTCAAGTCTTGTGTGCTTCACTTTGGGGTGTGGGATAACTTACTACTTATTGCTTTGTTCTTCATTTTGGGGGACCTCCTCCCCAAATTTAGAACCTTTTTCACATGTTGTTACACAGGAAAATATGTGACATGCATAAATCATGGCCATATATCAGAATAAAAGTAATTGGTTTTGGGGAAACTTAAATACTTAAGCTCAACTATACAACAAGCATAATATTGATGTAGAACAATAGTGTGTATAATTTAAAATGTAAAATTAAACAAAAATATATCTGTTCCACAATTTTTTACCATCTCATTAATACTGGTACCTTTCTAGGTGCTTGATGTGCAAAAAATTAAACATACGGTTCCAGTCATCATAGGAATAGCTGGCTAGTGAGAGAATCAGAGGCTAAAATATGTCCCAAAGTAATCACAATACATCTAGCATCACAACTGAGGGATCTACAAAGATGTCAGGGTATGCCGAAGACCGAGTATGTGAATTTAATTAAGAAAGACTTCACAAAGGACATTTGGACTGAATCCTAACTAATGGTGGAACTTCCTAAGAGAGAAAAGGGGAAAGGACATTTTATATGCACAGTGGGTTCAGGGTAAGAAGAGAAGGGTGTGGGATGGGAACTGTGAAGGAGAGGTACAGATGGCACAAAAGGTGAGTGCAATTGTGAGATCATTTGGGGGTGACAAAGACTGTATTTTGTGACAAAAAGCTTAAACTTCTTTCTATAGTCAATGGGAAGTTAAAATTGATTGACTGATTGAGTTTTTGCCCTTAATTATTAAAAAATATATAAAGGCAATCATACCATACATACTATTCTTTCCTTTAAAAAAGACATTGGCTTCTCCCTCCCACTTTATTCTCTCATTTCATCTTCTCCCTCTCTTTAGCAACACCTTTCCTCCTCAACTCATGTTAACACTTGTTTTGTATTCTTTCTGTGTTTTTCTCTTTGATTATATAATCACATTCAAGCATATAGTGTATGTATATATTCAGTACCCATATACATAGCTTTTTTGCCATTGTTTACCTTACAAAATCATACTTTGCATATTTTTCTATATACTATTCTTTTACTCGACTATTCTTAGAGGAAATGTTTCCAAGTCAACAGGCTACTTCACCATGTTTTTTCTTTCCTTTTCCTTTGTTTTCTTCATATATATATATATATATATATATATATATATATATGTATGTATATATGCTTGGGATTGAAACTTGAACCTTGTACATTCTAAGCACATGCTTAACCCCTGAGCCAAAATCACAGCCCCATGAGTATTTAAATAAGGGATTAAATCTCAATGAATGATAGAGGAAGGAGATCTGGTGAAAGAAACACGACAGGATGTACATATACAAAATAAAAATAATAAGTAAATATGGATGAACATACTCAGAGTTTTATATCAAAGATAGAATGTTGGAATGGATGTTGAGTTCAAAAAGAGGTAGAAAACTGTAGAAGAATAAAGTGAGAAATTATTCAGGTAATAAATGATGTGGGTTGAGTCATTGGCAAGGACATATCTTTAGCACGTAAAAGCCAGAAACTAAAAACAAATTGCTACATAATATGCCTCAATATAATGCCAGTACCCACCATTCTCTAAAAATTTGACATTAGATCTTCTAAGTATGCTGGTTGGAGAAGCACAAGTCAAAGTATTTACCACCAGCTTAGAGTTTTAGAAAGCTGCCTTATTTTCCCATATACTTCCATATTCCTTTACTTTCTCCTTTATTCTGTACATATCCCTGATGTCAAATTTGTTTCAAAACTCAAATCTACCAGCAGTTTAGTTTAGAATTCATGAGCCGGGCGTGCTGGCACACGCTTGTAATCCCCACGCTTGGGAGGCGGAGACAGGAGGATCACGCTGGTTCGGAGCCAGCTTCGCTGGCTTAAGAGACCCTGTTTTTGAATTAAAAAAAATATGTATATATACATGTATATATATATATATATATATATATATATAATTATATATATAATTATAGGTCTGGGAGTGTAGCCCGAGGTAGAAGGGTTTCCAGGAACCCCAGTACCACCAAAAATAAATAAATAAATAAATAAATAAATAGTTTAGAATTCATGCCTACATTGTCTTTGAATAAAAGCAGCATTCACCTTCCAGCAGCACTATATAATCTTTTCTTAGGTTGCTCTATATTAAATGTGATTATACTACTTTTTACCCATATTGCAATTAATGCAATCATGTAGCACATCGCTAATGCCAACTAGTAGTCCTAGCGTATTGCGGTATAAATTTTCACAAGTTTTCTATATTTGTAAATGTCTGTCAACATCCAAACTGGGTAAATATTTCATCAAAACAGCCAGGATATCATTACAAGTCCTGTTAAACAATTCTAGTTACTCTGTTTATCAGAATCATGATAAAGATAACATGACCTCCTCCAACATTCTGTACCCTTGGTGACATTTTCAATTTTGGTATAGCCAGTAATTTATTACTAATCAAAATAGCTAGGATTTTAAGCATTTAATATCTTAAAAATTAATTTGAAAATGCAAATACTTCAGAGAAGTACATAGAATAAGGAAACACTTGTTTCTAGAACTAACAGTTGTTAAAATTTTATCAAGTTTATTTCCCATTATCACCAGTGCCAATCTCATTATAGTCTTAGTATTCCTATAGATAATCGTTTATGAATTTGGCATACATTTTTTCTTGTTTATTTTTCTTAATATATCTTTCTATAATAATTTATAGCTTCTTATTTTAGAATGTTTATGTTGGTTGTACCACCACACTTACCATTTTCAGATTCTTTTCTTATTCAGTATTATTATTTTGAGAGCTAACCATATATAAAGAAATCTATTTTGATAGGACTAATAGTACTTCATGGATGTGTGTATAGTTCAGCATCCATGGGAACGTGTTCACGAGTTGTCCTCTGTCATTGTTATGAGCTGTTTATATTCCCCTAAATTCACTATGAAAACCTTTATCCTCAGTGTGATGGTGTTAGGACATGGGGCCCTTGAAAAGTAATAAGGTTTAGATGAGGTCATGTGGATAGAATGCTCATGATGGCATTCTCCAAATTGTTCTCATCAGGTATTTTGGTCACAGTGACTTAAAAAGTAACTAAAACAACTGTAAAAAAATTAATACCTACTAGTGAACCCACTCTGTGTATATATTATATCTGAGGGGGGATACTGGAGATTCAACACAAGGGGTTTTATCACCAAAATACACACCCTGCCCCTTTGATTTATTATTTTCATTTTGAAATACGGTCCCACTAAGTTGATGAGGCTGGCCTTGAGCCTGCATTCTTCTTGTACCAGCCTTCTAAATACTGGCATTGCGGGGATGTGCCACCATGCCTGGCTTTATGGTTTTTTTTTTTTTTTTTTTTTGGTAGCCCAATCTAAGACAACTAGAAAGTAGAGTTGCTAGATCATAGCATATATCCATTTTCCATGTAAAATTTAACTATATACTTCTAAGTTACTTCTCAAAGTGGCTCTACTGATTTGTAGTCTTGTTTCCTGGAGTGTCTATTTTTATACTATATTAATGAGGTGCATGAAAAATAGTATCTCATTGTTTAAATTTGCATTTTCTTGATTATGGGTGAATATAGGTGGGTTTATATACCCACATATATATGTTTAAAATCCCAATAGAAATCTTAACTAGAAATCATGCTATATGATGAAGTGAGAATTAGAATTTCCAGAAAATAAATCTACAGAATTAGCATTCACCATTTCATCTCACTTACATTTTTCAATTTGTTAGATAATGTAAGTATAATGAAATCAAACTCATACAAGCAAAATTTATCATAGCCCTGGTGAAGAAACCTGTATTTAAGGTACAAATCTATTTGGTTGTGAAATACTAAAATCCATTATAAAGGCAATTGAGAGAAGGTAAAGTCTTAGAAAGAGGTTATTTTCTTTTCCTCTATTGAGTAATTTGTTTGAATTTATGTTAAGTTTTTTTTTGACACCTTCCAAATTTGAATAACTCTTTGTGTGGCTATAAGGGAGGAAAAAAGAATGCAAAATACTGGTTTCAAGTGGCAAGTAAGCACATCTGGGTAAAATCTTTGCTTCCATTCTTACGATACAACTGACTGAAATATGGGCTACAAAAAAATGACCATCTAAAAAATAGTCTCTCATTGAATCAGCTCACATTCTAAGTAGAATGCCTTGGAAGAAAGGAAACAGGGTATGATTTGGAATGGCATTTGTACTGCCCTTTAAATAATAATTAATTTTTTCTCTTAAATGAAACTTTTGTTTTAAATGGAAAAAATTTCTCCCATGAAATAAAAAGAGCCTAGGGAGAATATAGGAAGTACATGGTGGTCCATATAAAATAATGGATCACTATAACTCTAAGTGAGACTTATTTTCATGGAACTTACAAAATTTTTGCTCATTTCCAAAAAAAGAGTATTTCTCTATAACAGAAAATTAAGTCCCAATAGTGAGGCTACTGGTTTTTTAAATTAATATTTGTATTTAAGGGAGGCATCATGAATAAGAAAGAAGAAAAAATGGGAGGAGAGAGAAAAGAAAGGAAAGAAATAGAATAAAAGAAATTTTGCAATTTTGGTATTTTTAATAAGCTGATTTCAAATTCTGGTCCTACCATTAGTTTATTTGATTAAATCACTTTAAAAAGCTAGGGTTTTATTTACTTCATATGAAAAATAGAAATACAATATATATTCTATAGAGTCTCTGAAAATGAAATCAGTAACTCTATAAATTTAATGGCTTATACCTGCTGCACATACTAGCTCATGTGCTTCCAAATTTTCCATCTTTAGGAGTTTAGAGCTATTTAATTTTTGGCATTGATAGCATTAAAATGAACCATTTTTCACGAAATAAGTTATTTTATATGAATTCTGGTTCCATATTTATCTGCCCCCAAAACTCTAGTGTTCAACCAAATTATTACTAAAACTCTCTTGAAAAATACATTCTATTTTATATGGTTCAGACTTGACAGCATTTCTCCATGTGTGCTCTCCAGAAAGATTCCTCATGAAATCTCCCTCATAAACGTTTTCTTAATCCCACAAATTTGAGATCAGAGAAGTTCTCAAAGAGGTGATAGACAGAGTCGCACTCGTGCAACTTCTCTGATCAAGAAAAATGCTTACATTTATTTAAGCTTGCATTTTCCTGCTTTCTTTGGCCATGAATTGTTTCTATGTAACTTCTATTTATAGGCTATAAAATGCATTTTGTGAAATGTACATATAATTAATCTTATTTGGTCCACCAACTTTACATGAAAATATGGACATAACCTCCTATTAGAAATGAAGACTTAATATTCTATATTAGTGGGAACTCTTAGGCTTCTTTCTCCCTCCCTCCCTCCACCCCCCTCTCAGGATCTCTACCACTGAGCTACCCCCAGCTCTTTTTATTTTGAAATATGATCTTGCTAAGTTTTTGAAGCTAGCCTCAAACTTTTGGTACGCTTATTGCAGCCTTCCTAAGGACTGGAATTGCAGGTGTACAATACCTTAACCTTTGATAGTATTACTGGAAGGTGTTGGAAACTATACAAAGTGAGGCATAATTGAAGAAAGTATTCAACTCAACGGAGGGGGTGGTGCCCAGAAGGGTATACTTTGTTTTTGACCTCTTTCTCTCTGTGCTTCCTGGTTGCCACGAGCTGAACAGCTTTCCTCTACCACACTCTTCTGCCATTATATATCTTACCCTAGGCCCAATGCAATGGATACAGCTGGCCATTGACTGAAACCTCTGCGATCAGAACCGAAACAAATCTTTCCTATTGGAAATTGGTTTTCTCAGATATTTTGTCCCAGCAATGAAAACCAAATAACATACCAAGAATCTAGTATTATCTGAGCAGAATTTTTAGGGGAATGAAAAGAGATAAAAGAATTTGTGAGAAAGTCCCAGGAGACAATTTAGGGTTTTATATACAGAGGTAAGACTTTGTGTCTCATTGTGAGTGTTATGGGAAGTCAATGGATGGTTGTCAATCACATTTTGACATGATTTTATTTATGTTTTATAATGATTTCTAGATACTGTGGAGAATAGACTAAAAGAGGGACATGCATAGAAATAATGAGACTAATTTGGGAGCTCATTGTCATAGTATAGGGAGAGATGATAATGTTTTAAATTAAGACGTTAAAAGTGTTAGTTGGTCAAGAAAATATATTGAAGATTAAGCTGATAAGATTTATCCACGAATTAAATATGAGGCATGAGAGTATCTTAGTCTACTAGTGCTATTATAATAAAACACTGGAGACAGGGTAATTTGTAAATAACATAAATTTATTTTTTATGGTTCTGGAGGCTGGAAAGTCCAAGAGCAAGGCACAGGCATTCAGTGTCTCTTGAGGGCCTTGCTGCTGTATCCTCACATGGAGGAATGGGTAGATGAGTGTCCTTACAGCGTAGGAGGTGGAGGGCAGAAAGGGGCCTCTCTACTTCCTTCTAGTCCTTTTATAAAGTCATGAATCCTACTTATAAGTGTGGCACTGTGGTTGGTCTAATCATATCCTAAATCCCCATCTCCTACTCATGTATTTCAGAGTAAGTTTCAACAGGAATTTTAGAGGAGACAAAAGCATTCAAATAGTAGCAGAGAGGAAAGCGGGGACTAAGACAAAGTCTTGTGGCTTAAACAACTGAAATCATGGAGGTGCTATTTATTCAGGGAAGTTTGATGGAAGGGCAAATGTGGTGTGGGGTGAAAGAGGAAGGAGAGATTGAACTTGGGCATTTAAATTAAATTTAAATTTGACTTTCAGACATCAAAATGAAGCTTTGAAGTAGGCATTGGCTGTTCCACTCTGCAGTTGAGGAGAGAAATTAGTGAGCATGATTAAAATTTAAGTCATATAGATGCCATTTAAAGTCATGGTATTGGATGAAAGTACTTAGTATCAATAGAAAAGCGAAGCAAAGACATTGAATACCATGTCCTGGGACATTTTGATGATTTATATTTAGAAAGATGAATAGATGCCAGTGGGAAGGGAGGAAATTGAAAGGTAAATGTTATCCCAAGAGTAAATGGTATGCCAATGGGAAGGGAGGTAGTTTAAAGGTAAATGGCATACCAAGAGTCAATTAAAGAACATATTTCAAAACCACACTGACCATTGGCTTTGACAACATGGAGATTACTGATTACATGAATGAGAGCAGTTATGATTTTAGGGGTATATGCCAGAAATGATGGAAAGTGACAAAGTGGACTCAAAAAGCAGAGAAAAATTTTCCAGAACCAATCCATGTAAAGGGAATAGACAAATAAAGCATAGTTAGAGGAAGTTATGGGAGCAAAGTATTTTGGTTTCAGGTGGATAAATATTAATGCTTTATTGTGTGAGACTGGAAGGATTGAATACATAGTATATTAAATAGATGATGCAGGAGATAGAAGGAAAAATTGTACCTGAAATAGGCATGAATCTCACCTTAATTAGGGAGAAACCATGACACAAGGCAAAAATGGTTGGATTGGCCTTACATGGGAGTCTATATTCCAGTACAGGGTATATATGGGAGTCAGAGTACAAAAGTGCCAGAAGGCAGAGGGATGTAGTTGGCTGAAGGAAATATTATTATTTTATATAAAAAATAAACATTTATTAAGTGCCAATGTTTTAGGTACTTTTCCTATGTACTGAGGATATAGTTGGAGCCATACTAGTTACAAATTCTTGTATTTTATTTCTAGTGAGGGATGACAGAAAATAATATAAATAAATTCAAAAATTATATAGCATGGTATACTGTACTGACTGAAAAATTCTAACTTAAAAATTATTTGATTGTGGGAATTAATTTGTAAGCACGTGTTTAACCATGACTATTATTATGATTTAGGTTTTTGGATATTATCATGTAAATTAGGGAAAAAATTTTTCTGGAAACTGGATAGCAATCAAAGCAGGAGCCAGTTAGTACTCAATCCATGAATGGGTTAAGTACAAATAGCCTCCTTCACCCTGTGTTTCCTAGTGTCATGGACGAACCTGAAATCTCAGAGAGGCGTGGAAGACTTATATTTCTTGAGTTTAGAAGTGAAACAAAGGAAGAGCCTGTGAAAAGTAAGAAGCAGTTCAAAAGAACCAGGAACAAACCTTCAAAATAACATACGTGAGATATATTTGATCTGACTGTTTGACATTTTTTTTCCCATTCATTTTTTAACATGCCTGGATTGAATAAAGATTTGTTTGGGTTGAAAATGAAAATAACTCATGTACATTAGTGAAGTCAGAACACCCAGCAAAATATAAGCAAATCCTGAAGATTAGAATGGAATTAGCTTTAAGCTAAGAGCCAGAAATCTTGGAGTCTGTACCCCAACTCTATTGTCTATGTATGTGACTTTGGACAAATCTCTTAAATTCACTGAGCCTTAATTTCCTTAGGAGCAGAATGTGGGTAAAAGTATCTGCTTTCTTTAGCTCAAAAGGTTATTAACTTCTTTCAACCACAAAGATCCGTATGTTACACAGGCTTAAAAATGGATGAGGAAATCGAGTCTTAGGTCAAACAACTTGTTTGATGCTATATAGCACATAGCATTAAGACAAAGGCTGAATCGAGGCTTCTCTGATTAGAAAACCCAAGCTATTAACATGTTTTGCAATGTCCAACAAACCAGGGTGCTCAGCTGCACAAAGAGGACATGAGGATGCTTGGTAAATAGGTTTCATTCCCATGTCGGCTTCAGCATTCACTGATGGGGGGTTTTAGAGGAAGGGTGGAGAAAAAAAAAAAAAAAAAAAAAAAAAACCTTCTTCAAACAATCTAACCACATGGCCACTGTTTCATTCCTCTCTGGAAACTGCCTTGCTTTGAATTGCTTCATTCATATGCTTTCCAGGCCACATATAGCAGGGGACAAACCTCCCAGTGACTGATTACCAATTTCCTATAGTTAAATGGAGAAGCTGAGAAATAAGTATTTTTTTTCCTTTTTCTAATATGCAAACATCTATGAGTTATGCAGGGTGTAAGTTAGGCCATTGCCGAGCACTTAAAGTTTGCAAATATGCATTTACAAATTAGCTTGCTGCCAAAGTTGCTTGTATTTGTAACACATCTAATGCTTTTTCTGCTCAGCAGCTATGTTATGGATGAACTTGAAAGGCATAAGCAGTATTTTTATGCTAATATGCCATAAAATATCTTTGCTAAATAAGCAATTCCTTCCGTAGCAAGGCTTATTTGCAGTGTTATAATTTAGAATCATCCCCAATGACAACCTTTTGAGCCATATTAGTTAAATGATAGAACATTTACAGTGTTAAATCTACAGCAATATATTATAATGGGAAAAAATGCCTGAGCAGCAGGGAGCCTTTAATACAGAACTCCATAGGCCACTTAAATAGTGTAATCTGGCTTTCAAGTGGAGCATTCTAAAGAATCTCTATGAACCTTGCTTTGGGGTTTCAGAAAATCGGAATGATATTGAGGACAAAGCTCTGTTCTGGATCTACCTGTCACTGAAACGCTCATGCTGCTCTTCTACAAAGCCAGGTGGGATCATTTTTCTAGGAAACATCAATTACCTCTGCTTTTGCTCAGAAATGGCACAGTTATTTTTAGATGTATTTTCCACCAGTCTACAAAGTATTACAATGGCCATAACATATTGGGTAGTGTCATAATGGTATAAGAATCTCAGAGCAAAATATGCCTCCTTGTGATATTGTTATACGCATCTTTGAAAATAGCAGGATTATGTGTCTTATAACTTCTTGTATATAGCTAGCCAGGTATCCATATGGGTGGCAAGTGAATGAGTTTTAATTTTGTAGATTTCCAACATAACTGGATTCACAACCCCTCATCCTCAAGGGTTGGAGGGGGGTTAGTGGCAGCTTACAAAGTTTATGGTTTGAAATAGACTTATCTGAATAAAAATGAATCTGATTCTTCTACGGCTAATCAAATCCCAGATTGTGAGGGGGCCACCTTTGGAAGTTGCATTAACACAGCAGTAGCTTAATAAATTATACGCTGTTGATTTTACTTCCACTGGTTCTTAATTTCCATGGGGAGACCATCCTGGTGTATGGAAAATCTAGCTTTTCATGATACAGTTACTTGTTCTGATGCAATGTATATATCCAGCCAATAAGTTTGAAAAAAGAGTTTTGTTTATAAAAATGAGTCTCCTGAAGGTAAAAATTTCTGGACTTAAGAATTATCACCTAGAATCTGACATATTTTTTTTCTTGAAGTCTCTTTAATTTAATGTTTCATGAAAATATCTGTGATATACAGAAAGTGAATTGTTATATTATTATGACCTAAAGAAAAATTTCTTAAATTGTTCTCTTAGCTCTTTTCTGGGAACCTTTTCAAGACAACTTGTATAAGAAGAGAGCTGAAAACTTTGGCCTTTTGTTTAAAAATTATATTGCAAATTAGTTTTTGAAAGAAATATCCATCTATGTATATGTTTAGTCGTCTTTTCATCAATTTATTGTTTTATTCAGTCAACCAGTCAGTAAAGAACTCTTGTTTTATAATATGTTTTGTGGTTTCTTGGACTTAAAACAAAAAAAAGAAACACAGGCTTTAAGTATTAAGTCTCATCTTCCCCAGAGGTACTTGCTATTAATTTCTTGGTCAGATAGTTAGACTTGGTCGGCTATCTCTGTTGCTTGATGTCTAGCTAAGGTGGGCATTGAATTACTGTTCTACCCTAGAAATGGTCACTGGCAAGCTCATGAAGGTATTCTACATTTGTATATTGGTTGTATGCCCTATTAAAAACAGAAGCTTTTGGTTTCCAAGCCTGTCAGTGTTTCAGCTATTAAATGTACACCTATCTATTTCAGAAAACTATAGAATTTATGCTCAGAATTCAATACCAGCAAACAAGGATGAAGTTATCAAGTCAAACTGAGACTATCACGCACTTTGGCAGGGAAGCATTGAAATTTAAATCTCTTTTTATTAAACTTCTAAGTAGGGCCTTCTAACCTCTGTCCTTAACTTACTTTGTCCCATTGGTGTCTCCATTTTTAATAGGAAAAAGCTGTTGTCATAAAATAAAATCAATTCTAATTCTCCAAATTAAGCTGTGAAATGCATTAATATATGGGTACAACTTACAAGTCATTTACCTTGGTAATTCATTACTTCGATTCACTGAGTGGGGATTTTAGTCTTCTACTGATGCTCACCAGGACACAGGAGTCAAGGGTCTGAATCCAAGATTTTAAAGATGGTGCCAGGAGAAAACAAATATTAATGTCAATTGCATTTTAATTTTAGGAAACAGATTTTTTTTCAGCTGATGAGAAGTAGCTCATGTTAACTAATGGGCCTGATTAAAACCCTTTGAGGGATGTTTGTTATCATTTTGTGGACATAGGAAATGATTTAAGACATTCAGTTTCAGAGATCCATAAAGTTCTTATGCTTCAGCATAACAACATCTGATCACTTGATCTGGTTAGCTCAGGCAAAGACAAATAGAGTGAAAAGAAAAAGATTTTATCTCATCCACCCATGGAATGTGAGAACTCTAACTTGCAATATATTTGATTCCTCATGCTATAGCATGAGCAAATCCTGTATGCTTTGCAATAAATTTTTACTGAGGGGATAAATTCCTTGATTTGCTTATAGGTTGAACAGATACTGAATGAAAATCATGGAAATGTTTTGGATATTTTATGTGTTTTTAATTAAGGGCAATTATACAGAAATGTAGATGTTGTAAGGCAGCTGGCTTAGTGTGGAACAGTGGCATTCTATTTGGCGTGGAACTTGACGTGGCAGTACTCCAGGGCATCCACCAAAGATGTTTAACAACTCACTGCTCTGGAAGCCAAACAATTTTCCAGAGGATTAATACCTCCAACATCTTAAATCGATGATTCAAAGTATTTAGAGATGCAGATCTTATTTCTCTTAGCTGTTCACTTTCAAAGGCATGTTTCTTCTGGCTTTTGATAACGCTTCAGTAACAAGGAAGGCTTGTATGTATGGACAACTTATGAAAGACTTACACATAATCTTATAAAAGTTTGACAATTATAAACATGATTATGTGCATTTTGTCCTTTTTGAAAGCCAAACCCCTAAATTATTCTTCAGAGAGATGAACCTTGAGGTTTATATATACTTTTCTTTTTCTTGGAAACTGGAACACTCTTCTGTTTTTAGAATATAGTGTCTAAGGTAACGAGGGACACACCAGTACATTAAAGCACATGTGTGTCAAATCCCCAGGGTAAACAGATGTCACGCATGCAGTAACTTCTCCAGACATCTGAAATCCAGCATCACTGTTCTTTCAGCCTGTTCTCTAACGCACATGGAACTATGGGGCATATACATAAATCCTTTTATATTACTATTCAACAAATAGTTTTACCGGAGAAGTGTAGAGTTTACGTTTGGCAAATCAAGATACAATTAGAAGCAAAATTGGAAATGTGTATGTTGTCACTGGTTATTCTACAACGTGTTTCCCGCATTTTCATGACTTGTGATGAAGTAGAAGATGGATACTCTCTAATAAGGTCCATAATTTTATTAATATTTTAAGCAATATGCCGAATGTGAAAGAACATAAACTTAATATAATTTTTCTGGTTACAGTATGATTTATTCTCATATTTTAAGAAGACCTCCTCTCAAACAACAATAAACTTGGACCACTGAAAAGCCCAAATGTAGGAAAATAGTTTATACTGTATTAGCAAAAGTATGTTAGTGTGTGTGGGTGACTATGTGTGTGTATGTGTATGCTGCGTAATTCATGTGAGAAGAGAACTTAGTATTTGTTTGATAGAAAAAAGGGCAAATAATGCAGAATTCATGTGCTCTCTAGATATTGAAAACTTTTGACTTGTAGGCACATTTCTATCCACTGTTGAGACAGTAACAACTAAGCCTGGAAGAGCAATATGAGTTACATCTCCACCAGCGAAGGGCTGGGTGCTAGTTCTGACCTGAGCTGGCCCTGTTCTGGGATGGGCATGGAGCTGTGCAGTCCAGGCTTCAGCCACATCTTTTGACCTGATTGTGCATAATAACCAGTCAAGATTCCACTGGAGATGTGGATGTTCTCTTAGGCATGACTTTTTGGTCCCTTGAAGGCCTGATCTCCAGCTAGGCAAATTTTCTTAGCCTCAGATTTACACAGTTCCAGTTGACTTCCCTTCACATGCTAGCCCACAGTTGAACTAGCCTGCCTGGATAGGAGGACACACAGGTGTGACTAGAAACACATTGAGTGAAAAAGCTTACATACATTTTGATCTCTACATCAAAATGATTAAGAGGATAATTTGGGTCATCAGTGTTCTGTCAAGCCATCAGTCTGTTGTACAGTCTAGTTGAGATGTATCCCTCAGCAAGCATTTGATACTGAATGTTTGCTCTCCACTATTGGGGCATGGATGGGATTAGAAAATGGGCAAGAGCCAGGCATGGTGGCACACGCTTGTAATCCCAGCATTCGGGAGGCTGAGACCTAAAGGATCGCGGTTCGCGGACAGCCTCAGCTACTTAGTGAGACCCTCTGCAACTCAGTGAGCCCCTGTTTCAAAATAAAGAATAAAAAATAGGGCAGTGGCTGTAGCTCGGAGGTCAAATGCCCCTGAGTTCCATCCCCAGACCTACAAAAGAAGAAGAAGAAGAAGAAGAAGAAGAAGAAGAAGAAGAAGAAGAAGAAGAAGAAGAAGAAGAAGAAAAAGAAGGAAAGAAAGAAAGAAAGAAAGAAAGAAAGAAAGAAAGAAAGAAAGAAAGAAAGAAAATGGGGAAGAAGCAAGTGTTCTTCCTCTGGGAGGGAAAAGCAAATAGCAAGTATTTTACATTATCATGTCCCTAACTACAGCAGCAGAGATTTTAACAAGATTTTGCTAATTTTCTCTCTCAAGGTAAGTCAAGTGTTATCTAAACTGCCTAGACCTTCATGTATTCTACATGTCTCTTATCTGACCAAAGACCAATTAGCTAATTATTTTCATTATTAATTTGCCATGGTAGCAGAAATTTTATATTTTAAGGTGCTAATAATGCTTAGTACTTATAAATAGTCCACTTTAGTTTGGGATATATATATATATATATACATACATATATATATGTATATGTATGTATATATATATACACATATATATATGAAAGAATGAATCATTGGAATCCTATAAAATTATTTTTAATATAATTTCCTAGTAATTAGAACATTTATTTAAATGGCTACGCATCCCTTTCACTGTATTTATGACATATTATATATTAAAGTAAAAACCCAGCAAAAATGAAAGCGTATATTTTATAATTTATAAGTGAAAAATACTTTTGAAACCTTATTTATTTATTTATTTATTTTTGTGGTACTGGGGATGGAACTGAGAGGCATTCTACCTCCGAGAGACACCACCAGCCCTACCTTTTATTCTTTATTTTGAAACAGGGTCTCACTGAGTTGCAAAGGGCCTCACTAAGTAGCTGAGGTTGGCTTTGAACCTGTGCGATCCTCCTGTCTCAGTCTCCCAAATGCTGGGATTACAAGCGTGTGCCACCACACTTGGCTTTGAAACCTCTTAATATGACTCCTTTACAAAACACAAAGCATGACAAATGCTAGCTTGAGTGATAATACTCATATCAGTGAAACTCTGATGATTTTTATGGAAATAAAGCTATAAGCTAATCATCTTGGTTTAGGGCAATATATTTGATATCTCTGATGTAGGATGCTAGATAGTATTTAATTAACTTGAACCTGCAAATATGCTGACCAGTGAACACTGACAATAAATTGTTGTATATTTTTTGTATAAGTTTTAGAATTTATCACTCATCTTGGAGAATAAGAGTATATGTTTTAAAAAAGGACCATGCTCTGTTAGGTAGAAAAATAGGCCCTGGTAATATAAGAACTCAAAGAGTAATCCTCTGTAATGCAAACACTGACCTTCCCTTGAAAAGTTCCATGACATTTAGGGTTTCTGTTCCTTTGTAGAAGAGTTGAATGTTGGAAATTTGTTATAACCTTGGGCATGTTCTCTCTGCGACAGACTCTGACATCGGAGGGGTTTGTCTTACTGTGCAGAGAAGCAGTTTGTGGATTCTCTTAGTATTTTGATGATTTTCAGTTCTTAAAGATCATTTCTGAGTTTCTTCTTTGGGTAATTGTCTTTCTTCGCTGGTTTTCTCATGGATATGTGTTAATGTAAGGTAAAGAATGGAATCAGTGATGTACTCTGATGCTTCTGTATAATGATGATCTAGGTCTCTTTTTTTGTAATTTTTGGAGAGAAAGATCAAAACAGTGGGCTTTTTCTCTTCTGCTAAGTGTCCACACCATTTCTAATCCTCATCCCCAGGCACCAAAAGTTGAATAGGATTAGGCAAGTTAGAGAGTTTCCTCACATTACCCAGTCATTTCTTTTCTGTGAATTTTAGTTCTACTTCATTTCCATAGTTTCAAACATGATATTCAGTTTATTTTTTGGCTGACAGCCATCCTTGTCTTCCTTCTACCCTGAAGGGAAGCCTAGACACACAGGCAGTGGGGCCTCCTTTCATTTTCTCTAGTGTTGCTGCTTCTGCATTGCGGTGATGTGGTAGGGTGGCTTAGGTCCACTGGGAAGAGCTTTTTAGAGCCTGTTGTGTGGATAGGGGCCTGGCAGAGAGACAGACAAGCACTAGGGCAGAGTCCTACTCTCTGCTTCTGTCTTGCTCTGTTTTTGCTCCACTGCGATGATCTTTCTTGCCCCGATTTTATCTGCAGAGCAGCCACACAGCCCATCCCTTCGGATGTGTTTGTGTTTGCTATTGAGTGGAGGAGACAGGAGAAGTGTATAAAATGATAAGAGATGAGTAAAAGAAAGTAGTTTTAAAATGAAGGTGGTAAGAATTCTGTCATGCTAGCCTTTTTTACTTGGCTTTACTGAATCTCCCATTCAGCAGGCACGAGGAGCAAAGCAGTTTAGTGATTTAATCTGCAGAATTATTTTTTTCCCCTCATCACATTAGATTGAATAAACTATACTGTAGTCCAGACACAAGAAAACAAAGATATTTTTTCTTTTTGTTGGTACCAGGGATTGATCCCAGACATATTATTTTAAGTTAAATCTCTCAGCCCTATTTAATTTTTTATTTTGAAACAGAATAAATTTATGAGGGCCTTGTTAGGTTGTTGAGGCTGGCCTTGAACCTTCAAACTTCCTGTATCAGCCTTCCAAATACAGGGACTACAAGCAGGTTACGCCATCCCCAGAGAGATACTTCTATTAAGAACTGGAGTTATCTTCATGTTTCTTAATTCAGGATGTGTTCATAGGAAGTCATTGAATTAGCTACAACTTGATTGCTTTTCTTCAAGATTTGTTATTTAAACATAACTTGAAAAGCATCATAGGTAATTTAGGGTTTTAGTTTTTATCTCTGCTTAGTATATGTAAAGAACATGCAGATATTTCAATCTATGTTCCAAACATACTCATCATCAAATGCACTGCCATCCTCTGAAATAAGACACAACAGTGCCATAATATCACGTTGTAGAGCATGCATTTCTCTCATACTTATTCAATTAGATTGTAATTGGGACCCATTTAAGGCAACAGCAAAATTAGTAGAAGACATCAAAGGACTGCAGACAGAACGAGCTTTTTGAAATTTTAGGGTGATTTCAAAAGCCAGAAATCTTGAAAGTCTGTTTTTTAATTTTCTGAACTTATCATCACTTTGACTAAATGTGCCAGTGCCTGATATTATTTTCATTGGTTTAGGATGATATTGTATAATTTAATAAATACATCTATTTGAAATCCTCATTTCTAATGCCAGACATACATTTTTTCATTAGTGTAGGGTATATTTGCAGAAGAGTCTTGCAATTCATCCATTACTTATAAAAGGTTGTGTTTTCAGACTATTGGCTGCTTACCTAAGAACTATCCAGTGTTGTTGATATCCTAGCAAAACACACCCTGTAGGGTCTTATTGCTTAAATATTCCCACTTCTAAAATTACCACTACACCATTGGGGGTGAATGAATACACGATTACAATTTCAATTTGACAGTTCTAAAGGAAATGGCATAGGGATTTAATTAGACCCTCTCCATGTGCTTCATTGATTCTCAGATGGGTTTTCATTCTAGCATAAGCAGATGTGGATTCTAACGAAAAAGTTAGATTTTCTTGTACTTTGGCTGGGTTATTCAAATCAGTAAAACAGCCAACAGATAGTTGCTTGAATATGCCAAATCCAAGAGCAAAGTGGATTGGTATTCCGAAGAAGCAGTTCCACCCTTCATTTCCCTTCTTTAAAGAAATAGAAGGATTAAGTCATCAAGAAAATAATGATATTTGTGGCTTTGATTCTTTATTATGTATATTGAAATAAAAATAGACTAGTTTTAGGCAGTAGCAGAAGCTTTCTAACTTTATTAGGAGAGAAATATCTTAGCTATTTTTTGAGCTAAAAAATTCCCAGTTGTGAAATAAATAAAAGCCATCGTTAAAATAAGTTATTGGGAATTTAAAGAGGAAGTATATTCTAAACTACTGAAGATTTTCTTTGAAAAAAATTCTTTAAGTGTGAATGTGCTCTCATTTAAGATTCTAGAAATATCAATGTTTTCCTCAACAAACAAATGGAGAAAGTCTCTAAGATGTGGGTTTGGATACAAATTAGTAGTAGCAAGAAGATGCTTGGCGTTGACCACAGGTGTCTTGGTGACACGCCACCTCTGGCTGTCTCATTGGTTATGCTGCTGAGAGTACCAGAATGCACTCTGCAGCCTGTCTGTGCAGGAAAAGGATGCACTGTGTAGTATAAGTCCTTGGCCCCTGTACACTAGCTCATGGATAAAGGCACTACTGTGACTCCTTTGTGTGGTGGGGAACCATTGTCTAAGCCTTAGCCCACTCCATTCCCTCCTTCAACCTCATGCTGCACCTTTCTCATGTGGGTGTGTTAACATTGCATCTGCTTCTAGAATCACTTCTCTTGTATCAGCATCTCCTCTGTCCTGTGTTAGGTAACCCTGGGTCTTTTTAGCTCTAGCCTATAACAAGTAGGCATAATTTCTCACCCTGATGCCCTGCAGAGTTTGCCCATTAGTTTTCTCCCCTGAGGGGAATCTACTGATCAAGTGGTATCTTTTTTTTTTTTTTTCCTGTAGAAAATAGTACGTAGTGTTGTGCTGCAATAGAAATACACAGAGATGTGGGAAAAAAATTTGCAGGCAGAAAAGATGTAAACCTATTAACAAATCACATACATATATTACATTTAGTTCAAAATCAATAGCATTTAAATGCTTAAACTTCTCTTTTTAAAAATTTCATTTACATGCACTAGTTGTCTTTTATTTTAAAAAGCTTAAAACAGAAAACATTAAGAGTCTAAAGAGAAAGCCTAAAGAATAGAAAAAGATCTTTACCAGCTATCCCTCTTACAGAAGGCTAATATCTAGAATATACAAAGAACTTAAAAGACTTTACACTAGAAAAACAAATAACACGATCAAGAAATGGGTAACTGGATTGAATGGATACTTCAAAATAGAAGGGATACAAATGGCCAATAGATATTTGAAAACAAATATTCAGCATCATTAACCATCAGGGAGATGCAAATCAAAACTCCACTGAGATTCTATTTAACCCTAATCAGAATGGCAAGCATAAAGAAGTCAAATAACAATAAATGTTGGTGAGGATGTGGGGAGATAGGCACTCTCCTACACTGTTGGTGGGAGTGCAAACTAGTTCAGCAGCCATGGATATCAGTGTGACAATTCCTTAGAAAACTGGGAATGGATCCATCATATTATCTGGCTATACCACTATTGGGTATCTTTCCAGAGGAGTTAAAACCAGAGAAATATAGTAATATATGTATATTCGTGTTCATAGCAGCATAGTTAACAATAACTAAATTATGGAACAAACCTAAATATCCATCAACAGGTGAATGGGTTACAAAGTTATGGAAAATACACACAATGGAATTCTACTCAGCTATAACAAAGAACAAAATTACTTCACTTGCAAGAAGATGGAATGACCTAAAGAAACTTATGTTAAGTGAGATTAGCCAAATCTCCAATATGAGCAAGCTAGGGAGTAATTGGGATACCAGAGAGATTCCAGATAATGGAGTAAAACCTTAGTGGAGCCAGGGCAAAAGCATAGGCGAGGAGAAAGACTGAGGTTCACTAATGGAAATACTACCATCAGCTATGTGTATACATGTGAATATACCAATGCAAACTGGGCACTTGATAGTGGGAGGGTGGGAAATTAGGAGGTGGAGGCATCAAGTCCTGTTTGCATGTATTTCATTGTCAATGTGATTTACATTATGATGTGAGACTATAACACACCAATAAAAGCAGAAAAGCTTAAAACAATATTTAAAATGAGATTACTAATTTTAACTATGTATTTTTTAATCTATCCATTACAACTCTAATGTTCTTTAAGTATTATTGAAAAAGTAGTCTCTTCCTATTCTGTTTTCTAATAGGTTACATAATAATTAACAGTGTAACTATCATGGCTGGGCATACTGGTACATGCCTGTAGCCCCAGTACATGGGAGGCTGAAAGAGGAGGATCGCAGGTTCAAGACCAGCCTCAGCAACCTATCAAGACTCCTAGAAACCTAATGGCATCCCTTTTAAAATAAAAATAAAAAGGATTCAGGGTGTATTTCAAATTTACAATCCTCTGAGTTCAATCCCTAGTACTAGAAAACAGAAAAACAAAACCTTCTTTGTTGTACCTTACAATCTATGCAGTATTTATTATCTTTAAATTAAAGGTGGTGTGCTGGGTGTGGTGGTGCACGCTTGTAATCCCCGTGCTTGGGAGGCGGAGACAGGAGGATCATGCAGGTTTGAAGGCCAAAAAAAAAAAAAATACAAAATAGGTCTGGGAGTGTACATAGGTGTATAAAATACTTTTTTGTTATATGTGTTCTTTTTTACTTAAATCTTGCTCTACAATACATATTGTATGGTTACAAGGCAGATGTTACTTCTGTATATGATCTACTGCTTTAATTATTTTTCTGGAATCCTGCCTGTCTTTCTTCATTCCTTCCTATTTACTTCCTTTCTTCCTTGTCTTCCTCTTTTTCTACAACTCTCCCTTCTAATTATATTTCTTTCCTTCTTACTTTCATGAAGAACACACTTATACATATGCTATTTCCTAGACAAAGTGATGAAATAGAAGCGTTTGACGGAAGGTTCTTGGCAGTTGTGGGCTTCAGTCTTTGCTTGCCGCGTATAGACTGTATGGATGTGGAGAAGTAACTAGGTCTGCAATCAGCCTTCATTTTCACATCTCCAAGTTGATGATAAAGATACTACTATATCAAATAGTATCAAATACTACTTACCAAATAGTATTTCTTTGAAGAACGAAAATAGTGTAACTCACACAAACCTTTCTTAGCATCATATTTGGATAGGGCAAGGAGAGAAACCGATGAGGGAGACACTGAGGACTGAAAAGAGTGGAGATTGAACTAGATGGACCCAAACCCAAGTGTCACCTGCATCATGGTGATGCTTGAGAAATCTCTTCCCGGAAGGCTGCCTCAGGTCAGATGACTGCATCTCTCTATTTCCTAGACATCGTTCATGAAGCAGCTGTGCCATGTTAGGAGACAGAAGTAGACAAAGTTACAATGGTCCTTTTCTCATTGTCCTGACCCTGCACTGACCAGCGCTTGCTGGGCCATTTTATTTTTCAGATACTTTATTTCTCTTTCCAAACCAGAGAATAGAATGAAATACTTGCACCAGATGCTTCTAATTCTAAAAATTGTATATGACTATAACTTATGAAGATTGATGCAACTTTTAACTACTTGTGTTTTTTTTTGAAGATTTAAAGAATTTTATTAAAAAGATAGAAGTACAGAAGACAGTTACAGCCCCATGCCATTCAGAAATGGCACATACTTGTGGTTTTTAGATGCAAGTATGCACAGGTTTGCTACAAACACCATGGAGACATGATGCCCATGCACAGGGGCTAGAAGAGGAAGGGGGAGTAAGCTGAAATATTGTGGTAAAAGTGAGCCCTACTTTCTCAAAACTCCTCTGAACCTGGCTCAATTTTCAGGTCCAACTTGAATTGCCCAGGACCACAATACTGTATTCATGTTTTGGGAAAGAAGTAGTCTTTCCTCTACTGAAAAGAGCAGCATATTAGGCACCAGAAGCACTAGGATTTATCTACCTATGATTCTTTATTAATTAACTAGACAGCTTTGGACAAAGCAAGTGACTCTTTCTGGGACCTCATTTTTCTTCTCTGTAAAATGAGCCAGAAATTCTAGATAATCTGTAAGTCTTTTTCTAGTCCCAAAATACTTAATTACAGCCTCAGAACAACTTGATTGATTCATGTGTTAAGGAAAGAAAGTTTAGTTCGGAAGCTTTCCCTTAATGTTTCAAAACAGGTTAAATTATAACTCAGTAAACTGGGCGTGGTGGCGCACGCTTGTAATCCCAGCATTTGGGAGGCTGAGACATGAGGATCTTGGTTCGCAGACAGTCTCAGCTATTTAGTGAGGCCCTCTGCAACTCACTGAGACCTTGTTTAAAAATAAAGTATAAAAATTAGGGGTGGAGATGTAGCTTGGAGGTAGAATGCCCCTGGATTTCACCCCCTGTACTGCAAAACAAGATAAAACAAAAAAAATTATGACTCAATAAAAAAGATTCCTTTTGCAATTACCATTCTTAACCATATAATAATAATTTATCTTTTGTGAAAGCAGTGATTACTATACTGTAGATATGGTCTTAAGAGCTCTAATGTGCTTTAAATTACTTGAACACACACACACACACACACACACACACACACACACACACACACTCACTTTCTTATAAGAAAATTCTTCCCCCCACAAGGATACTAAATTTAGCTTCAAGATGCATTCCACATGCTTTTAAACATAGGTCTAGTGTCTCATAGCTGAGTTCACTACCATGATAGAGAATTTTTTCTTTTTTCCTATTTTTTAAGGTTTTATAATAATAAAGAAGGCCTTATAGTCTGTAAGGATCAATTTTAAGGTCCAATTTTTAAATAGGTTTTATTTTTATGTTTTGCCTTATATTTACTTTTGGAATATCTTATGTGTGTGTGTGTGTGCGTGCGTGTGTGTGTGTGTGTGTGTGTGTGTGTGTGTGTGTGTTTTACTGGGGATTAAACCCACGAACATTTTATCACAAAGCTACATTTCCAGCTCTTTTAACTTTTTTTTTTTTTTTTTTTTACTTTGAATGAAGATCTAAGATACCACATACAGGCCTCAAACTTGCTATTCTCCTGTTTTAGCCTCCCAAATATGTAGGCTACACATATGTGCCACCACATATCTGGAATATTTTATCATTTCTAAAGGAACTCTTATGCCAGGCATGGTGGCACATGCTTATAATCCTCATGCTTCAGAGGCTGAGACAGGAGGATCGCACAGGTTTAAAGCCAGCCTCAGCTACTTAGTGAGGCTCTCAGCAACTTAGTGAGATCCTGTTTCCAAATAAAATGTAAAATAGGTCTGGGAGTATAGCCCAGAGGTAGAAATCCCCTGTGTTTCACTCCCAGTAACACCAAAAAATATAAATAAAATAATACAAAAATAAAGGAACTCTTGTTTAAGGGCCACATTGATTAAATTATATTTTCAAAAGAAGTAATAATAGCATGTTAAAAGCATATCTTTTATTTTTTCTTTGGTGGTACTGGGGATGGAACCCTTCTACCTCTGGACTACACTCTCAGACCTATTTTTTATATTTTATTTGGAAACAGGATCTCTTAAGCCAGTGAAGCTGGCTTCGAACCTGGGCGATCCTCCTGTCTCCGCCTCCCAAGTGCGGGGATTACAATCGTGCGCCACCATGCCTGGCAAAAGTATATCTTGATTAAAAGTTGCTGCCTGAGTTTTGGAATCCATAATTGTGAAAATTAGGTCTCTTGAATTAGGGAATTATGATCAGTCATTCAAGTAGGAATAGGCGTATTTTATCCAGAACTTCCTCCTCTCGCCTTCTCAAGAGCTCTTCTAGTGAATTCTGCGATTGTGCAGAGTGACAGACATCACTGCTAATGGGAAGCATCTCAGAGCTCATATCCTAGGCTTTTTTTTAATAAGTTCCTATGATTAAATAAACAATTGTATGATCCTACCCTCTGAAAACTGCTGGTAGAAATACGGAAACAATTGCTCAATATCTGAAGTTACAATCCATGGATCTTAGCGTATTGTGCAAATAGGCTTCTTTTCTCTTATGGAAAACAAGAAACAGAGCTCTTAGAAATAGAACTGAGTTGAAAGATTATTGAGAGGCAAAAGACAAATTAAGAAAATGTATGATTTTAATCAATGAACTAGCAGAAACATTGCTACACTGTTGGGGAAAACTAAATGTTAGTGGTTATAATTACAGAGTTAAACTTTAGAATCTACATGATCTTGAATAAAATGACCAGGAAGCAAAATTAAAGATGCATTCTTCCAGGAGCAGTTTATTCCTGACTTGAACTCAAGTAACAGCAATGTTGGAAGTTGTAGTGTAAATCTGCAAAAATCTTATAGTTGGTCTGGATTACTCAAGGTGCTAATATGTTGCTCTATTTTGTCTTCTAGGTCACTTGTACTCTGGTTTCAAGATACAAATTGAGAAAGTCTTGTGTTTTGTTTTCTCAAAAATGTATAAAAATTATACTTACTAATTACCTAGACATATAAGAAACTTTGGTAATTTTTTCTCTGAATCAGGAAGTTATTTTGACCTTTATGATTTTGTAAGATGTATTATGTCTTTATCTGTGTTACGTGTAATATGTTTTTATATGTGTGTATATGAATTAATTATAGGAACAGATCAGATTTTGTACTATGGAAAGATAGGAATGTTTTTGGCCCACAGCCTTTCATATTGGCCCACATATTCAAACATTTTTTTTGGTGGTACTAGGGATTGAACCTAGGGATGTCCTACCTCTGAGCTACACTCCAAGCCCTTTTTGTATTTTATTTTGAAATAGGGTCTATCTAGGTTGCTGAGAATCTTGCTAAGTTGCTGAGGCTATTTTCAAACCTACGGTTCTTCTGTCTCAGCCTCCTAAGCACTGACAATATAGGTGTGCACCACCATACCTGGCTACACACCTTTATTTAAAATAATCAGACATTGGTGTGGATACTTTTCTGGCCCTTTCTGCAGTTTCTATTCTTTCTTTGTCTCCTTTCTCCTGGTCTTTAAGCCTTCCCTTGAGACCGGGCTACATCATTTTACACTCTGATGGCATCCCAGAGATAGCCTGATGACTATTTTCAATGGGTTCTCAGTGGGCGATTATTGTGGCTGGAGTGTGTGGGGAAGATGACTTTTTTCTAACCACTTCAAACTCATTTACTTTGGCTCCTATTAAGCTAGGGATGCATTAGGAAGACTGCAGTTGAGGTTATCTGATAGTGATTTTATGCATTATCGATGCCAGATAACTTTTGCCTTTAATTAGTGATTACCAAAGTCTATAAAAAGCTAAAATTTGGAAGTCTTATTTACCACACATCATGGCAAGGCCAGATGAAGGTGCTCAGTGCTTTTCAAGTTATCCTATGTGGGAATTTCTCTATTTATCTAATAGGACAAAGAGGTAGACCAGAGGTAAAGTTAGCTTTGCTTTTATTTAAAAAAATAACAAAAAAAACAAGATTACAAAGTACATATAAATATGACTTTTAATTCTTTTGCTGTCACTAATTTTACTTCTTGTGTTTTTAAATGACTATTTTTCTAAAATTTCCCCACTATGAATCACGTTTTCCTTTTTTTCTTTTTTTCTTTTATTTTTTTTATTTTTTATTTTTATTTTTTTTCAGGTCTGGGGATGGAGCCCAGAGGCATTTGATCTCCGAGCTACACTTTCTGCCCTATTTTTTAAATTCTTTATTTTGAAACCGGGTCTCACTGAGTTGCAGAGGGCCTCACTAAGTAGCTGAGGCTGTCCGCGAACCGCGATCCTCTGGTCTTAGCCTCTCGAATGCTGGGATTACAAGTGTGCACCACCACACCCGGCTTATGCATCACATTTTTCAAAAATCATCTTTGGTACAACCCAAAAGTGCAAATAATTGTGATAAGCAAATAATTGCCTATCACCACTAAACTTCCAAGTTAGGTTATGTTTGCATAAACCTATCAGTCCCCCAATGGCACGTAATACTTACTAATTGGGGGCATTTTATCTACATGTTTATCAATGTGCTGGATTGAAAACCAGGGAGGGTAAAATACTGTAATTTTATTGCTCTAGTAAGTCTGTGTATTATTAAAAAAATGTAAGTCTGTTCCTTTACAGCTGTTTAATTACACAGCAGATTTTAAGATCATCAATGAGATATTTAACAGTAATAATTTGGGAAGTATGGCCTACTTCATTTTAAACAAACTTATCATTTATGTGACTGAAGATCTGTTTAAGGAGAATAGTTTGGAGAATTTTCTTCCATGCATGAAGTGGGCTGATTGTTTGTTTCAACTGTTATTCTTAAAAGAAAATAGCTGCAAACCTCACTAGTTTTCCTAAACCATAAAGCCCTGTACTATATGATTTGTAAGATATAAAATAATACATCTGCTCTTTACATCCTAGTGCATTGCTCTTCAATGTTCAAGCAATAAAGGAGACAAGTGGAGCTGATTTGTCTTTATTTTCAAAAAGTACTTTGAAAAATCACTGATTTTGTTTATAGGAATGTTTACCTGTTTTTAAAATTCAACTTGAATTCCTATAGACTTCTTCAAACATAAATATTTTTTACAATTTGCCTTTAAAATGGCATAAAATATTTTTATAGGCAACGCAGCAAATACAATGAAAAGAATCCCAGAAAACTCCACAAAGCATTTTCCTTGCATTGTGGGATCTGAATTTACCTTACAATTGCCGGCATAAATGTTCAGAGATTTTCCAAAATCAACAGGCTTATGAGTTGTCTTACTGAGAATAATAGCACTTTTTATTTTCTTTATTTTCTTTAGTTGCTTTACATTTTGTGGGGAATTTTAACTTCCTGGTAAAAAGGTATTTTCATTGGAATAGAAATGAGACTTTCAGATGTCTGTCATTTTCTAAAATGCTTTGAAGCTTGAATTTTCTATGTATATAGGAGAGGTAAGTCCCTCTGAATAGAGTATACTAATGATAAATTTAGGATTTCAAGAATCAACCTACATTACTGTTACAAAAACTATACCTGTTATTGACATCACACAGTCAGCTTTTGTACAAATTTCATGTGTGACAACTATTTATTATACTTATCAAATAGCAGGAAAAAGGCTCCAATACTGAAGTTGTTAAAATAGTAACAGGCACTGAATGTAGACTGCACCGACCAATCAGATTATGTGATCAGAAAGTGCAAGGAGGTCACAGCAGTCAGACCTGCAAATGAAAGGCAGTCAGAAAGGGCTCCTGACTGCTCACTCAGTATTCATTCTCATTCTCTCTCTCTCTCTCTCTCTCTCTCTCTCTCTCTCTCTCTCTCTCTCTCTCTCACACACACACACACACATCTTTTTTTTTTTTTTTTTTACAAGAGTGCTATGCTTCTTCTTTGGGAAGAATAAGAAAAGATACTGTGGCATACAGAATCCCAAGATGACCCCTGAGATTTTCTCTGGTGTATAATCTTCTCTCTCTGAGTATGAACAGGGCTAGTGAATAGGATGGGATGTTGCTCTAGTAATAAGATTATGTTATATGGCAAAAAGGATTTTCCAAATGTTGTTAAGATCTCTAATTATTTTATCTTGATTTAATCAAAAGAGAGATGACTGGGCAAACCAGACAAAGCTAGGCTATTTTTATTTTTGGTGGTGGTGGTACTAGAAATGGACTCAGAGATATTCTATCTCATAGATACACCCTTAGCTCAATTTTTTAAATTTGTTTGTTTGTTTGTACTGGAGATTGAACTCAGGGACATTCTACCTCTGAGCTACAACTCCAGCCCTATTTTATTTTATTTTTCTGTTTTGTAAAAAGATCTCATTAAGTTATAAAGGGCTTCACTAAGTTACTGAGACTGTCCTCAAACCTGAGATTATCCTGTCTCAGCTTCCTAAGTACTAGGATTACAGGCACGCATCACAACACCTAGATTTCATTTTTTATTTGGAAACAGGATCTTGCTAAGCTACCGAAAACCTTTGTAAGTTTCTGAGGCTGGTTTCAAATCTACAATCTTTAGAGAATTAAAGAGTTAGAAAAATTCTCCTGCTACTTTAGAAGAAGTAAACATCTCTGTGGAGGAGGCTATAGGGCCTGAGGAGGGTCTCTGGAAAACTGAATATAATTCTCAGAAAACAACTGGCAAGAAAAGAGTTATTGGTCATACAACTTCAGGGTAACAATTCTGCCATCCACCAGTGAGCTTAGAAGAGAATCCCGAGCTGGGCGTGGTGGCGCACACTTGTAATCCCTGCACTTGGGAGGCAGAGACAGGAGGATCGCGCAGGTTCGAAGCCAGCCACGCGCGCTGGCTTAGGAGACCCTGTTTCCAAATAAAAATGTAAAAATAGGTCTGGGAGTGAAGCCCAGAGGTAGAAGGGCTTCCAGGAACCCCAGTACCACCAAAAAAAAAAAAAAAAAAAAAGAAGAAGGAGAAGAAAATCCCGGAGTGAACTACGTGATTATAGCCCCTGAGGACACCTGGAGTTTAGCCCAGTGAGACCTTGAACAGAGGATGCAGCTAACTCGTGTCCAGACTACAGAGCAAGTAAACTGTGAGATAATAGACTACTAAATTTGTAATAATCTTTTAACAACAATACAAAAATGATTGTAGATGTGAATGATGCTTTTCAACAGACAGTACAGGCTAAGGTTAAAAGATAGGATCATAAATGGCACTCTCTCTAGGGTCTTCAGCTAGCTGTAATTCAGAATGCAAATCAGCCTCTATCACTCTTTTTATGACTTTCTTCCTCTTATAAACTTATATGCATATATAATAATTTATGTATTTCTTAAAATGTATTATGACTTCATGCTACAAATGTTTATAACTATTTTTATTTACATATTTTATTCATATCTATATCATAGGTTGAGATTGGCTGACATGGATCTTTCATCCTTTTAAACAGTTATGCAAAAATAAAAGTTTAGTTATATAAGAAGTAAATGAGTGAGTATTGTTTATAATCAGCATTGAGGGAAAAGGAATTTGAGTTTTCATGCCTGTGATAGGAAATCTATTATCAAAGTTTGTTTAATTTTTAAGGCTTTATAGATTGATAAGGGTGTAGTTACACCTGGAAGCTGACATCCTATAGTAAATATAGGTAATACTTAAAACAAATCTGATGTCCCAAGACAACAACCTTAGAGTTGTGCATAACTGGTAGGTCATTATATGTTAAAAATCTATAATAATAATTTAATTCATGAAAAATATTTTATGTAAGAAAGTGTTCTCTGTAATATTTCATATGATATCTAGATTTCCTCTGAATAAAAACCTAAATTAAATTGATTTAGCAAATGAGCATAAAGTTCCTCAGTGACGTGTTATGCAGCCATTAAAAATTTTTAAATGAAATGGTAAATCATATGTAGTAATTCTTAGTATAACTAAGAACTATGCAGAATTGTACATATTGAATGATTACACTGATTTAAAAATTATCAAATGCAAGAGTAATTCAAAACCCTGGATGGAAATGTTTAATACTATTTATAGAGATGGTGTGTGGATGTTGGGACTTTATAAATTTTATATTACTTTTGTGTTCTCCATTTTTGCCATTTAAAATATCTTTGATGAGTACAAATACCTTTAGAATAATGATAATAACAAAACCCAGAAACCATGCCCAGAAATTCTTACCAAAGAAAAGAATGTTCAAGACCTTTTGCCTCCTAAGTATTAACCTGCAGAGATTATCACAGTAGACCTAACAGACGTTGTAAGATGGTTGATATGCAGTGAGGTAGGTAGAGCCACCTATTTCACCTGAGAAGACTTGTGGCCGAGATGCCAGACTTGGGGCTCATAGGCCATAGCCATCTGTACCTATGTTTTGCACAGTTTTGAGAAAATTTGAGAAAACATTTAAAAACTGGAAAGTTCTACACAAAATCCAGCTTTTCCATGTTTTCTTAGAAATTGAGAAGATTTGTCAACATCAGGTTTTTGTTCTCCCATAGCCATGGTGGATGGGGTTTGAGCATCTCACTTGCAGCCTGTGCCTTCCAGTTTACCATGGTCCCCACTTCTCCCAGTGGCCTGCCTGACACCGAGGTCTGGTATGCATTGCCATTCATCGGTGGCACTTGCTCTTTTGTTGGGCTTACAGTGGAAGCCCATTTTGGCTGTGCATATTTCTCTATTAAATGTGGAAATGAAAGATGGAGCTCAGAGGGCTCCTTGTTTCTCAAGAACAATGTGCTTCCTTTTCTTCTGGTCTCTTTGGCATTTCTGATTGTGACCTTTGGAGATTAAAGAAATCTTTGATTGGAATCACCTAGTGTAACTCAGGCCAGCTGCTTAACAAATGTTAGTTTCCTTCCATTTACCCTTCCTTTTAGTTGTTTTGGAAACATTTGAACCCAGAATAAAATGGTTATAACATTCCCAGTGACTTGCTGAAATCAAATAGAAAGGGTGGTGATTATAGGTCTACTAAGGCAAAGAATATAAAGAGGGAAGACAGTAGGATGGCCATGTAGGTGACCCCAATTTTCTCTTTCTATCTCTACTGAAATCAATGAAATTTCTCCCCAGAGCCAGGAAGGGGAGAAAGCCATCCCCCACTGCAGTGTTGGTTTCAGCTGTCTCTATGTCTCTGGCCTCTGGTGAGGTTAACTATGCACACGAAAGTCACACTTTCAGCACAATGAGATATTTTTTCTCGCTAAACCCTATTCAAGACACTAATTCCATTTCTTTCCAGGCTATGTGTAGGTGAATTAGCAAGAAACCTCTCCTGCATTGTTTTCTAGTCTTCAAATGAAGCCTAATTAAAGAAATATATAGTTTTTATTGAGCTGCAAGAAAAAAGGGACATGGGGCACAATTAAGTTTGCATCAATAATTAAAGCCATGAAATTATTAATGTAGCAAATATTACACATTAATAAGAAATAAATTTTGTCACCAACTGCCACATAAAACCCTTCTTTTATAATCTATAATCCAAAAGGAGAAAGGAAGATGGAATATGAAAAAACATTACATTACAGACTAAGTTTATCACATTACAGACTAAGGCATTTACCACATTTTGATGCTACCATTTCTAAGGTGTGATTGTTCTCAATCAGGTAAAAACCATAAGAGATAAAGGTAAAATTGTGATAAAATTGCTTGTATGTAAAGTGAATCTTTACAAGGGGACTAAAATATTTAGCAATATGCCCAATATTCTCCTTTGATAGAAGACTATAGGCTCATTATGCAGAGAAGAGAGGGACTTTCTTACCCTCAGTTCCTAGTTTCTTTGGTTTAAGTTTGATTTATTTAGCTCCTGCTCATTTTGGAAGGAGATTTGACATCAAATCCGGCTTTCTGCTTCATGGATCACCTAATTAGTCATTAAAAGTTCTTTGGAAAATGTTAAGAAATAAGGATTTTCCCGTACAACCACCTTATCTTAGACTTCCTTTATCAAAACCCTATAACTTTGACCATTTGATTCATGTGTTCTATAGGCTTATAAAGTACAAAAACACCAATGATTGTGTAAGGAACAAATAAACGAGGTTGTTGATCCAAGAGCCTGCCAGTCTTTGCCTCAGAATGTATATCAATATATACCAGTAGAGATTGAGTTTGGAATCAAAAGTAAGCAATATTTTTGAATTACACAAATCAGAAACCTATGCTATCTTGTCAGTCAAAGTTCCCATTTTCTCCAAGTTCAAAGGGTTGTGTGCTTATATGGGTCCTGGGCTATTCAAGGGAGAGGGACTTCTGTAAGGGAAAGGCCTTGGCGTGGAGCTTATCAAATGTCTGCATGTTTCCTGCAACATGCATCCCTTCTTCTTCCAGGAGTAGAATTTTAGCATTGTATTCCAGGTGGGCTGGATACTTGATACCATTGTTCAGGAGAGAGAGGGGTGCTGCTTTTCACTGTATTTTGCATGCTCTTTGATTGAGTTTTAATAAGATTTGAGTTTTTGTCACTTTTAATTATATTCCACTTACTTTATACTCTGGTTTGAATTGAACGAGGGGTGGGTTATGGTGCATGACCTCTGCTTTATGGTCATCTTGAGCCGATGTTTGTTAGAATAAAAAAAACTAAGCCTACTGAGAGATGGTAGTGAAATAGAATTTACAAGCTTGCAACCAATAGTTGTCAGACGTGAAGACTTAGACCCCTCTGTTCCTTCAAGGTGGCAAGACAGTTGTTTCATCTAAATTGAGATAAAGATGGATATTTTATACACATCTCATGCAGATCTATTTGTGAATTCACTTTTTTAAATTAATACATATCTGTGGTTAGCGAGTTGTTGGGAGTGATCCGAAGTGCAGGATCTTAAGCTTTGTGCTTGCTAATCCAAAGCTAAAATATTCTGTCTAGTATACTCTGCACCTGCCACAGAGAGGAATTGACAAGATCAGATGGAGGTTCAAAGGCAGGAAATTAACACCTATTTCAAAGAGTTTGGAAAAGCCTCATGGAAAAGAGTGACATTTAAGATCTGTGGTAATGAATGGGAGGGATTTTTAAAAGAGGAAATGTTCTGAGTGGCTGCATGGTTAGATATACAAATGAGCAAGCATAGCAAAGGTTTATCATATGTTTGGGAATAGCCTCTACTCCAAAGTGGCTGCTACAATTTCCAAGCAAGGTTTGGCAGCAAGGCTTCAAGGGGTATGTTGGAGCTTTGTCAAAGTGGCCTTTGAGTGATAGGCCCAGGAGGTTAATGACCAAGCTCGGGGTGGGATTGCGCTACAGGGAACATAGTTTCACAGTTGGCACAATATTCCTTTAGATTTTTTGCCATTTATTTATTAATTGATCCTGAGGATTGATCTCAGTGCCCCTCCCACAGTACCACTGAACTACACCTCCAGCCCCCAGCTTTGTGCCCTTTTTAACTGCATTAAAGTCCCATTTAGCAACTCTTTTAGGTTGGGTTCTCTGGCTCCATTTACTTTCTCTACCCTTCATGATTCTTTATTCATAGTAAATACTAAATATCTACTCAGTAATGATTGCCTTCTTTCTTTTGGATTGATGAATTTCTTGGGTGTTCTAATAAAATCGCTATGGTTTGGATCCTGAATATCCCCCAGAGGCCCATGTTTCGAGGCTTGGTCCTGAGCCTGTGGTGTGGTTTGGAGGTGGTGGAACCATTAGGGGATGGAGTCTAGTGGAAGGTAGTTAGGTCATCGGAGTCATTCCCTTGAAGGGGATGTTGAAACCTTGGCTTAGTCTTCTTTTATTTTTCATATCAGTCCCATGAGATGAGCAGCTTGCTCTACCATGCAAGCCCAGCCACAGCCACAATGCACAACCTTGCTGCAGGCCCAAAAGCCATGGGGGAAAGCCTCTGAAACCATGCCAGGCATTTGATACAGTAACAAGAAGCTGTGTGACTAAAGAGGTGAATATTACATACTGTATTAACTTTCTTAAGAAAGTCATGAACTAATAGAACTCCTAACTGATCAAAACAAAGGTTGTAGAGAATAAAATATTTGCTCAAATATTAAGATATTTCTTCTGATGAGACTGGAATTAACATATGTTGACTTTAAATCCTAATTTTTTTCTTTGGAAATACTGTTTTGGTTTGTAGAATGGGTAGGCTTTAATTCTATACAGTCAGCCAAAAGGATCGCAAAAAGATGGATTTGGAGGCTAATAAGAGAAAAACCAAAGAGGAGTCCTTTTCCCATACAAATATAAGTTTCACTTAGATCCAGGTGTTCAGTGTGACTTAGTTCATCTATTGTACATTTCCTTTTGCCCATACCATACTTTTGTGTGTGTGTGTGTGTGTGTGTGTGTGTGTGTGTTTGCAGGGCTTGAGGATTGACTTCAGGGTAAGCACATGCTAGGCAAGTGCTCTGCCACTTAGCCACTTTGCCAGTTTCATATCCTTAATATCGCATCTCACACTGGATTTGCCAAGATATGTGATACGTTCTTTTTTTGAAAAATGAATTAATTACTTTTAATACATCTTAACTTATACATACAAACATAATTTTCACATGTTTATGGTGTATCATGTAATTTTTGTTACGTGTATACACTTTGTAAAGTCCTTTTTATTAAACAAGTGCATTGGATCACTACAACAATAGCCATTACGTATCACACATTTATTGTAAGCCAGTCACTGTATTGTTCCTTTGATACACATTATGTCTTTTTCAATTGCAATTCTATGAACCCACTTTATAAAGAAATATCAGAAGTTTCTCTTCCCTTTGCAAGTTCCATTAAGATATAATTGACAGATAACAATTATAAATGTTTATAGTACATGGTATGATGTTTGGAAGATAAACCCACACATACATACACACACAGTGAAATAATGGCTTTAATGCAATTAGTTATTATATCTGCCATGTCACAGAATTATCTTTTTTATTTTTTTCAATGATAACATTAAGATCTACTCTCTCTGCAGATTTCAAATAAGCTGTACAGTATGTATTTTTAACTATAGTCACCATCTTGTATATTAGATCTCAAGAATTCATTCATCTTGCATAACTGAAACTCTGTGGCATTTGATGAATATCTCCCATTTTTTTTACTCCCTAGCCTCTGGCAGCTACTATTCTAGTGTCTACTTCTATGAGTTTTACTTTTTTTAGATTTCACATATAAGCAATATTTGTCTTTCTGTGCCTGGCTTTTTTTTTTTTAATCTAGTCCCATTTTCAGATTCTAAGATCATTCCTCCTGTTCCTAAAACTACTGGCTTCTAGAATAGATCCAGGAACATGCTTATTGGATCGATTCTACTCTGTCCTTCAAAATACAAGGGTTTGGATCAAGTGTCAATCCTATAGTGAGCAGATTCCTCCAAAATCAGTTTCATTTATTGCCTATTTTCAAAATCCTCATTGTGCTTGTGTCTCTGGTTCTAGACTGAGTACAGAAAAAAAAAAAAACTATTGAACAACAGCAGTGTAAGATATGCTTTTCTTTTCTGTTAAGACTTACACTTTGGTTTATCAAACATAAAACAATTAGTGGGGGACAGAAATCAATGGTACCAGAATTGTACATTCTAGAGGATTAGTAGAGGGAAAAGAAGATGAGAGAGTAAGACTTTGAAATCTGAGCAGGGTTGGGATAAGTAGAAAAGAGAAATGGAGCTTCGGAAGGTGCAGTGGAAAGCACTATGAGGAAAGATACTGTCCTGTGAATTTTATTTTTGACTAAAATATTTCTGACTCATTTTTGAGTCCTCTTAGTTCTTCCTAATCATCAAATCCAAAAACTATATTTGAGCCTCTTCTTGAGGTCATGGTGAGTGTGAAGACTGTGTACCTCAGAGCAAGACATAGAACAGCCAAACATGCTTCAATGTCTAAAATCAACCAAAGCAGTGACAGGCCTCAACAAAAAAAGCAGTAGTTATGGGTAATGTGGGTAATGCAAGGAAAGTGCTGTGCAAGCCAGTCATTCAAACCTAAAATGAAAACCTCCATCTAGTTTGGACCAATCTAACATGTGGGGGAGATGCAAGATTCAAAATCATTTGAAGAGAGTAGGGCAGTATTTAACCTCTGGACAGTGTGATTTCCGTTGCATAACTTGAAAGAAAATTGCAACAACACAAGCATATTCATGACCTCTAATCTGGATCTAGCTTCATGGGGGTGGGCTGATGCAGATAGTTTATGCTAAATTACCTAAGGCAAATCAATCTGCAATTGAAATGTCGAATTGTTTCAGTTTTGTTGTTGTTGTCAATATCAGGTAGCATTGTGTAAGGCAGTGAAGAATCTACAGAGGATGGATTTTCTACCCCTGGAGACCCCCTGCCTTCCCCAACCAGTTCTCTCTGTAGCTACCTTCAGGGGGTACCTGGAAGTTCTTCCTAATAATTCATTTTACATTAATGACTTCAGCATCTAGAGCAGTGTCAGCAGGGTTAAGATTAAAAATGCCAATGCCTAGGCTCTGTCTGAACGCATGGATTCAATTGATATGACTGGGGCACAGGCATGGGTATTTTATTGAAGGATCTCTTGGTGAATCCGATGTGCATGCAGGGTCAAGAACCATTGATTTAGAGCCTTCATGTTTAGAAAGGTTGGTATAGTGAATTTTAGTCATGATATAAATATCATAATGGAAAAGGTCATCAAGTTGGGCCAGTATGAACCTTTTCGTGATACTGAAAAATGTCCCAGTGGGCTACCCATTCTCATGTTAAAAGGTAGAAGGCTTTTCAGGAACTTGTTGAAGGTTTTTACAAAAATCAGGACCTGGGTCTTCTGTTTCTAAATCTTGTTTCCTTTCTACCGACTATGAATGATTTTTCTTAAATATCATAACCTTGGGAGAGGTTTTCCTTGGCTGTCCAATCCCAAATAGTATTTTTCTATCTTATTACCCTGCTTTATTTTTTCCAAAACACACCATTTGAAATCCCTTTGGTGATTATTTATGTACTATCAATTTTTCGCACTAGGAAGTAGTTTCAGGGGAGTAGGGACCTTTGCTATCTTGTTCTCTGCTGCTTCTTCATCATTTAGCACAGCAATTTGTGTATGGTTGTTGGATAAATGAATGAATCAGTGAGAACTTGGCATTCCTACAAATATGTCAATTCCATCATGTAGTCTATGACGAGATGGAGGTAGAACAGGAACACTTTTAATAGGATGGGAGGTTTCTCAGAGCAGCAGCTGCATTTGAGGCAGAAAATCAATTTATACCCCGGATGACATTTTCAAAAGAAGTGTATCTGGTAGCATGGAGTCTTCTATATGACAGGGCTTATGTCAAAATACTAGGATGTCTGGATGAGTGGCCCACTTTCTGTTGAGAGGGCGTGCCATTCAAAGATGCCCTGAACTGTACATGCGATTTAGTTCTTGTTCTAACAGACTGCGCCTGCACAAGTAAGAAAGTGACAATGGCTTTGTGAATATCCTTATGTTCAACAAAGAATTTGCATGTGAATGCATATATGTACGACATTTTATAAACTTGGTGGGGAAAGAAATGTGGGATACACATTCTCCAAGTGAGCTAGTATTTGTACTATTTTTGTTTACTGGGTGGAGGACATCTGTCTGGTATGTTCTCAAATATTTGAGACAAAACTGTTCTTTAAGGCCTCACATTCACAATAAGGTGGAGACAATATAAGAAAAAATGTGGGCTATTAATCATAACTTATGCAAAACATGTTAAGCGAATGAACCCAACCACTTGTCATGTACACACCATTGTGCTCAGGAATGCCTTTCCTCATGCTATTCGTTACTGGGAAAAATCATTGCCAAAGCAGTTTAGTTAATTCATTTCCATGTTTGGAATTAAGCATTTTTAACAGTGATCTACTTCCCATTGTCTGCAGGGACAAGCCTCGCCTTGCCTTGTCAGTGCTTAGCTGGCTGCTGCCAGAACTGAGATAGGACCATCACAGTCCTGCTGTTAACTCAGAAAGATAAAGACAGGGAAGCTGGATCCTGCTTAGGAGTCAGAGGGGAGAGACAGGAGGACAAGATTGTGTGTAGGTCGAAGCTAGTAACTGCTTGTCTTAGGGCAAATTCAGTGTCCTCAGTAATATATGTTCTTCTCCTCCTGCTCCCCATCCAAACATAGGTACACAAACATGCACATGTAATTTCTTTAATAGCAAGACACAACTTTTATTTTTGTAACTAGACAAGATACAACACTTCAGTTAGAAGAATATTATTGGTTGATATTGTCATGAATTTGAAAATAACAGGGGCTATAATGTAGCTCAATAGTAGAGCACCTGCTTAGCAAGTGTGAGGCCCTGGGTAGGGTCCCCAACACTGCTAAAAGACATAAAAATAAATGAAATCATACAGTTTTTCTGGGCTGGAAAAATAAGGGAGCCCAATAAATTTTAGGCTCCTGATATATGCCCAGTTCTTTGTTGGAAGTATCAACTATGCCTTAAATTTTTCACTTAATGTTAAATTGGATGAGAGTTTAATAGAAGGAGGATCTTAGATGTTTGAAATTAGGAAAGTAGCAGAAAATTATCTTAAATAGGAGGTCATTTTTGTTTGTTTTGTTTTTTGCTGGGCAAAATTCATCTACTTTAGAATTTTCCTTGGGGTTAGGTTATTTTCAAAATGGGAACACAGGACTAAAAAGTGTCTCATCTACTCTCCTTGAATCCCAAGAGAGTTTACAGGATAACAACATTATTACAATTAAAACCAAAATTCTGTTAAAAGAACTTCAAGTAATAATAGCATGCCATCAATAAGTTAATGACTCTTGCAATTATAAATTAATAGAGGTGGCTCCTTTTGACCTGCCCCAGATGTCGTGTCAATTGATTAAATGTTCTTCAACAATGAAATGGAAAAAGACAACTGTATTATAATGCTTCAGGCAGGGAATATTTTTATTTTGCTATTAGGAGCACATCCACATGTCAATGACCAATTCCATTTGGAAGAAAGACACTTTGGGGGATATGTACAATTAGGAAAATTCTCCAAGGTGAACCTTAGGTCTGAACTAACCACCTCTGTTATTTTTAGTTGACATTAGGAATCATAAAAGATAGCTTTTTTAGGCTTTATTTTGATTCTGAGCAGAGAATGGTTTGTTCCATCTGCTCATAGGTGTCACAGGCTGGCACGATCCTGCTGGGCTGGCATCCTCAGTAGATACTGCTAGGGGCATGTTCTGCTCTGTGTCTTTGCACCTTATGATAGGAAATAAAATGGAAAATGTGTTAGAGAACTAGCAAATTTTCTACTGTGTTCTTCTGGCCACTCTGAGCATGCCAGGGATGCTATCTTCTTGCAGGTGATTCAGCAGCCACAGACCTGACATTTGCTGTAGTCGTTGGAGACTTGGCCTCTCTGTGTCCACAGGAGAATCTAGAGGTTTACTAGAAAAATATTAGAACCTATCTTCATAACCTCCTAATAGGAGATGAGAAGCCCTGGATGAAAGAGAGGCATGTTTGATATTTAGGAACAGTTGATGATAAAATAAAACTGACCACATACTAGTAATTTGATCAGCTATACAAAAACTGGTTCCATAGCAGGCAGAACTAAATCCCTAATCACTTGAAAAATGGTCTGTTGAGTGGCCCCGTAGACACATAATCTCATATCTCAGAGTTATTAGATCAGGAAGCTGGTGCTTCTGGGGCCTAAACAACTTCGAGGTGGCCCGTGGCTCTGTCCCTCCGAGGAATGGGGAGCACTTTCTTTGCATCCTTAGAGACCAGGATTAATGTAATATTTAACACATTTGTTTTCGATTAAGCAATTATACTTCTCTGACCTTGTGGATTTTCATTTTAGTCATTCTTTATTGCAAAAGCTCCCTTTTGAAATGTAAAAGATCTAAATAGAATATAATAATTGAAAGTATTTATAATGCTGGGCATGAGAATGGGACATGGGGTTTGAACGTTCTACGTTTTAAATGACAGGCGAATTCACTGTCAGCTATTGTCATCAAATTTATTGCTGAATCATACTTACTGTGAGGATGAAGTGTTCTCACTTATATTAATAGCCTTTGGAAATCAGAACATCATTCATTCACACATCCATTATGTTCCAGTTATTATACCGGACTTGAGACGGGGAATATAGTGGTTCTTACAGTCCTACACTTCATGGTCAATGTGGGATGTGAATGGTAATCGGGCAATTACAGCTCAGTTGTGTTTGTTTTGTGGTAGGAGAAAGAACTGGGTGGTAAGTAGGATCATAGGAAGAATGCTAGTGGTCAGGAGAGTCTCCCTGGGGGAGGACATCGAGAACTCCCTATAGGGTGGAATGGATAAACAAGATGTGTATAGACAGTTACCTAATGCTGCCCACCCAAGGGGTATCATGTGTTGTAATAACTTCAAGACAGGAACAGCATTGGACCCTAAATCCTAGCAGGTGATGTAGGTGATTTTCCTAGGCTTCACCTCTTGTAAATTCTGTCCTTTGAAAACTATACTTTGTGCATTTGCTATTTTATCTTGCTCATAATTGTGAGAAGACCTTGCCCTCCCCACTCACAACTCATTATAGAAGCTGCTGTGCTCTTTTAGGGGTGAATATGTTTTTTTTTAAACAAATACTTAGGGTGGCTAATAAGCATCCAGCTATTGTTTTTATTATTATTTGTGCTAGGATGAAGGATCCTCCAGAAATCTTTGAAAAATTACTTTTATCCAGAGACAACAATGTAGAAGAGTAAATTATTTGGCAAAGAATTTGAAGCATATGGACAAAGATACAGTATTTACTGCATTTATAAGTTTCATTATGACTGTATAAAATGCAGCATCATTTGTCAGTAAATCAAAGCTTTTAAAAGTGGCAATTGTGAAAGCAGTTGGTAGCAATATCAAGAGAACAGGGATAAGGAGCGTAACTGAGATTCCTTTTATGATAAATTATCTAGCTCCTGGCTACCGTGTGCGAGCTCTATTAACTGCCTATAAATTGTTCATCATAAAATCTAGTTCATTCTTGTTAATTAGGCCAAGGCTTTTAGAAAGACTTTTTTTCTTCTGTATGAATTCCTTGGTTGACAGGAGAGTAGCTGCAGCCGAATACTGAGGAAGAAAGGGATTCTCTGCTAAGCATGATGCTATACGCCTTAAAAACTAATAATTAAAAGAGAAATTCCTGAATTAAAATTACGTTGGCTTCTTACCAGAGAAAACGGAATCACTCTATTGTAGTCAAAGAAGGTTAAATAGAGCCAAAACAATTACATCTTTTCACTTGAAAATTTCCCCATCAATAACGTGCAAGAAAGGAAAGTGTGTGTATGAAGTAACTAGGTACATCTATTAGAAATGATTAATACCAAATAAATTCCAGAAAGACAGATAGACACATCAAATTCTACTGACATGTCATTCCACTCCACTTTATTATGCAATTTGTCTATGAAATTGAACTTTTATGCAAAATTATCTTTGAGAAAATCTTGTATTTTGTTGCTGATCGCCGGGGTGTTTTTTTTTTTTTTTTTTTCTGCTGTATTTTGCTTTTCATGGTGCTCACATAAGTGATCGGCTGGCAGGCAGTGAATGTTATGTTTATATTATCTCATATTTTGCATTGCTAACTGGCTCCCTTGATACCATTTAAGGTGCAGCCCTAATCAGCTCTCACGTTTCACACTTCCCTAGCAATCTCTGGGTTTTGTGAAGAGTAGACACACTGGTGCCCCAGTTCTGGACGCCAAAGTGGTTGTGACTTCCGGAAGTCCCAGTAGTCAGAGCCACAGGCTGAGGGAAGCCTCCTGATTGCTCCCCTGAGAAGCAGTTAGCAAGCCTCCCTGACAGAGGCCAGAGGCAAGGAACAGTCAAAGGCTAGAAAACTCTGTGTTTGCACACACACTCCCATGCTTAACACTCATTAGGCTGCAATTAAGAATGGTCAGAAACACTGTTATATTTGGGAACCCCAACTAATAGCACAGACTGGGGAAAAAGGGGGAAAAATCAATTCAAACCAAGAGAAAGTGACACATATTTAAAACAATGAGATTTTAGCTTTGGCTACTGCCTACTTTCCCTTGCAAATGCTAATATTAGCTAACAGTCAAAGAAATTGTAGAGAAACCAGGAAAGCATGTTTCATTTCCAAAATCTTTGGTACACTTTGGGTATGACTCCCTTTTTTCCAGTATACAAGATCCTAACTTTAGAGTTTTCCTAGTTCAGCTTCTTAGTGTCTTTTCAGGCTCCAGGAGACTGCAGTAGAAGTCCATCCTAAGCACAATGCTTAGGAAGAAAATGAAGATTTTTGCAGTGTGCTGCAGTAAGGACACCACAGGGGGCTTACTGGGATGGACTGTGGTTTGAATGAGTAACTTTAAAACCAGGCTATGCTAATGCCCTAGAGGCCTTAACAGTGAATGCCTTGGGGGAATACATTGCAATAGGACTTAACAGTCCTCTCTTTCTGGTGTTACAGACAGATTGCTTAAATTGTGCTTAGCTCAGTTTTAATTGAAATGGTTATTATTATTTTTTTCTTTTTGAAAAGACAAGAACATGGTATTTCACCAAAAAAATGAAAAAAGTATTTTTCCTAAAAATAAACCAAAAAATCTTTCCATTTTTCATTATCATCATCACCATCATCACTATAATCATTATTGTTATTATAACCAAATATTAAATTATGACTCATGGCTGGTATTCCCAGTTTTTACCAGATAACTGGGCTATTTCCTAGGCTTCTCTCTAAGCTTTGAATGGAAAAAAAAAAAAAAAAAAGAAGAAGAAGAAATGTCAGATGTAGGAAGGAAATTTTACCTTAGGACAGAATCACCAAAAACCACAGTGACCAGAGTTTAGCAATGATGGAACAGGTAAAGGAGACAGCCTGAGAAGACAGGAAGAGAGATGGGGAGAAATAGCCCAGGCTACATAGGATCAGCTGCTTTGAAAAGAACTAGTCACAGGGCATCACCTACATGCAAGGTGGGCTGGAAAGGGGAGTCCTCTTCGAGCAAACACTCCACACAGCGGAGGGGGAGTGCACACATCTTTGGCAGACAGCTGGTGGTGTTGGTGGGGGAGTTGGAATGTAATATTTTGTAGGCTACTTTAAAGCTGAGAAAATGCTGCTGTAAACTTTTCAATTTCTAAGACCATTTTAAGTTAGGACCAATTTTTTAAATGCCTAAACATGTAGTTCATTCAATCAATCAGCTAATGAATTGAGGGAAGTCAATCCACCTGGTTGGTGAGCTGGATTCACAAGTGTTTGACTAAATGGAACTGGTTACCAGGGCATAAGAAATGTGTGCCCTAATTCTATATAGACATCACATTGTAGCTGGTGTAAAAGTTGTCATTGTCACTATGCTTATATTTCTGCATATTGTCACCTTCTCTGATTTACCCTCCTTGGCCCCTAGAGTGTTCCATTATCCCAAGTTACTCAAGAAGAATGCTTCTTGCAGAATGTAGCCAAAAAGTATACAGAATAAGTTTGTCTCAACATCTTTTCAACACAAACTAGTTTGCATGTTTTATTTTTGCTGTCAGTCCCTGATGGGATCAATCCTACAGGTCAATATTTAATTCCCTTAAAAGAAAAGAAAACTCTTTTAACACTGTGTTGATAGATTATTAGTTATATTGAAGAGATTTGTTAAGCAGAATATATTCCTGCAGATTTTTAAAGGAAAATTTAATTTATTTTTTCTTAAGCTTTCAATCTACATTTTACTAAGTTAGATTTAGGTTGTTATCTCAGGCTTACAATTAATGCCTAGTAATATACTCTATAAAGCTGACTTCAATTTGGCAAAAGTCTTTTTAGTTAGAGAAATGTGAAGTTGAATATTTAACATTGATTATACACTTAAGGATAAAACACATAAATTCAGTGAGACAATCTATTGACAAATAGAGCAAGCATCTTCTCTCGGTCCTTACAAATAAATGACTGCCTCCAGGTAACTTACTCTCTGAAACTTATCCATTGCACCAGGCAAGCTTGATTTGGTAGAGGGCAAAGCACATCTGGAAAATATTACCTAGCAACAAAAGACAGCCCATAATAAGATTTTAATGGCTAACATGGTCTATCAGCTCTCTAGGTGATCAGAGGAGAGAGGTTTTATTCTTTTATGGAGTAGTTGGGTTGGAATCACAGATGTGAGCCATTAGGATGGACCCCAGAAAAGGACATTATTTAAACCAGTGATAGGCAAGGAGTTGGACACATCTAAGAGAGGTGCTGAGGAATGAAATTGTCGACCCTGAGTCCTCATGAAGTCTTAATGTAATGGTGGATAGATTTTTTTTCTACGATGAAAGAGGGTTAGAAAGTGAAAATAGCAGGTGAACCATTGCAGAGGTGGGTTGAAATCTGTGGAAATCTTTAAAAGCCAATTTGGTAGCTGGCCTTTATCCTTTATTCGCTGGAGAACCATTGGAGGTTTTGAGATGACTTACTCACTGATAGCAACTTGGATTCTGAATTTTGTCATTAGATTTGGATTTATCCTCCGAGCCAAATTTTCAAAAGTTGTTACAATTTAGAGCACACTGAAATTGGGAGCTCTATGGACTCCACCCACTTTCTGTCTTGCCTACAACAAGCAAAACAGCAGAGCAGTGAGCTGCAGCTGGGAGGTGGCTTTCTCCTTCCTAATCATGACAGGCAGGTGCATAGTCACTTTTTTTTTTATCCTCTGGTCCAAGAAGTGGGGTACTTTGTCAAACTGGATCTGAGGGGTGTTGGAAACATACAGAAAACTCTAATCTGAACTTAAAAAGGGAATTGTTCACTCTAAACATTAAAACAAGACTCCTCACAGTGACTTAAAACTTATCCCCTGGCTCTTTGAGAAAGATAAAAATCATTGATGGGCACCGTTCAACTTAAGAGAGTCAAGAAATAACATTTGCAAAGCCTGTTACACTTCTGAGCTGAGCTGAACTGTGTATATGGTTTACAAATGACCATGTGGCAAAAAGCAAGGGGTTGACCATATTAATGCTGACTTTACACCATCTGCTGTCATTCACATCCACTGTCTTCAGCATAGCACCCTCTTTATCTTAGGCATGGTCTGTTATTTCTTTGTCTTCTTCAAGTTGTTCCAACTGATGTCTGCATCATTTGCTGTTATCAAAAAGGAGACTTTCACGAGGGAGTGGTGGATGGTAGGTGAAAGGACTTAGCAGAAACAAACCCTAATTCATGAACTCTGAACACTAAGTAAAAAGGTGGTTATGGAGGCAAGAAATTATATGAAGAAACATGAAAGAAAAGTGAGGATTTAAGTTAGGACTAATAAAAGGGTTATAGAAATGGCTAAGGAAAGAGAAGAAACAAGGTCAGTATATGTATAGCACCGGGTAGTTCACAGAGACTGATAGAGGGTTAACATGATCATTAAAAAGACACTTCACATTTTGGGTAGCACATTCTAACAGAAGTAATTCAAAGTATCCCTCTGAAATCAGGGGCCAATAAATGTCTTTCAACTTTATTCTTGGATTACAGTCAAGATTAACGTGTATAAGCTCCATTTTTTAAAACATGTTTTTCTTTATTGCCAAAGCACTGTTCCAGTTCGGTTTTTCACTTAGCCTCACAAAGTAGCTGTGAGTTAGTTTCTCAGCCTCATCAGACAAATTTTCAAGTTTCTATCTTTTAGCTAATCCCATCAGAAAATACTGACTTTAGTTGTGTGAGAGAGGGGAGAAGTTTTTCTATTTAGAAATGTCCAGATTTTTAGAAAATATATTTCAAAAAGGGCTTAGACTTCCAAATCATAGAAAAGCATGGAAAATAGCAAAAGTGTATATTCAGTATGAGTCAACAGAACTAACCTGGGAATTATTTAAGCCTTTGGTCCTTCTAGCTGTAGGCTAATAATCCAGAAATAAAGACTCACCTCTCGGGGGGATATAAAGCCTAGATATTGGCACTGAAGGACATGGCTTCTTTTCTTTCAATTCCAGATCAAATTTAAACCTGAGATTTTGGAGCTTACTCATCAGAGGAGAAATATCAAGAGCTATTTGCTCTCTCTGCTATAACACAGCTCTGGCAAGCCTGGAAGTTATGTTGAGATCGTCAAATCTATAGTCCAGGACCATCTTTGTGAATCATGAAACCATATGCCACTGGTTGTCTGAGTTGGAAAAGAGAGAGAGAGAGAGAGAGAGAGAGAGAGAGAGAGAGAAAGAAAGGAAGAAAGAAAGAAAAAAACCAACAAAACCCCAATTCTACACCAAGGGTGCCAGTGATATGATTAGACAGTGCCAAGGGCCATTTGACCATCTTACACCTTCTCAGTCTATGCATTTTAAAAAATCTTTGCTACTGCTTGAACCATGCAAAATACCAGAACTCCTGTAGTGCTAACAAGGAATAAAGATCTTGCACCAGATGGTGCCTCTGTCTCCATCTATCTCTAGCCCAAACAATCTGCCAGAGTTTTGAAGAAAAATGCGATGTGATCGTGTTGCAAAGTATATGAAGAAACAGTATGAAAAGTAATCTGGCTGAAGCAATGAGACCCAGAAAGAAGGGGGTTATTATCCGTCTTTGAGCCTGTAGATGAGGTTAATGTCACCTGCATCTTAGTCCATAAAACAAACAGCGCACTGAAGTACAGCTGTGAGTGAGGTGAGACTCTCGCTAAGGTATCTCTTTGTTGCCTCAACAACATATTAACATCAGTCCATATGGTTAACATTTCAGAAATTTATCTGGATATTTGGTTGGAATCACACAAAATAAATAGTTTGCTGCTTTTAAAGAAACTTTCTCCATGAAAGGATAGTGCACAGAACTTTATTTCTCCTTTTCAGTCCTGAATTTGGCCATCTTAGTGATAAGGGCTTTAATACAGTTTGTATGTCCCTTTTGCAGAATATTCTTAGTATTTTCTGTAATACACTTATATATAATTCTCCTTTTCTTTCTTTGTTTTTCTTTCTCTCTTTTGGTACTGGGGATTAAGCCCAGGGGCATTTAACCTCTGAGATACATCCTCAGGCTGTTTTATTATTTGTTTTGAAACAGGGTCTTTCTAGGTTGCTGAGGGTCTGTCTCACTATGCTGCTGAGAGTGTCCTTAAACCTGAGATGCTCTATGTACTGGGATTACAGACATGCACCACCTGACCAAGGTTACCACAATGTTTTCAAGTATCCTGTCCTTTCAGATTTTGATCAATTTATTGTTGCTTTTCTAAAATTCTTTGGTAGTTTATTACACATCTATAGGATTTCTAATGTGCTTTAAGGTCAAAGGATGTTTAATGAAAAAGAAAAGATGCAAGCAACCTAAACATGAACAATTTATTCTTCTGTTTATATAGTGTGTCTGGATTTGAATGATGTAATTAACAAGCATAGAAAGTGATCATGATCAAATGGACAGTACTTGTTGGTGCTTCTCACAGTGGGGTCTACAGACTGATATGGACCCGCAAACTGGGAAAGGTCTATGCTGAGAAAAATATAGAAATTAGAAGCCAGGATTCAGAAACCGTTGTAGAATTTTAACAGAACCCTGACAGCCAAGAATGTGATCACCTTTCCCGTCTTCCATTGTGTTTTAATTTACAACAGTTTAAAAAGTGCTTTGGCCGGGCGTGGTGGCGCACGCTTGTAATCCCCGCGCTTGGGAGGCAGAGACAGGAGGATCGCGCAGGTTCGAAGCCAGCCGCGCACGCTGGCTTAGGAGACCCTGTTTCCAAATATAAAAAAATGTAAAAATAGGTCTGGGAGTGTAGCCCGGAGGTAGAAGGGCTTCCAGGAACCCCAGTACCACACACACACAAAAAAAAGTGCTTTGAAATATTTAAGGTTTCATTAGCAGTTTTACTTGCCTGTATGGGACAGGAGGATGCGAGAATGAGGTTGGATGTGGAGGGAAATGCACCGAGAGCTGAGTGCATGTATATTTGTATCCCACTGAAACTCACTGCAGTGCATAATGCAGTGCACTAAGAAAAATATAAAATCAAGTTAAAATTATCATGGTAGATTAAAGGAAATGAAATTTTGAGGAAAAAATCAGTCTAAGATGAATTGAAGGAAAGAAACACTCTATTTATTATTTATTACTACCACAGGTTGTTTAAGAAACACCACTGAGAGTCTACAATTCATCATTTTATTTAAGGTAGACTGACACAGAGACAATGGGTCCACCTATGAAGAGGTTTAGTCAGATTTTTTTTTTAAATTTTGTTGCTGTGACTAAGATACCTGACTAGCAAGAAAAAAAAAAAGGCTCACAGTTGTAGAGGTTTCAAAAATTTCAGCCCATGATTGGCTGGCTCCAGGGCAAAAACTTCTTGGCAGCAGAGATTTAGAACATGGTAGGGAAAGAAAAAGCCACTCTTAAGTCATGGTGGCTAGGAGAGAGAGGGGGAGGGAGGGAGGAAGGGAGAGAGGGGAGAAAGAGACAGACAGACAGACAGACATCTTGGGGACATTTTATATCTGAGCCATAACAAGGATATAGAGATCATCTAGTTATGCGTTAACCATGACTCAGTAGTTTCAGTGGTAGTTGTTGAAAGAAAGGAATACATCTTGGAGATGTTGCAAAGGCGAAAGGAATAGGGTGTAGTCATGAATTGAGTGGGCCTTATGACAAGAAGACAATGATCCCCACACCCAGCATCAGCATGGATAGTGTCGTTAGACATGGAAAAGCTTCATTAGAAGGAAGGCTACAGAAACACTGGACCAGACAAAAACAATTCTGGCCTTTTCATTTCGAGTTAGTGATGCCAAAACATCTATTTAGAAATTCACAGTGAGCCGGGCATGATGGCGCACGCTTGTAATCCCCGCGCTTGGGAGGTGGAGACGGGAGGATTGCACTGTTTCGGAGCCAGCCTCGCTGGCTTAAGAGACCCTGTTTCCAAATAAAAAGTATAAAATAGGTCTGGGAGTGTAGCCCAGAGGTAGAAGGGCTTCCAGGAACCCCAGTACCACCACCAAAAAAAAAAAAAAAAAAAGAAATTCACAGCAAACCATGAAAGACCAGGGGCCTCAACTGAAGAGATTCAATATCAGAAATTTAGAGCAGATGGGAAATTCCTCCTGATAGTTTACTGAGGAAGAGAAATTCTCCTCTTCATAGTTTCTAATGCTTGAGATGACACTCTGTGCAACTTTTTTTCCTTCACTAAGTAGATGCAATGCATGGCAGTGGATAAAGGACAAGTGACCAGCCACTCCTACCTCTACAAGTCATGTTGTCACAGGTCAAATCACTGAGAAAATGCCCAATACACATAGTAAATTCTTGCTTACCGTATATAGACTTTTCTTTATAGCCTTACATCATAATATAGTTCACAGTGATAGTTACATACATGCACACAGTACTTGGTGGGCTTCAGGCTGCCTCCCCCTCCACTCCGTTTCCATGCAGGGTATGGAGATTGACACTGGTTGGTATTCTCACATATGTACATTGATGTTTCTAAGTTAAATTCTAAGTAAAACTTCCTGGGATCTCTAATTTATTTTTTTCCCAAAGACAGAATATTAGAAATGAGTAGTGGTTATCTCTCCAGGTTATTTCCATAAAATATTTTGTCTTCATTAATTTCTTAATAGAGTTTAAATAATGTTTTAGTGCTAATAATAGTATCAAGAAAGTTTCTATTTATGCTAATTTTAATTTAAACATTTTGAACTCTGGTGATTGATGTTCTATATGAACAAGTGTTTCTGTCATTACTTAGCATGCACACACACACAACCACACACACACACACAATCTCTTTTGGTCTGGGTATCAAAGGAAATGTTGACTCAGGTCAAGATTCCTATCTCCAGGTTTAGGAGACACTGACGCTCACTCAATCCAGAGTGTAGATTGTTTGTTTTTTAAGTATCTATGCAGATGTGTAGATTTCATGGTTGGAGAGAAGTCCGTATAATTTTATCTTCTTTTATCAAATAACCTAGCATATTCCCTGCTGTCCGGGGAGAGGCTCGACCTGCTTGCTACTGGACCCAGAGGAAAGTGGAGTGAATGCTAGCTCTCCCTGTGTTTCAGGGAGCTTGCTGCTACCTGATTGTCAACCTGACATGGAACAAATGGCAGAGGCCTAAACACTGTCTGCCAAATAATTCCACCTTTTAGCTCACTGACACATGCAACAGAATGGGTGAAGTTATTGCTTCTGTTATTTGCCTGTTTTCTTTCTTGACCACCCTCTTAACGCTGCACATTACCTCTCCTTTCCCTTCTTTCCTGAGCACGGGCCTCCTGTGGTGGGCAGAGCACACCTGCTTGCAGGGTGCAGGGGGCTGTGATCTCTGGTGCTGGGTATTTCAGTGAGACGATGTCTCTATTCATCTACTGTCAGAGGTGGCAGTGGTGCAGACAGGAATGTTTGTTACAGAAACAAACAAAGCGTATGGTGTTATGGATTTGTATGCAAAACCTTTACAACAAAACTAAGTAGCTATTTACTTTAAATATGCCAATTAACTGTTACTAATGTACAGTGCACTTCTAGGTTAAGGATGATTGATAGTAACATGCAGTGAAATGTTCTTAAACTACAGTCAGGAAATGTAAATGCACAAAATGGAAAGAACCAGCGGCTGACAGCACTAGTTACATGTTTCAAAACAACACTTCCAAATCGTTTCTTTATTGTTCTTTCATCCTTTCTCTATTCTGCACGTGTACAGTCTGGTAGCCAACAGTCTCCTCAAAAAAGTTTTGGAAAAGAGAAAATGTTTTAAAATGAAGTAAACACCATGGGCCTAATCTCATTTGTTTCACTCAGGCAGAACTCTTAGGAACCACAGTGGGAGTTTTGCTTGAGTGAAGAGAATAGGCTTGTCTCCTTTAAATGTCCGACATGGAATTTGTTGCAATTACAAAACTAATTAAGAGGAGAGATGACTTCTCCCTCAGTTGCTGTGTCCTGTTTTGGAAAATAGCCACTTCTTCATTTGCTCTGGGCCAACACTGTCCAATAGGAAGACAAAGACAGCCCCAAGTGTTAAACACACACATGTTCTTAAATTTACTAAAAGTAACAACAATAAGAAAATAAAGCACCTAGAGAAAAATTAGTTCTAATAGTTTTATTTTACCTGGTGTCCAAACTATTATCATTTTGATATGCAATCAATATAAAATACTGGTAAGCTATCTTGAAATCTGTTCCTACATGTTATGCTTGCAGCGTATGCCAGCAGAGTTGAACCACATCTCAAAGCTTGGTGGCTCTCCACGGCTACTCTGGGGCAGCACCATTTTCTACCTTGCCATTTCTAGGATTCATGGCCAAACTCTTACCTTTGGACAGTTGGAAAGAGTTGGAAATACATCCCAAATTTACACAGTGACTTGATTTGCCAATTACTGTTTACAACTGCCATTTTGTTGAGAAGATGAGTTAAATGCACAAACTCAGCCAGCTGACATGATTTCATAAAGCTACCCCCTGTTAAATGTAAAAATGTTTGTGCCAGGGACACTATGTAAACATCCTTTTAGTAAAATTTCAAAAGACAAAAAGAAATTACTTTAAAAATACAAATGTAATATTAAAGGAATTTTGATACAGGCCATGTAAATGTCAATTGAAGATTTTCTGGTGCATTTCACATCCCTCATTATCAAAGTTAGGTGTGCATGGTTAGAGAAATAGTCATTAAATGTGGATATATTTAAGTTATCCCTGTAAGTAGGAAAAATGGAGTACTTAACTCCAGTTAACTATCTCCAGTAAACTAAAAAAAAAAAAGTCATGCAAATATGACTAAACAAATTAAACACCAAACAAAGAGATTAAAAAAGAGTAGCTATTTTAGAAGGAGGACTAAGATTTTTCTAGAATCAGCCAAGTTGTGTTAATTTAGTGTCTCTCGTGTGCAACATACTGGTGAATGCTGTGGAGGGAGATGATAGTGAGGACAAAGTTCTGTCGTGCTTATTGAGATTTGGAGAAGACATTGCTGTCAGGAGCAATCTGTAGAACAAATCACAGTACATTGTGGGGTACAGTAAGGTATCATTGACAGTACTGAGACAGTCTACAGGTGTGTGGCCTTTGTAGCACTGTGGAGGACTGTGGGAAGGCACCCAGCACCCTTTCCAGGCTTGGCTTGTCATCTTGGCTTCTGCAGCAGCATTTTTCCTGGGAGATCCATGGTTGGGAAGTACAAGGCTGGAGAAGGAGCCAGTTACTTGTGCTGTGTCCCTGTGCCTCAGGTGCTACCTCTAAGCTCTCAAGTGCTGCCTCCTCTTGGCTTCACTCCACACTCCCATCACAGTTTCAGCTTCCCTTAGGGACCCCAACTTCTAGCTCTGGAACCACCTACGGGCTCTTCCCTTGTCTCCGTCCAGCCTAAGAAGCTCCAGTGGGATCTTGCTATTTCTAAAGGCTGAGTTGCCTCAGCATCTCCCTTTCAGCGAGCCTTTGTGTAATCAGATTCCCGGGTTAAAGCTCTTCTCCTATTTTACATACTTAACTGGTTGAACTGTGACTGATACAGAAGGATGGATTCTGGAAACAAAAATGAGCATAGTTCCAAATGAATTATTAAACAGATTGCTGTGTGCACGCAAAAGTAGGCAGCGATCACTAAGAGCCAACATGAGTTTCTTCGGAGCAATCATGACCGATTCTCTTCGCTTACTTAATTGGTAGTTGAAGAAATGCTGGCATTAGTACATGAGCAAGGCCTTTGAAGCGATCTCTCATGATGTCCTTGTGGTTAATAGACACATGTGGGCTGGATGATACAGATTTAGTTAGGTTTTATAGGATGTACTGGAAAATACCTAGAGGGAACCGTGGCTGTCTTTCAATATTTGAAGAGGGATTAGATTAAATCTTTGAAACACTAGAGGCTAGAGTCAGGATCAATGTTTGAAGTTCAGGAAATCTGATTTTGGCTCAATAAATGGAAGTGCATTCTAAGAATTAGACTCTTTCTAGAATAGAAGGAGTTCCCTGTGAGGAAACTGATTCCTGCCCCTGGTTGTATTCAGGTGAATTTTTACCTGTTAGGGGTGGGGGAAGAGGTTCCTACATTAATAGAAACTTAACATAATTTCTGTCTCTTAAACTGTACAAATGAATGGAATGATCATTTGTGAATATAGCAATTTGTGCTTGGTATTAGTGAGCACAGTGTTTAATTTTGTCATATGAGCATTAAACTCTGTGCTGCCTTTGGGTGACCACTGGTAGAAAAAAGATCATTTTCCCAATGAAGAACCAGTTAGTCCAATTTCCTGATTTGCAGAAGCACAAATATATTGCCTTTTAGTTCAGAAAGAAATATTTTTTTCTCATTTTGAGAAAGACATTCTATAAAAAGGGGCATAAAGAAAGGATAAATAGAACACAAATAGCAGATATACATTTAAAAATAATGATTTCTACATAAGAAATTTTAGAGTTTTTTATTGTGGTATAGTGTATCTTGTGTGAGTTAGTTATTTATCAGGATGAAACTTGACTTTATAAGAAAGTTTAAGAAAAAGATGATGACGTTTTTATCAGATATTTTTATCACATGCTTTGACAGAAAGCAGTTGAACTCCAGCTATAATCAATCAATCAATCATTCAACAAGTTTCATCAAACACATGGTACATGTTTGGCATCACAGATAGCCATAGGCAAAATTGTTAAGCAGGAAATTTTTTTTTCTGCCTTTGTCTACTACATGGTGTCATGCATTTGAAAGACTTTCAATGACCTCTAAGTCTCTGCTCTTTACTTCTCAGGAGTAAATCTGAGAAACTATTTTGTAATAAGATTAAAAATATATACTGAACAATTTTGTTTGCTGAATCCAGAGGCGCATGGGTAAATGAGTGAGATATGAATGAGTGAATGCATGAGCAAACCTCTAAGAAGAGGATTTTACTCACTTATTTCTGGTGAACATTTGTTGAGTACTTATTGCAAACAAAATACTGAATGAGTTACATATTGTCCCCACTTTCAAAAATCTCCGGGAGCGAAGCGATAGACCCATGTACACAGAGCTAATTATAATACAACATGATAAGTGCTATGCTACAGGTATTCACACAATGCTATGGTAACACAGAGGAACATGTGATGAATTTATTAATTCTGCTGCAGTGGAGGTTGGGCGAAAGGAAGGAGCTGATGGCAGAGAAGCTTGAGAGAAGGGATGGGATTTAAACTGAGACAAAAAGGGAAATATGTGCTTCCCTCGAAAAATAGTAAGGGGAAGAACCTTCTTACAGAATTCTGTAAGCAGAAGAAAGGGTTTGTGTGGTGGCGCAAAGGTGCATTAAGGTGACTGTACTGTTCGTAGCTGAAACTGATCTTTTCTCAGGATTCGTTTTTCTTTTTACTGATTGTTTCCAGTTTATTACACACATTCTTCAAGTTATACCTACTGAAATCAGCAGCTGGATCTGCCAGTAGATTCTGGGTATCAAATTCACAAGGGCAAAACTGTCCAGTCTCTTCTCGACTTACATTAGCTAAGGCTTAACACATCATCTCTGGGAATTTAGGGATACACAGTCCCTGACAGATTTGTCATAGAATATTGCTGATTTGCCAGTGGAAGATCAGTCTGGTCCATTACTTTGCTATTTGCTAATATATTACTAGTGTCTAATAGTCATTCTTAGTGGCCTGATAAATTCAATAGGCAATGCAGATTTCAAAACAGAAATATTTAAGCCTTATACAATAATTCTTTCTTTGAAAAATAACCAATGATGGGCCCGTTTTTCAGCAAAGCATTCACTTTTCATAGACGCAAACTCATCTATGATGTGACATACAATAATATTAAAATATTGCTATCAAGAATTTTCTTGAAAACGGGACTTATAATTGCAGCCAGGGGCCCTAGTGTGTGTTTCTTTTTAAAACCTGTTACCTTTTAAGGCAACTCACAAAGCAAAGGTGCCTCCCCTGTGTCTGGATTTGCCTTTTCTCTCTTGAACAGAAGCATTGAAAAGAATAACTTCTGGGCTGAAAGAATCAAGGTTAAAAGATTAGATACATATGTCTTTGAGAGTTTGATACCCCAAATCTAGAGGATCAAGCTGCAGATTTTGGTAGTGATAGCCTAAAAAAATTGTGTAACAAACTAGCAACCATCAGTAAAAGAAAATACTAGGAAATGATCAGTTTTAGCTAGGAAGATAGTGTAGTTAGAATTTTCCTAGCATTATTATATTTGTAAATAACTTAGAGCAAATTTTAATGTCTCTTTTAATTCTACTACTAACAACATGTTGTTCTCCTTTGAATATACCGACTTTTCCAATTCAGAGTCAGTGCCTTTTTCTCATTTTTTTTTCAGGGTGGCTTAACCAATAATTTGATCCACATTCTGCTAAAACTTTTAATATAAGTGCTTAGCCCAGATGTATTTTTCTTGCTTTAAAAATCTGATTTTAATTGCTAACCTCATTTTTAAAAATCAATTCAATGAAAAAAATGCTATGGTTTCCCTTTTTTTCCTTCTTTCTTAAGCCCAAGGGAAAACATGGATGAACAACAACAAAAAAATGCTCTGTATAGAGTCTTCTTTAATGTCTTACTTTGGTGATGTATGAAATCAAAACCAAATTGTTTGAACCAGCTCAAAGTCTTATATTTGAATCGTGCGGAGTGCTTGTGTTTTGCAGCCATTTCTTGTGATGATTTTATTTTGTTCTTCTGGTATGTACCATCGTATTAACACATGCTAAGTAAGGGGCAGTTTTAAATAGACATGCTTTTGTTACTAAATCTGACTCTAGTTTTGTCTGGACCAACAATTAATTATTCTAGAGTTTTTAGTAATAGTGGTTAAAACAGGATGAGTGGACAAAGCAACTCACATAAAGCTACATGAGACAATGTGAGGTTCCTCTGATAAGCAAAGGCCATCTCCTGGGACTTGAGGCACATAATGCTTTCTCATTTGAATATCTTTATGATACCAAAGTATTCGAACAATTTTATCATACCCATCGAGAAACTTTAGTGTAAATATTACAGTGCAGTCAAATGGACTGTATTTGACATCTAGAACTAAATGAAATTATAAATCATGCAGTTACTACTAGTAAATGATCACCTAAAACTGAATGCTTCAGGATTACTCATAGAGAATTGATTTTAAGGTGAGATTTCTTTCTAACATTGAGACTGTATAATTTAATATCTTTTGCCTATAATAACAGAGACCCATGCCAGACTAGCATAATTAAAATAAGTACTTATTGTAAGGATATACCACAGTACATATATGGTCAGGAGATGTATCAATTGGGCCTTGGAAGGGCTGTAACTAGAAATCTAGCTAGTACCCCCACCCCTGCCCATTCTCTCTTACACTCATACATGCTGCCTTCAATTTTTCTGCAACTATGGTACACTCACTGAAACTTTACTGTGTAATGAATTTGAAAATATTTTGGTAATATATTTTAGGAACTCTGCTACATTGTTAGTTCCACACTTAGGTAGAGGCTGTGGGTAATCCTACTTTCACAGTCTCAGTTTCCACACCTGAGGACTGGGCATAAAGACACCTACCTCATAGGAGTTCTGATAATCAACAACAGTTTCTGCAAAGTGAATAACTAAAATAGTGTATGATTCATGCCAATAGTCACTAACTGGAGGTATTATTGCTATCTCTACAGTTAGTGTGATTTAGAGTTATATAATCAGCATTTAAAAATCAAATTAAGTCATATATCTTATTAGCTCAAAAGGAGCTGCTTTGAGGCACCCCTTGAAGACCTTGAAATTAGAAAAATGAATGTTATTTATTCAAAGTTAAACTATAAAGCCAACTTATAATGAAACAGAGAGGTATGTAAAATCATTTTGAAGTAATCTCTTCCAGACTTCCATTAGAATACACATTGATGATATTTCTTTCATACTTAAACTGTTTCTTAATGTATTTTTTTTATTAAGTTAGCCTTATATCAACTCAGTATTTGAAGTTAGTTAGCCTCATGTTTATAATACTTTTCTTTTTTTTTGCGGTATTAGGAATGGAACTCAGAGGCATTCTACCTCTGAGCTACACCCTCAGCCCTATTTTTTATTCTTTATTTTGAAACAGGGTCTCACTGAGTTGCAAAGGGCATCACTAAGTAGCTGAGGCTAGTGGCGAACCACCATCCTCCCATCTCAGTCTCCCAAATGCTGGGATTACAAGTGTGTGCCACCACACTGGCTTGTAGTACAACTTTTGAATTAGTATTTAATATGCTGGTTATATTTTTTTCACAATAACCATGAACGTAAGTTTATAACGCTTTGTATAAAAATTGTTCATCCTTTTACCTGCATAAAACAAATCTGAGAAAAGACTAGCTTCATAGAACAAAATGACTCTAGAGCCTATTAAACTAACTTACCTGAAAGACAAGTTATCACATTCAAAGAAATAACTATGTCAGTCAGAAAAAGGGAATTGGTCAGCAGTGTATCAGAGGAAAAGGGAGTCTCCACAGTGACCCTCAGCTGGGGCAGCCAGCCCACTGTGCCTGGCCATTCCTTACAGCAAGCCAGGCTGGTCAACCTACTGGAGCAAACTGGTTTATTTCCTTTTATGTATGTGTAAAATAGGGATATTATGTAGTCCTAAAAGTACTGATGAGAGAAATCATTTAAATAATCTCTTTGCACCATAAAAAATGGCACATACCTGTTATTCCCAGGACTGGGGAGGCTGAGACAGGAGGATCATGGTTTCAAAGCCAGCTTAGGCCACATCGTGAGACCCTCATCAATTAAGTAAGATCTGTTTAAAAAAAATTATAAGGGCCAGGAGCATAGTTCAGAAGTACTCCTGGGTTCTATACCTAGTATAAAACAACAACAACAACAACAACAACAACAACAACAACAACAACAACAACAAAAATGTCTTTGCTATGAATTGCTTGAGCCCAACCCCTAACCCCACAATGGGTTGAATTCCCATTTCCCAATGTGATGTTATTTCAGAGCCTTTGAAGATAAGCAGATTTAGAGTAGATTTAGATGAGGTATGAGGAGAGAGCTTCTGTGATGGGATTAGTGTCCTCATAAGATGACGAAGGGACAGAGCCTTCTTTCTGTGTGTGAGCTACAAAAAGAAGGTAAACAGAAAGAGGTCCCTTACTAGAACCTGAATCTACTGGCACCTTGAGCTTGCAATTCCTTCTTCCGTAAACAGAGAAATAAATTTCTGTGGTTTAAGCTACCTAGAATACGGTACTTTTGTTATAGCAACCCAAACTCACTGTCTTTAATATAAAATTTTAAAATAATAAAAACAAATCACATTACTTCAGTCCTCTGTTGGATGGGTCGACCTGACTTAGTAGGTCATTTGCTTTACTTCTTTCATGGAATATTCTGTAAATTGGCAAGAAAGGCTTGCATATCTATATTATGAGCTTTGTTAGACAATAAATGTCAGCTTCATTAAGTGTTATCAACTCTGATGGTTGGTAAACTGTGAATCCTATGGAAAAGCCTAGTCAATGGTAAGTTTACCAAGGTAAAAATGGCTCTGGGCTCATGATGGCTAATGGGTTTTCTACAGGTATCAGTGTACAAGTGCTTATAACTCTTCTGCTGAATAGTACATGAATGGACTATTTTCTAAAACCTAGCTATAAATATGACATTGCCAAAAGGAAAATACAGTAAAGAAATTCTTCTCTCTCAGAGTTTATCATCTAACTAGGGAATTCACAAATGCATATGTAAAAATATTTTTGATAAATATCTCACAATAATGCTATGTTAAAAAAGCTGAGTGGGAGAAATTAAAGACTGGTTGAATGTCTACAATGAATGTTTAATAGTGGAACTAAGTCTGGATTCAAAAGTCCAGAGTTACTTACACAGTGGATCTGGGCTGCAGGAATGTCTGTCTAACAGTGTAGCCTCCCTCCCTGCCACACCCGACCATGGATACTTCTCATTTGGTCATTTCAGGCAAGGATTCAGGAATCTGCATTTCAATAAAACCTCAGGTGCATCTGGTATAATCCTTTGCTTTGAGAAACATTGCATTAGATTATGCAACGTTCCTGTAAAGAAACTTGAGAGTTTCAAATTAATACATCGACATGTTTAAAATGCTAGAGTGCTGGATTATGTTGAGATGCAGGGTACAGGGATGTGAGTATCTTTAGGGCAAGCCGATGCTGAGTAGGCACACAGGAGGGGCCTTTAGGCTGTCTGGAGTTCCTTCAATGACTTGGACAATGGATACTCCTCTCTACAGTCAGCTCACACAAGAAATCCCAGGAGGATTTTGTCTGGAATTCTTTTTATTCCTTAAAAAAAATAATAAAAACTGGACTGAAATGTCTTGAATTAGGAAAGAATTCAGCATCAAATGTTTCTTTTTGCCCTTATATGGATTTTTCTGAAAGCGCTGTCTAAAATACCATGTTCTTTCTATGTCGTCTTCACTGTGAACACAGGCAACAGGATTCTGCCCTTGGATGGCTTTCAGGGGGAAGAGACAGAACAAAACAATAAAACACTTTATGTTTCTTTTCAACGGCACAGATTTTTATCATGTGAGGGTCAGGGTTGAGTTCAAAACGTTGCTCATTTGGGAGCAAAGAATTTCTGTTTCTCAGATGATATGAAAAATCCTAAACAAAGTATAGGAAAATATTGATAGCTTACTTTGCAATGATTTCTGAATTAAAAAGAAAAAAACTATACAGATTGCTTTATATTTGAGTGGACATTTCAGCATGAATACTTATCTTTAATTCATCTCTCAACCCCCAAGGAGAAGCCCGTGACTCTGGCAGGCAGGCATTCATTCAGAAGCCTGGTTTTCAACATAGCCATCACTGTGTACGGGGAGCCAGTATGGGATTCCCCCTTGGGGGCATGGAAAGTGGCAGGAAGTGACCTCTCAATTGGGCCATTGTCTAAGGAAATGTTCCAACCATCATTTCCTCAGCCTGGTTGGAGACATATAATCAACACATTTGTGCAGTAAGGAGGGAGCCCCAGTCTGGGCTGGTCCTTCTCTTCTTCTCCTTCCCCAAGCATTCATTTTGCCTTGGCAAATTGCTGTGATTCAGCAGTTACAAGACTAGTTATTCCTGTCCCCCATTCCTGGTTATTTCCTTCATCCCACTTGAGAATGTCCTGGTGGTATCTTACTGATCACATTCCAAAAAGCAGCACACCAAGGTCATTAGCTTGTAGATGGAAGACAACAGTGACTGCTATGCATGGCCTAGGCCATGTCTTACCATAGTCCTTCATTTTGATAAATCTCTTTTCTCCTAGGTGGGGTGTATGCTTTTAGAGGGGGGATCTCATTCCTATAATGAAATGTTTTTTCAGTTCAGAGTTTCATATCTTGTGGCCCCTCAATAAATGAATGAATAAAAACTGCAGTGATAATGGTTATATTACAGTCCTTTTCCCACCTGCCCTCTACACCAGGGCCTTTTGAACTACTTGTCCTTGAAACTAGATCTGGTTTTGGTCCTGTGTCTTCACTGCTGGCGTAAATGTCAAGGCATTTTGTACATATTGTAACATTATCTTGAGACAGAAAGACAAGAGTGGGTGAAAAAAAATCAGGACCAGAGTTGCTGGTCAAGTAATAAAGAAGGCAAGTCTCATGCCCAGTCCCTTCCACCACCTCTGCTCAAGGTTATTGACTTCTAAGTGGCCTCTGCCTGTCCAGAATGAATCTGTTACCATTTTATAATATCCATGGAGGGGAGGGGAGAACCAGATGAAAATTGTTCCTTCTCTGTGGTCTGTCAGAACTTACCTGCATTCTATTTCAAATCCCCTTTTCCCATGTTTTCTGCTAGATGGCAATTGTTGGTAATAGGTGAGTGAAATAAACACATCTTTGCTAATGTAAGAGCTAGCCAATATGGTACCCTTCTCAAGAATCAAAAAGCCTTAACTCAGTTTAAAGACCCTTTAGAAGTGATGCTAAGTATATCGATTTGTGCTTAAAATCTTTTAAATTTATTCCTTCTTTCATGTTTGCTTGGTTGCTGTCCTGGTTCCGGCCTCCAAAGTGATTTTCTTACCTCTTCTCCTCTTTCAACAGCCCATCCTGTGATCTGTTGCCAAATTAATGTTTTTAAAACATCTCTTTTATCATGTCACTCTTTGGCTAAAATGGCCTTCCTTGACCTCCATTGTTTATATTGCCCGGATGCCAGACATAAAACATGGAGGTCACTTCTTTCTCCTTCATGGCAGATATTAATAATCAATCATGTTTTGTTTCTCTATGGGCCAGTGGCCCCAGAACTCTCAACAGGATTTCTAATGAATCACTATCAATCACCATGAGATAGTTTTCTAGACAAAGCTTCCTTCTCACACCTAGACCTACAGTAGGAAATTCAAAGTCCACAGACAGGAAATTCAACATAAGCCGATCCTGGTGTCTTTCATTGGTGTTAGGTACAAAATCTTCCTACTTTGTTCTAGCACATTCTGAACTTAACTATATACCCCATAGGCTTCTTTCTGTCCAGACTCTGAGCCACTGTTTCTGAAATTCTCCTTCTGGGTATGTTTACCCTGCTTCCCTTATTGAACGGGCCCATGTGTCAGGGCCCAGCTTTAATTCTCCTAGCTCTCTGAATCTTTGTTAGACCATGTCAGGCAGGAATTGTCTTAACTCTCAAAGAACTGCCTTTACCACCCATTTTATCAATGAGGAACACAGCCTCTGTGAGCAGGTTGTCATATGGCTATACTTTTCTTGTGGAGTATGTTTCCTTTTAGGTAAATTTCAGAAGAGGCAGAGACATAATTTCTACTTCTTCCTATTTATCATAATGTTGTTTGGCAGTATCTTATGAAATGCAGACAATAAAATCTAGATTTCACACATGGAGGCAAGTGAGTAAGGGAGAGATTAAACACACACACACACACACACACACACACACACACACACACACACACAGACACACTTTTTCTCTGTTCCCCAACTTGCTAGCTGAGACAGGAGGATCGCACAGGTTTGAAGCCAGCCTCAGCCACTGAGTGAGGCTCTCAGCAACTTAGTGAGACCCTGTTTCCAAATAAAGTATTAAATAGGCCTGGGAGTATAGCCCGGAGGTAGAAAAGCCGCTGGGTTTCTCCCACAGTATCACACACACACACACACACACACACACACACACACACACACAGAGTAGAATGGATGAAAATCCTCAAATTTCATGAGGGGCTAAGGATGCAATTCTATATGATTTGTTTGATAACTAACATTTATTGAATGTCTACTGTGTGCCAGGCCCCATGTTAAGGGATTCGCACGCAGGATATCTCATCACCACTTCTTTGAGAGACTATCATATCTTCAGTTTATAGATGAAAAAATAGAGAGCAAAGACACACAAGCGGTGCCTGGCAGATCTGAGATTTCTACCTGGCTGTCTGCTGTCTGGCTATCAGACTTTTACTCTTAAGAACCACAGATATATCTTTCACTGTGAGAGGCCTTAAAAATATTTTTGAGCTTTTTTCCACTATGGTGACTACTTTTAGATAATTGTAGTGAGTAAAATGAAAACTTGAAGGAAAGTGATAGATATCAGGATGGTACTATAGCAGAAATGTGATTGGCTTGTCCTATGTAATGGTGCTCTAAGACTGGCGTGGTATTTTACCAGTCTACATATGAAACAGTGGCAATGAAGTAAATGGGTAGAGCAGAGAATGGGAATGAGCATCTCAGAGGTGCAACGTGGTGGTTTGAGGAAAATAAGGAGAAGGAGCTCAACCCCATCTGGAATAAGGCATAAGAGAGGAGAACTGGAAAAGGGGTAGCATTTATAACCTGTTTTAAGTAAGAACATGTGAACATGCCAAAGATAAAGTATTGTGGGAGAATGCCCATCGTGCCATTGTTCATGACAACCCTTCTCCCCTTTCCCACAGTCAACACTTCGCTTTGTTCAATGGCAGTGACCAAGAAGCCAGAGAGAGAGAGAGAGAGAGAGAGAGAGAGAGAGAGAGAGAGAGAGAGAGAGAGAGGAGAGAGAGAGAAGACTGGAAGTCTTGGATATTTCTTTTGGTGAGAGAGATCCTTCCAGTTTTAATCCCTAGGCATTTGCACTTCCAAAGGGGTCTTGAGGGGAGCAGTTGTCAAAAGGATGAGAGCTGGGTCGGACCTCCTGGTTTAGTCATAAAACTCCACAAAAGTTCTCCTACGTAGGACTGGTCCTAGAAACACACCTTGCTGGGGAGAAAAAGGTGAGTATGTGCTTCTTCTTCTCTGTGCCCAGTAGCTTTAATTGAGTCTCAGGTGAATTTCCTTAGAAGTCAGTGGCAGCCCCGTGTCCCATAAGGGAGAGGGAGGTGTGTGAAACAAGATGTGAGGCGGGACCATTATTCCCAGAACTCTTCGGACTTCTTTTTAGACTCTGGTCAAGGATAGAGCTGCTTATTGTAATAAAATACCCAGTAGTAGGAATTTGAAATACAAGTTAAATTTTAAAAAGAAAAAGAAAAAAAAAGCTAATTTTAGTTTTATTCAAAATGCAGGGGCAAAATAAAAAAATAATCAATGTTTACAAAGTTAAGATTAATAGACTACCAAAATTCAACTTATTAGTTAGCACCACTACAATGTAGTGATGAGGTTTGTGCCGGTTGGACTTAAAGAGAATTAAAACTCTATCTTTGGAAATACCTTTTCCCTTGCATTTGGCTTAATGATGATGGACTTTTCTTCTGAAAGGACTATATAGCCAAGGAGTGGTCTGAAAATCCCTACCTAAGAGTTTGCTCACTTCACTTGGCATAGAAGAGGCTCTTGTCAAAATATATTGAGTGCTGAAGACCATGGTTATTATGGTTTTAAAAGCTTTTGCAGATATTGATCTAGACACTGGAGCATCCCTCCTATGTAGACAAAATACTCCTGGAGACCTGAAGGACATGTACCAGGAAAAGGCAGATAAGCACTGAGTCTTCTTTTCTTTTTGACAAATATGCAGCTCTTTTTTTCTGACCAGGAAGCACTAAAATGGAATGAGGTGGATATGTGGAAGTCCCGAGTGAGGACAGGGCTGGGTGTGCCTGTGCGTAAAGGTCCTGCCTCGTACACCATCTCTGTGCAGGAGATAGGCAGATGGCAGGCCAGCTTGGGGGGATAATTGGAGAACAGAATGAGAGGACAGAGCGTGTGTATAATGCTAAGCTGAGATAACACATGCAGAAATCCCTAGCTCAGTGTCTGGCACAAAATGAGGATTAAAATGTTCATTTGGTGTTTCTATTGTTGTAGTCATATATATTCATTTTAGTTCAACTTTTAGAATCGCTTTATGGCTATACCGGAGAATCTCAACTTAACCTTCTGACTGGTAATTGGTGTATATGGAAAAGGATGTTTTTTTTCCTGTAGGTATTATTAACTAACATCACCCCTGCAAGAGGTCTCTTGATTTCAGAAAAGTGTGGTAGACACGTGTCTTTGAATATTTCTCTCAAGGCTATGAAGTGCAAATCTCGTTTCCTTGAGCCTGATTCCTCCCAACTTATAGCTGCACAGAAGTTAGCAATCGGTCTTCAAAGGGGCAAATGAGAGAAACGTTTCTTCGTGGAGGCTTTACAGACATGGAGACCTTAAAAATCCTCTGGCTTAACTTAACGCAAAGAGACTGTTTTCTTCAGTGTCACAGATGGCAGAGAAGGGATTAAAGGCCAGCCCTTTTGATTCCTGGGCCAATATTCTCTTTCCTCCATATAAGATCAGAGACTTTCGTGTCTTGTGTAACATCTTCTGAACAGCCTTCTCAGGCCATTTAAACTGTAATCCAGGCAAAACAAAGGCTGTCCTATAAGGACTTTTTGCTTAGAGGGTGGTGGGAAAGAAGATACTTAGGATTGAGTGATTTTTTTTATCACGATCTTCTCAGGCCTGCCTGCTGGCTGTCACAGACTAGCCCAGAAGGCGGGCCAGCTGTATGTGTTAAGGCAGCTCTAACTGGTCTCTCCTGGGACCAGACAAGCATTGGTTTTATAAGCTCAGGTGTGGTTTTCCTTCTACTGCCAATCAGCTGTGAAGAGACTGCTCTGACCCAGACACAGCATTTCCTCAAGGAGGAGAGAGAGAGAGTAGAGGGCAGATTAAGATATTCAGAGTTGAGCTGGGCATGGGGCGCACACTTGTAATCCCAGCATTTGGGAGGCTGAGACAGGAGGATCATGGCTCGTGGCCAGCCTCAGCTATTTAGTGAGACCCTTTGCAACTCAGTGAGGCCCTCTTTGAAAATAAAGAATACAAAATAGGGCTGAGGTGTCCCTTGGAGGTAGAATACCCCTGGGTTCCATCCCAATACCGCAATAATAATAATAATAATAATAATAATAATAATAATAATAACAACAACAACAACAACAATAATAAAAATTCTCAGAATTCTCTGACAGTGGAATTTGGCAATACTTTTTTCTTTATTTCCTCATTCTTGGTCTGCCTTTGCTTTGGAGGATGCCCAATTCAGGATGCAAAAGACATCATTTTCTACATTTGTCCCACTCAATGTACAACATGTATTTATGTCTGGGGAGGAGTGAGGGATATGGGATTCTTTTTAAGAATTTTAAACAGAGGTTAGAGGGTTTTGCTGGAGAGCGTAGAATGTATAAATGGTGAGGGAAAAGAATAAATAAGAACTAGTGCTAAAAATAATTTCAGGTTGTTAATCATTATGGAGATGATTAACTTTTAAAAAGATAAAATAGCAGATAGGATCTTGGGTAGCTACATCATCACAGTATTTTCAGGACCACAGTTTCCAGTCACTAGATATTACCAGAAGAGTTAATTAGCCCAAATTGTGGCTGCTAGTTATTGTAGCTGTCTTCAACTTGAAGTTTTTTTTTTTTCCCCTTAAGTTTTAAAGCTAATTAGGATACACCTGGGACTTATGGCTAAAACCAATACAGTTTTTACCCAGGGGGTTATTTTCTTATATACCAAAATTTTAGAACAGAAAAAAATGCCAAAGGAAAAAAAGATAAAAGTCATTATAGACTCGAGGAAAAAATGGTATAGCCATTTCAACCTAGTAGACAGCAAGGCTAAAAAAGCTTTGGCTGGATTTGAATGCTCTGCGCTTCTGTTGAGAGAAGGGGTTGCTTCCAGATGTGTCTGGGGCTACCTGCATCTCTCATGTACATCGTCAGTTTGAGCACAGAATGTGGTGCTGTTGGCTGGTAATCTGGAAGTGGCCTGTTTGTTTTTACAGATCTGTAGAAGAGATTCAACAGGCATGGAGGATGGAAGGGCACAAAGCAGCTCAGGACTCACAACAAAGAAACCCAGGAGAAAATTAGATGAAATGACTTGGGACTGGGGGATCTGCTCCTTGTGTCTGTTGGGCAAAGTTGCCAAATATCCTTTCTAGTTTCAAAGAAAAGTCTGTTTTTCCTTGTCCCTCCAGCCAACGGACTTAGAACATCAACAGGCTTTGTTTATATATTTTTGATACTGGGGATTAAACGGAGGGGCATTCTACCTCTGAGCTACACTCCAATCCCCAAACCTATTTTATTTTTTTATTTCGAAACAAGATCTCACTAGGTTAGTACTTCCTGGCCTGAAACCTGTGATTCTCCTGTCTCAGCCTCCCAAGTGTTGGGGTTACAGGCATGCACCAGTACAACCAGCAGAGGCCATTTTAAGAAATATTCAGGAACACTGTGTTTTTCCTGATACTAGGACTGGTTCCTTTGTGGGTTTCATAAAGAAAAGAAACTTCCCCCAGAGTGTATAGGCTGATGGTTCTGTCCCTAGCAGGTCTTTCCTGGTAACATCTCTCAGATTAACTTGTCAATACAGGGCGGGGAAGGAGAAGTTTCCAGTGCCCAAGTGGAATAAAGTCATGGCACCCTTCTTGATCCAGGTGAGCCATTGTCCAGAGTTTAAAATTCTTCTCTATTTCCACAAAAGAAATGTGCCCAGGATGAGTGTAGGTACTCACCTAGACTCCTTGACTATCCTTTAGAAGATGCTGAAGCAGATTCCAGTTGAAATCCTTTAAGGCCTGAAATTTGCTTGCTGCAAAGCTGTGCTTTATAATCAGAGGCTGAGGAGATTTGGGAGAAATATCTTACATTTTCCCTATCATCAAGAAACCAAAAACTAAAACCCAATGTCCAATATCTAGAGAAATATAAAATGAGAAATAATGATGGACAGTAGAAGGCTAGGAATGTTAGTTGTAAGTGGCTGAGCTAGAATCATCACTCAGGTCCCTTTGCCTGTATCCTCAGGATCTTCCCACCACCCGTGATGCCAGATGGCTGCTCGTGTTGCTACGCTGTGGTAAGGAAGGCAGAGCCTTCGGCCGTGCTGGACAATGCCATACTGTTGAACAGCTTTGCCTTGTGTAAGCATGGTCGGCTTGTATATAGTTGAATTTCCCCAAGGGGGAGGTTGGGGAAGCCAGAGTGTATTTATCAGCTTTCTCTTTTCTTCTCTCCTGTTTGCCCTGTCCCATACGAGGGTGTGTGGTTGCTCCTTGGCTCAGAGAATGCTTGGGTCTGGGAGACCACCCAGGTTGCTTGGCCTGTGACCACCACCATTACCGCAGGAGTAGCAGCAGGAGGGATGGGGCTGGCTTTGAAGTTCAGGGATGAGAAGACCAAGGCTATTTTAGGTTTGACCTGAGGTAGTTCACACTTAGGGTAACCTCTCACCCAATATTTGTATACAGGGGGTATCAAACTACCTTGATGATATTAAAAAAGAAATTTTAAAAATCACAAACCAAAAATAATCTGCAGGGTGGGTGTCTGACCCTCCTAATATTCCTTTGCTGCCGTGGGAGTTGGTGGTACAGGATGAAGGGTCAGTAATCCATTGCATGTCTGTGGCCCTCTTGCCCCACATCAAAAGATACTGAGTAATCTACTGCCTCCTCACAGTCCTCTGGAAACGCTGGCTGGTTTTGCATGTTGCAGCGTTATGAAGCTTTCTAAATTTCCCCAAGTAATAATTTTAACTTGCCAGGCCTCAAAGTATGGCGGGACATCCTCTGGACCTGCAGCAATTTGATCACAGTTGGCAGAATCAAGGGCCACCTTTGTTCACTCTGTGACCAAGGGAACGTCCTAACTTCCTTTCCTCAGTTCCCTTGCCTGTGAGATGGAACTCATGTTACCTACCTCAGAGTGCTATTTTGAAGATTCAGTGACATGTTTTGCACAGAGCTCTAAGTGGTGACTGGTTCCAAGAACCAGCCAAGAAGCAGTGATTCTTATTGCTTGTTAGGTAGGTAGCTTTATATTATGTTAAGCCTTTTGCAAGAATGGCTCTTAATATGTGGAAGTCACTGAAAGTCCAGCCAAGCGTGAGTCCAACCAAAGGGATCTGGTTTGGCACCATCCTCTTAAGCTCTGAGCCAGGCCATCAAACAGGATTGAATACATATTAGGAAGAAAAAAATATTAAATGATGAGGTGGGTGTGACCGAGACCATGCAGAATCAATGCCACAATATTATTATTGGTTTGGCTCTTCCTCATTTATAAACACTGAGCCTGGTTGAATTTTTCAATTTCAGCCCCATCGACAGGTTCTTCGTTTTCCTTTTAAACTATTGAGCTTATTAGGGAAAAGTTTTACCCGTGTTTTGGGCTCTATTTTTGTCACCTAGCTTTGGAATATGAGTACTCTGTATCTTTGTGTGAAGCGACTCCAGGTTTTTGATCTAATAAGCATTGAATTCTTCAAATCAAATACAGTCTGAGATTGAATCAGGTAACAAGTAATGAAATGGATTGGCCACATTCAACAGAGAGCAGAAGCTTGGCCCTGTTCTTCACTCTGTTCCCAGGCTCTGCACTCCCTGAGGTCATGGTGGCCATTGGCAAGGGCATTCTCTGCATGCAATTGAACTCTTTGAAAAAAAACTCACAGTTTCTCAACTACCCTAAACCTTCTTTAGAGAAAAAACATTGGGTTGTGTTATCTTGAACTCAAGCCTCTGCATGTCCTTTTACTTCAATAGTTTGCAAGCTAGTTAGGAAAGGAGAGGCAGCAATGGTCCTGACCTTAGAGAGCAGTGAGGCACTGTCCCTAGCCAGGGAAGCAATCTAACAGAGGAGAGGAAAGAAAGGAAAGGCCCAGTACTACACTGAGAAATCTGGGAAACTTTCCTGAATACTTTTCTGTAATATTTATTTTTAATGTCTTTTGTCAAATTCCTATAGTTTTTAGTAATTTCTCTCTACTCTTTGAAGGATTTATACCCAATATCTGTGAATAGATTTTTATTTTTATTTTTTTGAGGGCAGGTTCTATTTTTATGCCTAGTTTGGTGCTTGGTATTTGCTGAACTCGTAATAACTTAAAGGGTAAAAGAACTTTTGCGCGGATCACAAACACACACTGAATTATTACGGCAGTTTGTCCATACCCTTCAGTCTTTATTATGAGCAAGCTGAAAAAATAAAGGTTTTTAATTTTGTATCTTAGTTTCCTTTACTTATATTTCTCAATCTGGTTATATTTTTCTTTATGATATTGAACCCAGGGATGTTCTAACTCTGATCTAACCCCCCAGCCTTTTTTATTTTTATTTGAAAACAAGGTATCTCTATGATACTGCATACTGGCCTTGAACCTGTGATCCTTTTGTCTCAGCCTCCCAAATACTGAGATTAGAGGTGTGTGCCACCACTCTCAGATTCTCATCATGTTTTAAAATCAGTCTTGACCAGCAAACACTATGCTATCTAGCCATACTTCTCATTTGGAAAGAATTACAGCTTTCTTAAAACCTTTTCTTTTGATTTGTTTAGAGTTTAAAAACAAGGTAACTTGTTATTATTAGGCCAAATTATCCATTTTAGTTCAGTTTAGAAAGATGTAGTTCCAAGTTTTCTTGCTGACAAACCATGGATTTCATGCTGTTCCATGGTGATACCTATCAAGGGGAGAATATGAACTCAAATGCCAATGCTCCATCCACTGGGAATCTTGACAAAGAAATTTTATTCAGCCTATTTTAAATGGGATGCAATAAAACTTTGCCAGATACAGGGCAGTGGCCACTGCTCAGGTTCCAGAACTTCTATGTGGTCAGGTCAGGGCTTCCTTCCTAATACTCACTTGACCATACTTCTTGTGGGTTTGTATGTGGGAGGCAGGACAGACGCAGGCAAGGTGTGGAGGTGAGGCCCTCTGCCTCGTATGCAAAGAAATTACTGCCTCCTACAAAGAAGAAATTTCTTCTTTGTAGAAAAAGCCACATAAAGGTAGGGCAAGAAGCCAAGGTTTGTTCCAAAGCCTCCTGACGATGTGGCCTCTCTCCTGTGTGCACGTGTGTGTGCTAGAGTTAGAGAATTACATCCTGGGGCATGCATCCCCACCTGCCATCTCTGCATAAATTGAAACTCATGCATTATCTTACCTCCTCAACTTACATCAAACTCATTTGCTCTATGCATAGAAAGACTTTGAAAGAGAAAAATTCATGAAAGACACAAAACAAAAAGAGATAAGAGGAGCCTTTAAATATAAACAACACCCAACAGGTCACTATCCTATGCCTGTGTGCTGCTGGGTTATTCTGGGGCAATGCATACCTTCTCAGTTCAGCTCCATTCCTAGAAATTTTTTCTTTTTCAACCAGACTGTATCATATGGTACTTCTTTGTTAAAAAAATAAAAACCCAAGTCATTTTCTGCCTGACAGTCTTTCAGGTACATGAAGGGGGTCCTGAATTTCCTCTGCTTTCTCTAATCAGTCTTGTTGCTTTGAACTGTACTTTATAGAATATGGTTGTGTTTCTGCCATAACCTTTATTATCATCCATGAATGCTGTGTAGTTGCATGAGATAGGATTTGGATCTAAGTACAATACATCTAAATCTAACATAACCAGTTCAGACTCAAGTGGGAGGGTCGCCTAGGAATTTTACATAATGTACAACAAAATCACATCCACGTTGAATTGTCATGACGTAATTCTAGCTGAATCCACTTCACAAAATTCCCTTATTTCAACAAATGTGGGGCTCAGGTTCCAGACAAAATCTAGCATTCTTGACTCTGTTAAAAGTTTTGAGAAAGAACTCTCAAGGAAGAAAGTCAAAATGAACCTCTTCCAGGAAAACAGATGGTGGGGCAATTTTTAACAGGTGTTTGCCACGTAAACTGGACCTGTGAACTCATGCCTGATGGGGATAGGATATGGAATGGCCAATCAAAAGTAAATGAATAGAAATAGTTTTATTCCCCCTAAATTTCTTATAGGTATGTATGGAGAGACAGAAGGCAAGGTAGGGGTCATTGATTCCAAGGGAGGGTCAGTAATCTCACTCATAGGTCAACTTTTGTGGTATCAAGGACATGATTCACCATGGCCAGGATGGATGTGCTGACACTCCTACTCTGCCATTACAATAGGTATGTAGGAGTCTAGGGTGGAGCTGAAAGATTTATCAGAAGATGAGGAATATATTGTGTGAGTCTTTTGGAATGCATATGTGGATATTACTGGACTGACAATGAATTTACTGTTCCTTTTGTAAAATAAAATAACATAAAAGAGTTTTCAAAAGTGTAGATTGAACACACAAATAGTAAATAGTGCCCTTGTAAATAGTAGAGTGGGTGTGAAAATGTAATCAGATGTGTATCTGTTATAATAATTTTAGATACTCTGAATAGACTGCAGTAGGGTATTTAGTATTCTCTGAATCAGATTTGAATTTGTGATCTGGTTGTAAAGCACTCTGCTTTATGTTTATGAGGCATATCACTCATTGTATTTAAATTTCTAGTACATTTAAAAGTTAAAAAAAATAAAGCCATTGTGGTGGCACATGCTTGTAATTCCAGTACTTGGGGAGCTAAGACAGGATGATCACAGGTTTGTGGCCAACCTCAGCTGCTTAGTGAGGCTCTCTGCAACTTAGTGAGACCCTGCTTCAGAATAAAGAATAAAAAATAGGGCTGGGTGTATAGCTCAGAGGTAGAATTCCCCTGGGTTCAATCCCAAGTACTTGAGAAAAAAAGTAAAAAAAAATCACATTTTTACTTTTTAAAGAATTTTTAATCCTTTGTAACAGGACACATCTTTCAGGATTTTGAGAATAAATGGAAGAAAATATTTTGAATTTGAGATGTAAAAATTTTGATCCTTTTATATACTTTACACACACACACACACACACACACACACACACACACACACACAACTTGATTTCTTCCAAGCTGTATCTAGAGAAGAGATAGATAGCCATGCAAGTTTCTTTTTACATTGACAAATTGACAAATTTCAACAGGCTTTTCACGTACAGGTAAAATAATTGGGGCCATTAAAATAAAAGAATTGATACATTTTTATCATGGAAAAAAAAAGCCTCGCAGTGTTTCCTTATCTGAATTTTCTCCAAAATTCCTGTATTTCTTACCTCCTCAACATAAATCAGACTCATCCCTTCTATGCATTGAAAGATTCTGAAAGAGGACATTCTTGAAAGACAGAACAAAGAGAGAGAAGAGGAGCCTTTAAATATAAAGCTGTAATTTATTAAAAGCCTCAGAATTCACGTAAGGAGTCTCTTTCTTTTTTGTTCTTTTCCTGAGGTCTCTGAGTCCACTGACGACAGAAAAATTTTCAATGGTTCCAGACAGGCTGCTGGAAATCCTGCTCATTTATCTTCTAGAATGAAGGGAGCTAATTACAAGAGTGATCCCTTCAGAGATCCTCCCTCTTGAGAGGCCATAAAGGATTCCGAATTAAGCTATTTCCATTTTCTGGGGCTACGGTGACTCATGAAAGTAAAGGGACATTTTGGTATTATTAACATATTTAAATGTAAAATATTGAGTATATAAAAATAAGAACTATTAAAACATTAAAAAGCATGTCTTATTAAAATATATCATTTTCTCTGTTAATATTAAGTTCTTCAAAACTGCGTATGGATGAATCATTCACTAGTTTTAGGGTAGGTCACAACCTAATTTACAAATTCAAAAGTGTAAGTCAGTTCAACTTGCTTGCTCAAGGCCATATATTTGCAAGTTAGGATATGCACTAAAATTTTCTGTCCTTGGTCTAGTGGGCTGGGACATGCTGATTTTCTCTAAGATTTGTTCATAGCTTGGATTTAAACATTTTAGTTTAACCTGTATCCGCTCATGCAATATAACGTATAAAGTTAAGGCAATTATCTAAAAATTTAGAGCAAAATAATTTAAATTATTTGGATCTTTCTAGAGATTTTGGTTTATAAACCTGAGCAAATAGATAGTTACTCGATAGTCTTAGCTCTAAAATATATCTGACAGGTTATTTTTATTTGTTTGGTCTGCAAAATTCATATCCATGTTTTCTGCTCCCCGAAGTCTTTAGCAAAATCAATCAAAGCTACTCTGTATCCAAAACTAACACCAGTGTTTTATTTTTTTTTTTAACTTTGCAAGGCTTTACCGCAAGTGCTATGCAGTAAATTTACAGGGAAAGAAATTTTTTATTAAATTATAACTGAGAGGAGCTGATATTTTTTACATAGCAAACAAAAAATTCCTTCATGAAAGGCTATAAACCCCATATTATTTACCAGAGAGACCTTTCCTGTCTCCCAGGTAAACACTTACAGTGTGTAGACTTGTGTAAATACATATTTAGGAGTGGCTAAATACGGTGAGATATTTTTAAAGACATATTTACAAAGCTGAATACTTATATTGGCATTTTGGTATGTGTGAGTTATGTATACTCCCTGCTGTCTATTCAGAATCCTAGTGAGACTCTGAGAGGTATACACTGGATATAGGGACTGAGTTTCAAAACATTCATCTTTAATCAGAATTACCAGAGACAGGTTCTTAAATTATTTTAAAAGGGGGTAAAATTTCAACTAATGGAGTTCAAGTCTTTCCAGTTTGGCTTGAGGAAAATTGTTTCAGAAATCCGAGAGTCATTCACGGAAGTAAATCTGCTTTCTGGACATCTTTGTACATAAAACAACCATCATTTAATGTTCAGGTCAGACTAACTTATTACTGAATACTCTTAGTCTATATGATAAATGGATCAACTAGGAAATTTTCTTAAGAGGAAAAATGTCACTGAGCCTTTTAAAATTTCTTTTACAGATATGAAAACTTGAGTGATACAGCCTATGTGTTGTTAACGCAGTGGCAGGAAGCTGCCTCTCATATGTAGTGGAACTCCATCTAGAAGATTCAGTGTCTGTGTAGCTTCTCCTCTTGGGAACTGTGTTCTCCATGAGGAAAAGAATGAAATGGGCACAGAGAGGCTGCAGATCTTTGAAAGGGCCCTACCTGCACTTTCTTCCTGTCTGCTGTACCTCACAATGAATGAGAACCCAATTGTTGAACAAGCTTTTTCTAAGACAGAGAAGTTGAGTATCTAAATAACTCCAGCCTTTGGCTAAGAAGCCTAAATGATTCCTTTATTTCATTTCTAATGCAGTCTGCAGCTCTTTCTAAGTTTTCTCAATATCTTGCAATGGGATAATTGAAAATCTTTTTATGGTAAACCATATGGGAACAAAGAATATTTATTCAGTAAAATGATTTCTCCATTAAAATGTACACTGGGCTGAATTTTTTTTTAACTCTACAAAAATACACATCATATGTAGCATTTTCCTTAAGGTACAAACACTACAAATTTTGATTAAGCATGTTAGTCTTTAAAACTTTACATATCATTGTCACTTAAATTTGTATTATGCAGCCAGGCATGGTGGCACAGGCGTATAATCCTAGTACTTGGGAGACTGAGATAGGAAGATCATAGCTTCAAGGCCAGCCTCAGCAACTTAGCAGGATCCTCAGCAATGTAGCAAGATCCTGTTTCAAAATGAGAAGATTTAAAAAAGGGTTGGGGGTATAACTCAGATAGAATAGCCCTGTGTTCAATCCCCAGTAAAATGTGTGTGCATATATATATATATATATATATATATATATATATATATATGTGTGTGTGTGTGTGTGTGTGTGTGTGTGTGTGTGTGTGTGTGTATCTATATTATCTCTCTCTCTCATATATATATATATATATATATATATTGTATATATATATATTTTGCCAATGTTATAATGTTATTGTGCATCTGGAATGGAGGAACTTCTAACGAGTGCTGGCACAGTTTTAACTTTAACTGTTAAAGGGTACACTTTATACATACCACTCTGTCTAGTATTTGAGACTTGGGAAACAAGCTTTCCAAGGGCAAGACTCAATCCTCTTGATTTGAAAACAACAACAACAACCAAAAAAAAAAAAAAAAAAACTTTAAGGTACTAGCAGACCCAGTGCCATTTTTATTGGTTTATTCCACCCTTAATTTTATTCTGTGGCTAAGTATCTCATTTCCATGTAAACTTCCACTAGGAACAGGAATTGCTGACACCACATCTACTGACAGCAATGCCACAACATAAATTACGCCAAGAAAATGCTGCTTTGGGTGGGGGGTCAGGGAGGAGGGAACCAAACTAGATAAAAAGCCACTGTGCTACTGCCCAGTCTGCAGCCCTCTCCCTCTGGCCACTGATAAAATTTATCACTGGGCCACATACGGGAAGGCAGCTTAAAGAGGAGCCGTCTGTGGTAAAACGTGTAACAGCAAAACAGCTAATGGAACATTATTACTTTATTGGAAAGCAATATCTCTGATGCTTCACTTTTCTAGCCTTAGCAAGAGTATGAATTATTCTATATGTAGAAGAGCTGATAGGAAGAAAAAACAGAGTTGTTAGGACTCTGAATGATGGCAGTGTCCATCCTCAGAGCTGACCAGTGCGTGCTCAGTTCAGTATGCTTAGCCAGGGCAAGGGCAAGGGAGTTACAACCAGGTCCAAAGACAATCTGAATCTTTATTCTTAGAAGAAACAGTTTGCTGACTTATTGTGTCAATGGGACCTTTGCAGCAGAACAGTGGTGCAAACTTCTTGGCTAATTATTGTTGTGATTCTGTCCTGGCTTTAGCAGATGGCGAAAATACTCCAATGTCACAAATAAAAGGAATCTTAGTTTGGAAGAAATATAAAAACCTTGTCATCAGAAGGGGCTTTTTTATTCTTTAGCTGTCGAAAGAAGTCGGATAATCTTGCAGATGTTTTGGACACTCACAATGGATATTAAAATAAACACAATCAGCACGCCAGAGAGCTGTGTTGCTCTTATTATTTTTTTTAATCTATAAGTCATACACTAAAACAAGTGGATGGACATACAAGGTGCAGTTTTATTCTGCCCTCCCACACAGTATGCTCTGTAATCTCTGAGCTTTGCCTGTTTCTTCATCCCTGGGGAATGCCTCCAGTTACTGTAAGAGAGACTGCATTTCTACCTACTGGGGTTATAGTATGGCAAACCTGATAACATCAAATTATATTAATTAGTAGAAAAGCAAAGTTTTTGTCTTTTTAAAGTCAACCTTAGAGCTTAGAAGCTTCACATCAATCTTCCTTTATTGTGTTCAAATCCACTGCCAACGTCATATCCATATTGCCCCTTCATGAAGCTACGTGTGTACCCAGCCTCGATACTTTCTTACATTAATATTGCCTGTTTTCCACATGTAAATTAAAGTAGTACTGTATTTTATTTTTCCTAAATACACCTCCTCACAGAATTTTAGCAATTCTGTAAGAAGAATTACTTAAATAGATCAATCAAGAGGATTCAATGATTAATAATAGCTACTCTTTTATTGCTGCTTGACTAGCATATCCATGAACTATTTAGGAATATTCTATATATTAACTTATAGTACTTACAAAGCCTTAGGAAAATAGGTTATTTTTTTCTTCACTCATTTTTTTTTCTCAGTACTGGAGATGGAACCCAGGAGCATTGTACCTTTGAGATATACCCCATCCCTATTTTTTAGTCTTTTTTTAAAATTTTTGAAACAGGGTCTCACTGAGTTGTGAATTTGGTACACATCCTGGCAGATTTGTTCATTGTTATATGGTGTTTGGATTGTGTATGTGATGATAGATGTTTTTCAAGATTTCAAACTTTAAGCTGGGCGTGGTGGCACATGCTTGTAATCCCAGTACTTGGGAGGTGAGACAAGAGGATTGCATTTTGAGGATAGCTTCAGATATGTAGTGAGGCCTTCAGCAACTTAGTGAGACCTTGTTTCAAAATAAAGAATAAAAAAAAAAAATAGGGCTGGGGGTGTAGGTTGGAGGTAGAATGTCCCTGGGTTCCATCCCCAGTACTGCAAAAAAACAAAACAAAACAACCCCTCCACCACACATATACAAGAAAAACAAAAAACAAAAAATATATCAAACGTATGCAAAGCATTAAATAGGCCTTTATACTGTGACTCTTATGGACACAATGAGCACCATAGAGTGTCATGTGTAAAAGTGCTTGGAGTTATGGGTTGTGTGTAGACTTTTATGATTAAAGAATGTTCAACCAGTCCTCTAACCCCTTTGGATCTTCCTTGCTTCAAATGTAAAATATTATCCTTTATCAGGGAGGAAAGAGGGATGTATCAGTTTATTTTTGTGGATTCCCTCCATGTTCTAAAATACTACTGATAAACTGACAAACAGTATTTATATCTCTGTTAGGATACAGAGCCAAGCCACCACATTCTGCCACGTCCCTAACATCGATATTGCTTACTGTTGTCACCAACAGTGTGTACAACTGAAAAGCAGTTGCTTTATATAAATTGACAGAGCATCCTAGAAAGAGGAGGGAGGCAGAGGGAGAGAGGCTGGATGGGCCTGTAAAGTACGGAGGAGCAGTGGCTGGCTCTGGAGTCTTGGGCAGTGTTCTCATATAGTGTCTTGAGTCTCTGCTTAGAAAATGAAGGATGAAATTGATGATGAAGCATTAGCTTTTGTGAGCCAGAATCGTCTCTTTTGAGCCTTAATTGCTTTAAAGAGTGAGGAACACAGACTTTGGGGTACCAGATCTCTAGTTGAATATATTGTTTTTAGGAAAAGTCTTCATGGCAAATTATATTATAAAGCCAGTTTTGGATTCTGAAGAAAGATTGTGATAGATAAGATTGATAGTTATTACTGAAAAAGCCAAAAGAAGATCGCTCCTTTACTAATATAAGAAGCAATAAAGCTAAATATAGATTTCTCACTTATCAAAAGCTAATATGCAAATGTATTTTTCTGCTTTTCTCCCCCCACAATCTCTTGTTTATTGTGTTCTTTTTGCTTGGTACTAGGGATTAAACCCAGGGACATTATACTTCCTAGCTATATGCCCAGATCTTCTTATTTTTTTTGTTTTAAGGCAGGTTTTCTCTAGATTGCTGAGAGTCTCCCTACATTGCTGAGGCTGTTTGAACATGCAATCCTACTGTCTCAGCCTCCCATGAACTGGGAGTACACCACCACACCTGGCCACTGTCTCCTTAGTTCGGTTTGAGACCCAGAATTTCAGTCTTTATCAATTTTGATTGGGAATGGACTGAAAATGTGTATTTAGCGAGGCTTCCTGACTCTGGAATGCTAACATCAGTGTAGGGGATTCTTTTTATCCAGCCCCCGATGACCTTTTGAAATAAGGGATGGGCCTTACAAGAAAATTCTTCTTGTGTTCTAAGTAGTCACAGTTCATATAAAGCAGGTATTCATATCCACCGAGTCATTATTCTTGAATCTAAAGGTGATTATCTGAGCCAAAAGATTTAGATCCAGGTAATACTTGATCTCATAACCATAGTAACAATTATGAGCATTTCACATTTAAGAGGAGACAGGTTAAGACAAATAAGTAGGACGAGAGAACTTGTTAAAAACAATAAAAAATTACACAAAAATGACCCTAACAACTTCATGTTAGTAGTAGAAAATAAGTCATAGAGGTATTCCCCAGTTTATTACATTAGTATTTTTATAATACCTCATAGCTTTATTTCTTCCTTTAGTTAGTTATGAGTCTTATGAATATCCCAGTTATAATACATTCTGGAAACAGAAAGAAAAAAGCTCCCCTTCTCCCATATTTTCAGCAGTCTGTGAATTTGACCCATTTATCACCTGGAGGTATGTGTCTTAATGCTTACATAAGCAAACTGAACTCAGCACAGCAAGCCCTCCTATTATCTGTCTCACTCTTCCTTTAATTTGGGAAAGGTAACCTTTGAAAATCAGGTGTCCAATGCTAAAATAAGGTCTGCAGCCAAGCACAGGTCTACAGCCCCTAATGTGTTTCTTGTCATTGCAAGAGAACACTGTAACCTCTCTCTGAGGTAACATGTCAGGCTTCATAGTTAGTGGAATAGTGAGGTTTGGAAAAGGGCCCGTTAAGGAATCTCAGGGTTGTCCCAGGGACAGTGTAACCTCATTTTGACATGGCCAATGTGACATATCAGAATACTGGAAACAAACTTATTTTCTTCCAAACTTTTGGCTTAGCTGAGTATTATTATGCCTTTTGTGGTTAAAAACAAGTCATTGTCTTTCTCAATTTTATGGTAGTTGTGTCCAGCATCTCTTAAATAATTCTTTATCTAGGGAGAAAATAGAGTGTCTTTGGCCAGTCGACCTGACAATAAAGTTCATGGGACTGTCATTAGGAAATTAAATTATGGAAAATGGGCAGTTGTGGCCAAAGAAAAGTCTTGAGACAATTGCTAACACTATTGGTTTTCATTTTTGAAAATGAAGAGACAGAAATCAAACCACTAAATTGAAAGCTAGAATGACAACAGTAATTGGGTCTCCCAAACTTTCCAAATATTGCTAATGTATTAGGATTTTAACAGCTTTTTATTTAAGAATCTTTACCTGTGTTTTTTAAATCTAGCGATATTTAATTTTTTTAAATCTAGCGATTTAAATCTAGCGATATTTCTGTTTCTAAATTCATTTTAAAAGTATTTTTCTAAGTATCAATATCCTCTTGCTCATATTACAGAACTAAGTAGCAAGTCACACAAATATGAAACACTCTAACGTGTTCTTTCATCCAAATGAATTATCCAGTATCTTGTAATAAAAGCACCAGTAGATAATGAATATGACTACATCATATTATTAAAATATTTGGCAATGAAAATTATGGAGTTCTGTTTTTATTTCTTACAAATAAATCAGTAATTTATTGCTGATACTCTGAAACCTCAACTCATTTGACAATTTGTCATTTAATTAATTTCTCTTAATGGAGCAGGTCCACCAGTCTAGCATATCCTGGCTTCTTAAAAGATGTTTCTGAGCTGAGCATGGTGGGGCACGCTTGCAATTCCAGCATTTGGGAAGCCAAGACAGGAGGATTGCAGTTTGCAGACAGCCTCAGCTACTTAGGCCCTTTGCAACTTAGTGAGACCCTGTTTCAAAATAAAGAATAAAAAAATAGGTATGGCGGTGTAGCTTGGTAGCTTGGAGATAGAGTGCCCCTGGATTCCATCCCCAGTACTGATAGAAAAAAAAAAGATGTTTCTGATGTTTCTGAAAGGACAGTGTTCGCACATTGTGGGTACTTCATAAGGACCCACTAAGAAATTAAAATGGAGCCCAGGACTTAAGTTACTTTGGTGGATCTGTTGGGCAATCTTTGTTGAAATGAGTCTTGAAGTAGCTCCAGTTAGAGTTATTCTTGAATTTTAGGTTTAATGGCCAACAATAAAGAGTACTCTTGTCAAAGCTCAAAGTTTTCCAGTTTGTTACCATTAACACTTAAACTTAACACTTCGGCTTTTTAGAAAGATTCTTCCATAAGTTACTTGTCATCTCTCATTTGTGAGTCAGAATAATATTCACCAGATTGCTTGTACCTGATAAACAGTTTTCCCAGGCAAAATTCTCTGAGAATATCACAGGTGGACTGCTGACAAGAGTTACCCACATTCCTATTCTGTATTCTTTTGCTCTCAGTGCAAGTCCTCAGCCTATTTAAGTTTGGGGCTTCACCTCTTATTAGCTTTGTGGACGTCAACAAATCATCTTTCCTTTTTGTCCTCACTTTCTTGCCTGGAATGGGAAAATAAAAGTATAGTACCAACTTTATAATGTTATTAATTCTGAGCATGTGTGTATGTGTGTATATATATTTTGTGAAGACACAAACACACATAAGTATGTGTAAAACCACATACATAAACATTTATATATATGCTAATAGCGTCTTCTCAGTATAAGTTGTTGTTGTGTATGGCATTTTGACTTTTGCCCTATATCCTTTTGAGACCATGATCTTTTATCACCAAATAGCCTGTACAAAGGAAATGGACTCCTCTTGGTCCATGCACTGCTTGGCTTTTCTGCCATAGTGGACAATACTGAACACTTTCTTTTTTTAAAAAAGTCTTTTGATCTTCCTACTTTCTTCAAGCTGTCTCATCTCATCCTAGGTCTTTTTTTTCCTACCTCCAAGCTACACCCCCAGCCCTATTTTTTATTCTTTATTTTGAAACAGGGTCTCACTGAGTTGCAGAGGGCCTCACTAAGTAGCTGAGGCTGTCGGTGAACTGGGATCCTCCGGTCTCAGCCTCCCCAGTGCTAGGATTACAAGCCTGCGCCGCCGCCGCGCCCGGCTCATCCTAGGTCTTTTGGAGCTCTTTTGTTTTCTCTCATTCTTTGAATGTTAGGCTTTTAAAAGGCTCAGTCCCTGGCACTTTGTTGTTGTTGTTCTACCCAGTCCCCATTCAGTGTCGTTTACTTTTAGAATTTGAATTATTGTAAACTATAAAATGATGACTATCCAATTTTAATTTTGAGATTACTACAGAATCGTAGCCTTCTGCATCTTTCTGCCTACTTGTCCTTTTTTTTCTGGTACTGAGGATGAAATCCAGGTGCCTTCTACCTCTGAGCTACACTCCCAGCCCTATTTTATGTTTTATTTGGAAACAGGGTTTCTCTGAGTTGCAGAGGGCCTCACTAAGTAGCTGAGGCTGTCAGCAAACTGGAATCCTCCTATCTCACCCTCCCAAGTGCTGGGATTACACATGGACCACCACACCCGGCTGAGAAATAAGATTTTAAGACAAAGAATTATGTGGCCTGGGTGACCCTCTACCTAGTGTTATCACAATTTAATCCTTAATATTGGTGATATTCTCAGCCCAAATATCTAGGCATTGGGAAGCAATGTGTCTTCACTGGACATAGTCATGCATGTTGTATTTTATTTAGCCAGTTTATTTTAGTAATAATAGATCCAAAAGGTTTCACATCTTTATGGTTTGAATGGGAGGATTTTTCTCAGTTCTCGGTGCCTTTTCTCATATTAACTTTTCACATTGTGTGGCCTATTTTTTTTTCAGTCTATCTTTTAAAATAACTGTTCACCCTTTTTTCTACTACTCCATAAGGGGAAAACTTTTTTATATAATAAACTCTCCAATTCTATAATATTTCCCTTCCATTTAGAACAAGTGTCCTCAAATAACATAGCTTTAAACTAGCAGTATAATTGTTTAGTTGGCTGACCACTTCAGTTGGTTCTACTTTGAGTATTCCCATTTAACCACTAATAATGAACAGGAGTCTAGGGGTCACATCAGTCTTCTGCCCTCACATTTGCAGAGGCCATTACTGTGCAGCCTTCATAGGGGCCTGTGCTCCTTTGGGAGTTGCAGAAAGAGCTGAAGCCAAGTTGGAGCTGTGGCCTGGGCCTGGGCCTTTGGCTAGCAGAGCCAGTGGGCACCAATGTGCTTCCTGAACTTGGGGAAGGTCAAATGGATTAAGCTTGTGGCTGATACCCTCTGGGATCTTGGGATAACCCTCCTTGGGCTTTATGAGGGCCTTGGTGGCCTCAGAATATGCATCATGGCCTTGGCATTATTGGTCTGCATCTTCTTCAAGTCCTTTGTTGTACTTCTTGGCAACACATTTATACCACAGAGACTTGGAGTCCCATAATAGATTCATATATTTGTGATTAGGGCTTTTTGTGTGTGTGTGTGTGGGTCTATGGATGGAACCCAGGGGCATTTGACCTCTGAGCTACACCCCCTAACCTATTTTTTATTCTTTATTTTGAAACAGGGTCTCACTAAGTTGTGGAGGGCCTCACTAAGTAGAGGAGGCTGTCTGTGAACCTCCATCCTCAGGTCTCAGCCTCCCAAATGCTGGGATTACAAACGTGTGCCACCACGCCTGGCTATCAGGGCTTCTTGATGTTATTTCTATTTCATTTTCAGGATTGGTTGTGAATGGTATAGTTCTTGGACTTGACCATGTCTGGACTGTAAACCAAGACTTCCAAATATGCCTCTTAAGTCACACAATATTTCTCAACATTTCTTGGACATAGCACAGATTTTTGTATCTTGATAGTCTTATAAATTAAGGTCTTGTTACCTAGTGAGCTCCTCCATGGATTCTAAGATTTCCCTCAAATTTCCTTTGCACTGTGCCATTCAGCTTCCATCATGTTTTGTTGATATCTTTATTATTTACTTACTACACTGTGCCACTTTCCTATTTTACTTTTTATCTTTCTTACTGGGGCCAATGGACTAGTAAGTGAACAGCCTGGGTAAAAATGTTGGAGATTAGCTGGGAGTGGTGGCACACGCTTGTAATCCCAGCGCGTGGGAGGCTGAGACAGGAGGATCCCACAGGTTCAAAGCCAGCCTCAGCTACTTAGTGAGGCTCTCAGCAACTTAGTAAGACCCTGTTTACAAATAAAGTATAAAATAGGTCTGGGAGTATAGCCTGGAGGTAGAAAAGCCCCTGGGTTCCACCCCCAGTACCACACACACAAAAAAAAATGTTGGAGATTCTGGAAGATACATATATTGGCTATAATTCATAAAATACTCTATATTAAAATTAATGAAATGTCTGTAAAATAATCTCAAGCAAATGTAACTCAATCATATGTAATTTTGTGAATTAATGTTTATTATGAAAATGTGAGCAGATGTTAACATTTTGCATCATGTCAGACAGATCTGCAAAAGGGCCTGAGAGCTTACATTAGCTCCATCGTCCATATACACTTTGAGAACAAAAAGTGGCTTTCTTTATTTTCATAATCTCAAAGATCAGTGATAATTGTGGGCATATGGTAAGTACTTAAATACTGGTAATGAAATGCCTAGAAATAAAAAGCAACCAATAAGTATTATGTGGCTGAGTAAAAGTTCTTATTTAATAAACGTAGCTTGAGAAGCAGTCTGTCCTAGTGTTCAGGAATAGCTCAGGTTTGAGTTTAGTTTTGTCACTTATCAGGGAGTTGATTTAGGGTGAGCCATGGATCTATCTAAGCATAAAGTCTCCCCTCCATCAAAGACTACAGTAGTAATATTTTCTTTTAGGACTATCAGGAAGATTGAATGAGATAAAGCATATTGAATCCTTAGCATGTTGCTGGCATGAGATAATGTTCCATTGAAGTTGTGTTATAGCTGAGTAGAGATTATTCAACAGAGTGGTAGACACATTTTTGATATAGCTGGGCGTGGTGGTGCATGCTTGTAATCCAAGTACTTGGAAGGCTGAGACAGGAGGATCACGGGTTTACAGCCATCCTCAGCAACTTAGTGAGATACAGAAATAAAATAAAATAAGATAAAATAGAGCTGGGGTTATAGTTCAGAGGTAGAATACACCTGGCTTCAGTCTCCATGCCACAAAAAGTTAGATTATTATTCTATTACTATAAATTAGCAAAAGGTAGCTTTAAAAAAGATGACTTTTATAGCATTAAAATCTTTAAATAGCTTTCAGTCTTGTGAGCCAAATTTGAGAAGAGTAGAGATAAGAGGTCAAAATGTACAACTTTCTCTAAATTCTCAATTCTTAACCAGCAACAGATTGTAAAAAAAAAATGCTGGAATAAGTCAAATTTTGAGGCTCTATGTAAATTTTTTAAAAAGTGATGGTGATAAAAGCTTTCTTATTCTTGAGATAACATGCATGAAAACAATTTGTGATTCAGGATAGCAATACGGTTATGTCTTTAAGCCAAGTAACTCTTTGTGACACATTGTCCTTGCTTTCTAAAGTAGGCCTCATCTCACTTTTAATGTGTGAAAGGAGAGATTATTCAACACAGTGGTAGACACATTTTTGTTCTCAAGAACACTGCGATATCATTAATCTTCTGGCACGCCTGCAAAGGCGGGTTATGTGAATGCTAGTCTTTTGCAAGGCTATAAATAAAGTTTAAAGAGAAAAAGAGACAGAAAGAAAAGATGTTTTCCTGAAGCTCCTATTGCCACAGTACGGACCACATTAAGGGAGCAATAATTTACCAGTAATAACACTTTTTAAATCCTCTTTATGGGTTTTCAACATCTGTCTTGAAAAACCCAGCCTAAAAATAGAAGCTGATCTTGTAACACAGCTTTCTCAAATTGGGTTATCCTAAACACTCTCCTCATTGAATGGTCACATATGACTATTAAAGAGCTTATTTCTGGTATAGCAGTGCTTGATCATGTATTTCTCATGCTTAGCATCCTGTAAGATATTGTCATGTACATCTATGGGTTAGGATGTGTGTGTGTGTGTGTGTGTGTGTGTGTGTGTGTGTGTGTGTAACCATGTGTGTGCACATGTGGAGGAAGTAATTTCTTGTGAACAGAAAATACTTCAGTGAGAATAATTTTTCCTCTTTGGCTTCTAAAATATAAAAAAAGGAAAAAGTTGTTTTCTAACATTTTTTCCTGTTAGGTACTTCTTTCTATTTGATGGCCCAGTAGACCAAAGTTTTATCATTATTCATGATTGGAAATACTCTTAGAAACAGTACTCTTAGCATGTAGCTTGCATGCTACATAATGTTAAGGCATGCCTAAATAGTATTTTTACATATATTGTGGACTTAATTTCTCTCATCAAATTGGAATAGCTGGTGCTTTGTGGGGGGTGAATGTAGCAAGGGTCACTTCCTAATTGTTCTTGTTCTTCAGTGGGTAAAACCTCTGTAGACTTTATGAAAAGATCAGGTGCACAGCAATTAATATTACTTTGTTTAGAGTTGTTTTTATTCAAATCTATAGAGTTAAAAATAAATCCCTAAAAACCCAACTTGCCTGTTCTCTAATTATATCTTGCTATATATCCTCGGAAGATTTTTTCCCCCCATAATGTTTTGGAATTTAGAAATTCCAAACAGTTTGTATATGACAAGCAAAAGAAACTGCAATTAGACTCTCTGTGCTATTCAGTTTCTCAAGTGTATGTGGTGCTAATTAAGAATCGACATTTCTGGTAGTTATTCAGATTGAACAAACCTTTAAGACTGGGAGAGCCTGCAACACAACCCTGATGCCATCACTGAGGCTCCTAACTGGACTTCCAGTCCCTTGTGCTTCTTTGCTTTGTCCGCTGGATTTTAGAGGCCTCATCTGGGGCTGGAGATGAGACAGCCCTCTTTCTATTGGTCTTCGCATGTGGCTCTGATTCATGCAGCCCACATCTGGGAAGCTCGTTACATTCTGTAACACATTAGGATGGAACAGGCAGTTGGAATTCCTAGTACAAGAAGCATACAAGTAGAGTTTCGATGCCATTTGCTCCGGAACTAAAAAAACCAGACCTAATCTTTTCTTCAAAACTGAGAGTAGGAGCCTTAGGAGCCAGCAAGGGCTTTAGAGGCCGAGTGTTGACCACTGGGAGAAGCAATGATGGTAATTAGGTTGGGTTTTTAATAGAGTTTCAAAATGCATTACAAATATGATTTTAAGGAGCAGAGTGTAGCTTTGGTTTACAGAAGAGAAAAAAAGCAAATGAAAATATAAAATATAGGGAACCGTAATTAACATTTATGCAACCCTTATTATTCATCTTAAATACACAGTTAGCTTCTTTATTCCTAAATACATTTTCATGAAGTGTATATTACATCCTCTGTTAGACAGCTGAGGAAATACACTCCCGAAACAGGTTGGGTAACTTGGCTATGACTTCACAGTTACCAAATGGAAGAGAGAGAATTTGAATTCAGGTTGGCCTGATTTGGAAGTTCATGTCCTTTCCTCAACCAGGATGGACAAGATTGACCCTGGATCAGATGGGGATTGAAGCAAAGCTTCATTTGCTGGGTTCCTCCCTTCATTTTGGAAACCTCTTCCTTTTTGGTGGTCCCCAGCCTATCTATTGGCCTGTTTTCCAAGGCCTTATTTTGCTATATCATTATCTACTGTCAATATAAATGTCAACTGAAAATGGCATGCACTAACTATATTTGTCTGATAGTTTTTTTTTTTTTTTTTTGGTGGTACTAGGGTTCCTGGAAGCCCTTTTACCTTCAGGCTACACTCCGAGACCCATTTTATACTTTTTATTTGGAAACAGGGTCTCTTAAGCCAGCATGGCTGGCTTCGAACCTGCGCGATCCTCCTGTCTCCTCCTCCCAAGCATGGGGATTACAAGCCTGCACCACCAGGCCCGGCATGTCTGATAGTTTTTAATTTTGGTAAAAATCAATGCATTATAATGCCTTTACAGTCCCCCTGGCAAAATGTACTTCAGATAATTAGAGAATGCTGGTGGATGTATATGAACTAAGAAACCACATCTTTTCCATGAAGACATGGGGTTTAATGTTGTTATACAGGTTAAAAAAAAAACTGTTTAAAATAAACCCCAAGAGAAGATTTGATGTCTTAAGAGGTCATGAACCAATAAGCTTAAGTGAAGAAGTGTGGTCAAAACAAGGCAGACTAAATCCCATGCTAGATGACTCTGGGGTGTTCTACAAAGTTCTGAGCTGATTATATAAAATCCTAGGTACTCTTTCTTCGTTTCTACTTTATTCCATCCCACTGAAAAGACTCAGGGTGGTGAAGCAAACACTTGCTTAGGAAGACATTTCTTCTTACTATTCTGAAATAGAGCTGCTCAGAAGTTTCCTTCTCAAAAGGCTGAGATAGACTAGTCCACAATAAAATAGTTACAAGTCACCTTAGAATGACATTTCCTTTCTGGTTATGATACAGAACTCTTTCTTTTAGAGCTAATACTGACACAGACTGTTAGGGAATCTTGATGGAAACCCTCTAACTTTTCAAATGTGTAGGGAAAAGTATATCTTGAGAAACAAAATTTCTCAAAAAATTCATATAACAGGGCTGAAAAATCCAAAATTGTACTACTCTGATGTACCAAATTTTTATGTGATTTTTATCCAACTTTTTATGCAAATATTTATAAAGATCATTTTATTAATATTTAAAGTTTCATTCTCTTTCTCCAAATATGACATTATCATTTTCTAGGCTACTAAGTATTTCTCATTAGTTAGTTTGAGTAAAGTTTTGCGGGCATAGCCCTTCAATTTTAAATAGTATATTTGTTCTCTCATACATCTAAAGGCACAAATTACCTCCTTGTAGACATTGCATAAATGACCACATAATCCAACCATTGATTAAAAATATTGCTTAGTTTATATAGATGCTGCACTATAGTTCTCAGGGGACTGTTTGTATCATCACACTTTAAAATGTATTGCAGTGTTGCCATTTAATTATAATTAAACATCAGATCCATCAAAACTAGTGTCATTTTAGAAAGAGAATAAACATGTTAGACATGAAACATCTAAGCAAATCACTACATTTATACTTGTTTCAAAAGTTGCTTAGATCTCAGTTCTACATATTTGCTGAGAATTTCTTCTACAGTAAAGAATGTCTGAGCTTTTTGCAGCTGTTGTGGCCTGCCCTTACCCCATTAGAGGCGATCTGTGGGAAGAGAAGGAGACAAATTGTGACACTGTCTCTTATCAAAGGACCACACAGTTGTTCGCCACTTTGACTCCATGATGGATAGTTATCTTGAAGCTTGATGGATGGAAGGCTAAAAGTTTAGGGGGAAGCAGTGCAGGAGCCCAGTAGCTCCTTGCTATTGACACTTTCTTGATAATGCAGATCTAATCAATCTTCTTTATTGTCTTAAGCTTCAGTGTTGTTTTCTGTTCAAGTGTTATTTTTCCCACCTCATCAGATTGACAGGGCAGAAAAAAGTCTAGAAGGATAGGAGACAAAAAGTAACCCTACATTATTGATCCCATCGAATTTTTTTTATTATGTGACTCTACTGGAGACTTACAAATGTACAAGTACACACAGATACCCATCCCCCATGCAAAACATGTGAATATACACGGATGATGGGAAAAAGAGAGTTTTATGATCAAAGTTGAATAATATTTATCCTGAAGAAAGATAATGTTCATATATATATTTATATATATATATATATATTTTTTTTTCAGTACAGGGGATGGAACTCAGGGGCATTTTACCTCCGAGCTACACCCACAGCCCTATATTTTATTCTTTATTTTGAAACAGGGTCTCACTGAGTTGCAAAGGGCCTCACTAAGTAGCTGAGGCTGTCTGCGAACCATGATCCTCCTGTCTCAGCCTCCCCAATGTTGCAATTACAAGTGTGAGCCACCACTTTGGCTCTTAAATATTTTGTGTTTTACAATTTAGTGGATAATTGATTATTGGCTATTTCATTTTACATAGTTCATTTCAGTTTAATATTTAACTTATTAAACGTCACATTGAAATCATTATTTTGATGTCTAAATATGTGATTTTTTTACTTGATTGCCTGATATTGATGGACTAATATAAATCTTGCTGCTTCTGCTGTGCCTGAAGTCCTCAAGATTAGAATAAAAGTGGGAATTTCCTTGCTTTGCAGGGAGTTTCATCAACCCAATGAGTACATGGGATGGAAAAATTAGAATTATTTGAAAGAATTTTTTAATTTAAAAATGTTTTTTCTATTATGTTGAGGAATAACACTGTAAAATTCACCAATTTTAGGTATGCAATTTGATGATTTTTAATAAATGTATACAGTTATATTACCACTACTACAAATAGGACACAAAACATTTCCATTACTACTCCAAAATTTCATTGTGTCTACATCCCCTACCCCCTGGTATATTTTTTAAAATACAGTAACTTTAAATAACTTCACAAATTTATAGTTTATCCATTGGTGGAGGTCACACTAATCTTCTCTGTGTTGGTCTCATTGTAGTGTTATGTGTGCTGCCTAAATGTGTACTTAGTTTATGGAAGTGAGATATGGCTCTAATCTAATTTGTAAAGTTTGACAGCATATCTTCATTAAATTTCCCAAGAAATATTCCTTCCTTCCCTTCCTTTCATTTTTTTCTCTTCTTTCTTTACTAGGTGGCCCAGGCTGACTTCTATCTAACTCCTCTGCTTAAACAATCCTCCTGCCTCAATTTCCCAAACATCTGGGACTACAGGCATATACCTCCAGGCTGATTTACTAAGATATAATTTCTAACAAGCATATTATAAATATAATGTAACCCTACATGAAAAAGGAAATTCAGGAGAGCCCAGCTTACACCATGCACAGCACAGCATGATGCTTGAGGTGATGCATCGGTCTCAATTCCAATGCATACCGCTTTTTGAAGATGTGAGGTGTTAATTAATAATTAGCCTTTTTTGTCAGCTAACATTTTATTATTAAGAATACTTTAATCCAGGTGTGGTGGTGCACACTTGTAATCCCAACATTTGGGAAGCTGAAACCGGAGGATCGCGGTTCATGGACAGCCTCAACTACTTAGTGAGACCCTCCATAATTTAGATCCTGTTTCAAAATAAAGAATGAAAAATAGGGCAAGGGGTATAGCTAGGCAGTAGAATGCCACTAGGTTCCATCCCCAGTACTTCAAAATAATTAATAATAATAATAATAATAATAATAATAATAATAATAATACTTTGTTGCTGAGCTTTTGAATAACAAAAATTACTTGATTCTATGCCCCAGTTAGCCACTTTCCTATGATTAAAGAAGTTTTAAGCCTTCAGGAATTATGATATAGTTTCTAAGTGTAGCAGAGAAAGTCAAGGCAATTTAATTTACTCTTCAGGTTTGCTAACTGACTAAAAAGAAGAAAATGATATGTGTGTGAAAATTGCTGTATATACCCTTGGCTGACATTTTTTTTTCTCATTATATGTGAAAAGATTTTAAATGTAAGAACATTATTCATTGTATACAAATACAACACATTCTTCTGTTGGGTATTATCAGTACACATGTACTATTTAGATATTTTAGTCATAATTCATATACTTCTTCAATTGTTAGTTTATGTTTATTGATTTTTTAAACTAAATTAGGTGAGCATACATGGAGTTAGAATGTATGCATATGCCCACGAAGTTGGACGTGAATGAGAATCTGCTGTTAACTATTACTTTGTACTTATATTTTAAAATCTGACTATTCCATTTGATTTTTTATACTCACTTGGCATTTTGTTATTTTAAAGATGTTTTCTGCAAAGATGATACAAGATATTAATTCATTATTAAGAAATAAAAATTTAGCTGATGTGTTAAAGTTTATTGTACTAGAGTTGAGATAACAATTAATTACATGTAGGTTTCACAACAAATCTAAAATGAATGACTTTAAGACTCAAGTTATTTAATTACAGATGAGGAGCAGCTATATAGTGGAAGGGTTGATTTGGGGAAAATAAGATTTTGAAACTTTAATACATTTTTTTGTTTTAACTTTATCTCTCTCAATTTGAAGGCCACATCTTAAGAAAATCCCTCAAAGATTACATTTTATCTTTGGCATACACAAATAGGAAACATTAGTTAGGATGACTAGGGAGCTGGGCCCAGTGCTGCACACGTGTAATCCCACTACTCTAGAGGCTGAAGCAGAAGATCACAGGTTCAGGCCGGGCGCGGTGGCGCACACTTGTAATCCCAGTTCGGGAGGCTGAGACCGGAGGATCGGGGTTGGTAGACAGCCTCAGCTACTTAGTGAGGCCCTTTGCAACTCAGTGAGACCCTGTTTCAAAAATAAAAAGACTAAAAAATAGGGCTGGGGATGTACCTTGGAGGTAGTTGTCCCTGGGTTCCATCCCTAGTACTGCCAAATAAAAAAAGAAAAAAAGAAAAAAAGAAAAATCACAGGTTCAAAGCCAGCCTGGGCAACTTAGGGAGACCCGGTTTCAAATTAAAAACTTTTAAAAAGGGTTGGATATAAAGCTCAGTGGCAGAATGCTTCTGGGGCTTAATCCCCAGGACCACATGAGAAATAAATAAATAAATAAATTAATTAATTAATTAAAGTAAATAAAACGACTGGGACTAGCATTAAAAATAGAGCACCTGTCTAGCAAGCATGAGGCCAAGGGTTTGATCCTGGCAACAGCAACAACAAAAGTCAGTTAAACGAGAATGAGAACCTATATTAGATTTCTTGGAGTTATTTAGAGAAGGAGTGAAATTTAATCTGTATTATTCTTTGTTTACATATTTTAAAAAGGCTTGTTCCCTGAACTTCACATCTCTACCCTCAAGGCTTCTTAGTGATTTCACACTACCAAGAAGTTCCAGAGCTTGAGAACTCCAGAGAAAGCCCGTTCCTATTATTTTCCCATTAAAATGCAAGAGCCCAAGAAATAGCGGTTTAGGCAGATAATTGTTGGATAAATGTCTGCACTTCTGGACATCATATTTGAACCCACACTATGAGTCACGCACGCTTCTGCCAACCCTAATTAGAACCCATATATACAGTGTTTCCTCAATACGTCTCCTTTGCTGAGCCTCTCTGTGCCTCGAGCACCTCTAAACTCAGTGGCACACGTTGGAATCAGCTTGGCACTGTAAAGAATGACAGATATTGGAAGGCGAAGGTGGCTGCTAATCTCTCATGCAACACTTGCCCTCCGTGCACGCACTCGGGCCACCCAGCTCATCATAACGGGTGTGGGCTACATCTGCTCGGCTGTCGCTGAATGTCTCCTGAATGGAGGGGTTGGGCCTGTGGTTTATTGCTGCCACATGGCTGGCATTGTTATTTCATAACCCGGAGCTCTTTCTTATTTCCCTCTTTGCCCCTGAAACCTTCACTCCTGTGTGTTTTCTTTCCTCTTTCCCTGACTCTCTAACAGCTGAACTACATAAATGCCAAACAGAGACATGAATTCCTAAACAGAAGCTGCCATAAAACAACAAGAAACACACAGGCAGAGAGGCCCATGACTGACAGGGCTCAAAAGGCAGGTTTTAGTAAATGACAAGTGTGAAGTTCTTATTGCTCTAGTTGATGGTAGCTCATATTTACACACGCACACAAAAATCATCCACATTTCAGAACAATTCAGCATAACTGGCAGCCTGGGAAAGAAAAGGCTGAAAAATCCCTTCAAGACGAGGAAGACAGGAGGAGTGCAGAATTCAAGGCCTTTTGTTCTCTTACTTTGGAATAGGTTGCCATCTTTTGATTGGGTTTGAAACTGGGAAATTGGAGAAGCAGCAGGAAGAGCTGAAATGATAAGTGATTTTCGTTAGGAACCAGAGAGAACAAGAGGATGCAAAGAAAGAGCTGTTCTTCTTTTTTTTTTCCCCAGCATAATTCCATTCAGTGTTAAAGTCTAAAAAAATTACGTTACATTCTTGTGCATACCAGTGTCATTACTACAGGAGTATCTTGACATATAGAAATGCAAAGAAGAGATATTATGCATGTCAATTGATTGTCTGTGATCAATGCTATGATATTTGCTAATAAAATATGAAATTCAAACACCACTTTTCCTCAAAGTAATGTATAATGTGTTATTTCAAGAAAGGACATAAATTTATTTCATGTATGTCCTATAATAAATCAAGGGTAGAAATGAAAATAAATTATTCTTATAGTAGAATGAGTCGTCTACTGAGCAGTAGTAGAAGATAATAGACGAGAAGCCAGAGTATTAATGTCCAAAATACAGGCAAAGTTATTTTTAAGAGTCGAGTTTACCTGCAGCCAGGTAAGTACAGTGACTAGAAAAAGTGTTACCCTGAAGCTGGGTGCAGCACTTGTTTTATGAGAATCCAACTTGTGATTAGTTCAGTAGAGTCTAAAGAAGGGCTAGGTACCTGTGGTGACCTTCATTCTTGTCAAGACTCTTAAGAAGCCTATTTGAAGCTTTGACAGTCATCATAACAAGTTGAGTGTTTACAAGGCAAGCAGTGACTTTTTATTTTTTGTTGTATCCAGGTGTAGGTCATCATCCAAAGAATCAGTGTTTCAGTACAAGTCCACAAAGATGACATCTTTGCCATTTAATGGATACAATGCTTATAATAAAGCACCTGAATTTGAATGTGTTTTTACCCAAAGAAGGTCCTAGCATTTCATTAATATGGTCTTTTAGCCTTTGTCATAGTGGTTCATGTTTTGTCAAAGGATGAAATAAATTGAGTTTTGATTGGGAGACTATCTCATTTGATAACAGTAACCTTGGAGATAATCACTAGGAAAAATTCATAAGGGACCAACATTCTAGAAATAAAAAATACTGTGAACAATAATAATAAATAATAATAAACAACTCCAGTGAGTACAGAAAAATAATAATCAAGAAGAGACGCGGAGCCAATAACTAATAGAAAAAATGTGACATTCATATAGATATTTTCAACCTTTATCCTCAAAATTCTAAACGATTAAATTCTACCAAATAATTTGGTCATTTGCTTCAACATTCAAACATATAATATTTACAGTTTCAATAGGAAGGGAAAATATGCCTTTTTATTGTCTTAGAATCTCTCTACTCAAATAAAGTAGAAGCAATCTCATAGAGTATCAAAATCCAACCTTTCACTGTATGGTTGAGAAATAGGGCTGAAAGAGCATAAATGCTTAGACTACTATTGTGTAACAGATAGGTTGATCAACAAATTTCTTTCTTCTCCCTTCTTTGCAGTCAGATATGGCCCAGACTATAGTCTATTCAATAAAATATAGGTAAATGTAATGTGTTCTACTTCCAGATGAGGCCCATCTACCACTGCTTGCTCCTGCAGACTGCTTACCTGTCTGTTAGCCTGGTGTGAAGGCCTCAGAGCCCTCTGATGTGGCAAAGCTCCAAAAGAGGCTGAGATCCCTCAGTTATGTGGGGAGGTGCCCACACTGCAGCCCTATCTGCTAGTCTATGAGAACCCAATAAACTTATTTCAGAGGCCTTTGATGTTTTGAATCCTCTGCCTTATTAATTGGTGTTACCTTAATAAAAACACATACTTCATAGAACAACCTTCCTTTATTTTTTCAAGGAAATGAAATAAGAGATAAGTCACTACTGCAGCCACAGGGAAAAGTAACACTTTCACCAACAGCCTAAACATTAGCCCTGTCTTGCAATGGCATATTTAATTCTTCATTCTATTCTTTTTTTCTTTTTCTTTTTTGGTGCTAGAAATTGAACCCAGGGGCAGTGTAACTCTGAGCTACCCCTCCCTCAGCCATTCTACCTTTGAGATACACCTCCCTAACCCTTTAAAAAATTTTTTTATTGGTGCATTGTAGTCATACTCTTAATGGGGTACACGATGTAGAGGCATACATGCACACATCATTCATTTTGCCCTTCCCCAATCCACACCTCATTCCCTCCCCCTCCCTCCTTCTCATGTTTGGCTTAGTGACTGACTTTGATATGTTTGTGAATGTACATGATGTACATTAGGGAATTTCCTTCTTTGCCTCCCCATCCTTTTCAGTTAGGTTGCCTTGTTTGCTCATCTATGGTTTCTCCTCCTTTGCCTAGAGTTCCTCAAATGACCCTTTTTCTCCCTAGACTCTACATATGAGGGACAGCATTTGATTTCTTACTTTTTGTGACTGATTAATCTCACTAAGCATAATGTTCTCCAGTTCCATCAATTTTCCTGTAAATGGCATAATTGTGTTCTTCTTTACGGCTGAGCAAAATTCCATTGTGTGCATATGCCATAGTTTTGTAATTAATTTATCTATTTTGTAGTTTGGCAATTGTGAGTTGTAAAGATATGAACATAAATACACATGCATTAGTTTGGTATTTTGGTTTCTATTCTTTTGGGTAGGTACCCAGAAGTAGTACTGCTGAATCATATGGTAGGTTCGTTCCCATTCTTCTGAGGGTTCCATACTGTTTACCAAATGGGATTGCATTGATTTGCAATCCCACACACAATATATTAGGGTTTCCTTTCCTCTACATCCTTGCCAGCATTTTCAAATTTATTATCTTTAAACAGGATCTCACTAACTTGCTGAGGCTGTGTTAAACCTGTGACCTTTCTGTTTTGAGTTTCTCAAGGACTGGGATTACAGGCATGTGGCACATTAGCCTTTTCTATTATTACTGTGTCTCTCAAGTGTTCCTTCTCTTTTAATCTCAATATTATAACTCTATTTTGTCCTTTGAACCTCCATTGTAGTATGAACCTCTTGATTGCTCTCTGGGTCCTTAGAATGTTTTTCTTCTAATTCTTATTCATACATAAGAATAATCTTGCTGGGTATTGTGGCAGACACCAGTAATCTAAGTACTTGGGAGATTAAGACAGGAAGAGCACAGGTTCAAGGACAGCCTCAGCATTGCAGCGAGACTCTCAGCAACCTAGCAAGACCCTGTTCAAAAAAAAACAACACCCACAGGCAAAAATGTCTGGGGGTGTAAAAGTGTAGGAGTAGAACACCTGTTTCTCTCTCTCTCTCTCTCTCTCTCTCTCTCTCTCTCTCACACACACACACACACACACACACACTATATATATATATGCATATGTATATATGTGCATATACACATATATATGCTTATATATATAATATATATAAAATCATGCTAGACTGTCTTTCCCCATTTATGTATATTTTATGAATATATCAGTAGATGCTAAATAAGTCAAAATTTCAGGGAAGGCATTAAAAATAGCAAAACAAAGAGTAGGACTTTTAAAAGTAAATAGTTGATGTTATTAGGAAGTGAGAAAAAGCCAGGAAGTTATACAATTCCAAAATAATAAGCATAATAGGAGATGTTAAAAACTATAGCACACAATCATCAGCACAGAAGTTGAGACGTAATGGAAGAAAAGAGAGCTGAGAATGAGAAAGATCCTATTAACCAAGCAATTGCTGTTTTGGTAACCATGAAATAAGAGTGCACTTATGTTGAATTGGTTCTCAAATATCCCATAATGATTACCATTGATTAAAAAGCCAAACACACTGAGGCATGTAGCCCACCAAGAGATACCAAATCACTGTTTGGCATATTGAAAGTATTAAAAAATATTTGAGGGTGGAGGCCGGGCGTGATGGTGGCACATGCTTATAATCCCCGCGCTTGGGAGGCGGAGACAGGAGGATTGCGCTGGTTCGGAGCCAGCCGCGCTGGCTTAAGAGACCCTGTTTCCACATAAAAAAGTTAAAAAATAGGTCTGGGAGTGTAGCCCGTGGGAGTGTAGCCCGGAGGTAGAAGGGCTTCCAGGAACCCCAGTACCACCAAAAAAAAAAAAAATAAATAAATAAATAAATTGAGGGTGAAAAGAAAAAAGAAAGGATAAAAAAGGAATGTATAGAGGAAGAAAATGAAGAAATAAAGCTGGAAGGAAGGAAGGAAGGAAGGAGAGTTGGTTGGTTGAGATCAAGTAGAAAAATGAAAATAGCAGTATCAAGGTGTGTGTGTGTGTGTGTGTGTGTGTGTGTGTGTGTTGGGGTGGTATGTGTGTTTCCTGGACTAATTTCCCCAGATATTGTGGGAGGCGTCTGGGTTTAAATTCACAGAGGTCTTATTACTGACAGTCTGAGCAGTAGAGAATCTAAATGTCGGCCACTTGATATTTGATCATACCTGGCTGGCTGGATATGACTGATATTTTGCTCTTTCACAAATGCTTTATTTTATTAATCCAGCTCCAAAATCAATATTCGACCTAATGTGGACATGTGTAGGAAGGGATGTTATTATGTTGTCTGGCAAATGAGAACTACAAAGTTCAGAGAGTTATGGAATATTTTTAAAGGGCACTTCCCCTGCCCCTTTACACAGAGTGATCTCTAGCTAACTGTTGTATCTTTCTAAAGCCTTTTCTTGACAATTCCCCTCCACCTTAGAATTTGTCTTACAAAATAATGCTTTTTATTTTAAAGACAGAAGAGTTACATGTAATGATTCTGTGTTTCTGAAAACTATAGTATAGCACAATTAGGTATGTAACAGAGGGACCTTCAGCCACATGGTCACAGTTTTGGAATGGATAGAATCTAGCCTCAGAACAGTAAGATACTAGGTCTGGACTAGTTTTAGTAGCTCAAACTAATCAAAACTTGCATTTCTACTATGCTAAATAGTGCAGAAAACCAGCTACAGAACTCAGTCTAAGGCCAGGCTAAAGTCCGTATTATTCAAAACCATGATGACAAAAATTAAATCCACCCATTTATCATATATGTGTGAATCTATATCTATATATGTCAAACCTACACAAATATACACACATGTATGTGATGTACGTGTATGTAGTAAATATATGATGAAAATCTGTTTCCTTTCTAAATGATCTAAAAAGTAGAAGAATGTAGACTTAGTTTTCTAGAAAAAATCAAGATGAGAGTAAATGGGTCTATGTGAGAGACTGAGTATCTAGTAATAACTTAATAGCGCTTTCATTATGCTGGATGAAGTCTGTCTGTCTGTATCAATCCACCCATCTGTCATTCTGAAAGTGTGGTTTGTAGATCCTTCGGAGTCCCTTTAACACTTGCAGGAAGACTGCAAAACCAGAGTTATTTTCATGGCAATAACATGTTGTCTTAGTCATTTTTATTGTTAAATAACAGAGTGCCACAGGCTAAGTATGTTGTAAAGAAAAGAGGCTTTTTGCCTCGTGTTTTTGGTGTGAAGTCAAGAGACTGCATCTGGTCATGGCCTTCTTATTGGAGGAGTCCTGAGGTGGTGCAGGGCATCCCATGGCAAGAGGCAAAGAATGCACACTCCTGCAGGCATGTGTGTGTACGTGTGTGTGTGTCCTGGTCTCTTCGTACTGAGCTACCAATTCTTGATCCTGGGTTTCCATCTTGATGATTTTATCTAGTCCTAAGTTTCCACCCACTTATTACCTCACTATGGGAATTAAATTTTAGCATGAGTTTTCAGAGGAGACAAACTATCATCAAGCTATAGCAGATGTCGCTGCGTTTTTCACAGTATTGACATTTGCACTAAGCCTATAAAGAACTGATGGGGAATCTTCTGAAATCTCAACAGAACATCAGTGACATCATGTTGTAATAGTAGATACTGCTGCATTCTTAAAGGGAAAATAAATCAGTTTTTCCTTAACAGTGCCCTTGGAAGAGCAGTATAAATGATTATTTTATTATTTCTCTCTTCTTGAGTGTGTAAGTTTTTAATAATCTGTGTGAAAAAATGAGAAGTGCACATAAAACACTTGTATTGCATCTTGAAATACCATGGTCATTTTGGGGAAGCAGAGTTGTGGTGCTGTTTGAGTTGCAGGGTCTTGGTTGATCCTGTTAGTGGGTGGATGATTGGCACGTACATGCTGGTGAGTCATACTTGAGTATTTGACAAATTTTTACTTGCATATAATCAAATGATCCTGTCTCTTCAAGGAAAGCAACTTGGTATGTATTTCCAATGATAAAATTTGAGATTTTAAGAGAAAATTAGAATTTTGGAAAATTTGCAGTTGCTTCCAGAAACTTTACAGTTTCCAAACACTTGAAGACTTTTCTCATGTCATTAGGAATTAAATTAATGGGTATGAGTTTTTGATAGTGAATACTGAGATATGTCAGAAGATTTGTCTAGAAGATTTGCATAACAGTAAACTAAGGTTTTCCAAATGACCAATATATGATGTTACAATCCATTTTTATGAAACAAAGTACAGGAAGCTCACTGATTGGGCCTAAGATTTCACATGCAAATTAACCTATAAATTGAGATTGGGAAAAGTATCAAATAAAAATAGCTCTGACTGTCCGAAAATGTTATTAAAATATTTGATCTATTTATGCCTACATATCTGTAGTTAGAGATATACATGTGATTACCCTTTCTTGTATAATTCAACTAAGAGGACATTTCACAGCAGAGTAATCCAGAATAAGATATGGAACTTCATTTGCCTTTTTTTTCTTTTATGAACCCAGGGGCATTCTACCTCTGAGATACACCCTCAGCCCTGTTTTATTTTTTATTCTGAAGCAGTCTCACTGAGTTGCTGACAGTCTCACTAAGTTCCTGAGGCTGACTTCAAATGTACAATCTTCCTGTCTCTGCCTCCATCCACCTGTCTTTTATCTGGCTTGGAAACTTTATTCTCTCAGGGAGGTACAAGGCAGTAATATATTCCTATCTCAGTCCCAAGTTTATTCAGTAACCCTCTTTAGTCCTGAACCATTGGCAGTTTCTCATTAAAAGTAACTTGATGATTTTTCCAAACTGTATTTTAGGTATTTGCCAAAAGAATAATAATAAACTACTTTTTAACAATCATAATAACAGACTATTGGTGTTGGAAAGACCCAATAGGGATATTTAGGCTAATTTGGTTTACAATGTCCCTAGCAACTAGTCACTTTGATTACTCTTGATTACCTCCAGCAATGATGAACAATCTCACTATTTCATTTTTTAGAAATAAGCAAAATCATGCAATATGTACTCTTTTGTTTCTGGCATTTTTCTCTCAAAAAATGTTTATGAGATTCATTTATGTTGTGGCAATCAGTAAATTGGTTTTTAATCGCTGAGTACTAGTCCATTACGTAATACAAATGCACCACAATGTGCTTTATTCATTCTCCTGTTGTTAGGCATTTGGTTGTCTCAAATTTGGCTACATTTTTCAATAAGTAAGTAGTTTTGTTGATAAATGTTTTTTTGTTTCTTGTAGATAAATACTGATAGAGTATTTCTAGGATAAATGGTAGATGTTTATAAGAAACTGCGAAATGATTTTTAAAGGTGGTTATACAACTATCCAGAATCAAGTGACATAAGTCTTCCAAGATTTTCTTCTTTTAGAAGTTGTTATGGATATTAGTAGTCATTTACACTTTCATCTAAATATAAAAATCACTATTAAACTTATGTAAAAAGAAAATGGGGTTATGATTGAGATACAGCTAAATTTATAAGTTGATTTTGGGAAAATCACTCTAAAATATTAGGTCTTTTAATTAGTGGATGTGTTTGACTTTCTATTTAGTTATGTCTTTTTAAGTTTTTCTGAGCAAAATTTTGCAGTTTGTGAATGTACATCATGTACATTAGGGAATTTCCCTTCCCCCTCCCATCACCCTCAGGTAGATCTCCATATTTGCTCATCTATGGTTTATCCTCTTTTGAGTTCTTCCTATGACCCTTTTTCTCCCTAACTTCCACATATTAGCAAGAGCATCCTATTTCTTACTTTTTGTTTCAGTGCCGGGGATTGAACCCAGGGGTATTCTACATCTGAGCTATACCTCCAGCCCTATTTTATTTTTATTTGGAAGTAGGGTCTTGCTAAGTTGCTGAGAACCTTACTAAGCTGCTAAAGCTGCATTTGAAACTGGGATCCTCATTTTCTTAGCCTCCCAAGTACTGGGATTACAGGCATATAAGGTTCAAAACTAGGTGCAAATGAGCAATACATTATACACATTAACACATGAGTGTGATGTGGCAGGACAGTGAGTAGCATACAATTCAGGATAAAGGTGACCTCTGAGGAAAGAAAAATAGGGACTGGGGAAGAGGGTGAGCCACCCCACCCTATATATGCAGGTTGGTTGGTTGGTACATTTCTAGAAACCTCAAGGGACTCATGAGTCTTGTGGACTCATCAGTATTTAAGTCTGAAACACTTTTGTAGCTTGGACACAATATTTAAAAATTTTTATTGTAATTGTCATAAAAATCTACTAAAAGATGTTAAGAATCTTCAAAAAATAGTGCTTCTCAAAAGATAGATGCATACATGTACAAGAGTATAAACACACATTCATACACACAAACCATTATGGCATATTTTTTCTCCTTTTCATATAAAAATGTTGATGTAATGCTGATGAAATTTGCATATGACACAAAGCTGGAAGATACAGCTCATATTTTAGTTGACGAACAAACACCCAAAAGAATCCTGTGTTTAGTGCTGCAAACAGTCAAAATGAATGGAATTAGGCATATAAAATCTTGAGAGCTGTTGAATTATGACTATGTGGAACTCCCACACTTAACTATAATTGAAAGTTAAAATTAATTATGTTGGTCCAATATGCTATCAAGTCTATATATTTTTATTTCTGAGCTTTAATTCTTTAGTTCAACTTGTAACTGTTAAATATTTCAGCAAACACTTTTGTATCGCATTTTGTAGTACTGGAGGTGGATAGGACTAAAATAGAGATCTTTTTTTAAAGCACTAGTTTCCTTGCCTTAAAAATACTCATCCTGCGTGGTAACTAGAGTAAACATCTAGTATTCCTGGCATAAGAGAAGAGTATCTCAGTGGTGTACTGGGTGGGATGGCTAAAACATGTGGAAAGGTGAAAGAGAGAAACTAGGGCATGATAGAGACCACAGTTCCCACCTGCCTTCCACAAAGTGGTGGGCGATCAATCTGCAAGAATGACAGCCCAGGTGAGAAAGATTTATGCTATCTCCTCACAGTTTCCTGTGGGGTTTGTCATGTTGCAGACCATATAATCTATACCTGAGCTTGTATAAAACCTTCGACTTTGTTTTCCTGAATGGATCAAAGCTTTGAAATTCTGACAGATATTAAAAAAAATAGTATGGCTCCAAGTTTCTCTTCTGTATTAGCGACCATTTAAAGAAAGCTGTAGGACCCAGTACTGTACCTCTCTCCTGAGCAATTTGATGATCTTTTTGAAAATTGGGGATGTGACTGAAAAGTCTTAGTGCCGTGTCTATGTAGAGAATCACCTTATATAAGCAGACATATAAAATATTTAGACTAACTTAATGAAGATCTAGAGAATAATTTAATGGATCTCCTTTACTGAAAACTCGAATCTAACAACCAGTCCCATTGATAATTTATTAATATTTTAGTAACATTCACTAGGTTAGTTGAATATTTTGGATCTCTAGTTAAGATTTTTAATTTGAAAATAGCAGATTCCCAGAAGGAAAGAATACAGGCTAAATAAGATAATTTTTTGTTTAATGCAACACCTACCAGAGTTCAAAGGGCATGCTTTTCAGAAAACATCTGTACTTTTTCCTTTACCAAACTCTCTTTTATTTCTGTGGTATATTAATAAGATCAAGAAAACAGTATAAGTCAAATAACACCGATAGAAATACATTTTTTCCAGAAATGTTGCAAATCAAAACCAAAAAAGTGTTCTCTTTTAGTGAAGGGAACATCAAATAACATCAGATGTGCTACATATATTTTCCCTTTTCAAATGGTAGACTTTTCATTGATTCAGACTCTTATGCCACTATGTATTTGAGGTAGCAAAAAAAATTTATGGTGGCATTTAAGATTCATATTAACAATATATAAAAATTGTTCTCCATATGCTTTATGCTCAGTTTATATATTGCATGCCTAATTATATGGTGATTTATAATGGTGTGATTCTTTGAAGTGATTTTTTAGTCCTGTAGCTTTTCAGCCAAGTTAGATTCTAATTTGTAGAGTCCTTCTTCTTCCTGTATCAATGATTCCCACATGCAACAGAATTTCTCATTAAAGGCTCTCATTCCCTTTGGCAGCCAGGATATAAAATCTCTAATCAAGCTCTAGGAGAGAGCCAGAGTTCAAAGATGTCATTGGGTCCCAGGGCCGGTCTTGTGTGGATTGCTAAAGGTTCTCAGGTTTAACATTCTGTCTGTGAAGAGAACTGTTAGGGTCGAATACTCCAATCATCAGTCAAATAAAATACATTAAATGAGCAAAGAAAAAAAAAGAGCGTTAGTTTTATAAAGAAGAACACAAAGCTTCAATGCTTGATTTAGAGTCTTACAATGTTAGCAATGGTTCCCCATGAGAACATCAGGGTATGCTAACTTCCGAACCCCATGGCTTTTGGAAGCATCCAGTCTTCACATGTAGTGATCTCTTCTTTTCACACTATTTTCTTCTTCTTCTTCCCCTATTCTTCTTCTTCTTTCTTCTGCTTTCTTATCTTGTAAGTAATACAACATTTATGCACATTTGTGTGGGAGAAAATTATCTTAATTGATGTGCTCCTGGGGGACTAATATTTTCAGAGACTCTCTCAGAACACTAATACAATTTTTTTGAGACTGAAAAAAGACAAACTTTTTCCTGAGACCTCAGGAGAACAATGTAAAACAGGCTTGTATTTTGATTGAGGACAAAATTCAACAAAGATGTATATTGCAGATGTCAGATCCAATATTTTGCTCCTGATAAGTATGTAGGACTCCCAGGAGCCTGTCTTGAGGAGGAAAGAATAACAGGCTTAAGTCCCATGATGCAAATGTGAGAAAAGAATTTTGCCCATAATTTTAGCTTAACATTTGGAGAAGGAAGTTTCAATTTAATCTTAGCAAAATGGATTCAGTCTGCTCTTCTTTCTCAAAAAGCAGTACCATTGTGAATTAATTTAATTTCATAGTGCCCACAAGGAGGTTTCTCATTTTTGATATGCACAAGTAAAAACAAAATAGAGACTTCGTGTTTTAACACATTTGTATCTTTCACTCCAGAAGGACAGTTAATGCCCTGTCACAGATCGTATGGCCGCAGTTCATGGGTTAGGGTTAGAGTGTAACACATTCAGTGTTCATCATCAACACATACCTTGTCACAATACTCTTGACCATATGAATCGGTCAAATTGTACATTTCTCAAAAAGTAAAATATTATGGCTATCTTTGTTCGTGTATTTCTTTCAAAAAGATTATCAAACTATTTTAGTAAATGGCCCAGAATTTATTCATCCCAGAATGACATCGGGAAGCGTTCGACCCTTGCTTTCATGGTTTCTGATGTCAGACTCTTCAATGAAAGTATCTGTAAATCAGCAGTCCATCTATTACCCATAGTATTTGTATTACCCAAATGGCTTGTTTACGACATGTTTAATGTTTTGTGAGTCTTGCCTCCTGATTCACTTCAAGTACTTTATAATTATATTCCTTGAAAACAGATGCTTTTAATATTCAGCTTGAGTGTTTTATAAGCTATACAAATATTTTGTTTGTGGTACTTTCTGATGCTCACAGCCAAAATATGCTAGTCAACTTTTCAGAAGATCATTTTATTATACAGGAACCTGGGGCAATTGGCTTTTGAAGATTTTCTATCAAACTGAGATCTTTCAACTTTATAATGTGCTCTATTCAAAGGATCAAGCCTCAGAATTTTAAGTTTTAAAAAATAAATCATGATAAAACTTTGTCGGACACTGACCAGCAATTTCATAACATAACCGTGCGGCTCTTGTCTTATTCTTCCTTCTTTCCATTGGGTTGAGGAGTTTTCCTATGGCTTTTAGGAAGAAGGCCCAATTAACACCACTCGTTCTTGCACCACGAAAACCCACACAATGATTTGAAAAAATACCCCTAATTTGAAGCTGTTAATACAACTGTAATTTTATTTCTCGAACATTACCTCTTGTAGGGTACTGCCAATCTATGAAAACAAACCGGTAATAGCACCATTTGAAAACCACCCAGGGCCAATTGTCCTCTTTTCTTTTTTCTAAATCACCTATTAAAAGACCCCTAACAGCTATAACAATAAGTAAAAGACTAGCAATGCCTATTATGCTTGGGTAGCAGTAGTGGTAACACAGTTCCAGTCCCAGAAATACTCCAAACCAATAGTCTAGCAATTTTCCATGCCTAGGGAACTCAATCCAAGAAATAGGTTTCCTGTTCTATTAAGAAAGAAGGATAAGGTTTTTTTATTTATGAATTTTAAGGCGCAACATTTAAAAAACTATTTCCAGTAACATGAAATTATAGTTTTAAGATTTGATTTCTAGAATATTGTTGGCCTTGGCCCATAATGCATTGTGACTGTGTGATATTGAATGAAGAGTGTGTCCTGAAAAACCTGCACAGGTATTGGCATGGTGTGTGTTTATTTTGCTATTTATTTGTGAGTAACCACAATGGAAAGGTATTGTTGATTTGAAAAAAAAAATTGTTTTTCAAGTTAAAAAAAAATTCCTTTCTGCTTTCTAGGTCAGTGTCTCTATCTGCTAACCTCTCCAGTTTATAACTTAGGCATTATGTTTTATGGTCTGAGTATGTTCTGTGGTATGCTTTTCTTCAGTCACGGATGTGAAAATCTGATCTATGTTGTAAATTTCTTGAGGAAAGAAAGAAGGCTAGGCATTTCTTGGGTATTCTTTAATACTTGACATAGTATAAGGCACATAGTAGATATAAATAAATCCTTAATAAATCAGCTGATTAATTCTATGTTTCTAAGATTTTACATATTACTGGCTCTTTACCTAACTTCACAATTTATCTATATTTGATACACATTCTAATATTACCATCTGGCTTTTTAGTGCATTATTACAGAAAAATGCATTTTCTAGAAATGTTAGGGTATACATTATTCTCTTTAATCAAGGAATCTGACTAATATAGCTATATTCTGAATATCATTCATAAATTAATAATTTTGAAGAAGTCTTCCCCAAATGTCATATAATTTAATGTTAGGCCTAACTAAACAAAGTTGAACCTTGATGATTCAGGCAATATTTCTTGGGTCTAGATTAGTAAAACTAGTAGAAGCAAGAAATACCCACTGATAGATATTCCTAGTTTGTACAGTGACAGGTAGGTAAGCTTTTAATTATGTAAATTGATTAAAGCATCCATTAAATTATATGAATGTTTATTTGTGCTTATGAATAAATCTACTCTGTATTTTTAAAGCCCAGAATATCAAATTAAAAAGTTAGCTTTCATTTTGTTCTAGAGTAAATACATTGCTAAAAGTTAGGAGTTGTTTTGTTTCATTGTGAAAACCAAATATTTTTTTCTCCTATGTCCTTCAATTATTCACACTATACCACTCATCTGTAATCTAGGCTTCTTGCTTGAGAAAGGAATATGAAAATAATAATGAAAGGAATAATGAGAAGGGAATAATAAATAATAATGAAAAACATTATTATTTAGTAATTTAGTTTCCTGGATCGGGCAGTAGTTGCTCTCTTTCCAAACCTAGAAAGAGCACCCATGAGAACATAGGCCTCCCATAATTTTTGCTGCTCTCTGAAGTAGCCCACCCTCAAAACAAGGTCCCAGGACCCCTACACGCACATACACATTCTCTCTCCCATCCACGTTCAAACCATCCTTGGTCTCCTGACTGACAAGGGATTATCATACTGATCTGAGAAATTGTCCAACAGGACTACACATTATCTTCAATATCTTTTCCTGACCATCTACCTTCCTCCTATTAAAATCCTTTATGAATAAAATTATACCAGGAATTACTATCTCTCAAAGTGGAAATGGTGGGAGGAGTATTATAACACAGACATACACAGATATTATCCCCAACACTGGCAGGCTAAGTCAAGGTTTTCTTTCTTTAAAGCATAGAGGGGGACAGAAGTGTAATCTCATTCTGTCAAAAATGCTGAAGATGTTAATACATCACTGTGTTTCAAAATAAATTATGTGCATAGTAGTGCTACAGTCAACCAACATCCAGCAATGCAATGTTTCTTTACCAAGTTGCGATGCTTTTTTATCTCTTGAAACGAGAAACACATTTAACTTGGTTTCTATGATCATCCTGAAAATAATGCTCTCTTGTTTTGGCATAAAGTAGAAACATACATTTTTAATCAAGAAGTATGCCTTTCATTGCGGGGAGGGGAGAGCCGGCACCTCGTGCAGACTTTAAAGCGGTTTTGTAGAGCTGTGGAGGGCGGACATGGCCTACTTCATCTGCAGCTTTGCTTGCTCTCTGCTGACATCAGGGCTGGCTTCAGACGAATATTATAGAGTGAGGTTTTACTCGCTCCTGTCAAGTCTCCTCTCCCACCTCAGGATGAAAAAGAGAAATGTCATTTCTTTTAAGTGTGGATACCATGTTCAGACTTATCCCACAAACTTTATTTTTGACTTTTACCTCCTGCACTGCTTATGGGAAATTGCCAGTCGTGTTGACTCTCTTCTACCCCATCGAATTTTCCTTTTTAACTAAATGTGTATAAAAAGTTGTGTTGAAACACGCCAAGTCACAGATCGGTATTCCCTGATACTACACAAAGCAAACTGCGATAAAAATAGCACTGAAAATCTGAAATTACTGAATGCACCCATTTCTGAACTTAAATACTATGAACGACATAAGGGGATTTACAGTATGCCTTAAAGGGGAGGAAACACCTCCTCCCAGTCTAATAAAATTTGGTAGCTCGGGGTCACTTCCTAATAGGTGCTATTTCCTCTATTTTAATAAAGGTATTTTAACACCTGAATTTTATGCCAGATACCATTGTCATATTTTCCACTGACTGGCTCAACTAAATGCTGGTGGGGGCCAGACACTCTTCAAACACTGCTGCCTAATGCCAAACACAACTAACACGCATGTGGAAGAAGCCAGGGAAAGCAGTAACCTCCCTAATTATAGCCAACGGCTCGGAGTCCAGCCTGCACACAGGAACCTCTCGCTTCTAGAGTGGACTGGGGTCAGGAAGCTCCTCAGCCACCATCCCTGAATTGGCAGCTCTCCTTTCCCACCCCATCAACACACAGTCATTTTTTTGCCTGCCAAATCCTTGTCCAACCCCAATTCAAATCTATTTATATTCGCCTTTCCTATTTCTGGGCTCAGATGTTAGCCCATACGGTGTGTTGACCGGCACTAAATGTTACTGTGAGAGACCAGCGTTTGCCAGCATCCTTGGTTGCTGACAGCAGGGAGACAAAAGTTCTGAATATCTGGAGGGACCTTAATCTTCTTAGCATAATCCTGGTCTCAAAGAGGTGGGAGTAAGGTTCAACTTAAAAGCTCCATAGTCTCCTGAAATTGAAGAATTTAAGAGGTTAAGGGTCCATGCCAGCTGGACTGCTGGCTGGACTCTTTGGCAATGATGATGGATGCCCACTGGTGGTTGCAAACTGCAGTGTATGTGAGGATCACCCCGGAGTGTGTTTTGGGTACAGAGAGTCAATTCAGTGGACTGGGACCAGCCCAGGAATCTGTATTTAGTAGGCCCCATGGGTGGTTCTGTTGTAGGTGGTCTGACACCCCACATGGAAAAGCAATTCTAGGTCTACAATACTCCCCTCACCCCACAGCCATATTTCAAGAGTTAGGGGTTCAAGAACCCAATTTAAACACCTTAGTGATGGAGTGCTGCTTTAATTCAGATTTATTTAAAGCGTTGGAACACTGAACTTTGTTGTATAAGCTTTATTTAAAATTCCAAGGTAGAATAACCTTCTTTTCTGAGTTCAATTTTAACAAGGAAAGCTATTTGAAGACTGTGGTCCTCGGTTTGTGAGGTCTGAGCATAAAAAGAAAATAAAACCCTCCAAGTTGGACCTTCTTATGTAAAACTAGACCTCATTCTTTTTAAGAGGTGCGACCTCAGATCATTAAAAAAATTTTTTTTTTCTGAAGAGAAGAAATCTGGGATAGATAGCTCTCCTGATAAAAATGTGCAGTGGAAATTGTAAGCAGCTTATATGGTGCTCTGTCCTTTACACTGTTTAAGGGAACATTTGAAATGAAATGTTTTAAAGTTAACTCAGCTGAATTCTATGTAGAACAGAGCAAGCAATCCCCAGGATGCATAGCTTTTGATGTATCCTTTACCTTCACTATTTATGACTAAATTGAGAAAACAATGTTATTTTTCCACTTTGGGGTAGAATGGGGTAGGTGGATAATTCTTTGTCGCACAACCACAGAACAAGAGACATGGCACATTTAAATGGAAAACAAAATAAATCACTGTTTTTTGTACAAGAGTGCCAAAGCGAGTGAATTCTTTGTCCAGTCATTTGTTTGTGGGTTTGGGTTTTCAGGGTTGAAAAGCATGCAAGTAAACACTTAAACAAAAAGAATAAAGTATTGGTTGGATAAAGGGAAAAATATTTGAGAGTGTGAACAAGTCAAATAGTAATGAGATATTAAGGAAAATCTTGTTTGGATTAACGGTTAAATCTAATAAATACTTTAGGAACTTTTGTGATTATAAAAGACTGGGTAGGATTAAGTAAAACTGCTTCTTTCAGAGAAAATAAGCATCAATATTAGTGAGAGTATAAATTCACATGATGGCAATGATCTTTCCTTGGATATATGCAAAACATTAGATAGCTCATAAATGATCAGACATTACAGGAAAAAGGCTTTTCAAGATCAACAATATTCAAGTGTCTATGCCAATCTATAGAGCAATGTATAGTATAACTCCCTCTTTTTATTCTTAACTCAATAGAATTACAAAGTGGTGGGAGGTACCATCCATCAATAGATATATTACTTTGTGCAAAATAAATTTTGGTCACATACCAAAAGTACATCTCTTTAAAGAAAGCTGTTAGATGAATCAACAGCACATTTACTAGCAATATAAATAATGAATTTTTTCTTAGTATAGTAACATTGACTGGAGACTTCTGAATATCTTTATTAACAGAAATTCCACCTGAATATCTGCATTCTTTTATTTAATTATTTATGGATAACCTAAAAATGTTACCTTTCATTTTTCAAGGAGTAGGGTAGGTGAGTGATTTGCTCTCCACCCCATGATGTATAAAGAATGAAAATAAAAGACCCCAGACTTTCAAGTGGTTTCTACAATGTATTTTTAGATGATGCCCTGTTAAAAGAATAAAGCTTCTGATGTGTTATTAATGATCAAAATCAAACACTTTTATTAAATGTTAGTCTATGCCAATATAAATGTAATTGTTAATAGGGTTTGCCCACCAATTTTACAAGTATAAATCAGATTTCCATTTTTCATAGGGAATTGATGAAGTCAACCATTTATGACGTCGACTGTTTCAAGTCACTGCCTTGCTGCTGCACATGGTACCTGTACCTACTGGTAGGTATCATGCTGACAGTAGTGAGCCCATTACACAACTTACTCCAACAGAACTCTGATGTGGGCTATCACAGATATATAAAATATTTAAAGGTCCCATTTCCCTCTCCATTTAGCGTGTATTATAATATAGTTGGGTACTCTACTAAAAGCATATCTCTCTGCCTTCATAAAGAGTTCTGGAAAGAAAGCAAAAGACATTTAAAGCATCAAAGAGGCTGATGAATAGGGATGCCAGGATATTCAAATACGTTTAGAGACAGTATTGTCAAGCTTGTTTTCTGAGCCATGATACTAAAGATAGTAGGAGCCAGCAAAGAAAAGAACTCTGTAGAAATGCAAATCTCTTCGATGTTGAATCTATTAATCCATCGCACACTTTCTTCTGAATCATACTTACTCAGATGTACAGGCAACAAAAAGTATTTAGAATATTTGCATAATTTCAAACACCCAGTTCATAAATTATTTATTGGTTGTGGTCAAATGAATGTTAGCTATTTCATAATTATCTTTTGTGCAAAAGGTTGCATGGTTTACAAAAATATTTCAATGGCAATTGAATATCTGTATCTTGCTTAAACAGTGCAAAAAATAAATGATACTTAATTACTTAGCACTCATGTACATTTTCAAAAATTCTGAGAAAAATTATACTTAATTTGTGGATTTATTTTAAATGAACATCATATATTTACAGTAAGGAAAAAAGAGCTCATGAACCACTCTCTAAGATTAGGCCAGCATATTAACAAATTATTACATGACAGTATGTGATAAAATCAAATAATCAGCCAACTATACATCCTAAAACTTAAACTTATAAGATCATAAAAGATTAGAACAAGAAATAGTTTAAATAATCACTAGTTCAATAGCTATCTCGATGATTGAAGCAGAATTTCATTGCCTTTCTGAGATTGACAGACAAGACCATAATTATGGATGCTGAGTTCTTAATTCAACCCATTTTTCCCTACACCACCTTGGCTGTAGCATCTGAACACCTTGGCTGTAGCATCTGAACAATCATATTCCTTTTCCTGATAACAATTAAAGTCAGGAATATTTTGAAGGCAAAATGCTCACACTTTTAACTTTTCATTTTATTTTTAATTTTTATTGGTGCATTGTAGTCATATATCTTAATGGGATACAACATGTGGGAGACATACATTCTCACTCCATTCCCTTCCCCTCTCTCCTTCTCATGCTTGACTTAGTGATTGACTTTGATGTGTTTGTTAAAGTACATCATGTGCATTAGAGGATTTCCCTCTTCCCTTCTCCCATCCCCTCAGGTCGCCTTATATGCTCATCTATAGAATCTCCTCCTTCATCTAGAATTCCTCCTATGCCACATTTTAATCTATTGGATAAATCACAGAAAAGACCAGTAAGCTGGAATGGAATCGATGGCATAACATATAGAAAGAGAATATAAATATAAGTTGTATCTCTGCAAGTTTGGTTCAGAAAAAAACACCACAATTCAAAATAAATTTTGAAATGGGTTCTTTAAAGGATATATAATTGGCATTATATGACTAGTGTTCAATCATTTTGTTTTTACATGCAAAATTTTTGAGCCTTATAAATATTACTTAAAGATGATATATTTCATGCTGAGAGCAGAAGAGATGACAAGCTCTTACTTGTGCAACAAACTTTAAACATGTGTTCAATACTACGCTAGGTATTAGTGGCATAGGACTTTCATAACATAACATCACCGAGTAGGATTCTGAAACAACAGATGTTTATTTTCTCACAGTCCTGGAGATAAGAAGTCTAAGATCAAGGTGCCATAAAATTGGGGTTCTGCTGAGGACTCCTTTGGTTTGTAGATAGCCACATTCTTATAGTGTCTTCCATGTCCTTTCCCTCTTTGTGCAGGGTAGAGGGAAATCTCTGGTGTCTATTTCTCTTTTTATGAGGATACCAAGTTTATCTGATTAGGGATTCATTATTTTTCACCTTGTTTAAAATTAATTATTTACTTAAAAACTCCATCCGTAAATATGGTCATAGAGAGGTTAGGGCTTCAAGCATGCACTTGGAACAATTTAACCTGTAATAAACTTCGAATATAAAGATACAGATGTCATGATTATTGGGTTTGTATTGTTACCTTGCAGAGAAACAATCAATAGAAATACTTTAGTTAACATTAATATACATTTACTTCTACTCAATGTGTCTCCAGGCCAGCTGGGTCAGGTATACTTCACCCATTTCATTTTGGGGCAGCACTAAGCCTAGTGTTTATTTTTATTTCATTTTATTTTATTTATTTATTTTTTTTAGTGCTACTGGGGGTGGAACCCAGAGGAGGCTTTCTACCTCCGAGCTATACTCCCAGACCTATTCTATATTTTTATTTGGAAACAGGGTCTCACTAAGTTGCTGAGAGCCTCACTAAGTAGCTGAGGCTGGCTTCGAACCTGTGCGATCCTCCTGTCTCTGCCTCCCAAGCACGGGGATTACAAGTGTGTGCCGCCACGCCCGTCTAGGCCTCGTGTTTATAAAGAAACTCACGTCACAGAGTTCAAGTTTGGTGATAGCATTTGCAAGACCCTGAGAGTGACTGCCCAAATTCCATACCATGAACATCTCATTTCTTCACCCTATTAAGGCCTTGTCTGAACCCAAATCACAGAAGCTGTAGGTACTTTAAAATTTTATTCTATGACAGAAGGCAGAGCCACTAAAGAAGTGAGAGGAAATATAGGATGCCACTAGAGTTTAGACTAGAATTTATAGTCACTTCTACCTATATAAAATTGTTCAATGTAAGACCATGCTAGGTATGGAACTATAAGAAATGCCCACAGGGCCATACCCAGTACTAATGAGGTGGGACAACGTAATTCTTCTATAGAGATGGTGCTGTAATTTTTTTGGTAGTATATGACAAACCATCCTAAAACATAGGGGCTTAAAGCACTAGGGAATTTTAATTGCTTAGAATCTGGTGTTGGGTCAATTCACTTTAGCAGGTCATTTTTTTTTTTCTCTTTTCTGTTGCACGTAGTGTAGCTGCACTCATTTATATGACTGTACTCAGGAGCTCACCAGGGCAGAGCACCCAAAATGGCCTCTCTTCTTCCAGAGCCTCTCACCACATGGTGCTCATAATTCAGTAATTTACTCTGAGCTTTTTGTAATAAAGTAATTGACCTCCAAGAGGAAATGTTCCAAGAAGACAAGCCCCAAAGATAAGTGTTTATCAAGCTTCTGCTTGAATGATGCTTGATAATATTCTATTGGCCAAAGCAAATCATATGGCCAAGATCAGAGTCGGAATGTTAGGAGACTATACAGGAACATGAATGAATGATGTTCATTGAGGCTCATCAGTGTAATGTAAAACACAGGTTACCCTCTGGTATTCAATGATTAGTTTGCAAAATATACTCGTTCCAAGACTACCAAAGTCAAATCCCATTCTGATACCAAACTTAGGTTTGAATTTTATCTTGGTCTGTTTGTGTTGCTAGAAAATATTTGAGACTGGATAATTTATAAGAAACAGACATTTATATCCTACAGTTTTGGAGACTGGAAAATCTGAGCTCAAGATGCTGGCAGGTTTGGTGTCTCGTGAGGCCCCAGTATCTAGTCACAAGTATTGCCCTGAATGCCATGTTCACATGTGGTAGAAGAGACAGAAAGGCCAAAATTGCAAATAGGGCCTAGATAGTTTTATTGGGGCCTAGATAATTCCCCCATCCCTTTTAAGAGGCACTAATCCTCTAATTATGTCCTTATGACTTAGTTATTTCCCTAAAGGCCCCACCTCTTATTATCAATACAATGTGGATCAAGCTTCACCATGATTTTTTTGGGGGGACTCAGACATTCAACCATAGAACACTTGGAATTTCATTTAAATCAGGAACAAGTAAAATAAGGTGCCTTCAATGTGGTGTCTAGTGTGTGTCTTTTTAAATGTTGTTCAAACTTTGGACATGGCTTCTTGAGAATTAACTGCTAAAAAGACAGAAGTTATATAGTCATACATACCTGTTCCACAATGGGACAGAAAATTTATAATTCCCATTAAAAAGGAGTTTAATAAGGCACATCATAGAGTAGATAGGAATTATATAATGCTGATGTTACATGAATTCAGTTCCTCATGTTTTGGGTTCAGGGATGTTTTCGTCACTAAGATCTACTTAATGTCTTTGGGAGTTGCTCTCCAACCTTTTGGTTAGAGCTGTACACTCTTGACTTTTTTAGCTACACCCCATCTTCAGCTCCACCCCTCAGCTTTTGGCTGGACTCTCTGACTCCTCCTTTCTTTCTCATAAGAAATGGCAATGTTCAAGCTGGGGGTGCTGGTGCAGGCTTGTAATCCCGGCATTCAGGAGGCTGAGACCAGAGGATGGCAGTTTGCGGACACCCTCAGCTCCTTAGTGAGGCCCCTTGCAACTCAGTGAGATCCTGTTTCAGAAATAAAGAATAATAATAAAAAAGTTAAGGCTGGGGGTGTCTCTCAGAGGTAGAATTCCCCTGGGTTCTATACTCAGTACTGCAATAAATAAATAAATAAATAAATAAATAAATAAATAAATAGAAAAGAAATGGCAATGTTTGCTGCTGAGTAAAATTTTCAGCCTATTTCCTGCATGGAGAATGTTCAGGGGATATCCCTTAGTTTTGAATTGTTTCCTAAACTGCTTCGACTTTATTTTTAAACAATTTATGAGTTTTCTATATATCAAACTACAGTGTACTCAGATAAGAGTCACACTCCTGAATTTCATCAGTATCAGCTCTTCTCTGCTAGTCTGTCTGCTGTAGAATAATGCCCTTAGAATGCCAAGAAGCCATTTTAGCCAGCCCACTGGATCTAAAGAGCAGCTCTTTAAATATTTTGGTGTTTTTACAGATGGTATTGTACCTTCATTTTTGAGTTTTATCTTGATTCTAAGGTCATGTTCTATGGTAGCACCATGAACCTTATTTTTGCCCCAAAAAGCCTGAAAAAAGAGAAAGAATTTCTGAGTTGGAAATATCTTCTCTAAAACCTATTTAAAACTTTGGGAAATACACACAATGGAATTCTATTCAGCCATAAAGAAGAACAAAATTATATCATTTGCAAGAAGATGGAAAGCCCTGGAGAACATTATGTTAAGTGAGATCAGCCAAGCACAGAAGGAGAAGATACATATGTTTCCTCTAATATGCCCAAACTAGGAAACACAGAGGATATCAGTGGGACTCCAGATAATGGAGGGGAAATATCAGCAAAGCTTGAATGGAAAGATAGGAGAGGGGGAAGGCTGATCTTGATTAATGAGGGTCTACATCTGAATATGTGTAAAATTATGAATATGACATGGTTAACCTGGACAACCTTTGGTGGGAGGGGGGAAGGGAAAACGGGGGCAGGGGGGAGAGGGCACCAAATATTGTTTAAATGTAAACTATTTATATTCAATAAAAAATTGTTAAAAGAAAAAAAAAGAAGTGATTTAGGGAAAAATAAAAATTTTGCAATATTTTCATAAAAAATAATAAAACCTATTTAGAAATCAACAAATTCAATCTTTAATTCATTTTTCTTTTGTATTACCTTATCATCAAAGCTTAAAAAGAATCAACTGACATGTTCAAAATGCTACATAAAATGTCCACAAGTTTATTTGTTTGTTTATTTGTTTCCTTCCTTTCTCTTTATTGTCCTGGGGATTGACCTTAGGGACATTCTATCTCCAAGCTAAATGTCTAGCCCTTTGAACTTATTTATTTTTAATTTTGAAGGTTCTCACTAAGTTGCTGAAGGTCTTGCTAAGTGGTTAAGGTCAGCCTCAAACCTGTAATCCTCTTATCTCAGCCTCCCAAGTACTGGGATTATTGGCATGCACCATCACACCTGTCCTTTAAGTATATTTTCTTTTTTTTTAATTTTTTTTTTTTTGGTGGTACTGGGGTTCCTGGAAGCCCTTCTATCTCTGGGCTACACTCCCAGACCTATTTTTATATTTTTATTTAGAAACAGGGTCTCCTAAACCAGCGCGCGCGGCTGGCTTCGAACCTGCGCGATCCTCCTGTCTCCGCCTCCCAACAAGCGCGGGGATTACAAGCGTGCGCCACCACGCCCGGCGGGTATATTTTCTATCTTCAAATTTATCACAGGCAACAATCTCCTTTGTCTTTCTGCTAATAAAGGGATAGCTTTCTTATAGCCTTCAACCATACTATCTTCACTTCTTCAAGACTCTACTAAACAACTTATTTGCCATTCTTCAGTACTCTACTCAAGTTCTGTTCTTAATGTCAGTGCATATAATTTTTTATTACCTAGAATCTTATTTTTGACACCAACTTATCAGTTATATGTAATGTAAGCTAGTGAATACATATATATCACAAAGTTAGTAGCTTAAAATACTGCATTGTTTATCATGATTTCATTATTTTGTGTGTACTTCTTTTGATTTACTTGATACAACCAGGATCATGCAAAAATGGGTTTCAGAGGAGAACTAAGTGCTGGAAAATCTAAGTTGGATTTTCTTCCTCCAGGTTTTGTTATTCAGTAGTTTATCCTGAGTTTTTGTGTCTACATGTTGGCTGCCTTTCATGTAGGAGAGTTATCATGTGCAAATATTGATCACGCTTCTGTCTGTATCATAGTTGCAAAGGTCTCATTGGTCAAATCAAATCATGGACAAAACCATTGGACCGGGATATTGGACATGTGGATTTATGATTTGGGGGGCTACCAATGTAGCAGTATATTGTAAGTTGTGGAGAAGAAATAGAGTGAATATTATCAATCAATAATCTCATTTAGCATAGTGCTCAAATTATCCTGAACTATTTTTTCTAAGTTTTTCCTGCTGTATACCTTTGTGTATGTGTGTATGTGTGTGTGTGTGGAGGGGGGTAGGTCTTAGGCTTGAATTCAGGAGTGTTCTGCGTCTGAGCTATACCCCCGGCTCTTTTTATTTATCTATAACTTTATGCTTTTAATTGGTGCATTATAGTCTTACATAATAATGTAAATTATGTTGACAATGACATGTATGCATGCAGTACTTGGTGACCCCCAACCTTCCCATTTCCCTCCCTCCCAATACCAAGAACCCAGAGTCAGTGGTAGCGGTTTTTCCTCCATTATGTGGAATCTTCCGGTATCCCAGTTACTCTCTAGCTTGTGCATATTAGAGAAAACAGAAAACATATGTCTCTTCACTTTCTGTGTTTGGCTAATCTCACTTAACATAATAATCTCCAGGACCTTCCATATTCTTGCAAATGATATAATTGTGTTCCTTTTTATTGCAAATAGAATTTCATTGTGAGTTTTTCCCATAATTTTACAATCCATTCATCTGTTGATGGACTGAGTATCTTTCCAAATAAATTGAAACCAGAGAACTACAGTAATATATGTATGCCCATGTTCATAGCAGTAGAATTTACGATATTTATTAATATTTTGAAACAGTCTGGCTAAGTTATAGCACACTGGCCTCGAACCTGCAATCTTCCTGTCTCAGCCTCCTAAGTACTGGAGTTACAGATGCATATCACTGGCTCTGTTCTGTGTATTTTTGCTTTTTCCCTGCCCATTATCATTTTTATTTGTGTGTGTGTGTGTGTGTGTGTGTGTGTGTGTGTGTGTGTGTGTGTGGTACTGAGGGGTAGAAACCAGGGGCTTTCTACCTCTGAGCTATACCCTCAGCCCTATTTTATAATTTATTTGGAAACACGGTCTCACTAAGTTGCTGAGAGCCTCACTAAGTAGCTGAGGCTGGCCTGAACCTGTACTATCCTCCTGTCTTAGCTCAAACTCTGGGATTACAAGTGTGCGCCACCATGCCTAGCTTCCGTAATCATTTTTTACCAAAGTCAAGATTAGACCGATTTATGAAAGATGACCACATTTTTATAATAATGAGTCATCATTTTTTTTTGTTTTTTTTGGTCAAGGGTGAGAAATCTTACCTGATCCTCTTTTTTCCTATATAAATATAGTCAAACATACCATTGCTTACTTCTTTTTTGATGCAAAGGAGAATAAAATGGGATGAAATACCAGTCACTAGTTTGTACTCCAGAAAAAAGCTTTCATTGAAATTAAATTAAAAGAATTAAACACAACAAAGCTTGTAGAAGAAACATAAATTTGAGAAATAACTGAGTTCTTACTGCACGGGACTTTTTGGGTTGCCCTCATCACACTCCCTCCGCCACCTATGACTGTGGTTGCAGTGGCATTGCCTGGTTTCTTGTGAGCTCAGATTTAAATTGTTCCTGGGTGGTGGTGTCTCATTTCCAGGGTCACCTGTGCGTCTTTCAGCTTTTAATCTCTGTGCTTTCCCAGTTTTGCTGGTGTTTCAGGTGTGGCCTGAAATGCGCGCTGCTGAAAAGAGTGGTATACGTATGGGCCTTGGGGCAACACAGACTCATGGAGTAAGAACTGCGGGTTCCTCTTCCTCATGTGGGTAGTGTTGGGAGGCATTCTTTATGCTTCTCAAGGGTCCCAGCAGAACCCGGTGATGCAGAGCCAAACTCAAAGCCCCTACTTCCACATTTTCCCTTCCCTGACCCTCTTACCCATTTCAGTTTTGCATCCTGAGGTAACCTCTCAATTACATGAAGTGCTATTAAGTCCTTATCTAAGGTTCTCTGCTTTCAGTACAAGCAAGTCAAGATATTTATCTTGCACACATACACAAAGGGGTTCATCATTAGGTGGTTTTTTAAGTCAATGTAATTTGAATCTAGTTTTTACCATATTTCTATACTTAATCCTGCTGCTACCATTCTCATTATTCTCACCACCACTCTCTCATCATCTGTAGCACTCAGGGTTAAGTAAAATATACACGTATATTTAAAGGTCCTATATAAAGAGTTTCATGGCAGGAAATAGAAGAGTAGCATTTGGACATGATATTGGTGTCTGATGTTTACTGTGGTAGGTAAGGAAAGGGGTGGGGGACATCGATGATATGGAAACTACCCAGTGAATTGATTTACCCACTAACGATGCATATTTGTCTCCTCTATTTGCTCCCATTTTAGGGAAAACTATGGTAATTCTAAAAAAATATTTGAAGAGTCTCAATAGCTAAAGTTGATTCATCACAATAAATTCATCAAAAAATTCAGCTCCTTCTAAGAATGTGATGGCAAGATATGCTATAGGACTTTCTCCCTTTATCTTGTAGTTAAGCTTTTTCATCCAATTCTCACTTGGATATTCCCAGATACATGTCAGTGTTTGGGCCTCCTTATAGTCTTTACTTCTGCTGATATGATATTAAAGCAAAAATAGCTCTGAAATTGAAATCCTGTCTCTCTGTGGTCCGACGGTTATTTTAGGAAATGTGATCATATAATTAATATAATATTATAAACTCACAAGGCTCCATTGTGATTGGCCTCCAGAGTAACCACAGTTTCAGAAACTGTGAATGAATGGTACTGTGGTATAACTGGTTAATTTTGACCAATATATTTCAAAATCAACCTCTGTGCTATGATGGAAAAATGTAAGTCCCATGAGCATTTTGTTAATAGGTTTAGTGCTACATTTCTTTTAAACTCCCCAAGTATTGTCTCAAGGTATATCGCTATTCAAACACAGATATAGTTTCATTCCCTTAAAGCATGAGTCATATAAAAATTTAATCAAGTAAGTAAAAGGTAAAAATGTCATCGCACTTCTAAAATTTGCTCTCAATATTTCACACCTGTATGGAAAGCAGATAGACATCTGAGCAGCAGCTTGATAACATTCCAAATGCAACCCCTAATTAACTCACCTTTTGAATTTTCAGTGAGACTTCACTGCGACCTGTGCATCCTATTGGCAGGGAGCCTGACAACAAAATGCACGTTTAAAATACCAAGTAAGGGGAGAAATGCTATATTATTGGGCACAAATACTACCATCCACCTGTGCAGAGGGAATATGCTTTTCCACTTTGCTGATTATAGTTGATCGATTAGTTCAATACCTGCAACTTCATCCCAAGAAATTATATTATGCCCTCTCCACCTAAGGAATGTTAGTAAAACTGTATTGTACAGAAATCACTTGCCTGGATAATCGATTTATCTACCGATGATGTGCATTTATCTACTGATGCATCTTTATCTACTTTATCTACTGATGATTCTTGATAATTCCAGCATTGTAAGAAAAAAAGGATAGTTTGAGATGGATATTTAGATAGTCTTAAAATTCAGTAATCACAATACACTCTTTAAATTGAATTTATTCTGGGAGTGTGATGGTAAAATATTCCTCATAGTAGGAAAATTAATTAGATTATGTGAAATAGATTTCAACAATACTTAAGTGCCCTCAATACCCAAGGTCTGAAGTTACCCATGATATTTTTTCTAGAAAAGCAGAGCATAGGTTGTGTCATAAGGAGAAAGCCATCTTGGACATACTTGGGATTTGAAACAGAGAAAACTCAAGTCATATAATAATCAAGTAACGCAGGTAGTTGAGAATTGATGTGTCTCTTTGTAAATAAATGAGGAAGCTTCACCACAAATATAGTGAGAAAGTGGTGGCCATTAAAGTTTTATGAGGCTGATTATTTTAAATAGCTTAGAAAGATAATATCATTCACTTGAGACTGGATATCATGTAAATCCTTCTGCAATAGTTTCTCACCAAAAGTGACTAGAAATACTTTTCTTAGTATTTCTTACCACTAATTACTTTTTATTAGTAAGTCAGTTAAAGGAAATCTAAGAATATCTCTTGTATCTAGAAGATGTTTATTATTTGTGTTAGAGATTCAGTCATGGTATATAATAGACTCATTAACAAATATTGCATGAATGTATTTGAGCATATTCATAATGATGATGTCAGAGAAAACTAACAAGTTATTGTTTTGGTAAGTTTCTCTGAGAGAAGACTGGAATGATATAACTTGATATTTCATAAGAAATGACACAAACTAAAACTGTATTTCTTTCCTTTTTCCTTCCTGTCTTCCCTTTTCTTTCCTTTATTTCTTCCCTTTTCTCCCTTTCTTCTTTTCTTCATCTTCCCTTTTTTAATTTTGACATTTTTATAATAATAACTATTATTATAATTACTTCACAGTCCTGTTTTTAGGAAAAGAAGAGAACATTATTTTTGGTTAGATGTTCATAGATCAAAATTTCTGAATTGGGAAGGAGGACAATGATCATCATGAATATATAATCCTATAAGATATTAATTAGAAATTTCCCTTTAACCTTCTATGATTTTTTTTTTGTGTGTGTGTGTGGTACTGGGGATTCCTGGAAGCCCTTCTACCTCCAGGATACACTCCCTCAGGCTACACTCTCAGACCTTTTTTTTTTTTTTACTTTTTTTTTTTTAATGTGGAAACAGGGTCTCTTAGGCTGGCTCCGAACCAGCGCGATCCTCCTGTCTCCGCCTCCCAAGCTCGGGGATTACAAGCGTGCGCCACCACGCCCGGCCTAAACTTCTGTGATTTTAGAATTCATATCTGAGAATTTTTGACATTGGTATTTTGCAAATTCAGTCATAAGCCCATATACACACTTCTAATGTGCAATATTTCTCAAGAAAACTTTGTCCCTTGTTGATTGATTTTATGGGTATATTGTTTAAACCCACTATTTTGAGTGTGTGTGTGGGAGGTGCCTGGCCTTTTGGATCCCTGTGTGTTTGTTTGTTTATTTGGATTTTTCAATTGTTATATCATGTACTTTCCATGGGCATCAAAACATTTTATAGAGTCTTTATTTCACTATTTCTTTCTTTAGTGCACTGGTAGATATCTGATATTTCACAGTGAAAAGATTGCCACCAATTGAAAAGGCTTTAAATGTAAATAATCAATTAAAGGACATGATTTATTTAGTGATGTTGAAGGACACAATATCTATTTTATGGGTAAAGTAATATTTTGCTGTTATTAGGTCTTTCTATGTGAATCTGGAATTTAAAAGCATGCCATTTCATTGAGTTTTTTTCTTTTTCAGAAGAGAATTGACTGACTTTTTGCAAAAAGCCACATTCAGTTCTAAGTCTTGTGCCTTTAAATGGCATTATATCCATGTTATGGTTTCTGAACCAAAGAATTTCTTTTTTCTGCTAACCTCTGGAGGTCATAGTGGTGGTTTGAAGTCTAAGCAGCAATTCTGTTCAAAGAGTAACTCGCAGCGGGGTGTGTGCAATAAGGGTGTTCTTGATTCCAGGATTCACATATATTCTACTTTACTTTTTTAGAAAATTTGGTTCTGAGGCTACTACAAAGGCAACACCCTTAAAACACGTCATTCTCTTTCTCTCCCTGTACCCAAAACCTTATATAATGATACTGGAGATTTATCACTAGAGTTTTCATTGCACAAATGCCATTTTAAAAATGCTGGTGGAGTCCTTGGTCTCTGGTGTGCTCTTTGCTCTGAAGTGCCTCCGGTTCACCCTTGAGAAGGGTTTTCAGGGTCACCTTTGGGAGAAAGCTAGAGGATAATGTTCCCTAATGGTGGATAGAATGTGATAAGAGTGGAATTTTATAGAGTGAAGTTAAGAGCATGGACTCTGGATCCTGACGACCTGGCTGTGAATTTCAGTTCTATCAATTATTTGCTGCCTGAATTTGGGAAAATTCTTTAAGGTCTTTGCACCTGGATGTCTACATTGGTAATGGCATCGTAGGCATGTTGTGAGAATTAAGTGAGCATATACATATATAATGATACATGTCTGGCAAACTCAGTGTTATGTATGTATAACTATTATCATGATCATAGGAATATGTATCTACCATTATTAGGTTTTCCCAGATACTGAGAAATCTATTGCCATGTGTGATTGAACTCCTAACATATGACCAGATTTGGCCATATGCAACTGCAAAGGAATAGAAAGAATTAGCTTGTTAAAATTGTGTTTACTACCAATTTACCAGGTTACTGAGTAATTTATAGTTTAGTTAAACTTGATTTAATTTATAGTTTACTTAAACTAGAAATTAAAAAGCTTTAAAAACTTAACTGAAAACCCATTATAAACATATATTGTGTCCACTGTATACAAGACAACTGTAATGACTGGGGAGACACACCAAGATGACTCACATACAAATTACTCTAAAGGAATTTACAGGAAAGTAGAAGGGGATGAAGTATAAAAGTAACCACATCATAAAAGGGAAGTTATAAAAGCAATCAGAAATTATTATCTTTTTGAGAATTAGGGGAGCACTTCTAAAAGTGTGGTATTTCTTAGAAAAATGGCATTTTAAACTCTTCATGGAACTGAGTACAATAAAAAGAATAATTTTATTAACATCGAAGACTACTAGAAATCTGAATTGTACACTCAAAACATCACCTCAGTTTGCTGGAGCTAAGAATTTCTGATGAGAAGTAGGTTTGAAGAAGTAGGCTAGCATTAGATTATAGAAATTTAAGGAAGCAGTGAACTTCAAATAATGCTATGTACACATATGAAATTATCAACACCAATCTCAATAACGCACAGATTTGGTGAGGGAGCAGGGTGGATCTGGAAGGAAACATATCATGTGCTGTGTGCGTGTATATGTCTGTCACTCTGAACCTCATTATGATGTATAACTATAATGCACCAATAAAAAAATTCTGGAAGCTTTTTATTTAAGTAGCACTGATTTTTTTAACAACCAAGTGCAGTCTAAGTTATAGCTATGATAATGATCATCTTTGCTTTCAAGAATCTAGTCAAGAGTCATGATCGAAGATATACATAAATTCATTCTCAGATGGCAGCTACTCCCAGTGTGTGTTAAAGAGGGGCAGCCTAAACAACACCAGGTATTTCCACAGGCTGTTGAGAGATGATTGGTCATAACAGCCCTGCCCCGAGTTTGATTGTCTATCCCTGGCGTTCTGGTTGGCTATATCCTCTGTAGCTTCCGGCGATCTTAACTTCTCTCTTTCAACCCAAATGTGTTGAATCCAGGGCATTATCCTGAATTTGACTTTCATCTTGACTCAGCCTTGTATACTGAAAGTTATACCCTATCTTGCATCTTTTGTGTGTAGCTTATTGCTTTTGGATCGCATCAACACCATAACTACCTTACAATTTCAATTGGCTTTATAATGGCTGGCCTATCCAAACAGAGACCACAGTTGAATTTAGTCATTCAGGTGGGAGGCATTCTCTGTGAGCCCTTAGTCATTCATTTAACTTCCTCTTAAGATTTTTCTAAGGCTTCTTCAGGAAAACAGAACTACTATGATGAATTGGCCCATATAATTATGGAGTTTGGCAAGTCCAAAGTCTGTATGGTGGGCTGGCAGGTTGGATTCTCACAAGAGTCAGTGTTCTAGTTTGTGTTTAAAGCCATCTTCTGCAAAACCAGGAAGGGCCAATGTTGCATAAATAGTTTGAAGACACTGTGTTAGAGAGTTCTTTATTTTTTTCAGGGTGGAAAGATCTAGTCTTTTTGTTCTATCCAGACCTTCAACTGATTGGATGAAGTCACTTACATATGGATCAAAATTGAATTTACTCAAAGTTCACTTAATAGTATTCCAAAATATACTTAAAGGACACATGAAATATCTAGGCAAGTATCCAACATCTCATGACCTAGCCAATTCTGTACAGAATATTAGCCTTTATAAGTCTATCCTCTTGTCAATCAACTCACATATTAATCTTCTTAAAGAATATTATTCTCCAGATGATGACAAGAACAAGGTTATACTTCTGTCTAATATAATACAACAATTCTGTGTACAACTCAAAATGCAATAACCTTTTCCCCAGAAGAGGAAACGAAGCCCTACACTGCAGTTTACTCTCTTTATTAATATCCTATAACTTAAATATTGTTGAGTATATAGCCAATGCATCTTGTATTACCTGGTATTAATACAAATGCTCTAATCATAACAAATAAGCCCATGACAATTATAGTTCTTGTTTCTGTAACTCATCATGCAGTCATAGCTGTTCTGATATATATTTTGTATTCCCTTTGCCTTCAGCAAGCACCTCAGCTTGTTGGAGGTCTTAACTTTATGGAGTGATCCAAAGATTAATTTTTGAAGGGTCATGCCTAGTTCTGCTTAAATTGAATTGAAGTGTTCCTTTTACTTTTCTTTCAGGGCATAGTAATACTGAGAGACACTCTACAGGATTTCCTGTATTCTAAACACACTATTCCTAACCTCTGTTGTGAAGAGCAGTTTAATTTCTCCATGGTGGTCAGGATCAATAATTCCCTTCAGCACTCCCTTCTTTGACTGTTGATTCAGAGGCATGAGGTGTTCAAAGTATCCAGGGGACAGTTAACTCCAGTTCACAGGAATAATTTGCTGCATCTTCTAGTGACATCCTTCTTTTTGGAACCAGACCCCTGGTTCATTCAGCAGAGCCTAATCTCACAAACACAGGAAGAAAACATTTTGCTAGTGAGTCACCAAGGCTAATAGTGAGTGGTGGTACTCCCTGTTCTGGATTCCTGGGCTAGTGAATCCTGGCTATGGAAGAAATAGCACCATACACTGGATGCTAATTCAGTGCACATACAGTTCCTTGGAGAACTTTGCTCCAGCCCTACAAGTAATTGCCACACAGCTGGGGCAGCAACTGATTCCTCAGAAGCCATTCGACCATTTTATCATGTCAGCTGCTTCCGGATGATGGAGGATGTGGTAAGCAAGTGAATTTCAGCAGCCAGAACTCATTGTCACACTGCACTGCTGTCAAGTGAGTTCCTTGATCAGAAGCTATGGAATGGAAAACACCAGGGGGTGAATAAGGCATTTCATAAGTCCACAGGTAGTTGTTTTGCAAAAAGCATGGTTTGCACAGAATGCAAATTTATATGCAAAGTGTCTACTCTAGTAAGAACAAAGGGTTGCTTTTCAGTGATGGAAATGGACCAATATATTCAGCCTAGTACTAGGCCGCATTCCATATAGGGGCCTTAGTGTTGGTCTCTGTAGCTCCTATGATGAAACACTGATGTGATACATTGCTTTACATTTCATCTTGGAAGCCTATGTAATATCTAACTTTAAGTTAGACACTCAAGGAAGACTAGTAATTCTCCATGCTAGTAGATTATGTAGTGCCATTCATCATAATCAGTAATTCTAAAAAGTTATATATAATTGTAGAGAGAAGGAAAACATTTCAAGCAAAAGAGCATACATTTTAATAGTTTATTTCATTATTCTCTAATTCACACTCGATCAACAAAGAAGAGTTTGGTTACATCCCTTGGCCTTGGGGACGTTTTGAACACTGGGACATCTAGGACTTGCATATTCAAGTTATGTGAAATGTCAATATACTTTGAAGACTAGGATGGAATACTCTTAAGGTATTACAAGATTTAAAGTTCAAAGCCAGATTATACTTTGCATGAAGTTTGGAGTATGTAGAGGTTTGAGTACACAGGGTTTTGCTTACACAATACTATAGAGTTATATAAGCTATATAACATTGAACACAAAATTTGAAGAGATTTAATATATATATTAATCATTAGTGACTTTTAATAAAGTGGCATAAATGGAAAGAAAAACTATGTTTTTGAAAACTTATTTTAAAAAAGTCTAAAATAAAACCCACCAACATGTTCTCTATACATTCAGATAGTGATACAAATAAACTATAAAACTACACCATAAAGATAGATAAAATTTTCTTGATTTTTGTTTTTATTTGTAATGGAAAAGGAGCAGAAAATAGACAGGGAATGAAAATTCTTGTGAAGCCTAGTTGTATACTATAGTATATCCCCTCTAATGCCACCCTTTGAAACTTAATGGTTTGGAAAGTGTTTCCAAGCAAAGGATTATTTTAGTGCCTTTGCCACACCATGTTCTGTTTCTGTTTTGAAACTCTGACTGCAGTCCGAGCTGTAGACAACTGTAAATAATTTGTAAATAATCTTCTAAAAAAGAGCAGAAGAAAATTAAAAATGACCCCACAGAAGATACTATGTAAATCATCTTCTCCAGGAGACTCAGGGAATTTTGGAGAGTAAATGGGGCAATTCTTACCCCACATTTCTCCCCAGGATATATGTGCTTTACCCCAGCTGGTCTCCATCATCTGGCTCAGAGTAAGTGTCTTTTTAAACAAACACCTAGAGGCTACTTAGTACTGACAGTCTGAACAAATGTCAAAGCTAGATTTCAAGGAACTCTCCACTATAAGCTGTCTTAAAGTTGTGAATTTTACTGACACTTGTGTTCACAATAAAAAATTAGATATTTCTATCAAGTCAACTTGTTTATTTTAAGTTTCTAAAGACAAGTAGAAGCTGTTCTTCCCTCTTAATCTCTTTTTTACAAGCTAGTGAAAGTTCCTTCACACAAATATTAGTCACTTTGAAAAATACCTTAATGATCAAAATGAATAAAATAACTACGGTCCAAAGCTTCAGAAGGGTGTTAAATTATTTTTAATATATTTTTATTGGTGCATTGTAGTCATACATCTTAATGAAATAAAAAACTTGTGGAGATATACATGCACACATCGCCCAATTAGCCCTTATCCAATCCCCATCCCATTCTCTCCCCCACCCTCCTTCCAATGCTTGATTTAGTGATTGACTTTGATATGTTTAAGTACATCATGTGTTTAAAGAGTTTCCATCTTCCCCCCTCCCAGCCCCTCAGATACATTGTTTAAGTTATTAACATTGTTCTTCTTTTGGATGCTTGCAAATTCTTAAAATAGAAAATGACTAAAATAGTATAACTTTGAAAATATGGTAATGCTGTTGGCCAATTAAATTAACAATCTACTATATATTTATGTATATTACTTAAATTGGATTCTGAGTAAAACAGTTTGGTGATGGTGGTGATGATGATAAAACATTGGTAGTAACCACTTACAGAATGACTATTGTATGTCAAGCTAAGTACCAAATGCTTTACATGTACTGACTGACTTCATCATCCTTAGACTAGTCCCATGCCCAATTACAGATAAAGGAATGAAAGGTGATAAAACTTTCCTGGGGTTATTGGTAGAGTGGACCATCTAGAGTCTAACCTAGATGGTCTATATATAAAGTCTGTGCTTCTGTCTACCATATTTTGAGACTAGATTTTATGGATAAAATCATGTTAGGTCTTCTGTGTTTTCCATGATTGTGGTCTGCTCATACTGATTTTCAAAGATAGAAAAAGATGATATTTGGCCAACACAAAAAAATTGGCCAATAACCCACAAATGCTTGTATGGGAAATGTTGAAAAATCTTATGCAAAGTTTGCATTTCTTCTCTTAAAGCAGATGTATTTTGGTGAATCACTTAAACCACCAAGGTGCAGCTTTTGAACCAGATGAAACATCCTCAGACAAGCTGCTAAGAACATCAGGCAAACTGGTGGTCTCTCTCTCTATCCTATCAATATTTGCACAAAGCTCTTTGTTCTGATTTCTTCTATCAAAATGAGATATAGAAAGAATTGATGGAAGCTGTCCATATTTGCCGTGTTGACTAGGAAACACTTGTCATTTTTGGCTAGGCAACATTTTAATTAGTTTTCTTCTGTACTTTGTGTAAAATGTAAATCATAGTCAGATCTTAAAAAAAAAAGTTAGGGCCATTGTTTCTATGAACAAATGAGGTATATTCCTGAGCAGAACAATAATAAACACAATCATAGTCATTGAATGTTGGCAAGGAAGTATATAGAATAACTAAATCTTAATATCTTGTAGGAATTTGACAGCAGGAAGCAAATAAAAATATTTTGGCCATTCTATGTCACAGTTCTACTTTTTTGAGCATATACTTAGTATTCTGCCTTGAATGTCTGGCCGAAAATACACCCTTCACTGAGAAAACTAAGGAATTCATATGTGCTAGAACTCTCACTCGGGGCTACATTAGAGAGTCTACGTACATCTAGAATATATGTAGGACTTAAAGTAGAATAGCAGACACCCCCAGTGACTCTTTAGATCTGAACCAGGTTCTGGTACATGAACATTTTGAGAAAAAATACCTCAAAATTCTTCTGGGAAATTAAAATTTCAAATAGATTCAAGTTTAAATTATTTACATATTAAGTAATTAAATATGTAATCTATAATATAGAGTAGAAAGGTGTTCATTCACATACTCTTATAAAATCCAATTTCTGGATAAAATTATCCTTTCTTATGCCTAGGAAGAGGCATTACAACAAATAGGTATGATGAATCAAATTTCTTAAGTGAACTGAGTTTACTGATGAAGATTTTGTGTGCTGTTCTTATACATGTTGCTATAAATTTATATATTCTGGTCTATGAAATTTAAAATATTGCCTCGGAAGACTTTTAAGTCTTTGGTCTAAGAACCCTACATCTTGCTAATGTTCCTTGCACAACAACACCAGCACCTTGTTTTTATTAATGTATGAAATACTACAGGATAGGCTGTTTTGGAACAATTTCATATCACGCCAGATTGCAAAACAAATGAGTCCTTGTACTGAGGTATATTGGTAATTTCTGGATATGAATGACATTAAAGTAAAGTGTTTATTGAGAAGGCAGACCCATTGAATTCTCAAGGCTGGGTGCCCAGCTCACTCCAGTGTTAATGGCACTTCTGTGTTCACACTGCTGGAGAAACAGACTTCTGTTTATTTGTTGCTTTCAGTGTGGAATCCCTTATACCAATAAATTTTAAATGTTTTTTTATTATGTCTAGTTTGACATAGTTCTTTGAATGGACGTCCTTTTACTAGCTATTTTCTGACAAAAGTGGGCACAATTTACGTATTAAAAATTCTAGGTTGATAAACTTAACACTAAGACCAGAGTTACCAAATTAGAGTAGAATTTGTTTTTTGATTGTGATAATCTTGTGTTTGCATTCCCAAAAGAGGAGCAACAGAGACACACAGTAATGTTTGAAGTTTGGAAACTACCAAAGCATTCATGCAAAATTCACTGTTTTTAGCCTATAAAAATGCATGCTCACAGAAGGTGACTCTAATATTAAATGACATTTTTTTCTTCTGTCTTTACCTAGACCTGGAATATCTAAGTAATATATCTTAAGATAGCTTTAGTCCTTACCAATGCTTGAAAGTGCCTAATAAATATATATGTGGAACATAAGATTATATGAAAGCTGAGAATAGTTTTGCTATTTTTTCATGAGTATCAAAAACAGTTGAAATGGGAGGTCTTAGAGCCTTTCCAGTAGGAACTCTTTTTGATTTCTAATATTTGCTTTGAGCTTGTAGCTGTAAGACTCTGTCTTTATTAATTGACACATAGTCTTATTTCTAAAATATGCTTAGTTATTATTATAGTCAATCTCCATGTTATCAGTTTTCTCAGCAAAGATGTTAAATTTTTATGAAAAACTAATACCTAATGTAACATCATTAAACAGTAGTTTGAAAACTATTTTTTCTCCTTCTCCTCCTCCTCCTCCTCCTCTTCCTCCTCTTCCTCCTCTTCCTCTTCCTTTCCCCCCTGATTGAACCAGGGTCTCATGCATGATAAGCTACATTCTGAGCCCCAATTTGTTCTTGAGCATCAAAGAAAAAAAATTATTGTCACCAATATTTCATGAGCAGAAGTTTTCTTTATTTATTATATTCTACATCTTAAATATACTTTTGATATTAAGATATACTAATAATCTACTTAATAGATATAAAATTATCAGTAAGTCCTATAAAGAAAATGTTATTAAGGAGTTAGTAATCTGAAAAATTATAGCAAGTGATTTTTCTACAGTTGTAACTATTATACTTGGGTTTTACTCTTGCCAAATTCTTGTAACCAATTTGTAGAACTATATAGGAAACTTTGTAATATGAAGTCAACTATCAGTTATTTAAGAATTATACAATTTGTAGACTAATCACTACCTTCTGCTTGTCCACCAAGTTATTATTTTATCATTTTATAAATACCTACCAGAATAAGTGATGTGTGCATGTATGTATATACCATTTTGTACCCCATTAAGGTGTATGACTACAATGCACCAATAATAAAAAATATCTACCGGAGAGAAAGTAAAAACTTAAAAATAAGCTTAGTTTTATTGATCTTTAGTTGTTTTAAGAAAGTACTTGATTAGGAAAAATAAAAATTGGCATTGGAAGGTAATCCTGGATTTTAACTTTATCAGAATTATTATGACACAAACAACAACAAATGCTGGCAAGGATATAGAGAAATGTGAACTCTAATACATTATTGGTGGGATTGCAAATTAGTGCAACCACTTTGGAAAATAATATGGAGGATCCTCAGAAGAATAGGAATGAACTTACTGTATTATCTAGACATACCACTTCTGAGTATCTACCCAAAAGAATGGAAATCAAACTACCAAATTAATGCATGCATATCTAATGTTCATAACCACACAATTCACCATAGCCAAACTATGGAACCAGCCAAGATGTCTATCAACAGATGAATGGGTTACAAAGCTATGGGATATGTACACAATGGAATTTTACTCAGCCATAAAGAAGAACAGAATTACATCATTTACAACAAGGATTTGAAATTGGTTTCTTATAAGCTTAGCCTTGAGAGACAAGCTTGGCCTTAGACTCTCAACTGCTACAGCTCTTTGTGTTATAATTGTTGAGAGCCTTTAAGAGAACATGTAAGAACTATAGGAGATCTGATCTATAAATTACTCTGTGTTGTCTACAGTGGTTTTTCTATTTCTACTTTGCTATCACTTTGATCATTCAGAATAATTTCTTCTTCTAAATGAATTACTAAGTTTATTTTAAATATCTTCATATTCTCCCTTTATACAGATTCTCCAGTGATAATTATAAAAGATTAGCATCTGAATTTTACTGAATTGTTTGCACCTAAGTTTTGTGACATATTTGCACAAGAACCTGAGTTAGATTTCAGAACTATTCATGGTCTTTTCTTTTTAACTTCTAATAAAACTTTTAATGTGACATTTGACTTTGGAAAAAACACTGAACTAATTTAAAATTGGTCATTTGACTTTGGAAAAAACACTGAACTAACTAATTTAAAATTGGTCAATGCCAAGATACTTTTCTTTAACTTATCCTTGATAAAAGATAACAGTACAATCTGGGTCTTCAAACTCTTGCTGTATGAAATGTATGCAGACTTGATGGAAATAGGCAAGTATTTTTAAATCCTAAATTCTCTAACATTGTTGTATCAAAACATGATTTTAATTGATTATCTGAGGAATGCATTAGAAGAATAAGGCATTGTAGTTAAGTTATTCATCATCTTTCTTTTTCTTTGGGAAACTTTTCCTGTGGATGACAGGAGCTCATTATTAAAAATAAAATTTAAAGCAGGGCATTATGGCGCACGCTTGTAATCCCAGCATTTGGGAGGCTGAGAAAGGAAGATCGCAGTTCTAGGACAGCCTCAGGTACTTAGTGAGGCCCTTTGCAACTCAGTGAGATCATGTTTAAAAATAAAAAATAAAAAAATTAAAAAAAAGGACTGGGGCTGTAGCTCAGAAGTAGAATACCCCTAGGTTCTATCCCCAGTACCACAAAATAAGTAAAATTTAAGGTGACTATGGATAACAGTAGTGCGCTATATATTTTAAAAAATGGAAACTAGAATTTTGAATATTTCCAAACACAAAGAAGTAATAAATTCATGAGAAGATATTCTTACTCTGACTTGAACACTATACATATACAGGTGCCAAACATCACATGATACCCCCAAAATATGTATGATTTTATGTCAACTAAAAACATTTAAAAATTAAAAACATAATTGAGGTAACTTAAAGAGAAAAAGATTTTATAAGCCACATCTGGGCATGGCTGTATGATATTATTATAGAGATACAGCTCTTATAAAATATATTAATCTTGGCCAATTACTCAATATTTTCATTGTGCTATTAGTATTTATTTACATAAATAGAATTTACCCTTTCCTAGAAACATCTATTCTTCATAGCAAAATATCTTAATACTGTTATTCAACTTTGGTAAGACAGAATTACTCTGTGTAGTTGTTTGTTGCAGTTATATGTCTAATTTATAAATCTCTCTGAAATATTTATGTCGCTTAATGAATAGATCACAGAAAGGTTTCCTAAAACATCTTCCATTGATTTTTAACCTAAGTTGTTTCATATTTTGTTTTGGATGGTCTCCAATTACAAATTCATTTGTAAGTTTTGTTTTGTAAAACATTTTAATCATGGCATTTACTTCATTCAGCGTCCAATTAAGCTCTTTCTACAATATGTTAAGGAGAAAGTACTTGACATGACAAATATACTGTTTGCAGAAGATTTTTAGGATCACTCTTTAGAAGAAATCCCACTCTGTTTAGATGTAGAAAATGAGAACTTGTAGGATATATCAAACAAACAAAAATAACATTGTACTTATGACTGTCATGTATAATTCCAACAATTTAGTGCAGTATTATAAAAATGACATATCAGAAAGTCAATACCATTTATGATCACATCACAGTAAAACATCAGTATTACAAACACACATAGCTATACTCCAACCAGAAAAAGGAAGAGAAGTTTCTTTTTGTGCATAGAAAGATTTATCTATTTTCATATGGCTCAAAAGGAAGAGGGAATGGAGAGAGAGAGAGAGAGAGAGAGAGAGAGAGAGAGAGAGAGAGAGAAAGAAGAAGAAGAAGAAGAAGAAGAAGGAGGAGGAGGAGGAGGAGGAGGAGGAGGAGGAGGAGGAGGAGGAGGGTCTGACACCATGGTAATTTTGGTCTGTTGATGATAATTTTGACTGTAGAGTGGTAGATGGGTGTGGAGTCTGGGGGTGGATCACATCTTGTGGTTGCATTTACCACAGTCAGCATGGGGAGGCAGGGACCCAGGAGGCCAGCATGATATACACCCTGGAAGTTAGCCAACCATGGCCATTAATTAACTTGAATGAGTACATTTCAGAATTTGTGAGGTACAAAGTGCCTCAGGCTTCTGAGAAAATGAAGATTTTACATTAAAACCTTCTGCAGTTTTTCAATCAGCTCCTTAAGCACTCACAATTATAGGCAGGCATTTCAACTCTGTCTGTGGATATGGGACATTTTCTAAGAATTCAAAAGTGGGCTTGGTGTTAGGGAAACCATAATATACATAGTTTAAAATGACCCAAAGTAGAAATGACAGAATTCAATCTCTGACCTTAGCCAGATTGAGTAGATATTGATAAGCAAGTAAAGGAATTTGTAGGTAATTTAGCAATACACTGACTTAGAGTACCTGGAAAATCTCTCTCCCAAGGAAATGGGCTACAGCGAGTGACTATAATAAAACTGTTTCTTACTGGGGGAAGGTCTTTCTGAGCTGAAAACTAAATCAGCATCCTGAAGAGAATGATGGTCTGGTTTTTAACAAAACAGAACTCAATGTGTGCTACTGTTCAATAGTGCAGAGTAGACATAATCACTCAAAGGCAATGAATTGTATGGTAACACTTATCATTGTACGTATTATAACCTATGGCTGGGAATGTTCTTTTTTATAGACAGGCTAATTGGAGTATAAATAGAACAATTTAAAACATCTACAACTATTAAGTTGTTGATCAATTGATATGACTCCTGATACTCGAAATAAGTAAATTTGGAGAGGCACTTTGGCTGGTTCTCCAACTGTGAAAGTCATCAAAATAAAATTGTCTCAAGACCTGAATGCTGCGTGGGTATATTCTAATGATTATTGTTTTGCTTTAATTGTCTTATTACAATTAAAAGCTTACCAGATAGCTCTTTTTAAAGGTATCTTGACATTTTCTTTAAACTTGTTTCATTCTATAATGGAAGTTTCTTTTAGAATACAAGTGACCACTCTTCAGCTTAAAGATCAATACTCGGGGCAAAAAGATTCCATTCTTTCTTCATGAGATGTAAAACTGGGGGGGGGTGGCACTGGGAATTGAACCAAGGGGCATTCTACCTCTTAGAATGCCCTCAGAGCTATTTATTTTTATCTGGAAACAGGGTCTCACTAAGTTGCTGAGGCTGTTACTGAGTCTAAACCCTTTGGTCTTAGCTTCCCAAGTACTAAGATTATGTGTCACTCTGCCTGGCCCAGATGGAAAATTTAAATATCAATATCAGATGACAAAATACTTGATCAAGGTGCTGTTATGTTTGTCTTCTAAAAGAAATCTCAAGTCACATAAAAAGGAACTGGAGGAATCGTTGGGAACTTTAAGGGTAGTATCCAGTTAGCAATGGCAGAAGTTGAACCAGGCAATGGTGGAACTTACTTCTAGGGATTATGTTCCAGAAAGGTAGGAAGATAGATAAACTCAGAGAGGTGAAATGAGTTAATCTTTTAAAAACTAGTTTTCATTTTTGTGGTTTTAGAGGTTGAATGCAGGCACATTCTACTTCGTGAGCTACATCCCCAGCTCTATTTTTCATTCTTTATTTTGAAACAGAGTCTCGCTAAGTTGCTGAGGGCCGCTCTGAGGTAGCTGAGGCTGACCATGAAGAGGCGATCCTCCTGTCTCAGCCTCCCAAGTACTTGGGATTACAAGTGTGTGCCACCATGCCTGGCTAAAAACTAGTTTTCTTAGGCAAAAAAATTGTCAGATTTTTCAAACATATTGAAAGGTAGTTGTCAAAAATAAAAATCGATTCCATCTATCCTACTTTTTAATTTTCTCTCACTCTATGTGAAATATAACAACCAATACCTAGTAGCACTCTGCTTTCTGTGTCAGAGGAAAAGCCATTTTTCTTGTTAAGGATTTTATATGCCTGATGCATCCTTAAAATGCTTTTGGGAGAATAGAGCTGTGTAAACCTCATATTATTCCATTAAAAGTATGAGTCAACAGGGCAGAATATATTCTACAATTTATGGCTTCCTGTGAACATTAGAATAAACCTCCCAGGTCAGGGTTTAGTGATGTAGTGTGGGAATTTTCCATGCCTTTTAGCATTGAAGTCTGTGACTTTTAGGCCAAGTTATCAGTTCAGAATGAATGAGGGCCATTTGCTATTCGCTTTGTCAGGTGTAGACAGTGGTTTGATAAGTGAACAAGGCTTTGGAGAATTTCAGTAAAATCCCTTTTTAGGTAACACCTTGTGCACTGTGAAACTAAAGAAAATGTTTTAGACCAAGGGAAAAGGTTCACATGAACCGTATTGATGGTGAAATTTTCTTGGATATGTGTTGGATCTAAGTTTGCAATCATGATAGGTGAAGAAAAAGATTTGTAGGTCTAGAAATGGGGGAGGAAAAGGAAAGAAAAGAAAGTCAGGACGAATGCTGTGAACAGGATAGTAATTAGTTTGCTGTTCATAGATTTTTACAAGAAAGCAAGATTTCTCAACCAAAGTTAAAAATGTAACATTAGCTTTATATATGAAACTAGGAAGAATATAAATACACACATCCAGAGAAATATATTTCCCCAAAACAAAGACTTCAAAGTCACCAAAAAATTAAAGAGGAAATATAAAGAAAGCAAGAACTGCTAGAATAACAGTGTTCTGTGCATAATAAATATATTAAGCACTAACAGGAAATATGTCCAAAGAAGCGTTATTCCAGGAAACATGTATAGGTTGAAAATATTTAGAGATTTAGTACACTTTAATCTACATAGATATTTTCAAGAACTCTGGAATGCTATGTGTATCAGGATTTTATTTGCTGAAATGAAGTATAACTTTTTTTCTTGAGTCTCTTAAATACTGTATGTCAGTCTGTATACGTATAAAAGCATAATGGGATCTACTCAGATATAACAGAGAGAACATTAACAGAATATAACATCTTATCCATCCTCAAAGGAAAGACTGAGTACTTGAATCGTGACTTTAGGAACAGGAAAGTATGCTTGCTATATCAGTGTGGCAAATTCAACTTAGTGGCAGAAGTATATTACTCTTCCATAGCTGGGACCTTTTCTTTTTTTCTTTTTTTTTTTTTTTACCTGTACTGGAAATTTAACCCAAATGCATTTTACTTCTGAACTAAAAATCTTTTTTTTTTTTGAAACAGGGTCTTGCTAAGTTACTGAGGCTGGCCTCAGACCTGCAATCCTCCTCTCTCAGCCTTCTAAGTACAGAGATTGCAGGTGTGTAGCACCACGGCCAGCCATAGGATGGCTCTTGAACGTTCTCCAAAGGCCCATGTGCTAAAAGCTTGGTTCCTACCTTAGCACTCTTCGAAGGTATTGGAACCTTTAAGAGGAGGGTCATGGAAGAATTCTTACATCACTGAAGCCATGCTCTCAAATAGGATAGTGGAACTCTAGCTTCTTCCTCTTTCCTTTGGTGAACTGGCTTTTCTCTACCCTGCTCTGCCACCATGATACACTGCCCTCACATAGCCCCAGAAGCAATGATCATAGCTTGAAGCCTTTAAACTCATGAGCCAAAATAAATCTTTACTATTTATAAGCTGATTATTTCACATATTTTGTTATAGTAATGGAAAGCTGACTAACACATAAAATTTTGGGTAGATTCAATAGAATTATGACTCTGAGAAACACCTACTTAACTACTGAAGTATGTGTAAGTTATAATATATTAATAGAACAGCAACAGAAAGTCACAGATACCTATATTACATATCTAGGTCAAAGAATTAAAAATGACCAAAACTTAAATATACATGTGTTTTAGCCTTGTAAAGCACTACAAATCAGACTTTTTTCACTAGTAGCAAAAAAATCAACAATTCAAGGCTAAGTAAAATATTAAAACATTTTATTAGACTAGTACATTAAAAGATCTTTATAACATATTGTCTTAATAATGCTCTATAAAAGTCTTATTTTACATAGATACCAAGTGTATTAGGGTTCACTAGAGTAACAGAATTCACCGGACACATATATTATAGAAGGAGATTCATCACATAAGCTTATAGTCCAAAGAAGTGTAGTCCCAAGTGGCCAACTGCACATGGGTCTCAAAATTGGAGAAACTGCTAATTCAGTCCCCTCCAAGATGCAAAGGCCAGAAAACTCTCCAGAGAAACAATGGTGAAGATGCAGTTTGGAGAGCTGAAAGTAGTTATCTCCAACAAGAGCAGACACACTTTCCTTAGGTCCTGTGCCCATCATAAAAGTGCTGCCTACATTCAGGGAAAGACTTTCCCCTTCAGTCTGCCATTACATAAACGAATCATCTCATCAATGCACCCAAAGTCACATGAGCTTAGGTGTTTCATGATCCAGTCATGTTGACAGTCCAGACTGGATAGCAAAAAGGAGAATGCAAATAGCATATTGTGCAATATTTGGGTAATCTTAGATTAACTGTTCTAAGCATCAATAATTATTCATCTGCCCAGAGAAAGGAAAAATTGAGATTCATCATCTCTATTTTAAAATATTCTAGCCGAATGTGGTGGCACATGCTTATAATCCCAGTACTTGGGAGACTGAGACAGGAGGATCAGGGTTTGAGGACAGCCTCAGCTACTTAGTGAAGCCCTTTACAACTTAGTGAGACCCTGTTTCAAAAATACAGAATAACAAATTAGGCTGGTGATGTAGCTCTGAGGTAAATGCCCCTGGTTTCAAACGCCAGCACCTCAAAAATACAAAAAATAAAGTATTCTGATTTTGTACTTAATGTGTTTTATGTAGATATAAGCTGTAAACCATGTGATTCTTTTTTTATTTGACACTCTCCCTTTTTTGTTATAGCTAATTTAAAATGGGATCATGAAAATAAAATCTCAATATATGACAAATATTTAATAAAATAATACAATATATTTTTTCAGTTAAAAATACCATAGATCAGTGACTATCAAATAGACAATGTATGTCAACCTAGATGTTAAATGGTAAATATTTCATTATATGTACATTAAAAGTCATAAGATTCTCTATCTTTTAAGAGCTTTGGTATGCATTTCTTAAAAGCAGAGAATTATATGGCAATTGTAGTGGTTTACATGTTAATTCAATATTTTGTATATTAGATTTATATTAGAGGTATCCTACTAGCCCTGTGTGTGAATGGAAGTGGGAGGGAGGGACAGAGTTTGAAAGTCATTGCTTGTCATTCCAGAGAGTAATGCTCTTTAACACTAGTCAGTTAAAAAAAAAAAAAAAAAGCCCAGTCAGTTAAAAACAAAAGGCTCGAATACATCAAAATACCAGTGAGAAAGAGATTTCAGGAGCTAGACATGGTACCATGGTGGTACATGCTTGTAATGTCAGTACTTGAGAAAATGACTAGAGGATTGTGAGTTTGAGACCAGCTTCAGCAACTTAGTGAGAACTTATTTCAAAATAAAAGATAAAATAGGGCTGGAGGTTATAGAATGCCCAGTGTTGGTAGGTTCATTCTCCAGAACCACATGGCATAGGCACAGAGAGAGAGAGAGAGAGAGAGAGAGAGAGAGAGGGAGGGAGGGAGGGAGGGAGGGAGGGAGGGAGGGAGAGAGAGAGAGAGAGAGAGAGAGAGAGAGAGAGAGAGAGAGAGAGAGAGAGAGGAAGAGGAAGAATAGTGTTCACAAAAAGGCACTAGAATTTACTAGTGTTTCCTTAAGGCCTATCTCTTGGTAATGGCTTTATTAAAGATTGCTACAAGCCGGGCGTGGTGGCGCACTCTTGTAATCCCTGCACTTGGGAGGTGGAGACAGGAGGATCGCACAGGTTTGAAGCCAGCCGCGCTGGCTTAAGAGACCCTGTTTCCAAATTAAAAAAATATAAAATAGGTCTGGGAATGTAGCCCTAAGGTAGAAGGGCTTCCAGGAACCCCAGTACCATCAAAAGAAAAAAAAAAAGATTGCTACAGAAATGCAATCTAGAGACTGAAGAAGCAGACACAAATAGGAAGATTTTGTACTAAGCTCAGCCTTTGGGGGTATACAATGGATTTGTGTAGGATCTCTCCTCCTATTTATCAAGGCAGGATAATACTCAGAAGAGGTTCACTTAACATTTGGGTTTATGGTGGTAGCAGAAGAGAGAGGGCACTGGGGATGATGATGATGAGGAGGACGATGATGAGGAGGAGGATGAGGGGGAGGATGATGATGATGCTTTTATTGCTCCTTACTGGGATGAATGAATAAACAATTAACATTGGGAGATCCAGAATGAGTAAAAGCCCAGATAAATTTGAGTTGGAATTTGATTTCTTTCTTTTTAAAACTATTTTGTTTTGCTGCACAGTAAAAATGTAAAATGGTGGCTTTCACTATAGCAAATTTGTACATGTACAAAACATAATTTGATCAGTTTTATTCCCTAGTACCTTATCTTGTCTTTACAGCAATAATAACTTTGCCCTTAGGTTTTATGCTAGAGTTGTATGGTCCAGAATAAAATAAGTTGACATTTTTATAAACCAATAATAAATCTAATAGCAGGATACAGGTTGTTCCATGGCTCTTCCAAGGTTAGACTACATGCATGGAATTAGTGATTTGAATTCAAGGTGAGAATAACCATTGATTTAGCAGGCCACAGAGACCTGCAGGTTCATGACAATAGGTACTAATGTAAACCACATTTTATGTCTTCCTACTCTCTCTAACTCATTCCATGATTTACAATTCAGTTATTAATTTTCTCATCAAACCAACCTCCTAGTATCTCACTTCTCAAAGTTCCCTGCTATCATTGTCTAAAAAGCCCTTTTGAACTCTTTTTCTCATTTTGAATTGTTTTGCTGTTTTTTTACTTTCTCCCATTTGGTGATTGGCTCTCTGACCTCTGCTAATTTGGTGGGGAACTCTCTCCAGCCATCACAGTTTCTCAGAAGCAGATCCTGATGCCCGCCTACCTAGAGAGCATTCAAGTGGCTCAATCGCTTGCTAGGCAGGAATTTGAACAACCATAATATTTTATTCAGCCTTCTATAAAGACTCCTCAGTGGTAGGAAGTAAATGCTAGAAGATCATTTGTAAAAATCCTTGAAGAAGGGCTAAAAGAAAAAAGTGGTCAGTTTGAAAATCTAAGAGATTAACATAGAGGCTGTCCATTGCATCCTAGGATTGCTGTGTATTGGAAGAGCTAGCCGTAAGCAAACTGTTTAATTGTAGACCAATAACATTGCATGGAGTTGTTTAAACACTAGAAACTTAACGTGCTTTTTAGATATTGTGGTTAAGACAAAACAGTAGAAGGGAATGAAATGAGTGGCTTCAACTAAATGGTTTGGGAAGACAATGTCCTCTAGTAGGGACAGGAGAAAGTCTACTTATTGTGGCTGTTTAAACTCAAAGGTGAGATGATTGATAACAGAGCATTGTCTGGAAACTCTCGCAGTTTAGGTTCGTGTTATCAAACTCTCTAAATTACACCAATATACAGCTGATAAGAAACCTTAATGGATCTTACATATCTGTATGGTAACCAGGACATATACCATGTATGGCTATAGGATTGTTACCTATAAGACTTCATTCTGATAACTTAACTTCCTGTTAAGTGATGTAGTGCAGAAACTGCTTCCAGCTTCTCATCTTTTTTACTACCAGATTTTCCATGCAAAATGTCATTTTTTTAAAGTTAGCCATTCTTAAACCTTTTGTGTTACTGCAGTGGAGTTTATATGTCATTATACTGATTACATGCTTTTTTACTTTATGTATAAAATAAAAATTAAAAATGTAAAATAAAAAATGAATATATTGGTTGAAGATTATATGCATACCAGAACTTATAAAGAAAGAACTAGTTCGAGGAAAAATACCTTTCAAAGCATTTTATTATGTATCAATAGTTTGAACAAATTAAAAAAATTAAAATGTGTATTTCCTTTTGATACTAACATTTGTCTTTGGAGAACATTTCCAAGTATAACTGCACTCATATTTTTCTTTAATCTTAGTGATCTGATTTCTTTTCAAAGACTCCCAAAACTATATACAGGGCTGATCTTTCCTTGTTTCTTGACCCCAATTTCCACCTGCCTTTTGAGATTTTCCATCCGCATGACAAGTCTAGAGACTTGCATCTCAAGCTAAATATTTTCTATACCTGTTCATATTTTCTGCTGTGTCTAAACCGCCAGCACTCCACTATTCTAAGTTTTTTGTGCTACTATTTCTGAGTTGCTCATCTGTGACGTCGCTTGGCATCTTTCTTCTCCCTTCCTCTGCTTCTCTACCTCTGCTCACTCAGTGTCATGTGTTCTCTGACCTGTCAGTTCTTTGGCTGGTGGTTTTTATGCCTCTTTCTCACACTTTCCATCCATTTCCTTGGGCATGTTCACAATTTCCTGATATTCACGTTTTCAATCTTTTTTCCTCTAACTCATCCTATGTAATCTCATATTACCATATTTCTGAAAATGTTGTATTATGTTTCTGAAACCTGTCAATGATCCCTTTCCCCTGCTGAATTAAGTCAAATTGTCATAGCTTGGCAGTGGAGAGCCTTCAGATCAGTGTGTATATACTCCTCCACACTCAGGGCCCCTATTTACCTTTGCTATACCCAGAAGCCTAACCCAAATGGGATACCTGCCTTGCCTAAGCATGAGTTTTTCTTTCTCATCACATTCTAAAGTGTCAGGAGCTTGTTTCCACCCCAAGTCTGCCACTCAGATCCTATCAGTCTTTATGGTCCAGCATCGCTGTCTTCAGTAAAGTCCTGCCCAAGTGGAAGTGTCCATATCTTATCATTTGTATTAGACTGTAAAATTCCAATAAGCCACAGCATGTCCAATGAATTTTGTATCATTCACCAGAACAGTACTCATTGAAAATGCCAAAAAATGTTTGTCAAACACACAATTATAACAAATATTCTGGAAAATTAAATTTCAACACAATTACATCTGATAGCACACATTTAATAATAATTAATAATTTTCTAGTTATATTTAAAAATCTCAAATGATTCATGCTTCTATGGTATATGTCTGACACCACATTCAAATGATATGTCATTTATTCTTCAGTTTTTAGGATAGCTTTGTGAAGACAGTCATTCAAAGTTGGTGAATAATATCATGCCTCATAATAATTTCCTCCTTTGTCATGAATTAAGTAGTTACTGGTTTGTTCTACACAGACTCATGACTTGGTTTTAATTATGCAATATCTAAATTATACAATATATCATGACTATAGATATTATGAAATACCTAATAGCTATATTTCCCTCCTTTTTAGAGTGACTCTAAAAATAATTTGTGCATGCGTGTGTGTGTGTGTGTGTGTGTGTGTGTGTGTGTGTGTGTGTTTCTTTCTGTTTTTGTGTGTGGTACTAGGAATTTAACCCAGGGGCATTTGACCTCTGAGCTAGATCTCCCAGTCCTATTTTATTTTTTATTTTGAAACATGGTCGCAGTTAAGTTGTGGAGGGCCTCCCTGAGTTGCTGAGGCTGGTGGTGAACCTGTGACCTTCCTGTCTCAGCCTTCCAAGTACTGGCTTTACAGGCATATGCAAAATGCCCAGCTCATCATTGTGCTTCTGATTGTCTTGAATGGAAGACTAAAAACATTCAGAGCTCCACTAAAATCTTACTATTAGAATGTCTACATTAATTTTAGGACATTTGATTAAAATTTACCCAAACAAATAATGTGACTCTATATCTAGAAAAAGTTATAGAAAATCTTACAAAACATGTTACCCTTTGTCACATTGTAGTCTTATTCTGAAACATAATTTATCATAAATTACTTTTAAGTCAACCATTTAAAATCACTCCTCTAATTTTCAGTTGAATACTTTTTAGTTATCTTGGGCAAGTTATATCATATACCTGAGTCTGACACTGTCTCCTCATTGGTAATATGATAGCAATAACTATCTTACAGGTTTGAACACTTAATGAAATTTGTATATACTACAAATTTTAAATCACAAAGCGATACACATATTATGTGTACACATATGTTTATTTTTTTTACTAGCACACTTACTCACAAAGACTCTGTAAACTCCTTATCTCATTCCACAATGACATTTCAGTACATTGGCTGTAGAACCTTAGAAGGACACAGAGGCTCACACAGCCACATGAGGAGACACAAGCATTCCCTTTAGAATGAGTGGTGAGTCTATCCTAACCAACTACAGTTGTAGAGCTGTTCTTAGATATGCATAAACTCTTGAGATTACACGACATACAATATAGTTAAAACTATAATGGATTAGAGTTTTCTTATAATTGTGTTTTTTTTTCAATTAATGAGCTATATACTGTGAAGGTATTTCTATTAGCTTGTGGGCAGATACTTTGAAATTTTTTCCCATTAAGATGGGTGGGGTCCTGGTCGTTGAAATACTTGGAAAAAAAAATTGCTGCCCTGCTCAGAAATCCAAAAGGAATCACTTTAATGTTGGAAAATTTTGCAAGGTATTTACATAAAATAAAATGTGAAATAAGTGAGGATTTTGTGTATTAAATGTCTATAATAGGCATTTGGTTAGATACCGGCCTACATATCCCATGACCCCTAAAATAAAATCAAAATAATTTCTCAAAACAACCTTAGAGAGTAAATATACAAATAAAGGAAAACGCAATTAAAACCTCAGCCTCTATTGAGTTAATTTAGAAATAATAATTTAGAAATGTTGGCTAAGAAACTGGTATGATATTAGAAGCTGCTGGTCTGCACATGCAAAGCAAATAATTATTATATTAAAAATTACAGTTTTTAAAACATTTGTTTCTCATCTGGCATCAAATAAACTTTAATTGCAAGTTGTTTTATGTCATTTTCTCTTGGGGATATGTTTTCAAAAAGATACACAGGAGGTTCATATGTACACACATCTCATTATTTCTCAGTAGGATTCATGTTTGCACCACCTACTCATGATTGGAAATGCACACTCTGATGTCTCTGATTTAGGCTTGTACTGGGCTCTTATAACAATATAATTCTTATGTTGCTACACGGTTCTGTAGGCTGTTTCAAAACGAGTTTCCAAATTGCCAAAAAAACAAACCACCAACCCAAAACCTTTAATGACTCTCAACAGTTTCTTTGACAAATTTAAGCAAAATACTCTGTTCCCTTCAACAAAAAAACACAAAATTTTGGGTTTGGGTTCGAATTACATTTGGCCAGCAGCTGCTTATAAAATTGAGCAGCAGACACTGCAATAAAAACAGATTATATGTGGATTCTATTTCTTTCCTGGACAGCCTGTCTTGTAAATATTTGCTTTTACCATCAGCATCAGAAATGCTTTGGAGAAATTGTAAAATAATCATATGGGGACCCCTACAATATACCTACCTCTTTTAACTTCTTTGATTAGTGCAATTAAAAATCTTGAAACAGTTACTACATTTGGTGGTAAACAAATCTTGTTTAGACATTTTCTGGGCAAAAGGAGAAACTTAACTCTGTTTTAGGTTCACTAGGCTGTAGGTCTGTATTCGGTTCATTTAATCAAAATGTTAGCTTGAATAAGAGCAGAGAGTATCTTAAAATGTGTGTCATGCCATAATTCCTGCAAAAATGGGGGGTGGGGGTTTGAATTGTTGACAGGGCCAGCAACAATGAATCATATTTCCTGGGATTTTCTGATTACAGTTAGAACATGTCAGTGGCTTCCTGTTGCTCTTGGGGTTTGGTCCTTAACAGAGCTCACAAGACCCCTGGGGAGCTGGCCCCTTCCCAGCTCTCCAGCTCATCTCTGAGGGCACTCTGCAGGCTCCTGAGCCTCCACCCACATGCGCTTCCTTTCAGTTCCTCCTATCTACCAGAGTGGCCTCCCAACAGAGCCTCATTGCACAGCCTGTTTCCTCTCCTGCAGAGACTTTCTGTGCCTCCTCCTCCCTACTCAGCTTCCTCCTTCCTCTGCTAAACAGCCCCCCCCCTTCCTGACTTTCTGACACTTTCTTCCCATCTCTGTGTGCCTCCTTTGTAGGTCTCACCACACTTGTCATTCTTCATTAGCATAGATTTTTTCCCAATGTGCTGTGAGTCCATGAGGCTGGGACCTCTTTTATTCACCATAGTAATATACCAACAATGTGCCTGGCACATAGTAGTCAAGCAAACACTTGAAGACTTACTGACATAAGTACTCCTACTCTCTCACTCTCTATTCCAGAGTCCAGTATATTTATCAAAACAAATCAGATTTTCTGCCCAACAATTCTTTTCCTTGCTATACAGACTACAAGGAGTTACTCCGGAATGTGTACTAGCCATTAAATGTGTCTACCTGGGACATACAAGAACAATATATTACTGATTTATAATGTCCTATGACATGCTTGGTCTATGAAAAGTAGTATAAAAAATCAAACCTTTTTCTAATCTACTTCAACATTCCATTCTGTATAAAATAATCATAAACAACCCTCTCTGAAGGCCACTTTCCCTCAAGGTAGTTTGACAAACAATGATTCTATAGCAACGACAGGAAAGCACTGATCATTTTATGAGCCCTGCCTTTATTTTTCTAGGCAGCTATATTGTGCTAAATCCTTGGTGCCTCAAGCAGCTCCCTGTCAGCTAGAAACCAATAATTCCAACCTGATGCTGTACAAATGTTATCAGAAAAGTCCTGTCACTCCACTTCTCCTAAGTACCTACCTTGGTTAGTTAGCAAAGGTCATCGATTTAAAATAAATAAATAAAGGGAAATGAAGCACTAATGCGGTGATCGAATCCAGCGAAGAGGGATTACCTAAGCAAAACCCTTATTGAGGAAAGGGCTTGCTCAGCTCTGGCTTACAGTGAACTCACATTTCCACTTGTCACTCTGTCAGCCTTCCTTATTATTGTCACTGCAGTTATCAGCAGGGTCCCTGCCTTTCTATCTTATCTCTTACCTCCCTCTCCTGGTCCTTATCCATTTGGAAGCACTACCTATGAGCTCTAGCCCTTGAGTGGACTGAGTGGTTGCTTTTCTGAAACTAGCTAGATAAATCAGGACAGAACAGGAGCCCTTTGCCTTGTTCAGCTGGGAGGAAACTCTAAGAAACTGGACTCCCTTTTCCCAGGTTATTTGAAATTCCTGGTGTTATCAAAGGGGCCACTTGCAGACACAGAAACAAAATTGTCAAAATATTGCAAAAACAAACACAGACTGATATGTTTTGTTGCTAATAAACCTTAAATTCACCTTTCAAGCAATGGGGGCTTTCCTAGGCAATAAGGGAAGTAGAACGGATTGTCATTATAAGGCACTGAACTTCAAGATAAATAGCTCTTTCATTGTCTGATTTAGTATATATATATATATATATATATATATATATATATATATATTTGCTTCTGTGCTTGTAAAAAAAAATGAAAACAAAACTGTTTGTATGTTTAGAAAGTTTCAAGATGGCCACTGTCATCTAAATTAGAATTCTGGCTTGTTGCCAGTGTGCAAAGAACCCCCAGCCCTTTCTTTAATAACAATAATAACAAATGCAAACCTAAAACGGTTTTGGTCTTGAGTTTGCATTCCATCCATCTTCTTTGAAATGTTAAAACATCTGGTTGTAAGGGGGAAAAAAATCAACTTCAACATGTTTGGAGAGAAAAAAAGCTGCCCACAAAATAAATCAGGGTCAAGTGTTGTTATTTCACGGGTAATTATAAAGCAGTCCAATTTATTAGTAGATCTTGCATCATGTGTGCTTATAGCCACAGCCGTTGCAATTGTTCTTAGACTCTCCTTGAGAAGTGCCTAAATTATAGGGTTTAGGAAAATAGGGGGCTAACAATCGTAGCAAAGAACACCGTGTGGTCTCCTCATACCTTAATTCCTTTGGTTTTCTATCTTGTGAGTGAAATTTTGTCTTCCTTTCGTTTATTTTCCCAATTAATTCATGAATTTTTACCAAAAGTCACTTGGAAACAAAAAGACGCCCACAGTAAATTACTGAAAAGAAAATGCTTGCTAGTTTAATTGAAGAGCAGATGGTTGGCTCAAAGGGTCTTCTTACTGTGTTTCAATAGCACAGCGAGGGAGAGGGAGACAGGTTGCAGTGGCCCTGTTAAGCTAACACAAACAACTTGGAAGAAGATGCAGCCCAGCGTTCTGAGAAAGCCAAGTACCCTGAGACTTTAATTACAGTTCAGGAAGGCTCCTCAGCCTCTCTTTTCAGGCAAAAGGGCTACGAGGGATCTTTAAACACATCTTCAGGAAAATGTAGACCCAGGATGGGGTGAAAACATTTCAGATAAGGCAATATCGAGATTGAAAACAAAGTAAATTTCACTTTTCTCTAAGGAAACTCTGTGCTAATTCATAGCAGACTTGCATGTCAGTGAATGTTCCCTCAGTTCCTGAATATGTGGTTGCTTCTCCAAAGAACCTGAAATCTCAGTTTGTATAGCAAATGAAAGGGTCCACTTTCTAGCTCTCTAAGGTATGTGTTTCTTTTGCTTTTTCTTTTCACAGGTTCATGCAGAGTAAGTATTAAAGGCAACCTGATACTTAGATAAGAATTAGTCTAATTATGAAATTCAGCAATTAGATTAGGAAATCATGTATCATGGTTTCTCTTTGGGGAAGGTATATGTATTAATAAATTGTTTAAACTTTTCTCTCTCTGTGAAATAAGTTAGAGTATCAAACACAACTTATTCCTTCTATAACTTAAAAAGTAACAGTGTAGTGTATTCTACTGATAATAAATTGTCTAAACCATTTTTTAAAAATCCAGAAGTGGGGGGAGCATGGTGGACATACCTCTAATCTCCAGGACAGGAGGATCACAGATTTGAGCAATTTAGTAGCTTAGTAAGACTTTTAGCACCTAGTGAGACCCCATTTTAAAATAAAGAGCTGGGGATGTAGACCGAAGATAGAATGCCTCTGTGTTCAATCCCCACTAACACACATTAACACACACAGACACACACACACACACATACACACACACACACACACACGTGCATACACACACACACGAAGTGGATAAAATCTGGAAAAATAACTACAGTGTTTTTAAATTAGAAATGCTGATGTTTTAACTTATTAGTGTGGTACTTGATCATAAACCATATCCTACGTATTTTTAACCTACAATTCTGATGAACTTGGCTATCTGAGTTCCTACATTGCCAAAATTTATACACTGTGATTAGGAGAGAAAAACTGCTTGAGACAGAAATGTTGATAGAAAAAAGAAGTTATAGTTGAAAACAAGAAAACATCTCAGAGAAGTTGAAAGCATTGTAACTCGGATGTATTTAATAATGTGGGATAAGTTGGATCTGTTTAATGTAGAATCACTATTACACATAGTAAGGCTGTTGTTTATCAAACTTCCTTGATGGTAAGGATCACCTGATAGGCTTATTAAAACTTAGCTTTTCTAGTTCTTCTCTGGAAGGTTTGAATTGAGTGTGTCTGAGATAAGTAAGACCAAGAAGTCTGTACTTGATGGTGTAGACCATTCTTAAAAATATTTGTGAGATACAGCCCCAGAAATAAAGGGCTTATTAAGAATTTAATATTATTATTATTATTATTATTATTATTATTATTATTATTTTTGGTGGTACTGGGGTTCCTGGAAGCCCTTCTATCTTGGGCTACACTCCCAGACCTATTTTTATATTTTTATTTGGAAACAGGGTCTCCTAAGCCAGCACAGGGCTGGCTTCGAACCTGTGTGATCCTCCTGTCTCTGCCTCCCAAGCGCGGGGATTACAAGCGTGCACCACCATGCCCGGCATGAATTTAATATTTGATGTGCAGGTTATAGGCCTAAGACATAAGTAGAGGCTAGATCATGAGCCTCATTTTTTATTGAAGATAAAAAGGATGGTTTATCCATATCATTTGAATATTTCTACTAATAATAGGATATTTTAAAATAGAGGTCTTGATAGGTAAAGATTCATTTTGTTGATCATTCCTTGATAAATTGGTTATTGAGACTGAATAGTGTGTTGTTATGGTTTGAATTTAGAATATTCCTCTAGACCTCAAGAAGACAAGACAGCCATGTTGGAGGTGGGGTGTGGTTGCTGAGGTAGGATCCCCGGAGGTATGGTTTTGGGAATTATGTGTGATCCCTCGTGTCCTTGCTGTCTCTCTTATTTCTGGTCTCCATACTGTGGAACTAGACTCCTTGTCCTCTGCTCTCTGGGCCAATGCCTTGAGCTCTAGGCTCCACTTGGCTCACAATGGACTGAATTCCTGAAATCTCTATAAGTATGAGCAAATATTTTTGCCTCAGGTTTTTTGACTTATAGTAGTGAGAATGCTGACTGAATCATTCTCAACGAAGACAAATATTTGAGATTGTGAATGACATGAATTAAATTTGAACTCCTTGTAGGTAGCATTCTTTATTATTGTCACCATCGAGCAGGGAGCAAACAACTGTAACCAATGTTTTCGGTTATTATTTTATTAGATTCTCATACATATTTGTTGACTAGATAGAAATAACTCACAAATTAATGATCTAGGAGATTTCACAACTGTATTTTTTTTCTGTGTTTTTTAATGTGGTGCTAGGATCAAACATTAAGCCTCATGCATGTTAAGTATGTGCCCTATGATTGAGCTACATCTCCAGTCCTACAATTGCATTTTAATTCAGAATGTTAGATATTATTAAGAACATCAACACATGTGTGAAATAGCAAATGTTTCTGTGTTATATTATTTCTCAAAATTTATTAAGCCATTTCTCTCATAGCATTCTAGAGGAGGCCGAATTTCAAGTGGTAATGATCTTTATTCATATGATTATGAAATTACTAAAAAGCTTTTGTAGAGTTGTCCCTCTCCTATAATGAAGATTTTAGCACCTAATTATTGACTTTAAATCCCAAATCTCACTGTCCTGTATGCATGCATGCATGTGTGCATACGTGTATGTGTGTCTGTGTGTCTGTGGGTGTCTGTGTATATTGCCAGGGATTGAACCCAGGGGCATTCAAGTTCTAAACTAAACCCCAACCCTACTATGTTTTGTATTTGGAAATAGGTTCTCACTAAGTTCCTCAGGGTCATGCTAAGTTGCTGAGACTGGCTTCAAACTTATGATCCTCCTGTCTCAGTTCCCAAGTATTAGAATTATAGGGCTGTACCACCACACCTGGCTACCTTCTAGGGAGTTTACTATCCACTTAGATGACTTGTCTATTTAAAAACCCAATCATTAAATTCCTTATTTTGTTAACAGTGTGACCTTTATCTTTAAGCCACTTTAGCTATCATTTCCCATTGTCACATTTGGGGTTTGTTATAACTCAAACTTCTTCCAAAGTATTGAATTCAATCATCCTACCCCATTATATCTTAAATTTTATTCCCTCTGTTCCCCACTCATTTTTTTCTAACAACAGATGAAAACACTTCTGGTGTTTTCCCTTTTCTATTCTACTTATCTTTCTGAACAAGTTTGCTTTGGTTTTCACATCTTTACCAGTACAACTTAGATGCCCTGTCAATACCTTTAACTGTTTTCCCCCCTTATTCTTCTATAATATTTTTTCTCAAAAACTTCAATACTGAATAAATCTAACTGAGCCAATCCTGGATCAATAGAGTTTTGTGGTGTGTGAAAATCAAATAAACTTAAAAATAAGTACAACTATATACTCATGCTCACCAAATCAGCTCGTCCCCCCACAGGGCCCAACAACTCTACTAGAAACATTAGTGGTTCCCTCTACTGCTCTCCACAGTGGTGCTTTTCAACACTTCTATATGATTTTTGATCCTCAGATTTTCCCCTCTCCCCCAGTCTCAACTGATAATCTTGTTTGTAACTTCAAAGAGAAGATATAAGGCATCAAAAAGAAACTGTCAGCTATGTGCCATGTTTCAATTGTGCTAATATTTCTGTCTCAGTCAACAATCTCCCTTCTGTTATCCAAAGCAACTGACCACACAATTTAGAGAAAGGAAGACTAATTTGCTCACAGTTTTTGGAAATGTGGGGATCAATTGATGTGAGGCTGGTAGTTTCAGAGCTCAGGGCACAGTGGCAGGAAGGAGAGAGAAGGAAAGAACAAGGGATCTGATCTCATAGCATAGAAGCCCAAAGAAAACGAGAAAGCAAACGTAGAGATTTAAAGACACAAGAACAATCCCTAAGGCCATATGCCCGGAGCTCACCTTCTCCAGCCCCATACCACCTGCTTCGGTTACCACCCAGATAAATCTATTTATCTACTGATGAGATTATAGCCTTTTTGGCTTAATTACACCAACTCCTAACATTAATACATGAGCTCTTCAGGGGACAGTCTGTATGGCTCTATAACAACATCTCTCTGTCTAGGATAGTCCTCTACCTTTGGTCTGGGATATCATTCTCCTCTCAGGAATCCCATTTTTCTCTTTCACTTCAATCTCTCCTTATTGATATGTCTTCATAGTTCATATATTTCTCATACTGAAAACACTATATTCAAACCTTCTCTTCTCCTTGTATCTCCTTCACCTTGTTATACATCTCACCTCTGATTGATGGGTAAAGTTATTTAATGAGTTGCACTGTGTTTATATCTTTTTTCTTAGACTTGGACCTCAATAGCCTGGCTTCTGCTTTGAGTACTCTGCTCAATCTGTTCTTGCCAAGTTCAGAGATATATGTTTTTACTATTAAATATAATGAATAGTTCTTAATGTCAATTTTTACTATATTTTTCAGAAATATTGAACATTATAGACTATAAATTCTTCTGAAGTATTCTCTTTTCCTGGTTTTTGAAACCTCATATGCTTTCTTTTTTATTACTTCTGTTATATTTTTTTGAAGGTTCTTTCAACTACCAGTTAAATGTTGGCTTCCTCTGGTCCTTTGCTTTTCTTAGTTAATGCACTCATTTAATGCTTCAGTTTCTATAGCATCTCTCTGACGCTTATTGCATGCTATTGATCCCTCTATCTCTAGATAGCTTTAAGCCTACACACCAGTTTTCTTCTGAGAGCCACCCACAGCCAGAATTTTTATCCACATCCCAGTCATGCCTGACTTGGATCACTGAAACAGTTTCTTAATAGCCTTTTAGCCTCCAGTCTTGGCCATCCCTCACCTATAATCCAATCAAGATGATGTAAAGCTGGTTTTTAGTTCTTACTGGCAAACATCCAGATGTTTCCCATGGCATTGGAGGTAACAGGCTATAGATTGCAAAGGCCCTTTGCTATCTCATCCCAAATCCAATCTCATTCAAGGTTGAATGTTCATGCAGATTTTTCAGCAGATCCATGCTTTAGGGATATTAAAAATATTTACTTTTCTTGATTGAACTGGGCCCCAGGTAACCTCTAGGTCACTGTATCTGCATTTTCTCACTCTGGAGTGTTTTCCAACCTCTACTTCCAAACCCACACTCTCCAAAATGTTTTTTCCTTCAGGAAGTCTTCCCATCACTCTACTTAGGCTAGGTGATTATGCTTTGTTTTCCCATGACAACTTAAACTTTCTCCCTTGTAGCAGTGATTATTCCCATTTGTACTCTCCATTAAACCAAAGCCTTCTTAAGAAGAGGAGTTATGGCTGGGCATGGTAGCACTTGCCTGTAATCTGAGTACTTGGAAGGCAGAGGCAGGAGGATATTAGGTTCAAAACCAGCATCAGCAATTTAGTGAGATCTTCAATAATTTAGTGAGACCTTGTTTCATAATAAAATAAAATAGGGCTGGAATTATAGTGTGGAAGCCGAATGTCTCTTGGTTCAATCCTCAGAACTCATTCTCCCTTCTCACCGAAAGGAAAAGAGACTATGTATTTTGAACATAATCATTATCAACACTGTATGGTCCCTGGGACAAAATGCATGCTCAAGCCGGGCGTGGTGGCGCACGCTTGTAATCCCCGCGCCTGGGAGGCAGAAACAGGAGGATCGCGCAGGTTCGAAGCCAGCCGCGTGCGCTGGCTTAGGAGACCCTGTTTCCAAATAAAAAAAATGTAAAAATAGGTCTGGGAGTGTAGCCCAGAGGTAGAAGGGCTTCCAGGAACCCCAGTACCACCAAAAAAAACAACAACAACAACAACAAAAAAAAAACAAACAGAACAAAACAAAAACAAAATACATGCTCAAGTGGATAAATATCCTTCAGATATATGAAGCTCTGTATAAGCCTGCAGGAAAGAATGGGAAGACATAGATGTAAAAGTTTTTAAGATGATATTCTTACAAACACAGTCATTAGAAAAAGAATATTTATTTCCTGAGTTTTTTGGCCAGAGACAATTTTTCATAAGGCTTCATTAGAAAAATAAAATCACACAAAGACTCAGGGCAGCTGGGCATGGTGACACATGCCTGTAATCCAAGTACCTGTGAGGCTGAGACAGAAGGTTAGAGGCTAGGCTCAGCAACTTAGTGAGACCTTCAGCACTCAGAAAGATCCTGTTTCAAAATGAAGAAGGACTGGGGGTAGCTCAAAGGTAAAGCATTTCCAATACCAAAATGGGGGAGGAGAGAGAGAGAGAGAGACAGACAGACAGACACTAATTGAGAATTCAGGGCAAATTCATTGTAGTGTTTGGTCTTCTATTTACCTGGGGTCCATTAACAGAATGTAGCATTATTTGACATATAAAGATAAAAGCAGAGTGCTGAATTTAGTTCTCTTTCCACTGCACCTCCACCCACATGACCAGGGCACCAGACTACTAGCTCAAAGCTTATTACTTTGTAGTAGGTATGTGCTGGTGAGGTAAATCTGCTAGGATAGCATAGCAACTCCTTTCAAAGTGACATTTTAATTATGTTATATATTTTTTTTTGTTTTTCACATATTTTTTCTTGATGAGATAATGTGTAAACATAGCTGCATCTTACTAATATAAAGCATAAGACAGTATTAGAAAATTCAAGGAAGTTTTTGTTTTTTTTTTTCTGCTGGTCTTGGATGACACTATTCTTTAGTTCCCTTTTCTCTAACTGCACTAAATTACAACATTTCTCCAACTTCAAATACTCTGATCAAACCTCTCTCTATACCTTTCAATTTCTTCCTTCCAAGGGGGAGGGCGGAACATGTGCTTGAAAAGGCTTTATCCCTAACGCAATCCATGTGACCTCCTTGTCTTCTCAAACAGTTTCTGGTGGGAATGCTAGTGATTTCCAGGATCACATGTAATTTCCTGCTGAGCTGTTTAGCATGTGCAAATTACCATTTGACCTCCATAGTGACATATTTGTCATAGCAATTTTCACTTCTGGTGAAACGAGTTAAAAACTGCCTCAGTAAAAGTGATTTTAAGCAGTAATTCTTCATACAAAACCTTTCACATGGATCTGCCATCATGTGTTTTGCTGATTGATACCTGGGCTTCAGATATTTCTTTTCATGTTGTTTTTAATAAGAAGCACAATATTTCCATAACTCATATTTGGAATGGTTCCTGGTTTTGGAAGCAGATTATTAAAGCTGAGCATATGGAGGTCTTAAAGTAGAACCTTATGGGGGAAAACAGTTGATCAAGTCTATTTTGCAGCATTGAAAAATTAAATGCATGCAAAATCTTGGTGAAGGAAGGTTTATTCTTTATAACTTCCTAAAGGCCCAAATTAGCAAACTATCTGGTTAGATAAATCAAGAAGAACAGTGAAAACTCTTTTCTTTTGCTATATTTTTTTAAAGATAGTTTCTTCGCCTACATTAATTTTTCTGCTTCTTATTTTATTCCTTAGAGCTGTCAATGGACTTTTGATAGAAAACCATAAAGACGAAGTTGAATTTCCAAAGATTGATTTTACAGATGAAATATTAGAGGAAAAGGTGAGGCTAATTCTAACTAAATAAAGTGATAAAACCAGAATCTGATAGGAAGAACTTGTTTCTTGCATGCCAAAAATTTTAGCACCAGCTCATGGTTTGCTCTTCGTTTACACTTTGTAGCATTGGTATGTTCACCTGTCTCTTCCATGGACTTTCCATTTTCTCGGAGGAATGAAAAAAATTTTATACATTCTAAAGTTGTATATTAATCCCATTTATTTCTTCACCAAAATTTCCCCAAGTACTACCTGCCAGTATTCTTGCTATGCTTTTGATATCCAATAAGACATTATTAACTAAACAACTATAGTAACCTAAGAAAAGAAAGACAATAAAATATTGCAACACTATATGAGATGTACTCCTGGGAGTAGATTTAAGGTGCAGTGGGAATGCTGAACTAATTTGGCATTCAGTAGATATATACTGGCAGGAAGAAAAAAAGCATCTGCAAAACCAGGAGGTATTAAATGTACTCTTAAGAGAATTGTGCTGAGTTTGATATGGTCAGCATTCAGGATACCTGTGGGTAGTGGCAAGTGATGATTCTGATAAGCAAAACCTTTTCTTATAACCAGTAGGAAGCTGTTCATCATTTTAAGCATGGAAGTCTTACAATCAGATTTGCTCCTGGAAAGATGCTTCTAGGAGCAACATGCTTCTGAAAAAGGTACAAATCACATCAAGACACCTTTGAGGAGCCTGTGGCATCCATGAATGACCTGCGCTTTGAATTCTAGCCACACACTGAGATGGAAAGTTGGAATAAATTTGACAGATGTTTTTAAGGATAGAATGACTGACTAGATTTAATGAACCTTGAATGTGAAGAAAAAAAAAGGGAAAATTAGAGATGGTTTTGGGACCAAGAGTGAGGTACCTGGACATATATATCTTGGTGCTTTTAGGGGAGGACTTTGAAGGAAATTAACATCTGGAAAAGAGAATAAAATGAGTTTGGTTTTGAATTTGCTGATTTGAAGGAGCCAGTAGGGCGATCTGTAGAGACACATCCAGTAAAGTATTAAAATTATAGGCTTTAGATCAAAGAGAGATACAGTCTGGGGGATAGATTGCAGGTAATCACCATGTGGTAAGGACAGTTAGGAAAATTAGAATACCATAGGTGTTAAGAAGGCAGTTGGACTTGATATTGGATGTTCCCATTTTCATTCATGTGATACTTGGATGAAAGAATTGTGTTGCATTCATTTGTCAGGAGGAAGATTATGGCTGGTAAATGTTAAAAAGCTATAATGTAATAGTTATTTTAGAAGAATTACTAAAAATATCCATGACATCAAAACCACAGAGTTAAAGAAGCTATTTCAAAAAGACTTCTTAGAAGCATCTCTATTGGAATATCTTACCTCACAGAGAATTTGCATAGAGTAAAACAAGGATCTTATACTGAGGAATCCCACCACTTAAGAGGCAAGGAAATGAAGAAGAGTAAAAAAAAATAGAGGAAAGGAAGACAGAGCCAGAGATGTCAAGGAAGAGTCAAAAATGTAAAATAATGAAAGTTAAAAAATGGAGATTATGTTGGGAGAGTCAGTTGGTGAGGATTTGGCATCTAGAAGGTTAGCTATAGGAGATTTCTACTATAGCTATATTTTTCCTATAGAAATCTCCTTGGGAGATTTCTCCCAAGACCCCAGGGAATAACTGAAACTACAGGTTGTACTGAACTCTATTAGTCTACATTTTTCTAGACATACAAACCTACCATAAAGTTTATGTTAGGAATAGTAAGAGATTAGCGTAATTCACCATAAATTTTAGCAAGCTTAGCATGTAATTTTTTCCTTTCCTTATTAATTTGAAAACTTTTGACAATTTACTTAAAGGAAGCACACTGCAGGCTCTCTTTGATGTATCTGAGTTGCCAGCATCACTATCTTTGTATTTTGGAGACAATATAAGCCCCTCAAAAGGTTACCTGAAGTATGATACTGTGACAGTCAATCTGATAACTGAGATGGATACTAAATGACTATGAGGGGGGTCATGAATAGAATGTGGATACTGTGGAGAATGTGATAATTCATATTCCAGGTGGGTTGAAGTGGGACTGTGTAAGATTGACTCATACTACTCAAAACAGCATGCAATTTAAAAACTCATGATTTGTTTACTTCAAAAATCTCCTATCTAATATTTTTGGACAGTGTAGTTGAAGCCCCCAAAAGCTAAGCCAGGAGTAAAGGGAGAACTGTGTTGCTGATTTTGTGTTACTGGTGAATGTCAAATCCCAAGTCAAAGGATAATAGCATATAGAAACAAAAGTGAGAATGATATTCATAAGCTTGTCCTGAAAACAAGGGAAAGAATAGCAATTATTTAAAAATAGATTTCCATAAAGACGAGGATTTGAGTTATTTCAGGGGGGGTGCATTGATGGGAGATAGGTTATATGAAAATATTTGTGTTGGAAGGAAAGGAGACAGTAGAAAGGGAGTTTGAGTGTTCGGAACAAAGATGATTCTTTTTAAGGCAGGAGAAAATGTGGTTATTATTCTAGGAGAGGGATTCATCTCAGTGGGAAGGAACCTGATCTTTCCCTCTGAGTCTGAAAAGTTTAGTAAAGTAGAGGCACCAAACCAGGTTAAGTTGATGTGTGTGTGTGTGTGTGTGTGTGTGTGTGTGTGTGTGTGTGTGTACAGGAACACACTGAGGAAACTGAATTTCATAGAAGATGGCTGCTGTTTACTCAGTGAAGCCTGAGTTATTGATTGAAGTGAAGAGGTAATTGTGAGCAGCAGCAGGAAAATAACGTGGGTCAATGATTTGAAGACTGTCCCTGAAGTGTCTAAGCAAAATCTGATTAAGAGAAATGAAAACATGGGTCAATGCTGAAAACAATGCAATATTTTAATTTATATGAGGCTGATCTGAGATGTGAGGGAATGGAGGAGACGGTGCTAGTGTAGATCCACTGATGGATGTGTTTAAATGTGGGAGGGTCTGTGAAGAGACAGCATAGAGACACTTAACCTCAGGAGCCTGTCAGCCTGTGTGTTTCTAGAGGCAGGTGGGGTGAGAGAGGAGTGAGGGGCCAAGGCTATGGGTGAGACCAGAGACACTTTTGAATAGCTACACTGGAGGTTGGAAAAGGATTCATTAGCAATATGTAAATGACTGTAGAATTAGGATGCTAAAACGCTTCAGATTGGAAAGCACAAATGTGTAATGCCACCAATCTGTGTGTGTGTGTGTGCATGTGTGTGTGTGTTAAAGATGATAAGCAGCTCTTTGTAGAAGTGGAGAAGGGGTTGGTGGTTTTAAGGTGTCTAAGATAGGAGAATAGGGTAAGGTGTAAAGGGTGTGGTGAAGAAGAAAAAAGTTTAGGAGTTTAACATATTAAAACACAAGGCTGAAGATAATTAAATATTCGTCGTAAATCTTAACCTTTGAGAAGCCATTGCATTTAGTAAAATTTAGAGGAATTTTAAAACTTCGTGATTTGTAGCTTAATTATCCTTGAGAATTGTGATCATGTGTTTTTATTTTCACTAAAGTGCCTAAAAGAGTCACATGAGAAGGGCAGATGATTACTGTTGTTTTTCGAACAAATACAATCCCCAAATGATTCCTGCTGTCTAATTATATGCTAAGAAGAAACAATGAAAATAGGATTGTATACGGTGATCATTTTACATTTTTATTTCTTTGCTTTTTCTCATAAACAGAGTTGATAGGGATGAGTTTATGGAAAACCAATGGCATGGTTGGATGGCTTTGGGAAAGGAGTTTATCTGGGGCCTCGGAGATTGTCTATAAAGTGGGGGTGGGAGGAGGAGAGTCAGAGCCCAAGCACATCTGGGGTTGAAATCTTTAGACAAAACAAGATACTACACCAGAAGTTAGGCTGAATATGTCCTCCTATAGCACGGAGGATCTTTTTTTAAAAAATAAAAGTAATGGGCTGGAAATTTGAAGAAGAGGAAAAGGGATGAGGGATACCAAGTCTGATGCTAAGAAAGATGAGCTAGTATTTTGCAATGCCCCACTACCACACAGGTACTGGGAATTGAACCCAGGGACATTCTACCACTGAGCTACACCCTGAGCCCTTAAAGCATTTTTAAAAAAATCTTAAGTAGGGTCTTGCTACATTGTTGAAGGTCTCATTAACTTGCTGAAGTTGGCCTCAAACCTGTGATCCTTCTGTTTATGCCTTTCAAGTACTGGAATTAGAGGGGTGTTCCACCATGCCAGTTCTTTTTGATAACCAAATGAGACTACAATCTCGAGAATGAATATGAAGCAGAAATTAGTTCTTCAGAACAAGATACACTTTGATATTTCACATGGGACACTCATATATAGACCTTTCCTAGAATTCTGTAATCATGTAAATATCTGCTAAATATTACATGATTACCGCTTTTATCTAAAAATAATAATTACTTTTGAATTTGGAGACCAAATATTATACTACTGGCTTGTTAGACTCATATAGTAAACAGAGATGACAAGTCAATAATGACTTTATTAGGAATAAATAAATTATTATTCATTATTGACTTTACTCCTAACTCCCGTTTACTTGATTCTTAACAAGGCCCACTCTACTTATTAAACTAGACAAAATTTTTATCTTAGGACTAGGTTATGCCACAAACAAAGATGGGATATCTTATGTTGTTTCCTTTAAACACTGTTAAATTGAAAGTGTGATCTTGATTCTAGTTTATGCCTTGTGGAGCAACTCCCCTTTTCTGGACTTCCCAGAACCTTCTCTCCACTAACTTGACCTCTGTTGTTGTTCAAAACTGGAATGTCTCTCAAAGATTCACATGTACAAGACTCAGCCCTGAGTGTAACAGTGCTCAGAAGTGGGGCCTTTGGATCATGAGGGCTCTGTCCTCATCAAAGGTAACCCACTGCTGGATTCATGATTTGATGACATGATGGGGGTTGGAAGCTGTAGGAGGTGGGATGTAGCAGAAGGAAGCATGCCTTGGAAGGGTGTATCTTATCCTCAGCACCTGCCTGGCGTGGCGCGTTCTCTCTCTCTCTCTCTCTCTCTCTCTCTCTCTCTCTCTCTCTCTCTCTCTCTCTCTCCTTTCCAGCTGCCATGAAATGATCAACTTTCCTTCACCATTTCTTTCAGCCATGATCTTTCAGTCTTGTTCCAGGCCCTAAGCAATGACATGGGCTAAGTATGGACTCACCTCTGAAACTGTGAGCCAAAATAAACCTTTCCTCCTCTAAGTATTTTTCTCAGGTATTTTGTCACAACAACAAAAATCTGATGAACATAACTGCCAATCTCCAGAAAGGCACTGGTCTAATTCTCCTGTAGTGAATAACAGATTAAGGAGTGGCAGAGAAGAAACCACACGATACATTGCCTCTAATTAAGGCTGCTTTTTTTTTACATGTGCTAGAAAAGAAAAGACACATGGTATGTTTTAAGAGATTATGTTTCTGAGTCAAGGGTAATCCTTTTTTAAAAAGAAATTATTAAAATAAAAGTAGAATTTGATGTGAAGGATTTGTCATTATTTAGGTATGTACCTATAACCATGCGTTTTCTATAATAGAATCTTTGAAGAATGTTTCTGAATTACATGGTCAGTTAAGCTCCAAAGTCTCTAAAGCTTGGGCAAATTTTAATTGTAAATTTATAACTCAGAAAATTAACCACATGTATACTTATTTTTCTTCTGCTACACTGTGGAGCAGTCTAGTTTTCCTTTAAGTTCTGTGGAACTTAATGTTGAATGGATGCAGACTTTTTACAGCATTAGTTGATAACTTAGTGATCAAATATAGTTTATTTCAAGCTTTGTAATTAATTTTTTTGAGATTTAAAAATAAGTTACTTGCAATCTAATGAATTTGATGAGCACATGAAAGCATAGTTTTGTATAAAATGACTTTGTTTTCAGTTGAACTTTGGACTTTACCATTTATAAATGTTGTAAGAGTAATTAATTGGTTATGATCAAAGTTTTTATAATCCAGAGGAGTGGAACTTGCGGTCTGTGTACAGTTGATGACGTGAGGTCAACATCAAGATTCACCTCTTCTCACACTTTCTTTCTTTTTTTTTTTTTTGGTGGTACTGGGGTTCCTGGAAGCCCTTCTACCTCCGGGCTACACTCCCAGACCTATTTTTACATTTTATTTCGAAACAGGGTCTCCTAAGCCAGCGCACGCGGCTGGCTTCGAACCTGCGCGATCCTCCTGTCTCTGCCTCCCAAGCGCGGGGATTACAAGCGTGCGCCACCACGCCCGGCTTCTCTTCTCACACTTTCAATGCATTTACAAAGAAATGACTATGTGCCAACACGGGCATGTAAGATTTAGAGATTTTATGAAAAAATGATATTTTAAAAGGAATTTTGGTAAACTTTGAAAGAAAAAAAAAAAGGCTTTATAATTGAAAACAAACCAACAACACAGACAGGACTCACAATAGCAAAATGAAGACATATACTGTATGGCAAAATAAAACCAGAAGAAAAATATTTGATTAGAACACAGTATGAAGAACAAACCCTTGCAAAATTAGGCCCTTAGTGAGCAGTGGGTGCATTTCTTTCACTTTTCATGTCCTAAAGGCATGGCTAAGATAAATGTGGCTAGGTCTCTCTGGCTCTTCTTACTAGTTGAGTGACTAGAGAAATTACAAGAAAGACAGAATTGGGAGAGGAGGATTATAATGAGAATGATTATATCAAAAGAGCAAGAAAACATCTTCAGGAGCAAAAGAAAAAAGTAAAGTCTTACCATTTTGTTAGGTGTTTACTTCAAGCTGCTTTGTTATTTCTACATATGCTTTATTGTAATTATATGTATCGACAAAGATAATGTGTCTAACAGAATGCTTTTAATGCTGTGAAAGTATATTTTATTATATCTTCATCTTCCGTTTTTATTATATTAACTAGTATCAATAAAATGAATGTATGACGGTTTTATTTTGAAAAACTTTATAATGTGTGAGTCATTACTAATATGTAGAGACTTCTCCTAAATTGAATAGCCTAACAAGCTTAAACTACCTTTTGCTAACCTTCTTACATATTAAATAATTTACCTTTACCTGGTTTTAATACTTTGTGACTTTTAATGATAACTGATTCTGTAATCTAGTTTTCATCCTCCATTTCTTATGTTCAGCAATCTGATCCTTACCTCTGGAAATATTTGCAATGATATATATGTATATTAAATAAGCACTAACAAAAAGAAAATATTCTATGATAATTAAAAAAAACGTTTTAGTGTGGTAAATTTATGTAACCTACAACGTACGATTTTAGCCATTTGAATTTTACAGTTCTGTGGCATTAAATACATTCATTTTGTCATGTGCTCATCTCCATCATGTATATCCAGGACTTTTTCTTCTCCAATGGAAACTTTATTCTCATTAAAACAATTCCACTCCCTTTTCTCTTGGCAACTATAATTCTACGTTGACTCTATAAATTTGACTACCCTATGTATTTCATACAATTGGTTTTTTTTAAGATTTAAAGAAGTTTATTAAAAAGATAGAAATACAGAAAATAGAAATACAGCCCCATGCCAAGATGGCATGAGGAGATGACTCGAATGAGTACACCAAAGGGCTTACACGTGGACTTGGCCTTTTATATCCATGGCCTCCATCTTGTTTGCGTGACTCTGACGTAGTGAATGTCCCTGTAAGGTACCTCTCCTAGCAAGGTGTGGTGAGGTGTCTCCTTTCATGGAGGGTAAGGTCAAACTCTGCCCCATCCTCCCTAGCTCCTCGTGTAGATTTCATACAATTGTAATCTTACGCAATTTTTTGTGATGGCTGATTTTACTTAGCATAATGTGTCTAAGGTTCATTCATGTTATAGCAAGCATTAACTTTGCCTTCTTTTTTGGATTGAATAATATTTTGTTGTATGTATAAACCACATTTTAATTTTCCATTCATCAGTCAACAGATACCTGGGTTGCTTCCTTCTTTTATCTATTGCTATGAGCAGGAGTGCACTAAGAACTGTGTGACTCCTGTTTTTATTTCAACTTTATATGCCCAGAAAAAGAATTTCTGGATTATAATTGTGTTTTGATCTTAGAATCTTCTACAGGAGCTCCGCCATTTTATATTCCCACCAGCAATATAGAAGAATTTAATTTCTCTACTTTTTGAAAATATTTTTATATTGGCCTTCCTAATAGGTGTGCAGTGGTACCTCATGCAGTTTTGATTTGCATTTCTCTAAGAATTAGTAATGTTGAGGATATATTAATGTGCTTATTGACCATTTGTAGATTTTCTGTGGATAGATGTCTATTCAAGTGCTTAGCCTATTTTTAAACTGGGTTACACATTTTCATTACTGTAGGAATTCTTTATATAGTCTAGATATGCATTCCTTTTCTGATATATGACTGTATCCCATTCCACAGATTGCCTTTTAACTCTGGTGGTAGACTCTTTAGATACATAAAAGTTGTTTTATTTTTAAATTTTGATGGATTTCATTTTTATCATTTGTTTCCTGTGATTTTATTGTCATTTTCCAAAAGTGACTTCCAAATCAAATGTCATGAAACATTCCCCTTATATAATTTGAGAGCTTTATAGTTTTACATGTAGATCTTTGACCCATTTTAAGTTAATTTCACATATGATATACGGCCAAAATTCTGACCTTGATATTGTATATATATTCATTTTATGTGTGAGTGTATCTCGTTTTCATGAAATCTTTCTTCTTTCTTTCTTTCTTTCTTTCTTTCTTTCTTTCTTTCTTCTTTCTTTGACTACCCTTTGTATTTTATAGAAGTATAATTTTACACCATTATTTTGTGATAGCTGATTTTACTTAGCATAATGTGTTTAAGGTTCATCCATGTTATAGCAAGCATTAGCTTTGCCTTATTTTTAGGACTGAATAATATTCTATTGTATGTATAAACCACATTTTAGTTTTCCATTCATCAGCAATAGATAATTGGGTTGGTTCTCAAGCAATCAATTCCTTCCTTCCTCCCTCCCTCCCTCCCCACCCTCCCCACCCTTTCTTTCTTTCTTTCTTCCTTCCTTCCTTCCTTCCTTCCTTCCTTCCTTTCTTTCTTTCTTTCTTTCTTTCTTTCTTTCTTTCACAGTACTGTGGAATCAACCCAAGGACATTCTAATTCTTTTTTTTTTTGGTGGTATTGGGGTTCCTGGAAGCCCTTCTACCTCCGGGCTACACTCCCAGACCTATTTTTACATTTTTTTATTTGGAAACAGGGTCTCCTAAGCCAGCGCGCACGGCTGGCTTCGAACCTGAGCGATCCTCCTGTCTCTGCCTCCCAAGTGCGGGGATTACAAGCGTGCGCCACCACGCCCGGCCGTGGACATTCTAATTCTAAGCTAAGCATCCCCCAGCCCTATTTTATTTTTGAAACGGGTCACAATGAGTTAGTTACTGTGCTTGCTGGCCTTAAACGTGATCTTCCTCTCTCAGCCTCCAAAGTACTGGGCAAAAATCATTTACTAAAATTAGACTATTCTTTCCCATTTGGAATGGTCTTGACATCAGTTTTAAAAAAACATTTGACCACATGAAAGGGTTTTTTTTTCTGGATTTTCTACAGTGACAATTACTCAGTATATTGGGAGGGTACTGAAGACTGAACCCCGGTATGTTTTTATCACTGAGATATAGCCCCCAGCTCTTTGTAACTTTTTATTCTTAAATAGAATCTTGCTAAGTTATGTCCACTGGTTTCAAACCTGAAATCCTCCTGTCTCAGCCTTCCAAGTACTGGTATTACAGCCATGTATCCCTGGCATGATGTTTACCTTTTAATGAAATTTTATTTAAAAAGTAGATTTATAAAATGGTTGGAAAAAGTACAGTATACTTGTCAGCTAGTTTTCTTTATTGTTAACATCTTACATTACCATAGTATATTTCTCAAAATTAAGAAAGTACATTTATATACCACTAATAACTGAACTCTATACTATTTACATTTCATGAGCTTTTTATTAATATTTCAGTATCTAATGGAAAATAACTTTATATCTAGGTTGTGTGTCTCCCCAGTTTTCTTTGACCTGTGACAGTTTTTCAATCTTCTTTTGATTTATATTATCTTGAGAGTCTTGAAAAACACTGGCCATAAATCCTATTGAATACTCTCAGGCTGGGTTTGTCTAATGTTTTTATCATTTTTAGAGTAGAGTTATAAGTTTTCTAAAGAAATTACAGTGGTGAAGTACCCTTCCTATCATCATATCAGGGGTTCATGGGATCCATATGTCATCACCCATTATTTTGATTTTCATTGTTTATTAAGTAGTGTCTACCTGGTTTGCCACTGTAGTGTTACAATTTTCCCATTCCATACTCTATTCTTTTTTCTTTTTTATTGGTGCATTGTAGTCATACATCTTAATGGGGTACAAGATGGTAGAGGCATACATGCACACTCATTTAGCCCTTCTCCAATTCCCACCCCACTCCCTCCCCCTCCCTCCTTCTCATGTTTGGCTCAGTGACAATTGTATTACTAATATAATATGTTTGTGAATGTACATCATGTACATTAGGACATTTCCCTCCATCTCCCTCCTATCCCCCTCAATTAAGTTGCCTATTTTTGCTTCTCCATATTCTATTGCTTAAAAGTGAAACATTAACTCCACTTCATACTTATGAAAAGTGTTAGATTTTTTTCACTGAGGAAGAATTGCATACATATTGTTTGGAATTTAAGAATTTGTCTTTCTTCCCATTTGTTTATTCAATCATACATTTACATCAGTATGAGCACATGGATCTATATTTTAGGCTTGGGCTTAGTCCAATACTCTTTTGTTTCTCAATTTGTTCTAGCTTTGGCCTGTGAGGGCTCTTTCAGGTTGGCTCCTGTCTCCTTTTTGTACACCCTACAATCCTTTGTCTGATTTTCCAGTACTGCAAGATGCTCAAGGCTTCTCTGTTATTCATCTTACCTCTTCTCTACAATTAGCCATTTTTTCCATGCACACAGACACTTGGTTTCTTTTTCTCCATGTCTTTAAGAAATAATATTTGACATTCAATTTTGCAAATTTTTATTATTATTTCAAGATGATTATAATATGTGTTAGCTTTTTTCTTGGTAGGGTTAAATACTTTGTCAATTTAATTTAGAAATGTACTTGATACAAAGAAAAATATTTATATAATTTTCCATATACAAAGCCGATACTACCAGAGTGGAATTAACGTGGAACGTGCCTTGCATTATTCTTCCAACAGTGGTAATGATTTGTTACTGATTCATCCACACTCTGGCTGGAGAAATGGAAGTAGAAACATTGACTTCATTAGGCTGGCTTCTTCTCAACAAAACCAAAGCCATTCAAGCAGTGGGATCAACACAAAGGCCCTGTGGTATGTTAAACAAAAAGTTTACCTTTATGATTTATCCTCATTATAGAAACCATCTTAAAGTTGTTTATACTTCTTGGAAAAATTCACCAGCAGGGAAAAGTGAAATTTTCCAGAAAAAAATTGCTCTGAGGATAGATCTATAGATAATAATCTCTGTTTGGTGGAAAAAATTGAATCAAGTATTCTTTCCTTTGCAAAATAGGGGAGCTTAGGGGTGAATTTTCTTTTATACTGGGGATCCAACTTATGGACAATTTATCTCTGAGCTACCTTCCCAGCCCTTTTATTTTTTTGTTTCGAAACAGGATTTCATTACATTGCTGAGAATCTCTCTAAGTAGCTGAGGCTGTCTTTGAGCCTATAATCCTCCTGTCTCAGCCTCCCAAGTACTGGATATGTAACAATTTATTTTTAAAAAACTTTTTCTTTTATTGGTAGTTTAAAAACTGTTTGAAATGCATAAAGCAATAAATGTCCAAATCCTTGAGCTTGAGAAAATTAACCAATATTAGTTCTATGTGTTTAAAAATGATACATTTATTATAATAAATAATAATCTAAATAATACATTTTTAGATTATTTTTCTAACCAAAGTGTTAATAATGTACCACTTAATAGTCTTTAATAGTAACAAATGAAAGAAAAGATAAAATAAATTTGGAATACACATAATTCTTTTTAATCAAACATTTACCATTCCTATTGCTGTGACTACATAGGATCCATCCTATGTCTTGGTGGAACTGAGCATTAAATACTTTATAAACTTCTAAAATAAACTAAAAAGTATTTTTACCTTTGTTATTACTGAAAATAATACTGAACATTCCTTACTTTTCCCATTTGAAGAATGAAGTTTAGTCTATTTATTTTCTCTTCTTTTTTTCAGTTATTTAAGTACATTATCTATTTTCTTTTGATAGTGGGGATTGAACCCAGGGACATTCTACCTCTGAGCTACAACCTCAGCCTTTATTTTTTTTTTTATTTTGAAGTACATTTTCACTAAGTTGTTGAAGCTAGCTTTGAACTTGTGATGCTTCTGTCTCAGCCTCTCAAGTACAGGGTTATAGGTATGCATCACTGCACCTGCCCTATACTACATATTTTTATAGTCCTGAATACTCAATAATTGATTCTTTTTGTAATTATTCAATAATTGATTGTTTTTGTAATCGGATTCTTCAATATCAAAGAAATTATAGCAGATGATTTTTATCAGTTTAAAATATATAAAATAAAAACTGGCATGGTTAACATGGTTTCTCATTCTTTCTTTGTGTCAATTAAGTTTCATTCTGTACACATATTTTTACTATTCTCTCTCAATCTATATCATATGGTATGGGTAAGTTTATGCCTCTATACATCCATTGTTATTGCTATAGGTTTCTTTGTATCTTTGTAATGCAAAGGTGACTTTGAGAATTGGATAGGACAAGTACAAAGTCTAAAGTAATAAGTCTATATACATTCCTATGTGCCCATTGATTCATTTTATCAATAAATTACCCATCCTCTAGGTGCTTAAGAATATTTTAAGAATATAATCTTTTATTCAGGTCTAAGATCTAAGCTTCATATTACCAAATTTTGTCTCAAGTGACCAAGCCATGTCAAGCCAAAACGAAACTATGCCTTCACTTAAAGTAGTGAGTTTTATGGGTATGGCTTATGTTTTCAAGCCAATTGTTATATATTGTGGTGCTTTTTGATATCAGGATCAGTGGATGACTTCACTGACCCTATTATAAGCAAACTTATAATAGGGTCAGTAAAGTCATCGGTAAGTTTTTAGTTCCCAGAGTCATTCATTATCCTTCTCTTGTAAGATAACTATTTGAAATACCTCACCTGATGCACAGTCAATGATAAGGTAAAGAAATGAATTGAGATTCATTTATGTGCACTCCCTTGTGAGTTCTTCTTTTTATTACTCTATGCATTTTTCAGCTATAGTGCTGTCTTAAACTGTAGCTGTGGTCAAAATGATCAACCAGAAAAGCTGTGAAAAACTTGGACCAAACATGCAGGTAATTTTCCAATTAAGAAGAATACGATCCCCAAATCCCATTTTAATTGAGAAACTGCCAGGATAAGTAAAATCTTTCCATGTCCCATTGGAAACTCAGGGAACATGGGAAAACATTAATCAGGTGTTAGCATGGGAAGTGATAGTGTAATAACAACAAAATTGGGTGAAACAGATATAGAAATGTGCAATCAATATTATGCTGTACTTAATCTAAACCAGCAATGTAATCATTCAATAGCAATATTAAGGCAACTGACTCCATGGAGAGGGAGATCCATTATGGTCAGTTCACAAATAAGACAAGTGTATGTATCTTGTCAATTTTAGTTCTATTAATCCATGTAGACTATATTACTACGAAATGGAACTTTTCCTATTGTATTTGTATTAAAAAAGCAACAATAACAGGTTTAGTATTAGTCTTATCATGATAGTATTATAATCAGCAGGGTTTTAAAAATTATCTCAAAGGTTAATCTTGGTGATCATCACATAGTACTCATTCTTATTCTTATTGGTTATATTTAGTGGCAGATTGCAAGCTTTCCTTATTATCTTGTTAAATCAGAGGTGAAAGCCTTTCAAGGCTTCTCTTTTTAAACATCTTTTATTAATGCTAATATGCCAGATGGGAGAAATTAAAATGGTTCTGTTCTTCATGCTGCTGCTACCCACAATTTTACCACATCATTTGCTGGTTAAGGAAGCATATGAAAATGATAGGTAGAGCACACAGTTGTAAAAGTTCAGAAGTGATGGAATTCCTCGTCTAAGAAAAACCCTTTTTTAATTTGACTAGGAAAAAATGCCATCACTCCTCAAATATACCTTTCTCTATTTTACTAGGGAAAAAATGCTATCACTCCCCAAATATACTTAAGGAGCCCTGACAAAAAATGGAATTCATATACTCAGAATACATATGTAGCGTAGAATTTCCCAGTTACTCGTGTTTAACTTAATCTTAAATTTGAGCCAGTAGTGGGCAAGATGATTATACAAGAATAATCCCTCTTGATCCATAAGGTTAATTGTCCAGAGGAGCTAAGTTTTTTCAAATATTGTTTCTTTCCTGCTTCCTCGTCCTTTGAGAAATCTGTGGTTCTTGGGACTGTCTATTTACTCTTTTTATAGATCTTGGGAAATATGTAGAAAATATATTTGGGCGGGTTGAGGAATCATTGTCCTACCCATCTGTCTGAAACAGTGTTCTCAATTCTTCAACCCTCCCAGAGACACATCAAGATAAACTCTGGACTATAAGCAAGTCAAGCTGTCTGAATCCTTACCAGATTTTAAGCCATGAGAAGCAATATTGGGATGCACATGATGGGTAGAGTTATTATAACAATAAACTGAAATTGCCTTTTACTTTTGCTTGGAGCAAATCATTTTTAAAGTTAAGTGTATGCTTTTTATTAATAATAGAATGCAACTTGACAGAAAGAACTTTCTTTTTATCTACTAACTGATGAGGCCTTTCTGCTTGAGAACTGTGGTTCCATGAAAAGTCTAAAACTTTTCTATTTGTTAAGGGGAACACAAGATTGACCGTCATTGTTTTCAGTTGAATACCCAGTTTAAATTGAAAATGAGTATGATCTTTCTCTCTGATTGTGCTCTGAAATAAAAAAAAAACCTCTCTCTCTCTCTCTCTCTCTCTCTCTCTCTCTCTCTGTCTCTGTCTCTGTCTCTGTCTCTCTCTCTCCCCATCTCCAAACCAATTTGATCACATCCATCTATGAATCTCTTTCCCAAGATGTTTCTCTAGAGTCCAGATTTGACCAGAGACCAAGGAGTGAATTCTATGAATAAATGTCTTTGTGTGTCCTGAAAGTAATGTTGGACTTTACTTTCCTTGGATAATTTAAATGCAACAGAGGAGGAAAATAGATGAAAGTTAGTGAAGTTAATGTCAATTGTGGCAAATGGAACAAGAAGAAAGTGAAAAGCATAATGAATATAGAATCAAAATACCTCTATTCAAGGCGAGGATCTTAACATTTATTCGCATGCCGTCTCCTCCGGAGAATCATTTGATTTCTTTGAGTTTCATTTTCTTTACTGATAATCTTTCATCCATGCACCTTTCCATTCATTCGTTTAACAACAAGTATTTTTCAAAGACCAATGATATGTCTCAAACTTTGTTTTCTTATAGGATTGTTGATATTGATGTGGGGATCACATCGAGTCAAAAGAATCTATGTCAGCGATGTTCATATTTTCTTTTTTCCATGGCTTGTTTACCAAAAAAATACATAAAAATATTTAAGAGCTCATCTGAGTATAGTTTGCCTTTTGTATTGTTCATAATATTCAGTTCAGTTTTTGGATTATTTAAGATATCAGTGGTATGCGTATTTAAGTACATCTATTTTGTTTTTGCGAGTCTGGGGATGGAATCCAAGGGCATTTGACCTCTGAGCTACATCCCTGACTTATTTTATTTTAGTTTATTTTATTTTTTGGTGGTACTGGGGTTCCTGGAAGCCCTTCTACCTCTGGCCTACACTCCCAGACCTATTTTTTTTACATTTTTATTTTAGAAACAGGGTCTCCTAAGCCAGCGCACGCAGCTGGCTTCAAACCTGCGCGATCCTCCTGTCTCTGCCTCCCAAGCGCGGGGATTACAAGCCTGCACCACCACGCCCGGCCCCCTGACTTATTTTTTATTCTTTGTTTTGAAACAGGGTCTCACTAAGTTGCAGAGGGCTTCACTAAGTAGCTGAAGCTGTCCTTGAACCAGGATCCTCAGGTCTCAGCCTCCAGAATGCTGGGATTACAAGTATGTGTCACCACACCCGGCTCTTAAGCACATCTTTAAGATAAAAGAGAGTATGTTTGGAATTTGATTTTACATCTAATGCTTTTGTACTTCATTATGAGAAAACAAAATTATTTCACCACCAACAACAACATGGAGAACAATGAGGACAACAGCAACAACAACATACTGTAGGTTCTTGCCAGCAGCCAGGAAGATTTATTTCTACATTTCATATGTAGAGGTCATTCAGACTACATATGGAATTTAATATGAAAATCACTTACCATTAGTATAATTGAATGTTAAAGTAATAATTTATACATAACTGCCAAAATTCACAATTACAGTGTTGGAAGTTCTCTATTTAATATATATCTGCATTTTACAAATTGTTGTCAGCAATTTGTATTTTCATAAAAACAACATACAGTGTTGTTCAACTTTTGCCCTTGTAATTTTCAGGCTGTTTTCCCATTGCCACAGACTGCTAAAGCTCTATTGCTTTTTAACAATTTCTGAGAAACACATACATGCAACTGCTAGAACCACAAGCAGGCAGAGCTATGTAAAGCAGAAACTAATAGTAGGAAGGACACTGCCACTGCAGGGCAGCAATTTTATTTTTAAGTATAAAAAACACAGGACTCACACACCAGACGAAATAAGCACTGGTAAATAAGGGTTGGTAAATAAGGGCAGAGTAGTGGACTCAGGAACGGCTGCGAAGATTGGAAAGTCCCAGATGTCAGAGGGCTCTATTTTTTGGTCTTTTCCAAATGTCTTTTCTAAATCCATTTGAGTTTCAAAGATTGCCTAAAAAGGAATTACATTTCAGTTTCTGCAATTCATTTTCAAAAACAGCAAAAGAATATATTTGCTCCATAAAAATTGTATTAGCTGGCATCCGCTGCTGCCAACTCTGGTCTCCTAGCTATCCCAGTCATCTTCCATGGCTCTTCATATTTTTTATTTTAGGAGAATTCCAAAATCTGCTTGGAGAAACTGTGCTCCAAGATTTATCTCACAAATGTGACTTTTTTATATGGTGATAAAGAAGGAGATTAAAGATATAGAAACTGATTTGTGAAGTTTGAACTCGTTAGTGAAGTTATTAAAGGAGGTTTCTAGTAGTACCCACATATATGGACAGGCAAGTTGTTTTAAAACAGGAAATTTGGCCCCTAATAACTAACTGTCCTATAAAGTCTGGTTTGGCTTGAGGCTGTAGGAACACTGATGCAAAACCTTTATTTATTAGGAAGTAGTCAGGGAAATCGGATTAGAAACTAATATAGAAAAAAAGTGACCCAGTAGCTCCCCCCCCACAAAAAACCTTGACCAAAAAGGCCTTCATTTTGCCCATACAGAAGGTTCATTCTATTGTATCGAGGGCCTGTTAGACATTATCCAAAGTGCCGTTTCTTTTATTCTGTTCTTATTTTGCCAAGTGCATTCATCTTCTGTACACTTCGGCAATCAGAAATTTGTCAATGTCAAAGAAAATACTCAGTATATAGAGTCTGAGCAATCTGAATTTGTTTAGATATAGTTGCAGATAAGCGCACACCCGACTGGAAAGCTCCCCAAACCATTTACCTTTCTATGAGGTTTAACACATTTCCTATACTAAGGAAAATAATTAAAAATTATGAGAATATAATAATGAGCATTGAAGTAGCATTCACTGTGTAGTTCCTTAAATTATATTCCCACTGCAGACTGTTGAGATATGTGATACCTGTGGGTTGTATGTTATTTCTGTGTGAGGGTCAGAGAGGAGATGGGTTTCCCAGGACGGCATGGGTAGTCAGTGATGGACCCAGGACTCAGAACCGAGTATTTTGGTAACAATTTTTTGCTCAGTCATCCATGTGTTCCATACTGTTGTTGCCTTTCCTTCCTGTGCAGTAAGGCAAAGAAACTAAGCACAAACCAGTTGTTCTTGAAATTATATTATCAAGAAGCCAGAAATATAGTGTAGATTTTAGAAGACTGGCTATATTTTCAGCACCTGAAAATTGAACCACCTACATAACCTTCAGTATATCTGGATATATCCTAAGAAATCTTTGAAAATAATATTTTGATTGTGAAGACAGAAAACCTACTCTTGCTTAAAAAATTTTATAGGTGGCTTGTGATAAATTTTATGCCATGAATACATTGCAGACAAACAGTCACTGTGGTTCACATTACTCTGAGTTAAAAGCAAATACAACTTAAAATAAGTATGCTAATGTTAGTAGACCTTTTATATACTTACATCAATTATTTGTTGTTTGCACTTACAGGTTTCATTGTATAAATGAAGGGACTTGTAGTGAAATTACTAATTTAGAGCATAGAAAGCCTTTTGTATATCTGGGTTTCAAGATTGCAATTGCCCATTTTTTCATTGTCTAAGAAACCATTGTGGCTGTGCAATTCATGTTCTTTCCAAACAAATACAGAAACTGAAGATCAGGCTATACCTGTGAAAGGAGAATAAAACAGGCTAGTTTTTGTAGAGGTGTAATTTAGTTTTCTTGGGAAACCTGTCCCAATACAAAATAAAAGATTATTCATTAGATACATTCTCAGTTTATGATCCAAGCATTAAATACATGGATAATTTCAAACAAAGCACCATATATATTTAGACTTTCAAATGCTTTCACCACAGGATATAAAATGGCTCTGACAATAAAGACCTACCAGGTCAAACAAATGGAGTTGAGAACTTGGAGTTCTGAGTATGGTAATACATGTGACTTAGCTTGCTGCAACTTAAAAAGACAACTCTTAATTAAGATAAAAATAGTAAATTGCCTAAATATTGAACACATGTATGAGAGTATATTAAATCAATGACTAATACATGCTTTTGAAATCTGGATAAATGTTTAAAATGTTTCTTCAATTAAAGCCTGCAAAAGATATAACCTATAAATACAACTGTTGAAACTGGCTTTATTTTTGTTACTATGAATATGGTGTATTTGATGTGCTGCTAATAGTGTATTCTGCCAAACATATTCAATTGATGAACCATATCCAGATTTTCCAGTGGTGGGTAGCAGAGTCGAGGCTGCTCACTCCACTGTGTGGCAGGCAGGGTGGGGTGGTGCAGAATAGGTGGGGGCGGCTCGCACTCTCTTCATCCTCCCTCTGAGGGTCCTTCCCATGTCTCCCTCCTCCTGTCATATCTCTTTTTTCTTTCTAAAATTGTTTACTGATCCTTTTTCATGATGAATGTACCTTGCCAGGCCTAAGGATAAAATGGTAAGATATCCACAGTGCCACCTCCTTGCAGCTTAAAGACAATGGAGAAATCACATAAATAAACTGGTTACTACTATTCATTGTAAAAGATTCGCTAATGGGAAAGTGTTTTAGGGTCCCCTAATCAATACTTGGAAAGCTTCTTAGAAGAAATTACATCTAAGCAAAGGGATAGTTCATCACTATTCCTTTTTTTTTTCATGTGGCATAAAGCTTTATTTGTTGTTACTGGCATTTAAAAATATTTTTATTGGTGCACTGGTGTCATACATCATAATGAGGTACAAGATGGAAGACTCATACAAGCACATATCACTCATTTAGCCCTTCCTCAATCCCCACCCCTTCCCTCCCCCTTCCCTCCTGTTTGGCTTACTGATTGATTTTTATATGTTTGTGAATGTACATCATCTACATTAGAGAGTTTTCCTCTTCCCCCCTCCCATCTCCTTCAGTTAGGTCACCTCACTTGCTCATCGATGGTTTCTCTTTCTTTGTCTAAAGTTCCTCCTATGACCTTTTTCTTCCTAGCTTCTACATATTAGGGAGAACATCCGAATTTTTACTTTTTGTGACTGACTAATCTCACTTAGCATAATGTTCTCCAGTTGCATCCATTTCCCCATAAATGATATAATCTTGTTCTTCTTGATGGCTGAGTAAATTCCATTGTGTTCATATGACATAGTTATGTAACCCATTCATCTGTTGATGGACATCTTGGTTGGTTCCATAGTTAGGCAATGGTGAATTTTATGGCTATGAACAGAGTTATGCATGATTAGTTGGGTTTCCATTCTTTTGGGCAGATACGCAGAAGTGGTATTGCTGGATCATATGGGACTTTTATTCCCATTCTTCTGAGGATCCTCCTTTCTGTTTTCCAAAGTGGTTGCACTAATTTGTGATCCTATTAACGATGTATTCAAGTTCCTACTTCTACACATTCTCACTGGCATTTGTTGTTGTTTGCACTTTTAATGATTGCCATTCTAGTTGGAGTTAGGGAAGACTCACATGGCATGTCTGCTTATGCCTCCATGCCTCCATCTCCTGTGCATCTTCACAGTTGCCTTCCTGGATCTTAGTTCTCCTCTTCTAGTTGCATTAAATTTGCCTTGCTTTTGAGTATAGAGTTTTCTCATGCATCTCTCCAATTAGAAGGCTAAGATAGATTCTTAGTCTTTATTTATTTAGCTTTTTCCTCTTTTACATTCAAACTCTGCTTCATATAACAGCCTAGCATGTATAATTGTGTTTAGCACCACACTCTCTGGTGAAGTAAAAATGATTATATAATTTTTATTTATTCATCCAAATTCATTACCTACCATATATAAGAAAAAGGGAAAAAATGAGCATCAAAAATGAAGAAACATAAAATAGAGGAGACCAAAATATTTCCAAATAGGTTCAATTTTTAAAAACTTAGCTTATCACATCTATTCATCTGTCAAAGAATTGTTTATTGTATGCTTACTGTGTACCAGTTCCCATTATGGGAGAGCTTACATTCCTCTTCTCCTCCTCCTCCTCCTCTTCTTCCTCCTCCTTCTTCTTCTTTGGTGGTACTGGGGTTCCTGGAAGCCCTTCTACCTCCATGCTACACTCCCAGACCACTTTTTATACTTTTTTTTATTTTTGGAAACAGGTTCTCTTAAGCCAGCGAAATTGGCTTCAAACCTGCGCGACCCTCCTGTCTCCGCCTCCCAAGCACGGGGATTATAAGCATGTGCCACCACACCCGGCAGAGTTTACATTCTAATTGAAGGATATTGGCCAATAAATAATTATGATGGTTTCAGTTAGTGATAAAATGCTAATAGAATATGAAACAATATAATATAGTAGAAGATTGTGCAAGTTGTATGACAATTTGTAACATCAGGGAAAGCTTTGGTGAATAGATATCAAAGTACAATATAAATGGTGAGAATAAGCCAGCTACAAGCACATCAGAGAAGGGAATCTCAGGTGTCATTAACAACAAACGGAAGGAATGCATTTAACCTATTTGAGATAAGTAAAGAAGTACAATGAAGCTGATGGCCAGTGTCTATGGAGAAGTGGTTCAAATGAACTTGGTGAAGAAAATATCTAATGACTATAGCATCATTACAAGAGTATGAGGTTTACTTTAAATGAAACAAGAAATCCAGTGAAGAACTTTAAAGAAATGTAGAATGTATTTCAAGGAGAGGCAGTGACCTTTTATCAGCTTCCAAAGGCCAGCAAGAACAGGTCGCTATGGGGGTTCATGAGAAAGATATTGGTTGCCTTGATCAGAAAAAATAGGAGAGGGAGAGAGAGAAATGGGCAAATGGCATATATTCTGTGGTGTAGAGTCACCAGGACCTTTTATTAATTGAGTTACAAAAAGAGGAGAAATGAATTCATCGACAATTCTTCATATCACAAGGATTCAAAATGGCAAGTACTTATGAACATTAAGGTGAATTTGAAAATGTGAATTCCCTAATGTAATTCTTCACAGAATGAACCTTAAAGAGGAAGGGTGAGCTGATAGTAGTGATTTGGCAGTGATAAAAGTCTTTTGATTATTTCAATAATCCCCAGAAGAAGTCTGTATTTACACCTGATTGCCTAGGATTGTATCAAGTCACCGTTGTAAATGTAGCTCATACTTAATAAAAACTTGGGAAGGGGCAAAAGGAGAACTGATGAAGAAAACAGTTCAAAGAACGGTAAGTTCATATGTGAAGCGATCACTACCAATCTCACTGAAATAAATGAGGAGGGAAGGTGAAAGGGGATCTGGAGGGAAATATACCAAGTGCTGTGTGAATGTATATTTGTATCACTTTCACACTCCCTATGACATATGATTTCGATGCACTAATAAAAGTATATTAAAAGCTTATTAAATATAACTCATGACATAGGGCCCTTGATGAAAAATATTTTTATTTTATTTTAAAATTTTATTGGTACAGTATAGTTATACATTGTAATGAGATTCACAGTGATATATTTTTATATACATACACTATCTCTTGAAGTTTCTCTCCTAATCCCATCTAAATACTCACCCTTCCCTCCTCATACATGCTAGTAAGGTTATTAGTTGTATCTTTATATAGAAACATAATATTATTTGCTTTGTTTCCATGATAATTTTTATTATTCTAAAGTAAGGGAGGAAAAATCATTATTTACGTCTATGCAATGGTAGAATATAGGCAGCCATATTGCTTTTGAAGTAGATTTTTTGTACACATAAACTGAAAGAAAAATATATTTGTGTGTGTGTCACAACAGTTTATTTTTATTTTTTTTATTTTTATTTTTTGCCGGTCTGTGGATGGAACCCAGGGCATTCGACCTCCAAGCCACACCCCTTGCCCTGTGTTTTATTCTTAATTTTTTTTATATTTTTATCTTTTATTTTTTAAAGAAAGGCAGACTGCCACGTGCAGCGCCTCATTTGGATGTGTCTGGAGTCTTGGAAGCTTGACTACCCTACGTTCTCCTACAAATGGACCTTGAGAGCTTGTTTGGAGGTTCTAGCAGGGGAGCGCAGCCACTCGTATACCCTTGACCGAAGACCGGTCCTGGTCCTCCTCTACTCCGGGAAGGTCGTCCTCTTCGACCCAGTGCAGCTTCGGGAGGGACGCACGTGGAGCGGTGAGGGAGGAAGGGGACACCCGCCTAGCCAGCCAGATCAGCCCAGTCAACCCTGGCGATCAATGGGGTGACAGATGTCGCAGCCAGATCGCCCTCACATCCTTTATTCTTTATTTTGAAACAGGGTCTCACTGACTTGCAGAAGACCTCACTAAGTAGCTGAGGCTGTCCGCGAACCGTGATCCTCCCGTCTCAGCCTCCCGAATTCTGGGATTACAAGCGTGCGCCACCACGCCTGGCTGTGTCACAACTTTTATTGGAGATGTGGGATTGTGATTAGTTTCCTTCCTTCCACTCTTTCTCCTTCCTTCCCTCGCACTTTTTCTCTCTTTCTTTCTTGCCTTCTTTCTTTGGATCTTTCTTTCTTAATTAATTAAAAAAAACATTTGATTTGGAATAATGACCCACAAAAAATATTTGTACAAACTTCCCTTTATTGGCAGTATTGGGGATTGAACCCAGGGTCATTCGATCTCCAAGTTACACTCCCAGCCTTATTTATTTATTTATTTATTTATTTATTTATTTATTTATTTATTTATTTGTTATCTTTTTGTGGTACTGAGAATGAAACCCAGAAACATTCTATCTCCAAACTACAGCCCCAACCCTACTTTTTTATTTATTATTTATTTTGAAACAGGGTCCAACTAAGTTGCAGAGAGCCTCACTAAGTAGATGATGCTGGCTATGAACCTGCAATCCTGTCTCAGCCTCCCAAGTACTGGGATTACAAGTGTGTGCCACCACTCCTGGCTCAAACTGTCCTTTAAATGAAATAACTTTATTTCTAGGAAATTATTTAGAAGGTTTAATAATTATTTTTTAATTTTTATTGATAGATTGTAGTCATACATCTTAATGGAGTAAAAGATGGTAGAGGCATACATGCATATATCAATCATTTAGCCCTTCCCCACTTTCCACCCCATTCCCTCCCCTTTCCCTTCTTCTCATGTTTGGCTTAGTGCTTGACTTTGATATGTTTGTGAATGTACATCATGTACATTAGGGAATTTCCCTCTCCCTCCTCCCATTCCCTTCAGTTAGATCACCTTATTTGCTCATCTATAGTTTCTCCTCCTTCTCTTTCTCCTCCTCCTCCTCCTCCTCCTCCTCCTCCTCCTCCTCCTCCTCCTCCTCCTCCTCCTCCTCCTCCTCCTCCTTCTTCTTCTTCTTCTTCTTCTTCTTCTTCTTCTATTCCTCCTATGTCCCTTTCTCCCCCTAACTTCCACAAATTAGGGAGAGCATCCAATTTCCTACATTATGTGACTGACTAATCATACTTAGCATAATGTTCTCCAGTTTCATCCATTTCCCTGTAAATAACATAATTTTGTTATTCCTTATAGCAGGGTAAAATTCTGTTGTGTGCATATCCCATGGTTTTGTAATCCACTCATTTGTTGATGGACATCTTGGCTCATTTCATACTGTGGCAATTGTAAATTGTGCAGCTATAAACATAGGTGTGCATGCATTTTTTTTTTTTTAAGTTTGCTAGCTTGGTTTCTGTTATTTTGGTTAGATACCCAGAAATGGTGTTGCTGTATCATATGGTAGGTTTGTTCCCATTCTTCTGAGGATCCTCCATAGTATTTTTCAAAGTGGTTCTACTGCCAGGTGTGGTGGCGCACGTTTATAATCCCCGCGCTTGGGAGGCTGAGACAGGAGGATTGCAAGGGTTCGAAGGCAGCCTCAGCTACTTAGTGAGGCTTCCAGCAACTTAGTGAGACACTGTGTCCAAATAAAATATAAAAAAGGTCTGGGAGTATAGCCTGGAGGTAGAAAGCCTCTGGGTTCCACCCCCAGTACCACCAAGAAAAAAAAAAAATTGGTTCTACTAATTTGCAATCTCATCAACAATGTATTAAAGTTTGTTGTTTGTGTGTGTGCTTGTGTTTTTTTCTTTCTTTTCTTTCTTTTTTTTTTGCAGTATTGGGGATGGAACTCAGGAGCATTCTATCTCTGAGCTACACCCTCAGCCCTATTTTTTATTCTTTATTTTGAAACAGGGTCTCACTGAGTTGCAAAGGGCCTCACTAAGTAGCTGAGATTGTCCGCAAACTACAGTTACACCTGTCTCAATCTCCTGAATGCTGGGATTACAAGCATGCATCACCACACCCGACTTGTTGTTTGTGTTTTTAATGATTGCATTTTGGTTGAAATTAGGTGAAATCTCAGGGTAGTTTTGATTTGCATCTCTCTGATTGCTAATGATATTGAGTATTATTTTCGTAATTTACTGGCCATTTGAATTTCTTCTTTTGTGAACTATTTATTTCACTTGCTCATTTTTTATTGGGTTATTTGTTTGCTTAACAGTGAGTTTCTTGAGTTCTCTGTATATTCTAGATATTAGTCGCCTATCACAGGAATAGTTGGCAAACACTCTCTCCCATTCTATCAGCTCTCTGTGGAGGTTCTTGATAGTTTCTGTTGCTTTACAAAAGCTCTTTAGTTTAATGCAATGCCACATATTGATCTGTCTTTTAGCTTCTTGTGCCTTTGGGTTCTTGTGGAGAAAGTTTTTACCTGTACCTCTGTGTTGCAGTGTTGGATCTTTACCCTCTTCAAGAAGCCATAAGGTCTTTGGTCTAATTTCCAAATCTTTGATCCATATTGAATATACTCTTGTGCAAGGTGAGAAAGTGGGGTTTATTTTCATTTTTCTACATATGGCTATGTCAGCACCATTTCTTGAGGAGGCTTTTTTCCAGTGTATGTTTTTGGCTCCTTTATCGAAAATCAATTGGCTGTAAGTGTGTGGGTTTGTTTCTGAGTCTTTTATTCTGCTCTGTTGGTCTATGTATCTGTTTTTGTGCCAGTCTTCTATTTTTATTACTATGGCTTTGTAGTATAGTTTGAAGTCAGGTATTATGATGCCTCCTGCATAGTTTTTGTTGCTGAAAACTACGTTGGCTATTCTGTTTTTTTATTGTTCCAAACGAATTTAAGGACTGATTTTCTGTGACTCTAGCTAGAGTAATAAGGCAAGAAAAGGAAATCAAAGGTTACTAAGCCAAACATAAGAAGGAGGGCAGAGGAGATAATGGGGTGGGAATTGGGTAAGGGCTAATTGGGTGATGTGTGCATATATGATGCATGTTTCCGCCTTCAGGTATCTCATTAAGATGCATGACTACAATGCACCCAAAATTTAAAAATATAAAATAAAAAATAGGAAAAAAGAACTAAAGTTATCACTATTTGCAGATGACATGATACTATACTTAAAAGAGCCACCAAACTCAATAAAAAGGCTTATAGAACTGATTAACATATTCAACAGTGTCTGGACACAAAATCAACCTTAAAAAATCAGAAGCTTTCATGTATGCTAACCATAAATTTACTGAAAAAGAAATTTAGAAAACACTTCATTCAGGATATCTCACAAAAGATAAAATAAAATAAAATACTCAGGAATAAACCTAACCAGGGAGGTAAAAGACCTCTACAAATAAAATTATACAACACTGAAAAAAAAATCGAAGAAAATCTTAGAAGATGAGAAGATCTTCCATGTTATTGGATAAGCAGAATAAATATCATAAAAATGGCCATTCTTTCAAAAGTGATCTACAGATTCAACACAATACCTATTAAAATAATTATTTTAATATACAAACCCTCCTCCAAATTCATTTCTTTCCATGTGCAATCGAAAATGTCACCTACCTCCCTGAGAGCAGAAGTTTTGAAGGAAATTGTCTACCATGAAGCCAGGGCTAGGGTTTAGTAGATGATGGCTTTAGTCAAAACATTAATTCACAGAGAAATGTAGATCCTATCAATTTAGAACATGATACTCTTCTGAATAAAGTAACTACTTCATAAAGAAAATTTTATTTTAGAATAAATTTTGTCAATATTGATGCAAATCATACCAAACACCTTGTATTTATGTGGTGCTTTACTTCCTCAAAGCAATTTTGATTATTTGATATTTGAAGCCCCAAATATCTTTTGTGATCAGAGAGTAAATAAAGGGAAAACAGACTCAGAATCTGCATTTTAAGTACCTGCAGTCTATTGGGAATATAGACAAATAAATACTCCAAAATACAATAGCACATTTTAAATTCTAGTAGGTAACTCTGAACATGAAGAATCAGGAAGAAAAATAAGAATACCACTCATTTTGTTATTATAGTTGAGCCCTCCTATTTGCCTTTGAGATAAATAATCAAAGGTTTTCCATCTGCATACAACTGACAAGGAAACTGCTTTCTGATGGGTGCAGTCTTGCCTGCTGCACACCTGGGTCTCTGACCTCTCAGCTAGTACTCTCTGCTTCTATAGCCTTGACCCAGTCTCAACCTGGGCTCTCGCATAAGCTTTCTCTGCTTCCTTAAATGATGCATCATTGGTGAAAAGAAGATGCTAGTTGACAAAAGCTGTCCTGTGATGAGCTTTCTCTGATGCAAATTCAGATCACATTTTGGTGGGGCACATTTCAGGCAGTCTCTAAATAAGGCATCCTTGGGATTTTGCATTTTCATTAAAAAGGGACTATGGTTTTCAATACAGATATTTAATGAGATTTTATTCATATTTAAATATTTGAACGATTATATTTGCTTATATGGTAAAAGCAAATTTGAAGCAAGTGGCTTTTCGGCCAAAAACAGAACAATGCAAAGCCCAGTTCAATCAAACCATGGTTGGATTCAGTAAAGAAATATAACAACTGGCATGTCTACTTTCTAATTTTCTCAAAAGGGAATACAGAGATATTCTAATCATTTTCTAATGTTTGGAATAGGTCTGGTTGCCTCAAAAGTTGAAAATGTGAGTTTTCTCATTTAGTATTCTTAAAAGAGCACTTTGGATTATTTTCCACCCCCTCAAACACCAACATGAACATGAATGAACTTAAATTACACAATGATAACTATTGTACGGACCATGTTGGAAACCTCTTGGGTACTGGCAGGCCATACAATCCTAATTATCAAGAATAAAGATTTCTAAGCTACTCTCTGACCAACTTTGAGAGTGTGGAAAGGAAGCTAATTATTTTAGGTTTTTCAGTATCGATTACGTGGGAGGTCTAATTGAATCACATAGACATAATATATACATAAGGTGCCGAACCACTGGGATAATGCAGTTGGACTTGTTGCAAACACGGATATAATTGAGGATTTGTTAACACGTGTATAATAAACCTCTATTATTAAGGATTTTAACTAAGTATTAAAAATTCATTCTCAGCTGCTACTTGCCATTCATGGTCTCAGTTAGGAAGCAATTTTCTTTTACAAATTTTCTAAAAAATTTTTTTTAAGTTTTCCTCTGTATAGCTTTGTAACTGATTTTTCTTTTAATAAAAAGTTTAGTCATGGATCACCCTTCTGAAAGGGAAAATTTCTGATATTCAAAAAAAGAAACAGCTCATTTCTATATCTAAAGCCCCTTCTCATTAGATACAGAGCTCATTTTAAAAGTTTATTTGCATTATTTTTAATTAAATGTGGGACTCATGCTAATTTTATAGGTTAAATAATACATAAAGCACATAAGAAAGACATTAAAAACCTGCCCATCTTATAATCCTACCTACCTGGTATATACTTTTATTGTGTATTCTCCTACACAAATCACTGTTTATACAAGCACATACATCCTTGTTTTATTTTTTCTCTTACCACATTTATTTATTTGGAGATGGAACCCAGGGACATTTGACCTCCGAGCTACACCCCCTGCACTATTTTTTTATTCTTTATTTTGAAACAGGGTCTCACTAAGTTACAAAGGGCTTCACTAAGTGGCTGAGGTTGTCCATGAACTGCCATCCTCCAGTCTCAGCCTCCCAAATGCTGGGATTATAAGCGTGCGCCACCATGTCCGGCTTCTCTTACCACATTTAAAAAATAAAGTTTGAACTTAATTCCTTGGAATCTCATTCTAGTTTGAGATTGAGCCAGAATTTGTTTCTGCCAAAACCATTTGATGGGCTGGAAAAAAAAACCTTGTAAACTTTTCTTTAATAAGCTACTTATATGTACATACAACAAAATGTATAGTTAAGTAATAACGTAATAAAAATAATGGTTTTACATCTTAAGTCATTTTCCCTGAAATATTTCCCTCCAACCCATTTATGGTCACACCAGCAGCATCATGTCCTGTCATCTCACCTTGAGGGTGACATGGCAACCTGAGGATGTACAGCAACCCCAGCAGCGAGCAACTTAGTCTGGATGCTGCATTCTCTAGGTTCACTATCTTCTTACTTCAACTGTTTCTACTGACCTCCATGTACCAAAAGTAACAAATGCTGAATGTTTTTCGTTTTTGCTTTTTGTTTTTTGCGGGTCTAGTGATGGAACCCAGGGGCACTCAACCTCCAAGCTATACCTCTGCCCTATTTTTTATTCTTTAATTTGAAACAGAGTCTCAGTAAGTTACTGGAGAGCCTCACTAAGTAGCTGAGTCTTTCCATGAACCATGATCATCTGGTCTCAGAGTCTGAATGCTGGGATAACAAGTGTGCACCACCACACCTGGCTCTTATTTTTTATTTTTTATTTTTATTTTTTTTTGTGTGTGTGTGGTACTGGGGTTCCTGGAAGCCCTTCTACCTCCGGGGTATGCTCCCAGACCTATTTTATATTTTTATTTGGAAACAAGAGTCTCTTAAGCCAGAGTGGCTGGCTTCAAACCTGCGTGATTCTCCTATTTCTGCCTCCCAAGCGCAGGGATTACAAGCGTGCGCCACCACGCCCGGCTTATTGGGTCTTATTTATAAGTTATTACAAATCTTTTCTGGATTCTGCCATTTGTAGGAAAAGGGACATTTCACAATATCCACATGACCACAAGTTAAAAAAATCTTATTGTGGAAGACACATGTATGATGAGCCCATATTTCAAAATTTTCCAAGTTTGTTGGAGTCTGGAATAAATGATAGAAATATTAATAGAGACCTCAAACATGAATGGCAGGTTTTTGAGTAATCTTTATTATGAAATTTTAATGGTTAATTCATTGTAATAGTTATCTACTACATACATAACACACATAGTGGCTTAAAAAGAGCACACATATAGCTAGGTGTGATGGTGCATGTCTGTAATCCTAGTATTTGGGAGGCTTAGACAGGTTCCAAAACAGCCTCAGCAACAAGTAGTAAGACTCTTATCAACCTAGGGAGACTCTGTTTCAAAATAAAAATAAATAGGCCTTGGAGTGTAGCCTCTGGGTTCAATTCCCATTAACACACACTCATGCACACATGTAACTGAGTGGTGGCACATACTTATAATCCCAGTACTTAGGAGGCTGAGGCAGGAGAATCATTAAGGCCAGGGTACTGTAATTTAGGGAGACCCTGTTTCAAAAAATAAAACAGGGCTGGGGAAATAGAAGTCCCCTAGTTTAATCTCAAGCAACACACACACACACACACACACACACACACACACACACACACACACTGGAAAACAGCATTTATGCAGTGTATGAGGAGGCTGGGCCTAACTTAGGTTCTTTGATACATGTCTCCCCAAGACTATGGTCAAGATGGCAGCCTGCTTCAAACTTCAGATTCTCTTCTAACAGCACTTATTTAAGCAGCATTCATTTTTATGAGTATATAGTGCTGAGGCTTTCAGCTTTTAGATACTCCCTGGAAGTTCTGAGTTGCATGGTCTTCTTGACAGCATGGCTGTTCGATTGTCTAAGGCCAGCAGGAGAGCGCTTGTCTTTCTGATTCCTGGGATGGATATTTACATAATTAACAAAGTCATGGGCATGAAATCCTGGTACCTGACCATCTTCTATTGGTTAGAAACAAGTCACAATTTCTATCACACTCAAGGAAAGGCGATTTTCAAAGAGCATAAATCATTGGAATTCTTTTAGGTGTGTCTGCCACGTTTGTGTTATACACAGGTTTGTTACCACAATTTTGTATCAAGTTAGTAAAATGAAATCATTTAGCTACTATTTTGGAAATCTTCACCTAAACATGATGAAGGATATTTTACATCTTAAGATGTCTGACTTCATTGTAAAGTGAAATTTATAGGCCCTTGCTTTCTTAAAATAAAATCTATAGACAATTTTACTTTTCTGACTTAAGCCTGTCTCTAGGAAATTAAGTCATTGCAATTTTTGAATGCTTTAACATATAAACTCTTAGATTCTGTCAGTGGGAATATAAATTGATTCAAGAGATTTGGAAAATAAATAGTGGTATTGTCCAGCAAAATTGACGATGAATGTATGACTTAAACATCTCCAAACAGGTACATAATCCAGAGAACACCATTCACAGAAATGTTCACAACTCAAACCATTGTTTCATATAGCAAAAATGGGAAACACCAAATATTAAAAAGTCAAATAGTAAAATTATAAAATATGGTATGAACTATTTATAGAATGGAATGTCATGCCGAAGTAGGAACGAATGGCCTTTATCAATATGGATAAACCTCACAAACATTCATGTAGAGGGAGAAAAAACACCAAGTTATAGGACAAAACACTCAGTATGTAAATACTTAATAAAGTTTAAAACTAACATGCATAATTCAATACTTTATCTATATATGCATAAATGTTTAAAAAGAAAGAAAACAAACACATTTTAACTAAAAATTTAGGCAAGAAAGTTTTGGAAGTGGGGGCAGGGAATGTTAGTCCATTAAAACCACCAGTAATATTCTATTTTTAAAAACAATGGTATATACACAAATGTTTGCTTTATTATTATGCACACTTCAATACACTAGCTTATGATATACATATATGTTCTTTCATACAAAAATAAAATATTTTATGGTGAAATTTTAAGACATTTTTTGAATGCAGTAAGTCATAGTGTAATTATTTGATAGTGAAATAATAAGACATTTTGGCATTTTACATAACTCCAGACCTGGGGCTTTTTCAAGTCCCTGGTAGACTCAAGGGAAGGCTCTCTAAATGGTGATAAAGGGAATAAGGGTTTTCCTTGTGCGGAGGATCTTCAGAACATTTGAGTGTGTGGAGAGGCCATGGTGCAAGGAAGTACTGGGCTTGGGTGAGGGTCACACACCACTTTTCAGTTAAATAATTTGGAGAAGCATAAAGAGACAACGATAGCGGCAAGAATGGAATTGTATGAAAGTATATCTAAGACTGTTCTAAAAGTAAAGTGTATTAAGAAAATGAAAGAAAAGGCACAGTATTCAAACATGAGTTGGTTTTGTGTGTGGGGGCGGGGGTGAGGGTGGAACCCAGAGGCTTTCTACTTCCGGGCTATACTCCCAGACCTATTTCAGACCTATTTTATACTTTATCGGAAACGGGGTCTCACTAAGTAGCTGAGGCTGGCTGCGAACCTGTGCGATCCACCTGTCTCAGCCTCCCAGATGCTGGGATTACAAGTGTGCACCACCACACTCGGCTCAGACATGAGTTTTAGGTAGATGCACCCAAAGGGATATTTTGGCTCCTCCTTCATGTTTGCTAGAGTGAAATTTGCTTCTGTTTCATTTTACAGTTCTTCCTCAGCTGCTAGTAGAGATAAAGGCTCCTTTAGAACTGGGCCTGGTAGTGTACACCTGTAATCTCAATACTTGGGAGTCTGAGACAGGAGGATTGCAAATTTGAAGCCAACTTGGGAAATGTAGGAAGACCCTGCCTCAATTTAAAAAAGAGTAAATAAATAAAAAGGGTTGAAGGTGCGGTTCAGTGGTAGAGCCCTCCCCTTCCCCATGTTCAATTCCTGGTAAAGTACATGCACACACACGCTCGTGCGCACAGACACACACTTTTTAGATCTGTGTTTATCTCATCTAATGTCTTTTAAGGAGCCTGAGTTTGTTGACTAAAGGGTTTAATTTACATTCAACCTGTTCTCATTGTGAGCTGTGCAATAAATTGTATCATATGACCTTGCTGACTTGTGTGCTACTAAACGGACAAAACTAATTATTCCTACATCAAAGAATTATTTTACTGATAAAGTCTTGTAGGACAAGTACTTCGCACAGAGTGTGATTAGAATGTGCTAGCTGTTGCTATTATTGTCATTAATATAGATCTCCATTTAACCTCATCCTTTCTTTGCATTTCTACACATGAACACTGGAAGACATGCAAACAGTTTCTCCAACTCATAATTTTCACAAAGATGCATACCAAAACATCAAAATTTTCAAGCCTAGAATATAAGAAAATTGAAATTGGAATATTGATTGGTGTAGAAAAGCCCTAGGAGATGGATTTCTTCTTTGCCTTCTTGATACTCATTATTTCTTTTTTTTGTGTGTGTGGTACTGGGGGTGGAACCCAGGGGCTTTTCTACCTCCAGGCTATACTCACAGACCTCTTTTATAATTTATTTGGAAATAGGATCTCACTAAGTTGCTGAGAGCCTCACTAAGTAGCCGAGGCTGGCTTTAAACCTGTGTGATCCTCCTGTCTCAGCCTCCCAAGCTCTGGGATTACAGGCGTGCACCACTACGCCCGGTTCAATACTCATTTCACTTCACTCCTGCCACTGAGCTGCACTATAGCCCTTTTTATATTTTAACTTACAATAAATAGGTAAGAAACAGAAAAGAAAATTTTGCAGGGACAGTCTGGCTGAAATAGCCACTGAATGGTCACATTTTTTTTTTTTTTTTGGAGTAGTTTGTTTAGCTAGGGGACTTTTGCAGTCTTTCTCTCCACTGTTGTTCCTCATTTGCCTTCCCTTGACAGTTAAGTATGTGTTTGAGTAGGTAAAAGTCTCTATTTTCCCCTTCCTTGGATCATCTCAAACATTTGCAGCTTGCCTTTGGGCCTAAACAACTTGGCTGTGTTTAGACATCTGTGAAGGAGGCATTATTAATTAACTTACGTAGTAGATGAGTAGGAAATATCTACTTTGGGGACCTAAGTAAAACTATGATTATCTGAAAGAATAAAAGTTGGCTTCTGACATATCACTGTACAACTGAGACAGCTTAAATAGAACCTGTTGCTGAGTTACTTGGAAAAGGACTTCATCTTTAATGTTGATGAACAAATTTTCTGGAAGTGTTTTATTCTTTATTTTTTTATTATTATTTTTTTTTAGTGGTACTGGGGTTCCTGGAAACCTTTCTACCTTTGGGCTGTACTCCCAGACCTATTTTATATTTTTATTTGGAAACAGGTTCTCTTAAGCCAGCGAGGCTGGCTTTGAACCTGCAGGATCCTTCTGTTTCCGCCTCCCAAGTGCGGGGATTACAAGCTTGAGCCACCACGCCCAGCTTCTGGAAGTGTTTTATTTACATATCAACTAAAATATCTGTACCTTTTTCTTTAGATTCTCAGTCAAAAGGTTTCATTTTAGTAGATTTGAATATTTAGTGTTGGTGGTTGATCTATACAACTAAGAGTATGAGCTGATCATTGGTTTAGATAGTGCTTTCTGGATGTCAAATGCTAATTTAAGTTAGATATACATGGTGAAGATGGTATGGTAACAGGCACTAGAGGAAAGGATTTTCCACAGGATCGTTCTGTTCTCTCTCCTTGAGATACATGTTCTACAGAGACACCTCCTAAATCCTTCAGTATATTCAAATTTAAGTATGGATTAACATTAATTGACAAGTTTTAACAATAAATTGAAAATACTCAAATTACATGCATCTTCTTTCCTTACTCGGTGGATGAGGACATATTGAAAGAGTGTTATCAAGACATTGCTTTTCACATACATTCATTAGGAATTCAAAGATTTAGTAGCTGATGGTGATGCTAGTGTAATTAGCAGGCAAAAAAAAAAAGGAAGAAATGCATGTTGCTATAGCAATATGTTCATCATGAATGATCTACAGCATAAACACCCAGATTAATTTGCAAGATGCCAGGTAGAAAGCTGCATGGCTGACTAGGCTACTCTCAGATGCCACAGTATTTGTTTTCATTAAGCATAAACATTACAGGGGAGCTTTCAAGGTATGTGAGCTTGTCACTGTCAATCACAGAGGGGTTACATTCCCAAAGAGTTTTCAATTCACTTTAAATTTTTAACAGATGAAGAGAAACACGTTTTTGGTTTTTATTCCCCAGAGAATTAAAAAATATATAGACAATCATAGATGACATTTTGACACCAAACAAGCTTAACAATCTCCTTGTTCATGGGCAGAGCGTGTTTCTGTTTTATCTTCACACTTGCTTTTAATACCAGGGGTATCGTGGGTTTAATGTGAAAGCACATTTAAAAATACCAAAATTGGAAGCCACAGTGTCAAGAAACCTCTTAAGAAAGCACTTGTGGATATGACCATAAGCCGGATGACATTTTAGCCCACCAGAGTTTAGATTATTACCAGGGACTTAGGACAAAAAAAAGCATCCTTACCTCATTGGGCAGGGAAATGTGATATGTGGGTATATATAGGTGTGTGTTTATGAGCATGTCTGAAAGACAGAGTTGCCAACTGGATGCTTGTTGCTGATGATATTTTAAGGACTGGAGCCAGACACATGGGATGATTCTAGAGACTCACATTCCTTAGCTTGGTCTGTGGCCTTGAAAGGAACATAGAGGATGTTGGCGATATGACCTTCTCATTCTATCGTCTGATAGACCAACTTCAGAATTGGGCAAAAGTTAGACGGGACTAGAATAGGCAGGTTAGGAGAAAAGCTCAAGAATTTTAGAGGTAGTGAAGTTTCAATGTTCTCATCTTCATTCCTGTATCAATTACACTCACGAATCATGGGTAGTGTGGAACCCATATACTGCCTGAGTTGTAAAGGGTAGAATGGACCCAATTTTTATCACGTTAGTCAGCATGTGAAAATAGAAGCAAAAGCTGTGATACATGCAAGTGGTCACTGAATTTTGCTCAAATATTGCATTCAAAGACTCAAAAAGTGGCGGGGGCATGTTGTTATGGGACACTGATAGTTTCACGTGAGACCAAAGCCACCATGTGCTTTTATAGCACCTGCTCTATGACAAAGCCGCTGTCCTTGGGCAGCATACAGTTTTGAGAATCCCCAGTGCAGAATCCTTGATAGCCTGCCAACACGCCTGACGGCAGGGTCTTCATGGCTCTCAGGAAGAAGAAAAGCCAGCAGTGTGTCTGTGTTGTCTCTCCAGTCTAGGGAAGGACTGGGTCTCTGGAAGTAACTCCCAGCATCTGGTTAAACCACATATGTTATGAAACGTGGCCAAGGGAATTGTTAAACTTCAAGCCAGGCCTGGCATTCACCAATTCTATCCCTAGGGGATTAAGCCTGGAGGCTAGAGGTTGCCAAACCCATGTTTGGACCCGGCATTACTGACACTGGATAGACAGACACTGTAGAGGAAATGAACAATAAACATCGTGTCCTTTGGGGTTCCACAAAGGAGAATAATAAACTTGCAACAATCATGGTTCCAAGAAAGGAAGGATTGCTTCAGGCTACTGCCCAAATAAAGGCTGTTGCAGGCAGTTGGCCCTGAAGAGACAAGTAACTTTCTTTTCTTGCTATACTCTGTAAGGGAGTCATTTCTGGCCACCAGTGAAGTTGGTGCTAATCTAATCAGGATGTTTTGCTTTAACTTCTGGAGTGGCTCTTTGTCTAAACGGAGGAGGAAGAAATGATTTTTTTTCAAATGCTACATTTCCCAGATGAAATTGTTTTTATGGGTAAGTGTCTTTGTTGTTTTCCCAATACAAATTTTGCATAAGTAACACAGTTTAAGCAGTTAGACTTTTTAGAGTGTTTATTAAAATGCTGTACAGTGGTTCTCAACCTGGGGTGATTTTGCCCCCAGGAGACATTTAGCAATGTCTGGAGACATTTTTAATTGTCATGGTTGGGATGGAACTGTGTGTGTGCTACTGGCATCTAGTGGGAAAGGCCAGGGATGCTACTAAATGTCCTACAATGCCTAGGAAACCCCTCCACTGAATATTTACCTATTTACCTGGTACAAGGTATCACAGTGTCCTTCAGAAAATCTGGTCAACTATTATTGTAATATAGATTCTTGGTACTGGTCCTATGTTGAGTAAAACACATACAAAGATATATCTAAAACCACAAGTAATGATTTCATTATTATAATAATCATCAAATGCCATATGTATATATATGTATGTTTACTTATTTACAAACTATGTAAATATATACACATAATTTATAAGATATATCAACCTGAAACAATTTGTCAAGTAGTAGCAAAGGCAACTAGCAATGCAATAATTATTTCAATTTTCTTAAATCTAGACTGGAATGGAGGATATATTCACTAAAATATAATTTCTGAGAAGATATTTATTTCCAATTTCTGGCCTAATCTATATGTATGCCTAACTTTATCTATGTAAGTGTATATAATTATACATAGAATATTATTTGAGTTGTATTACAAACCTTTCAGACAGTCATAATTATCCTGTATTAGAGATAATGATATAAATGACTGTGATGAGATTTTAACCTAGGTCTTTCCAGGCCTGCATGTTTTATACCCTACAAAACTGCCTCTGGCTCTGAAATATACTTGGCCATAGTACTAATGCTACTGGGTGGATTTCTAGATTTAAGAAACAATAAAGTATGTAATGCAAAAGAGAAAGAGTATCCTCTTTTCTAGCTTTCTGACTTGGCTTTGTGTAGAATTTTATAATTGGCAAATTTCATCTTTATATGCTTTCAGCTTTGGCTCCAGTCCTATCCTCTCACTCTACGGCCATAATAGCAGAATCTAAACATCATCCTGCCAGTTCTGGTGTGATGCCCAGCCCTTTAAGTTTTGTCAAAGCTCTCTTTCCTATAGCATGACTGGCTTTAATAGATCATCATAATTTCTACAAAAATGTCTTTGCTTTTAGAGAGTGGATAGAAAGAGATGAGAAACTCATGGTGGTATAGGGGAAACTCAAAGAAAAATGAGCTAGACACCTTGGTCCAGACCTCGTTCAGTTTCTGGTCAGCCACATGCTTGGAGCAAGTCACTTAAATTCCTAGCACCTCTGTTTTGCCATTTGTACAATAAAAGTTGAGAAAGATATCTATATAGATGATCAAGATAAAGATACAGATAAGGAAGAAAAAAGATCTATAAATATACTAAAAAGTGTAGAAGGATACACGATGATAAAAGTGAAGGATGTGGTGGTGGGTTTGTGCCTTTTTGTCCCGTTTGATTCTGAGTTTTGGGAACATTTCAGTACACACATTATCTTATGGTTTTAAAAGCAAAATAATTTAAAAATCAATAAGAAGACAAATGAGAAGAAGCAATTAGAAAACTCTTTCATTGTTCCTATTCCATCATTAAACTATTTTGTTTGGCTCTGCACAATTCTCTTAAAAGAGCAAAACAATCTGAATGAGGAAGAGTGGTACCAGGTGTTTTCTGAGTGTATGGCTTATGATTCTAAGAGTACCCACATTTGTTAGGTTGTTGGTGTTGAGAATGTCACAGTCTTTTTGATGCCTGTCTTGACCACCCTCTTTAAATTGATACACATGCCTGCTTTTCAGATCCAATTTAGGCTACTCTGTTTGTTTGTTGTTGTTTTTTTGTATATGATTTACTTATCTATGTTCCCTCAAAAGGATGTATGCTCCCCTCCTTTGTTTCAGTGCTTAGAACTCTACCACACACACAGCAGGCTCTTAATAAATATTTGCTGAATGGGTGAGTTGAAGATGGAAGTAGATCTTTTTATTTGTGGGGACATTTCCTTGGGATAAATTATGAATACATTTTTTCTTATTTAGCCTCACTCAGTTAAAAGTATAAAAAATATTTATATATTTAATTAATTAGAAAACTTTCACTGAAGCAAGCCATATATTTTGAACAATAGCCCTAATCTTAACTTATTTTATGAGAAAATTAGTAAAGAGCAAAAAATAGAGAATGTATAATTACCTGAAATTATTGTATATTTAAAATTCTTATGGATTATAACACTCAAATGCTTACTGGTTTCTTTCCAGAATATACTAACTGTAAGAATTACTGAATATTAATGAAAGAACCTGTATGCCTGTGACTACCAATAAGAATGTAAGAAAGTAGTTGTTTGCACTCAGATTTTAACAACCTAAAATAATTAGTCATCTATTATTTGTTTCTACTTGGGAGTTATATAATTTTAAATATCATTAAAATTAACATCTAAGTTTAAACTCTAAGATAGTTCATAATTAGAAATCACTGGGCATTTTTTATATTTAAAAACCTTAAGCATTTTGTTTTCTTTAGTACCCTAAAATATGTGTTCTCCATAAGTAGAATTAGAAAATTAGCAGTTAGGGAATGAATATTTTTAATTAAAAGAAAAGCATATAGCTATAATTCTTTATGCTTAGCATATGTGTCTGTTTGTATGTCACTAAAAATTGTATTGGTGTCCTGACAGGTCTTCATATAAAAGTATTGCAAATTCTCAGAGAAGATACAAGCTAAAAAGTGTCAACTGAATTTTAGATATTTGAATAGGCCTTTTATGCATCTGTTACTCTGCAAGGAGGTAAAATAGTATAGTGAAATTCATTTACTCTCATGTGCAGTAAAAATGTGGTATCCATGAAGACTGAGAAGCTGTAAATCCAAAATCCCAAATTCTTTCCTCTAGATGTCTTTTTATCTATCTTGCAGATTTTTACAATGGAGTAAAAAATTCTCTGCATTATAACAGGGTATGTAAACAGCTGAATCTGTGAAATAATAGGGAAATGTATGGTTAGATGGCCTTATATTTGTTCCTAAGAACATAATCATACTGTGAAGTCCTGTTTTCAGGACTTTTTTCTAGTCCTGTTTTCCCATCACTTTAGATCATTATGATGCATAATTAAAAATTCTGATATGATAAGAAGCTGAGATGAGATTAATTTCTAGTTGACTGGCCATATAATGAATTCATCCAGAGCACAGTCTGTGCTTATCCCCACTTCTCATTTTCTCTCCATTGCCTTGCCGAGAAAAGATCTCACCATGTGATTGTTGGTTGAAGGTATTAACAGCCAGGAAAGTGTGTTGTAGAAGGCCCTGTGCAACAGGGTGAGGAACATTTAAGTTCCAGAGTGAGAAAAAGGAAATAAAGAAATAGGATAAAAGCCTTCGGGAAATTGGGAAGCACAGCATAAAAGCAGGCAGGAATGCTGTCATGGAAACCAAGGAAAAAGGGCACATCAAGAAGAAAGGTGTGGTCAAGAATATCAAATGCCACAGACGCCCTTGGATCAAATGCGCTCTAGTCAGCTGTCCCAGCTGCCATCTCATCTTCTCAAGTTGGTATTTAGACAATGGTATCACTTGGGGGCATTCTGAAAACACCCCAGGAATTGAACGCCCTCCTTGTTTTGTGTAAATTAAGATACTCTGCAGATAAATTTAAAAAGGTAGAGCTAGACCTGTAATGTTCAGTAGAACTTAAAATCTTGAATATTTCTGTGACCTATAACTAATCTTTGTGTCTTTACCTCTATCTATATGGGTTTTGGTACAGGAAGATTTTAGAGAAAAGCAGGATTAAAATATGACTATATTATACACATACATATGTATATGTATTTATTAGTATATGCATGCATATATTTCTCCTCAGTTTGATGGGAATTAGCATTTCTAAATAAAACTCTTTTTAAAAACATCTTGAAGGAACCATTAAAAAGAGACAGTTTTTTGGCTTCATTGTGACAAGATGGTAGTTATCATTTTTTACCTATAGATAGTTATAATTGACTGAGTTGGTTATCCCTCAATATATCACATTTTGATGATTTTTAAAAATTTTTTATTGGTGCATTATAGTCATATATCTTAATAGGGTACAAGATGGTGGAGGCATATATGCACACATCACCCAATTAGCCCTTACCCAATTCCCACCCCATTTCCTCCCCCTTCCTCCTCATGTTTCGCTTAGGATTGATATTGATATGTTTGTTAAAGTACATCATGTGCATTAGAGAATTTCCCTCTTCCCCCCATCTCCTCAGTTAGGTTGCCTTATTTGCTCATCTATAGTATCTCCTTCTTTGTCTAGAGTTCCTCTTATGACCCATTTTCTCCCTAGCTTCCACATATTAGGGAGAGCATCCGATTTCTTATGTTTTGTGACTAACTAATCTCACTTAGCATAATGTCCTCCAGTTCTATCCATTTCCCTGTAAATGATGTAATTGTATTTTTCTTTATGGCTGAGTAAAATTCTATTGTGTACATATCCCATAGTTAAATCTGGAGGAAATTGACGACTTTCTAGATAAATACAACTTGCCTAAATGGAGTCAAGGAGATATAGAAAATTTAAACCAATCATTAGCAATCAAAGAGATTGAAACAGCAATAAAGAGCCTATCGTTAAAGTAAAACCCAGGACCAGATGGTTTCCCAAGTGAATTTTATAAAACCTTTATAGAAGAACTAATCCCAATACTCCTCAATCTATTTCATGAAATAGAAAAAATGGGACTCTCAAATATGTTCTATGAAGCCAACATCACATTAATACAAAAACCAAATAAAGACAGCTCAAGGAAGAAAAACTACAGGCTTATATCATTGATGAACTTGGATGCAAAGCTGCTAAACAAAATACTAGCAACACACATTCAAAACCACATAAAGAAAATCATACACCATGACCAGTTAGGGTTCATCTCCGGAATGATTGTTATATTATATATTGGACAATAGTAATATATGAAATTCATGGTAAAATCATCTTTATTTTGATTATTTTAATTATAATCTTGGGGACATTGAGGTCCTTGTAACAAAATGCATTGTTTAATGGACAAAGTGTTGGAATGGACTACAATAAAAACAAATCGGATGCTGTTATATTTCAAAGTAAAACAAATCTCACTTTAAAACTACATTCCACCTTTTAAACAATCTAAAATGGGTTATCTCCCACGGATTATCCCCAATCTATCTTCCTCAGATAGCAAAGGAACTATTTAATTTTATAAATTAAGACCTTTGCTACTTAGTTGAAAACTTAATACTATATAAAGTTGACATATGTTTCAGATTTCCAAGGCAATCTACCTTAATTTTAAATCTTTTTGTAGTTTGAGTCAAAAAACAGTAAGATTAACTTGTGAAAATCAAACCAGAATTTTCTTTAGACTTAATTCCTAAGAATTGTGGAGAAGGGGGCTTAGCTGTTACTTCTGTTTATTAGATGTGACATGGGAACATTGTGCCCTGTGCAGCCATGGTGAACAGTGGTATCAAGTCAGCAAGGAGCCTTCTGGGGTCATTCCATCTAAAACACTGCCTGATAACTCTACTCCGTGCCAGGCCACTTTCTTCATCCTCACCCTACCTTCTTCTTTTTCATATTTAACATGACCTCAAATATATACATATTCCTTTGTCTAGTTGTTTATTAGTTGTGTCAGGATCATAAACTTGATTGAAGTTGAGGAACTCTTCATATTCATTGTTGTACCTCATTGCCCAGGGCTGTACCTAACATATATCAAGTACTCAATAATTTATATTTTGTATAATCAAATAAATAAATATGCTATCTCCTCACAATTAGGCCTGTTAAGTATAGCAAAAATGTATCCAGCTTTAAAATTTCTCTTGTAAAAGCCAGATATGATATCTTTTAAAATCTTGCCATTTAAAGGTTATTAAACACATAAAGCTGTTTACTAAACTTTTACTCTGTACGCTTTGCTTCCAATTTACTTGAATATGTTAAATAATAGCTAGTAAATGAAGAGCACAGTCCTTCAAGGGTCAGCCTGTAGTGTGCATTCTTATGTCTGATTTTTATTCCTGTCATACAACTCATGTATTGTTGACTCCTTTTTATGGATGGTATTGATATCTAGAGATATAAGTAACATTCTTGACATACTTAAAGACGTATGTTGAGTAAGTATCATAACTGGGCTTTCACCTATCACTTAAATTTTCTTTAGAGTTCTCTAGACTAGTTTTACTAGTTTGTAAAGCCCAAATAAATAAGACTGTGTCTTGTTAATCAGTGAATTTTATTTACTAATACCTCATAAATTGGTTGAACTATCTTTAAAAATTAATATACCAGCTAATCTCTGTACTTTTATTAAACCAAAGATAGCAAATCCACAAATATGTAAGTCTTAAATAAGAATTTTAAACATTTTAAGGTATTTTTAATAGCAAATTCATGAAGGCATATCCTTCATAATTATAACTTTTTTTTTTTGGTGTGGTACTGGGGATCAAACACAGGGGCTTTCTATCTCTGGGCTACACTCCCAGACTTACTTTATGTTTTATTTGGAAACAGGGTCTCACTAAGTCGCGAGGAGCCTCACTAAATAGCTGAGGCTGGCTTCAAACCTGCATGATCCTCCTGTGTCAGCCTCCCAAGTACTGGAATTACAAGCATATGCCACCACACCTGGCACTCATAAGTATAATTCTAATAGATTTCTCTGGTTAGTTGAACACCTAGGATAGTACTATAAAAGAGAAGGAATTTTTATCTTGTTCACTAGTGTACAAGAACATTTTATTAGGACATTATATTAAAATAGAGACTGTTAGCTGATTCATTCCTAAATAGGAATAAGCTAGGAGGAAATATATATTTTTGCGCAAATTTTAGAATTCTCTAAATTTTTAATTCATTATATTTTTAAGAAAGATAAAATTACAAATAAGAGGCATGGTGGGACATGCCTAAATTCTCAGCACTTGGGAAATTGAGACAGAAGGACCTCAAGTTCAAGGCCAACATGTGGTAACTTGACAAGACTATTTGAAAATCAAAAATAAAAAGGGCTAGGAGCCAGTGTGGTGATACATGCTTGTAATCCCAGCATTTGGGAGGCTGAAACAGGAGAATCTGGGTTCGCAGATGGCCTCAGCTACTTAGTGAGGCCCTTTGCAACTCAGTAAGACCCTGTTTCAAAATAAAGAATAAAAAATAGGACTGAGGGCGTAGTTCAGAGGTAGAATGCCTTAATTCCATCTCAGTACCGCAAAAAAAAAAAAAAGAAAGAAAGAAAGAGGGACTAGGGGCATAGCTCAGTGGTAGAACACCCTAGGCTTAATTACAAATCTATGCACCTGTTTTTTGCTTATCTGAGATAGACTACTAGCTACTGAATATTGTTATTTTGCAGGAACTAAGAGATAATAAAGGAGTTCATTCATCAGCCTGAAAATGTGTGTATAGAAATCATTCTTGACTACTTTCTTACGAAGCAATATGTAATAAACAATGCTTTTTCCCAGGCCGGTGATGGATATTGCGTGATTTCCCTCACCTATATTCTACTCTTGGTTCAGTTTTTTGGCAGACATGGTTTAAATGAAACTTATATGATTCTCAGACTTGGAGATGGGACCAGGCAAGTTTAAGATAACCAGGACAAATCTGTCTCTCTCGCCAAGTAATTACATCTGGGAAGCTTAGCCTGACCCATTTAACGGGCGGTATCCTCACTGTCACAAATATTGGTTAGGGGTGGGCAAGAAAACTCAATCAGTCCCATCATAGCCTGCTCTGAGATTCAAATTTTCTGGTGTGTTTTCAGAATGGGTGTGGCCCATTTGGGGCCAGCAGCCATTCACTTGCAAGCAAGAGGCTCCTCAGGTAGAAGTGAAGAGAAGCAAAGATGTCCTGATCCATCCCTTCCTGTGGCTCCTCCAATCTCCACACTATTTAGATGTGTATGAAACTCCTATTCTTTTGGCCATTTTAGTTGAGTATTCCATCATTTGGACCTAAAAACCTCTTATAAGTTAGTGGAATTATGCATTTTCTCCTCACTCTTCTCAGCTAACCTGGTACCAGAGCTTTATCGATCTGTCTCATGCACACTTTCTGATTATTCCCCTTCTCCTCTCCCTACCAGTTCTCTTGATTTCCCATCCGCAAGCTGCTCTTGCTTGCCATTTGGGTCTCCTGACTTCTTACTTAATGGTTTTAAGTTTTACAGAAGCTCCTGATTTCATCCCTGACAATGCTCAAATTCCTCAAAAGTCATCAGGCATTACTGGTTCTTTTCTCCTTTTAAAATTCACCTTAAAGCCTAACACACTGTTTCTGGGTGTTTGCATATATCTTTTATTCTCTTTGGTCCTTTGCCTGTTTATTTCCTGGGATACTTTGACCCTTGATCAGATGACTCAGTTCAAATACAATTTCTTTTATACTGAGGTTCTTTGCTGCTTTTCCTTTACCCTTTGCAGGTCAGTTGCTCACTCTTTGGTGTTCTCATGGCATTTTCTCCACACATTCATCAACACTTCCCACTTGGTGTGGTAATGATTTGTTTAGAATTACATCTCACTTCTACAATGTGACTCATTGAGATCCAGGTCTAGGCTAAGATGGCTCAGATGTTTTCTGATTACATGGCTACAAAACTGAGTTAGTCTCCATGGTTCTATTTTAACGCATGTTTTCAGAATACACATTCCCCTGTACTTTTTTTTTTTTTTTTTTTAGGTACTGGGGATGATACTCAGGGCCATTGTACCTCCAAGCTACACCTCCAGCCCTATTTCTTAGTCTTTTTATGTTTGAAGCAGGGTCTCACTGAATTGTGAAGCGCCTCACTAAGTAGCTGAGGCTCTCTGCAAACCGCAATACTCCGGTCTCAGCCTCCCGAATGCTGGGATTACAAACGTGCACCACCATGCCCCGTTCCCCTGTACTTTCCTTCCTTCCTTCCTCCCTCCCTCCCTCCCTCCCTTCCCCTTTCTTTCCTTTCTTTTCTTTCTTTCTTTCTTTCTTTCTTTCTTTCTTTCTTTCTTTCTTTCTTTCTTCCGTACTGGGATGGAGCCCAGGGGCTTTCTACCCCATGGTCTACACTCAGACCTATTTTATATTTTATTTGGAAACAGGGTCTCACTAAGTTGCTGAGATCCTCACTAAGTAGCTGAGGCTGGCTTCGAACCTGTGCAATCCTCCTGTCTCAGCCTCCCAAGTGCTGGGATTACAAGAGGTATGCCACCATGCCTGGCCTCCTGTACTTTCTTAAAAAAAAAAAATTCAAAAGAACACAGTAACTAGTGTCCAGTATTCTGTAGGTTGCTCCTCAAAGCATTCAAAACAACTGTATGGAGGAATATTGTTTGTGAGATTTCCCAAATTTAGACTCATCTTAAGAATTATAATTTTCTTTCTTTCCTTTTTTCTTTTTTCCTTCCAGAAAGACTTCTCTTAATCCAAACTGAAGTACATCCAAAAGGCAAAAGGAGGTATAAGGTCTACTCGTCTGTATTTACTTAGTCTAAAATAGCATTGGACTTTTGTTATATGAGGTTTTCGTATGATTTTGGGGGAAAAAAGTTTAACCTGCCACTTTGTTTGAACAGTGACAGCAAAAAATAAAAATAACACAAGATTCCAAATATGTATATGGAAATTAAAACACAATTTTGGGCAATTGCTGTAAAAACTTCCACTCTCTTTATACACCTTCGGACACAGCCTGAGCTCGTTCTGCCCACAAAGGAGACGTTTAACTGATAGGTCCTCTTTATGAAAGACCTTTTCCAGGGGCCACATCTTGGGGGGTTTGGGGAAGGGAAGTGTGTGGTTCTGTCTAAATTTCATCCAGAACTTCTCTCCCCAGCTGACCCTGGAAATTGCTGCAATTTTGGCTTCCTGTGGTATGCAGTAAAAAAAAAAAAGAAAGAAAAACTAAATCAGAAGTTGTAGAAATACATTTAACCAAGTGAAGGGAGTTTCTACACTTCCTTTGCTGCAGCTGATCACACATTGATAAGCATCACAACACAATTCTAATGGTACGAGGCATCAGTGCTTCAAATTTCTCTCTGGATCAACTTTGAAAATAGTTTGCCATCAGGAGCTGCTATTGATGGCATGTGTTTTTCCAGTTCATTTTTAAAAAGAAGAAAGCCCCACGTATTATAAAACATTTTCCCGAAAAACACCTCTATTAAGGAGTTGTCATAAGAGGAAGGAGAACAACAGTGTGAATGGGAGGTTCCTGGCAAGTGAAGCAATTTGAATAGGTTGCCATAAAAAGAAAGGTCATACTGAGTCAGCCAACCAAGTAGGCCTGAACTAAGAATATCGTAGGACTGCCTGTTGGACGGTGATGGCTTTGATGGAAAATGACAAATGAGACTGACAGGGGCATCTGAAGCCTTGCAGCTGTTCCATTTCAGGCATTCTTCTCCAGGATGGCTACTGCATGGATTTAAGAAGCTGCAGACAGCAGTCATTTAAGGAAATGGACACCATGTCGAAATCATCTTAGAATGCAATTTGGACGAAAGGGTCAATTTGGTCAGAATATGCAGTTCCCAGCCGTGTCACCATCTCAGCTGGTCCCTATGATCTCAAATCATTTTCCCTAATATTTTTTGTTCCTTAAGTTTATCCCGTACCTGCATCTAAAGAGAGTGTTCTAAATCCAGGCTGTTTAAATGTCCTACCTGCAAAATCCTACACTCATTTGAAGGGATGTAGTATAATTTAAAAACCACTGGTATTGAAGGAAAATGCTTTATTTCATTTTACTTAATTGAAAAATATAAATTGTAAATATTTATAATGTAGAACATTTTGTTTTGATATATGATATATATTGTAAAATGGCTAGAATAAATGAATTGAAATATGCATGACCTTGCATAGCATTTTGGTGGAGGTAACAGTTAAAATCTATTCTTTAGAATAATTTAAGAATATCATAGGCTATGATATGAATGTTTTTGTTTCCTCCAAATCCATGTGTTAGAAAAAGTTACAAGCAAGGGAAGGAGGAATGGGGAGGGAATGGGGTGGGAATTGGGTAGGGGTTAAATCAGTGATGTGTACATGTATGTACACACACATTTTTTACCCTAATAAGATGTATGAATATAATGCACCAATAAAAAATTAAAAAAAAGAAAAAAAAAAGAAAAAGCTTAATCCCCAATGCAATCGTGTTGGAGAGTGGGTCCTAGTGGAAGGTGTTGAGTTCATCAGTGCTCTGTCTCCACAAATGGATTTATCCTGTTGTAACAAAGGCTCATAGGAATGGTTTCACTCTGTTCTTCTCTTCTACCGTATGAGAAATACTGATCCTCTCCTCTCCTCTGGAGGGTGCAGCCTTCACCAAAAATCAAAATCAATTGGCCTTCTGGATCCTGAATTCTGCAGTTCTCAGGGTTGAAAATGAATTTCTGTTGCTTATAAATGGCTTAGTCGCAGATATTGTCAGCACAAAGCCCACAAAGATGGCATACATTGCTATTTACCCAGAGTCACTGTGTTGTATAATAAATCTCTTGTACTTTTTTCTCCCATCTAAATGAACTTTTATATCCTTTGACCAAGATCTCCCTTATCTCTTTTGCCTTCACCCCTAGGTAAGCATCATTCTACTTTTTATCTACATGAGTTTAACTTTTACACACCACATAAAAATTATATCATGTGGTTCTTGTCTTTCTGTGTCTATTTCACTTAAAAATTAAAAAAGCTTCTCCAGCTTCACCCATGTTGTCCTAAATGACAGAATTTACATGTTTTTGAGGACAAAATAGTATTCTATCATATATGTATGTACTTTTTTAAAATTCCATTTATTCATTGATAGACATGTAAATTAATTTTCTATCTTGGCTATTGTGTATGATGATGCAATGAACAGGGAAGTTCAGATATTATTTGACACACTGATTTTATTACCATTGGGTATATATAGTTAGTGGACTGCTGCATCACACCACAAATCTACTTTATTTTTTAGGAATTCAAACTGTTTTCCATAATGGCTATATCAATGGACATTTCTACTGCTAGGGTGAAGAATTTTCCTTTCTTCACATCCTCACCAGCACTTTATATCTTTTGTCCTTTTAACAGCCATTGTAACAGATGTGGGGGGATTTTGTAGTTATAATTTGCATTTCTTTGATTGTTAGAGATACTGAGCATACTTGTTGGCCATTTGTATATCTATTTGTATATCTTCTTGTGAGACATGTCTACTCAGAATCTCTGACTTTTTAAAATTTGATTACTTGCTTTACTACTATTGAATTAGTTGAATTCCTTATATATTTCAGCCATTATCTGCTAATGAGATAAATGGTTTGCTGCTATTTTCTCCCATTTCATTCAATGTCTCTCCACTTTATTTCCTTGGCTGTGCAGAAGCTTTTTAGTTTGATGAGATCCCATTTGTATGTTTTTGTTTTTGTTATCAGTGTTTTTAGATTCATACAAATATAGCACTGTCCAGATTAATGTCACAGGCTGTCTCCTGTGTTTTCCTATAGTAGTTTTATAGTTTCAGGTCTTACGTTTAGTCTCTAATCAATTTTGAGTTGATTTGGGGGTATGGTATTAGATGAGAGTACACTTTTGGTTTTTTTGCACATGGTTGTCTGGCTGTCCTAACATCATCTGTTAAAGAGATTGTCCTTTCTCCATTATTTGTTCTTGGCATTTTGGGGTTGAAAATCAATTAACCATGAATACATGAATTTATTTCTGGGATCTCTTTTCTGTTTCATTGGTCAATGAGTTTTTTATGCCAATACCATGCTGTTTTGATTTATGCCAATGCCACGCTGTTTTGATTACTACAGCACTGTGGTCTACTTTAAAGTCACTACCCCTAACACACACACACACACACACACACACACACACACACACACACAATAGTGGAATAGTGCATTGAGACACTAAATAAAAAACAATATGTAGACAGAGAACATTTAATTATATTTCAATTCTACTTCATGTAAGGTTTTTGACTCTCTTAGGCTTTCAAAATTGCTACAAACTTATAAATACCATTTTTAGGACAATTTTTCTGGAATTTGAAGCAATTTATTTTCACATATTTTTTTCAGTTTCAAATATCTCCTTTTTGACTCCTAAATACACATATGTAATTGATCTAATGGATACATTCTGCATCCATCTGTTTAGTCAACCATGGGCAGAAAAATTTTGAAAAGTAATTGTTTCTTTAGAGTTACAGACTTTTTTCCTTTACACGATTTACTAAGCAATGTAGTATAACAAGTATTTATCTAGTTGATATATTGTATTATGAATTCCAAGTAATCAAGGATGTATGTAATACTAAGTCATTTTAAAGTCTGCACCAGAGATAATGGGCAGGCCCACACCTATACTGGGTCAGGATCAGATAGAAAGACTATTAGTTAAACAGGATGGAAGATAATGAATCCGTATAAAAACTGTTCTATGTTCAAAAATCTCAGTGTCTTATTTTCAAGGCACTCTACTGGGTTTCTCTGATGCAGTGCTTTATTATTCTGTCACTTCTTTCTACCTTTGTAATAATGAAATTTGATCCAGCTTGCAAAAAAAAAATATGCATCTATAAAGGACTTGAACATTTGCTGATTTTTGTTTTTGTGGAGGTTCTGAAACCAATCCCATGTGGATACTGAAGATGAGGTCAAATTAAAAGTACTAAATTTTTTTTCAAGGAACATTGGAATATAGATTAATTTAAAAATAAAGCTAAAGGCTAACCAACTGCATACAAATATGTTTGTTAGTAGAAAAAATCATATGTGATTATTTCTCAGTCAGTTTTCATGGATTACTTTGATATGCTTCAGTAAAAGGATGAAAAAAATAGTTGGAATCTGATTTAGGTGAGATCCAGATAACACACACCTAATGTTAATCTCTATTCTAATTATTTTTAAGCTAAACAATCTATCCTCTCTAGTAATAATGAAAATGTTTAATAATGTTAAAATCAACTTGACTAAGTTTATCTGTCTTATAAAGAACACTTCTCTTGCTATAATTTAATTTAAATCCTTTTTGTAGACCTGATTTGCTTCACAACTATGATGTCTATTTCATGTTGACTTTTGGCTTTTATTCTTGAGGAAAGGCCTTTTAAATCCAAACATGATCTGTTGTACTGAATTTGAATGCCAATATATTGTGTATTACCCACCAAGTGACTCGTCCCCGCCCCCCACCGCTATTCAGAATTAAATAAACCAAGACGCAACACATGTCTTAAAACCACAATAGTTTATTTATAAGAAGAAAGACAGCCCATCAAACTTTCCACAGGAATTTAAAAAATCCATTGAGGACTCAAAGCCTTTACTTTCTTTCCATTCATATAATTTTGGTTTTGGCTTAACACTTAGCACAATATTCACTTCAAAAGAATATCCCTTGCATTTAAAGTAAACAATCATTGTTCTACGTAGACTTTTAATTTTTCCCTCTGCCCCTTGCCTCTTTTCTGCTTTCCTTTCAAGCCTTTGCTAGCATTACATCCAGAGCATGCCAGATATAAAATCCCTTTTTAGTTTACATTTTGATATGAAGACTAATTCAATGAAAGATCAAACTGTTACATTTTGTTTCATTTCCAATGACTCTTGACATATATAGTTTCTTAACATTTTAAGATGATATTTTGATTATAGTGGATGAATAGGACAAAATAACTGCAATTAGAATGAAATAGATTCTGGCTCTAGAGAGGAAAATTCATTTTGAACATGATGCAAGGCAATGAGGTTTCACTTTGAGTTCAGATTCTGTGGGACTGGATAAGCCAAAACATATGATCTCGGGTGGCCTTAGTCTCATCCAAAATGGATCACATAAAATAACTTTCAATCTTTCTTCAAGAGACAGAGTGCCCAGTAAAAAATTGAGGGTCAACAAAAAATATTCATGAGCTGAAAAACCCTGTCTCTTGTTCTGCTGTCTCGAGAGAAAGTTTACAATCATGGTTCTACTCCTGCTTTGATAGCCAAGGCCATCTGAAATACACACATTTATCTTTTGTTTTCTGGCCCATGGAGGTCATAAACATTGAAGATGTGCTTTAATTTTAGTTACATTGAAAATATTGAAATCTTGTGTTTCATATTGAAGTCACACTTATGCAAAGCTTGATACATGTGATACATAGGACTTTTTTCCAGAACACAAAGATTTACCAAATTAACAAAGAATGCTTTTATGATGAAAATGCAAAAATCATGAATTTGCTTTGCAATAATTTATTGTGGAAAGTAGTGTACTAAGAACTAGAAACATACAGTCTTGCCTTCAGGCAGTTCATAGTTTTTAATGCTTATTTTTTCTTATAGAATGACCCAAGTCACGGGGACATATACAGGTGCTCCCTGTCTCACTTTTCTCATCCCAAAGGCCTTTATATATAAATCTTGTGCAATTTAACCTATGCGATTTATGAACTTATGCTTTATTATAGATCATAAATACATAAACACCTACATTTCCATTAAAATATTATCAATTTTAGTGTCACATGTATCCATGAATGTTTTTGCCATGTAGACATCCTGTCTGTATGGTACTTATTAATATTTTCCCAATGTGTTCTAAATTAACACATGATTATGGTCTGATCTTGCTTTCTTGCTCTCACTTGATTTCTCTCAAGTCATGATTATAATGCAATAAAAGGGAGATATGAAAGACCCAAATGCCATTGAAATAACAGGAACTTACACAGAAAGAATTCATTTGCCACAGGAAGAGAAAGACTTCTTTGTGGCAGCTACTAATTTCCTGCGACTTTGCTTCCTGCTGTTTGGGCCAGCAACCAACACCTTGTGTTTGGGAAATCCAATATGTTTCACCTACTTTTCGATCAGATGCAGTGGCACTCAGTTTTTTTTTTTTTTTTAGATTATGGATCCTGAAGCCAGACTCACACTTTTGCCATTTTCCAGCTAAATGATCATGGGCCAGAAAATTCACTTACTGGCCGTCTGGTTTTTGCACCTGAAAATTTAGTCTAAGAAGTAAAAATTTGCATATTTATCTTCTCTGAAATCAAGTGGAGTCATGCAATAGGTAGAATGTCATAATTTAATTGGTAATGTGCTTTTTTTTTCCCCAGGTGGTACATAGCATGATGGCATGTCTAACAGTCTGTGTTTGTCTTAGATGTGACAAAGTATGATAATTCTCAATCCCTTGAAAGGTGTTACTGAGGATTAAATGAATTGATGCAAATAAAGCACTTGGCACAGTGTCTGGAAATAAGCATCACATATCTTTATAAGTGCCCCACAGAACCCATTGTTTAAGGATGAGACAGTGAGAGGGAAACGCTGTGTGTCCTTAGGAGAAGCTGATAGATTTTTAATCTCAGTTATAATAGTGAAAAGAGAGGGTTAGTTGTCCTAGTGTCTTCAAGTATATTTGAATTTCTAAAAGTAAGAATTAAGTTGTCTTTATCACATATTAGACTTTCATGAATGTGGCTTTATAGTCAGTAAGTGTTTGAGACACATATATCCTTTTTTATTATTTATTTATTCTCATTTTTATTGGCAATGTAAGTATTAAGGACACTTATATTAGTAGTTAAACAATAATAATTGATTTACATATAGCCCCTAATAAGTAAGCATTATTTCTGTTTAGTCATGATTTTCTAATCTTCTTACAAATATATTCCCTTTAACAAACACATTTTAAATTTTCTTCCACCAGTTTGAAAACAAAGTGGGAAATTGAATAGCAAGTATGTGCTTTTACATTTACTGAAGCTTTTCATTAGACCTCAAGCATAGAATTGGATCCACCTTACTGCTTAATAGGCATCTTACATTCCCTCACTTCATCAAAGACCAGAGAGTGCTGGGTAATTCCCCACTCTTTATTTCATCATTCATATGGCACACAACTGCGTCTATTGCTTCAACATGATTTGTCCAAGAAATTGATCTAGTACAAGGACACTTCTTCTTAAGGAGAAGCAAGCCATTCCACCAATTCACCCAAGATAGCTTAAAACAGTGGCCCTTTTGTAGACTCTTTCTGGAATTAATGGGTAATGAATTTCAGCAAGCTAAAGCCTACAAGAAGAAAGTTAAAAGAACTTGAAAGCAACCCTAGGCTTGAAAAAATATATTGGGAAAATATATTGGGGTTGAAGGAGATACACTAATAAGTTTGACCAGGAGGATTAGAAAATTACTAATTCTCTGTCAAGATTTAATAAATTCTTCAAATAAAAGTCTGGTTAGAACTATTCTAAGCCAGGCGTGGTGGCGCACGCTTGTAATCCCCGCGCTTGGGAGGCTGAGACAGGAGGATCACACAGGTTCAAAGCCAGCCTTAGCTACTTAGTGAGGCTCTGAGCAACTTAGTGAGACCCTGTTTCCAAATAAAAAATAAAATAGGTCTGGGAGTATAGCCTGGAGGTAAAAAGCCTCTGGGTTCCACACCTAGTACCACCCCCCACCCCCCAAAAAAGTAAAAAAATAGTAAAAAAAAAAAAAGAACTATTCTAGACTTTGTTAATCATATGGTTTCTGTTGCTATAATTCAACCTATTGTAAATCAAAGGCAGTCATAGACTACATAAACTGTTGAGTACATCTGTACTCAATAAAACTATTTACAAAATGTGTAAGAGGCAAAGGGCGATACTTGGGTTTTAGGGCATAGTTTGTTGACTCCACCTCTATAGGAAGACATAATATCATGATTAAATGATTAATAATTTTAATGATTTATATTATGATTTAAGATGTATTTGTTAAAATATATTGGTTGTCTATTACTTGCTCAATGCTATGACTTTTTAAAAAATTAGAATCTATAGAAACAGAAAGGAAGCTAGTGATTACAAGAGACTGGAGGGTGGCACTGAGAGGGTAAGCAGGGTGATTACTAAAAGGTATAAGGTTTCTTTGGGGGGTATGAAAATATTTAAATCTGATTGTGTTAATGGCTGTACAAGAGCAAATATATTAAAAACAACTGAATTGTACACTGGAAAAAGGCCCAAACTACCTTTGTTTTTCTATAAACAAGAATCCAGCTTTTGTTTATCTTTCTATTTAACTCACAGTTGAATGTGTTTTTTTGGGTATCCACAGTTGTCTCTTATGACAAGATGTGTACATAAGGGTTTGTTCATTCTATTTCATAGATGATATGTCTTAGGTAGCTCCTGAGAGAAGAATACATATCTGATGTGCTCTTAGGAAAGCTGGATTTGCAAAGCACTGTTTTCAGGCATAAGTTGTATTTCCTTTCTCTCTACCTGCATACTGCTGCTAGAAGACCAAGGAGTTGTGTCTAAGATGATATTTGAATTACACTTTAAACTGGAATAGGCGAGGTCTTGTCTCAACCATAATGTTTGTCTTTCCTTTCCTTTCCTTTCTTTTGGGTAGAGTTCCTTATTATTATCCTTTCAATAAAATAAGATTGAAATTCCTATTCCTTTCTAAGATCCTTTAATGAAGCTCAGAATTCTCAGTATTAAACATGTGACCCAGAATAGGTGGTCAACAAATGTTTGTTGAAGTGATGAACATTGTTGTGCTATGCATAGCTGTTGAGGTGTGTCCTTACTTTAATATAATTCTCCAACACTAGACATAAGATTCACTTTCCCTTTGTATTTTTCAATATATTCATTGCATTTTGTTTGTCCTTTCAACAGCAAAAGTACAGGCAAATTTCCTGGGGTATGTTTTATTCCATTTCTAGAGAATGTGCAAGTACTTTTGACTTTATTTAATAGATTTACGAATCATTGTTTTCCTCTGTAAAGCAGCTATTGGCATGACTACAAACTTCTTACACAATAAAATAAATTTTAAAAGTAAAATTATCTATTTTTATTCATGTAATATACAGTTAAACATTATGTGTAGTTTTGTTCTTTTTCTGCCTACTACTGTTTATGCACAAGATACTGGTATTGTTTCTATGATTAGATCCTTTTCAGGCATTTGTGTTAAATTAAATTTCCATATGTTTAAGGCAGAGACTTACTAACGCAGAATTTTGGCATTTGCATGTATTTTATTCCACTGCAAAATTCTACAGCATCTGTAATTATTTAATGATCAAAACAGTTACTTGATCTTGTCAATATTGCTATTTCTAACTAACATATGAAAATGGAGATGTCCTTTTTTCTTTCACATATTAATTATCACATGAAATTAAAAAACAGAGTAAAAAAAAGTTTTCATTCTTAAGTAATTATTGCTTGTCATCCCGACCTGAGAAATCTTGAGCTAAGTGAAGAAGTGCTACTTTTCCAAAGACAAAAACTAAATTTACCATTAACATTTGGAATTCTTCTGATAAGACCCTCACCTAGAAGGTAATAATCATTGTAACTTCTATGTCTCTGGCACGAAAGAACACTTGCCACTGGACTCCAGTTAAAGCAACCTATGAAAGAATCTATTATAATACTTTCTCTAGGCTTGTTATTAAAAATAACACATTCCATCAGTTCAAATTCACAGATCTTTTTACTCTTTATTAGACATCATTATAATCAAGCATTTCATAATTAATAGCACTTTCTAGTAATACAGTATTTAAAATACGATTTTTCCACTTATGAATCATGTAGTATGTCTAAGTCTGAAAGAACAAAACAATTTCTATGTAATAGAGTTGACTCTTGTTCCATGTAGGTCTCCACTTCACTCCATGACTTGGATATGCGCACAGGGTCATTTGAATATGCCTTCTAATATTTTGAACAGCTTCTCTCAATAAATAATCTAGAAAACGAGTGCTACTTAGGAGAAGCAGTTGTGAAGTTGGGGAACTTCATGGTTAGTTTGGAACTTAAAGCTCACAAAGAGGGACACCAATTACTGTAAAGGACAGCCTCATTGAATGGAAGGGAATAAAAATAAGCTGGCAGCAGTTGGAAGGCCAGGTGGGAGGGAGAATAGACATAGTAGGCTGTAACTTAAAGAGACTTGAGATTTGTCTAAAAGTTTATTTGTAGCAAATTCTGTAGAACTGTGGCAAAGACTGCATAGCTATGCAACAAATTTTCATCTTTTTGGCCTTAGTAGACTGCATTTCCAGACTCCTTTACAAATTTCTTGGCCATATGATTGAGTCTAGCAATGAAATGGTGATGCACAACTAGGTTAACAAAAACCTTAACAACAATTTCATTGGTTGAAAGGGGCTGAATCCTAAGAAAAATACCATAATTTTAATGATGTCTTAGATATAAGGAAACATTAGTGTCTATATATTAATAAATTCAGAAGATCCTTAACTTTCTTTCTTTCCCATTTGCTGTTCTAATTTCAAAGATGATCGAACCTTAGTCTGTGTTCCTGAATAGTAGGTGTCTGTTTCCTAAATCTACATGGAGAGAGCCCCTTCCTCACTTTCAAATGGAATTTGCACCAGCGAGAAATAAATTTCTACTGAGATAGTATACTGAAAAAGCTATTATAGGATCTACCTAATAAAGAAACCTAATGGTCTAAGGTAATGTATTCAACTTTTATCTCATCAAAATGACAAATATTTTGAATAAAAAGCCAGTAGGACAAAATAAGTCTTTCAATAAGACCAATCTGACAGAAGGGAGTCAGACATTCAGAAATAGAAAGTGAGTACTATAGGCCAAGTTACTAGGTGGATGAAAAATATTTCAAAATCCCAGACACAGGAGAAACAAGAGGCTCAAGTCACAGAGGACAAATGAAGAGAAAGATTCATGTAATGAATGTCAAATTAACAACAATTTCATTGGTTGAAAGGGGCTGAAGCCATTGTGTGGCTTCAACAAAATCCCCTGGTAGTTGCGTACTCTTTTCTTTTATTCCCGTTCTCATATTTTGTTCATGATAACAAACTGTATCATCATGGTCCTCCTTTTCTCACTGAGATGACCGCAGAATTCTTAACACCATTCTCCAGGTAGTAAGTCCCAATTTTAAGAGCTGGCAATTAAATTAATAATCTTTTTTTTTCCCTCTGTGTACTTAAGTAATAGTATAAAAGTTGCTGTTTGAAATTGGAGAAGGGAGACATAGTACTTAGGTATACATAACTGAGTTGCAGTTGGATTTTCTAGACTGTTATGGTTAGATATAGAATGTTTCCTGAAGTGCTCATAGATGAATGTTCAGAGCTGATAAACTAAGTCATGGGGGAGGAGTTGTAATCTCATCAGTAGCTGAATCCATTATAATGGATTTACTGGGTGGTAACCTAGGCAGGTGGGGTTCGAGTAGAGAAGGTGGGTCCTTGGGGGTGCGGCCTTAGGAATTGTGCTTTTATCTTTTCTTATACGTTTATTGGTGCATTGTAGCTCTACATCATTGGTATCATCATGCCATTGTCTTTTTACTATGGGATCACTCAGTTCTTTATCTGTATCATAACTATTGTTCAATAATAACATTTACATAGGATTTTTCCCTCAAAGAATCCTTATACATGCTGTACTGCTTGTAGTTCAATAGACTACAGTAAAACTATTGGAACTCTTCTGTCAGATTTTTTTTTTCTCTATCTAGAGCTTAGTTTGAGCTGTAGGCTCTGTGCCAGCTGGACACTGGACTGATTTCTCTGAGTGAAGCCGCAGCCCTCATAAGTTAGTGTAAAATTACAGTGGTTTTCTGTTTCCCATTAGGCATTTAAGAAGAAGCACTCAAATGTGATCAGCATTTTGTAACATAAGTTCTGTATAACATCAGTAGCCCCAGGCCTAATAATAGCAAGATGCAAAGTACAATTAATGGCCGTTTCTGCAGAGCCACAAACCTTTGTGAAATCTGGCAAAGTGATGACCTTGATTTCCTAACACAAATGCCATATGAGAAAGACAAAGACTGCCATGATGATCAGCTCTTAAAACTATAGTGACAATTATTTTTCATAAATTAACTAATCAACCTCTTGGTGAAGAAAAAGCGAGAATATAAAATAAGAAGACAGTGACCTCATCCAGCAAGAATCATGATGGCCAGAATCTTCCTAGGGCTCAGAACACTTTATTGCCTGAATTTTGATTGGGCCAAGAAATCATAAAATTCTTGAATTGAGTGGGATGACATAAAGAGACTTAAAAAATGTAAGGGAGACAGAACACACCATCTATTTTGTTTATAGTCAGCCATTCTTAGCTAAATTATGACAAAGTGAGAAGATAATAATAGCTAACATTTATTGTGTTTATTATGTGTCAAGCACAGTTATAGATGTGGTTTATGTTTTATGGACCCTTTCTGATGAAAATAATTTACTTAGAGAATTTAATTTGATTATTTTAAAGAGAAAATAGCTTTAAGAATATTTGTGCTTAATAATATGCAAGGAACTTTAATACTATTGGCTGTCATTTAAATATAACCCTAAATGATCCTAATGAAGCTCCAGTTCACTGGAATGACTGAACTCTTATGTCTTTGCTCTATCTGTCATTATTATCTGTCAACAAGGCTCATTTTCTTTGTGTGTGTGTGTTTTTCACACTAAATGTGGGAGGTAGGGAATAACATTTGTCTAAGGAAAAATTCTTAACTAAAGAAATATACTACTAATTTCATCATGAGAAATTTTATATGAGGATTAAAGATAATCTTGTTTCTATGTAAATGTACATTATTTGAAAGTAAACATTAAAAATTCTGTGATTCTGATACTATTCAGATGCCTTTATAGAAAGAATGAGTACAAAAGTTTCATGAAATGAGTTTTTGGAGGTAACATTTTTATCTAACGTTAAGAATAGTAGAAGTTTAGATTTTCAGTATGCTCTTTTTTTCTTCGTTTTCATATTCTCAGTTTTTAAGAATTGTAATACTTAATTTTGGTGCTGCATTTTATATAAAATTTTTCTTCCATAATTAGTAAAAATTATACATCTGTGGAATTTTTATGTCTGTATATTTTTTCTGTTTCACATAGCTATAAACGTGCTTAGTTTTATCTCAGACATTTAAAAAATAAAAGAAATTGGTTCCTGGAAGACCTGCCCTTTAAAATAATGTTGAAATGACGTATTAACCTTAAGAAAGTAACACTTTATTTTAAATACATATAAAACTCTGAATGGGAGGTATAGATAAATGCAATACTGTATGTCAAGTTTCTACGCACTGCTGGAGATAGCAGGTAAGGTCAATTTCCATTTCCACTGACAGAATCCTTGTCCTAAACAAAGAAGAGCATTTCCCCCCCCTTGGAAATTGTAACATTTCATTCTAATTTGTTATATATGAGTTTGGATTAATATACTGCTCCCAAGAGTCAGAATTTCCAATGAGATATGATATCCCCAAACAATGATGGATTCTGTCCTTGTGTGGATCAAACGTAGCAGATATGGTTTAGAGAGCAACTTCCTAATGCTATTATGGTGCCTTAGAAAACTGAACATTGCAGATCAGTTCTTCTCAAACGTTAATGTCTGTCTCACTGTCTCAGTTACCGGAGGACTTTTTTTTTTTTTTTTTTTTTTAGTGGTACTGGGGTTCTTGGAAGCCCTTCTACCTCCGGGCTACACTCCCAGACCTATTTTATATTTTTGAAACAGGGTCTCTTATGCCAGCGCGGCTGGCTTCGAACCTGCGCGATCCTCCTGTCTCCACCTCCCAAGCGCAGGGTATACAAGCGTGCGCCACCACGCCCGGCAGGAGGACTTCTTAAAATGCAGATTCAGATGCAGAGAGTCTTGGATGGGACCTGAGACGCTGCATTTTGAGAAAGCTTCTGGGCAACATTCATGCCACTGCTCCATTTTATAGACTTTGAGTATCAAACCCCTAGAAAATGGTAAACAAGCAGAAGAATCACCTTAACTTGACTCTTGCACTAGAGTGTCCCTCTTCCAAATTCCTTGTTTCCCACTGATTCTGTACATTTGGTTCTTGACAAAAATACCCCAGTTCCCACTTGTCACCTAGTTTGTGAATGGGCTTGCATCTCAGTATAAACATGTTTCCCTCTGGAAAAATATTTATTGCTTCCAAGCTGAGGCTAGAGATGACCATAGCACATCAATATCACTATTAAAGAACAGTCATTCCATTTGTACATACCTGGAAAATGTCTGCTTTCCCATTAAATGGTGAAGTCCATGACATGAAGGTGTCTATGATACCAAAGGGTGTTTGCCCTCAGAAATTCTTTTAGGTCCTAGTAAGAAAGATGATGCCCTGCCTATAAACCTCAGAAGACTCTCCTTTGGATTATTTTATTGGAAATGTGTTAAATCTCCCTCCAGTATTTGGCACCTACCCATACTCAAATGCGGACTGAAATGTGCATGAATCCTGCTCCTGCTTCACCCCTTTGCATATTCTCCAACCCTATAACTAGCCCCTTCACATACCAATCATTAAGAGGCTATGCTAGTTCTGAAACTTGCCCCTCTAGATCATCCTAAAACTCCCAACTGGCCAATTCCTTGAATCCTGTGATTTGAGACTGCCAGAACAATACTAACGGCTGTCTTGGGGTGACTCAAATTGCTTAGATAGATAGGAGCTGGGAAAGATCTTTCACTGGGGTTCTGAACAAACGGAGAGTAGTCTTATCCACCTTCATCATTGCTATGTCTTCTAGTTACTCCCAAATGAAATGAATAACCAGTATATTGTACAAATAAAGTGATCTAAACACTAAAAAGTGGAATGGAGACAAGATCTAACTTTCATTTTGGCACTGCTGAACATGATCTTGGGTTATCAAGGTCCTCCTGGATAGCAGGTAAGACGGTGAAGTCATAGCACAAGCCACACATATGGCAGACCCTCAAGACATGTTCAGGTAGCACATTCAATATCAACTACTATAAAGCCCTGCCTCACATTTCACTGGAGTTTTCAGTATTTTCTTAGCTTTTTTTTTCTTTCTGTTGACTGATATCACAATGTGTGCTCCATATGTGAAAGCAGAGTTAAATCAAAAGCTTCCTTCCCCCTCCAGAAGTCTGCACTTTCTATATTGAGCTGTAGCTGCGATATCAGAAGGTAAAACTACATGAGTAATACAATCTGACATGCTGAATCATAATTGGGTGCAAAACAAACACACTGCTCCCAAAAACAACGTCTAAAAGAACATCATTCTTAACCAACAAGTTATGCTACTAATATTATCTTAGAAATCCTTTCACTATTCATCTAACTTGAAGCAATAAGCTCTTTTCCTCTTTCAGCCTCATGGGACTGAAGACCAAATGTGGATTATCATGACCAAGATCACCCTTAAAACAGGGAGGCTGCTAAAAAAGAAGACATTTTTGTTGGAAGTCTCACTATGAAGGACATATTACAAAAAACACATTAGCCTAGCCATATGCCCACCTAAATTACAGAGACATCTATGCCATTTGTTCTTTAAATAACCTTAGAAAGACAAGGCAAGGCAAGTCAATTCACTAAGCCTGAGTGTCCCTTGTTTATAAAGTGATTTTGGACTATGTTTTTAGAGGGTTCTCTTCTGTCCCAAAATCTCTACAAAAATGTCCTTCAGACAATCATTTGCTGTTTTCAGCTAGTTCAGACTGAAGACTATGGTCCTAGTAAAAAAATGGAGTTAGAGTTGGATGGCCAATTAATAAAGCAGTTCTGTAGCTAGGCTTGGTAGCGCACACTTGAAATCCTAATACTTGGGAGGCTGGAATAGGAGGATTGTGGATTGTCAGTCAGCCTCAGCTACTTAGTGAGGCCCTCTGCAACTTAGTGAGACCCTGCATCAAAATAAAGAATAAAAGCTGGGCGTGGTGGCACATCCTTGTAATCCCAGCATTTGAGAGGCAGAGACTGGAGGATCGCGGTTTGTGGACTTCCTCAGCTACTTAGTGAGGCCCTTTCAACTCAGTGAGATCTGGTTTCAAAATAAAGAATAAAAAATAGGGCAGGGTATGTAGCTCAGAGGTTGAATGCCCCTGGGTTCCATCCCCAGACCTGCAAAAAATAATAATAATAATAAAAAAATAAAAAATAGGGTTGGGGGTGTAGCTCGGAGGTAGAATGCCCCTGAGTTCAACCCTCAGTTCAGCAATAAATAAATAAATAAATAAATAAATAAATAAATAAATAAATAAATCAGGCAGTTCTGTGGCACCTTGTCTTCCTACAGGCCTTTCCTATGCAGGACTCTGACTCTGAATTAGGGCATTAAATGAACTTGTTTAGATTTCCACGTTGCTCTAGTAGTTGGGAAATTTAGCCATTGGCCATTTCTGCTTCATGATTCATCTCAGCATTTGTTCCCAGGGACTGTTTCAAAGATCCGGGAAGATATCTGAGTGTTTCCTTTATCTTTCATCTCTACTCCCATCACCTTGACATTGTCACTTCCTAGGTCTTCTGGAATTGCTTCCCACTGTTCTCACTCCTCTGCTCTTGCTCCCCTTCCTCTAGAACTCATTCTTCTGACAGTGACCAGAGTGATTCTGCCAACTCTGTTTCTTCTGAATGCACATTGGCAGTCTTCTCTCTCTTCCGTCTTCTGTGGCTCAGTGTGCCACATTGGATGGGCTTCTTTACCTTCTGCATCCTACTGAGACTGGTCCACTGGGGAGCACTGGTAGGAGGAGAGCAGTGGGTGGTAGAAGAAAGAAGTTGGTTTATTACCACCTGGGACACTGGCAGGGAAAAGGAGCCTCGACTGAAAGCCCAGTTCAGACTGTGTTGCCTTCTCTTTCAGCTACAGTTGCAGGTCTTTCGAAGTTCTAGAAATGCTTACTTTTCTTTTCTCTTTCAGAAAGAAGTTGAAATATTTGCCACCCAGGGTGCCTCCCCTTCCATAAAATTCACCATTTAGAAGTATACTATTCGGGTTTTTTTTTTTTGCATACTCATAAGGTTGTACAACCAACACCATCTAATTCTAGAACATTCTCACTACTTTATCATACAAGATGTGGCCGTTTTGTCTAATTATTTTGTTAAACACCTTATTTCAAGACTCATCCATGTTTTACCATGTTATCACTATTTCATTCTTTTTTCTGTTCTAATGATATTCCATTGTATGGACATGGTATATTGTTTGCCCATTAATCAGTTGATGGACATGGTGTTGTTTCTACCATTAGACTATTATGAATAATGGTGCAATGAATATTTATGTACAAGTTTTTTGTCTGAACATGCTTTCAATTATCTTGAGTGTATGCTTAGTAATAGAATTGCTGAATCATATAATAACTCTATGTTTAACTTATTGAAAAACTGACAAACTGTTTTCCATAATGGCTGAACCATTTTGCATTCCACCAGCAATATATGAGGGTTTTAATTTCTCCATACCCTCATCAATACTTGTTAATTTTTAGTTTTATTTTTATTTTGTTTTTTATTATAACTATCCTACTGAGTGGCTATTGTGATTTTCTCTTGCATTTCCCTAATGACTAATGATTGAGTACCTTTCTACGTATTAACTGGCCATTTGTATATTTTGGGGGGATAAATGTCTATTAAATCTTTTATTTGTTTTTTAATTGAGTTATTTGGCTTTTTATTATGTGGTTATAATAATGATTTCTTATTGTTGAATTGCAAATTTTTTCTCCTTTTCTCTGAATTATTTTCTACTTCCTTGATAGTTTTTTTTTTTTTTTTTTTTTTCCCAGTACTGGGGATGGAACCCAGGGGCATTCTACCTCTGAGCTATACCCCCCGCCTGATTTTTTTATTCTTTATTTTGAAACAGGGTCTCACTGAGTTGCAGAGGACCTCACTAAGTAGCTGAGGCTGTCTGTGAACCTGGATCCTCCTGTCTCAGTCTCCCAAATGCTTGGCTCCTTGATAGTCTTTTGACATGCAAAAGTTTTCACTTTTGATGAATCCCTATTTATCTTTCCTTTCTTTTTCTTTCCTTCTTTCTCTCTTTCTTTTTCTCTCTCTTTTTCTCTCTCTCTTTCTTTCTTTCCTTCCTTCCTTCCTCCCTTCCTTCCTTCCTTCTTTCTTTCTTGTACTGGGGATTGAACCCAGAGGCATTCTACCTTCAAACTACACCTCTAGCCACATTTTATTTCTTATTTGGAAATAGGATCTCACTAGGTTGATAAGAATCTCACTACTTGCTAAGGCTGTTCTCAAATCTGAATCTGCAATTCCTCTGTCTTAGCCTCCCAAGTACTGGGATTACAGGCATGCACAACCAGCAAACAGCCCGATCTCTTTTTTTTTTTTTTTTTTAGCATTATATTTAAAATTTACTAAACCATTGTTTAAGCCAAAATTATGGACATTTACAAATAGATTTTTCTTCTTAAGAGTTTTATGGTTTTTTTCTTTTTTACATTTAGATCTTTCTTCCATGATGAGCTAATTTTTGTATGTGATGTGTGGTGGTAAAATTCTTATTCTTTATGTTGCACTTGGATTTCTAGTTGTTTTGTAATTTTGTTGTTGTTTCTGAGATGAAGTCTCACGATATTGTCCAGAATAACCTTTAGCAACTAAGTGCTGGGACTCTTGAATAACTGGGACTACTGGCGTATATTACTACCCAACTTTGTGGTAGGTTAGGTTTCATGGTTGGGTCTCCTGAGGTGGTTCTGGTGTTTGGAAATGCCAGGAAGAATTACCATATGGGTCTGTGTAAGTTGGCTTGGTGATGAATGGTATTGTAGCCTGAGTCTGGGGGGAAGGTCTGTGTGGGATGGACTAGTATCTGAGGCTTCAGGGACCATCCTGGCACCGTCACTAGCCTGAAGCCTGGATCTACAGGTGCTGGCCTGGTGTCTGGGCCCATGTGAGCCAGCCTGGGGCTCAGAAATATGGGAGTATCTAGAGCCTGGGTCGATGAAGGCCAGTCTAATACTGAGATAGGTTGGGATCCTGAGTTCACAAAGGCAGTTTTGAGTCCTAGGTCTCTGGAAGTTGGCCGAGAACTGAGATGAAGATGGAGTCTGTGTCAATACTGGCAAACTAGAATCCTGAAGCCACAGGGCTGGAGCTTCAGGGGCCAGCCTAGTACTTGGGCAGGCCAGGAACTCAAGACTATTTGAATCATCCTAGGTCTGTGCCCATTGAATTTCTCTTGTGTTGACATGGGTCTGAAGCTTGGGTCTAAAGGTAAGGCCTGTGAGGAAACTCTTGGAATTGGGTTGATTCGTGGCAGGTAGCCTAGAACGTGAACTTGTAGAAGCAGGCTCCAGTCCTAAGTCCACAAGATGTACCTGTCCCAGGAGCCCATTGTAGGTTGGGGTGTGGGGCTGACATGGTGCCGAGCAGATCTGGAGCCTGGGTCTGTGGTAGATGGCCTGGAGCCCTGAGTCATGGGGACAAGCCAAGTGCTGGAGTTCACGACCGCAGCAGGGGATGCTGGTGCAGGGATACAGAGCGAATTCAAATGATCATTTTTGCCTGAAAAATTGATAACTTTTTGATATTCTTGACTCTATATTTCTGGGTGGTAATTTACTCTGCAACCTTAACCTCTGATAGCCCAAGAAAAGTCATTACTTTTCAGTTTATTAAGCTTTATTTATTAATTTTTTATTGTAAGGATGTGAGTGATGACCTTCTAGCTGTTTACATATCTGAGCTGAAACTGGAAGTCACTCAAGTATATTCAAATTCTAAAATATACATTATTGGTAAACCTTGAATAATGAAACAGAAGAGTAGAAAATGAAAATAATGGGAGTTATTTCTCACTTAAATATGAGCGATAAATGTAACAATTCGATCTGTAGCTGTAAGTGTAAATGAAAGTAGTAAACTAGATAAAAATTTACTTTTTCTCCATGAATTCAGATGAGCCAAACTCCTAATCGAAGCAATCAATGAAATTTGCCATTTCACATCCTAGCTATATCAAATACTCGTCTGATGTCCATTTGACACAAAAAAAGGGATTATTATAGGAAATGGCATAAAATTTGGTGATTCAGAAAGTTTGTTGTGTGATTTGTTTTGTATGGATATTATTTTGTATGTAAAACAGTCTTCAAGAGCCCAGAGTACCCCATTTTCACCGAGAAGTCACACGTTGCTGCAAACCTTATGTTCGCACAGTGGCTGCCTTTTAGTACATCAAACCTTGGTGAACATCATTAGATCAAATGACTGTAAAAGGTCTTAAGTGGAAGGATTTTGATCTGTTCTACACATCTCCCACTGGATTTTTGTCCACATTACATAATCACTGTACATTTGGCACAGTGTGTTGCCTTTGAAAGAGCTTCAAGATTAAGGAAGCATGAAGACAGAATTGCCCATAAAATCAGAGAGGAGCACTAGACGCATATATGCTGCAAAAACTAAAACCTTCCAGTGTAAGCTAAAAGCTCATGCTGAGCTAAAGCTTTATGATTAAGGACTCAACTTGGATAAGCATTAAAGGCTATTTCCCATTATTTGTCTTCTGACTTGATGAGATATCAGTATTAAGAAAAAGCTATTTAGAAAAGAATATTAAAAGTTTTTCCATTTTTCTCTAGGGTGGTCCATAAAATATGGGAATGAACAACCACTTGTTGATATGCATGTAGTAACAGATTAATCTGAGAGCATTTATGCTTTAAGGGACCATAAAAGTAAATTAGGACTCCTTGGAACAGTAGTTTTGGAGGGGATGTCGAAGACTGAACAAATATTAAGTGCACTTTTCTGAACTGAGAAGGTCAGTTGCATATCTTGTAACACATAGTTTCCCCCTTTTCCATTTTATATCCACGCCTTCAGTGTAATTAGATTTAATTGGAAGCAGTGACATCAACTTCAAAAGCTGTGGGATGTGCTCAGAAGTCACCTTAGTAATCACCACAAACAGCTCCTTCATTTTTATTCTTTTTCAGTCAAATGGACTTCAAGTTTAAATGTCTTGCTTACTAAAATGGATGATTTGTGATGGTTCCAAAGGTGACTTCTCAGCATATTCACAGCTTAGGGAGTGTATGTCACTGCTCCTGTTTAAACTTCTTCAATCTTATTTTTTTCCAGTTATGTGGACTTCAAGTTTAAATATTCTTTTAAAAAAAATTTTAGTTATCACAAATGCAGAATCTTACTTAGCACCTATTTTCACTAAACCGTAATCAATAGTATTGTTTTCATAGGAAAATCAGGAGAGGAGGCCCAAGAAATCAAATCATAATTAACATTTTGGAAAAGAAACCTTTGTTTTTGGTGGAATATCCTATAAACAATGGTATGCTGGAGATAGCTTTTCGTAGTCCCAGTTGTTAAAATTTTAGTAATTTTGCAAGATGGTTGTTAAAGGCTACTTAATATATATTTATACTTAATATATGTAAAAATACACACACACACACACACACACACACACACACACATTTTTTTTTTGGTGGTGGTGGTTCTGGGGATTGAACCCAGAGTCATTCTACCCCCAATTTATACCTCCAACCGGTATATATATATATATATATATATATATATATATATTTTTTTTTTTGTTTTGTTTTGTTTTGTTTTGTTTTGAAACAGAGTCTTGTTTGATTGCTGAGAACTTTCCTAAGCTGCTGAGGCTGGTCCTGAACCTATAATTTTCCCCTCTCAGCCTCCCAAGAACTGGATTACAGGTATGTATCATCACACTTAGTTTATTAGTAATAACTTTTAAAATGGAAGCTTATACTTAAATTATATTAAAAGTTAAATCTAATGTGCCATTTTCTAGTTGATTTATTGTATTGGATTAGTATGCTTTACATCTACTATTATCACATAGTGGGAATACTCTATAATGCTGTGTCGCCGCCCATCTTTTCCCAACTTCCTATTTATTGATGTCACGTTGGTACTTGAAATGGCCATGGTAGGGTGTTTAGACCAGAAAAATCACTAAGTGCTAGTAATTAGGAATTGAATTACTGTTTTGTTGATGTATAAGTTTAAAAAAAGATGGAAAAAATGTTAACTATGAAGGTTCAATTTAAGTACTTTGTTTGTGTCCTATATATTGTAAATGGTGCAGAAATTGAGGAAATAGCCTCCCAATATTTGAAAACTTTTTTAATAAAAAGTATGTAGTCATACTTCTTAACAGGATAAAACAAAACCTTGAGATATACATGCACACATCACCCAATCAGCCCTTACCCAATCCCTAACCCCTACCCTCTCCCTCCCTCCTTCCCATGCTTGGTTTCCTGATTAACTTTGATATGTTTGTTTAAGTACATCATTTGCTTTAAAGAATTTCCCTTCTTCCCCCTCTCATCCCCTCAGATAGGTCACTTTAATTGTTCCTCTATAGGATCTCTTCTTCATCTATAGTTCCTCCTGGAGGAACCGTTTCTTATTCAGTGAAGAAGTTGCTCACAAATGCCATGAAAAATGAGCATTTGTCATGTACCTTCTGATATATATCCTGGTCGTATCACTTTCTTTTATTATTTGTAAATAGTGTGCTGTAATACTTTTATGCTGAGAACATTTATAATAAACTTGTATACATATTTAGATGCACGCTTTTCTTTCCCAGAATAGCAATTGTGCTCTCTTATCAACAGGCTATGAGGAGTATATGAGAACTCTGGGACGGCAAGGCTCCCTTTGACTGGTTCTGTGGCAGTACTGGTGACAATTCCAGTGATATGTAGTGGGGAAAAGAACTCTTCATGGCATAATCACTAATTCAACTAATCACCTGTGTGAATCAACAAATTTATTGAGCTGCTAAATTGCTCAAATTGCTACCTACTTTTCCTAAAGTAGCATTAACTCTTTTTTTTTTGTCCTGTTTGTTTCTATGATTCTAAAAGTCCATGTAGCAACAGGACATTGTCTGTGCCTTTTAAGTTCCCTTCATGAGTGCTGTTTTGGTAAGAGCATGCATTGGAACACTGTATTGGAACCTTATAATTTTTCAAAAATTTGCCAGTCTTTGATAGATGTAACTTATCTGTTTGAAGACACATATGGTAATTTGGACCAAATTTAATTTTAAATGATACCAAACTTTTAAAAACTTTTTGTTGTATCTCTTTCTATAACAAAATAAGTTTTTCTCCTAAGTACTTTTCTTAAGTCAATATTCAGCCTTCTTCCACACTTTCCCTAACTTATAGGTGGCCACATTAAACATCAAAACAGGAAAATGGGGAAAAGAAAAAGCATATCCAGACATCAGGTTGTGATATTGCAGTTATATGATTTTTTTCATATATCTCTGTTAATTCATCATTTTCATGTCTAGTCTAGATGAAAACTACTAGGGAGATGGACAGAAAAGCTTCCTTGTAAGGCATAAAATTATTTTTCTCTTTATTAAAAAAGTAGTTTAAAAACGTAATGGAGAGGAATCACTGTGTCAAAGACATTCTTCCTAGCAATATAACTGTCTTTATTATGGTAAATAAGAGATGTTCCACCTGGAGTATCTGAAATTGTGCAAGGAAGAGCTATTTTTAATATAACAGCCTCTTTTGGGAAGGAAGATCAGTTCTTACCTTATATTATTGGACACTTTTCTGGTTATAGACATTGAAAGAATGCTCTCAGTTGTGATTTCTCTTTAGGATTTTATTACATTTGGGAATTTGTGAATATCTACTTGACTGTGGGGCATACCTTGGAATTAGTGTTCCAGATCATTCTCTGGTTCTGTCTAGACATTTTTACACGTCTGAATTGGTGATATCTTTGTATGTGTCTAAATGCCATAGAACTCAGTGAACTAGAGCCAGGGCCCACATGTACCAGTTTGTGTTTTTCAACATTTTTAGAACTCAATCCTGCTAGAACAAAGTTGAGACTATTAGCTGATATTGACAAATAAGCATTTAAAATTTACTTTTGAATACATAAATTTACCAATAAATATACAATTTGTAAATGTATAAATTATCTAAAATGTTAAAAATTTTAGTTTTATGCTATTCCCCATCCATCTAGCCTTTGCCCTTTCTCTATACAAGTTAATCACTTGCATCCAATTTTGTTTTGTTTATTCACAGGCGTGTGTACATATATTTCACATTGGAAATGATGATGGTAGAGTGTTTAGACCAGAAATATCACTTAGTGCTAATAATTGGGCATTATAATAATACCCAATTGCTAATAATTGTGAGGTTATGGTAATACAAATTCCATAAGATGTGCATGCATGTTACAAATGCAATTATCATCTTACTGAGCAATCACATTTTTTGTACCTCTGTCTTATATATGAAGGGTTAAAAATCTATTAATTGCATCATTGAGTGCGAGATATAGTAAAAGATATAAAAAAAACAGTTTCCATTGTAAGGCATGTAGTAAATAAATTATGCTACATCTATAAATACAATATTCTGCATTTATGAGACAAAAATGAAAAAGAAAGAGGGACATATTTCTATGTATTGGAATACTGAAACAGAAATAATCCAGTGCGTATTATCTCAATCAAATATTATCATTGCCATGACCAATGATACTGACCATGCAAATTAGAAGATAAAAAAAGATTTATTTTATTAGTTTTTGGAGATTTTTTTTTTTTTTTTGGCGGGTCTGGGAATAGAACGCAGGGGTATTTGACCTCCAAGCTACAGCCTCTGCCCTATTTTAAATTCTTTTTATTTTGAACCCGGGTCTCACTGAGTTGCAGAGGGCCTCACTAAGTAGCTGAGGCTCTCCGCAAACTGTGATCCTCAGGTTTCAGCCTCCCCAATGCTGAAATTACAAGCAGGCGTCACCACTCCCGGCTTAGTTTTTGGAGATTTTAAGTATTGTCCTTAGAGTTCAGGGCATGATGGTTGGAAGCAGAAAGAGAGGGATTATGTCAGAATCTGTTCTCACATCATGGAGGCTGAAAACAAGAAAAAGAGAGCAAGGAAAGGAAGAATCACATATAATTTCCAAGGCCACACTCTTGGGGACTCACCTCCTCCAGCCACTTCATAGGTGTAAATCCACCACAAACAGATTTGACCACTGATAAGTTTACAACCCTCATAACTTTATTATATCAGCTCTGAATATTAATACATGAACTCTTTTTTTTAGCAAACATTTTATATCCAAACATAACACGCATATATTGTTAATTTTAAAAAAGTTTGTGAAACAGTGTGTCTAAATGCTAACCTTTGGGATAAATGGAAGAAATAAAGACTTTTGAAATGCAAATACACTTTAAAAAATAGATTGTTTCCACACAAAGCTCAAGGTGGAAATGACTCTATCATTTAATTTATCTTCAAGAGTAGTAGAAAGATAAATGCAATGATTAAATTTATGAATACCAAGTGTATAATTTTACTAATCCCATTCCAAATAATGAAATCATGAAAATTGGGAATAAAAGCAGAAAAATTGGCAAATATATTATGGCATCTCTACATAATGTGATGCAATTGACTAAAATGAGATTTACTTAATTGAAAAAAACATTTTAAAATATACAATTCATGCAAAGAAAGAAAACAGCTGAGAATTAAAATGAATTTGTATTAATACATTTGTTAAGGAGTTACAGGAAATACCCAAGAAGGCTAATGATGATTGCCTTTGCATGTGGCAATATAAATTATCTTCTTTTTTAATTAAAATATTCTTTATTTTTTTGAAATGTCTTATTGGTGAAAGAGATGGTAAAATAAACTTTGTTTTAAAAAGTGATGGAAATCTTTCTGGAAGATAGTAATGAAGAAAATAACTCAAACTTGGTGCTTTTGTTAGTTAGGAGGAGAGGGCATAATTCATTGTTGGCATGAAAGGTGACATTCTCCCCCTTCTTTTTCCTCCTTTCCCTTCCTAGGTCAAACAATAGCTCTGTTTTTCAGTAAGCAAATTCTTATCTTATCAGTTATATGGTAGATAAAATATTAATATTTACCATCCCATAAAAATGGTGTTGTTTCAGTAATATTCATAATGTATTTTAAAAGTATAATGAAAATTGACTTTGATCCTACTAGTATTAATTTTAAGGATATATGAAATATTTCAGTGTATAAAATATTTTGCATTGCTGTAAGACTGAAACTAGTTGATTTAGCCAAGAGAAGTAATGCATTTGAGATTCAATTATCCAAAAATGTCAAGAAAAATATGCTATAAAGTAAAACAGTTTGGTAGCAGAAGGATGAAAAGTGATTGTTTAGCTCTATTATGATCTTTATTCAACCAGTGGTTGTGCATATCTGTATATCAGAGTAAGTTGTTTTCAAGTTCATATTAGTGACCCCCAAACCCTTCCCTTTCTTTGTAATTGTATAATTCATTTCTTCTATAACAGTCTTCAATTGTTCATGTCAAATTAAAGGTCTATTCAAATTCCTATTCTTCACTCAACAAAATTAATCACTAACTAAGCATGGCCAGTTTTACATTTTATACCTATCACTTACATTCAGTTACTTCTATTCTTTTACCATACACCAGTGTACCCACCATCATGCTAAGATTATGGGGTATAACTGTATCTTGACATCTACCTTCATTTAAAAGTGACCTCTCTATATAAAAATCTGATCATATCTCTTTTTCCTTCCTATGTTGTGACTTAATTCTTTGTGCAAGTTCTTAAAATATTTTGCAAGAAACGTCAAACTGAAGCAACAATCATATATATACATAGTGATGGATACACAGTAGTGAATGCTATCTCTGTGACCTACACATTTTTATAAAACTTTAGTTTTTCACAATGAAACAATTTTTATATAAATAAGTCATTAAAAATTGTCTCCTCTGTTCAACTGCAAGCATTCAGTGTTGTACCCTTTGATCCTGGTACAGAGTTAGCACTCAGGGTGTAGTTTTTAAATGACTTAATCAGCAGAGCTGCCAGAAAACTGTTTTCCTTGGTTAGCTGTGTGAGAGATTCATCAAGTTTCCCAATCTTTAACCAGTTTGGGAAGTTCCTGGACCTTATCTGTTCAAATAGTACATGTGTTCCATAATTCCTTTATTCTTTTGATTGCAATAACATAAAATTTAGCATATTTGATTGTGTCCTCTCTGTATTACAGTTTGATTATTTTCTGTTGACTTTACAGTCTTCTATTTCTGTCTTCTTCTGTGTTCTACCTATTATTATATTTATCTAGTGAGTTACTAATTTGAAATGATATATTTTTAGTTCTAGAATTTCTCTGGATTCATTTGATTTTGGTGCTGAGATTTGAACTCAGGGCCGTATGCATGTTAAGCATGTGATTTATTACTGAGCTATATACCTTTAGCCCCTGGGTTTTAAAACATATTTCAATATTTTCTTGATTCTCTATTATTTACTTCATTATTACCATTTTCCCAACATTTTCTTTAACAAATACATCAGTGGTATATTAAAGTATATTTTTATTGATTTAAGCTTGTAAAACATTTATAACTATGTTGTTCTCTATTGTTTCAGTAACTTCCAATCAATTATATTTTTAAAACATTTCTCATAATTTCTCATTGGATGTTAGGTGTTGTAACTGATAAACTTTAGAGGATCTAAATGATTTCTACCAAGAAATGTCAGTTTGGGGGGAAGAAGGATCAGATAAAGCAGCAGTGCCGTTATCTTGAACTATAGAGTGATACTAGACTTTGTAATAACAAATCTACTTTAGTATGGCCTCTTGTATTATGGAGTTGCTCTTTTGGTGTATTAATGAACATCTAAAGTTTTTGTTATGTTTGTTGGTATGTGTGTATGTGCGTGTGTGTGTGTGTGTGTGTGTGTGTGTGTGCATGTGTGTGTTTCTGGGGATTAAACTCAGGGCATTTCGCTTCAAACTACCTTTCCATTTTTAATTTGAAAACATAGCCTTACTAAGTTGCTGAGAGCCTTGCTAAGTTGCTGACACTGGCCTTGGACCTGTGGTCCTCCTGCTGCAGACTCCCAAATACTCTATAGGTGTGTGCCACCATGCCCATCAATCTAAATTAACAAGCTCCATTAAGTTGATAGGGACTGGAATTCCAAACTTCATCTCAGCACCAGGCAGGAATCTTTGCTAAGCTCTTCAGCTTCCCAGATGTTGCTTTCTTCTATAACACATTGAAATGTTAAAGTCAGGGAAAGCTTGATGGGAATTTATGTGCATATTTAGGGGCTCCCTCTTGTATAGTTGCGTCTTCTTTCGATTTTTCTCTCAATTTAAAGCCATTATTTTAGCTCTAAATCCCAGCTCTTATTTGTTTTATTCATTTACTGTGAATTCTCTTTTCTGTTTGAATTCTGCTTACATGGATGGTACACCAAACTGGTAAGTGCTGTCAGAGGAAGAGTCAGGGAAACACAGAGCTCATCTGTGCCTGTCTTCTTGGAAGGAGAACAAACTCTAATTGTACACCTGCTTTGGAGACTTTCCAATGCCTTCAAATGATTTTTTTTTTCATATTGTGGTAAGTGCCTAACCCTGCCACAATATAGTACCAAAACTTGGATGACTTAAAGTAATAGAAAATTACGGTGCTCACTTTAAAACTCTAAAATCAAGATTTCACGCAACCTAAGCTGTATGGAAAAGTACTTTCTTGCCTTGTGGTGTTTGCTGATAATTCTTAGGTTTCTTAGGTTGGTGTGAAGATGCACCACACCATTCATATGACCATCTTCTTAATGTCTATCTGCATATCCTCTTCCTTCTGTGTATACCTCCTTCTTTATGTCTTTTTGTCTTTTTATAAGAACACCTGTCATATTGGAGCAGGAAACATCCTACTCACCATATCTCAACTTGCTTACTTCTGCAAAAGCTCCATTTCACAAATTTTCATGATAAATAAAATTAGTTGGTTATGACAGAAGACATAATAGCAGTGACAAGGGAGGGGTGATCCCTTGTCGCTATAAGAGAAAACTTATGAGTGAAATCACATTTTCTCTTAATTTCAGAAGTGGTTGCATGGGTGTATACATATCTAAATCATTGGACTTAGGATGAGTGGACTCCATATACCTCTCTGCATGTGAGGCAATACCCTCCATCTCTGTGTTCCTCTCCAGAACTAGCAGCTCTCTTCAGAAGTAAATCAGTACTGAATTCCAGGCTTACCTCCAGGCTTCTGTCCTCTCTGATCTGGCTTCTAGAATTTTTCACTACAAAGTCAGAGTCCTAAGCTCTCACACGCATTTTACTTTTCATATTTTAAAAATAAATTGTTCAGATTCTTTCGTTGTCTTGGCAGGATAGCCTGAGTTATTTAGTTTGTCATTAAGGGAGCTAGACCACCATTCACCAGGAGTCTTTGTAATCACAGAGAACATAGATAGATGATAAGATTTGACCTACTACATCTAATCTTGGAGTCTTCGCCCTGATTTTGTAAATCGAATGAAAATCGGCTCTAGTATAAAGTCTTTTTACTGTATTGAGGCCTTGCTGAGATTCCTGTTTTTTCATTTAGCTGGTCTAATTTCCTAATTCTCAAGTTAGATGGTCAGATTTATTGTTTCCTCATGATGTTACCGCTCTTTTCTACTGGAAAGGTCGCATTGTCCCTGCCGCCTCCACTTCTCACTGCCCGTGTTCATCTCACAACTTAGAAAAATAAAGAAAAAAATCTCTATGATTAAGTTTCCCCCTATTTTAAGATAAATGTTTTGTCTTGTCCTTTTCTCTCATCGAATGTGTATACATATGTGATTATACTAACATCTCCTAACATATGTTACTAGGTTTTATGAATGTGTTCTAACTCACATGAGACTTGGATTTTTTTTTTTCTACAAAGTGTTCATCATAGGAGGAACAGAATTATAAAATTTACTTGTAATTGGCTCTTGTTTCATCTTCTATATATTCTACACATAACAGAAAGCCCCACACAAGTTCTTACCACAAAATAGGTATTCTAGACAGTGTGTTGACTGTGTGACATCCAAGACTATTCAAGTTTCTCTTATTTTGCTGAATTCAATGAAAGTATGTTTAACCCTCAGCAGCAATTTTAAATACCATTTTGTGAGATTGAAGAGCTAGACTAAATTTTTGCTTTTCAAGGATTTTATTAAAGTGAAAAATTTACGCAGATGCTTCAATTTGTGTACTAGCTAATCTTTCATGTTGATTTATGGCATTTGAGTTTACACAGCAGAAATCATTGAAATAATATACTTTGTAACTTTGTCTACATTTACCATAGAAAATAAAAAAGAAGATATTGTTCAGAAAATATTTAGCACTAAAGGGAAAATAAAACCTTGATTCTGAAATAGTCCAGCTATAAAGATTTTTTGTTTTGTTTTGCTTAGCTTAGCATGGTAATCCTAGTACTTGGGAGGCTGAGACAGGAAGATTGCAGCTTCATTGCAAGCCTCAGCAACTTAGTGAAGCCCTTCGCAACTTAGTGAGATCCTGTTTCAAAATAAAGAGCAGAATTGGACTGGTATAGCTCAGTGGTAGAATGTTCCTGGGTTTATTCCCCAGTACCAAAGAAAAGCATTATATTTAAAAATCAAAGTCATTAATTTACTCATTAATTTAGCAAACAACTCATTGAATGCCTACTAAATGCTAAAAACTAATTCAGGCAATGAGTTTATATGCCAATGATAGAGACATAAAGTCTCAAATTAGCAAATAATTTCGTGCAACTTGGAGTGGTTATAAATTAAGAAAAATAGATTAATAGAAAAGAGCCACTCATGAAAAGGGAAATACCAAAGATAGGTTGGTCAGGGAAAGCATTTCTAAGTTCACAATCCCCGAACACAGATATGAAAAAAATAAAGGAGTAAGTTATAAGTAGATCAAGGGCTTCGTCCAGACAAAAAGAGAATAGCAAGTATTATATTATTGAGACAGGAATAAGCCTTGATATGTTCCAGGAAATGGAAGGAGGTCACTGAGAATACATTGTACTATGTAAGGAAGAACATATTAGGAAATGAGGTTGAAAATGCAGGTAAGGGCTAAATGATAAAAACAAGGATTGAGAGTTTTAATTTAATTCTGAAATCCATGGGAAAAGTTAATAAGAAAATGTGATATAACAGAAAATAAGTCCGATTGGCTACTGTATGAGGAAAAGAGTAGAAAATCCATGAGTAAATTATGAGGCTATCATAGCTTAGAAGGAGAGAAAGTAAATGGGTAGAGTGTTGCCAGGAGAGGTGGGTAATGTGTAATTAAATACAGATTGTATGTCAAAGGTAGATCTGGATAAGGAAAAACAGAAAAACGATGTTCAAAGATAGCATGTAAGTTTTTATTTTATGTAACTAGACAAATTATGGTGTCACTTTCTGAGATGAGGAATAATGGCAAAATAAATGAAGGATCTGCATAAGATTTCTGCTGTAGCTTTTTTTTTCCTTAATAAACCAGGAAACATGCAATGACAATATTGAGGAGGTCACTGATAAATTTTTCCTGAATTTCAGGAAAGAGGTTAAGACTGAACATAGACATTTGAGAGTCATGGAACTCGACGGGAAAAACTAAGAAGTGATTGTAAGTAGATAGAAAGAGAGGATTGACGACTTGGTATACCTCAGTGAGAGATTGAAAGATTGTAAGCCAGAAAATGACTAGTCTGTGCATAGCAATCATGTCAAGCAAATTAAATGAAACAAAGTGTGTTCCAAGAAGCTGGATGGGACAATCTGTGTTGAAATCTACAGAGATGTGATGAAAGATAATCATTCATTGACTATTGGCTTGGCAACGTGAAGATTGTTGGTAAACTTTAGAAAATGGGATAAAGTTGGACTTTCATAAATGTTTGAATTTATTTAATAAATATTACACACACATATGAAAAGATGCAGCAGCATGATTGTATGCTGATAGAAATGGTCCAGCAGAGAGGGATAAATTGATGATGCATGGCAAGGGGAGAGAAATAAATGAAGTAAACACAGTATGGAGGATAGAGGGGGGTGGGGTTTTTTTGCCAGAAGTGGAGATATTTCATTCATTTTACTAGAAGATAATTCAAATGTATTTTGAAACTTTTAAGAAAAATTAGTAGTGTGTTTGCTTATTCAAGTTAAAGACAGATTCATCACCTGAGATTGAGAAGGTAGAAGAGGTGCTGAATGTAACTGAAGTTGTCTAAGAAAGTGGAAAAGTGAGTTAACTAGGGAAATATAATCGTAATACAGGCTTTTCCCTGTGTCCATTTGATATTTGTGGTTTGATGTGTATGCAAAATATTCATTGTGGTTTGTATTCATAACTTTGTACACAATAATCTCCTGTGTAATTGATTTATCCAGCACGAGGAGGAAGCAATCTATAGACAAAGGAATCATTAAAAAGATGCAAAATACTTAGGCATAGTGGCACACTCTTATAATCCCAGCATTTGGGAAGCTGAGACAGGAGAATTACAGTTCACAGACAGCCTCAGCTACTTAGTGAGGGCCTTGGTAACTCAGTGAAACCCTGTTTCAAATTAAGAATAAAAAAAGAATAATAGCCTGAGTTTTGATCAGATATTTATATGAATGTTGAAATAACTGAGGCTGATCATAAAAGTAGAGGAAGAGATGAGTCAGATGATAAAACCAGTTCTACCAATTATGTATTAGATTCCTTCTTTTCCTACTGAAAGATATAGCTCTAGAAAATTTCTCCCTTATCTCCTATCTTTTTTTTTCTGTAGCATAATTTCTTAATAGCATACACACAAATGCTATTAGCTGTTCTGTCACAAAAATTAAAACAAAATGATACAATGACAAGAAGATCTTTTGACTTTACAGCCCTTTATAGAAATCTCATTTCTCAACTCTTCTTTACAGAAAGATTCCTTGAAACAGATGTGTATATCCACTGTTGTCAATTAATCGCTTCCATTTATCTTTTGACCTTTGCTATGGTTTTGATCTTGAATATCCCTCAAAGGCTCATGTGTTGAAGATTTGAACCCTAGATTGTTGCTTTTGGGAGATGGTCAAAACCTTTGCGAGGTGGGGGTATACTGGGAGATCTTGCATCATTAGGGGCATTGCCCTTGAAGGGGATACTGGGACCCTGACCCCATCTCTTCCTTCCTTTTGGCTTCTTGGCTTCTATGTGGAGAGAGTCTACTCTACTATGTTCTTTCTGCCCTGATGTACTGTGCTGTTGTAGGCCCATAGCAACAGGGCAATCAATCAATCATGGACTGAAATTTCCAAAACTGTGAGCCAAACTAACCAAAATAATCCTTTTTTCCTTTTTCAAGTTGGCTTATCTTAAATATTTTTATAAAAACAGACAGCTGAGCAATCCAGTCTTATTATAATCATACTTTTATATCAATGAATCAATTAAATAGAATAAATGAGCTAATTTTTGGCTGACAATTACACAGAGATGTTATCTGATGGTTCGAGCTGATGAGGTTTTGAAGAAAAGACAGAAATTTTCTGTAAGAAGTAAGAAAAGCAAAGGCGATACCTATTTAATTTTTAGGGTCTGTGTTTCATGGTATGTGAAAATAACAGTCACTACTGGAAGGACATTCAGGAGAGTGAGAGCTTTCATGGATGATCAGTTATTTGTTAGAATGAGACGACCAATGAAATGTTCAAAAACTCATGACCAATGAAATGTTCAAAAACTCATGTTGCGAATATAGGTGTTTTTGCTTGAAGGTTATAGCCTGCTATGTCTTTCAAAGAAATCATTGAAAAGGTTTGAAGTCATGGTGGGATGGCATGTTGGGTCAGATTCAGAGACATATGGAAACAGAGTATAAGTGTCCATGAATGATTCAGGAGGACTGCATTTTTGTTGATGAATGAGGCCAATAGCGCCGTAAGCCACAAGGGAATAGGTCCATAAGGCCTCTAAAGGGCAAATGAATATCACTTATAATTACTGCTTTCTGTTAGGGATTCATCTTGTTAGAGTGTTTGTTCTGGTGAGGCTGGCAATGGCATGGTACTATGGGAGCTTACAGTCCTGTTGTACATTAAGAATTTGAGCTCGATAGAAACACTGGTCTATGGGCTTTTCATAAATTTAGCTGCACATCAGGAAAAAGCCAAAGAATGCCTAATCTAACTAAGGGAAATGGAGCACTGGAAGTCTAATTTAAATCTATGATAATCATGAAAATCCTGGACGGTAGTGGTACCATAGATGGAAGAAGCACACTGAGCTTGGTTGCTATTCTTCAAATCCTGCTAAGGGTTCTTATAGAGCATGGTGGTTGGTAGCACCTACTCATTCATATCCAGGTTCTGCCACTTACTCATGGATGACAGTTGTCTGTTTCCTCATGCATAGAGTGAGCATGCTAATAAAAATTAGCTTGCAAAATCATTATAAAAATTACAGAAATATCTGTGAAGCAGTTAATAGAGTATGAAGCACCCTGGAAATATTAGAAAATATTATGTAGTCTATAATCATTGGGGAGCCACATCAGTGCTCTTAAGTGTGAATCGAGTGGGATCATTGCATCTAAGAACTAGAAAGAGCTTGAGGGCAAGTGCGCTAAAAAAATGTACTCAATTCCAAAACTATTGGGTCTTTTATTTTATTTCATGAATACCTAAGACATCATATAGGTATTGGGAGCACACAGTCTGAAATACATAAGACAAAACTTATAATTTGTTGAATTAACAGTGCATATAAAAATACAAGCCCATGAGAGCAAGGACACTGTCCTTTTATTCATTGCTGTACCCCAAGGACCCTGAACTATGCCTGGCATATCTAGGAAGTACTTAATAATTTAATCCAGGAATGAAGGAATGTAAATATTCTTTGTGGCTTGATTGCTATGTAGTAATTCTGTATCTGATAGAGTAAAATCGGAGCCATGCCATGGTGACAGGGTCTGTCCTGAAGCATAAACAGTTAATTGGTGAATTTGTAGCTGGTTGATAAGGGCTGAGTATAAAATCCCAGAAACATCTAATAAAATTATTCAGTGCACCACCCACTAAAGAACAATAGAAACTTCACAAAAGAAAAAAATGGGTATTAACAATGATAATAGATGACATTTTACTCATACAGTCTAAGATATTGATAAATCCCTTAATGTGTGCCAATTTTGATAGCTTATGTTCATTAACATTTTCACCATAATTTTAAGGAATATCCTGTGATTGTAATTATATCTACCATCACCATAATGACCCTCAGCAGCATAATCGCCACCTTCTCTACTTTATGAAGAAATGGAGGTCCACAAATGTGAGTAGGTTTCTCCAGATTCCCAGGTCATTTGTTGATTTCTGATGTAACTATCATTTGAATCCTGGAAATCTGAACCTCTGCTCTTTGTACTTGACCACAATTTTTATACTTCCTCTTTGGTTCACTATTATGAATTAATAGATTGATATGTGAAGTATTTCCCAGCCATTCTCCCTCCTTCCCCAAGTTTAGCCACTATCTTAATATCATAAGTATTATCTCAATGTGTGCATTCACATTTATGATACATATGTAATATCTCAATTCATAAATAATGCATGCTTGTATCATTTGTATACTTAAGTAATGGAATAAGAAGTGGAATAACAGTATATATAGTTTTGCAGTTTACTCTTTTGACTTAATATATCTTTAAGACACATCACATTTTTTTTTTTTTTTTTTTTGGTGGTGGTACTGGGGATGGAACCCAGGGACCTTCTACCTCCGGACTACACTAGCAGACCTATTTTATAATATATTTGGAAATAAGGTCTCTTAAGCCAGCTGAGGATGGTTTTGAACATGTGTGATCCTCCTGTCTTAGCCTCCCAAGCGCGGGGATTACAAGTGTGTGCCACCACTCTCAGCTGACACATCACATTTTTTATGTAATAATTTGCTTCATTCATTTTAACTAAGTATTTTTTTTTTTACTGTAGGAAAAAAATCACAGCCTCACTTTATTTTATACCCCTCACTTTCAAACTTTTGAACATTGGCTTCCTTCTGCGGTCATCATTTGAAAATGCCCGTTAAAAGTCACCAAATCTAATACATTTTTTATAATTATTAATCTCTTTTAATGCATACTTACATCTGACGTTGTTAGCTACCTGTTTTATTTGACTTTCCCTTTTCTTGTGACCTGGTTAAAGTGCTCTTTTCTTGATATCTTTGTTTCTGCTTTTGTTGTTGACTACAGGTAGGTGTATGTCCAAAGTCTGTCCTTGATTTTTATTCTCTCTCTGTTGAGTCACCTTCATATCATGGTTTCATATCCCAGATGACTCTTTAATCTATATTCTGTTTGTTTCTAAGAGTCAGTTGGATGTCAGCAGCTGGACGTCATACTTGACCTAAATTTGCACTTTTTCCTCTCAAATTTGTTCCTCTTTCTCTGCTTCCTATTTAAGAAAGTGGCAGTGGCGCCATCTTAACAATAACTCAGACTCAAAAGCTTGGAATGATTTGTAAGTCCCTTGGGCCTCATCAGTTGCCAAGACCTGAAAATTACTGTTCTATTCATTCTGCCAAATTGGTTCCCACTGCTACTACCCCCGTTTAAACACCATGACTTCTAGTCTTTTCACAATAGCAGAACTTGTTTCCCTGCTTCTAAGTGTCTTTTTGCTTCCTAGGTATTCTCTATCCTGCTTGATTAATTTTCCTAAAGCACAATTCTGTTCATAATATTTCCCTGTTTGAAAGCTTTTAACAGCTCTCCATTGCCTATAAAAGAAGCCCAAACTCTTTAACCTGGGCTTCATGCTTCTTCCCAAATTGACTTGTATACCCCTCCAAAATTATTTATTTCTCTATTTAATATGTCACATATGCCAATCAATTGGAACATCTCACTTTTTATGTAGCTGTTTGTATAGTCTGTTAAATTGTGACAACAAATGACTCCAAAATCTGTCTTAAGATAACAAAAACCTGTTTCTTGCATTATCTCTGTGGTGATTTCAGGTAAACAGGGACATTCTCTGTTGACTGTCCTCACTCAAAGGCCCAGGCACAGGGAGCAGCCACTATTGTCAGTGTCGCTGCCCTTCACCATGTGGAATGGAGCTTAAATGGGTTTCACTAGCAATTAAATATGGTGGCTTTTAAGCAACAGCTATCACTTCAACTCACGACTCACTGGCCAGAATTCATGAAATGATTTTAAATAATAATTACAACAGCTAGGAAGTGTGAAGCCATTATGTGTGACAAGCAGAAGAAAATCAGATGCTAATGACCATCAATATTGACCACTGCAGTTTCCAATGCATATATCCATCAGGCTCTCCTATAGACCATTGCTCATGAAATTTAAAATGTTTTTCATTCCCTTTTTTCCTTGTTCAAATTCTGCCTACTTTTAATTACCAGCAAAGCTATCAGGTCTTCGATGAATTGTTCTTAGTCTTCCTTGACAGATATATTCTCCATCTGCATTAATTTTGCAGGCATTTATTTTAAAAATAATTACCTATGGTTGGGTATTTAGATCCTGGATGTATACATGTTTCATTTACCTTGAATACATGATTTTTCTATGGTAAATACATAAACTCAATAAATTCAGTTAATGTTTTTTGATAACTTGGAAATGTATGTTTTTTTTTCATGTGAGGAAGAAGCGTGTTTTTTTCTGTTGCCTATTTATGATGGAAATGATTTATTTCTCATTATGTGTACAAGGTTGAATACTATACATTAACATATATAATAAGTGTATATCCACATGTATGGTATATGTATATTTATATATCTGATGTATATGTACATATAGTCAGCAGTTCCTAGCTTTTATGGTACAAATATAGAGTAAATTAATTATGAATCTGCCTTATTCAAAGTCTTCTCACTCTGAAACTGATGGCATTGCTATTATAACTTTTTTCACTCTTCTTTTTTGACAAATAGTTTATTTGACCATTGCTGTTTGGTAGCAAGAAGACAGATACTCTGGGGGGTCTTTGGGATGTTTTAAAGACCATTTATAAGAAAAAAACTATGACAAATTGAAAGTAGCAAAATCCTACTTCGTTGTCCTTTTTCTTTCCTCCTTCTTTTACCAAAGGTTTACTGCATACTTGCTCTGTGTGGGGCACTATGCTAAGAGTTATGTTGAGTTAGGCACCTGTCCTGCCTTGAATGAGGGGATTTTTACAGTTTGGGAGTTTCGTTCAACTTGACAGATTGGTTTCCACATATCAAATTGGTTGACATTCTTCCCATAACTACACTTGAATCACTATCTCCCCAACTATCCAAGTTTGAATATCCGACCCTGCCCATTCATGTTTGAATATCAGCTTAGATTAATATATCCTCTGCAAAGCTTTTCTTAATTTCTCAAGTTTAATACGGCACTTTAAGAACTTGTTAGAGGCAGTAAATAACCACTATTAGGAAATTGCTCAGGAAAGTTTTACAGAGAGTATGATTGAATTAAGAAATCTGGGAAATAATAGTTCACCAAGAAAAGCAAGAGTAAAGAAAATTATCCTTATTCAATGGTTAAAAATGGCATGCTGCAAATGGGAATCTATAAGTAGGGGTGTATTACTGGGACCTACATTGTAAAGGACGTTACATTTTAAAAAAAGCTAGCAGGAAAAAAGAAGCTGAAGGTGTGCAGGGCCCCAATACTGTGTTTGTTTGTTTATTTTTATTGTTTTGGTGTTGCTGGGTCTCGAACTCAAATTCTTTCACAAGTTAGGCAACTGCTCTACCACTGAGATACCTCCCTAGACAGGAGACTGGTTCTAAATAGCTGTGAGTTTTGCCTTGGGCAACCTATAACAAACTACAATAAGTGAAGTGAATGGATCAGATTTACTTGTTACATGCTCTCACTTAAGTATGTAAAATAAACTTGAGGTAAATGATATTGAGAATTTAAAAGACATTTGCAAAACTTAAGAAAGATATATTTCAATGTGACAAGATAGGAGAAGCTTCAGGAGAATAAAGTCAACTTTTAGTAGAAAAAATAGACTTATTTCTACTAGTAGGTATTATAAAATATAACCAAAGCAGTTTAACCAGGTAAAATAAAATGGGAACTGAGAAATAGGAATGCCTTTACTCCTTAGAAAAATGAAAGATAAGCATGGGCAAAAAAATGTAATTAACATATTTTAGCAATGATTTTCCTAAAAATTTTATGTAAACTTTTTTTTTTTTTTTGGTGGTACTGGGGTTCCTGGAAGCCCTTCTACCTTCGGGCTACACTTCCAGACCTAATATATATATATATATATTTTTTTGGAAACAGGGTCTCTTACAAGCGTGTGCCACCACGTCCAGCTTATGTAAACTTAATATATTAAAATATAACCTGTTTTATTAGCAATCAACTTATGTTAGTTTTCATGCACTGGAGAAAACTGTACAGTTTTGAGAATCCTATAGGGTATCCTTTATCCTTTTTTTTTTTTTTTGGTGGTACTAGGGTTCCTGGAAGCCCTTCTACCTCCGGGCTACACTCCCAGACCTAGTTTTTTATATTTTTGAAACAGGGTCTCTTACGGAAGCGCGGCTGGCTTCGAACCTGCGCGATCCTCCTGTCTCCGCCTCCCAAGCGCGGGGATTACAAGCGTGCGCCACCATGCCCGCCAGGGTATCCTTTTAAAAAATGAAGCTTGTTCATGAACTTAGTAAGACCTTGCTTCAAAATAAAAATAAAATAGGGCTGGGGGTGTAGGTTAGAGGTAGAATGCTCCTGGGTTCAAACCTCAAAACCTCAGTCACACACACACACACACACACACACACACACACACACACACAATGAAGATGTATATTTTGTTTATTTCAAGCAAAGCACATAGGAAGACTTTATAATAATGTACGGAAATCAAATACTAAATATAGAATCTAAAAATCATTCATGCATGATTTTAAATGAACAATATGATCCTTTGCACAAAATGATTCTTAATTATTCTCTTTGAAATGGTTCTTTTCCTCTCAAAACTTTCAGCGTATATTGTTGAGTATATTGGGGACTCAAAATTTTATTTAGAAATAGAATCAGTAAAATTATGCTTACTAAGAAATATTATGTATGTGTGCCTGCATGTTTGTGTGTATTGTATTTATGTAGGTATGAGTGTGTGTTTGTGGTGTGTAAATATGTGTGTCAAAGGGACATTATGAAGGTATTTCCTCAGCCATTTAAAATAGGAAGAATTAAGTTCTCAGGGCTAGAATTGAATCTCATGAGACTTGCAGTCTGATTAATGTCCTTGTATGCTGTAAGGGTTCCAATTATATTCCAGTCTGTGCTGGCTAGTTTTCTTTTGGGCTTGCAACTTCTATTGCATTAGCAGAGAGCTATCCAACCTGCCCCAGTAGGTGGGATAAATAAGGCCTTGGATCATGTGGCTTCCCAAGATAGTCTGCAAGTCATTCCGAGATGACAGATGAGGACTACCAAGCTTTCCTGCTTACCTGGTAGAGGTGAATAGGGTTAGGCAAGAAGGGGCAAGGTGCTGAGCAGCAACTCAGGGCCTAGAAGTTCTGCTGAGCTTAAATTATTCATGTATATAGTGACCACCAGATTTCATATTAAAGCTCATAAATGCTAGCATGGAGTTCTATAATACAACATGAGTTGTTTTAACTAAGCTCAGAGTTATTGGTCTGTTGGACAATCCTAAAACATACCCTTGGATTCATTTTGGTGAGATTGTAGCAAAATCATAAATTGAGGGGTTTTTTTTGCTTTGTTTCTTTTTTAACTGACTCTTGAAAATATAGCTGTGTTGTAGTTGTCTGCGGAACTTCCCTAAACCAATGTATTTCTTTTAAATTTTAATTTGGATTTTAAAACTGTGTTGCATCAAAATTTTTAATAGAAAAAAAATGGTTTTTTTTTTATAACAACATATGTGGCTAGGTCAATGTAAAGGCTTCTGTCACACGTTTTGAAAGTTTAATTCTTTGTCAGCCATGTACCATTCTTCCTAAGAATAGAATACTAATAATTTCTGCCTGCAGAGAATCATGAAGACTTGGTAGTTAATGAAAACTAACTATGAAAAAGAACTAAATCCGACACTTTCTGCTATCTAATTATCTCAGCATAATTAACTGTTTGCTAGATTTAGTGCCCCAAATCCTTTTTTTTAAACTTAAATTTCATAGTCCTTTTGATTACATAAATATGATAGTCTACCGTATATGTGAACTAAAGAGAACACATAAGGAATAATTAGATTCACCTGGATTTCTTTCATTCTTTTTAACTTTATCTCCACCCCCTAAGCCTCAAATGCAAATTTAAAATATTGCTTCTCCTCAGACAATCACACCATCATTATATCTTCCTTCTCACTCAAATGCAACCTCTAAGCGATATCTAAATAAAAACAAAGAAATCACACATTTGAAGATAATTAATGCTTTTGCTTGAGAGAGATTTATCCATTCTCAAGACATGTTTCTATGTCCATAGCAATCAGTGTTAATCACTCGGGTATCTTTAAACACTTGATCATAGGTTCACATTTTTCCCACAAAAGTATTCATTTATAAGACATTAAAAAAAATTTTTTTTGTAAAGTTTCAGGAAGCAAGAGAGCAAATAACCCAATGTACTTTCTTCTTGACCACCAATACAAGTATGGTTAAAACCATAGAAAAGGCCAGTAAATGAGAAAAATGCAAATGTTCATCATATTCCACTGCTGTTTTGACACAGCAATTAGATTTGTGCAGAACAGCAAGATTGTTCCAATTCTATTCTCCCAAACATAAGTCTTAAAAAAAGAGGTTACATTTGTGACTGTAGCTCGTGGAGCATCCAATCTGGCATCCTGAAAATCCATATGTAAGCCACACTTATATCTTAAACCTGTCAAACAAATAAATGTACAGAAGCAGTAATTTATGTACTTTATAGACTGTTTTGCCCTTTTAGAGCAAAAGCCTAATTTTCAAGTGTTGCTATTTTAACTTCTGGCAGTGCTTGGGAGATAACTGAGGTTCAAAATGTGAATTTTACAAGTAAAATGTGATTCAAAAATTGATTTACCCTGTTCTCACTACATGTGAGACAGAGAAGAGAAAGGCTGGGTGTTTGTGAGCTTTAGGCAAGGGGAAACATATTGCTAAGTACAGAAGCCACACAGAACTTTGCAGGTTTTCAGTTTAGAAGTGAACTTGAGCCTTTCCCAGTTCAAGTTCTGTTTAGGGCCGGCAAAACATGACTTTCTGATTCAAAGAAATAAGGCTTAAAAAGGCTTATAAAACAGACTCACAGGCTTCTTGTACATCAAATAGCTCTTACACAATGGCATTTAGATGATTTAAGTGTAAATGAATCAAAGACATATGGATTGCATTTCCCTTGAAATACGCATGGGTTTTAAAATGAAGGGAAAACACACTTTGCCAAAATCCTTTTTGGGTTGTGCTGCATCAAAAACATTTGGAAAATGACTTTAAATGTTTGGAAGAACCCCAGACATCGGGTTCAGCCACCCCTGGAGATTAAATCAGTGTCCTTCATCCAATGGTAACTAGGCCCCTGTTTTGCAAAGACATTTCTTAAAAATATCAAGTCCCAAACCTGACACTCTTGAAAACTCACTTTCTTATGTTTGAATTGCTAATTCAATGATAGGGTCTTATTATGGAGTCTTCCCCAGAGATCAGGAATCCATTTTGTGTTAGTTAAACCACCAGAAGCACATTTCAATTTTACCCGATTTTTCAAGTGTGGTTAAAAATGTAAGTTCTCTCTGTCCTGGAGGTAAAAATTAATGCTTCTAGGAAGCCAAAAGGAAATCGAGTTTTCAAGCTGAATGAAAGGACTAAATGATCAGAAGATAAAAATGGAAAACTTGTTTGTCATAAATGTATTCGGGCAGGAGTTCTGACATCACATGCTGTTAGCATACTTTAATTCAAAAAGAAAGCAAAAAATGAAGAAAGCAAGGGAAAATGAAGGGAAAAGAAGAAAAGTGAGTGATAAAGTGACTTTGGGCAGGATAAGAGATTGTGAAGGGAATGCAGAAATTAACTGGGTTTGACATAAATAGGTGTTTTCATGAAATAGCTAAATACCAGAAAAGACAAGATGCAAAGGATGACAAATTTAAGAAAACGGAGGCACAGGAAGGTAACATGTTGAAATTAATGAAACACAGATTGGCACAAGGTAAATAAGGCATCGAAAGGGACCAGAGAGAGCTGTACCTTAAAAAGAAAATGGATTAGAAGATGAAACTGGGGGAAAAAGTAAACACAGGTGAATACCTACACTGTGGGAAAAGCTATAGAGCCATCTGTAGCCAAAGGGAGTGTAAGAAGGGACCATAGAAAGCATATGAGGGGCTGTTATTTAAGTCTGTGCAACTGAACAGCTTATATTAAAAAGACTAGATCGGGTTCCGCATGCGGTTCTGATGTGAGAGGAAACAGCTTTCAAAATTGTTTAATGACCTCCTGATAGGAAGGTTAACAGGATTATCACGCGGTTCACTGGAGGATGGACAGCCACTCTCAGCATGTCCCTTACTCAATGTGTAATTCCAATATTCTCCTTTACAGGGAGTGTAAAATCATTGTGCCACTCAAAGGCATTAGTTGGAAAGTTGGGGATGCTTTTAATGAGGGAAGTTCAACATAAAAGGGAGATAAGGAAGGGAACAAAATGGAGACTAATACCTGAGCTTTTTAGCTTAATTCTGCCCTACTAACTGTGGGGGCATTGGGGGGAGCTGAACCTTCTGGAGGTTTTAGTTTGCTCTGGTCTCCTCTCATTTCTAACTGGGCTGCATACATTGTAGGTAACTAGTGTGTCATTCTCTGATTCTGACAGGTTACTACTCTCCAACCATTTTCTTGTTAAAATGGGGAAATGTTCTTCACTTTCCCTCTGCTATTCAGACCTCAAAGCAGTGCTGCTTGGCACTGGCAGTGTCCCATGGAGATTCTAATGAGAAGGGTCTTTATGACAGCCTTGCCCTTGATAGTTGTGGCATTCACACCAGTTGGGTGTGGGAAATGGTGTTGGGGAAAGGATGAAAATGATCTAAAGAATTCTCTAAGAAATGCCCACCAGTTGTTTCATTCCATGAGCACAAATCATATATTTTTTCTCTTTGGATGACCCCTGTTATTTTTGCCCTAGACTTAGATTCTCTAACTTTTGATAAACTGTATTAGTCAAGGTGATTTATACCAGATGCTGTAACAAAACAACCCTAGAATCTTTGTGATTTTATTCACTAACAGTTTTTCTTCTGGCTCATCACACTGTGTCAGGCAGCTTCCCATTCCATGGTTTCTAGAACCCCAATTCTTCCATCTCAAAATGGAATCTTTCTCTAGGACTTCTTCTGTGTCCTCCACTGTGTAATCTCTGATTATAAGGCTATCAAACAGAAAGAGGAAGATCACATGGTATATTTTATGTTCATGACTGGAAATGATGATTAACATGACTCTCATAGCATGGTTCTAGCAAAAGATGCTAGGAAATGTAATTTTCCCAAGTGGCTAGAGAGAGAAAGTGTGGTCCATGATTGTGTAGCTAGCCTCTGTCAAATAACTAAGGAGCTTTTTGATCCCTATTGCAAATTAAACCCTAGTGGGTCTGTCTTCCCTGCCTTTTTCAGATGTTCAGGTATGTCTGAGTCTGCAGACATTATTTAATCTGGAAACTGAAATATACAGTTTAAATATACATAGGTAGAAAGTGATAGAACTGGACTGTAACTCAAATTTGTCTGAATCTCAAATTATATTCATTCCCCATATTTACACTTTGGGAGTGGTACCAGGAATGAGATTAGGTTTGAAGGAATGTTATTCCTTGCCTGGTACCCTGAGTCCCTGTGAGATATAAGACCTTTACTCCCATCAAAGGTGTGGTTCTGGTGATCCTGTACTTAAGGGTGAGTAAAGATACTTCTAGGTCATAGAAGAAACTCTGAGGTTGATACTGCATTGCTATGAACTAGAAGGAGAAAGATTGGAAAACAACAAGCATTCATCCTCCAGACTGGACACGGGAAGATAGATAGCTGTGTCCAATGGTCTGAGAGAATATTTTTGCCTCATTTTTGACCAGCAGGCTGGAGAAAAAGTCAAGGAAATACTATTGAGAAGAAAAGAAAGAATTGAGCCTGAATTTTAACATTGTATATTGTAGTTTTTTGTTGTTATTGCTTTTAGCAGTGGTGTGAGTTTGGATTAATTTTTAACCTCACCAAGCTTCTATGTTCTTGTCAGTTAGACAAGAGAGGTGGTGATACTTAGCAGGAATCAAAGAATTTACACTAGTGGTGTGCTTAATGACTAGAAGGCACTACAGTCAAAGGCTGCTCCATTTTCTTTTTTATTAGTACTTTTTTAAATGTGGCATTGATAGCAGGCATCATGGTAGAAAGAGCATTTTCTTGAGCTATGGAAATTTGATGACACGAAATAATAATTTAACTTTATTAATATATTATTAATCAGTTTCTTCAATTGTCTGCTCATACTTTTTTGTTTTGTTTTGATTTGAATTTGGGAGGGAGGTACTGAGAATTTAACCCAGGGTCATTATACTTCCAATCTATCCCTTAACCCCAGCCCTTTTTTCTTTTTTCTTTTTCTTTTTTGGTGGTACTGGGGTTCCTGGAAGCCCTTCTATCTCTGGGCTACACTCCCATACCTATTTTAAACTTTTTTATTTAATTTTGGAAACAGGGTCTCCTAAGCCAGCATGGCTGGCTTCGAACCTGCGTGATCCTCCTGTCTCCGCCTCCCAAGCTCAGGTATTACAAGCGTGCACCACCACGCCCGGCTAACCCCACAGCCCTTTTTGATTTTTGTCTTAAAACAGGTTATCACTACATTGCTGAGAATCTCTCTACATTGCTGAGACTGTCTTTGAACCTGTTATCATCCTATCTCAGCCTCTCAGGTACTAGGATTTCAGGCACTTGCAACCATGTCTGGCTATTTGCTCATACATTTATTCAAAAAGTTATTCATTATTTGCATATATTTACCAATGTATATTTACTAGTGACAGAAGCACAGTGGAGGGTGTAGAAATCTCAAATGGATAGTGTGATCTCTACCTTCTGGATCTATGTCCTTTAGTGGTGGACAGAGGTATATGCAAAAGTGAAAGAAACAACCAACTGGAAGATAAATGACAGGCACATATTAAATTAAGTACAGAGGTAGTGCAGAAGTGAGAGTAAAGCAGAGAATGTGAAAAATTTAGGAGCATCTGCAGCATTTGTGCTGGGGCTTCAATAGTTGTGGTTCTGAGCTTTTCTCTAGAATTACATAGCAACAATCAAGTAGGGAGGAGGCAAGAATATTTCTTTCAAAGCTGTGTGCTCAATGCATGAACATCACTTTTGTTAGAATGTTTATTACAAATCAATAATAACAATTTAAATTGTAAAGGTGTCTTCATTCATATTTATAAAACCAAAATAATTAAATTCTTATACAATTTACTTATTTATAGAATATAATCTTTGTTATTAATTTTAGTGATGTTGCTTAAGGGGTTATATTTATCAGCATGGGTTGCCATAACAAACTACCAGGGGCGCAGTGGTTTAAACACCAGAAATTAATTTTCTCATGGTTTTGAAGGACAGAAGTCTGAGATCTAGGTACCAGCATGGTCAATGAGCAACCTTCTCTCTCCTACATAGTTGAGCTATGGTCTGCCTGCCTGCCTGCCTGCCTGCCTGCCTGCCTGCCTGCCTGCCTGCCTTCCTTCCTTCCTTCCTTCCTTCCTTCCTTCCTTCCTTCCTTCCTTCCTTTTTTCCTTTGTTTCTTCTATCCATCCTTCTTTTCCCTCTTTTTGCATTGAGATTAAACCCATAGGCATCCTACCTCTGAGCTATAACCCCAGCCTTATTTTCTTTTATTATTTTGAAACAATTTCTCATAAAGTTAGCACATGCTGGCCTCCAACCTGTGATTCTCCTGTCTCAACTTCCCAACTATTGGGATTACAGGTATGCACTTCCATGTGTAGCTAAAAACATTTTTTTATAGTGCTCAGAATTGGAATCCAGGCGCTCTACCACAGAGCCACACTACCAGCCTTTTCTTTTCTCATGGGCACCAATTCTATCAGGTCATTGGTGTACCCTGATATTCTCCTTTACCTTGAGTACCTCCTTAAAGACTCTAACTTCCAGTACAGTCCCATATGGAGTTAGAGCTTCAACATACACTTTGGGGACACAATTCAGTCAATAACAGAGACAAATGGGGGCTCACCCTCTGGTGTTTTCTCTGTCTTGAAAACGTGAATATGATTGCATTTTAGCACAGATTAGAGAGATAATGGGCAGCCCGATTGTCTGTTTCTGGTAACTACCTAGACATATTACAATTAAAAAGTTTAAATGCACAGTTCAAATATTATTTGTACATTTTAATTAAGGCAATATTCATTTGAAATTGTAAACTTTTTGACTCTTTCTCCCTTTTAGATAAACTTACGAAGATTCCCTTAAGAATAAAGATATGTTTTATAATTTTTCATTACAAGTTCTTTAGAATCTACCCAAGATATTACAGGTTGACAAACATTTTTACAGCTATGTTAGATTTTGTTTTTTTTCTTGCAGGTAATAGATATTTTTCAGCCTACACGATTTAATCATGATTGATGGCATGTTCTCAAAACCTAACATACATGGCTTTTAGCAATAAAAATAATCAGTATTTGCTGACAAGAGACTGTGAGGACAACCTGAATTTTTGCAAGAAACTGAGAGTTAATTTCAGAGGTTCCAGCTTTCCAAATAAACCCCTCAAATGGTAAAATGAAAACCAATAAAATATGAGAAGTATGGATTCTTGTCTTATGTAGCTCAGGTGTCAGGACTCAGATTATCTATCATTTACATTTAATGCTCAGTCGACTTGCTTTGTATTTAATATAGATACCATGTACTATAAAAAGGGAATTTAGACAAGATATCTGTTGGTGTTAGACTGACTGTTCTTATGTCTCTTCAGCCAACGCCATCCCTGGAGAAATGTCGGCCCTGTGCAAGTCACATGGTGTGCCTGCCCTGCTGCTGCTCCAGCATTTTCATAAAACATAGAGGATGCTCAACTAGCAGCAATAGGTCTGGAAGGGAAAAAGAAATCACAGAGGATCCAAGTACAGCTCCAGTGCAGAAGGAGGAACAGGGCCAAGGCAGCCTCTAAGCCCACAATGTACTTTGTGAGAACCAGAAAAGCGGGCCAGCCCTTCTGGGTAGTCAGCCCTTGCCCGAGTGTATGGTTTGATGAAGAGAATGGAGGCTGGATTTCAGTTCCTACTTGCTTCTTTGGTAAGACGGCTATCTGCAGTGATCTGGGCAGGGCCAAATTGAGGATCAAATAGAAATATCAACTTTTAGCAGTGCCTATTGTACTTTGTACATAGTAAGTAGTTGGAAAATGATTGCTATTAACAAATAAATTAATTGTGATTATTGTTGAACAATATTTGACGCCTTGCAGAAGACCACATTCCAGAATGAGCTTAGGAGTCTAGATTATAATGATTTCCTTAGAAGAAAAGTATGGTATGAGTACTCTAGCCAATTTGAATTCATTTTCTTGAATAAGATGTACATGTTCATAAAAAGAACATGAATCAGTATTCTTTATTCTATATTCTGATAAGGTCCAGGTAAATTTGAATTTAAGCATTTTCTATATTTTTGGGTAAAACAACATGTTGAAATCTCTTTCTGAAGTTAATTCAACAAAGCCTTGTACACCATCTCCCCAGAGGAGAGGACTGTGTAAACCCAAAGCTAAGATGATGCATGCTGGGCCCTTTGCTCTTAGACAGTTCTTCCACAGATATGACAGGAGTTGAAATATATTCTCAGAGGAAACCCAGAAATTTTCTCTTTAGGTTTAGGACCGCCTACAAAAATTTCTAGACCTCAATGCAAGATGCCTGACATGGTAGGAAACTTGATCTTCCATTCTCAACAGCTGCTGTCCCAAATCTTGCAACAAGGGTGACAACCTTTTTTGCTGAGTACAACCTCTGTGCTGGGACAAGCTTATAACTTGGATTCAGGGTGGGTGATAATTTCTTTTACAACTCCTGCCCAAAGCCCAGGGCTCTGCCAGCCAAGAGAACAGGGCTGTTACCCACCTAGTCCTTCCCAAGATGCTGCAGTCATGAACATCTGCACCCACACTTAGGCCCCATTCCAGGGGAATCATAAAGATACAGTTTTTGGCACTGATCATAAACAATCTCATTTCAGGAGTCCCAGGAGGAAGAAAAGGGCAATATACGCAAAGTTATCACTTAAGGAAAAAGCACAAATATGCAAACCCAGCCTTGTGTGGGGATTGCTGGTTGCTGAAGGGTTTTGCTGATTGGGAAGCAAATGGAGGGTCATGACTCCAGATACGTCTAGGACAACATTCCTTCATTTAGTTATCAGTTTTTAAGAGCTGACTAGGTCTCAGGCTCTGTGCTAAGAGCTGCTGATACCGTGTTGAGGAAAATCAGATGTGCTCTTTGCTTTCACTGGATTTGCACGTTGATGGGAAAATGAGGGTCATGTTGAGGAGCTTCTCTAAGGTCGTTTGCATGCAGGCTTTCTTTGCCAACCTGAAAATCCCTCAAGTAGGAAACATCTGTCTTTTGTCTTCCCCAACTTCCACTCCTGCCACCCCTAAATTTAAGTAGTTTCTTTTTCTACAGTACATTTATTATTCTTTGGCCCTATCTCTCTAGTGCTGAGGAGTAATATAGTTTTCAAACTTCTTTTGTACTCCTTTCCAACCTTGATTGGTAGTAACAGTGAAGACAGGAATGTGTTATTGAGGACAGCTTTGCCAAGAGGTCACTTGTAGTTTGGTAGGTTGGAATTCAAAGCACATGACTCACTGCTAAACTTTGCTAGCCAGAACCCAGGAACATATTTAGTCCATATGTACCTGCAATAAATACTATTAACTATAACTACCACATGAGAGAAAATACTTCTTTGGGAAAACTCACTGAAGCCATTCCGAGAAAATAAAATTTGTGACTTCGTGGAAACAGGTCTTTCTTGGCATCGTGATATAAAGGATTCATTTTGGTCATTTTCTGCATCATATCTCTTATGTCAAGGCCTGGAGTAGGGAGGAGTGAAGGACAGATGTGGAGATATACAAGGTTGTAGACTTGGGGGCATGGCAGGCTTGGCCTGGGAGATGCTGTGGCATTCTGGAGGGAGAGGGGACTGGAAGACCTAGATAAGTGAATAATAATAGAAGTGAAGACCATGAAACTGGGAAGAGGGATAGAAAATGGAAGTTTTCTCTAACTTTACCGGAAGTCCTGAAGGTGCTAGCATCTCATCCAGTTCATAAAAGCTATCCTGAGGCTGGCGTGGTGATGCACACCTGCAATCCCAGTATTTGTGAGGCTGAAATCAGAGGACTGTAGGTTCAAGGCCAGCCTCAGCAATTGAGTGAGACCACAGCAACTTGGTGAGACCCTGTTTCAAAATTAAAACATAAAATAGGGATGGGGGTGTGATGCTGAAATAGAACCCCCCTGGGTTCAATCCCCAGTAAAACACACATGTATGCACATGCACATGCATACACACACAGAAAAAAAGAAAATGAGAACAAAAAGCCATCCTGAAACCACAACCAGCTACTGGATCCTATGAGATAAAAGAACACAGGATTAGTGGTCTTAAGGCTGAGAAGATACTTTCAACTCTCTTATTGTCACTTTGGGGACCTCAGTCAAGTTTCTTCACTACTCTGAGATCTGACTAATATTTTTTTTCATGTGTGTGTGTGTGTGTGTGTGTGTGTGTGTGTGTGTGTTACTGGGGATTTAACTCAGAGACTTTCCGCTTCTGAGATATACTTACTCCCAGTCCTATTTATTTTTTACTTTAAAACAGGGTCTCATTAAGGCCTTGATAAGTTGCTGAGGATGGCCATGAACCTGAGATCCTCCTGTCTCAGCCTCCCAAGAACTGGCCTTATAGGTGTGCAACACCATCCCAGACATCTGGCTACCTTTTCTGAAACTTGAGTGACACTAATGGTTCCTGACATATGATTTTCTTTTATGGAATAAATGAGGCTATAAGTGTGTGTGAGATATTGAATGTGAGTTCTATATAGGTAGAAATTTTGTCCCACTCATATAGCCAACTTCCCAGTGCTTAAAACATGTTCTCAGCACTCTCTTGGGGTTAAAACACACACACACACACACACACACACACACACACACACACATAAAATAAATAGAAAGAGTAAGTGAGTAGAGTTTTTTAAAACCTATCCATGTTGATTAAGTTACTTTGATGGTTACAAGAACTGAAGGTTCTAGAAGAATGTGGATGTCTGAATCCAAGTCTCAGTTCTATCATTCACAACCTCTGCAACCAGGGTCAAGTGTCATCATCAGTCTCTTCCATGAACTTTTGGAAATGACAGTATTTGTTTCGTGGGATTCTTAATGAAGATGGGATTTGAGCCTGGAAAGCATGTCACACCTAGCACATACTATGCGCTCATTAAATGATGGGTGTGCTGACAAGGACGATAACAGCTGTGCTTTTGAGGGCAGTTCTCAGCTCTGCCTAGAGGCAGGTTTTAAGTTATCCAGAGACAAAACCACACTCTGAACTTGCCAGATCCAAAGCAAGAAATGGGTGCTGTCTTTGTGAATCTTCTCTAGCCATCTTGGGGGGCGTTTGTGGCCCTGAGTCTGGCAGGGACGGAGCTGAGCAGAGCTGTTCACAGCAAATCTGCGATGCTGATCTTCTCATCTGTCTCCTAAGCTGTGGGTGGCTCCTTCTTTGGGAAGCAAGTTAAAATCAGAACTTGGAACAAGCCACCCTCCAAACAATGCTCTCATTGCCTTTTCTGCCATTTAATTAATGCCAGTCTAATTTTATGGAAAGTATATAAATACAATTTATGCATATTTGTACCTATATTTTCCTGGGAGACTTGCCGTGAGGTACATAGCTATGTAAATTAAATCCTTCTGATAAATACCTCTGGCCTGAATGCTTAACATTATTTTTATAGCCCTATTTGGGGAGCTCCGCAAGGAGAGGATGGATATCGCTTAACCTAACCTTCAGGCTATCATTGATGAGAACCAAGAGGTAAAAATCCTCTTTCTTCCAGATTAGTTTTTGCTGGAGGTAGGTTTCATGATTCCTCTGGCTGATGCTTTCCTGCAAGTTCTTATCCATCTAAATCAAGAAACCCAGAGCAGTACATGGGCTGCCACTTGTAGATTATGAGGACCTGATCCATGCATTCTGCTTCAAACTCCATTTTCAATGAACATAAATTAAGGGAGGCATGATTTAAATGTGATCAAGTCCTGAGTTATCTCAAAACCCCTGCAGGTTTGAACAAGGATCAAATGGGGGCGTGGAGTTGTTTTACTGCACTTTTCTATAATGCTGCTTCTACAGTATCTGTAAGCATGTGCACCAACAAGCAGATTTTATTAGAAGTAACTTTGAAGAATTGGGAGAAAAGCTTTTCTTTTCTTTTTTTTTTTTTTTTTTTTTTTTTTTTACCAAACATGGATGTAAAAATTACACAGAAATCAGCATTGTCAAGTCACACGAAGTGCAATCATAAGCAGAAGGCTCGAAACCTGTTTTTGCTTAAAGCCTTTATTTGATTTAGCAAAAACAACAGCAATAAATTGTATTCAAAAGCACTTTTGATCCTTTTGCAACAGTGTTATTGCAAAGCTGGGTCTACATCCTATCACTGCTTTTTGTAAAAAAAAATTATTTGGGTTCGTTTTCCATAGGCTTCCCAGATCATCCAAATCCATATTTACAATTACAGAGACAAAGCATTGTTAAAGCTCTCCTGCCCAGAACTGGGTGTTTTTAGGCAACGATTGTAAAAAATTCCCTTACATTTTAATTTTCTTGAAATTCTCCATGGAAATTGCTGAAACCCAGAGATCAAAATGCAAATGTGTCTTTAAAATATTTAATGCAAGCAATCCTATTCTATTTTCCTCCTCAAATTTTCAGATTTATTTAATCTTTTCTCTTTATTCTCCTTTCCCTCTAGTAACATTTTGTCATTTTGAAAACCTAGGTTGTCAGTGGCTACCGACCATCGAAATTCAATAGAAATATAAATGACAATTATAGGGCAATATGCCAACAAATTATCTTGGGCTCAAACTTCATTAAGTTTTCTTTTAATACTTTTATAATCTCACATCATAATGCAGTTCACAGTGACAGTGGCATCCACGTACACAGCACTTGGTGGGCTTTCCCTGGCTTCGTTAGATCTTGAATGTCTATGACTGGGACTTGCTCTCTTTTTCCGGATGCTACCCTGTCACATGAAATCTAGGACCTCCCTGATTCATCTTCATTCTTTTGTTAAATGACTGTCTCCAGAAGAGATGACTTTAAGCACTCCCTAAGTCCTTTGTTTAACCAACATAATATTTAGGATTCGTGTGATAGAAGATACATGCCAGTTAGAAAGCTAGGATTTTGCCTTAATTTTTCAACAACTCTTCAAGGAGTCGGGGAGGGTAGAAGTATTCCTCTATGAAGTGGGATGGTATTGAGGTACGGGCAGGTTAAGTGAGTTGCCCGTGGTTACACAGCCAGGGACGTGGTAACTAGAGAGATTCAGTTCTCCTTTCTATTTATGACCCAGCACCAAATGTTGATAATCAGATTAGACAAATCTCTAAGTAGAGGTTTGGCCAATTCAATGATGAGGCAGCTTTAGGGAGCAAAGAATATGCATTCCTGAAGCTTCTTACAGCATTCCTGTACATCCAACTCCCTGGATGCACTCTCGAATTAGTCTTAAGTTGTAATGATGATTTGGAGCATGCAAGAATATAGCATCAGAGACCTGGGGAGGTCCAGGTAGTGGACTGGAATAGCTTCAGCTATTAAATATCTAGGTCATCCTTTATATAGGGTTGTAATATATACTCTAGCTTATGATTTCAGTGCTGACAGAAAGGGGAAAAAAAGTATACTGCTAAAATGTAGTCAGACAGCAGTTTGTCTTTCCCAAACATTATTAGTTATTATTACAGAATGTGAACACCTTTCATTCCTGACAAACAGGAAATGTATGCTGCACTACTGGTGTGTCAATCAGAGTGATAGCATCAATTTTATGGTTTTTAATTCATCCCCACCTCCTGCCGAGCCTTTTGCTCATCCCAAATTATGAATCTTAAAAGGTATGTGATTAAGAAGAAGAAGAAAAAGAAAAAAAAAAACATATCCCTGCCTGTGTGAAGAGTTTGGAGCTGGATATCTAAGAGGTTTGCAGAGCATGTCCTGACCACTCAGTCCCTGGACAAATGACTTCTTTCCTGCCACGGGGAGCACCCACGTGCCTCCACTACAGCATTTTGTTAGTAACTCAAGCAGATATCTTTTTTTTGTGTGTGTACTGCCACTCACGCATTTGGAAGGAGTGGGAAGGGAATCAGTAATGTATTAAATACTCTATTCGTTAGTCTACAGTTCTTGAGAGTTGTCTTTCAATTTAAGCTTTCTGCATCTATTTCTAGATGTTTTGTTGCCTTTTGATATATAATAATAAATAGGCAATTCTGTAACCCGGCTTTGCAGGAAACAGAGTAGCTGTGTCTCCCAATTTTTCCTTTCCACCCTTTTACTGTTTTCTTCTACACTGAGTGAAAAGAAAGAGAACTGTCAGTTCTGTATGAAGGGAGGCTGCTTAAAAATAAATAAATAATGTGTGCGTATGTGGCATGCACACACACACATGCACACACAAACACACACACTCTAGTTCACAGCAGGGGGCTCGGGAGCCTGGGGTGTTTGAATCTGTCCTCCCCTGTTCCTCTCTTGTTTCTGGTGAGGAGCCATTTTTCTTGTTTTTTCCGATGCAGCTCCACCTGGCCTCCATTTGCTGCCACAAACTCTGCAAATATCACACACTTATTTAAGATTTAGGAATGTGATCTGAGAGTTGCTGATTGGGAGGTGAAACAATAATTAGCAGTTGGTTATGGTCAATTTCCCCTCCCGGTGCTGACTACAGAGTGAACGCTTCACTGTTGGCAGACAATTTTCGATCTGCTGATAGCACAGGATGAGCTATTTCATGGGTCTTTCATAAGAACTTTCACTGTAGAGGGGCCTCCATGTTTCAGTCACTCTTGGCCCTTTCAGCCTCAGCCCTAAAGCTTTCAAGGCATGAGTGTCCCGGCATGAGTGCGTGGAGCCTTAAAGTAACCCATGTGGCATTTTCTTCTACAGGATTTCTCTTTCTGCTTTACCACAACTTCTCTATGATTCAGAATTGAAGTATGCTGGTTCTCTTCCATGTAAGAAAGAAAACATAGAAAATGGAAAGAACTCTTTTATTTTCCTGGTGGGGCACCAGCATAAAAAATGGAGTTCTGACAGTGATGATAACTAGGCATGCATGAATGTGGTTAAGACAGCGAGGCCTGTCTTAGAGGGAGGAAATGCCCTATAGAAAAAAACTTACCCTTTCCAAGTGGACAGAGGGAAGCCATCATGGATCTCAATGAGGCTATATTGGAAATGGCACCTCTAAGGAAGTGATTAGGCCAAATTAGGTTATGAAGAGCCCTATAAGAAAGGATTCATGTCCTTAAGAGACAGTGGGAGATTTCCCCCATACACAATAGGAACGCCTGTGAAGATAAAGAGAAAAGATGGATTTATGCAAATCAAAGAGTCCTCACCAAAGAAAGAGTCTTCTGACATTTTGAACATAAATTTCTAGTCCTCTGAACTATGAAAAAAATAAATTTTTATTGTCTAGCCACCCATTCTATTGTTTTTTTCTGTTTTGTTTTGTTGTATTGGGGGTTGAACCCAGAAGATGCTCTATTACTGAGCTATGCCTCCAGCCCCTTTTTATTTTTTATTTTTAGGGGTATGGAGATGTAATTAAGGAAACAGTTTAAATAATGCTATGTACATATAGAAAATTGCCAATACCAATTTCAATGGCATATGCAGGGAAAAGGAGGGACTCAGGGGGGATCCAGAGGGAAACACACCAAGTACTGTGTCCATATATATTCCTACTACTCTATACCTCACTATGATGTATAATTATGATGTACAAATAAAAGCATAAAAATAAAATTGGGCTCGAGGTATAGCTCCGAAGTAGAATGTACCTGGGTTCAAACCCTAGTACTACAAAGAGAGAGAAAGAGAGAGAGATGGGGATGGCAGCCTGATCAGATAAATACAATAACTAAGGGCACATCTTGTTCAAATAGCTCATTATCCCAAGGTAGGGAAGGGCCCTGGAGAGATATATGAGTTAGATGGAGCTCAGGATGTACACAGAAGAGCTGTTGAAGGTAAGAATGAGAAAAATAAGAGCCAGTTCTTTAAAGTCTTTGTAGAAATTGGATTTTAGTCTGTAAGTAACATGGAAAATATAAAATAGAAAATAATTCTTTTCTGTTTGGTTATAGAATTAGGTTGGACACACTGTAGAGATTGCACAAGAACACAATTTTAGGAAGTGTTGCTAGACCATAAATTCCCTAAGAATGCTTACAAAAAAGCAGATATGACATTATCTTCTTAGCTAAAGGACTTAGCTCAAATTTTCACCCACTTCAGGATTCAAATAAGGCTTTATTCTTTTAACGATGGCACTCAAATAGCTCTTATTTCTAGAAAAAAAAGTGAGTTTTGTTCTTGTGGAGGCCACACTTCACAGATGACACCTGTGCACTGGGCCTCATCAACACTGGAGTGGCCCCTGGTGAGCCAGCCCGAGGCTGGTGGGAAACCCAGCATTCACCACCTCTTTCTGAACACTTCTCCGTTTTGTTTTTATGAGGTCCTACATTTGGCTATGCTTTTACCCAAACCTACTTGAATTTTCCTAATCTGATATTTCAGGGAGCAGTCAAAAGAACAAGTAAACATACTCCCTGAGTTATTACTATTGTAAATCCCTGAGCCCAACAGGATTTGCAAAATATGCAAGCTCATGCTGACCTGGTCAGGATGCTTCAGACTGGAAGTAGTTGGAATATAGGAGAAAGTTTTTGTTTTTGTGGTGTGAATTGGAATGTGTGTGTGTGTGTGTGTGTGTGTGTGTGTGTGTGTCTAATACATGTTGAAACTATTGTGCAACCATTACTTTTAGACTACACAGAGAGTAAACCATTTGAGAAAGAAAAAAAAGTGGACAGTGTTTCTCTGTCATTAAAATGTTCTTCCCTAAGTTATCTGCTTCTCTTTTCCTCTCCAGATAAAATATTAGCCCGCTGGAGAGGCACTGAGGCACTATTCTTTTGGAAACTGATATTGGGGTTGGGGGATGTGGTGACCATGACACCTGCAAACACCTTCCTTCCCATGCACTTATTATCAATATGGGGCTCTTGTCACCCAGTCACCCCAGAATGTTTCCTTATGACTGCATTCCTACTAGCTGTAAGTAACTCTTTCTCTCATCAGGGAACAAGGGCCAGATGGCAGGCAGACATGTGCTTGAGGCTGGGTGAGTCTCATTTGTTCTCCATTTCTTGTTACTTACTGTCACTCCTTCGCAAACCACACATAAGGAACGCACCCTGTGGGCTGCTTTTTGCTGTGCATATCTGACACATGATTATAGTAATGTGCTTTTTATTAACGTTAGTGTTATTATGGGTTTCTTTTTTGTTGTAGTTGTTTCAATCTGTCTGATTTTTTTGAAAGGTGAGATATAAATAAATTCAATAATGTAAACAGGTCAGCCAGAACACAGATGTGTGAACACAATGAGTGTTGTCCCCTTCTAATTAATAACCTTGAACCTATTCCAAAAACAGTGTTACAGCTCAAAAATAATTTTATTTGGGAAGTTCCCTTTGGAAAATACCTTCAGAGCCTCTGCCTATCAGCCACAGCAAGGCATTATTCGGGGCGGGGGGGGGCATGTGAGCTTTTTTAAACAATTCACTGAACAAATAATTGTTAGGTGCTTAATAAGTGGCAGGCTGTATACCAGGAGCAAGGATCAAGACAGACATGGTTTCTGCCTCCCAAGACATTTAAGATTAAATATGAGATGAATGTCTGAGCCCTGGATAATGCCTTTACTGATAAGAACAAGATGTGACTATACAGTGACAATTTTAACTGCCTTAAATGACAATTTTAAAGAAGAGATTTAAAACATTTTGAGTAATGGCAGCATCTCTGGAATAACTCTCAAACACACTACCCAGAAGACAAACACTGATTTTTTATGCATACCATATAGTGCTTTAGACTTTATAAAACATTTTATGTATATCACATCACTCTCTTCTCACAGGAACCTTAGATTATCAACTGAATTTAAGTATTAATTTTCTCTACTGAAAATGAACGGAGCTGGGTGTGGTGACACATGCTCGTAATCCCAGCTTTTGGGGAGCTGAGACAGGAGGATCGCGGTTCATGGCCAGCCTCAGCTACTTAGTGAGGCCCTTTCCAGCTCAGTGAGACCCTGCTTCAAAATAAAGAATAAAAAAAATAGGGATGGGGTGTAGCTCGGAGGTAGAATGCTCCTGGGTTATATCCCCAGTACCACAAAAAGAAAAAAAAGAAAAGAAGGAAGGAAGGAAGGAAGGAAGAAGAATGGACTCTAGGAGTCATGCATTCATACTGTATCATGATGGTTTCATCAGTTTAGAATAGATTCCTGGGGTCTGTCTGGCTAAGGATCATTCTAGCAGAGATGAGTTCCCAGTATCTACTTCCAAAGGTTGTGAGTGGTGGCAAAAGGCCTGGAACATCTAGAAGCCTGGCAAAGGATATTTGGGGATGACTCAGTCACTGGGTGAAGGACAGAGGGAGACTGAGTTGAAGATGGATGGGAGGGAGCTTTCTGGCCTGTGAGTCAGGATCTGTAAGATTGTGTTCAGTGAGTTGAGCAGAGAGAATCAGTGAAGGCAGAGTAATGGCTAAACAGAGGAAAGAGGTTAAGAGGAAGACCCTAGATGCTGTCCTGAAGAAGCAAGAGTTCTTTTTATAGGGTGGTTGAGGCAGAGCCCAAGAACCGTTACAGTGGTAAGCCCAAAGAAGAAACTATTTTTTAAAACTGGCTTCTTTTTTTTTCTTTCTAATTTCATCAGTTAAACAGTGAAATTAAAAAGACAATGTAGCCCTGCTCTAAAACCTTACCTCATCAGCTTCCCCAACCCACGGCCTACTTTTTAAAGAAAGTGCAGTGTCCATCCAGTAGGAGTGCATTATGATAATTGCCAGACAGAACAATTATTTAGAAAGTGAAATTGAGATTTTTCCCTTATATAGCTCAAAATCATTGTGACTTTTTTGTTCATATTAAAATAAATACATGTATATAAGTCTAACTAGTAAGTAGAACTAGAAAGCTCTCTTCTGTTAAAATTTATACACAGTAAAGATTCATGAGAGGCTTACTTAGATTTTTCTGTTCAGCCCAGAAAAATATGTACAATGTTGGAATATGTCATAATTATAATAGGAGAGGAAAGTCACTATTGATGGCTTTCACACACGCACACACACATGCACGCACACACACACACACACACACACACACACACACACACACACACCACATCCCATAAGGGGGATGCAACAGTAAGTGGTGAGAGCTCTTCTAAGGGCTCAGAGTGTAACAGGTCCCCCTTTGCAACAACTTTTGCTTTGGGCTCAGTATTCAACTTATTTCCCTACTGGACTCCAAGTTTGTTCTCCTACAGAGAACAGATAGGTCCAGAGAAGGTAAAAATAAACTGAATAAAAGTATATGTAAATTGCAGGTAAAGGAAGCTGTTATTATTCTGATTTTAGAATTTTCTGCTTTTATTTTTGTGTCTTTTTCCATCGTAGACACATCTATGAGTAGTATTTTGAACTCATCCAAAAACTGATTTTGCTTATTTTCCTATATGTGCTTTGTCCCTTTCTGAACGGTTTCTAAGTGCCTAGGTGTGCCTCTAGTCAGCCACATTCTAGCATTCTAACACCAGGGAGTCTGCCTGCAGGCCTTCTATGCTTTACTGTTGTTGTTTCTTTCCCCCAACAAATTTATTACATTAGGTCACACTTTATCCAAGAAGCTTTATTTTCCATCTGTTCTCCATTTTTGCTCTATTATTAGGCTATGCGCTTGGTATTCTGATCCTGCCTCATTTCCAGGACTCATGTTGACGTCAGTGGGGAAGCTAGGGAGAGGAGTACGTGATGCTCGGCGTGGTTTCACAGGCCATTTTGGGAGATGCGTCTGGTCTCCTTGAGATGGACTTCCATTGGGTGGACCCCTGCTCATTTCCTACAGTCAGTGGAGCCTTTGTATAGTATTTAATGCAACCACCAGTCTAAGATGATATACTTGCTCTACCTCCCAAATATATTGACTTTCTGTTAAAAGGCTTTTAACATAAATTTTAAGAGATTAACCAAATACATCACAGACTATTGCTGAGAATGCAGGGTTTTTAACTATGTTTCTCCTACATTGATTTTAGTTAATATATTTTAACCACCCCCTTATTTTACTGTGCCTTTTAATTTGATATTCATTTGTTTGAAACCAGAACTCTGCTGAGGCTCTCTGGACCCACAGGAACTGAAATAGTTTGCCTTCATTATCTGGTAGACCTGCTCGAGTCTGTAGGCCCTGACAGAAACCACAAGACTGTACAAACTGGCAACTGTGGGTTTGTCTGTTCTCTATTGATTCTATTTCTGGCCAAAAAAAAAAATGTGAACCAATGGTAAGCCATATGACTGTACAACTGACCCAATGCTACCATCCGAAGTAAGATGGAGACAGGTCACAATGAGATGATACCCAGACACTTCCCTGTTTGCCACTGATGCATGCTTTTGGTAGCTTTTACTTAAATGCAGATGACTCTTAATATTCTACAGTATATAGTCCACATTTGGGGGTGTCTTGGGTCAGGTTATTCTGAACAGCTGACATCAGGACATAATGAAGTCCTAATATAACTCAGTTTATGAAGTATCAGTTCTTTCTTCCAACAAGAGAATCCCAAAGCAATTCCACCCCGACTTAAAAGTAAAACATATACTTGTATGTTTCAGACTGTGAAACCACAACTACTATGCTGTTTGTTTTCCTTGATGCTCAGTACTTATAATGCAAGTAAATAGGATATAAGACTTCTTTGTCATATGCCCTAATGAAAGAATTCTTGCTTTGGCTTTATCAAGCTATGTGACCTTGGTCTTTCTTCTTTTCCACTAAATGTTAAATATCCAAATGACCTCTCATGTCTGTTCTAATTGTAGGAGCCAAAGTGAATACAAACCCTGGCTAGCCCCAGAGATATCCAGGTAACTGAGATCACAGGTAGCGGAGAAACAACATCTTACTAAACACACACACATGCATGCACAGACATGCACATGCACTCAACAGGAAAACCAAAATAGCTCCCCTCTCCTCCTCTCCCAACAATGACAATGCAGCCATCTGTTGGACGTTCCATTTCACTTAGCAGCTGCTGTCAGATACAGAGATCTGCATTCCTCCGGCTTGGGCGGTATGCGGGCAGCATGTGTGGGTACTAGCATTTGACTCTCCCACCCAAAGGAATGGCTTTCATTGAATGAAAATGGTCACAGAGCTTCTTATGCTCCTGTAAAATGCCTTTTTCCTGATTATGAGCAGTGGGAGCTATCTCTGCTCTTCTGTGTATTAAAACATATCCTGCCAGAGATGTCCACATCAAAAAATCATTTAAAATTGACAAAAAAACAACCAGGACAGGGTTTCTGTTAAACCTTTGCCTTGCCAGAAACTTCCTCCTTGAAGAAGAGGAGAGGCTAGAATATAAAGTTCCATTCTACTTTTATTTTGCCCATACCCCCAGCATCGCATTAAACACTGAGGAATGACTATTGTTCAAATGGAAACTAGTAGACTTTAAAAGCAGCACTAATCATAACATCAAACTAAATGAAAATGTAGAAGAGGAATCTCCACAGGGGACATAACACTGAAGTCCTTTAAATATTCCATATCTCCTCCCCCTCCTCCAAGCATCTTCTCCAGGCTGAAATTTTGTCTTCTGCACGGTCTATTATACAAAGTGGAATATCATAAGTCAAAAGAGGGATGGGGGCTGGGGGTGCTGGGAAGAGCCTCCATTTTAAACAACGAGAAAGGGTCCTCTAAGCTCTGTAGACAAGAACCTTGGGTAAAATTGGATCTGCTTTTGAGTACATAATTTAGGACATTTGTTAGAAGATTACTGTGGTTTTCTATAAATGTTAGCTTGCTGTATTATTTTCCATGAACTAGTTTTCCAAAATGCAGAATATTTTGCCCCCCAAACATGGAAGCACCAAAGCTCGATGAGGCACTGATTCATGGGGTGTCACCCAGAAACAGCTGGTCAGCCATCTGCAGCCCCAGAGTCCTCTTATTTTTATTATGTTCAGCTAATTCTTTATGTAGAGAAGAAGAGGCATAAATCCCAGGAGGAAAGCATGGCTCGTGTGAGAAAATGATGACTAACTCCTGCCTGAGACTGATATCTGGTAGCCTGATGTGCTGATTTGGAAGGACCCACTCCTTGTATGCATTAGGCTTTCAGCTCTTACTACATGTGCATTATTTTCTGTGCATCCTGTTCTTTTGGAAAAGGAAAGAAATGATGATATGCCATTGATCGTTTTGTGGGAATTGCTCCAGATAAGAGCTCCCTCGAGAGCCATCACCGGTCTTTTCGAGGCAAGTGGTGGAGCCTGCAGGATCTAGGAGGAGGCTGGAAATCAGACCTGCATGTTTGTCCACTGACCCCTCGAGTGTCTCTAAGTTAGACCTTTGAAATGCCATAGATTCTGTGGTCAAAAAATGGCTGGGGAATTAAAGGCATTATCTGACATAGATTAAAAGATCCATCAGGACTCGATATCATAATCACATGAAATAAAAATGGTGGGTAGATGTTTAGGCAGAGCTGTTTCACTTTAAATTTTGACCTTCTTACAGTAAAATTGTATATAATTCAACGAGGATAGCCTTTTGTTACCCTGAATGGGTAAGTGGGCCTCCTTGGCAGAAGATGGAAGGCTGTGTCATCCCTTCCTTGTGCTACCTGAAGCAGTTCATTCAGTTGACAGAGCCAAATGAGTGTGTGGGAAGGAAAACGTTCTCCAGTTCTAGGAAGGAGGCTCTTAGGTGCACAGGTGTGTGCTGCTCATGGGTAGGCGTAATTATAGTTTAATCAAATTCTGTGTGTCTCTGGAGAGCACTCTTGGCACACCTTTTAATATTTAATATTTTTCTTGAATCATCAAAATCTTTTACCTGTTCCCCCCTTAAGCAAAGGTGTCACACACACACACACACACACACACACACACACACTGTGCTCTCATTTTATTTTTTTATATTGGTCCATAGCATTAAGGATTTTAGCTCCCTTTATGACTTGTGTAGCCATACTTACAGACAAATCTTTTTTTTTAATATTTTAAAGGTAGAGAAGATTTACTTTCATTGCTGTGCTTTGCCTGTGTGGCATTATTAAACTCGGGACACAGTTTACTGACTATATATATATATATATATATATATATATATATATATATATGGGTTTTTTTTTTTTTTGCTGGTGTATAACCATGAAAAGACTCAACAACAGTTGACTAGAACAAAAGGCAAATGTACCTTTAATTGATAAGGCAGACAATTTTTAAAGAGAATTGGAAAACCATCTGTACTGTAAACTTTTGTGTCTCTTATTCATTCCTGTTTACTCTGCTATTCAATCCAAATAAAGATTGTTTTCACCTCAGCAACACAAAAATCACATGGACCATCCTTCAGGCTGTCAGTCAGAGGAAAGATATACATATGCCCAGAGTATACACTTGTGCTTGTTCACAGTGTTATTTGGGGAAAATATGTTGCATGTTCTCCTGGCTCTCCTAGTTTTACATTTTGAATTAATGCAATTTATTCTAATTTATGACAACTGTTTGAAAGGCTTGCTCTCCATTTTCTCATTTGTAAAGAGGTTATTTACATAGAGAGAGAGAAGGCAATAGGAAAAAGTGGATTGCTTTGCACATTCAGGTGGAAAAATAAGAGTGGACTCTGCCTTGGAGTCAGCATCGTGCACTGGGGCTGGTTGCGAGAGGACATCTGTTGTAACACCTTTCTCTGCCTTTTTGGAGATAGGAAGGAAATTATGGAGAACCTTTCTTCTGCTTCTTAAAGAAAGCCTTATACAATTGAGTTAATTACCTCCTCCTCCTCTCTTGTTCTCTCTTCTTGTATTTATATAGCAGCTATCACCATAGTACCTACACACACTGATAAGAGTGCTATTTTAAAAGAAGAAGAAAAAAGGCACAAGACAGGGGAAAAATATTATTCCTTTTCCTAGTACAAGATTCCTTGAAGGTCAAAAATTACCAAGAAAGATTAGCCCCATTCCACCTAGAAAAGGTCCTCGAAGAGCAGTTATTTAAACAATATTTGTTAAATGGAATCTCTAGTATTCCTTATTCTCAAATTCCTTGTTTAAAAATAAAGTCCCATGCCGGGCGTGGTGGTGCACGCTTGTAATCCCCGCGCTTGGGAGGCGGAGACAGGAGGATCGTGCAAGTTCGAAGCCAGCTGCTCGCGCTGGCTTAAGAGACCCTGTTTCCAAATAAAAAATATAAAATATGTCTGGGAGTGTAGCCTGGAGGTAGAAGGGCTTCCAGGAACCCCAGTATCACAAAAAAATAAAAATAAATAAAAACAAAGTCCCATCCCACAGTGCTCAACCCTGTCTTCATTCCTCCTGACAGGGCTCTGATCTGGGAGGACTAAGAGGTAGAGAAAGGGCCTGTGAAGAAAGAGAGTGACAGGGAGGACACATAGATTTCAGGGCCAATAAAAGACCTGGATCTCCCTTGAGGTTTTCATGAAATTCTGTTTCCTGCTGACATATGGTACTTATCTTACTAACCATGTACATGCACAGCATGTTATGTGGATTTGTATAACTACAGCTACTAATATCCGTTAAAGGAATCAGGAGGGAAGACTCTCTATGCATCCAACACTGTTTTGATTCTTTTTATGTATTGTCCCATTGTTTTCAGCACCATTCTATAAGTGAAGAAGGAGAATGATGGGAGGAATGAATCATCAGTAGTCTGGGAACATGATGATGGTATAAAAACCATCATATAAACCAAGATGATCAGGGAAAGGGACTTGAACCCCTGAAGTCCCACCCCAGCACCTTGCTTTTAACAATCACACTACACTGCCTTCTTTCAAACTGCAGATCATTCCATACTGGATTGGAAGTCAGGGCTGGGAACAAAGCTTCAGGGTTATATGATTGGAGGGCCTGGGGTTTGCCAGTACAATAATGACCCATTATCTAGCTTCAGGCTGAGCTACTGGCCACAAGACTCCCAAGAAAGCTCTGTCCTAGTTAATCCTCCATTCATGTGTCTTTACACATTTTACACATTTTAATGCAGTATATCCAGTAAGACCCCTGGCTTTGTGCTGAAAGCATGCATTCATGTATGTAAAGATACCAAGGATATAATGGGAAATTATTTTTGCTTTTGTGGACATATTATTCGATCAGGTGAGGGAAAATTCAACCACATAGATAATCAAAATGTTTCTTCCGTATTCTTGGCAGAATCTAAAAAAAAAAAAAACAAAAACAAAAACAACAACAAAAAAAAACACGGCAGCCAAGAAAGAGGACTTTGTCATGTGGATAGTATGGGTTAGTGTGGAATATTAATTGGAATAAAGATATTTAGATGGAGGAGTTTGTTTTTTATATTAAGTCTGAAAATTATGATAAAGGGTCATGTAGCCAGCAAAGCAGGTGTGGAATTTCTAGAAAGAATCAGTTTGTTCAGATTTTAATGTGTAATGATTATGTAAATATTATCCAACGATTTGAATTGATTAAAATATGGAATCGCTGTCGTGAGATGTCAAAAGAGCTAAAGAATGAGCAGAGTTCAGACCCTCAAGCAATAGCAGTGGCCCATGTTCTGAACATAAAGGCAAACCTTTAGGGATGGATAATAGGCAAGGTACCAGGCTAATCTGACCTCTGCTTTTGAAAGAGAGCTCAGAAGTCGATGGCCTAGAAGAGGATAAAACAAAAGGGAAAAGATGTAGTAAGGGAAACTTCAGGCATCGGGGTAGATTCTAAACATTAGGAACTTGAATGTTCAAAGCAATCCTGTGCACAAGATGTTATCTCGATTTTATAGAGTGAACCAAACAGAATCGAGAATTTTTGAGTAACTTGCTCAAGATCTTAAAGCAAGTAAGTGACAGCTGTTTTAATTTCATATCAGTGGGACTCCAATCCTACCCACTAGCTGCTATATCATGTGGTCTTCTATTTCAAGGTCTTTAAAAAAAACCCATACTCAGTATTCGCTTGAAAACATGTGAAATGTCACTGCACTGACCAGATTCTCCTTCTCCTTTCAGCACCCCTGCTCAGCCTCCTGGGCTCTTGCCCTCTCTGCCTTCCTTTCCATCGGTGATTTCTCAAAGCTCTGTCCTTGGAACTCCACTCTTCTCTTTCCTGCCATGCACACCTCACCTAACAAGATCTCATCTTCTGAGAAATTAGCTCATCTCAGGAGTCTGGGTCTCTGACTTTCAACAGTGAGGGTGTCCCTGTGACCTATTGTTTTTATTTTTAAGTATCTCTGAACAAGTCTCTTGACCGCGTGTCTGGTTAGAGTGATCATTATTTCCTGATTGCACTGTTGTAATAGCAATCTGACTCATCAATGAAATTGATGTTTCTGAGCAGAGATTCTGCTACACATCTACCACATTGTTTCCTATTAAAAAATGGAACAAAATATAACTTTCCAAGAATAGAATACAAGTACCTCTAATTGGGCTACCAGATCACTCTCAGACCTTATTCCTCATTGCTTTGAATAGTAAGCACTCACCAAACATTTGTTGAGGAAATGAATGAAAGGCTGAAACTAACTTGCTTAGATCTATCTACTTAAATGAATTAGAGGTATATGTAGACTAAAATAATAGCTTTTCATTTTTAGTACACTATGCTAACATAGCTGGTGATACTCAAAATACTTATAAACGGGCAAGGTCTCAGCACTGAACATTCAGAATGAACAGTTAGGAGACACTGCCTCTGTCTATCGTGGATGCTGGCTAGTCACTATTTCAATGAGTAGGTTTTTCATTAGCTGAAGCCCTCTGAATTGGAAGTGCTTTCATTTATAGCAGGAGAACTGCTTCTGCACAGGGCTCTTTGACTCTGGAAGTCATTCTAGAGCTTCCTCTTTCTGTAGTGGGAATACTCTCTGAGGCAGCTGAAGAACCACGAGGGTGGAAATAAGGTTCATAAGTGTGACTGGGGGCTTTAAGAAGAGAATGAACCAGTATTTCTGATGGATATGACTCAGAGAGGAACATCACCTACCATGTTAGCTTTGTTCTCCCCCCACAAGTCTGCAGACAGACCTTGGAGGGTATGTGTGGCTCCTTTGAGTGAGCTTTGAGCTCAGAGTTGAATTTTTCAATTCTACCACCACTTTACACCATCCTGCTTTTCTCTTTATCATACCCTTTTCTGTTTTCTGTGAGTGCTTCTACCCATCCCAACACTATTTCCTTTCTTTTTTCCTTCATCTTCATTTTCATAACCAAATTATAAACTGTTTCACATACTTAGCATATCTAATAAATACATTTTTTGTGGTACTGGGGTTCCTGGAAACCCTTCTCCAGGATACACTCCCAGACATATTTTATATTTTTATTTGGAAACAGGGTTTCTTAAGCCAGCGAGGCTGGCTTTGAACCTACGCAATCCTCCTGTCTCCGCCTCCCAAGCGTGCGCCGCCACGCATGGCTCTAATAAATACATTTTACTACCTAAGGACCAAATCAACTGTTTTGAGACATAATATCTTTTTTTAATCACTAAACATTTTTTTTTTTTTTTTTTTTGCGAGTCTGGGGATGAAACCCAGGGGCATTCGACCTCCGAGCTACACTCCCTGCCCTGTTTTTTATGCTTTATTTTGAAACAGGGTCTCACTGAGTTGCAGAGGGCCTCACTAAGTAGCTGAGCCTGTCCATGAACCGTGATCCCCTGGTCTCAGCCTCATGAATACTGGGATTTCAAGCGTGCACCACCACACTAAACATTTTTTGAAGACCCTTTAAGCTCTTGTTGTAGGCAGTTGAGAATCTTATAAGAATAATTTGTGTTAGTGACCATTTGCATTTCTTTTCATTGTCAAAGCCCTTTCTTTCCAGTGGAACATTGTTTTATTTTGTCAGCCTCCCTTTACTAAAGTTACTGTGTGCCATGCAAAACCCAAAGCAAAAGATAGATAAAAGTAGACAAAAATAAAAAGAATAAACTTTGCATGTACAAAACTTATAAAATTTTGTATTCAGTGTATGATGGAGAGAAGCTTCAGCTCCTTTCCTGTTGTATGTGCATCTGTCTCCCCATCTCTAAAAGGCATTAGCAGTACAAACCCCCGCCGTACCTGGTGGAAGTAATGCACAGCAGCAACTTCCCTTGTGCGGCTGGATATTAATGCTAATGTACAAGAGTTAAATATAGCACAAAGCAAGTGAGTTAGAAGGGAAAAAAAACAAAGCAACTAGCTTCACTTCACTCTGTACAGGGTGAGTTGGGGAAGGCAAGGATATAATATACCCTTTAGCATCAGGATAAACTGCAAAAGTGGTAAACTGGTAAGAGGATATGTGGAACTCAGTCATGCTAATGTTCTCAGTGGCAATGGAAATCAGGGATAGTGTGTAGGTCGATGTGGGTGAGAGGGTCTTGACAAGAGATAGAAACCTGTGGTGATGTTGATTGATAAGCAGGCTTAACAGGAAAGATGGGGTGAACTACGCTTTCTGGAGACACTACTATCTAGTGTCTAATAGTAGACACTACTATCATGAGTAGACACGGTAAATAAGTCCTACTAACCTATATGTTTCTGTTGGCTAATTGTTTAGTACGATGATAGAAAATTCTAGAAGAAATGCTTCATGGGTATTATGGTTTGGACACTGAAGTCTTGTTTGTTGGGGGATTGATCCTCAGAGTAGCAATTTTCAGAAGTGGAATGTTGGAATGTGACTGGATCATGGGGGCTCTGGCCTCATCAATGGATTAATCCATTGACAGCTGAATGGACTACTATGAGGTGGTGGAAACTGTAGGTGGTGGGGCATAGTTGGAGGAAGGAGGTCCCTGAGTATGTACCTTGGAAAGGTATTTCTTGTCTCTGGCCCATCCTTGCATTCTCTCTCTCCCTCTCCCTCTCCCTCTCCCTCTCCCTCTCCCTCTCCCTCTCCCTCTCCCTCTCCTTTTCCCCTCTCTCTTTCCCAGTTTCTCTCTTTCTCTCTCTCTGTCTCTCTTTATTTCTCTATCTCTATCCCTCAATTTATATCTCTTTATCTCTTTCTCTGATTCCTCTACCACACCCTTCTGCCCTGATGGTCTACCTGGCCTCAGACCCAGAGCAATGGAGCCCCCCCCCCCTCCCCGACCAAGGACAGAAACCTCTGAAACCATAGCCAAATTAATCTTTCCTCTGCTAAGCTGGTTTTCTCAGGTATTTGTGACAGTGATGAAAAGCTGGCCAACATGATAGGCAGTGCCTGAGACAGTGATCCTAGGTTATGAAAGCTTTGCCTGTAACCCTGGAATATTTTGGTTTTGAGATGGAACATATGTTTTTCTAGAAGATAGTGTGATGTATCAGAGAAAACACTGAATGAGGAATTAAGACAACTATATTTAAGAAGTGAGTCTTTTACTACAAATCTAGGTAATCTTGAAAATGTTATGGTTTCAGCAGGTTCTTTGTTATTTATTTCATTTATTTTTAAGATTTTTTTTAATTGGTGCATTGTAGTCATGCATCTTAATGGGGTAATAGATGGTAGAGGGTGAGATGATTGAATCAAGTGATCTCAATTGTTATTTCTGGTTCTGGCTTTCTAGATTCTCAGTAGTTTAATTTAAAACCATCCTTTCATAGCAAAAGTTGGAAACTGTGGAGAATGCTTGGTCACCCAGGACATGTCCATTTGTGGATGGAGCCTGCTGTGAAGTAGCCTTACCTTCCTCGGGGAACTTAACACTACTTTTGGGGAGAGATAATTTTCCATATGCCCACAACAACAGATTATATACCTAAGCACACCTTGTTCTGAGTGGCCCATAATGAATCTGTCCCAAGGGCTTAGGACAAATTAGTGGTACTTAATAAGTGCTCAGAAAATCTTCAGGTGAATAAGTAATATAATTAGCTTCTGGGGAAACTCATACTTAAAGGGTCTTAAAATGCTATAAAGGATAAGGAGAATGCTTTTCAGGGCCTATAGCATGTCAGTGTGACAAAACCATAACTGTATTCAAATCCTTCTTCTTTCACTATCTCACTGGCCATACGTGAATTCAGTTTTGAACTGGCCAAAACTGAATATAATCTGTTTTATGTGCCTATAGAGAAAGTAGGTCTAAAATTGTATCTCCCTCAAATGTACATTGTTAAGCTTAAAAACCAACACTGCATTATTAGCACAGTGACTAGAAAATAGTGAATAGTCATCAATTATTAACTATATTGAAGTCAGGATGGAGCTCTGGGCACACAAAACAAAAACGAGGATACATTTTTCAAATCACAGTGACCATGAATTCTGTTAAAGAGATAGTTAACTATTCATACAACAAATTGATGTGAAGATTTTCTTTTTCTTTTTTTGTTTTTGTTTTGTGGTACTGGGGATGGAACCCAGAGGCATTGATGTAGAGATTTAATACATTTTCCAATTGAGCTGGATTGTGTTGTATGGTTAGAGGGAGAGAGGGTGGAGAATGTTCTTTTATTTATTTGAAAGTGATATTAAAATTAAAGAAGAAATAAGCAGTTTTCTACTACTATTTTTTAAAAAAAGCAAATTTAGCAGAGATTATATAGGATCCAAATAAATTATGACCTGACATGGGCTTTGGATTGAAACTTAAGAGAGGGTCATATAGGAAGGACAGTGATCCTGGACCATAGAGTCTCAAATGCTGTGACACAATTGCTCCAATGTTTGTCTAGGGCAGAAGCCAAGTGCCTAGTGGAAATTGTCCAGCTTATGTTGGGTCCCAGTAAATATCAGAGCCAGTGGTGGTGATGAGATTTGAGGGTGTGCACAAGGTATGCTGGATAAGTATCTGATACAGCTACTTTGAGGTTTGATGATAACTTTCATTGAATGTAGGACTAGAGGAGTGACTAAACAGGTGGGAAGCAGAGGATTAGCAAGAACTGAATAGAAAATCAATGAGTGATGTTGAGATTCAGGATTGACTCCAGACTCTAGAAGAAAGCTAGGTAAAAAGCCAGAAGGTATGGCCTCTTTCAAGGTAGACCCAAGAGCTTTCTGTTTGAGCTGAAATAGGTGATATGTGCATGTATGTCTCTACAAGCCTTTTATCCCATTAAGATGTATAACTACAATGCACCAATTAAAAATAAGAAATAAAAAAATAAAATAGGAAGAGTAGGAACAGAGACTTAGGGAGGAAAACCTTTTCTTTAGACACAATAGGCCATACACGTTTTACTGTGCTCATGGGTTAAATATCGTAAGATATTAATTCCAAGTTGTATCGTGTGAGATTGACAGTGCCCATATGCATTCTGCTTTGACACTATTGGCTCTGAAAGTTAAGCTGGCTGTAGAGACAGATGACAAAGAAACTTGGCAGGGGTTGGCAGGCATACTACAGAGAAGAAATAAAAGCAAAGAGAGGAATAAGGAGAAGAAAATAAATTAAACAACGCTGACCACAGAAAATAAAACTAAACTTAAAAAATGAATAAAAGACTTATTTCTCAGACTCAAGGTTTATCTGAGCCAAAACTGGCTGATCTGGTGATGGGGAAGCTTATTCATCTGTTTCCAAAGGGACCAGACCTGGGTCTTGCAAGGAAAAATAAACAAGCCATTTCCTTTCCTCATCTATGCCTCTTGGTGATCTAAGAGTGCTCCTATTAAAGCAGGGTGGAAAGAGGCTAATATTCTCCAAACAGTCTCTGGGTCAGGGCTTAAATAAAGATCCGAAAAAGCAAAGTGACATCAAGAATTACCTAAAGCAAACTGCTAGAGGCTAGAAAGCAGTAGGGAACATTGAGATAAGAGGAGTTAGGGCTGTGTCAATGTAAATAGCCCATGGGCATGTCACTTCCTCCCACAGGCTAAAGGTCTGCTGAGCAGTTGCCTTAGGAGAGATTCTGAGCCAGCAGTTGTGGCTAAGTACTGTCTGGGTGGGTCATCAGCAGAAAGATGTTCCAGTCTATGGTGTGGGCTTTTTGATAGAAAACTCACAATATGGCATTGGATAATAAAGGGCTGTAAGCATTGAGGTAGGGTATTCTGTAGAGTTGCCTTGTTCCAACACCAACTTTAGCCATTTTGTTGTGATTCTTTCGCTAGATCTTTAGTGTTCCTCACTTTGAAGCTTTGCTGACCTCTGAATTACCTGTTAGGATTTGTTCCAGTCCCAGGCATTCTTCACATATCTGTGCCCTGCCTTCCTGCATGGCTTTAGGTCCTCTTAGATGCCATACAACTGGCACGGTTTTCAAGGTGACAGCAGTACACAAGCCACTCCATGTTGTTACTGAAGCTCAGCTCTTTTCCTCCATGGGAATTCTCATCCAGAAGCTCAGTTTTGCCAACAGTATTTCTTCCAAGGTCTGAGGACTCAGATCCAGCAGGACTGTGGACCTGAATTTGAATGGTGATTAGATAAAAATTTACCTAGAATGATATTAATAATTGCAGAACACCATTACTATTTAAAATATAAGACTAAACATTGTAAAACAAAAATAGACATAATCATCTTTAAGTTGTCTAAATCTGATTTCATTAAGAACAAACCAGCAGTAGATTGAAGGCCTACCTTCTTATTATATTGGATAAAAAGACTCACGCTTTATTGTTCATATCAAGTAGCTTTCTTTTCTACCCCTCAAAGTCACAGTGGTAAATCTGACATTCTCTGTTCCAGTGTTGGACACATCTTAATGCAGGTAAGTTATTTTCAAAATATGGAGCAATAGAGAAACTAAACTCTGGGAAATACTTGTTTTCAATTATAGCCCCTTATTTTGTATAGATTCACACACTTGTACTCGTTTGCACACTCAACAACTTAAACAGTTCTATAAAGATGATGTAATTAAAAATTTAAAGCACACATGAGTTATCATTTTGCTAATGTTTATGATAATGAAAGCCTTTCCTAACCCCATAGGGAATTTGCAAAGTGCAGTTGGGGTGGGGGTGGGGGTCTGACTTGACCACAAAAAGGATTGATGTGATTTGAAGGGAGAGTAGAGAATAGAACATTTGCTTGGCTTAAATTGGGCAATTTGATTTAAGAAGCACCAGAACAATACACAAAACTACATATGCCATCCAACTCTTACAAGAAATACCATTCCAATGCTGCAGGACTGTGCCAATTTATTCAGAGTGCCATCCTCAGCCAGCCTCAATATGGCAAGTCAGCAAAGAGTCAAAATCACTTCCAGTTTCCTTTAATCCCTGGGAGACGATTCGAGAGGCCAGTCTGCCTTTTTTCATGCTGCTGGGGAAGGAGGGCAGTAAGCGCCAGGCTCCATCATGGCTTCTAACTTTGTAGTGCCCAGCAGCCATACAGAGCAAGCCACCTTCTCATATTTGCCAACTTTTATTGAGTACTACAATCTTAAAGACTTCAGTTTGTTTTAAAACAAAACAAAACAATCGGTAATGAATAGCGACTTCAGAATAAGAAGAGCTAATTGTAATTTGAAGCCCAAGTAGATGCTTTCAGTTTTGGCTTTGTTTAGGTCAGGCAACTACCACTCAGACATTACCATCAGTTCTTGTCATATACTTGCCTGCTTAACCAACAGGAATCCTGGGAATTTCATTATGTCCATATAATGGATTCTTATATTCTACCATGAAGGGTCTTACTGATGTGGCCTCGGGAGGATTAGTATTAGAAGGTTCATTTATTCTTGTTCAATCTGCTCACTGGTGACCAGAATAAACGATCTTATTAGGTAGCACAACTAAATGCAGTGGCAAAATAGAAATGAATAACTTTTGATTTTTGTTGGCATAGACACAGACTTCAATTCAGCCAGAAAGCTGGGACATGCTCAACTTCTTCTTTCTAATCCCCTGAATTTAAATAATCACCAAGCCTCCTCTACTCTGCTTCCTAAATTGCTCTTTTTCCTCTCCTCTCCGTCACAGGCATTGCCTTATTTTAAGCTCCCATCATTTTTTTTCCTGGAATACCACATTTGCCTTCTTGTTGGTGGCCCCGCCTCTCCGTTCACAGCAATCCAAATCGGCTTTCATGCTGCTGGTGGTGCTATTTTTCTAACATTTCTATCAAGTGGCAATAGCCCTTTGATTAAAACACACACACACACACACACACACACACACACACACACACCAAGCAATAATGACAGCAGCAAACCAAATAACAAATTACAGTGTCTTCCTATCAGGTGAAGGAGAAAATACAATTCTTTTTAATTATTATTAGTAGTAGTAGTATTTTGTACGGGGGATTGAACCTAGAGGCATTCTAATAAAATTCCTCAGAATAATTTTATTTTTTATTTTGAAAACATGGTGTCACTAAGTTGTGGAGACTGGTTTTAATCTGTGATCCTCCCGTTTCACCCTCCCAAATACTGGTATTACACATGTGTGCCACCACACCCAGCCGAGGCCCTACCTATATGTAAGCCTTTATCAAATTCACTCATACTTCCAAAACACTAGCAGTTCTCTAAATCTGCTTCTATTTCACTATTTCTTTATATTAAATGTTCTCATTATTTACCTTGCAAATTCATTCTTCAATTATTTTCTCTCAAAAGCTGCATTTCCACAAAATTTTCATTGGGAATTGTTCCTCCATCATGAGCTTTAATGGTCTCTGCCCTGAGTGTTCAAGGCAAATAGAATATTTCTTTATTATATCATTTTCTTGCATCGCACTGAATGCAGTACCTTCTTCTACATCATAATATGTTTAAGGGCCACAGTCCTTGGCAGTTCTCTTTGCCTCCACAGCAGCTCACTCATTGCTGGGATTGCCCTCAGCAAGTACTTGTGAAATTAATGAATACATGAACATCTCACATACTGGATTCATTTTCTAATTATTACTAGTCAATGGGCATTTTTCTAATATAGCAACATGATTCAGAAGGGACCTAATGGTTGTGAAAGTTGTTTAATCTTCTTGGGCACAGGCAATGAACTAGGCGGCTCCGGGAGAAAAGTCTGGGTTTTGAACCCTGCCTTGGTCAATTTATTCAGAGTGCCATCTTTAGCGATTGCAAGTCAATGAAGATTCAAAGCTACTTCCAGTTTCCTTTAATTCCTGGGAGATGGATTTGAGAGGCCAGTCTGATTTTAATACGCTGCTGAGAAAATAGGGCAATACTCACAGCTTCTAACTTTGTAGGGCTCAGAATACATACAACACAAGTAATCTAATATATGCTGACTTTTATTGAAGACTGCAAATTTTGACTCCTTCATATATTAGAGATTGATGTAAAACTCATTTATCAGGAGGTTTTTATTTTAAAATAAATTTGAAAACTACCAAGAGTTCTTGTCTGTGACAAAGTCACCCCTCCTCTTACTACAAAAGAATAAAAATTAGGTATTTTTAGTCAAATATCAAATTCAATTTAGTAGTTAGGAATGTATTACTGGAAGGACCTATGTATCTTTCAAGTCAAGTCATGTAAAGTGCTCTGAGGAGTCTCTTTTACATTATCCTCTTTCAAGCCAGGCGTAGTGGCACACGCTTGTAATTCCCGCGCTTGGGAGGCTGAGACAGGAGCCTGGCCTCAGGCTCTCAACAACTTAGTGAGACCCTGTTTCCAAATAAAATATAAAATAGGTCTAGGAGTATAGCCCAGAGGTAGAAAGCCTCTGGGTACCACCAGAAATAAATAAATAAATAAATAAATAAATAAATAAATAAAAATTAAAAAATTATCCTCTTTCCAACATGTTTCAGATAAAATTAGGTATTACATCTGTGACTTCTTTGCCAATCTTCTCTGTTATTTTCAATAAACCATTTATGGTCTCTGAAGGCTCAGCTTCATTGTTTGTCCAGAATTAAAAGGGGGGATTATCTGTACCTAGAAGGTAGAAGTGACATCTATAAAGCCGGGCATGGTGGCGCACGCTTGTAATCCCAGCATTCCGGAGGCAGAGACTGGAGGATTGCGGTTTACAAACAGCCTCAGTTACTTAGTGAGGCCCTCCACAACGTAGTAAGACCCTGTTTCAAAAATAAAGAATAAAACATAGGGCAGGAAGTGTAGCTCAGAGGTCGAATGCCCCTGGGTTCCATCCCCAGACCCGAAAAAAAAAAAAAAAAAAAAAAAGGAAATGAGGAAATGACATCTAGACATCTATAAAGGTAGCTTCTAAACGTTGTGGCACTATAGTCATACATGTTCAGCCAATTTTTTTTTTTCTCCTTTGGGTAACTGGACTACATTTCTTATCTTCCCTTTAAAATAGAGCCATCTGGATAGTATTCACTAGTAAATTATGAGTAGAAGTAATATGTGTCATTTCTGGGCCGAGGCTTTTAGAAGGTTAATAATCTCTCTCCATTATTTTTCTTCCTCCTTTTTCCATCTAGATGAGGGTGATTATGGGATTTGAGGAGTGATGGAGTAATAAGATCAAATAACCCTGGGTCCCTGAATTACTCTGTGAAGGAGAGGTTTCTGCCAACCAAGAACATTGTCTTTAGAATATTATGTGAACAACCGATTAACTTAGTTTATATTTGATCCATTATACACCACTATTTTTGGTGCTAGGAATTGAACCCACGGGCATCCTATTCCTTCAGCCCTTTTATATTTTGAAACAGGATGTTGCTAAGTTGCTGAGGCTGGCCTCAAACCTTCAGTCTTGTCTCAGGTTGGAGTTGTTTGTATGATCACCTCACATCCCTGTTTATAGTCACTAGTCCTTGATGTGGTGAAGAAGGCCGTCTGTAACAGAGGAGCCAGGATCTATGAGGTTTGAATTTTGCTCTATTCACTCATTTACAGTTTTCTCTCATAAGCCTGTGGAAATACTGATCTAGTTAAGTTTAAGAATCTATTTTGAGTGTTCAGGGTCCGTAACTATTAACCAAAGGTGTAACTTTGTATGGGTTAGGGAAATGTGCTTCTCCTAGGGGCCCAGGGCTTTCCCATTGGGGAGAGTTAAACAGCATAGCAGTCCCTCCGGGTAGATCCTGGATATATTGGTAACACAGTATATCCGGCTGACACAGGCAACGTTAGACAGGCAGAGGATGGACTAGGAAGGCTTTGATATTCAGTAAAGGTAGAGCATAGGAACATTTCATTTAAATGGAAAAGTGTGGACATAACTATTAAGGTGCTGACAGGCAAAGCTATTACCTGGCTTTTCTAGGATATGAGGATGGAAGAAGGTAAGAATATAAGGGTATACTGGAAACTTACCATAAAATTACTGAATGCCCAAATGGGTAATTTAATTATTATTTTGGACAAGAAAGATCCACAGTAGATTTCTAACAAGAACAGAAGAGCCAGGAGGTAAATAAAAGGCAAATTAGAAGAGTGATAGGTGTTTTTTTTGGGGGGGCAAAGAGTAAAGAAAGTCAGAGTCAGGGCAATTTCAGGGGGAAGAGAAAGCAGATAGAGGATTCTGAAACATGAAGAGTACTTTTAGTTGTGAGGGAAAGAGAAAAGGAAGAAAGAATTACAACTAAGATTTAGAGTTTGGGCGCATAGAAGAAAGAGATACACTTTATAAAGACTGGGATGCCATGAAAAGACCCAAGTTTTATAGAAGGTAAGTTCAGTTTGAATGCCTGGGTTAGACTGGATCTATAGACAGACACAAGTTTTATACCATGCGCTCATCTTTAGGTTGAAAATAGAGAGCACTTAAAAAGTTCTTTCTAAAATGCCAGGCACTACTCTAAACACTTTAAATATATTAGCTCAATAAATATTCAAGCAACCATGAGGTAATCACTAATATTATCTTTGCTTTACAGAGAGCCGATAAGTTAAAAAGTTACATAGCTAGGAATTGGCAGTACCGGGATTTTAACACAGGAAGTCTGAGATAAAAATCCAGACTTTGAATTGGCATGCTATCCTGCTTCTTGTAAACTCACATGGGAAAAGAAAATTTCAGCAACCAACAAGGACTGAACTAGATGTGGTGGTGTACACCTGTAATACCAGTACTTGAAAGGTTGACACAGGAGGATCACAGGTTCAAGGTCATCCTCAGCAACTTATTGAGACCCTTAGCAACTTAGCAAGACCCAGTTTCAAAATAAAAAGGGTGAGGAGTGTAGTTCAGAGGTAAAATGTCCCTGGATTCAATCCCCAGTGCAAAAAAAAAAAAAAGGCCACCAAAATCCAGAAACTACCAAAGATTGTGTAACACCAATTGTAGATGTTTAGTAATATTCCTAGAAATTATTGTGAATTAAAACTCTTCTAGTGCTTTTGCTTTTTTAATCAAATATTTTTCATCTTTGTAAGCTTCCCTACCAATTAGTTGGTATTCATTTGATAGTGATTACTGTGGCTCAAATGTTCCTCTCCAAGACTCATGTTGGATTTTTTTTTTTTTTTTTTTTTTTTTTTTTTTTTTTTTGTGGTACTGGGGTTCCTGGAAATCCTTCCAGCTCCGGGCTTTACTCACAGACCTATTTTATACTTTTTATTTGGAAACAGGGTCTCTTAACCCACTTGGCTGCCTTTGAACCTGTATGATCCTCTTGTCTCTGCCTCCCAAGCGTGGGGATTACAAGCGTGTGGCACCACGCCCAGAGTTCATGTTGGAATTGAATTGTCACCGTGATGGTCAATGCCATTATCATGAGATCATGAGAATGAATTAGTTATTGCTGGAGTGGCACAGCTCTCGTAAACTTTTCACCACTTTAGTTCCTCTGCTATGTTGTGATGCAGCAAAAAGAACTTCATCAGGGATGGTTTCTTTTTTTTCCTTTTCTTTTCTTTTTTTTTTTTTTCTTTCGGGTCTGGGGATGGAAACCAGGGGCATTCCACCTCGGAGCTACAGCCCCTGCCCTATTTTTTATTCTTTATTTTGAAACCGGGTCTCATTGAGTTGCAGAGAGCCTTACTAAGTAGTTGAGGCTGTCCGCGAACTGCGATCCTCCTGTCTCAGCCTCCAGAATGCTGGGATTACAAGCTTGCGCCACCACGCCTGGCTTGGTTTCTTGATATTTGACTTCCCAGCTTCCAAATTGTGAGAAATGCATTCTTTTCTCTGTAAAATACCTAGTTTGTGGTATTCTGTTATAGCAACAGAAATGTTTCAGACAGGAATATGTTTCAGAAAAATTGTGCAAAATTACATGGGAATCAGGAGAAAGGTGGGATCTGGTGTTAGGTTTTATCAGAGAAGACTTTCAAACATAATAATGTGTGCCTCATGAAGGAAGCCAAAATCATTTGTCATTTGGGCTAACACACCCGGCCTTCTTTATGATTGACCTTTAGCCAGAGCAAATCCTCTCAACTGACAGCTGTCAACTTTCACAGGTTACAGATTAAAGTGAAAAACTATACAGAATGGTGAATAAAAATACTACAAATTCAAATTTTAAGTGGAATCATTTATAACTAGATGCTGAACATGGAGATTAAATTTCCATCTTTCATCCCCATTTCTGGGAACAATTTTGACTTCACAGTAACTCACACAACTGGAAGTAGCTTTTTCATGTTACTTTTAGTTCATTTGGGCCATTTTACTTGAGTCTTTATCCTTCTATACCCAATTCATAGATACAATGTAGCTATGGATTGAATAGGTATGTTCTTCCCAAATTCATATTTTGAAATCTAATCTCTAGGGTGTTGGTATTAAGAGGTGGGGCATCTGGGAGGTGGCTAGGTCATAAAGGCAGAAACCATGTGAATGGGAGTCATGCTCTATAAAAGAGGCTACAGGCACTATGACATGTGAGAATACCTAGAAGGTACCATTTATGAAGGATGTATCCTTACCAACACTGAATCTGCTAGTACCTTGACTGTGTACTCTACTGCCTCCAGAACTGTGATAAGTACAATTATGTTGTTCGTAGATTACCCAGGATTTTGTTATAATAACCTGAATGTCCTAAGACAAATATGTGTGAGTGTATGCATGTATTAGAGTCCAGTTCTACCATGTTTTTTTTCATTTCCTAATAGGATTGTAGTAAGAAATGACTGTCAATTTGATGAGTAAACTGAGACCCATGCAAGGTCTGACATGTGAAGTGATTTAATATGAAGGATGAATAGATGATCATATTCCCTAGTTTTCCCTGGACAACTCTGATTTACTTCTGATATTCTGATATTAATAATGTCTTAGATGTGTTCTGATTTGGTTCATAAACTGTATGGTCACTCTTAGATTGAAGAAAACATTGAAAGTCATGGGTCATAGTTTGAGAGTACTGATTCTGTATTTATTTAGGTAATTGGGTGTGGTCACTTATTTGAAGGCAGTCTCAGAGCTCCTTTATACATAAACAGTGTAACAGTAGCTAAAAGCCTTTTTTACAATGCCCCAGACCGCTTTACTAATTTTCATCTCTGCTTTATGTACAATTTTATTATTTAATAATTAATATTTGCATTGTTAAATCTATTTAAACAATTAAAAATATAAACTTGAAATAATTAGAATGTAACAGCAAGCTATGGTCTGGTCTGGTATGGAAGAGAGGCTGAGACTTGTCTATCCCCACATCTATTCTCCTCTTCCTTCTTAAGGACTGAATTTATTTGTAGTGGCAACATTCCAAACTAAAACTACATTTTGCAGAGTAATTTGCAGCAAGATTTGCAACTAAATTCTGGTCAAATAAGTGTATTTAAGAAGTGTGTGGTACTCACTGGATTCTCCAGAAAGGAGGAAGAGCACCTGCAGTACAATAGAAGAATCTAGAACTTCTTACCACCTGCAGTACAATAGAAGAATCTAGAACTGAAGAAGCTATCTTTATCCATAAATCAACACATGGAAGGAAAATGGATCCTGGTTTTCTGGTGATCTTGAAACCACTATTTGTAGACTGTGCTTCTGTACAGTTTTTCTAGAAGAGATACATATACTCTTTTCCTGTTTGCACCACTGCTTTTTGGTCACTTGTAGTCACATTTATTTCTAACTGACTTGGGAAGAAAACATTAAATTTCTACATGGTGTATTGGTTTCAGAATCTTTTTTGGATACCCAAATCTTTGGAACATCAAATCCCATATATGAAATGGTATTATATTTGCATATTACCTAGCCATCCCATCCTATATAGTTTAAACAATCTCTTGTAATATCCAATGTCATGTAAATTATGTATAAATAGCTGCTATACCATATAATTTAGAAAATGATAAAAAAGTTTATCCATATTCAGTACAGATGCGATTTTTATAATATGTTTCATCCATAGTTGGCTGAATCCACAGATATTGAGGTTTGACTATGCAAAGTTCAGAAGATATAGCACAAAGCACTTGGAGATAATGGGATATGTTGGATAGGAAGGGGAGGTACCAAAAGAGGAGAAAATTTTTTAAGGGTTCATAGTACTTTAAAAGACACAACCTGCCCTTGGAAGAGACATTGAATACAGAAAATATATCAGATGTATCTTTTTGTGGGTATCAATGGTGATAGTTTAGTAGAAAATGGTAAAAATCACTGGTTAGAAGAATCCTTAGCTTTCTAAGCAGAATCTAAAATAGTAAAGTATCCAAGTACCTGTACTTCAGCTTGAGGTCTGGAATGTCTGGACAACTTTTTTTCAAGAAGGGCATATTATAAAGTAGCATGGTATCAATTCACTACAAAATGCTTTCACAACTTCCCAGAAGAGTTTCAGCTCGTTTCAGCACAATATGACCGGGTATGACTACCCATTACAATATGCTAGCACGTGAATTCATTATGTGCAATATCTAAGCCCATCAATGTTGATCTAAGCATTTTGATGGCCGGAGCTCATAGATCCATCTTAATACCAAGTCTGAATGAAGACTGGGCTTTCAGGAATATATCATGGACACGTTGTTGCTTTACCTCTCAGTGGAATCAGAGGGCTTACACTTGGGTATCTAAGGGCTTGCTAGGAGTGAGAGCAGATGGTAGTTTTTATATGTTCTTTTTATAAATGCATTTTGAGCAGGTTTTTTTTTTGCATGAATATTTCATTTATGACAGGGTGCTGCTTAGTTATATAAAAAGTAAATACATAACGAGCGAGGTGTAAGTATAGCAGCAATGTAGTGCTGAGGCTAATGGGTGGAGAGGGTTTTAAAAATACAAAGAATTCTCATTTTCAAAAAGTACTTTGCAAACTTTAAGAGATAAGTGATGTGTTTCTTTCCTGCTTCCTCTATCCCCATTTCTCCTCTGATTCTGTTATGTGCTTGACCAGGAGGAGGAAGGTTTGCATCAAGAAGTCAACCATTTAATTTTTGATACATATTAGAAACAGTATTCTTATGAGTTTGAGAAAGGATGGAACATCCCATAAAAAGTGAAGAATAGCCAGGGCAAGTGCCACAGACCATAGCAGCCAAAGGTTAGGAGACCTTTGCATCAGCGGGAGGAAAGAAAGATGAAATAAACAACAGCTGCCCAAAGCTAAAGTGATGGGCCTTGATCTTCACAGGGGACAGGTGGCCAAGGTATGCCATATACTTCTCATTGGACCACATCATGAATATTGTTACAGTGCTGTAAGCTTCAAAAAGGATTTCCAAACTTGTGCCTAGAAAAATATTTAAGCCAACTTGAAAAATATCGAATTCTACTTTTCTACAGGGTTGTTTTAGCCTTGGTCTGTACTATATAGTACCACAGTTAATTGGAACATGTTTTTCTAATTCTTAGCTGCATTTTGGTCTAAACTATATTATCTGGGACTTAGAGTTCAAAATAATAAGTAAAATACCTATAGCTTTGGTCAGTATCTCAAGTCTTACATAGTAAGAAAGTAAACATTGAGGATGTTCTGTGTACAATATTTAGTAAAATATAAATAACATGAATGTCCTGATTTTAAAGCACAATTAAAAGGATACTCGTGTCTAGAATGATCTAAAGACAACACGGGTTATAAGAAAAGAACTATAACGAAGCAATTTTCTGTTTTCTAAATGTTCCTTGAAGATAAAGACTTTATTTCAGATGGCAGACCCTCAATATTCATGAGGGATACCACAGTCCCAAATTCACGAATATCAGTTTAGCGTGTAATTATCTCCACAAAGCTTCTATTTCTGGATTAGAACCATCACTTTCTTGGATAGCTTTGCTTCTACTCTACTTTCATCAACAGAACTCGCAGCTGACTTTATTTGCAGGAAAAGTATTCACAAGGAAAATCTTTTTTTTTTATCATGTTATGAGAATTCCTACATAGTAACTTGACCACAAGCAGAGACTATCTAAACCGCTGTGAGAAGATATGTGGACCAGTCATCTAGGCACACAGCTAAGGGATTCCTGCTAGAGACCAGCCGCTTGCCACATGTAATTCAATTTCATGCCTCAGCAAAATTACAAATTGCTGCATGTCATGAACCCTTGGCTATTGCTTGAGGGTAGGCAAAGTAGGAATGTTAAATCCTCTGTCAGTAACATATTTCTTCATATTCTCAAAAGTCACCAACTACAATGACTTGTGTGTAGTCAATTGTCAAGTTGTTAGGTTGGTTGATGATCTGATTGATTATATGATTTACTAAGTGCATAAGGGATAAGATGTTGGGTTCCCTAATGGGGCACCCCACATTGAATTGCTCTTTGGCCCCCTCTAGTGATTGTCTTAGAGGCAATTCAGAAGTTTTAGTTAAGAATAGCATTAGACTAATGGGCGCTAAGTAGTGCCACAGCTGTTTCTAGGAGGGGAAAAGGATTACACAGAAAACAAATGTGGTCTGCATAGAAGGCATGAATGAAAATTTTAGAATACCTTCTAAACTTTGCTAACTTTATGTTAAAAATATTTTATAGAGGTTTCCTGGGAGTTGGGTTAGTAATAAATCAGTGAGTCATTAAGTCAGTATCTTCGATAAGCCAACTCCATGTTTTAAAAACCTCAGGAGAATGCATTATGGAGATTCTTTTGGTTCAGCCATAGATCTTGAGTCACCTATAGGATAATTCATTATCCACTAAGAGTGACAGAAGATGTATACTAACTACTTAACGAAATGACAATCTATAGCTGGATTCTTATCTCTCTTAAGGATTTTTGCATATTTTGAAATATTCATGAATGCATAATAAAACAAATAATTATATCATGTTTCCTTATTTTGAGACATGTATTTTGCTTCTAAACTTCAATTTTCACTGCAAAAATTGGTCTTTCCCACATTTGATTTTCTTTTTAGAAATCTACAAATCTAATTGATTCCTGTTTCAGTGAAGAAATAATTTTCCCCAAACAATAATATTTAAAGTTTCCTAAAAACGCAGATATTTATAAGAACTAAGCAAATGTTTTTAATAAGCAGAAATATATTAAAATTTTTTGCCCCAATTTTATGTTTTAATTCTCATTAGGTCATTTAGGCATAGGCCTGAAGGCTAGTACCTATTTTTATGGCTAATCTACATGTATGACCTCTCTCCTCTCTCTCTCTCTCTCTCTCTCTCTCTCTCTCTCTCTCTCTCTCTCTCTCTCATTCTCTCTTTGATATAAAGATCAAAGGGTAAAAGGAATTTAATTTTCATATGACTGTAGATTACATTAGTGAACATGAACAATTCATTTAAATATCAAGTAAAGTAAACTGCAATATCTCGCGAGCTCTGGAATTAGTGAGAAAAAAGGACTGTGGATACTGCTGAAAGATTTGAAGTATAAATTAGGATGGAGGCAATTGTAAAGGAAATGATTACAAGCTAGATAGATTTGACTGATAAAAGAATATATTCAGGAGTGGAAGGGAAAAGAGAAGTAAAAAATCAGGACTAGTCAGTGGAGGAACTTAAAATTGGCTTTAAAACCTTTGTTTTAGTCTTAAGAACAAACCAAAAGATTTAAGAAAATACTAATATATATATTATAGTATATAATATATATTATATATACTAATATATTAATATATACTTATATATAGTATATAACACTAGTAAAAACACACACATATATATTTATTTCAAGCATACCATAAGAACATGGGGTTTTTAAGAATGTTTGTGAGATAATTTTCTGGGGCAAGCTTTCCTTCTGTTATTTGGGCAGTGATTTAGAGGGATATATGAAACTATTGAACTCTCCTCATAAATTGTCACTATTTCAACATGAGCATGAATAATGTATATGTGAGAGAGCATAGGAAGAAGAATTCAGATTTGCAAAGAGGAACAGCAGATGCTGGAAACCCTAATTGTGGTTATTGGGCAATGTAGTCTAGTCCATAGCTCAAGACTTTGACACTTACTGACTTTAACAGGGTTGTGCAACCCATAGACATGGGAATTTAGCTTGGCTGAAAAGATTGCATTTTACCTGATAGTTTTCTCAAGATTATGATGGTTCCCAAATGTCTAAATTAATATTTTGACTGAATTCCACCACATATGCTTCATTTCTTTTGAGCACAATGGAAGACTTGTGTTTTGAGGTTGATTAATGGAGGACACAGGATTAGCACATAGTAGACTAAATTGTAAATGACCGAAAAGAAGCTCATTTGTGTCTATTCATCCTTATTAATAGTTTTGGGCACTTAGAAATGCCTCAAGGAAAGGCAGACTGCAAGTAAATAAGTTTGTGAATACTACCATTAAACTCTGGGGTATTTGAAATACACAAAAATAGTGAAAATTAATGGATACCAAAATCTCAAGAAATCAGATTTTCTAAAATACATTTATGATTCCAACTTAAATTATTACCTCTTGAATACCAAACATTTACTTGTTGCATGTAGATCATCTCAGAGCTCAATGAATTATGTGTTCAAATTTTGATTTCAAAAGTTATTAAAAAGAGTTTTGTTTAAGTAATTTTCTGTGAACTCCTAACACATTTTGAGCCAATGAATTTTATTTTATTTTTTTTATTAATTTATTTTTTAAATTGGTGCATTGTAGTCATATATCAATCACATTGGAGTACAAGACTTGAGAGGATATACAAGCACACATCATCCAATTAGCCCTCCTCCAGCCCCCATCCCATTCCCTCCCCCTCCCTCCATCCCATGCTTCTTTGGTGATCTACTTTGATACATTTGTTTATGTACCTCCTGCATTTTAGAGGCTCCGTCCTCCAGTATTACATACCCTCTGATTGGTCACATTAGTTGCTTCACTATAGGGCCCTTTCTATAGCTCAACCTCTTCCTGTTGCCCTTTTCCTCCTAGTTATTGCTGATTAAGAGAAGCGTCTAATTTATATTTTCTGCGATATTTCTCTGTGCATGCTGCGTTGCAAGTACTGATCCCACTCTTGATGGTCCCAGTAGTGGCCTGGATACTCAGTGGACTGATCCAGACCTCGCTGGCTCAAGCAGCAGGATAAAAGCCTGCTGACAGGTTAGGCCGGTGCTGGAGCCAGTGAGGCCGGCATCGCAGCCTGCCGTGAGGCATGGCCAATGCTGGGACCTCCGAGGCCAGTATCGGAGCCGGCCGAGGGGTGAGGCCAATGCTGGGGCCAGCGAGGCCGGCATTGGAGCCTGCCGTGAGGCAAGGCCGGTGCTGAGGCCTCCGAGGCCGGGATTGGAGCCTGCCTTGAGGCAAGGCCGGTACTGGGGCCTCCAAGGCCAGGATAAGAGCCTGCCAAGGGGTTAGGCCGGTGCTGGGGCCAGGGAGGCCGGCATCAGAGCCTGCCGTGAGGCAAGACCGGTACTGGGGCTTCCGAGACCAGGATAACAACCTGCCAAAGGGCTAGACCGGTGCTGGGGCCAGCAAGGCCGGCATCGGAGCCTGCCGTGAGGCGAGGCCGGTGCTGGGGCCTCCTAACCCGGGAACGGAACCTGCCGAGGGGTTAGGCTGGTGCTGGGGCCAACGAGGCCGGCATTGGAGCCTGCCGTGAGGCTAGGCCAGTGCTGGGGCCTCTGAGACCGGGATTGGAATCCTGCCAAGGGGTTAGGCCGGTGCAGGGGCCAATGGCCAGCATCAGAGCCTGGCGTGAGGCAAGTTCACTCCTGCGGCCTCCAGGCCGGGACCAAAGCCAGCTTAGGGGTTAGACTGGTGCAGGGGCCAGCGAGACCAGAAATGGAGCCAATGAATTTTAAAGATCATTACTGAGCAAAAGCTACTGTTTTAAATATTTCAACAAAATATATTGAGATAGCTGGATAAGAGAGATAAAAAGGTGAGAAATCAGGTATCTATTAGTGACAATTCAGACCTTAGCATTTTAATCATGAAACTTGAAAAATCCTTTCACACTTCTTAAGTGCCTTCAGAAAACATAATTTCTCTGAAAGAAGGCAAAAGAGACTGTTGAGTAGGGAAAATTGGGGTGAATAGCTATATCCTGGAGACCTGATTTTGATATATTTCTTTATACAACCTGAAATTATATGAGCCTTTTTTCATATCTATAAAATTAAGGAGTTGAATGAAGAGTATTCAATCCCCATTTCATCTCTTATACTCTATGGTTTATTAATCTGTGACACAGTATAGAAATTTTTGAGCTCCTTTTCAGAAAGTTTTCCTTGAACCATATTAAGCTATTCCAGTTTTAATGTTTATATTTTTTATAATTCATTAAAAAAGATACTAATTTTTCCCAATTCAATGTCTAGTATTATATTTTTCTTAAATAGTTGCAATTACTTAATCTATTTGAGAAGAAGATAAAAATGATATCTGATCTAGCTTGAACTTTTCCTGTTGCACAGTTTGGGTTGAATGAATTGTGATGACTCTACACCTAATGGTTAGGGTACAATGCTCCAGTACACTGCATTATTCCCAGTCTGAACTCAGTAAATCTCAAGCTTTCAGGAACTCATGTCTTCATGATCAATTGATTTTCTTCTAAGAGTACCATAAGAGCATATCCCCAGTTAGGTCACTCAGGAATTAGAATGTTGAGGAAATAGAGAATTTATATGATAAAGAGGAAGGGAAACAGGACAGGTGTTCCTGGTACCTTTCAAAGCATAAAAATAAGTTTGTAGATGATCATGAGACTTGGTTAAAAAAAGAAAATTGGGATAATATTTGATTGTTAATTGTAGAAAAAGGAAAATACAGAGACCAATAGCTATGGGAGATGAAAAACACATGATCAAATCTTTCCAAACAAGTCTACGTGGAAGAAAATTTTTTATTAAGGGTAATTTATTTTCTGTGCTAAGTTAAATTTCTTCCAATAACCATAATCTTTTATAAACCTTAGCTATTTCTTAGGTAAGGAATTGAAAATTTCTAGATAATAAATATCATTATTTTCATAATTGATGCATACTTATGTTAGTGGTTAATATGTAATTTTACAATGAAATACCCTGAATTGAAAAATTCTGTTGAATGTGCATAAGGGTCTGCCCATGATTGTTTTTATGCACACACATACATCCTACAACAGAACAAATAAGACTGCTCCAAATAAAATAAACAATGTTTAATTTTTCCATTTATTTATTTATTTATTTATTTATTTTGGTGGTACTGGGAATGGAACCTAAGGGCCTTCTACCTCCGGGCTACACTCCCAGACCTATTTTATATTTTTATTTGGAAACAGGGTCTCTTAAGCCAGCGAGGCTGGCTTCGAACCTATGCAACACTCCTGTCTCTGCCTCCCAAGCGCGGGGATTACAAGAGTATGCCACCACACCCAGCAAATTTTTCCTTATATTTAAAAAATAAGCTGGGTGTGATGGAACACACCTTTAATCTCAGTACTGAGAGGTTGAGACAGAAGGATAGTAGGTTCACAACTAGTCTTAGCAATTTAGTGAGGCCCTCCACAACTTAGTGAGACCCTGTTCCAAAATAAAAGCTATAATAGGACTAGGGGTGTAGGTCAGAGGTACAATGCCCCTAGGTTCATTCCCTCACTACCAAAAAATAAAGAAGGGGAAGAAGAGAAAAAAGAATAATATCAATGATAATTTGAGGAATTTTAAGGATAAAAAGCAAACTGCTTCCCCTCATGTCTCAATACCCAAAACTTGAAGTTGACTTCCTTACTAAAATACCACTTTTGTGAGCATTTGATATCTGGGTGGATTCGAAGAAGAAAGTTTGAAAAATACAGTTGTATCAAATTGTGAAATGATATCATGGTTTCTATATCTCATGAATTTTTTTGTTTGTTTGTTTTGGTGGTACTGGGGTTCCTGGAAGCCCTTCTACCTCGGGGCTACACTCCCAGACCTATTTTTACATTTTCATTTTGGAAACAGGGTCTCCTAAGCCAGCGCGCGGCTGGCTTCGAACCTGCGCGATCCTCCTGTCTGCCTCCCAAGCACGGGGATTACAAGCGTGCGCCACCACGCCCGGTTATATCTCATGAATTTTGTTTCTGTGTATACTGTTTAAACAAATATTTTCTCTCTCATTATAACTCTTTTCCTCCTATTGATCAACCTTCTGAATGTCTTGATTGCAAGTTTGACTTGAATTTAATATTATCTGTGGGGTGAGTAGCCTTCTGTTTCCTATGGTCATAGCGTCAACGTGGTCTTGACCATTGTGCCAGAACTAGGCAGAAAGTAAGCATATCTCTGACCATATCCTGCAACTGCTCTTTGGTGTGGGTAGGCTGTGAGTAAGATACTATCATTTCTTATGAATTTATTGTAATCACAGCCATCCTTCACCTGTATCACTGAAGAAACCACAAGGATATTTTGTTATTTCAGTTCTATGATTCTTCTTGACAGAGACAAAAATTGCCTTAAATTATCTGCCATGTTCCTTTTGTTTTGTTTTGGATTTTTATTGTTTGCTACGAATTCTGTATATTTGAGGCAGATAGAAGCCACTAATCTAGTTTTCTTGAACTCTTTGACCTGAGGAGATGTCCTGCATTTCTACCAATGGTGAATCTGGATATGACTGTCTTCCTATTTTCAGAGATGGTTGTGCTATAATTATTTAACTCTGAATATGTATTCAAAGATTGCCTTTGTTTTTAATATGTATTTGCATTTTTAGGTATTCCTTGAGGATGCCTAATAGAGTGGCACATGAAACACTAATGGAGTGGCACGTGAAACACTTTTCTCAAAACAAAATTTTCTTAAAAACTCTTCACAAGAAATTCCTCTTTATTCCTTTATAAAGAAACAAACTAAAATTTTTACAGCTATGTAAAAATAACCAGTCAATGTTTTTTGAGAAAGCTCTATGGAAACTTTCTCTTTATGATTTCTTTTCAAGAATATATTCAAAACATGCAGTAATGGTCTTTATTTATTTAGTCTGATTAAAATTTTTACAGGTTCATGTCATAATTTTTTTTCCTTCAGGTTTCACAAGATAACACATTTTTAGAGCAAATGCTTGTTACAGTTTATTAAGGTGCTTTCTAGTTGTAATTTTAGCTGAACTATGGGTGGTAACTGAAACTGATACATGGATGAAAATATTTTACCAAATCATTGACTCATCTCTTAGGCCCCTGACAATAATGTATCTTACTTTTGTGTAGAAAATGAACACATATGCACATTTATAAATGTTGTGCTCTGAACTTTCCAAGCCTATTTCCCAAGTGTTCTCTGAGTTTGTGAAATTAGTTATACGGTCTTGTCACTTTCTGCCTTGCATGCAGGTGTGAGGTAGGGAGGTACAAGCATTCACTTCCAAAGAAGTAAAATCTTCCCTGGAAATTTATTAATATGGTATTAACTTTTTCTATAGCTCTTATTTTTCACAGTCGATAAGAAAAGAATAGTCATTATTTTGCATAAAAATTATGGTATGATATTGTTGACACATGGAAACAAAGCGGAGTTGATATTAAAACATTTTAATTACCAGCACTTTTATTTTCTGCATTTTAGCTTTTACTATTTTAAATAGATTTAAACTTTGTATCAGTCAGGGTCATGATAGGAAATATAATTTACAAGACAGTATGGAGCATGCTCAGAAGAATGCAAATGAACCTACCATATGATGCGGCAGTACCACTTCTAGATATCTACTCAAAGGAATGAAAGCCAAACTATCATATTAATGCATGAGTACCTATGCTTATAGCTACACAATTCACAATTGCCAAACTGTGTAACCAATAAAGATGTCCATCAGCAGATGAATGAATAACAAAACTATGAGATATGTACACAATGCAATTTTACTATGCCATAAAAAACCAAAATTATGTCATTTGTATGGAAATGGATGGCAGTGGAAAACAAGTTAAGTGATATTAGTCAATCACCAAAAGTAAAAAAAAAATCAAATGCTCTCCCTAATATGTAGAAGCTAGGGAGAAAATGGGTCATAGGAGGAACTCTAGATGAAGAAACCATAGATGAGCAAATAAGGCAACATAACTGAGGGGGATAGGAGGGGAAAGGGGGGGAAATAATGCACAAAATGTATATTCACAAACATATCAAAGTCAACCATTAAGCCAAACATGAGAAGAAGAGAGGGAGGAGGAAATGGGGTGGGAAGTGGGGAAAGGCTAAATGAGTGATGTGTACATGTATGCCTCTATCATCTTGTACTCCATTTAGATGTACGATTACAATGCACCAATAAAAAATTTTTTTAATTATAAAAGTGAAAGGGTAAAGGAAAAACAAATTATAAGGACCCAGAAATGACAGTGTAAAGTTGCTGTCCCTTAAGGCTGAATGGAAGGAAAAAGCCTTGCTAGATCTCAATGAGAACTAGAACTTTGGAAAAGTTCCTGCCAGTGTCATTCAAGAAGGGACAAACTCCAGCCAAGGTATTGCTTAATCGGGTAGGTAATGGAAAAGGGAGCATGTCTTTTTTCTCTTCCCACATTCTCATTTTCCTCCAGGTCCTTCACTAGATGCCCCCAACCAGAGCCCAGTGGCAAGGAAGGGGCAGGCAGAAAATGGGAGGGAAGAGATGAGATGGACTTAGGAAGGCAAAGAATGACCCTCAGGATGTTTAAGGGTAGAACTGGCCCTTAATTATGGTGCTAGTTGTATTTTTTTTTACTCTGGATTCAGTAGAGACTCCAGATAGATTGAAGAGTAGATATGACAAAATGCAATCAAAACAATGTAATAAAACTTTTAAAACTCAGGACTTTGCATGGTTATTAATTGGCTGAATTGGATTTCTATAATATTAATTAGTTTTTTATATGTGTGGTATTGGGGACTGAACCCAGGGGTGTCTTGTCTGTTATCTATACCCCAGACATATTTTATTTTATTTTATTTTAACAGGTTCTCACTAGCTTATGAGGGCTTCACTATGTTGCTGAAGGTGTGTGCCACCTTCTGAAATAAGTGCTGAGTTAATTGGCACACATCATAAGGAGAAAGATCGGTGAGAATAATGATGTAAGCAGAAGTACATTGAAATACATATTTTTAAGGGCAATGTTACTGGTTGTATTGTTATTTTACTTTGTCCTACTTATATATATCAAAAGGCAAATATTTGGAGGTATATATTCAATTTTTCAATAACAACACAGTTTTCCACTTTACAGTGCTTCAGTTTTCTGAGGCTCAGTTATTCTTCCATTAATACCGATTCTCATGAATGCCCAACAGAAAGAGGAAAGAACAGAAAGGAGAAGTAGATGCATCAGATTTTGCTTAGGTCTGCTGGCAGATTTCCATGATGTCAACCCAATTTTCTTTTTGCTCCAAAGCAGCAGCTATTGAGTTTATTTGTATGTTGCTTGAGAGTAGTTATCAGTCAAAAATTTGAGGGTCCCCCAAAATACACAGTGTTAGATTACCTGTTTCCAGTTGTAAAGTAAAATTTTGGACACGGGATTTTCTGTGTGTATTCTTTTTTGCAGTTGATAGGTTAGTTGCATTCTGACAGAGCTCCTGAAAACAGTACTGAGATGGTGTCTATAAATAAGTAGTTTTGTTTACAGGAACTCAGTAAGGAACTGGACTTGTGCCACCTGCCATTTGCCCAAGGTTGAGATGTGAGAAGAAGGGGTGTCAGTCCTCTAAAATGTTTCAAATCCACTCATCTACCTCCATGTAGGCCAGCGCTTCTTTTACTTGTTGGTTTAAACTTTATGCAGATACCTTTCATTTTTACACTTAGAACTATTTATAATGCTGCTTCATTTTTCCTGTTTCACCTGACCCTCTCATCTCATAAGCTTCCCAAGAATGCATTTTTCTTTGACTAACTGTGTCAACTAGAAGATAATCGGGTAGGATGAAAATAAAGTACATAAAAATAAATTGCTTAGGGTTATGAAAATAAATATCTGCAAAGTTTTATACTTACCCCCAATTCTTAATCTGAAAGCCAGCTAAGAAACTTCAATTCTGTGGGCTAGTGGCAAACGAGTCCATATGGAGTTTCTCAATTGGTCTTCTGAGTAGGTGGGGTATAAATATGGTGACAGCATTTCCGTACTGTCCCTTCTGTGGTCAGAGATACGGTCTTTTCTGTCTGGTTGGCCTGTGAATTGAGTGTCACGGACAAAAATCCTTGGTGAACTTTGCTTAATGAGGTGATCACTCAGCTAATAAATAGCTAAAGCTGGACAGTAGTTTCTTTAGTTGTGTCTTATAAGCCTTAAATGTCATTAGAAAGGGAGGTACTTCTATTACAAATTTAAGGCCCACTGAAATCTTGCTATTAAGGCAACTAAGAAATGAGTAGGCAGAGCTTTCCATACATTCTGTAAGACATGAAATAACAGTCGAAAAGATAGTCTGGAAAAAAAAGCCTATCATTTTCTCCTAATTTTTATCCATTTAGCTCACACTTACCAGTGTCAGAGCCCACGCTGACTCTGATGGCTGGGAACATCTGTAAGATGAAGAACTAGTACTGTATTCTGAGTCACATTTTCTATTTTTATTTTAAAGTCCTATTTACAGCTTGGCTACTATCAGCCTTGTCCTGATTTCCCTCAGTTACTGTGATTGAGTCAGTGGATTATTTGCAAGATGCACATTAAGAGTTGGGGATGGTTTTAACAAATGTCTAAGGTTAGAGAGATAAAGAAATTGACAGCTAACAGGACAAACATTTAAATAACCTTGAAAAATAATTTATTTGGTAAGGAGAGGATTATATTTTCTTTCTTGCAAGTTGAGGGAATTATTTAGAAACTTTCAGAAGAAACCATCTATCAATGAAAACAACAAAGGAACTGAAGTGGAGACCTACCCCTCCTCTGCGCATTGCCCTGTTTTCATTAGCAATTATAAGGAAGTAGATCCGGAAATAGACATGCATGAGAGCAAGACATCAGAACAGTAACCAGTATGTTCAGACATCGCCACAAAAACATCCACTCAATATTTCACAACCCTCTCACGCTGGCAGTGTCACAATGCTCCCTTGGGCAAGGTCTCCTTTTTGGGTAAAGTATGGTTCTCAGCCCCACCCCCCAACTCATCTCCTATAAATCACTTTTCTTGAAGGGCAAACTAAAGTTTCTTGGTTTCAAAATCATACTTGTCATGCTGAGGGAAACCCTGCTCATGCCATTAGAAAGTAAATTTAATGTGTTTAGTTAGCTAAAGAGAGTGATTGGGGACACTTACTCCTTCTTGAATACTTGGCTCAAATATGGAAAATCTAAAAAACATAACCTCAAGTACTTTACTAACAACACAGTTTATATCACTCTTGTGTATTCACCAAAAGTATATTATTCCAATTGTTATTTTCTTGATATCTCAAGCTTATGATGTTGTCACTGTATTCACGGAGGATAACAAATTTAATCACATGGAAGACCTCTCCTTGTCAATATATTCTTCTTGGCACTATAAAACCCCTCAGGATTCTCTTCTCTTCTCTAGGTTAGCAAATGCTAAGTGAAATGGAGAATTAATACATTTAGCAATTTAATTGAGGTTAAAAAAAAAACCAAAAACATACTCCAGACTTTCACCTTGAATATTCAGTAGGTTTTTTTTTTTTACTTGAATTAAATAGGTAATAACTTGAGTGCAGCTGCAGTAAAGTGAAAGGCCAAAAATTTTAAAAAAGTGTCTTTTTTTTTATTTCTGGCTGCTAGTAGAGTTTAAAGGAAATTGTCATTAGTCAAAGATGCATATGAGATTAAAGAGAATGCATTCTACAAAAATGGCCTGAATTTGGGATCATCATTTGCAGCTCTTTGGCCTGGAGAAGGTTGGGAGGCCACCCAGAAAGGAGGAGTGGAAATGAGAGCTGCCCGTCACCAACTCAGACAGTAGCCCAAGCAGGGGATATAGACATTCACCACCACGGATGTGTGATGGCAGTAACGTGGCTCATTTTGGGCATCAGAGGAGAAAAGAAAACTCTATAAAGGGCCAAGGACTTTTACTTCTGATACTCACTGAAGTCAAGCTACATGTCTCCTCCAGAGAAATACACTCCTTTGCTTATTCTTCCTCATCTTATTTTCATATTGATGATACCATAATCATAAATTTATTTTAAGATGTAAAATAGTAGCTGGGTGTGGTGATGCCCTTCTGTAATCCTAGTACTTAGGAGGCTGAGCCAAAAGAATTACAGGTTTGAGGACAAACTCAGCAACACAGTGAGACCCCCAGCAACTTAGTGAGAACCTTGAATAAAAAATAAAAAGGGCTAGCGGAATAGCTTGGAGGTAAAATGCCCCTGGGTTCAATCTCCAGCACCACACATGCCAAATAATAATAATGATGATAATGTAAAATATTGTGGCATACCCATTACATATATGGTATTAAATATATAATTTCAAAAAATCTCTTAAAATATGATTTTCATAATATGTTAAAAATAAAAAAAAACTTCAAAAATATCTAGGACTCATTGAAATATTAAAGATTTCAATGTGATCCCAATTTTCTCTTTGTCTTGCCACACCACATTCTCAAGAAAATCAGTAAAAATATTGTTCAATCTATATTTTTAAAGCAAATGGATAATTAAATTCTAAACAGAGGTAAAAAGCTAAATTCAAATGTAAAGCTAATTTCCAGAGAAAAGTACAAATATTACAGTTTGGGAAGTTTTAATAGAATTATTGTTGGTTTACCTGTGCCCTCACAGACCATGGAGCAGAAAATGGTGAACACAGATTATGATGGGGGTAGGTTCTTTCACACTGAAAGTGACTCATCTTGAGGAGACACTAGAAAGAAAGTATCTTCCTTACACCAGCCTTTTCTCCAAGGATATCATTTGTCCCTTTGGAGAGAAGATAAACATGCTTGCAACAGAGAGTCAAGAGCCTCAGTGGAAGGTAAGAATGATATGAAATATATTTGCAATTCCTGTGGTGGTGAGATCGGTGAGAAATAAGAGAAGCCGGCAGATCGTGATTTTGTTAGGGGAAGTTAGCATTTTTTATTAATTAATTGGTTATTTAATTCACACGTTCTATCAGCAACTATTTAAAGAACACCTACAATGTGCCACAAGTATTATACGCCAAAGAACCGAGTAGGAAACTACATCCACAATGCTTTTGAGAGAATTGCTTGAATCAAGTGACAAAATTTTAAGAACCGATGTCCAATGTCCTGAGTAGGTTCTCCACTAAATTTCTGGACGAATAATTTGGCCATAGTTAAACTTCAGATAAATCTCTCATTATAGTTTTTACAGAGAATGAGTTTTCTAGAATATTTGGTTTCACTATATTTTCTAGAATATTTGGTTTCACTATATTGGCCAAGTTTCTTAATGCTACATTCACAAACACTGAAGTTACATATTTGTCTAGTTCTACTTTTTGCACCTAAAAATGATGCATAAAATCATTTTGTTTTCTGTTTGTTTAAAAAACTGAAAGATGCTGGGTGTTGTGTCACATGCTTGAAATTCCTGCATTTGGGAGCACAGCTTGAAATCCCTGCATTTGTTCATGGACAGCCTCAGCTACTTAGTGAGGCCCTTTGCAACTCAGTGAGACCCTGTTTCAAAAAACAAAGAATAACCTGGCATGGTGGTGCATGTTTGTAATCCCAGTACTTGGGAGGCTGAGACAGGAGGCTCGTGCATGTTCAAAGCCAGCCTCAGTTACTTAGTGAGGTTCTCAGCATCTTAGTGAGACCCTGTTTCAAGATAAAATATAAATAGGTCTAGGAGTATACCCTGGAGGAAGAAAGCCCCTGGGTTCCTCCTCCAGTAACCCGAAAGAAAGAAAGAAAGAGAGAAACAAACAAACAGAATTTAAAAATTAGGCTGGAGGTGTAGCTCAGAGATAGAATACCTCTGGTTTCCATCCCCAGTCCCACTAAATAAATAAATAAATAAATAAATAAATATGACTGAAAGACTGTGCATTTTTATGTGTGTGTGTTAATTGAAATAATTCTTTAAATTGCTATTGAGGAATAATTTGAGAGCACTGTCTAGCACAGAACCTAGTGTAATGCAAATGTTCAATAGATTATTTTTTATGCAATTTTTTAATTTTAATTTCTGTTTTTGTTGGTACTAGGGGTTAAACTCAGGGACATTGTAACTTTGAGCTCCACCGCTAGCTCGATTTTATTATTTTATTTTGAAACACAGGTCTTACTAAGTCGTGGATGGCCTCTTTAAATTGCTGAGACTTGCCATGCGTGGTGGCGCACGCACGCTTGTAATCACCACGCTTGGGAGGCAGAGACTGGAGGATCTCGCAGGTTCGAAGCCAGCCGCGCGCGGGATTAGGAGACCCTGTTTCCAAATAAAAATGTAAAAATAGGTCTGGGAGTGTAGCCCGGAGGTAGAAGGGCTTCCAGGGACCCCAGTACCACCAAAATAAATAAGTAAATAAATAAATAAATAAATAAATAAATAAATAAAAATGAATTGCTGAGACTGGCCTTGATTCTGCAATTCTTCTGTCTCAGCTTCCAGAGTACTAGGATTACAGACATGTACCACCATGCCCTGCTTATTTGTACATCTTTCTAAAGGGTGTGGTGTGAATTTTAGGGGCCAGGAACCAGGGGAAGGATGATTTATAAGTAGTCATCTGAAGCCACTTAACAAGAACATTGCCTGTGCCAAGGAACTTACCCCAAGAGTGAGCCAGCCTTTAGGTTTTGTAGAGAGTATCTATAGTCAAAAGTGATTCACAACAGTTAAGTGAAGAAACCGTGTTCTGTTCCTCTGAGCCTCCCTCTTCTGTTCTATATCTGGAGGAGTGGAGAGAAGAAAGAAGGGAGAGGGGAGGAAAAGCCAGAGTGAATTATTTAACCTATCCCTTCTGTCATCTTTCTAGTAACTAAGCAGCTCCAATTGCCAAGATAGGTGTCTCCAGGTTTTGTAAGGCCTCAAGCAATTTGGAAATTGCTCTTCAAAAAGTAGAATAAAAAATTACATATACAACATTTTGTACAGGGCTTGTGAAAAGCCCTTGATCAGGGCCCTGAAGTTTAATTTTCATTATCATTTCAGGAAATCTAATTCTTAGGAGAGTAAGGAAAAGATCCCTGTATTGGATATGAGGTTGACAGTTTTACTTAGTATTACCTAAACTTCTTAAAGTCTAGTATGTATGTACCTATGTATAGATATATCTTGTCCTCTTCCTCCTCCTCCTCCTCCTCCTCCTCCTCCTCCTCCTCCTCCTCCTCCTCCTCCTCATTATCACGAGCACAAAAAGTAGATTTAGCACAGTATATTGAGAGACAACAAAGCCAGGCATGGTGGCCCATGCCTGTAATCCCAGTACTTAAGAGGTGAGACAGGTGAATCAGCAACTTAGAGAGGCTCTCAGCAGCCTGATGAGACCCTATTTCAAAATAAAAATTAAGCCGGGCATGGTGGTGTGCACTTGTAATCTCAGCATTCCGGAGGCTGAGACGGGAAGATCATGGGTTGTAGCTCAGAGGGAAAATGTCCCTGGGTTCCACTTCCAGTACTACAAAAAATGAAATGAGATAAAATAAAACAGGACTAGGGTGTGGCTCATAGATAAGAGTGCCCCTGGGCTCAATCCTCAGGACTCCCTCAAAGTAGTGGCTGGAGAACAATATAATCACTTCCTGACTGACTTAATATCCACAGCTTTAATAATTTGCAAAACAGGAAAGAATTTAATAACTATGTAAATTAAACCAATTAGTTAGATAACTACCAATAAATAATTAAATATAAAAATTTTACCTTTGGGTACAACAACTTCAGGGTCTCTAAGTGTGGACCAATGTGCCAGAAAAACAAGATTCACAAAGAAGATTTCCAGGTGACATTTGAATTCTAAGAGACTGTGGCCATGTTATTAGTTCATTGCTTAATAGGAGTAGAATATCTTTTTCAGACAGGTGATATTTGGTCAGCTCTGAGTCATCTGTTGATTTACATTTTTTCCCTCTCCACTTTCATTGGAACATAAAAACCCCAGAAATATCTTTCTAGAAACTGATGCCTTCATTTGGGGGGAATTTCTGAGAGTAAATAAATGAGACTTTAAAGGTTTGGCTAAAGACTGTAAAAAATGTTCAGATAAATGCCTGGCATGGTGGTGCACGCTTGTAATCCTCGTGCTTGGGAGGCTGAGACAGGAGGATCCTACAGGTTCGAAGCCAGCCTCAGCTACTTAGTGAAGCTCTAAGCAACTTAGTGAGACACTGTTTCCAAATAAAGTATAAAATAGGGCTGGGAGTATAGCCTGGAGGTAGAAACCCCTTGGGCTCCACCCCTAGTAACACACACACACACACACACACACACACACACACACACACACTTCAGATTAAGTAATGCTTGGAGAATTCACTTATGAGTTGATGTTATAAGGTAAATTATAGTGTCTTAAGGTTTCATTAAACAACTAATAAAGTATCTTCTCAGGGTTGTATACCAAAATATGTTTTCATAAATGGTATGTGTTTTTCATTATGTTCTTATTTGAGATAATAAATCAGTTGAATATAAAACTATCTCCTCTTAATTGTGAGTCCTCAGAACCTACCACATTGCTTAGACTGTAACAGGTACCCAAAAATGTTTTCTAATCTATCAGTGGAATCATCAATTCTGTTATCAAAATGACATGTTGGGAAAATTAATTATCATTAATAATTAAGGTGGATAACAAAAGGAAAAGTAAATTATGACATGGTTCGTCTCCTCCTCCTCCTCCTCTTCTTCTTCTTCTTCTTCTTCTTCTTCTTCTTCTTCTTCTTCTTCTTCTTTATTTTTATTTTTATTTTTATTTTCTTGCCATGCAGGGTATTGAACCCAGGAGCATTCTATCTCAAAGCTATACCCCCAGCCCTGTATTTTATTCTTTGTTTTGAAACAGGGTCTCACTAAGTTGTGGAGAGTATCATTAAGTAGCTGAGGCTGGCCACGAACCTTTAATCCTGCTGTCTCAGCCTCTCAAGTATTGGGATTACATGGATGGGCCACCATGCCTGGATGATGGTTCATCTTCTGACTTCAAATAACTGTCTGGCATTTTGTAGTTGCCAAAAATTCAATTAAACTTTTGTACTACACATTTAAGTGTGATCATCAATCTTTGGTTTCTGTGTGTGGCTTATTTTGCTTAACATGATTTCTGCTAGTTTTGCCCATGTTGATGTAAATGAGTGGATTCATAGAAACAAACAAAACAAAATAAAATCCTGGCTACCAGAGGCTGGGAGGGTGTGGGTTTGGGGAGATATTGGTTATAGGACACAAAATTTCAGTTAGACTAAAAAAAAATTTAAGAGATTTGTTGTACATCATGGTGACTGTAGTGAATAACAGTTTCAAAATTGCTCAGATTTTAAGAGCAAATTTTAAGTTTCTTATGACACAAAAGTATGTAAGGTCAATATATATATATATATTGAATAGCTGGATTTAACCACTTCTCAATCTATACATATATTAAAACATCACTTTGTACACCACAAATATTTATAATTTTTATTTGCCAATTAAAAGATTAAACACAAGAGCTGGGCGTGGTGGCATACACTTATAATCCCAGCATTTGGTAGACTGAGGCAGGAGGATCACAATTTGAAGACAGCCTAGGCTATTTAGCGAGGTCCTTTGCAACTCAGTGAGATCCTGTTTCAAAATAAACCATAAAAACTAGGGCTAGGGATGTAGCTCAGAGGTAGAATGCCCCTGGGTTCCATCCCTATACCACACACACACACACACACACTTAAACACAAACAAAATGTCAGCTTAAGTTTGCACAGTTAAGTCACTTCCTGGGGTAGAACTGATTAAACTTAGATGAATTTATTTTAGATTAAATGAGTTTATGACCAATGAGTCTACATCTGTAGGATATAAAGTCACCCGCACTTTCCACTCTACCAAACTAGAATCAGAATGCAACATGGAACAATGTAACTGTCAGTTACTCAGAAGTGGCCTGGTCATTGGCTCTGCTGAAGCTCTTGGATAGAGTGGAATGACAAAATGCTGTACTCTCTCTCAGACCTTAATTTGGAAAGCCATGAGCCTTGTCACCCTTGACTACAAGACTCTTCCTTCCAGTATATGTGAGGGGCCCTCATCAGAATGTGCTAGAGTTATCAGGGAACACTCATGCCACAGGAAGTATCACTCTAAAAAAAAAAAAAAAAAAAAAAAAAAAGAACATATCCAAGTAAGAATAGCAGCACCTTCAACTTGAAGTCTCATGTTTATCCAAAGAGCACTTTGATCTGGGATATAATCCCGGGGAATATTTTTAGTAGTAGTCCTGGTCAGAGGAAATGCACCTGATCTCCTGATGTCAAGATGCAAATTTACTCTTGTGAATATGCTGTAGGTGGAAGGAATGTTCAGTAGCTTCACACATGCACAAATGCATTGGTTAATATTTGGTTCTTTTTTGTTGCACCAGTTCTTCCCCTTGGGATGGTCCTTCTACTAATCAAGGCCTAAAAATTCAACGGTTTATGAAATGAGAGTTTTTAACCCAGGTTTAAAATCTAATGAGATGACAGATACTAGAAATCCAGCCACAAAAATCTGAAAATCCTTTCAGTCCTCTCCCATTTCTCTGTTGTCCCTCAAGTAAACTGTAGACTCACCAGAGTTGTGTCTTTCTCATGTACACTCAGTGTTCATTCTCCTCCTCCATGGGGCCTTTTGCCAGGTCTACTGCTATCCACCCAGAGCCAGGCTCAGATGTGTTTCCTCCAAGACCCATTCAAGTGTCTCAAAATAGGTATGATGATGCCTTCTTTTTTTTTTTTCCTTTAGTTGGTACTGGGCTTCCTGGAAAACCTTCTACCTCCAGGTTACACTCCCAGACCTATTTTTATATTTTTATTTGGAAACAGGGTCTCTTAAGCCAGCGTGGCTGGCTTCAAACCTGCGCCATCCTCCTGTCTCTGCCTCCCAATTGTGGGGATTACAAGCGTGCGCCACCACGCCTGGCTATGATGTCTTCTTTTAAACTCGTCATTGACACAGTTGATGTTACTAAGTATTAATTATCACATGCTTGTTTTAGACATCTCATATTTTACCAACCAAGCTGCAAATTTCTTAAGGTCTAGGATTATGGTTTAAGACTTGGCAGTGCTCGAAATAGTACTCTGGCTATAGTAGTTGATCTTCACAGTTACAAATAGATATAACTATCTACATAAATATTTATTTATACACATCGAGTTGTGTCAGTAAAAGAATTAAAGTCACATTAAAAAATGGATCATGCCTTCCTTTAAGATAGAGGTGGTGCCTTATTTTTTTTTTTTTTTAACCTGGGCTTCCTTTTTCTATCTATTGAAAATAGCTCTGACCTATAATATTAATGAAAGTTTTTTTAAAACCAAAAAGTTATAAAACTTGAACACAATTTAAAAACCAAAATGAATAATTAAGTCACTCCTGCAGTGACATGCTTTAAATGGAGTGCTTTTCTATCTGTTACATCTACCCGAAGAATAATGCTAAGGATTTTTCCACCTACGACATTGTCTCATAATAAATTGTATTGGAAACTTTTGCATGCTCCTTCTCTAAAATAGCATACCAACTTCAACATTTCCTTAGATGGCATGCTGATTACTTAAGAACATCACTTACGAATTATTTGCCAAGTTATTTTTATAAACCAGAGTTTCTGCTGGGGGGAATTACTTTACATGTTTGGCCAACTCAGGCCTCCAACAAATAGTGCTTGTCAATAAATATTAAACAATCATATGAATATGGAGTTGAGAATCTGAATTATATCTATGCCATGGGATTTTATTAGCCACCTCTCAAGATGCCTGGGATATGGAGGCTAAAAGGTCTTTTGAAAATCCTGTATTATTCATCGACAAATATCCGCAGAGAAGCATGACTTGAAACTTTTGTGACTATTGAGGACTTTTCTAGCAAAGTGGCTTTCTTCTTTATGCCATTTTATCAGAAAAGAAGAAATAATAATGCTAGTGAAATATTACTCCTGCCCTCAAACCTTCAAAGTTATCATCTTTTATTTGAGTAGGTTTTAGATATAAAATATGGGATCTAAAATACCTCTTTTGGAAGTTTGGAATTCGATGCTTTGTTTCATTTTCATTGAAGAGTTCAAGAACAAAATACTATTTGCTTTAAAAACAAGACACACATAAAGAGATGGGTTTCATCTGGTATAACCTGTGCTGTCCAAGAGCTGGGAACATGGCAGTGTTTCAGAAGCCTAATCATAAGTGGCCAGGGATTCCAAAGTGGATGGCTTGTCTTCTTGGTTTTGTCATCAATGGGCTGTGATATCAGTAATCATTTAACCAACACTGCTTCTGTTTCTGTTTCATGATCATGGAATGTGAGATTACAATTGCTGGGAGCATGGACCCAGAGCCAGGCTGCCTGGTTTGAATCACTGCTCTGCCATCTAAGAGCTCTGTAATGTTAAGCAAGTATTTACCCTTTCTAAATCAATTTATTCACCTGTAAAATTGGTGTAATAGAAATACCTCTCTTTTAGGTTGCTGTGAAGAATGAATGAGTCAGGGCTTGAAAAGTACTTAGAATGTACTAATCACAAAGTTTTCAGTACCCAGTGTGTGCACAAATTAATCAATACCCAACTTATTAGTAATTACCTCAGCTGTAACCTTAGCACCCAACATGGGGCCACCTCATGCTAGGTACTCAGTAAATGCACAATGATGATCTAATGACTTTTTGGTACATCCAGGAACTATCAAAAACAACCAGGTGTGATGGGTCAAACGAGTCTTTGCTGACTATTCTTTCAACTTTAGTTGATTTTGTCTCTTCCTATAGTCTGAATGAACATCAGTCTTGCTTAGAATTGCTCTAACCTTTGTCCCTTCCTGTGACTTTTTTCTGATTCCACTAAACCCAAAAACTCTTGAACTCAAGAATTCAGTTTGCTCTTCAGAGAACCCATCAATATGATGCATTTTAGATTGAGTAACTTAAAAAACAGAGACCACCTGGGCTCTTGTTATTTTCTTAAGAACGATGACAGAGGCTGCCCAGGCTTTATTTTGGGGCTCTGTTGCTACTTTGACTTTAAGTAGAACCCTAGGGGGACTTCCAGGTCTGACTCATCCCCACTATAACTTACTGGATATGGTCGCAACCCACCAGGCTGGACAAGGGAGCAAGCCATCCCTGCTTCACTCAGTCTTCTGGGCTCCCACTCAAAGCAGTGCACTGCCTTCTTTCCTGTCTCATCTTGGTGTGGCCCTTTTCTATTTTGCCCCTCTCCCTCAAATCAGAACTTGAGTCACCCTGCAAAGTCTGACCATCTAGCTACTGTTTTTATGCAGGGGCTGCCTCTCTTAGCAGAGGTTGGTTGTCTAAGTAACCGAGCATGATCTCCTATGCACATTACTGAGTAATAGTTTCTGGGAGACCGTGGAAAGTATGCAATATTGGCATAATAGATCAAGACTTTCATCAACATAAAAGGAAAGGAATTACAAGGTACTTGCTGACAGGGAATTGTAGCTTGATAGGGCACTCAGGGGGCAGATACACTAAAAGCATTTTGGCAAAGCGAAGTGCATTTCCTGGACAGATGTGTTCCATTCGTGATAGAAGGGCCTTGCACGTCTCACGAGCTTTAACATGCCAGCCTCGACTAAGCCGAGGCCCATGTTGTGTCAGCTACTGTTATCACAGGAAGTTCAATGTTGTCACTCTCTTAAGGTGACACTAATTCAAGAAAACCAGACCAGAGCTGTCTTTCGAGCAAACAGCAGTGATTCCATTTTTGTTTAGTGTTTCCCCCTAACCCCCCTCAGCCTGGTGGTCAGATCAGGCTAAAACAAGCAGTGTTTGGTTTGGTGCACATGCTGTAAAATCTTGGCCATTTTAGCACGTAGATTCATTTTACCTTTTTATAATTTATCCTTGTAAATTCTGAGTACTATTGGTATGATTGGCACTCAAAAGGGTTAGCATGCAAAACAAGAATAACATTTTATTTTGTGTTGTCTCAAATAGAAAAAGAAAGGATTCTCTATGGCATAATCTTTAACCATTTTAGTGAGATCATAAAATATAATATTTCTATAGTCATATATGGGAAAATCTGGCAGGTTGGTGTTGTTTTCCTCCAATTTTCACACTATCTTTTTTTTTTTTTTTTTTTTTACTTTTCCAGTTGCCTCTTATTTTATTTAGAGTCCAATAAGTAGATTCTGAATTTTTCTCAACCAGAAGAGCCACTTTTCATCAGAAAGTCTAATAAGAGGGCCCCAGATGTAGCTGCAGTGTCCCAGGCTGCCCTTTTACCCGAGGCAAAAGGTAAAATGAGCTGATCAAGTAACATGCTACAAATGGATGCAGGCGGTGAGAACAGAGGACTGGGTTTTCTGCCCTGTAATGTCTGGACAAAAGTAGAGAATATGGTTAAAAACATTGGCGGCAGTCAGTTACCGGAACAGATAGCACTTCCAGGAACAAATGCATTCCTAATGAATTTGTGGACACTGCATTTACCGCAACAACAGCAGGTTTTCTCACACATGCACTCCACGGCACTCGCCTGTGCAGGGTTTATTGACCTTCTGTGAACACTGATGGAAGAGTGGGCTGCCAGGGAGCGGGAGGCAGGGAGCCATCCAAAACATCTTGGAAAGGCCTCTGAGAGAATTCTTCAGTGTTTAGAAGACACACTCTTCTTCTCTCTGCCAAAAGTTAGTTTTTTTGTTAAAGAACTCAAAGAGTGAAAAAAAAATTATATGGTTTTCTAATGACTTGGTCACGCGATCCCTTCCAAGACCCACAATACCTGCAGAGATTTTGTTTCATTCTGAGACAGCTCTCTTTTCTTGATTGTAGTATAAACATGCATTCTGACTGGCTGAGAAGGCCTTTTTTCTTTTCACTGCTCATTTACACGATTTTCCAATCTTCGTGTGTATTAAACACTAAGTCTAGCATGAAGAAATGTCTTTCCGTGGGACACAGTCTTGCTAACGCACTCAGTGTGGACCTTGGAACCAACTGGCCAGAGAATACAGTTTTCTTCACATCTGGCTAGAGCCAGAGGAAACAAAGTCATAAAAGAGTGCTGTTTTAGTCACTTCAAAGTCAGGGGTCAATTCATCATGGGGTACTGATTGATGATATATCAATATGTTCTGCTAAATATAGAATTATAAGTTTTATGTTGGAGGGGTCAATCAAAAACTTTTTCCTGATAAGGGTTTTGCATTGTTACACTTGACCAAATGACCTAAGATTAAAATTTCAGGCCAAATTGAGCAAACATTATCATCTTTCTTTCCTCTAGCAAGGTCTGATATTACTAGAAAATAACCCACTAAAATAATTTAGTTCTGCTAAAACCCCATATATATATGGCACTGGGGACTGAACCCAGGGCCATTCTACCTCTGAGCTACATCCCTAGCTAAGTAGCTGAAGCTATCTGAAAACCTGTGATCCTCCTGTCTCAGCCTACCAAGTACTGAGATTATAGGCATGTGCCACCATGCCCGGCTTAAAACACTATAATTAAAACTTCTTTTAAGCCGGGCGTGGTGGCACACGATTGTAATCCCCATGCTTGGGAGGCAGAGACAGGAGGATCGCGCAGGTTCAAAGCCAGCCCCCCTGGCTTAAGAGACCCTGTTTCCAAATAAAAATATAAAATAGGTCTGGGAGTGTAGACCTGAGGTAAAAAGGTTTCATCCCCAGTACCACCACCAAAAACAAACAAACAAACAAACAAACAAACAAACAAACAACTTCTTTTAAGCTTTAATGTTAAAGTAACAGAGCTCTCAGCCAAAGCACATTCTATTTGTGAACAATAAAAACAAAAACAAAGGTGATAGTAGTTGGTGGGCTCCAGAAAAATGATTCAGAGTTCTCTTTACTTTCTTATTTCTTACTTATTTATTTTCTTGTGCCTACCATAAACCAAGCATAGAGATAGTGGTGCCAGAATAAATTGCAATCAAACATTCAATCATCTATCAGCTATTCTGTTTTATAGGTCAGACTAAGTCAATTATACAACTGTCACAAATGCACATTTATTATTTAATCAGTGATATTTCTAAATCAAGTAAAGACCACATCCCCAAATCCCATTTTAACAAACAGATCCTGACATCAAAATATGCTCTCCTATTGACTTATGACTGATGTTCTAATTATTGAAGAAATGACTCTCTTCAAAAGATTTGGTTAACTAGCTGTTCAGGAATGGTTTCCCAAAAGGAGAAGTAGCCTTCCAACTGAGATCAGAGGAGTTGAAACAGGTCTTTATGACATGTGCAAGGTAAGAAGTTGTCTTACAGATAACCAAAACTTGGAAACATCCCAGAAGCCTGATTCCATAAATAGTAACAGGTACTAACCATCCTGTGTTCACTCCAAACATCACCATTTCTTGCATAATTGAATAATGTGCATCCCTTCTTTTTGACTCGATTACTGACTTATTAGCCTGTTTCTCTGGTTATTCGCACTTCTACCAATGCCAATCAACAGAAGTAAAATATAAAGTAGTCAAATGTGAGCCTTCTAATAAGAAAATTACCTGGTAGAAAATTGTGCAAATGATATTTAATTATTTGTAAATCTGAAGTCTAAAGGATGCTGAAGAAGTATATTTAACCTTGAAAGATATCCTCCTTTAAATATATTTCAAACTCTAAAGCATTTCCTTCCAAAAGTCAGTTTCAAAATAGATCTCCAAACTTGGGTTGTTTCTTCATTTGTGACATTGTTTTTCAACATGTAGGCAATAGGCCTACTTTGTATAATATTTGTTTACACTTGTTCATATTTTTTGTATATATAACTGAATTCCTTTATTAGAAAAGTAATTAAATAAACACATTTTGTTGTTAGGAGAAATTTTTCTGTAGTATCTGCTTGATTTAAAAGATCAGTTAATGTCAGATTACCCATGGTCTTAAATGAAATAAAATACTTAGACTTCATAATTTATCAGAAGAGCTTTTATAATCTTGTTCTACCTGGGTTCTGCACCGAAGGTACCAATTCTCCCGACCTGGAGTGAGGACTAAATATTGCTATTTAAATTTTTATTGGCACATATTAATTGTGCAGAGTGGTGGGTTTAATTGTGGTATATACTTAAAGATATGTGATCAATTTCACTCCCCAATATCTCCCCCACTTTCTCTCCTCACTTCTCCTCATCCCCTTCCTCTGCCCTAAAAAGCATTGGCATTTCTTTTAAAAAAATTTCTTCAGTGATAGCAACCCAGGTTCTAGCAGGTGATCCAAAGGTAGAGACTTTAATATACTCAGTGTAAAAGCGTTAGCAAGGTTAATGCAACAAATGTAGTTTTAAAAAGAAGGTGGTTAGAAATTGGTAACATCTGGAATGTATTAGGCCTCCAAGTGAGATCCATGGTTACAGAAGGAAAAGACTACTTCAAGAGACTTGATTTCTAAATAAGGATTCAGGACAAACATTCTGTGACCTCTTTCCTCCCATGCACCTGTCTTTTGTCAATGGCTTCTAATTGCTGAATATTAGGACTAGCCAGCAAGCCCGGGAGCCCAAGCTGTGTGCTGAGTAGATGTCACTCTCTAAGGCCACAAAATAGAGTAAAGAGCACTAAACAAAGCATGAGAGGAGGTACCTAGCAATGCAAGCACAGGCAAGCTTGAGAACTACTGGTATAGAAAGTAGGAAAAGCAGAAAGTATTTAGGACAATGTAATCAGAGAACAATCGAGTAGAGTGAGCTTTGAGGTTGTCTAGCCTAATACCTGTATGTATAAATACATTTTTTTGGTGTGGTACTGGGGTTCCTGGAAACCCTTATACCTCCGGGCTATACTCCCAGATATATATATATATATATATATATATATATATATATATATATATATATATATATATATATATTTGGAAACAGGGTCACCTAAGCCAGCGCGGCTGACTTCAAACCCATGTGATACTCCTGTTTCCGCCTCCCAAGCTTGGGGATTACAAGCGTGTGCCACCACACCTGGCATGGAAATACATTTTTAAAATTTATTTATATATATATATGATCAAAATATAGAGGCTTTAAGTAATATACTCAGTGTATTATATATAATGTATTATAGCAGTACTATAGTAGTATATATATAGCAGTACTGGGATATATATATTGCAGTACTGGGGATAGAACCCAGGGGCATTGTACCTCTGAGCTACACCCCCAGCCCTATTTTTTTAGTCCTTTTTATTTTAATTAATTTATTTATTTGAGGGTCTGGGGACAGAACCCAGGGGCATTCGACCTCCGAGCTACACCCCCCTATCCTATTTTTTATTCTTTATTTTGAAACCGGGTCTCATTGAGTTGCAGAGGGCCTCACTAGGTAGCTGAGGCTGTCCGCAAACTGTGGTCCTCTGGTCTCAGCCTCCCGAATGCTGGAATTACAAGCGTGCGCCACCACACCTGGCCCTTTTTTATTTTTGAAACAGGGTCTCACTGAATTGCGAAGTGCCTCACAAAGTAGCTGAGGCTGTCTGTGAACCGCAATCCTTTAGTTTCTGCCTCCAGAATGCTAGAATTACAAGAGTGCACCACCACACCTGGCCCTGAGTTTTTATATTTGAATTCTTTTTTTTTTTTTTTTTTTTTGGTACTGGGGGTGGAAACCAGTTCATTCTACTCCTGAGGTACACCAGCCCTACTTTTTTATTCTTTTTATTTATTTATTTTTATTTTTTGTGGTACTGGGGATGGAATTTAGGAGGATTCTACCTCCAAGCTACACTCCCATCCCTGTTTTTTATTCTTTATTTTGAAACAGGGTCTCACTGAGTCGTAAAGGGCCTCCTTAAGTAGCTGAGGCTGGCTGCAAACCTTGATCCTCCTGTCTCAGCCTCCCAAATGCTGGGATTATAAGCATGTGACACCACCTGGCTTTATATTTGAAACTGAGACCAAAGAATGATACATATGCAGTGTCACATATTTAATAAACTTCAGAATCAAGGCCAGAATATCTACAAGTTATCATATATATGAATGGCATAATAAAGATTATATTTTAGGACAATTAGTTTGAAAAAAATGTATAGAATATCCTTAAAAAGAATGATACTGAAGCCGGGCGTGGTGACACACACTTGTAATCCCAGCATTCAGGAGGCTGAGACACGAGTATTGAAGTTCTCGGACAGCCTCAGCTACTTAGTGAGGCCCTTTGCAACTCAGTGAGACCCTCTTCAAAATAAAGAATAAAAAACAGGGCTGGGTGTTTAGCTTGGAGGTAGAATGCCCCTGGGTTCCATCCCTAGTACCGCAAAAAAAAAAAAAAAAAAAGAACAAGAACTGAGCTTGGTGGCTCAGGCTTGTAATCCCCGCTCTTGGGAGACGGAGACAGGAGGATCGCGCAGGTTCGTAGCCGGCCGCACTGGTTTAAGAGACCCTGTTTCAAAAAAATATAAAATAGGTCTGGGAGTGTGGCCCAGAGGTAGAAGGGCTTCCAGGAACCCCAGTACCACCACCAAAAAACAAAAACAAAAACAAAAACAATATTGGAGACAAAGACAAATTTGACAGATTATGTTAAGACTCTCGAGAGGAGATTTTAGGATTCTAAGATTCTAACCTAAATCAATGAAAGTTGGAAAGGAAAGGAGGAAACAGAATCTGCAGAGCATGCAAAAAAAAAAAAAAAAAGAATTAGGAACTTTTGTAAACTATTGTGTGGGTAAGATGAATAAAACTAAATTTGGAGTCAAAGATGATTTGAGTAATTCTAGCTGGAAAAATAGAAGAGAGGTGGCACTACCTGTAGAATAAAGGATGGAGAGAGAGAGAGAGAGAGAGAGAGAGAGAGAGAGAGAGAGAGAGAGAGAGAGACCGAGACCGTGTTACTCGAGATTAAATGCAGGGGTGTTCTATCTCTGAATTACATCACACATACTATTTTATCTTATTTTTTATTTTGACAAAGGGTCTCACTAAATTGCTAAGAGTCTCACTGAATTACTGAGATTGGCATTGAACTGGCAATTCTCCTCTCTCAGTTTCCAAGACCTGGAATTACAGGCATGTACCACTATGCCTGGCTAAGAACTCAATTTTAAGTGGGCAAAGATAACAGAATATATGGACTGAATAGTGCATTGTCACTTATTGAAACAGGAACTGGAATAATTGAGAATTTGATTAAAATGTATACATATGTCTCCAATCTCAAGATATTTGTGGACATCTGGGTCTTAATCCTTACCCATATTATATTGTATTTATTTATCAAGCAGGGAGGGTACCAAAGCCATGTTAAAATATTTCTTTCTTAAAAAAGGGGGAGTCTTTCTAAATTTTCTCTTTCTCTACCTGACTGAATGATTTTTATGACCTCATACATTTTTAGAATATTTTATTCTTGGATTTATTATTGATAAATTTGCAGGTTTCAAAAAATTCAAATAAGAGTAAATTTTCCCATTTCAGATTATCTGATAAATACACATTTTATTTTCTTATCTGTCTTTTGTTGCATACCAATAAATAATGATTCTTGGCAAAAATAAAAATGACTCAATGAAAACTAAATTCTAAAATATCCTCTTAAATTCTGAATTCTAAAAAATTTACCCAACAGAAAATTGGTTTTGAAAAAAGCCATCCTAGGGTGGAATGATAAAAAACACTACTAAGAAAGCTAAAGAAATGCACCTCAAGTAGAGCTATTTTACTGGCACAAGCATATTGGGAAATAATTAATAATTTAGTTACATTTTGATAAGTAAATCTCCACCTAGTAAGTCTCTTCAAAGAATCACCGACTACTTCTTTCTTCCACTATAAAAATTGTCATATTCTTTGCCATATTATTTTAATCTCAGAAAACCCAGATAAATTAATTTATTATGCTTCTTAAATTTTTTTATTGGTGCATTGTAGTTATACATTTTAATGGAGTACAAGGTGGTAGAGGCATAAATGCACATATTGCTTATTTAGCCCTTCCCCAATTCCCACTTCATTCCCTTCCCCTTCCATCCTTAAGTGGTAAACTTTGCATACTTTACTCAATAGTATTCATTTTGTTTTCAACTATAGTTTTTTTTGTTAAAGCAAATCTTAATTTCTGAAGGTACAGACTTCTATTTAAATTGACAGAAATGCTGAGCACAGCAGAATCTAAATTGTCAGGGCATATAGACCTCTACTGGGTCTACTGTGTGTTACTCAAGGACTACGGTTGCCATTCGCAGCCCATACAGCACCTTGGAATGGGGCAATCGGCTCTGAATGCTATGGATTGAAGATTGACTTTATTTTTGAAGGAAATTCTATTATGAGTATTTTAGTAGCTAAGAATGCTCTGTGAACAGGGAAAGGATTACCTAAATTACAGTAATTCACATTCCACTGTCAGCCACATTACTCTGAGACTTTCTTCTCAGTTTCACACCTTGTCCTTTTCCCTAGTGAAGCTGATTTCCAAAGGAATGTACAAATTTTCTGGTCTGCCAGCTCCTCGAGAAGTAGATCATAAATTGAATCAGGCAGTGTGATATTTCCATTGCCCACTTCTAAAGGTTTCCATACACTCTTGGAATAAAACACTTTAAGGCAAAGTGTTTATTCTTGCTTCGTGGTATTTATATTTGCACAATGCTATAAATATGAGTCCAAATGCATTTTTAAAATAAGCTGGATGAATAATACCACCCAAACCTTTACATTTTGATTTTTGGAAGAAAGATACTATTGTCTGAGGTGTAAAATCCAAATATAGTTTGTTGGAACCAAGAAGTGAAAATAAATGATTTTTTTTCAGAGTATAAATTCTGAGTGACCAAAACACAAACCAGATGTGAGCTCACAATATAAGAAATAAATGTCAATTTAGTGTTTTTAATAGGTAAACATTGTTGTTTATCAATCATATGTGGCTCAGTGGTTACTCTAAAATATACCTTGGGTTATTACCAGTGTTCCTGGGAGCCCCGAGTTTCAGTTAGAATATATCTATCATGTGCATATCTATATGTTACTTATATGTGAAAGACTGGGTGTGGAGCTCAGAAGTAGAATACCACTGGGGTCAGTCCCTATATCCCCAGCTCTCTTTTTACTTCTTATTTTGAAATAGGGTCTCACTAAGTTGCTAAGACTGGCCGCGAACATATGATCTTCCTTTCTCAGCCTCCTGGGTACTGGGATTACAGGTGATGCCACCAGATTTTGCTTAGAATATTGTTTTGATGGTCCTTCTTCCATAGACTCAATTCCCCATTGTTGAGCTTGAAATTAGTGAAAAGTTGGAGATGAGGAAGAAGAGTTCATTTTATTCATTATTTCTCAGTCCTCATCTTAATTTTGCTGACTTATTTGTATGCTCTCTCATCCCTCAAACTCCACCCAATTCCTTCATATAACTTTTTATTTTTATAAGGTGTGTTTGAGACAGTTGCTCAAGTGTCTGAAGTACACTGGCTTATGTTGAGGTGAAAATTCTTGTTGTTATCACCAGTATGGCAAACATTTGAATATAGAGTAAATTTCTGTAACAGAGAGACAAAAAATATAGTCTCCATGAAGGTAGGTGTGTATTTCTGTCTTTTACCTAACTCTTCAAAAGAAAATAGTCAGTGTGGGAAGTTTGGAAAGGGGTTTCCAAGTGGGTTGACACTACCACTGGTCATACAAGCGACATATTTTCACTCATATTCCACCATCAGCAGCTCAGCAACAAAAACCATGAAGCAGGAATCATAATACCTGACTTTAAACTATACTACAAAGCCACAGTAATAAAAACACTGAGTTTTCCAGGCTGACATTGAGCTTATGATCCTCCTGCCTCAACTTCCTGAGTCACTGGGATTATAGGCACTCACCACTGTGCCCTGCAATATATTTTAATTTTTTAATTGGCACAATAATTGCATACATTTATGGGGTACAGCAAGATATTTTAATACCCGTTATGAATGGATAATCAGAGTAACTGGTAAATCTATCACCTCAAACATTTACCATTTCTTTGTATTGGAAACATTTAAAATCTTCTCTACTATTTATTTTGAAATATATAATTAGTCATTGTCAACCACAGTTATCATAATGAGGTATAAAACATTAGAAGCTATTTCTTCTATCCAGCTGTACCTGTCTACCTGTTAACCACCCTTTCTCTGTCTGCCCTCACCAATGCAGATGTCACCTTCCCAGGTTCTGGTGACCATTATTCTACCCTCTAGTTCTATGAGACCAATATCTTTGCTTTGACATATACGTGAGAACATGCAATATATTTCTTTCTGGGCATGTCTTATTGCACTTAACATTACATCCTCTAGTTCCTTCCATTTTGCTGCAAATGATGAACATTTTTCTGATTGAATATTTTATTGTTTATATATACCACATGTTTTTTTAATCTATTCACCTGTCAAAGAACACCTTCATTAATTCCATATTGTGAGTAGTGTGAATAGTGTGCAGTAAGGAACATGAAGTGTACATGTTTGTTCCATGTACTGATTTCCTAGAAAGTTTTGCATTTAAGAATAGAGGATGAGCCAGGCATGGTGGTGCACACTTGTAATCCCAGCATTCCGGAGGCTAAGACAGGAGGATCATGGTTTGTGGACAGCCTCAGCTACTTAGTGAAGCCCTCCACAACTTAGTGAGACCCTGTTTCAAATTAAAAAAAATTAAAAATAGGGCAGGGGTAGAGCTCGGAGGTTGAATGCACCTAGGTTTCATCCCCAGGCCCACAAAAAAAAAAAGAAATAAAATAAAAATAATAAGAATAGAGGACTAATATATAGAATATACAGAGAACTCAAGAAACTCAGCACTAAGAAAACAAATAACCCAATCAAAAAATGGGCAAGTGAATTAAATAGAAACTTTATGAAAGAAGAAATTCAAATGGCCAATAAATGCATGAAAAAATGCTCATTATCATTGGCAATCAGAGAGATGCAAATCAAAACTACCCTGAGATTTCACCTAACTCCAACTAGAATGGCAATCATTCAAAACACAAAAACAACAAATGCTGGCGAGAATGTGGAGAAGTGGGAACTATAATCCATTGATGGTGAAATTGCAAATTAGTGCAACCACTTTGGAAAGCAGTATGGAGGATTCTCAGAAGAATGGGAACAAATTTACCATTTGATCCAGCAATACCACTTCTGAGTATTTACCCAAAAGAATGGAAATCAAACCACCAAACTAATGCATGTGTATCTATGTTCATGGCTGCACAATTCACTATTGCCAAACTATGAAACTAGCCAAGATGTCCATTAACAGATGAGTGGATTACAAAACTACTGGATATGTACACAATGGAATTTAACTCAGCCATAAAGAAGAACACAATTACATCATTTACAGGGAAATAGATGGAATTGGAGGACGTAATGCTAAGTGAGATTAGTCTGTCACAAAAAGGAAGAAATCGGATGTTTTCCCTAATATGCGAAAGCTAAGGAGAAATAGGTAAAGGAGGAAGTCTAGATGAAGAAGGAGATCCTATAGAGGAGCAAATAAGGCAACCTAACTGAGGGGATGGAAGGGTGGAAGACAGAAACTCTCTAAAGCACATAATGTACTTAAACAAAGATATCAAAGTCAATCACTAAGCCAAGCATGGGAAGAGGGATGAGGAGGGAATGGGGTGAGGATTGGGTAAGGGCTAATTGGATGATGTGTGCATGTATGTCTCCACAAGTCTTTTATCTCATTAAGACGTATGACTACAGTGCACCAATAAAACAATTAAAAAAAAAGAATGACAGGTAGAGGATCCATCAAAGTGTGAGTCAGCAATATATTAATTAATTTTAAGTTTGCATTTAGCTGAATGGAGTAACATAGTTCACAGCACTCAACATTCTAGTTGTTCATTGTAAATGTCAAGGAGAGTGTGATGTTAATGAAATACATAGAAGATGTAACATTAAAGATAGAAGTGGTAAGGATTTGAACAATGTAAAATAACAGCAGGCAACATCCAGTCTTAGAGAGAACCCCGAACATAACACGTCTCTCTTTTCTATTTTCCTTCACTTTTAATTCATTACTAAACTTCAGTACATGTTCTGTTTAATATTCTCAGCTACAGTCCCTGCTCATCTCCCAATCTGGCAGGATTATTGCAAAGGGCCCCCTAACTCATTTTCCTGATACTCAGCATAGTTTTGTATGACACTGCACAGTCCCCCAAATGTATATCTTTTGATTTGATTATTAGTAAACCCTTTGATCATTTTTCACATTTTCAAGATAAAATATTTTCCTTAGTCAGCTGAGGTGGCCCTTTATAATCTTTGTCTTCTCACTCTCATGTGCAGAAACTTCTAAATGTGTTTTCTTTAAAAATAAAATGATTCATAGTTCTCTAGATGTACTTAGAGTTTCATATATCTATTCCTTTAATAAAATCCCACTTTTTTATCTAGAATTCTTCAACTTCATCTTAAAGATTCATCTTAGATTTCATTGAAAAGGAAAATGCCAGCTTTCCCCGGGTAATTTTATATTTTCAATACCAGGGTTATGTGTTCCTTTTCTGGGAGCTGTGGGTGTCTTGGTTACCATATCTATCTTACTGATTATTGCCCATATCCTATTGCAGTGTACCATGTTGTCTTATGGGCTTTAATTACACATCAGTCAGCACTAGTTTGTGTATTTTTTGCTTTTATCCTTAAAAAGATAGTATTGGCCACGACTTAAATCTTCATATTCCTTGTACCTATCCTGTTCAAGAGAATAACTTCTCAAAGTCAGGATAAAAATATTATATACTTTCTTAGCCTTGTAAGCATTTTCTTAGACTAATAAATTAAACATTTTCTTCATTAATTTGTGGCATTAAAGAGATATGCTATTGAGTTTCAAGTCCTCTACCTGCAGATGAGTATTCACTTTTGAAAGCAGTGACTATATTTACCCACTACTTTATCTGACCCCCCAAAAGAAGAAGAATACATTTTATTATTACCCCGCATCCAAAAGGTATTCAATTGTGTACATATTCCACAGTTTTGTAATCCATTCATCTACTGATGGACATATTGGCTGGTTCCATAGTTTGGCAATGGTGAATTGTGCAGCTATGAACATAGATACACATGCATTAGTTTGGTAGTTTGGTTTCTTTCTTTTGGGTAGATACCCAGAAGTGGTGTTGCTGGATCAAATGGTAGATATGTTCCCATCCTTCGTTGTTTTCCTTTCTCAATTCTGATTATATGTACTTCATTTTGTTACTAGAATATATTTATATTGTCAGATCTTTTGGTATTACCAAGATAGGGATGAAGCTCATTTTGCTAAAAGCATTTATTGAAATTGACAATTTTCCCTTTATTGTTATTACTGCTTTTCTCCTTAAGGAACAAATATTGAACAGATACTAGCTATAGAGCCTTCTTTACCCCAAAGAGAATTTTCTTCTATGGAATTAGAAAGTCAGTAGTTTCTAAATTGTATTGCTTTTAACTTTTGGTTTTTAAAAAAGGAAATTGAATTCCCCCAATAATATTGTATGCAAAAAAGGAGAGACAAAAAGATAGAAGGAAGAGGGCAGGAACATAGGTAAACATGCATTAGTTTGGTAGTTTAGTTTTCTATCTTTTGGGTAGATACCCAGAAGTGGTATTGCTGGATCAAATGGTAGATTTGTTCCCATTTTTCTGAGGATTCTCCATACTGTTTTCCAAAGTAGTTGCACTAATGTGCAATCCCACCAACAATGTCTTAGAGTTACCATTTCTCCACATCCTCGCCAGCATCTATTGTTGTTTGTATTTTTAATGATTGCCATTCTAGTTGGAGTTAGGTGAAATCTCAGGGTAGTTTTGATTTGCATCTCTCTGATTGCCAGTGGTGCTGAGCATTTTTTCATGCATTTATTGGCCATTTGAATTTCTTCTTTTGTGAAGTGTCTATTTAGTTCACTTGCCCATTTTGTTATAGGATGCTTTGTTTTCTTAGTGTTGAGTTTCTTCAGCCATCAAAAAAAAAAAAACCTCAATTATATCATTTTCAGGGAAATGGATGGAACTGGAGGACATTATGCAAATCAAAACTATCCTGAGATTTCGCCTAACTCCAACTAGAATGGCAATCATTAAAAATACAAACAACAATAGATGCTGGCGAGGATGTGGAGAAGTGGGAACTCTAAGACATTGTTGGTGGGATTGCACATTAGTGCAGCCACTTTGGAAAACAGTATGGAGAATCCTCAGAAGAATGGGAACAAATCTACCATTTGATCCAGCAATACCACTTTTGGGGATCTACCCAAAAGAAAAGAAACCAAACTACCAAACTAATGCATGAGTATCTATGTTCATAGCTGCACAATTCACCATAGCCAAACTATGGAACCAGCCAAGATGTCCATCAACAGATGAATGGATTACAAAACTGTAGGATATGTACACAATGGAATTTTACTCAGCCATTTAAAAAAAAACTCAATTACATCATTTTCAGGGAAATGGATGGAACTGGAGGACATTATGCTAAGTGAGATTAGTCAGTCACAAAAAATAAGAAATCAGATGCTTTCCCTAATACATGAGAGTTAGGGAGAATTGGGTCATAGGAGGAACTCTAGATGAAAAAGAAAATCCTATGGAGGAGCAAACAAGACAACCTAAAGGAGGAGAAAGGAGGGGGGAAGAGGAAAATCTCTAAAACACACAATGTACTTAAATATATTGAAATCAACCACTAAGCTGAGCAAGAGAGGGAGGGAAGGGGAGGGAATGGGGTGGGAATTGGGTAGGGGTTAAATCAGTGATGTGTGCATGTCTGTACACACAAGTTTTTTACCCAATATGATGTATGAATATAATGCACCAATAAAAATTAAAGAAAATAAAAGGTATTTAATAAGAATGAAACTAAAATGATTCCTTTAGTACAAATTCCCAGGAGGCACTGTAACTTAGTTTCAGATCATGTGGCAGGCTGTCAGTGAATAAATTTAATATCATTGCAAGTGACTATCAGGACTTCCCTTAATCTTTGTGTTTATATTTGAAAAATATAGTAATGTTAGCACTATATTAACGAATCATAAATATTGGAGGTCTGGATGAAGTTATTTTACAGGGACATTATATGTTTTCTATTTAGAAAAACTGATGTTCTCCCTAATATGTGAAAGTTAGGTAGAAAATGGGACACAGGAGGGACTCTAGATAAAGAAGGTTTAACCTTAGACGAGTGAAGAAGGTGACCTAAGTGAGGGAGATGGGAAGGTGGAAGAGAAAAGCACCCTCATGCGCAAGATGTACATTTGCAAACATATCAAAGTCAGTCACTTACCTGAACTCCAGAAGGAGAAAAGGGGGAGTGAATGGGGTGGGGATTGGGGAAGGTGAGTGTGTGATGTATGTGTAGGCCTCTACTATTCTCTACTTCATAATGATGTATAATTACAACTCACCAATACATTTTCAAAAAAGAAAACCTGTATTTTGCAGAACTAGGGATTGAATCCAGGGGCATTCTACTTTTGAGCTACACCCTCAGTCTTATTTTTAATTCTTTATTTTGAAACAGATTTCACGAAGTTATGGAGGGTGTGTAAGCTATGGAGGCTGGTGTAAACCTGTGATCCTCCTGTCTCAGCCTCCCACTTACTAAGGATTACAAGCATGCACCACCATGCCTGGCTAAAATCAATATTTATAAAAATCAAAGACTTATTTAGAATAATATTTAATACATTGTTTCACTACTAGACTACAAAATTGTTTATTATATCCACCAGAAGCTTGCTATAACAAGATTACCAGGCCATCTAAATAAAAGTATCAAATCAACTGGTTTGAGAGAAAATTTTTAAATTCATTATATTCTTTTTCTATAAAAAATATTTTCACTGGCAGATTGCAATTTTACATCAATATGTAATTCAAAATAATAGGGATGTGCATACACATAGCACTTGATAAGCTTCCACCAGCTCCCTCCACACTCCCTCCCTTTCCCGGTAGTACATGATATTGAGGTTGGCATTGGTAATTTCATATATTTACATAACTTCAGTGGTAGTGTAGCCTTCGTTGTTTTCCTTTCTCAATTCTGATTATATGTACTTCATTTTGTTACTAGAATATATTTATATTGTCAGCTCTTTTGGTATTACCAAGATAGGGATAAAGCTCATTTTGCTGAAAGCATTTATTGAAATTGACAGTTTTCCCTTTATTGTTATTACTGCTTTTCTCCTTAAGGAACAAATATTGAACAGATACTAGCTCTAGAGCCTTCTTTACCCCAAAGAGAATTTTCTTCTATAGATTAGAAAGTCAGTAGTTTCTAAATTGTATTGCTTTTAATTTTTGGTTTTTAAAAAAGGAAATTGAATTCCCCCAATAATATTGTATGCAAAAAAGGAGAGACAAAAAAATAGAAGGAAGAGGGAAGGAAAAAAGGAAGGAAGGAAGGAAAGAAAGAAGGAAAGAAGAGAAAAGAAAAGAAGGAAGGGAGAGGAGAAATTCTATTTGGTAGACAATGAAAACTCTCATGCGTTGAATCAGTTTTTCCACTGAATTATTTATAAACTTCCTCTCTATGCTACTTTTAATTTGAAATAAACATTTACAACATATATTGAAATGGTTCTTTGATATTCACAAAAACAACATCCCACCTATTTTCTTCTTCCTCTTTCCTTCTACTTCCTCCTTGATCAGTTCTTCTGTTTTCAAATATCTGATCCAGACACAAAGCAATTAAGAACTTTACTTCATTTACCATCTTCTTCGCAGGAAGGCTACACTCTAAAATGTAAAGTTAACAACCCCATGGATGCAGAAAAATCCTGGCTCACATCTGGAATGACATTTGTTTTTGTTCTTAAAAAGATAGCATTGATTCAGACTTTGGGACCTTTGAAATAAAAACATCTGTTTTAATTTTCATCAGAGGACTTTTGTGTCACCATGCTTTGCAATTTTCAAAATCACATGTGTGATGAACCTCTCAGAGATTAATCAATTCCTATTTTTAAATCTTTTTTTAGAGTTTAAAAGGGACAGTTTTATTAAACCCCTTCAATACTATTTTTGATTTTTATACGCTTTTATTGGTGCATTGTAGTCTCACATCATAACGTAGTTCAGTGTAATAGTGACATACAGCACACAGCCCGTGGTGAGCTTCCCCAGATCCCTCCCCACACTCTCCCCTTGCCCATCCATGATATCGAGATTGACTTTGGTGTTCTCATATATATACATAATGTCAGTGGAAGTGCATTTTTAAAAAATTGTAAGGTATGACAAAAGCATTCTTTCTTGCTATTATCCCATTATGTAATCTTATGGTTAACTCATTTTAATATGCTATGTAGCCAAAATTATTAAATACATATATTTTTTCCATTTATTTTTACACAATGATGCATATAACGTGGTATAATATTTTAAAAGTGATGTATTCTTGCTGGGTGTGGTGGCGCACGCTTGTAATCCCCACATTTGGGAGATTGAGACAGGAGGATTGCACAGGTTCGAAGCCAGCCTCAGCTACTTAGTGAGGCTCTCAGCAACTTAGTGAGACCTTGTTTCCAAATAAAATATAAACTAGGTCTGGGAGTATAGCTTGGAGGTAGAAAGCCTCTCTCCGTTCCACCCCCAATACCACCAAAAAAAAAAAAAAATGGATGCATTCTTTAAAGACACTTTGAGCAAAACATTGTTTTGTGAATACATTTTGTAGTTCACTAAGCTTGATACAAATGCCAGTTATCAGCGTAAGTCTTAATATTGAGTATTTTGTGGGTGAATGTGCCCTTCAAATTTCTCTTTTTATTTTGGTACTAGAGATTGATCCCAGGGGCACTCTATCTTAGAGCTATATTATTTTACCATTTTTAAACAGGGTCTTTCTAAGTTAGTGCTCACTGTTGTTGAATCTGTGTTCTTTCTATCTCAGCCTCCCAAGTACTGTGAGATAGGCATTGCCACCATATCTGGTTTCTTAAGACTTCTTTTAAAAAAAGAACTTTACAGTAATCCCAGTACTTGGGAAGCTGAGACAGACAGAAGGATCACAGGTTTGAGGGCAGTCTTAGTCATTTAGTCATTGAGCAAGACTCCAGAATGACCCTGGGTTCAATCCTCAATATCAAAGAGAGAGAGAGAGAGAGAGAGAGAGAGAGAGAGAGAGAGAAGAGAAGAGAAGAGAAGAGAAGAGAAGAGAAGAGAAGAGAAGAGAAGAGAAGAGTAGAGAGGAGGAGAGGAGGAGAGGAGGAGAGGAGGAGAGGAGGAGAGGAGGAGAGGAGGAGAGGAGGAGAGGAGGAGAGGAGGAGAGGAGGAGAGAGGAGGAGAGAGGAGAGAGAGAGATTACAAAGAATTTGTGTGTGTGTGTGTGTGTGGTACTGGGGATGGAACCCAGGGACCTTCTACCTCCGGGCTACACTCCCAGACCTATTTTATATTTTATTTGGAAACAGGGTCTCTTAAGCCACCAAGGCTGGCTTCGAACCTGTGCGATCCTCCTGTCTCAGTCTCCCAAGCGCAGGGATTACAAGTGTGTGCCACCATGCCCTGCTAGTTACAAAGAATTTTTAAGCAAAGCAGTCCCCACTCATGTGTATTTTGAGTTTATGAAGTAAATGGAGTTTCACTTCCATTTTGAGTTTACCCAGTCACGTCTGGGAATTCAAAGAAGGAGCTACCAAAATCTGAAAATATTCCTGCCGTATCTCTCCATTATTCCTCCTCTGTGGACTGCAGTTCCCAGGTTGTCTTCATGTGATCTTCAGAGTGACCTTCAGTGATACTAATTCTTTGACGGATGACATTCCAGATGATTTAATATTTATGAACTACAAACATTCCATAGAAATAAATTTATACATATATGTACATAGCTTATTTGCTTATTAAACATATTTATAACTTGCTTAGAAATATAGACTATATATTTGATTTTTTCACATGCTTTTATACATACTTACCTTACTGTTTCTCCTTTTCTTATGATTGTACTTAGAACATGTTATACTTTAGCTTGTTTAGCCAGTTTATCACGGATATCTAGTTATTCCCAGGGTGTTATTTGTTTATTGTTCTAAACAATTCTCTAATGAATATTGCAGTTCTATATTAAAATACAAATAAATTAAATTTCGACATGTCAAATAATTAGGTTAGAAGACACCTGCAATTCAAGTTCTGGTTATAAATTGTTAAGTTTCCTAAACAAAGCAAATAATTAGTGTTTGTATACCTTAAATTAAAACTCTATTTAAAGACTCTACATCTATCCATGAATCAACCTATGGTCTTATCATCTATTTATCTCTGCCCATCTCTATTACTATTACTGCGATTTTCTTGACCACTGTTCAAAATGAACAAAAGGACCATATTTGTTGCCCCGCCAAGACTTATGTGTAACTATGCTGCTCATAGAATGATGTTAATTCATCTTTGTAAATTGTTACGATATTTGGCTCATCATTCTGCGGTTTACTTAAATCACCATGTTCACCTTGCTGCTCTTCCAAACGACAGGGACTAAAGGTATTTGGTCTGTTTTGACGCCCTTTCTTAAGCAATTAGGCCTCTGAGGTGGAGGTGAATGCAGGGTCAGTAGAATTTTCCTTTATGTGTATCTGTTTACCATTGGAGCAGGCTTAAGCTCCTGTTATGTGGAGAGCTTGAATAATTCTGAATTTTGCTATGGTTCTGAACTAGGGCTGTTATGAATTGTTCAGTCCAAAGGTTACAGTAACAACCAACTTAACGGGCTTGTGGTTACTTCATCATTCATAATGCTTTTCAAAACTTACACAAATCCTTCTCCATTCCTAAAGATGAACACCCTAATTACAGCATGCCGTTTGACCTTACTCTGAGTTTCAGATTCCAAAAACATATGGGCTTTTTAAATGGAACCAGCAGCAAAGAAAGCACAGATTCAACACCAGAGTCCTCTTTCAAATAGGAAGAGAGAGGATTTTTTCTTCTATTGCACAGTTCCTTCCTGTACTTTCTCATACACAGTCTGACTCTGCCTGTGAGTTTTACACGTGTGCTGTGAAGGTGTTTATGTTCATCTTCCCAGTAAATTCATTAGCAGACACCACATTTTACTGCTCAGTGACTACAGTGCAGAGGATACTGTGGGTCACGAGGAAACTTGAAAACTGAGGCAGCCACCCAATACCAACAGCTAATGCACACCCGAGCACGTACACGCGCACAAACTTACACAGGATAGAGACCCATGTGTTCATAGTATCATTTGGCCAATAAATCTCAATGCTTCACTTCATTATCTTTGATAAAGCAATTTACTCAGTATCCATACTTAAATCAATGCCATATTACTAACTTAACACTCCACAATATTATACCAGATTTAGGACATTCTTTTATCAAACTAGTGACTTTTACCTTATTAAAAAAAAAGATTGCGTGAAGTGTTCAATATGTTTCTTCAATCTGAATTGATTTTTTATATAAGAAGTTTTTATAAATATATATATATGTATATATATATGCAACTATTCTACATAAAAAGCTAGAATTGCTAAAATAAATAGAAAGATAAAAGTAAATACTATCAAAACGAAATGATATTTACTTCTAAGTACGTATTATTTTCTATCAAATATTATAGGCCTCAGGCTTTTTTTCTTTTTATTCAAGTAACAAAAGTAAATTGAACAATAACTTTAAAAGGCTGAAATTTTAATATGATCCAACTATTATGTCCCATTGAACACCTAGGATCGCTCATTTTGGGAAATATTCAAAGGTTTCACTTCATTAAACTACCAGATAAATTGCATATTGTTTAATTTATTAATGTGCAGTAGAATTACAATATAGGTATTCCCTATAAAGTACAATGGCAGAACTGATTCTATTAATACTGTGTATTTAGACTATATTTTAATTTAATCAGTTGGTCTTTTCCTGAGGAAGTCCATAAATGGTCAGTGGGATGTAAATAGAAAATTTATATTTGGGATTTTGTCACTACATAGAAATAACATTACTCCCACTTAGATAATGGAGAAAAAAAATCTCAGAATTTTTTATTCCAGTTTTCTTCTAGAAATTTTCCTATCTACTCTTCTGTCTACACGTCATGCCTTCCATCGTTAAAAGTCCAGATTGATTAAAAAAAAGAAAGAAATTCTTCATACGCTGAAAAATTGAATGTGTGGTGAGAGTTAGGATGAGACCTATTTTTTTTCTTAGTGACTCTACGATTCAATTGGTCTAAAAGAAAGATAATGTACTGTTCAACAGCAAGTACTCTGTTGAGCAAAAAAAGCCTCTCTGTATTTTGAATTTGTCACTGATTAGTCTTAAAAACAGTAGAAACAAAATGAACAAAATAAAACAAAGCAAACCTGTTTTCTTCTCTCCTGATTCAGCAAGCAGAGCCCATACGTAAGAAGAATCACAGTCATGAAAGTCAGAGATGATATTCTAGGCTAAACCATTGACTCATATTTCAATGAGATTGTCATTTCTATAATGGGAAATCACTAGAAATTTATATTTGGATATCTTACATAAGTGATCAACCTACTCTATTCTCTTATAACTCATCGACTTTGCTCATTTTTATAAGACTAAAACCTTTTAGGTAACTTCAATATTCCGAGCAGATGAAAATTCAGAATAACTACCCAGATATATTCAAACAAGAATATACATACAACATTCTTCAAACTGATTGATTAGTGATGGCAACTGTCTTATCTGATTCTCAGGTTTTTTTCTTCAAAGTGCACAAGGGTGACACTTTATACACTTCCAGGCTGACTTTCATTATTGTACTTTTTCTCTATTTAGTCAGAAGTGTACCCTTCAAACTTCTGAGTTGTAGCATAAATCAGTCTTCTTTCCTTGCCTAGTCTTTGTCTCCTTGCATCCCAGGCTCCTTCCCTGTGACCCTCAGCCATTTTTATCCCTCCACTTTTAAAATTTCCTTCTTTATAATGTGGTCCTTGAGTGCCTACAGTGTATGAGGACTTGGTGTGAAAGATTTGAGAACTAATGGTATGAGGTAGTGATAAAAAAAAATACAAATACCTTTGGGCTAGAACACCTGAATTTGAAACCTGGCTCCGTAATTTAGTAATTTATTCAAAGAGTGTGGAATTACTTTTTATACTATATTCATGACCTCTGAGCATTTATGTACTCAAATAGGAAGTGGGGTTTCTTCTGAGGGTTATTTGATGCATTAGCTGAGGACAACCAGGCAAATCATTTAGCATGGACCTGATTGATAATAGGCAATCCATAAATGGTAGCTGTTCTGCAAGTTGTCAATAGTAAAGAGTCTAGAGAGTTAGAAAATAAAAAGCTGAGCATGGTGGTGCATGTTTGTAATCCCAGTACTTGGAGTCTGAAAGAAGAGGATCCGGGTTTGTGGCCACCCTCAACTACTTAGTGAGGCCCTCTACAATTTAGTGAGAACCTGTTTAAAAATAAAGAATAAAAAAAATTGGGTTAGGGGAGTAGCTCAGAGGTAGAATGTCCCTGGGTTCAATCCACAGTGCAAAAAAAAAAAAAAGAAAGAAAGAAAGAAAAAAAAGAAAAGAATATAATTTAGTAGTGCTGGGCTAATTCCTGCAGTAGCAGGAAGAGGGGATAAATAAAAAGTGCAACTAAGACAATCTTGATGGGGATATGGAGCTTTCTTGAGGGTTGTGCCATCTAAAAGGAGTTGTGAAAAATTAATTAGGGTCTGCAAGTCTGGAGGGGACTAGAGGGAGGACAGAAGCAGGACTCATGGCTGAGGTGAAGCAGCACACCCTTGTGAGAGTTATAAATCACCTAGATTGACTGGAGTCTGAGCACAGTGACAGAAGAGATAGACGACCTTGATGGGTGTCCAAGGACAAATTACATAAGTCCTTACATTTCTTGCTGAAGAGCTTGAGGAGTATAGATGTTGTTCAGATGGGAGAGTTGCGTGCCAGATGTATTTCCCAAACCACTTTGTGAGTAGAAAGAGGAACAGGATTGAAAGCAAAAATGAATCAAGAGATACCTAAGGGATCAGATGTTAAGATGGAGAAAGAGTATTTTCCCATTTTCTAGGATTGACCCGAAAGTCAGAGGATCAGTCTGGGGAGGGAAATAATGATTGATTTTTAAAAATATTGTTGTGTTTATATTTAGAATTGAAAATATAAAAGAATAGAAAAAAACATTACTGACAAAATTGATTCTTCTTTGTGCCTATGTAAGTATTTTACTCTACTTTCTTAGAAATCTATCATTCTTATATATCTGATATATATCTTCCCATTCAATTTTTTTACATATTTACCCCAATACTCATATGTAAAATCTATTTTACCATAGTAATTTAAATGGATCATATCATATTTATGTTACCAGTATTATGCTGTAGTGTATTTTTAAACCATTCATTATTTTTGAAATTCATGTAGACACATATAATTCATTCTAAATGCTCTATTGTTTCCTGTTATCTGAATGAATATTTCTGCATTTTTACCTTATTAGTTTAAATATTATATAATTTTTCCTGTTTTTTTGCAGTTTCCCATTAAAATTTTCAACATATTTACTAGTGCACATTTTGCTAACTTTTCCCACAAAATATATAAGGATCATAGACTATCATGAATAATATCTTTCCCTCTTTTCAATGTCATTGTTGATTAGCATTTTAGTTTTGTCTTATTTTTTAGGCCCATACACTTAGCTACATTTATTATCAGCTATCATCATATTTTATTTATATGTACAATATGCTTATTAGTTCATTTGCTCAGTATTGTTTTTATATGATATTCCTGTATTCCTACATTCTGGATTCATTCCTTCTCCAAGCATTTCTTGTACTTATTTTTTTAAATTTACTCTAAGAAACAGATTTTGATATTTTTACTATCTCTATCAGTGTGATAAACTTCACAATTGATAGCCTATAATAGTTTAATTCACAGCATTTCAATCTTATTGATTCATTATACAATTTCTAACATCTTATATCCAGTGGAACATGGTAGTCACTTAGTAAGGGTCTCTGAGAACAACTTTCAGATTTTATATGTATAAAAGTATCATTATTTCATCATCACTCACTAATTCTGAGTATGGAAATTTAATTTGACAAGCATTTTCCCCCAGCACTCTGAAAACACTATTCCATTTGTTTCTGGTGTCTATTGATGCTGTCAGTTTAATTGTCATTTCTTTGCAAGTACTTTAGCTATTCTTTCTCATAGCTTTTAAGATCTTTAAGACATACGGGGTTTAGAGTTCTCCATAAGCTTTCTTTACTTTTGAATTGTGGAGACCATCCTGGGAAAGTAAAGTAACAGGAAATATAAACAACTGAAGATTTCTGAAGTATAGCCGTTGTGAGAATAATAATGTCCAAGCTGTGCCTCTGGTTGTGGTGGCTGGGAGTAAAGGATTGGATTAAGAAGAGGTTGGCAAAAAGGTGAAACTAGTGTACTGATAGTGATGTCCACATGAATTCGGAAATTACTCAGCTGATGGCAGGAGCTGTGACAAAAACAAATGCAGAAATAGGTTGAATCATTCAATACATGAGGGGAAAAAAGTTTAAGGAGGTGGTGAAATCAGAGACAAAAGAAGTGAGGATGAAAACGTGGTATAATGCTTTGATATGATTTTCCAAGGGGCATATTTTTTTCCCTGTGCGTGAGGGAGTAATGACCCACTCAATGATCTAGGAATAGTATACAAAGGATTTGTTTAAATGCAACACTTCTTTTTATTGAGATCACCTAACCCAACATTTAACATTTTAAAATTCTAAATAATTAGAGCATTGACTGGGACAAATGCAGTCACCTACAAGAGATTTCTGATAGCTTCTGTGTTCTTTAGCTTTAAAATTGATATGATTATTGCAGCTATTTTTATTTAGAAAGAACATACTGGAATGAAGAATTCAGGGTATTTAAGATTTTGTAAAATTTGCATTTTGGTATTTTTATAAAAATCGCATTTTTATATTATGTTTGATTTAGGTTATTCCACTTTAAAGAGGTATATATTCCTCCTTTTGTGATCTTCTTTGAAATGGTTATCCAGGTAGAAAACTTCAATTTATTAGCTTTTTTAATATATTGTTCTGGGTACATTTATATTTATATCGGAGCTTTCTGTTATATCAAGAGATAAACAAGTCCAAGGGAACTGATTTATACTGTTCTATCTGCAAATTTTCTTTTGCTTTTGACTCTAGGGAGTTTATGTTTATTCAAATTGGAGGAAAATATTGCCTTCTATCCAGATAACTTTCTCTACTCAAGAGAAAATTAGATTCTACATATGATTTTATTTGTCCCTAAGTCAGTGGTGACAATCAGGGTACAAGCTGTGGCCTTGGATTCATTTTCTTCTGGGTATACTCCTTTTCTTATTGGTGACAAAAGTTCTGTTGAGTATCATTTTCCAGGATAAATCCCTTTCACTTGTTTTGAAAACGTATTGATACATGGAGATTCACATCTTGATAAAATGGCCAAAATACCAAATGAGCCCCTCACTCCAGGCTTGGGTGCTTTATTTGATGCTCAAATTTCAATTCCAAAGTACTTAGACATTTTGTTTGAATCCAAAGTATTACAAGCAGCACAGTCACCAGGACTAATTTTATGCTCTTGAACCAACTCCAAGTTATTTCTTGAAACAATACTATTGCAAGAGATTTCAAAAATATCTATTCAAATTCAGAAATATTTTTCTGTGTTATATATCATCTTTCCTTCTTTCTTACCAACTATATTAAATCAAAATGGCTTATATTTTCTTTTTAACAATGTGTCTTATACAAGGCTGTGATCTTCTACCTATTATCAGTTACAAAGATTTATGAACATTTTTCCATTGCAATTATATTTTCTTTTGTTAGCACTTTAAACCCATTTATTTGTACATATTGATTATATAGGGTAAATAGTATATCAGAAATAAGTACAAAACCAAACTAGAATACACATTAAAGAAAAGATGTTTTAGAAACTATACAACCACATATGAAAGCCAATGCTATTTGTTAGAATTGAGTGCAGTTAAGGGCTGGATGATAGAGGACTAGCCTGCCTAGCTGCTTAACTTTCTGGGTTCAATCCTCATCACTGAAAAAACTGAATGGTTAAGTACTTTTGTTTTGGATCATAGTTTGGAAGTTTGAGAATATTTACCATTTTAGATAGAAGCTTCATCATAGTAAGCCTGGATGCATAGACATATATTTCAAATGTATTACTTTGGGGCTATATAACGCAGGTTAGATTGTACAAGAAAAATATATGTCAAATGCTTTTATTCTCTTGCCTTGCCGATAATTTTATGTTACAAACATTAGTGATTGGGTATGTGCATTTGTGTATATGAATTTGCTTGCCATGTAATTACTCTGAACTCCAAAACTTGTAGATACTGTATTATTGCTCAGAATCATAAGAAGAACACATGTTTATTTTTAGGACATATAAATCCTAAGAAACATAATTATAATTCTTGCATTCAAGGTTGTTATTAAAATACTGGTATATAAAGAACAATAGGGAAGTAAGTCCTTTTCAAATTGTTTTAATCTATTTTATTCTCCTTAGTAATGGTCCTGAAAATTTCTCCTATCATTAACATTTTTTTTAAATTTTTGTGGGTCTGGGTATGGAACCCAGGGGCATTGGACCTCTAATCTACACCCCCTGTTGTACTTTTTATTCTTTAATTTGAAACCGGATCTCACTAAGTTGCAAAGGGCCTCACTAAGTAACTGAGGCCAAACCATGATCCACTCTCCGCCTCCCGAATGCTGGGATTACAAGTATGTAGCACCACTCCTGGCTATTATTAACTTTTGTTATGATTTTTTTCCTAATTTTTTATGACCTGCTTTGTTATATACTTTGTATACTATATATACTCCCCCATCAAAAATATGTGCTACTAAGTATGACTGAAGACTCCAGCTATAATATAAAGCTTATCATCTAATTTTCTTCTCATTCTTATACTAACATAAATTATTCTATATTGTCCAAACTCTTCATGATTATAATGTGTTCACATATATTCTTTCTAATAAAGTGATGAAATAAATTCCTCAATTTTATTTGAACAAATGTGCCTTGAATTATCCTCATAAATTTTATTTTAGTGTTGAAAATTAAATGACTTCAGGACAATTAGGGTCGAAGAAATCAATTTTCACGATCAACTCTTGAGACTCTGTAGTTTATTTCTTTCAAATAAACTTTACGTAATTATTTTGTCAAAATTACTAAACGTAAGTGCTGGGCATGGTGGCGCACGCTTGTAATCCCCGCGCTTGGGAGGTGGAGACAGGAGGATCGCGCAGGTTCGAAGCCAGCTGCGCTGGCTTAAGAGACCCTGTTTCCAAATAAAAATATAAAAAATAGGTCTGGGAGTATAGCCATGGTAGCAGGGTTTCCAGGAACCCAGGACCACCAAAAAAATTACTTAAAGTAAATCATGCTACGATAAGCATGGGTATGCATGTATCAACCTAAGAGTCTGTAAGCAGATGAATGGATAAAAATGTGGTATATACACATAAAGAAGAGCAAAATTATGTCATTTGCAGGAAAAATAGATAAAACTAGGGAATATTGTGCTGAGAACAGCCAGTCCCAAAAAGTCAAGGGACACGTATTTTCTCTCATATGTGGAAGCCAGAGAGAAAATAAGAAACAAAAGAGACTTCAGATAAATGAGAAGAAAGACGTATAGAACAGCGAAAGGGGGAAACAAACGTGGGAAAGGGAGAAAGAGGAATTGAGGAAAGAAAACAGTCCAAATAATGTTCTGAGCGGTATGTGAAGGTATCACTACCAATCTTGCTAACATGTACAAGAAAGGAAGAAGGGTAGTGGTGTAGGATGTTGAAGGAAATATACCAAGTGCTTTGTGCATGTATGTATCACTTTGAACCTCACTATGGTGTATTATAAGGTACCACAAAAGTATAAAAATTACTAAAAGTACTGCTATAATTAAACATGGTATAATGTGTTTTGAAATGTTTTCCATTAGATTGTTCTCTTGAAAAGTAAGATTTCCATTAAAGGAAGAAAATAGTATGAAAAATTAGTGTGGTGGCCGTGGACCTAAACTGCTCAGGTTTATGTGTAATAAGGAACCTGCTCTGAGAAGTTACTTGAAAGTCTCCAGCTGCAACGACGTCAGGATCCACCACAGTCCTCACGGAAAGCTGTTTTCCACCTAAAATCCTATCAGAACTGGAACAGAAGTGTAGAAAATCCAGAGACTAGTATTTTTGACCAGTATAGCACTTGCTAATAGTGCAGTTTTGCTCTGGGGCTCCACATTAGTCTGCTCAGGCCTTTCCTAGACATCAGAAGTTCTTTTTCCTCAAGCTTATTCTTCCTTTCCTCTCTTATTTCATGGTTATCAGACATGCTTTCTGATTTGTAAGCCATCCATCCATCCATTCTCTCTCTCTCTCTCTCTCTCTCTCTCTCTCTCTCTCTCTCTCTCTCTCTCTCTCTCTTTTTACGATAATGGGGATGAAATCTCCAGGGGCATTCTACCTCCGACTACACCCTCAACCCTATTTTTTAGTCTTTTTAAAAAACGTTTGAAACAGGGTCTCACTGAGTTGTGAAGGGCCTCGCTAAATAGCTGAGGCTGAGGCTGTCCACGAACCGTGATCCTCCTGTCTCAGCCTCCAGAATGCTAGGATTACAAGAGTGCACCACCATGCCTGGCTTCCTTTATCTTTTACAGACATTTACCCAATAAATTACCTGTGCTTTATTTTGTCTTCGTATCTGTGTCTATAGGACCCATATGAATGCAGTTTTTATAGACCTACATGGTCATTCCTAATTATGTTTATCTCTTTGTCGAAGTGTGTGGTCAATGCCATTTAACACATTTGGCTTGTCATTTTGCTTTCATTCAAAAACAACTGTCTCTGAGTATGTAAAGGTAATATTAGAACAAATAAGTATGATATATTTTATGACAAAAATTAACTGTCTTACCAATAAAGTCCACACCAACCAGTCAGAAATTCTTTTCAATGGCTAAAAAAAGTTCACAACAGATGTTCCTTGTATTGGAACTTCAGAACTACAAACTTCAGACTGCAGGATAATGAACAGAAAACATGTTCCAGATCTGAGGGCTCAGCATCAGGAATTTGCTGGTCACCACCCTGGTTGCCAAACTCTAAGGAGGGACATTAGGGAGTCCCATTCACTGTATTCTCCAAATACTATCAATTCCAAAGGTTTTGTGGGCAAGGAACTCCCACTTCCTGTTGACAATTTGAGGAGTCTGCAAAGGATTGGCAACGTAAATGAGTTCTGTATGTAGTGAAATTACTACCATTATAATTCTTTGGGAGGGTAAGAATATATTTCGAATGCCTCTCCTATTAAGATAGGTTTTAAAATACATAAGCCATCAGGAATAGTTTTATTCATAAACATGAAATATATTTCATTCACTACATATAAAAGGAAAGAACAGAGAATCTACATATAATAAACAGACACTCAGAATTAGAAGCAGCAGAAACATATAAACTCTTCACAATAACTCCTAGTTCAAAGCAGAGGCTAGATGAAGAGATGCTGAACAGACACAATGCTTCCAAAATCTGTTTTCAAACTCATGGTAGAGAAACAGCAAAACCATGGTATGGAAAACAAAAGCAAGGCAAGCTTTGGAAAAGTTTGAGGTTTTTCTTTCTTCTTTTTTTTTTTTTAATGGTGGTACTGAGGATGGAACTCTTCTACCTCCAGGCTACACTCCCAGACCTATTTTCTATTTATTTTTATTTGGAAACAGGGTCTCTTAAGACAGCGCGGCTGGCTTCCAACCTGTGCGATCCTCCCAAGGGAGGGGATTACAAGCATGCGCCACCATGCCCAGCCAGCTTGAGATTTTTCTTTCCACTTTATCCAAGTACAGAGAGGCTTTGCCAACTACCTGCCACACTCAAGTCAATCCTGCTTAGAAAGTGATTCCTCTTTTCTCATGGTAACTGAATAGAAGCTCATAACAAGAAGCAATGTGGATCTCTTAGTTACAAAACTGTATCTTGACCTTTCCCTATTCTTATGTCTCCACCCCCCTGCCTATGTCATTCTCTCAGTGAATTTTCAAAGAAACTGTTTTAGGAGAGTCTGGGGTATATTCTCTTTGCCGTGTGTCTGCAGACTATCTACATTATCTGTAATAGTGTATTATGAATATTTATTAAAAATTTTCATCAGATACAGGGATATCTTGAAGGATGGACATTTGTATTCTGATCATTGTTGGGTGTCTGATGCCTTGAGTCTCTGGTTGTCACTTGATAGATGTTTGTTGCAATTAGAGTCACCAAATATCCACTTTTGAACCAGATGGTCCAGATCGTGAGCTCTTTCCAGAAAATTTATTTTCAACACATAAATATAGTCTAATTAAGTAAGTTGCATGTAGTCATGCCTTGATAATTGCTCTCCAAAGCTGCGTCTGCATTTGACATAGGATCTTAACTCACCAGTGAGTTGTTAACTCATTGGTGAGTTAATAATATAATAGGATATTAATATAAAATCATAGGATATTAGTATCATAGGATATCATAGGATATTTGTATAATAGGATATTAATAATATCATAGGATACAATACCATGGGATAATATCCATAGGATAATAATAATAACCAGTGAGTTAAACAGCCTTGCTGTTTTATCCGTGAGGGTGCTTCTGACAGTACCTCACATCAACTCAAATGGCAGAGTCCTGCATGTGTGTGAGCGCACAGCCCAATGAGTGGCATATGCCCACATCGAGTAATGCAGAGTAATTTATTTAAAAATAAGCTTTGAGAAAGAGTTTTTCAAAATTGACTTTTCACCTTGCTTGTAATCTCAAAGTGAATTCTTATTCTTTTCTTTTCCATTCAGAAATCACTGAGGGAAAAATATTTTAAGTTAAAAGTCACATCACCATGTAGAAAAAAATTCTCTTTTGCATGTGGTCAGTATCTATGAAGTCCAAAATGTGGACACAGAGGTTTCAGATCCTTGGAAAGGTAACTTTCATTCCAAGTTTTTTCCTATGGTGTTTTAAATGTTTCAAGTTGCAAAATCATGAGAAAGCTCCTTTTAATGATCATATTAAAATCTTATAGCTGTCACCATGGAACAAAAGAACCCTTTAAATAATATTTTTGAAGAAGTCAGTGCCAAAGTTTGATGTTCACTTTCTTGAAAGAATAATACCTTTTACTAAGCTAGAAATCATTTTCAGTAAAGAATCTGCTGTTTTAAAAATTCAAATTTAGTGGAATTTTTTATAATTTCTGTGTCAAGTTATTGCATAAAATAACTATATTAATAATAACCATAATTTTAATGCTCTATGTGCTTTCTGCATATATCTAATGTATAAATTATATGTGTTTATAAATTTATATTTTATAATATTTGTGACAAATTTATTAGATAAATATTATTATCTCTATTTTAGAGTTGGAAAACTGAGACTCAGATGTTTAAGTGATGTAAACATCTTTATAAGTAAGAGCCAAAATGCTGTTTAAAGCTCACCATGTGTTGGGTTCATGTCTGTCACTATCATGAAATACATTAATGTGAGACTACAATGCACCAGAAATATGAAATTTTGAAAATCCAAAGTGAATTTTTTTCAACTTCTTGTTTAATAATATGTAATATGTAATATAGTGTGAAACACAGAAACTATGGATAGAGGAGCTTGAATTTGGTTAAGAAGGAACAGTAAAGGTGACTGAATTTATTTATCCTTTTTTGGTACTTTGGAGAAAACCTAAAAGCATTCTATCTCTGTGATACATACCCAGTCTTATTTTATTTTTTTTATTTTGAGAAAGGTCTCATTAAATTACTGAAGCTGATTTCTAAACTATGATGCTCCTGCCTCAATCTCCCAAGTTCTAGGTTGACAGAGGTGTTCCATCAGGTCCACCAATGAAGTTATATAAATTTTAAAGTACTTTTAGTTGTTCTAAGACCAAAGATGAAATTTTGAAAATTCACTTAATACAATCTTCATTTAATGTTATTTATAGAATAAACTGCAGATTGCCAGTGAATATATTGTGCTCTTTGGGTTTTGTTCAGGGAATTTTTATCAATTGCTCATGATAGTATTGTTGAAGCCATGTGGCACTCATAGTTGATCTCAATTGAAACACAAAAAGGTTAGTGACATAACCAAAAGCTCAACACTACAAAAGACAGAATACAATAAAAATAAGATTGTTTTTTAGGGAAATGTTGCAAAAAACAATGAATCGTCCCAAAAAGTAGATAAAGCAATGTTTATTTTTAAACACCTGATGAATAATGCAAGTGATAGTTGAAAACAATTTAAATGTATTACTTTCATGATAGTAAGAGTGAATCAGTTAAATATTAAGATTATAGAACCTCTATATAGTAGCGGAGTTTAATAAAATTATTAAACATAATAGTTTATGCATTAAAAGTTTTTAAAATTAATTCATCATCATTATTAACTTTAGCAGTGTAGGATTTGGTTTAATTTTAGCAATGTAGGATTTGGTTTCTGCTCCAACCCAATCTGGAAGTATCTTTCTCTGCCAAAAATGGCGTGGTTAACAACACTCATCACTACAATTTCTGCAGAAACCAAAGAGTCAGTCCGTTTTAGAGAGCCCATGCACAGCTACAGAGAAAAAAGAAGAAGAAAAAAAAATCCCACCATAGAAAGTGCAGGGTGTTTGAGATGGAGAGAAAAAAGTTCTCCTTAACAATATATTTGATAAAAGTTATGTTTCTTAAGTTAATGGAAGAGTTGCAAAAATAGATTTTGAATCTGCTCCATAAAGAGAGTGTGGGCTCTGAGACCAAGAGGGTAAGCCTCGGATGACAGGAGCAAAGGAGGTGCTCAGAAGAGGACAGCCTTCCCCATGTGCCTTCTGTGTCCTTACTATTTCACATTTCATTACCACTTCCATAAAACCTTGGTGGAACTGCTAAAGACAGGTGACTGAACTCAGTGGATTCCCCATCCTGAAATTTGTCAAGAGTCAGATGCCCAGAGAAACTTGGTGGTGTCTCCTATAACCCAAGGCACTTGTCGAATTTGTGCAAAAAAAAAAAAAAAAAGGCAAAGGAAATGCATTAAGGTGTTACTGAGTCATGCATTTCTTCCGTGTAAAGACATCTACAGTCTTATGTTTGTCTGTTTCAGAGGCTTCCTTCGAATGGGAAGAAATGAAGCCGAGTGTGTTCCCATAGCATAAGACACTATTTAAAGAGAGAGGGAGGCAAACATAAAACTGAAATTTTCATAACAAAGAAAAAGATAAAAGAAAATAGTTACCCTTTGTTTAGTCTCTGTTAGAGAACAAATACTCATAATTAAACTGTAACTGGAATCAAAATGTAGTTTGGGATAAACAACCTAAATGGCCTCCGAGATAAATTATAGTACTCATTTCTCTATTGTTGGTTTGTTCGCTCTAGTTTCACCAGGAAGAAAGACTGTGGGGATTCTGTACTTGCATGTCATCACGCTGCAGGTTCTCCTATGCCAACATACTTAACAACTTGTTTAAGTCTGGCCTTGTTCACCATCTGGAACTACTTCATACTTTCATTACCAAAAAAAAAAATCTTAAAGAGACAAAAGAGAAAGAAAGAAAGAAAAGAAGGAAAGGAAAAAGAAAGGAAAGAAAGAAAGAAGGAAAGAAAGAAAGAAGCTATGCTGATGTGTTGTCTTCTATGTCCAGAGCTTGCTGTGTATCTAACCAGCTAAAGTGTCCATTTCATCTAGAGGCACTCTACCAGCTCTAATTTATCTAACATTGTACTCAACCACAGATTTACTCCCTAGAAATATGTAAGTTCTTTATAGGATGGAGAGTGTAGCTTGAAGGTAGAATGCCCCTGGGTTCAACTTTCAGCACTGAAAAAAAAGAAAAGGAAAAAAAGAAAAAAATAAAGAGAAAAAGAAAGAAATTTATAAGTTATGGATCCCATGAGTCTCCAAAGAATAATGCAGTTTTATTTCCTTAAAAATTATTTTGCAGTCTTTGTTTCAATCTATATTAATTATTTACTTAATGAAGTAATGGTCAGTGCTCCTCAAATTTCTATGATCTTTATGAAAGCTTAGTCAACTTTTGAGGAAATTTTACCAAGGAAAATATTTTAATTTTTTTCTGAAGAGGAAAGAGCTCACATGCCATGCGCTTGGGCTTATATTTTGCCATGGGTGGAAATGGGGTCTGGGACATGGGGGAGTTAGAGAGTGGCCAGAAGTGTGTTTATAGAAATTGATTATTCTCCATTTTAATCAGGGATATTTTTCACTAAAATATTTGTCTGTCTTCTTGTACAAATGATAGGCATTTCCTAGAACAAACCAAAATGAAAAAAAAAAACAACCTACTGCTACTACTACAAATAAAGGACTCAGGTTAATGCCCTATCTGTTTAAAATTTGTAGAAAAATATCTATTCATGGTCTATAAAATTCTATTGTTTTTTACATACTCAAAATTTTGATCTATACTGAACATTATTAAATCATTTAATACAAAAATAAACTTTACAGATAAAAGAATGCTAATAGTATGAAGTAACCTCAGTATTATATTTGAAAGATTTCAGACCTCAACTCCCTGGCAGGTTTTCTGATTCTTTCATTACTTCAGTTTCACAGAAAAAGAGAGAACTTTTTTTTGTTGTTGACCTCTCTAGAGTCAGGGTCAGTAATTAAGGCACACACGTGCCTAACAAAGCCTGGGGACTTATTTCCATGGTATGCATGCTAGTAGACTTCTCTTAAAATGATAATCACCAGCTGCATTCTGTAGCATGTGAGAATGTGTGGGTGGAATAACCACTTCCCCACTTATCTCCTGCCTACTCTCAGTATCACTACACCCCACCTGGCTCACAGAGAACAGGTGCAGTTGGCCAGGCTCGCCACTTGTTTAAAAGATGTCAACCCCAGCTGGGCCCTGGAGTCCAGGGTTTGATCCATTATCAGAATACGGGGAAGGATTGTCAAGTATGATTCCCACAATCCAGGACTTTGTCCATTATCAAAATATGGAAAAAGATGATAAAATAAGAAAAATAAAACCAGCATCAACTGCGCACATTATACCTGCAAGGAGGTCTTTATAACCTTCAGAGATGTTAAAAAGCTTTTACAGAAGGACAGAGTCACAGCTGGTTTGGGTGATTTGAACATATGGCTTCTGATTGTCATGATTTTTCTATTTCTGATTCCTTGTTTTCCTAGAAGGCATTTGCCATCCTTCAGGAGAAATTCCTTAAACTGTTGCCCTCAGAAAGCACGACTTCAAAGTTTGAAAATTTCAGTTAAGAGGAAACCATTTTGCAAAAAACTGTTTGGAGATCTGTGAGTTAAAAATTCATATTCTCAGCACACAGGACTTCTTGAAGGCTTTAATATATTAAGGTGCACTGTCAGTCTTCTAACGCAAGGTCAAGATGGCAGAGCCTTGTATACTCAGTCTGTGTCCTCACATGGTGCAGGGACTAACACATCCTTGAATAGCGCTTGTCTAAACAGTATGGGCAAGAACTTTGAAATATCTAGGAAGTTAGTTATACTTCTTAAGGGCAAAGAACAGTTCATACACTTGAAAAAAGGTGATAAATGATATTAAAATGATCATTTATGAAATGAAAAGTTGAATAAAGAAAGATTATTTGTAATATACAGCTTATTAGTTGATCTTGAGTTGACTTATGTCTTTGATATTTGGGTATGACATCTTTAGATTGTTACCAAAATTTTAATTGGCAAAGTGTTTTCATGACACACAACCCCAAAGTTTTAAGGACTTAAAAAAATCTTTGAATGCAGCTTTACTCACTGAAAACTGTTAATATATTATTAGTTTACAATTTTCCTATTGCCTATAAATCATTAAAAGTAATAGAAGATTCAGAGAAGAACATATCATGGTCTTCAATGATCTTGACAGAATAAATAGATTTTCTACAAGGAAAACAAGCTCAGTATGAGGAAAGGTATCAGACTATGCTTTCAAACCCACTCATATCAGATGCTTGTATCTCCTAGCCAATTAATGATCACACTACTATCCTAGTTTGAAAAGGATTCAACGGAATTCAGAATTTGCATGAGTTTTCTGTGTTTGACAGCAAAAGTATTTCTCATGTCTAAAGATTTGGGTTATTAACTATTTCAGTTCAGCCTTTGGTTATCCAATCTTTGGTTTATAGCCTTTTAACAATCTGTTTCTGAAAAATAAAGGTGCTCCTTCATTTTTCTCTGGGAACTGATAATAGTGAGGGGCCCGGTCTTTATATTGGTAGCTGGCCGTTGGCTGTGCCTGGCAATCTTTGCACTTTAACTCCGGCTCCCAGTTTTGACTTTTTACATCCTATTCTTTCCTCTGTTCCTGCATAAATTGGTTATTTTAGATCACCAATGCCTTGTTTGGTAACAATGCCAAATATCCCTGATTTTTCTGTCACCTCCTTCCTTGTATGCCTATAGCATGCACTGATAATGGCAAAATCTGTACAGGCATTCAGCTTACAGACACAACCCTGTACGATGGAAACTCAGGGGGTATTGAGAAAAACTTTAAGAAGAAAACTGCAACTCTGCCTGGGGAGTCAAGTAAACATCATTGAGATTCTTCAGCAGCCATGGAGAATGAGTGAGGAGAAATAGGCAATGACACACTGAAGGTGAAGATTAAGAAAAAGAATATTGTACTTTGAATGAATCTCTAATGAAAAGAAACACAGTGGAAAAGTGAACAGCAAAAAACTTCATGTGACTAGAGTACAGGGTATGAAATTAGAGACATCACTGAATGCATGAAAAACATATGCCAACTTATGGAGAATAAGTATAAAAATATTCTATATAGGAACAATTCAGATTAAGATCTTAGCAATTTATTTAGATGGTGTCTTAGAGGGTAAAGATCTGAGGTAGATATGTTCCTATTTCAGAAATTATGTGAGTTTGAAATTGGCAGTTGAACCAATACATTAATATGTGAATATTCTAAAACAAGCTGGGTGTGGTGGCATATGTCAGTAACTTGTAATTGCAGTATTTGGGAAGACAGAGACAGGAAGACAAAAGGTTCAAGGCCAGTCTCAGCAACTTGGTAAGAACTTTTTTAAAAAAATAAAATAAAATAGTGCTGGAATGAAGCTCTGTGTTACAACACCTCAGAGTTCAATTCCCAATACCAAGAAGAAGGAGATGGAGAAGAAGAAGGAGAAGAAGAAAAAGAAGAAGGAAGAAGAAGAAGAAGAAGAAGAAGAAGAAGAAGAAGAAGAAGAAGAAGAAGAAGAAGAGGAGGAGGAGGAGGAGGAGGAGGAAGAGGAGAAGAAGGAGGAGGAGGAAGAAAGAGAAAAAAGAGCAAAGTTATTTTATATTTTTATGCTTTGTTCAAAACTTTATTTTGAACATTTGGAAGAATGCTTGACACATGAGTTGAATGACTAGATAGGAAGGAGCATATTCATTATTATCCATCCATCCATTTATCCATCCATCCATTAACCCATTCATCCATCCATCTTCATCACAATTGAACCATTATATCCCAGGCCTTGAAAGATAAAGGAGTAGAAAAAAAGAAACTCAGAAACAAAAATATTGAACAATGCGATGAAGAAAAATCACAGAAAGAGACTGTAAAAAAAGAAGAAAGGAAAGTAACAAAGCCAGCAATTTCTCACATTGAAAGTTAATGCATATAAGACTTTGTGGGTGATAAGGGGATTGGTCGTACTTTGGTGCTTATATCAGGTAATAATATTAACTGCACTGTCCATTGGTTTTCCTTCTTGTTGAGATATAATCTACAAATAGCAAATAGCACAGACCATGGAAACATATTTTTCAATGGGATCTGACAAATACATAGAACTATGTGACCCCCACACTTATGAAAATATGAAATATATTCTCCTTTTCAAAAAGTTTTTCTATGGCCCTTCGCAGTTGATTCTCTAACACAAAGGTGACCATTGCTCAGATTTTTTTTCACCACAGATTACTTTCAACACTTCTTATCTCCTATCAGATGCAAATTGACCACTTGGTACTGTGATGCAATGCATTGAGTTTCCATAATTTTCTCTCTGTGCCTCAATTTGGAAGGTTTTATTAATTTATCCTAAAAAATCTCCAATCTGCTGTTGAATCCATATATGTGGAGTGTTTATTTTCAGTTTAATATTTCAAGTTTTTCTTTTCATTGTTTGCATTTGTTGAGATTTCTCATCTTTTCACACATAACCTTTTTCTTCAAATTCTTGAAATAATTTATAGCTATTTTGAAGTCACCATGTGCCAACATGTATATCACAGGAGTATGTCTTTACTCACTGTAAGTCTCCTGATTCTCTTGTATTTCAAAATGATTCTTGGTATACATAGGCCATTTTAATTGAATTTTGCATATTGTGGATAGTAGTTTTTTAAAAGTTCAAATCATGCTATCTTTAAAGTATTTTAACGGAAAGTCCTTCCATCAGGCAGTTAATTTGCTAACAATTCAACTCGACTTGTTGAGGCTTAATTTTTGGCTTTGTGAAGATTGTTCCAGGATAGCCCTTACTTTAGGAATAGAGTTTCCTGGCTCTTAACTTATGGCCTTCAGAGTCTCCACTGAACAACTGGACTTTGCAATGAGTCATCTCTACACTTTACTGTTTAGAACTCCAGTGTCATTCAGTACTGAGTAGCCTCTGCAGTCTCAATTTGTCTAATAGTTCCTCAGTAACTGTGGGTTTTGCAGGCCTCTGAAGCATGCATTCTTGTATAGACAGCTTATATTTGGGCAGTGACTAAGCGGGGATATTATGCAGATGTCTGGCACTCTTCCTCCATGTATTCCTGTTTTCTGGTACTCTCTACCTTCTGGCTATACCAGCAGCCTCGAACATCTACCTGTCTTTCCTCTGATTGAAAAGACCAATGCTCTCTGAACTCTATTTTTTTATATTCAATCTGAAAAACATCTGCAGGCACCATTCTGGGGTGAATGTAAAGCTAACTTTGTGCATTTCTGTTTTCCAGAATAATCAAACCCCCTGTGCTGTTGATTGTACAATGTTCCAGATCTGCTGAGTTTTCTTTTTTTGTAGATTCTCAGTGGTTTATAGAGCATATTCTAATACCTGATCATCTGTTATAACCAGTACCAGAAGCCTCACCCTTTGAAATATTTTGGTGACATGAATAATTTCACCATTTTAGAATGGCTAGTATCTGTCATCATTCTCTCTAAATGTATTTTTCCTTACCCAAAGCCTCCATAATCTCTGGAGATTTGTTATACTTTAATAGCACACCATATTTATTCATTAAAACTATTTTTACATAGCTAATTAATATTATTTGCATTCATTAATAAGTAGCAATCCATCTTACCATGTAAATCTCAAGTTTTGGTTAATCAGGTAGCATTTTTAATTGAACCTGGAGCAACTGTGGAAAAGGCACAAGTGAATGACTAGATGATGGAAAGAGTCAGTCAGTGCTAACTCTGAAATTTGGGTCACTTTTATGTTCATCAGATTATTGATTTCATTGTTCTTCACTTGCAAATAGTTTGGGGGTTTTCATGTGGACAATCTGTATTCACAGTTGTTTTGAAGTCACACACACACACACAGACACACACACACACACACACACACAGTTTTAAGTTATGCATAACAGTGCACTCTGCCAAATGACTGCACAGCTGGAGAGTTCACTGGGGGTAGCAGCTGGGTGAGGATCCTCAAAAGATGGGTGGGTATTGATGGAGTTCAGTCTTGCTTTTCTACCCAGAAAGCTCACTATTAGCATCCCGCAAACACAAAGAAGAGATTAGAGTTTATTGTTCATTTTCCCCCCATGGGGAAGCCATGTATGTTTATGCCCTAAAGATTGCACATTTGAAAGAAAAAGCCACTTTGACTAGGAATTAACCAAATTGACTATCTTCCCAGTTTGAATTCACTGGATAACTATTAATCCCCACTTCACAGTGTGCTCTCGAGACTCAGCCAAAGGATTCTGAAGGCCTAAATTTCCAGGTTTTCTCATCTGTAATACAAACACCAGTTAAAGACATAATATCATTTTATGCTATTCTCAAAGGGCATCTAGCAAAGCTGGCTAGCATTACTGCAACATTTTAATTACTGGTGCTTACCACAATTTGCAATAATTACAGTTCATTTAGTGAGCTGGTTCTTAATTGCAGACATTGCTAAAGTAACAATTGAATAAAAAAGAAAATGCACTTTCATATATATGTGCGTGTGTGTGTGTGTGTGTGTGTGTGTGTGTGTGTGTATATATTCTGATTGAGAAAGATAGATGTAGGCTTATAGAGAAATAAAAGAAGCTAGCAAATTCTACTGGGCCAATTTCTAAATAGAGCTTTAAAAATCAGTTTTCTAAACTAAATGCCCAAAATTAACTCTGCTCATCAGGACAAGTTATTCCATAACTTATAGTACTTTTTTTCCTTAGAATAATTCCTAATCCTCTACTTTTTTTTATTAAATTAAGCTCAGTGGGTGAAATCTAGCACTAATAAATAAATTGTCAATTAACTTGTATTTACTGTAAGGTGGCAAATCTCAAAGTTGGAAACAACAGCTACATAAAAATAATTTTAATCTCAAAAAAGAGCAGTTTTGGTAAACTCAGTGAAAACTCTGTTCTTCACTCTTCTCACTGAATATGAAATAATTCTGAGATTTTACCATTTACAGATGTAGGCAACGACTGTTTGGAAAGCAAAGGAGCCAAGGAAGTATCAGAAAAGCCAGACTGAAGTGAAAAGAACTGTCAATGACAGGTCTCTCTCTCTCTCTCTCTCTCTCTCTCTCTCTCTCTCTCTCTCTCTCTCTCTCTCTTTCTCTCCTCTATCGATCATCTATCTATCTATCTATCTATCTATCTATCTATCTATCTATCTATCTATCTAATCTTTCCTTCCTCCCTTCCTCCTTCCTTCCCTCTCCCCCTCTCTTTTTTTGGTTCACTGTAATTTTATGCCATACTAACATATAGGGTGATAGGAATATGCATGCACACAACTCTTGGAGTATTTCCCTCTGGGTCCCACCTAATTCTTTCCCCTTCACCATACGTGTCTTTTAGATTGGCATTGGTAATTTAATATATGTACATAGCTTTATTTTAACCGTTACCTTCTTTACTTCTCTGTTCCCTTCCTCCCTTCCTTAAGTTCCTCCATCACTCTATTGGAGTCTCTGCTTCTGTATCTGAGGTCACCCTAGTTTCCCAATTTCTATCCAGTTTCTACATATGAGAGAAAACATACTGCTAATCGCTTTTTGAGACTGGCTAATTTCATTTAGCAATATTATTCTCAAGTTACACCCATTTTCCTGCATATGGGGTGCACTCTATTGGTGAGGAAGCAGAGTAGGTTCTAATCTGTCAGTCATAATTTCCTGGATGCTCTGGAGCTATTCTTCTAACTATTGATGCTTCCCTGGTTTGAAAACACAACACAACAACAACAACAACCCCAATAATAGTTTCTTTTTTAATTTTTAATTTTTATTTATTTATTTTTTATTTTTTATAAGTGGAACATATTGAAAGTGGTGTACATTTAAATTGTGCTTCATTCCCTTCCCCCTCCATTTCCCTTCCCCCCTCCCAATAGAGACTGTCCATGTTATATGTTAGCCATGTTATATTTATACTATGGATTCTGATTGCCTGAAGATATGTCTTTAGTTTCATGATAAAATAGTCCAAAATACCTGAGAGGACTTTGCAATAGACAGAAAGCCTAAGATGTACTTCTGGCAGGCTGTCCCTGCTGTTCCATATGGCTAGTTGTATCACATACCATTGGTAGTTTGATCCCCAAAGCGGGAAAGTCAAGAAAGGACTTGGGGGAAAGAGATGACACAAGGAACAATTCTATAAGGCAGGCAATTGGGTAAGCATAAGAATTAACTTCTAAGATATTTCAATGTTCTTTCTTAAAGCCATGCCTTCCTACTCAAAGTGAGATAGGAAATGGAAGCAATAAAAATGTCAAAGGAATAAGACATATCTTCCCTCTGTTATTAGGAAGCTTCTTCTGGAAGGAAGAATAAATAAATAAACAAATAAATAAATAAATAAATAAATAAATAAAATTAAAACTCTGAGCTAATTTCGTGAATGTTTTCTAATGTCAAAATATTTTAGTTCACTGAATTGGTATAAGTTTGACTCATACGGTTTACATCAAAAGTTATTGTAAACAATTTTCACAAATTTTAAAAATTTCAAACATTGAAGGAAAGAAATTTTGGTTAACTTAACCAATTAAACATGAAAAGAACTATTTTTTTTATCTGTTGGGCACATTTCAAATTTCTTTACTGACTTGGACTTGGAGGTGGTAGTAGTAGCTCTCTTTCAAAATATTTGTCCCTCTTCTAACAAGTATTATATAAAAATAATAATATTGGTTTTTACCAAAGTTAATAATCTTTAATGTTTAGCATTCTTGAAGAGAATATTTTAAGCCAACATAACAAAATCAAGCAAAAATTCCCCTCCATGTATTGTCTTCTGAGTATATAGTTTGGACTAGATCTAGTAGTAATTTCAAAAGTGGTAAATCTTTCAAAATAAAACATAAACTTGTCTAAATTAAGCCAAATGATTATATTTATAAAAATAAGTGACATTTTGGTTCTCAGAGAGCAAAAAGTATACTAATACAGTTGAATATCTTAACACTTCATGAAATAGTATGAATGAGGATATTGGCCCAATGATGAGGGGTAAGGTTATGAAATGGCATTTGATAGCTATATGATCATGGATAAGTTAACTTACTTGTGCTTAGGGTTTCTACTTGTTAAAATGAAATATTAATAATAATATTTATATCAATCAGGATTTATATTGATGTGATTTAAATAAGTTCATGCATATAAAAACTTAAAATGTTGGTCATAATAGGTATATGACATATCAGTTATCATCATCATCATCATCATCATCATCTTCATCATTACCGTCATCATCATCACCATCATCGTTGTTATTGTGGAAAAACAGGAGACTGGCCTGGGAATTAAGAGACCTAAGCTTGCTTCCAGCTTCTTAGTGCCATCCTTCTTCTGCAAACCATTTGAATTTTTTGAGTCCTGGATTCACTATTTGAAAAACTAAGGGGCTGGGTTAGATATGATTGTGAAGTTTCTCTTTAGTTCTGTTTCCTGATATAAGGCTTGAATTTTCTGCAGTTGTTGGCACTGAGGAAAAAATGTAATATATGTAACATGATTCTAAAACTTCTACCCTCTGTTTCTTTTCCATAGTTTTCTCATTTCAAAAGTACTGCACTAAGGTCTCCAGGATATCTAATGCTATCCAGAGAAATTTTGTTGAACTAGCTAGCATCTGACATATTTTGAAGCATTTGGGGTATATCACAGATTCATTTTGCTTACCATAAAATCCCCCCTAACAATGACAAGTGAGTGAGAAACTGTTAATGTTAAACTCCATCTTATATGTAATAGCTTTGAGATATTATGCTATGATAATAAATGGTTCATTTATTTCATGCCAACTGCTGCTATCTGTGGTCTGCTATGTAAAAATGGACTAGCTCTGTCTCTGTTTTACACGTGTTCTGACACCCATGATGAAGGAACTGCTTTTATATGGATCATTACAATCTATAGGCAAAGGTAAGAGCAAGAAAGGTGGCAATAAGTGCGATAGCTCTTAAGGCCTTTTTGATAAAGTGGGCACTTTGTTGCTGGCTAAATCAATTCACAAGTCCAAGATCAAAGAAAGTGGGTACTGATGTAAAAGAGGAAGGAAAGAGAGAAATAGAGATTAGCATCATGAGATCAGCCAGTCTCAGAAAGTCAAGACTTATATGTTTTCTCCCATTTTATACATATCTGGTAACACATATCAAGGTATGTCATAATATACCAAGTTGACATATGCAACTCAATGGGAATAAAGTTCTGATTTACCATGTTTTGTCAATTTTCATGTTGTAAATGTTTTACCATGGCTGATTATAAGCAATTAGTATATCACAAACCCTGGAATTGGAAAGAGATGTGCGGTAGAATAACATTATATGGAATTACCAGCATATAGAAATAGCAGATGTAAACAAATGTAGCAAAATAATAATAAAGTGATCAATTTTTAATATTTATTACCTGTTATTTTAATGCAGTTTATTTAAGTGTAATGTATATAATTTTTTTGTGATACTGGGGATGGAACCCAGAGGCATTCTAACTCCAAGCTATATCCTCAGCCCCATTTTTTATTCTTATTTTAAAATAGGTTCTCACTAAGTTGCACAGGGCCTCACTAAATAGCTGAGGCATCTGTGAACCATGATCCATTTGTCTCAGTCTCCCAAATGCTGGGTTTACAAGCATGTGCCACCACATCTGGCTATAATATTTAAATATTTGTTTTTTAAATTTTTTTAGTGCATTGTAGTCATACATTTTAATGGATTATAAGATGGTAGAGCCATACATGCACACATCACTCATTTAGCCCTTCCCCAATTCCCACTCCATTTCCTCCCCTCCCTCCTTCTCATGTTTGGCTTAGTGATTGACTTTGATATATTTGTGAATACATCATGTACATTATGGAATTTTTCTCTTCTCCCTCCCATCCCCCTCAGATTGGTTGCCTTATTTGCTCATCTATGGTTTTTCCATCCTCATCTAGAGTTCCTCCTATGATCCATTTTCTCTCTAGCTTCTGCATATTAATAGCTTCTCTCTAGCTTCTGCTTTCTTACTTTGTGTGACTGACTAATCTCACTTAGCATAATTTTCTCCAGTCCATCCATTTCCCTGCAAATGACATAATTTTGTTCTTTATGGCTGAGTAAAATTTCATTGTGTACATGTCCCATGGTTTTCTAACTCATTCATCTATTTGATGGACATCTTGGCTGATTCTATAGTCTGGTAATTGTGAAATGTGGGGCTATGAACATAGATATGCATGCATTAGTTTGGTAGTTTGGTTTCCATTCTTTTGAGTAGATATCCAGAAGTGGTATTGTTGGATCTGATGGTAGGTTTGTTACTTAGGAATAAATGTAACCAAGGAAGTAAAAGACCTCTACAAAGAAAATCATAAAATATTGAAAAAAGATATCAAAGACGATAGGAGATGGAAAAAATCTTTTATGTTTTTGGATAGGCATAATAAATATTATTAAAATGGTGATTCTTCTAAAATGAATCTATAGATTCAACAAAATACCCATTGAATTACCAAGGACTTTCCTCACAGACATTGAAAAACAATGTCTATGGAACAACAAAAAACCTAGACTACCCAAAGTAGTTCTCAGCAACAAAAACCTGCCTTCAAACTAACTATAAAGCCATAGTAATAAAAACAGCATGATACTGGCACAAAAAACAAACACATAGACCAATGGAGCAGAATAGCAGACTCAAAAACAAATCCACACACTTACATCCAATCAATTTTTGACCAAGGGGTCATAAACATACATTGGAAAAATATAACGTAAGTAATTTAAGTTTATAGTAATATCAGTGTTTAACAATGAGTTTACAAAATTCCTGGATTGTTAGTAGTTGGTTCTCATGAGATGGATTTATCTTGCTACTGAATTTTTTTGTGTGTGTATGTATCTCTCTGCCAAAAATTGGGTGTTCTTCAAAGACAGGAGCTATTATTAGTGAACTATTTATTCATTGTACCTAGCATAGTGCCTAGTATTTGGTAGAATCTACTAATGTCTGTTGGCCAAATGAGTGATGAAAAAGTGACTAAGTAAGTTTTACAGAGAACAGTGTAAATGGAAAGAAATTTCACAGAAGTGGTGTTGGCCTTAATTAGGAAAATTTTTGAAAACTCAAATTCCACACATACTTCATTTATTAAGGATAAGAGTAACTCTTTTTCGGTACTAGAATTTTAACCCATGGACATTCTACCTCTGAACTACACTACAAGACCTTCTTTTTGTTTTGAAACAGGATCTCCTTAAGATGCTAGGGATCTTACTATGTTGTTGAGGCTGGCCTAGAACCTGGGATTCTCCTGCCTCCTTCTCCTGTTTGTAATCCCAAGTACTGGGATTACAAGCATGAACCATCAATGCTCTGCTAGGATGGAAATAATTTTTCAACAAAAATGAAAAATCCTATTGCCAGATAGGTAAATTATGGAAATATGCCCCTAGAGGTATGCTCAGCACTGTAAAATTTATTATCGCTTTTTGATGAAATACTGAGCTCTATTAGATAACACTTTTAATGGTAATCACAACCATTTATTGAGTATTTTAGGCTAAGCATTAAGTTTTCTTCTCTTGTTTTATCTCAGAGAAACAATACGAAATATATTACAATTTCTCCATTTTACAGATGAATATACTAAGACTTAAAGAAGCCAAGAAACTTGCCCAATAATTCAGAAACAGAATGAACTAGAGCCAGAATTTTATTCTTAGTATCCGACTCTAGAGTCTTTTCATGTCTAAGGGGCAGAGTTTGGAAAAATTTTTATTTTTTATTTTTTTATTTTATAGTGAAAAATATTTGCTGCTTTAATGAACTATCCAGTAATAGATACTCATATCTGATTTCCAAAACACGTAGAGACTTTTGTTTTAATGTTCCCTGTTGTTCATCCCCAGGGTGGGACTTTGTTTAAATGATGCTAGACTTAGCAATAACACCAGGTTACTGAATATTGCCATGTTTTCCAATTCATCAGCCCTTTTACATGTATTGATTTTCTGATAACAGAAATACTTTTCCTTCAATAAACCAAGAAGTAATTCTAATTTTGAACATGCTGATAAAAAGGAAAATCTATGTTGCTTTCATCAAGAAGTCTTCTTCAGGATCTTATTTATTTTGTCTGGCTTTTGCAAGCTTGCTTAATAAAATATGCTCACATATTGGATTTGCTAATGTTTCCCACACAAATAGTAAACAAGCCAATTAATAATATTTGTAATGGTTCAGAAAAATAATCTTCAATGATGTGGCAAAAGATGACTCAGCTATGCACTCCTTAAAACAATAGTTGCTGAATTGCATGATTGAATGAAAAAATAGAGCCCTGGATTAGAGAGGTAAACTGGATAATTTCAATAATTTGATGCAAAAATAGGACTAATTCAGAGTTTTTAAAATATAGTCAATCAGTCTTCCTAATAAATATGACTATGTGTTGAGTTTAGAACACAGGATGAAATTAGATAATTAAATGGTTGGATATTCCTAAGTAAAACAATTTTCTTCATAACAATAGGGATGTTGTTGTACATTAATTTCTATACTGCCCCACAACTGGTTTTCTTCTTGATTCAAGGTAAAATAGTATTATACCATGTAATGTCCAGAAAAAATTCTTTTCTGGAAGTAACTATTCTATAAATATATCTTAAATTGGATAAATGAATTGCAACTGGATGGATATGCCATATATATATATATATATATATATATATATATATATATATATATATTACATATATAGTTCTATATATGTATGTAATATATATTATAATTATCTTGCATTTTTAGTGAAGCATCTTCTATTTAGGATATTATATTGAAACAAAGAGAAAACTGCCACAGTGTAAATAAAATTCCAGTATGGCAGCTAGGCATGGTGGTGCACACTTGTAATACCAGTGCTTGGGAGGCTGAGACAAGAGGAACATGCAGGTTCAAAGCCAGCCTCAGCTATTTAGTGAGGCTATCAGCAATGTAGTGAGACCCTGTTTTTAAGTAAAATATAAAATAGGTTTGGGAGTGTAGCTCAGAGGTAGAAAGCCCCTGTGTTCCATTCCCAGTACCACACACAAAAATTATTTTCAGTATGGCATATATTTTATTTTTTTAATATTTTATTGGTTCATTATAATTACAGCTCATCGTGATTTTCAAAGTAGTACAAATACGCATGCACACAGATCTTGGTGTATGTCCCTCCATGTTCCTCCCCATACACACTAGTGAGATACCTTAGAATATGGACATATCATTATTTGAAGTGTTTAGTTTCCTTTTTTCTGATTTCAAACATTATAAAGCTATAATAGTCAACAGTGTAGTACTGCTATAAAGGCAGATATATAAACAAGTGGAGCAAAATAAAAAGCCTAAAAATAAATTCTTCCATATATGCTCAAGTTATTTTTGACAAGGTTTTTAAGAACATTGGGCGAAGGAAATAATAATATTTTCACTAAATATTGTTGAAAAATAATAATTACATGAAAAAGAGTAAAATTGGACCCTTATCTAACACTGTATACAAATATTAACTCAAAATAGATAAAAGACCTAAATGTAAATCTCAAAACTATAACTTTTAGAAGAAAACCTGGGTCATAAACCTTTACAACATTGAAATTGGCAGTGATTTCTTGCATATGATTCCAAAGGCACAGGCAACAAAAGAATAAACAAACAAACTTCATAAAAAATTTTAAAAAATTGTACATCCAAAGACAATGTAAATAGAATTAAAAGTTATTGATAAAATGGGATAAAATATTTCCAAATGCTATATCTGAAGGTATAATAATATTCCAAATAGAAATCCTAAAAATTAGCAATAATAAAAACAAACAATACAATTTAGAAATAGGTAAAAGACTAAAATAGATAATGAATCACCAAAGATTTTTATATGACCAATAGACACATGAATATCACTCATCATTATCATAATATAACTAATCATTAAGGAAATACAAATAAAAACTATAGTGAAATACTACTTCACATTTGTTAGGATGGTTATTAATATAAATTACCTTGCTTCAGCCCTTTACCTTGAGTTTGTTTCTCCCTTTACTTGTAAAGTGTGTTTCTTGTAAGCAGCAGATGGATAGATTCTGGTTTTTAATCCATTTTGACACTTTATGTCTTTTTTGGGGGGGAATTGAAGCCATTTACATTCAGTGTGATTATTGACAGATAACTTTTAATTCCTAACATGTTAAGATTTTATTTCTGTTTGAAATACTGTTTATTCTTCTTTGCTTAGTTGTTGGCTGGATGGAAAGTCTTGCTTCTCTGGTTCTGGTGTGTATTACCTATTTCTTCTTTGTAGTTAATCTCTTTGAGTATTTTCTCTAGCACTGGTTTTGAAGACATAAATTCCTTCAGTTTCTGTTTGTCATGGAAGCTTCTTATTTCCCCATCTAATTTGATAGATAGTTTTGCTGAGTAGGAAATTTTTGGCTGGAAGTTGTTTTCTTTCAGAATTTGGAATATGTTACTTTTATGACTTGGTTTGGGAAGTCTGGAGTGATTCTAATTCATTTGCCTCTGGAAGTCACTTGGCCTTTTGTTTTTGTTGCCTTTAAGATTATCTGCTTGGCTTCCACATTGGTCATTTTGACAATTATGTGGCATGGGGAACCTCTTCTCTGATCCAGTCTAAAGAGAGTTCTATAAGTTTCCTGGACCTGTGTATCGACCTCTTGCTCTTTGCTTGGAAAATTTTCTGCTATTACTTCTTTGAAGAGATTATCGATCCCTTTGGTTTCAGCTTCTTTTCCCTCCTCTATTCCAATTATTTTTAGGTTAGCTCTCTTAAAATGGGCCCATATTTCTTCAATGTCAAATTCCTGCTGTCGAATTGTTTTTTCTAAGTTATAAATTATGTGTTCAATTTTGAAGTGATCATCTTCTAGGAGCAAGATTCTATTCTCCTTGTGGTCTAATTGATTTTTTATAGTTTAAATTGATGCCTTTACTTCAATGATTGCATCCTTTATTTCTTTTAGACTCTCTCTAAATTCATTTTGAAGGTCCTGTATTATTTCTACAGTTATAGTCCTGATTTGATCTTCTGGAGATCTTTGAATTTCTGTTTTATCAGGTTCTGATATTGTGGGGTTATGGGTGTTCATTGCTCTATTGTTGTTCCTCTTTTCCATGATTTCAGAAGTTTGTGCCTTCTCTGGCTTCTTCCCTGGGTCACCATGACTTCACTTAGGGTGCTCTGGATCTCGAGTTTTTGGTAATCTTAGCAGCCACTACTCCTTTACTGGGTTGTATCACAAAGCCTCAGACCCAGGGAGTTAATCGAGGCTGCCCTAGACTGTGGGGATGCTGAGCTGGGCATTTTCACATGGGGAGCTGAGACTAGGGTGTGGTATCTTTGCCACCTCTGCTCCTTCACTGGGTTGGACTGCAAAATCTCAGACCCAGGGAGTTTATCAAAGCTGCACAGGTCCCTGGGGGTGCAGTGCTGTGATTTCTCCTGTAGGGGCCGCAATTTCACATATGGTCATTGTGTGTGCTGATCTGGAGCTGTTGCGGGTGTGGAGAACTGGACTCAGCTGCTGGCAATATGGCGCTGCTGCCACGCCCTCAGCCGTGAGGCTGGAGTATTTCTTTTCTGGTTTTGAGCTCTGTTCTGAGTCCCTGGAAGGTGTAATGAGCTTGGCTACTGGGAGTTTTAGACGTTCATTGCGCTAAAAGAACTGCTGAATTACACCTGAATGATCAATCAACAGCTGCTCACTTCAGCTCCTTGTTTACCTTTCCTCTTTGGAGCCTGGTGCTATGGGGCATGATGGTGCTGGTGCAGCTCCACTATGTGGGCTGGTTTATTTTCTGGTCTCTGGTTGTTCTTCTAGTCTTCTTTTTCTCTGTCCCTTATGTTTACATTTTTAAAATTTCTGTGCTGATAGTGTTTTCTGGTTATGAAAAGCACTGATTTTGTGGCAATAATAATTGAGTGTTAGCAGGAGTCATAAACGCTGCTTTTCTCGGTCGCCATCTTTGTGGCATATATTTTAAAGCATGTTTTCCTATATAACAAGTCATAGGGTCCTTTTAAAGCTTAACCATACTGTTTGATTCTGAATAAGACACAGAAAGCATACTGTTTGATTCTGAATAAGACACAGAAAGCATACTTCATCTTTTTTCTATCATGGAATACAGATAAAAATACTGGGGATAATGTAGTTAGTATCTATATGAGGAATATGGATAGTAAATAGCAGAACACTTGGAGAAAAGCAGAATTTGGAGTGCAACTAAGATAGCAGTGAGTTTACTGTTGTTTTTTTTTGTTGTTGTTGTTTTCTGTAATGACTTACCGTCTAGACTCAATTCCTCCAGACCATTAGTACTGGGCACCAACAAAACTAAGAAAGCTCAAAAACAAACAAACAAACAAACAAACATTCTGTTCAAATTTGAGGGATAGAAAAAGTGTGCTTCAAAAGCAACAGTGTTACAGCAGGTGGCTCATAACTCTACAATGCTAAGGGAGGATATCTTCTGTATTAGTTAGCTTTGAATTACCACAAAATAATTCTTGAGTCAAATTTACTTATGAAGAAAAGAAGGTTTACCTAGCTCAGGGTTTTGGAGGTTCTGATTTCCAATGGGAAAGCACAGGATCTAGGAAAGCTGTCCCTTGACTGCATTTTATCATGGTATATGGCAGGTAGCAATGGTGGAAACAAGTGTCAGAAATGAGCAGGTAAGGACATCACAGTCTAAGAGCAAACAGATTATCTATCTATCTATCTATCTATCTACCTATCTCACATCTATCTCACATCTATCTATCATCTATCATCTATCATCTATCTTTTATCTACCTATCATCAATCTATCACCTATCTATCTATATCATATATCATCTTTCTATATAATATATAATATATCTTAACTATCTATCTAGAGAGTGCAAATGCTGGCTTTTTATTGGACAATTTTCTCCTGAGAACTACCTTCCAAAGCCACATCCTGACAACCTAAATATCCTCCCTCCAGGGAGACTCCACCACCTCCCAAGTGCAGCACACTGGACCACACCCAACCATAGTACCCTCTTCTCCAGTTATAGAAGCTTGTCTGCAGCAGATTTTACAAACTTCTGTTTCTATTTCTGCTCCCCCCTCCTATTGCTTGAACCTGAATGAGGGTGAAAATACAGAAAGTACATGCTAGAACAGGATCACTAAATCTTTAGCTTTCTGGACAAATATTACTGGGGACATCAATAGATAGGGAGACTTAAAGAAAACAACTGTTATTTAAAAAAAATTTTTTTGCGGGTATGGGATGGAACCCAGGGCATTCAATCTCCAAGCTACACCCCTTGCCCTAGTTTTTATTTTGAAACAGGGTCTCAGTAAGTTATGGAGGGCCTCATTAAGTAGCTGAGGCTGTTCGCTAACCATGATCCTCTGGTCTCAGCCTCCTGAATGCTGGGATTACAAGCATGCGCCACCATGCCCGGCATGGCAAACAACTCAGTTATTTATAAACTCTTAGTTTCATTCTTGAGCTTTGTATACATAGATCTCATCTTAAATATTATACTAAGAACGCAGAAAACTGAAATAAGACATAGACCACCATCCAAATCTCAGGCTAGCCACTGGGTGTAGCAAATATAGGACAGATATAAATAGCATTTCAAAGGTTTTGAAAATGGAAATGACACTAAAACCACAACCCTCAAAAGATGCCTTAGAACTTGTGGCCCAAATCCAACTGAGTTGATTGCCTGCTAAACAAAATATCAGCATTTTTAGGATTTAACCAAGATGCAGACAATCATAACATATTTAAAATGTTCAGAACACAACTCAAAGTTTCTCAGACTAGGAAGAAACAGAAAAATATCTAATGTCATAAGAGAAGGAAATAAACCTATAACAACACCCAGATGACATGGAAGTTAGAACTATCTGACAAGTACTTCAAAGCAGATGTTATGAAAACGATACAAGAAGTAAAGGTAAACACTCACTTGAAATGAATAGAAAAATAGAACTTCTCAGCAAATAATAGAAGACAAAAAGAACCAAGTAAATTTTAGAATTAAAAATTAAAATAATGAGAATAAAAGAATGTTACTATCATGTTGTGAATTCAATAGAGAATAGGGATGATAAAAGAATTGCTAAACTTGAAAATATAGCAGTAAAAATTATGTTACAAATAATAAAGAGAAAAAAGACTGGAAGATAAGTGAATTTAATCCTAGGGATCTGTGAGACAGTACCAAATGTTTATATTAAAATACTAAAGTCTTAGAAGGAGGAAAAAAGAATGTAAGAAAAAATATTTGAAAAAAAAAACAAAAACAGAAAAAATATTTGAAAAATAATATCTGAAAAGTTTTGTTTGATAAAAGCTTGAAACTAATAGCTTTAATAATTTCAATATACTGCAAAACAAAAGATATATAAAGAAATAGAGGTCCAGGTACAACATCATAAGGTGACTAAGAACAAAATATTTAAAATTTCTTTAAAGCAGTAAAGAAAAATGATGTACTACTTAGGGGAGATTAATGATTTGAACAACTGAAAAAATACCAATTGAGATCTTGGAGGCCAGGTAAAGTGCAATAACATTTTAAAATTACAAAACAGAAAAAGAAAGTACCTACCTTTAATTCATTTTTCTATTTTTTTTTCTTTTTTGGTATTAAACAAAGGGGCATTCTATCTCTGAGCTATACTCCCTTCCCTATTTTATTTTTTATTTTGAAACAGGAGCTCACTAAGTTGCTGAGGCCATTTTTGAATCTGGGATCTTTCTGTTTCAGCCTTCCAAGTACTGGAACAAGTGCCACCATGCCAGGATCCTACCTATAATTCTGCATCCAGTAAAAAGATTATTCAAGAATGAAGGTAAAGTAAATATATCATAAGGTAGAGAAAAACCAAGGTAATTTGTTATCTGAAGATCTGTTTTAAAATAATTGTGAATATAAATTCTTCACAAGGAACAGAAGTTGTATCTGAAGAAGACAATACATTTGATAAAAAAAAGAAATATTAAATATATAGGTCAATTTAATAGACTGTACTTCTCTTGAGTTCTTTAAAATGCAATTTTTCACAGTTGAAAAAAATCATAAAATTTTCTGAAGGAGATTTAAATGTATGCAGGTGTAATATATAAACCAATATAGCACATAATGAGAAAAATAAAAGAATATATAATTTGGGAAGCTTTTCTATATTCTATTTGGAGTAGTAAAATGTTAACTCAAGTAGATTATTAAAGTGACATATTTATGTATAGTAAAAGACCCAGGGCAATCACTTAAATCAATAAATATATGTATAGTCCCAAAACAATAGGTATATAAAGATGGAATATGTAGGGGAGACAGATTAAATGAAATGAAAGAAATAGGAAAGAATAAAGAGAATGATAAAAGCAAAAGGAAAACAAAGGAAAAATAAAATGTTAAACCTAAATCTACACACACAATCCAACTCAATGTAAATGGCCTATTTATTCCAATTAAAGGACAAAGATTGTCAGAATTTTTTTTTTCAGTACTGAGGATGAAACCTACAGGCATTCTACCTCTGAGCTACACCCCCGGATCTTTTTTGTTGTTGTTGTTCTTTATTTTGAAACAAAGCCTCACTAAGTTGCAGAAGACCTCACTAAGGAGCTGAGGCTGTCTGCAAACCACAATCCTCCAGTCTCAGCTTCCCAAGTACTGGGATGATGAGTATGCGCCACCACACCCAGCTCGGAATGAATTTTTTTTAATGACCTTATTGTGATAGTTAATTTTATGTGTCAATTTGAGTGGACCAAAGGATAAACAGTTATTTGGTAAAATGTGATTCTAGATGTATGAGGATGTTTTTGGATGGGATTAGCATTATAATTAGTAGGCGTAGTAAGGCCATTGTTCTCTCTAATGTGAGTGGCTCTCATCCAATCAATTGAAGGCCTAAGTAGAACAAAAAGAATGATTCTCCATCCTGTAGAGAAAATCTTTTTGTCTGACTGCCTTTCAGCTGGCAAATCAATTTTTTTCCTACTTTCAGGCTCAAATTGAAAGAGCACTTGATAGGTTTAGACCTTGCCACTTTCAAAATGGAACTGTTTTATCAGCTTTTCTAGTACTTGAACTTTCAGACTTGGATTGGAGCTACATTCCTGGTATATTAGTTCACTTGGTCTGCCATACAGCAAACCATGGACTGAGTGGCTTAAATAACAGAAAGATGTGTCATAGTCTGGAAGATAGACAAGTTCAAAATATGGTTCTGTGTGATTTACTCTCCAGTGATGGTTCTCTTTCTGACTGGTAAATATTCTGTTCCCACATGGCGCAGAGAAAACACGTGAGCTCTCAGATGTTTCTACTTAAAAGAGCATTAATCCCATCATGAGGGTCTGGCACTCATGATCTTATCTAACTACAATTAGTTCTCAAAGCCCACTACCAAATACCGTCACATTGGGATATAGATTTTGAATGCATGGATTTGGAGCTGTGGCTATAAATGTGTGACATGATACAACATTTTCTATTCTGCTCCAATGTCAGTGTCTGGGTTATGATGTTTTAAAACAGTTTTTAAAATATTATCATTAAGAACAAGTGGGTAAAGAAGCATTGAATTATTTCTTCCAACTGCATGTGAATCTACAATTATCTTATACTAAAACCTTATGCTTTTTGAAAAAAGAGACTTACACTGAGGCATGGAGGAACACTTCTATAATCCCAGTATATGGAAGGCTGAGATTGAAGGCTCTCGCGTTCAAAGCTGTCCTTAGCAACTTAGCAAGACACTCATCATCTTAGCAAGATTCTGTTTAAAAACAACAACAGCAAAAACAAAGAAAGAAAAAAATTAAATACATAATTACATGGACTTAAAAGGTGAAATGAGTGACTCAATCTTGGTATGATCTTTGAAGTTGGATAATTCCTTGTTGTAGGGCATTGTCCTTTGCTTTATATGATGCTTAAAGGTATCATTGGCCTCTACAAGTTAAGTGTTAATTGTATTTCTCTCAAGTGTGACCATCAAAAGTGCTTCTGAACATTGTTCAACATCCTCTGAGAGGTAAAATGGCCGTGGTTGAAAGGCTCTTTGTTGAATCTTACTATTAATTCTTTATTATTATGATTATGAGATAATTTTTCCAAGACATTTTCCTTATAGCACATTTTAAAAAACATTAAGCTCATATTCAAAAAGATTGATAGGCACATTTGTATATCTTTATATTACTCCCCATATCTTAGCTTATTAATTAATTTCTACATTTTTATACATACATCCATCTATAATGAAGCCTGAATATCATAATTGCTCACAGTGCTTATTTTTAGATTCCCAATGTTTATTAGCCATATAGAAAATATTATTCCTAATTCTTCAAGAATAATAATATGGTACCAAATTTATTAATAGGGGACTTCCGGGAAGATGGCGACCGAGAAAAGCGGGGCTTAAGAGTCCCACTAACAACCAATCTCCATTACCACAAAAAGAGCGCCTTTCATAGCCAGAAAACACCATCACCAGAAAAACAAAAAAAACCACCAGGCTCCAGAGAGAAAGCGGACTGAGAACAGAGGTCAGGGCCACAGAGGAGACACACGCGCCCGAGGACGCGGCAGCAGCGCCATACTGCCGGCGGCAGCGGCGAACTCAACGGACGGCTACAGCAAGCCAGGTGAGCCGCTGCGGAACAGCCAGGCGGGATCTTTCGGCGCAGACAGCATTTAAAGCTCCCAGTGGCTGAGCTCAGCACACGCTGCAGGGATTCAGAGTGGAAATCAAAACCAGAGAAGAAAAAATACGCCAGCCTCATGGCCGAGGGCGTGGCAGAGGCGCCATATTGCCACCTGCGGCGGCAGCAGCAGTGAATTCACCGAGTCCAGTACAGCTACATCTGCGTACTCAAGAACAGTGAGTCAAATTGTGGGCCACAGAGGAGAAATCGCAGTATTGGGCCTCCTGGGACTTGACCCAGTGAGGGAGTGGTGGTGGCAGAGATATCACACCATAGGAGAATGTGCAACCTGGCACCCCCCATAGTTTAAAGCAGCCTCTATCGACTCCCTGGGTCGGAGACTCTGTGACACAACCCAGTAAAGGAGTAGTGGGGTCTGAGGTAATACAGACTCGAGATCCAGAGCACCTTAAGTGAAGCCATAGTGACCCAAGGGAAGAACCCAAAGAAGGCACAAACCTCCGAAATCATGGGAAAGAGGAATAACACTGGAGTAATGAATGTGCACAACCCCACAACATCAGAACCTGATAAAACAGAAAATCAGAGATTTCTAGAAGATCAAATCAGGAAAATAACTGTAGAAATAATAGAGGTGCTTCGAAAAGAACTCAGAGAGAGCCAAAAAGAAATAAAGGATGCAATTAATGAAGTAAAGGCCTCAATTCAAAGCACAAACAACCGATTAGACCACATGGAGAACAGAATCTCGCTCTTAGAAGATGAGCAATCCAAAAATGAATGCATAGTTTCTAATCTAGAAAAAAATATCCAACAGCAGGAATCTGACATTGAAGAAATATGGGCCCATCTTAAGAGAGCTAACCTAAGAATAATTGGAATAGAGGAGGGAAAAGAAAGTGATACCAAAGGGATCAACAATCTCTTCAAGGAAGTAATAGCAGAAAATTTTCCAAATATAGAGCAAGAGGTTAATACACAGGTCCAGGAAACTTATAGAACTCCCTTTAGACAGGATCGGAGAAGAGGATCCCCACGCCATATAATTGTCAAAATGACCAATGTGGAAGCCAAGCAGAGAATCTTAAAGGCAACAAAAACAAAGGGCCAACTGACATTCAGAGGCAAACCAATTAGAATCACTCCAGACTTCCCAAACCAAGTCATGAGAGCCAGAAGGTCTTGGAGTAACATATTCCAAACACTGAAAGAAAACAACTTCCAGCCAAAAATTTCCTATCCAGCAAAACTTTCTATCAAATTAGATGGAGAAATAAGAAGCTTCCATGACAAACAGAAACTGAAGGAATTTATGTCTTCAAAACCAGCGCTAGAGAAAATACTTAAAGAGATTAACTACAAAGAAGAAATAGGTAACACTCACCAGAACCAGAGAAACAAGAGTTTCCATCCAACAGACAACTAAGATTGATTATCTGTGGAGATTCATTATTTATGTTAGTCTTTTACCTATCTCTAAGTTGTATTGTTTGCCTTTATTGTTGTTAATTTTTAGGATTTCTAGTTGGAATATTAATATACCTTCAGATATAGCATTTGGAAATATTTTATCCAATTCTATTAGTAACTTTTAACTCTGTTTACATTGTCTTTGGATATACAATATTTTCTTTTATTTTTTAGGGAGTTTGTATATTCTTCTGTTGCCTGTGCCATTGAAATCATATCCAAGAAATCACTGCCAATTTCAATGTGGTGAGGTTTTAAGACCCAGATTTTCTCCTAAAAGTTTATAGTCTTAAGATTTATATTTAGGTCTTTTATCTATTTTGAGTTAATACTTGTATATGGGATTAGGTAAAGGTCCAATTTTATTCTTTTCCATGTAATTATTATTTTTCAACAATATTTAGTTAAAAGATTATTATTTCCACCACCAAATGTTCGTGGAAACCTTGTCAAAAATAACTTGACAATATAGGGAAGAATTTAGCTCTAGGCTTGTATTTAACTCCAATGGTCTATATATCTGCCTTTAGAACAGTACTACACTGTTTCAATTATTGTAGCTTTATATGGTTTGAAATCAGAAAATATATATCTGCTAGCTTTGTTCTTTTTCAAGATCGTTTTGGGTATCTAGAATTCATATTCCATATTAGGATAGATTTTTTTCTGAAAAATAAATATATAAATATATGATAGTTTCACCTAAAAAAACAGAAAAAAATATGCTCTAGTAAGAAAGAAAGCAAAAAGAAATATTGAAATGCTATCTTTAAATCATCAAACGCTTGGTATCAGACAAATGAAACTGTTATGTGAGATTAACATTTTTAATTTTGGATAAATTGCTATAATACTAGATGTCAACCACTAAGCCAAGCATGGGAAGGATGGATGGGGAGAGAATGGGGTGGGGATCGGGTGGGGGCTGACTGGGCGATGTGTGCATGTATGTCTACAAAAGTTTGTATCCCACTATGATGTATGAATACAGTGCACCAATAAAATAAAATTAAAAAAAATTAATAGGGAAGACTGTCAGAAAAGATCTATGTCAACATGTTGCTCATATGTTTTCAAGAAAGTTCAGCACAATTGAGTAATCTAGAAGAAGAATTTTCATTAATTATATGTAGTAAGTAATAAATACTATAAAATATCAAGAGGAAATTATACTAGAAGGGCATTGTTTCCAAAGTCAATATTATAAAATTATAGAGTATGTGAATCTTCTTGGTTCCAATATCCTTTGTTTAAATTTCTTTTATAATATTGCTCACATTTTTCCAATGTTTATTTAATTCAGAGATTGGTTGGCAAAGTTTCCCACTGATCTGCCATTTGTTCTTTAGATATATTTTATTGAGGCCCAGTAATGCCCATTGGTTTGTTTATTGTCTATTGTTGCTTTTGTGTCTGAAGGGAACAGATGAAGGGTTGCAATGAAATATTTTCCCCAGAAAGTCTACAGTATTTGCTATTTGGCTTTTTATAAAAAAAAAGGTTAGCAGTGCTGATTTAAACTATAAATAAATTCTGATTAGAATATTTGACTAGAAATTTCTTAGGGAAAGAAGGAGCCATATAATTAGTCTGTCCTTCATATTTGGCTCATATGCAAAAGTACAATTGATGACCGTTAAATCAAAGAAGAAAAATAAGTAGAAGTAAAGAGAAAGAAAAATAGGAAACTATAAGGATTCAGGAAAACAAAGAAAATATGTATGTTAGAAAGCTAATTAAATGGATAGAATAAAAAACAATTTCTACACTTTAAAAGGGGATGAGAAAAATTAAAGTAGGGAGCACTTAAATCTTTTAATTTACATTTGTCTTCCAAAAAACCCCACAGCAATACAGTTTCTCTTTCAGGGATCAGCTCAGAAGCCTGTTTGTTGAACAAAAGGTGACGATGACTCGGAATGGCGATGTGTCAGCACACACAGATGAGAGCAAAAGAAACACATTTTTTATCTCTCATTTTTATTGCTCACTCATCTTTTGGCTAACAAAGGCATACCACTCTGAGACACGGATGCATTGCTTATAGTGGAGATGAAGAAAAAGGTATCAATCTGTAGAACACTAAAGTAATATTAAAATTCCCTTGCATCCTTAATGTTCATCGTTCTACTGTCTTCAGAGTTCTTGTATTCACTTCAATGTGCCAATGGCCTCCCTAGCCTACTCTTGATCTTGTATTATAATCATCCCCAAAGCTCATAAATTAAAGTGATAATTAATAAATGGGATGACATTAAATTTAAAAAATTGTTTAGCAAAGGAAACCATTAACAGTCTAAGTTACAGAATGGGAAAAGATCTCTGCCAGCTAGTCCTCTGATAGAAGACTAATATCTAGAACTTAAAAGATTTAACATTTAAAGAAAAATAAATCAAGAAATGGGCAAGTAAACTAAATAGACACCCCCCAAAAGAAGTACAAATAGCCAATAAATATATGAAAACATGTTCAATATTATTAGCAATCATGAATATGCAAATAAAAACTACACTGAAAGTCTATCTAACTACAATTAGAATGGCAATCATCAAAAAGTCAAACAACAATAAATGCTGGCAAGGATGTGGGAAAATAGAAACTTTTATATGCTATTAGTGGTAGTTCAAAATAATGTAGCCACTATAGGGAGCAATGTGGAGATCCTCAGATAATTGGGAATGAATATGCCATATGATCCAACTATACTACTCCTAGGTATCTTTCCAAAGGGACTAACATCAGAATATTATATTGATATATACATACCTATGTTAATAGCACCACACTTCACAATAGCCAAATTATGAACCAACTGATACTAGTATCCATCAACAAATGAGTAGATTACTAGACTATGGGATGTGCATACAATGGAATTCCACTTAGCCATAAAAAAACAAATTATGCCATTTACAGAAAAATAGATGGATCTGGAGTCATTATGTTAAGTGACACTAGCCAATCACAGAAAGTGAAGGGTAATATGTTTTCTCTCATTTACAGAAGAAAGGGACAAATCAGGAATCAAGAAGGACATTACTACATACTAAAAGAAAAACCTCAGTGAAGAAATAAAGGGGGTCTAGGGAAGGTCTAGGGGGTCTAGGGGAGAGTGGTGGGAATTAGTGAAGGAAACACTTCCACTGAAGTTATGTACCTATGTTAAATGAATAATGCCTATCTTAATATCACATATGAAGAAGGAGGAGTGGAGAGGAAGCCAGGAGGAAGCTGACCAAGTGCATATATGCACTATCACTCAGAGCTGCATTACGATGTGAGACGACAGTGCATCAATAAAAGCATATTTAAAATAATCATCTTTTAGCTTCCTTTCTGTTATTTTACCTGTAGTCTGTTAAGTTAATTCTATTTCAAGGACTTCTAGTGTCATTTAGATTCCCAAGATTCTCACCCTGGTGCCTAACCTGGGTCCGACACCCATTCCTGCCTATCACAACTGAGCCAGCTTCAGCCCTCTCCCTGAGATCAGCATTCAAGATTATATACCTTCATCTAATTATCAAGCTACCTTGTTCCTGGTATTTCTTTGACCCCAGCTCTTAACCACTTGGTCATGAGATGTTCATGTTTGCAAGGAATAGTTGCTACCTGAAAGAAATCATCTTTGCTTGTCTTTCTGATTTCAGAAAATTGAAGTTTTAATCATAAGTTTCTAGACTTATTAAATTTCAAAACCTAACCCTTGTAGATATGTGACACAAAGTTTATGCTACAAATAAAAGATTTAAGGGAATGAGTAGGTGTACGAAAAGATATCCTTAATTGACTGTCACCTATGTCAGTGGCAATTTGAAGTCCGTAAGCTGGGGCTGATAGAAGAGAGAGATGAGGAGTGAACTGCAGGGATGGGTCCTGAAAGCAAGCTTCACAGCCAGTTAGTATTCCTAGTATTCTAGGCACAAAGGCAGGTAAGGCTATACATGGAACATCATATAGTGATGGGTATTCCTAAGGACTGGCTGACCTAATGGAATAGGTGTGAAGAAAGAAAAAAAAAATAAAGATGAGAGTTATATGTAAAAAACTGGGATTATGAAATTTTACAGGCTTAGTTATGCTACTGAAAGTGTATAAAACTGCTGCAGAATTGTTTAATATTTTTCTATCAACACAAATGATAAATATAATTGAGTTTGACTTGCAAAGATTAAGGTATAACAAAAGTCAGCACAGAGTTGTGCAGAATGCATTTTATTATACTTTAGATATAGCTTCTCTAGATAGTGGTTAACACAGGCATATGAATATGGAGAAAACTACAAAGTTAATGGAAAAATCATTGGGGAACAACTTTGTTTCATAGGAACATAGAGAATCTTCTAGAATACAAAATTTTACCCGCATATTTTAAGGCAAAACTTGGTTATGTTGGTTACATCCACTAAAATAAAGATTTGTTCAACACAACATACCTTAGAAACACATATCAGAAATGGGCCCCAAATAATCATGCTGTTTAAAATAGTAGAAACTATTATCAGAAAGTGTATACAAGGAATTCTAATCACAAGAAAGACAAAGACTTAAAAAAATTTGGGCAGAAGATATAAGTAGATAATTTACAAAAGAAGAAACCCAAAAGGGCAAAAGTACTTAAAACATTCATCTTATTAGAAATTAAAAAATGAAAATCAAATATGTCTCCTGGACTGGAAAATATTACAAACTTTGGCAACACCAAGTGTCGGAGTAGAGTAGGAATCCAGGACTGCTCAGTCTGTAGACTGGCACAGCCCTTCTGGCAAGCAGTGTGGCAGTACTTGGTCAAATTAAATATACAAATGTGATATGACTCAGCAAATATCCATCTAAGCTTGTACCCCAAGCAAACTGTCACTAGAGTATTTATGTGTATGGTGATTACAGCATTTTTATTGCTGAATTGGTTACATCTAAGTCTTCAACACAAGAGAGTGGATTTAGGAAAAATGAGATGCATACTTGAAGGTGTTATAATAGCTGAATAAATTAAGAAGTATAAAAGTAGCAGGCATTTGGAAAGATTACACACAAACATGACATATATCTAGAGGTTTGAGGACACAGGATAAAAGCTAACTGATGCAATTAACTGAATAAATAAAAACAGCACCAGAGGTAGGAAAATAAAATTACTTACATTTTATATGGCTTTTCCAGGTTGCGTCCTTATGCTCACAGATAGGTATTTTCTAAAAGACAAAAGCTAAAACTATATACAGAGTCAAGATCATTTACAGATAAACTAATTTAATAATACCATTTTGCTATAAATAAATTAAAACAAAAATATTAAGTTTAAGAGAGAGAGAATGGCCTGCATTGTTCTAGATGACACTACTGACTCAATGTGGATAACTTTGCATCCAACTGCATTCACTGTCAGCTTTGCTAATAAAAACTAAGGAGCAAATTTTCACCTCAGAATTCTCCCTACCCCAGGAATGTCTAGTATCCAAATGATGACATATTGCAGAAAATATGAAATTTATAATGATAAATGTCTGGAAAGTTTAGCAGAAAATTATTTAATACTATTTAATAATAAATTGGCTATAGTTACAGCAATTTTGCTCTGATTTACTATACTGGGATCCCAAAATATTTTTTCTCATTATCATTTTTGCAAACATGCATTTTTTGGAGAAGACAATGGCAAAAACATACTCAATGCACTCTAAAGGGGCACATTTCAGGATCTTTGTAAGCTTCTGCAAAATGAAACGACATCACTATCCTTATGTTCTACTATTCTCTTCTGAGTAGAGGTTCCCATGGGGTTTTCCATGGCACCCTGGTGATGCAGGCTATGCTGGAGCATTTAGGAGTTGCTATTTTTAACTACTCAACAAATAGAATTAGCTTTTCTTTTTGCCTCTCCAGTTTGAATTCTTAGTCTCTTTTCTCTACTCTTTTGTGCTTAGTCTGCTTCCCTCAGAACTGTTCCAAAGATGGAATTTTATTAATAAAATTCTGTAAAATATGATTGGTATGTAATGCCTCCATTCATTAGTTCAGGAAACATACTCTAACCTATTCTGAGCTAGATGACAATTAATTAGGTAAGATAATAAACCTGGGGTAAATATTTTTATTTTCTCTTTGAAATTTACCAGTCACAAATACTGGCATTATTACCTCTGGAGCAGCCCTGAGACTTTTTTTTTGTTTTGCACTCAGAAATTGCTATTTGATGTTGGACAGGATGGCACACACCTGTAATCTTAGTACTTGGGAGGCTGAGACTGGAGGACCATAGGTTCAAGGCCAACCTCTGCAATTTAGGAAAATCCTTACAACTTAGCAAGACCCTTTTTCAAAATTAAAGAATAAAATAGGCCTGGGGCTGTAGCTCAGAGAGAGAATACGCCCGAGTTTAATCCATAGTACCACAGAACAATAAAGAAGTAAATAAAAAATGCTATTTTATGATAAGTTCCAGTTAAAGAGGCTCCAGGTGTGTGGAAATTTTTTTAAGGAATCATGTGATTAGTTCATCTAGGATTATTTCCCTAATTTAAGGTCAATCGAGTTGTAACAATTATATCTTCATAATTGTTGCCACATGAAAGGCTTCCCTTCACTTTTGGTTTTAGATTAAGAGGCACTAAGGTTTTAGATTAACTAGGCAGAATTCTTAGAACCCTCTCTACCCATCCTTGGAGAACCACATTGCATCTCAACTGTCTCTGTTGGGCAACCCTAGCATGCTTTGTAACTTCTTGCTTCCTTTTTTTAAAATTTTCTCATCCTGAATTGTGATACTGCGTGGAGCATCATTCACCTGCACCTGGATATGCTGTGAAGCGTGTTCAGTGGACCTATGGTGTATCATCATTCTGTATTCTACACTCACACTCATGAAGCAAATGTAGATCTGAAGTAACTAGTATAATGCTTAAAACACTTTTGTCAAACTTATTTAGACTTATTCACCATTGAAGTGTCTCTAGGCACTAAAAATTAATGATTCCCTACATGTATATCTGCAGGAAATTAGCCAGTCTGAGTTGGAAGAAAGCTATCTACATAATTTCAGGCAATGAGTTTCAAAAAGTGACTGAAGACAAAAGTTTTTCTTTGTTTCCAGACATGCTGGAAAAGCCATGAGTTTTATTATTCAAGCCAAAACCTTCACTATTATTTTATAAGAAAGGCTGAGAGGTCTTTGTGTCCAGAATACATTTTTAATCTTAAGAGAGGCATCTGGTTTACTGCAAAAGCCTCGCTGCAAGTGATGAACAGGCTGTCTTCATTACCTGCACAAGTCAGCCTGGAACTTGTTCATTCTTGCCAGGTAGGGATTTTTAGAATGGCTAGCCCCTAATGTTCCTGGCTCCAGAAAAGTGCCCAAAGTGTATTCCATGTCTGGCATTGGGTCATCCCAAAAGAAAACTCTGAGCCAAAGATTCAAGTGCAAGTGGTTTATGAAGGCAGTGCTCCCAGGGGATGCTGATAATGGAGTGCAGAATGAGGAGGGAGATGAGCCAAGAAAAGGGGCAACTTCAGGTGAAAACTCAACCTCAGGCAGATTCTAGGAGAGGCTATGGACCACGAGCTGTAGGTCAGTTTGCCACGTGTAAAGGCAAAAAGACCCCAAACAACAACAACAACAACAACAACAAAAAAGCTGGCTTTGAATCTCTTTACCAGCCAGTCCATTGGTCACCCCAACAGAGTTATAAATCTCAGCATTTTCAGTTAGTTCACCATAGGAGCAAGATAACTTCAGGCGTTCCAGAGCAATCCTATGGGAACAGTCAGAAGTAAAGCTACAGAAGGTAGCACACACATAATGAGTAAAAGGGACCAAGGGATTCCTCAGTATCAGCTGGGGCCAGTGTATATCTTACATCTGTAAGTCTCTGGGTGAATGCTCTGTTGTGTCTCACAATCCTATCTCTTGCCCTGTGATGTTCCTCCTGGCTGTTCTCTTGAGAATCATTCTATTGCTTCTGTTGACTTTCAAGAAGGGAAGTGGGGAAGAATTCATAGATTCTAAGATATGAAACAGTTCTATAAGTTATTACTAATAGTAGAAATAAAAATAGGTATAAAAATGTTGGCTGTACCATAAAGTTTGGCATGTAAGCATTGTGTTTGTTAATGAGTTATTGTAGGTATATTCAAAGGAATGTTGGAAAGTGCTTTGGAGGGTAGTGTGATGTGACAGATAAAAGGGTCATAAGGCCTGATAAGGCAGGCAGAATTCCAATTTGGCATTCTGTCCTATGTCTTGGTGCTACTCCCTGCTGACTATTTAACGTGGAAAAAAAAAGATTTTTTTCAAAGATAAGGAAAAAGTACTTGGAGTTAAGGAGTTTATAGGGAGATTATCCAGGTGAACCAAACATATCCAAGTAGATTCCTCCCAAAAACTCCAGGGAAGTTCTCAGTATGGCTAATACATTGATTTCAGCCTGGTGAGACCCTAAGCAAAAAAAAAAAAAAAAAAAAAAAAAGCCCAGTATTTTTCCACTTGAATGTCTGGCCACAGAACTGTGAGTTAATAAATGAAGACAGAATGGAAGATGATACATCATGCAGCAATAGAACACTTATACACTATATTCAACTCCAACATTGTGACTTTTTTGTGTGGGGGGCACTGAGAATTGAACCCAGGGACATTCTAACTTTGAGCTACACCCCAAAGTCCTATTTTTATTTGGAAACATGGTCTTGCTAGGTTGATGAGAGTTTCACTACCTGTTGAGGATGTCCTTGAACTTGTGATCCTTCTATCTTAGCCTCCCAAGTACTAGGATTACAAGTGTGCACCGCCATGCCTGGCTTAACATTATGACTTCTGAAGGGCTGTGAGTACATTAATTTTGTAAAGGCAATTGAAATTTAGTAGATTATAACAACATAACTTTACCTTCTCATAATTTCAGAGGTCCAAAATCTGAAACCAGCATGAAATCAAGACATTGGCAGGACTGTACTCTTTCCAGAGGATTCAGGGATGAATCCATCCCTTGTCTCTTTTGTCTTCTGTTGGCTGTTGGAGTTCTTTGACTGGTTTCCCCAACAACTTTAGTCTCTTTCTATCTTCACATTTTTACCTCCTCATCCCTTTCTTTTTCCATTTTCTCAGTTTTTCTCCTGCTCTTCCTCCTTCCTTTCTCTTTTTCTGTTTCATACACGCATATATTGTCATCATGTGTGTCTTATGAGGACGTGTGTCACTGCATTCAGAGCCCATTGTAATGCAAAATAATCTCTCATCTCAAGATCTTAATTGAAGATTTTTTTGGGGGGTCATATAAGGTTAGCATTCAAAGACTCCGGGAATTTGCTCATGAATATATTTCAGAGGGCCAATTTTCTGTCTGCACTGTGGGTAGTCATCCAAAATCTTTCTGAATTTTATTATTCTTATTGAAAAATGAAACTAACTGTGACTATTTCAAGGGTTTTGTGTAATGGAAGTAAAATAATAGGAACTATAAAACATCTCACAAAACATGTAACAGTTGATACCCATTGAATGATAATTATTATTATTATAGGAAAAGCTATGATCAATAGGGTTAATGATAATAAATTTTATATTTGTCCTTCAGAATTCAAGGTGAAAAATATTACGATCATTTGACATGAAGATATGTTCACTTTTCTCTTTCATATCTCTAAGATCTTATTTCCTAACCATATAACATTTGATGCTAGATTTGTCCATTTATCAACTATGTCTGTTTTAGAGAATTGTCAAATAACTGCTGTCTTCCTACCATTATAATTCAATTGGATTTCACTTTAACTCTGCAAATGTTCACTCATTCTGCTGTGTGCAAGGAACTCTGCTGTTCACCAGGACATGCATATCTAAGCAAGACACAATCTGTGACTTAGACTCACAATGCAACAGAAGAACAAGAATTTTCTTGAAATACTTGCTTCGTAAAGCACATACTCTATCATAAATGAGTTGATTCAGTTTCTCTCCATTTTATGAGGTCTGTATTCAAATGTGAAAACAAGCATCATCCACAAGAAAACATCCAATTATTAGAAATAATTGTCAGATTCATGGGCAATGAAATAAAAATAACATGGTACTCATAAATTTCATATGGGTATGTATTTTCTATAGCTTTACAAACATACATTATTATAAGAAAAATTCACATGAGGAAGACATGCACCTAATCACAATCATTTCTATCATGCACCAGCTCTCTAAGCCAGGCATGTACATCCTTGACTCTTACAGTAAGGCTGTGCTGAACTGCCTGGAGCTCATGGGCTGCTGGACCATTTCTGAATCCTTGGGAATATTTTGCAAAATTTAGAGGTCTTTAACAACATGAATGACTCTTAAATACTTTTCTTATTTACTTTAACTATTTTTTTTTTATCATGAAACCATACTTGTGGTATTGCTGCCTATGCTGGAAGTAGTGCCATAAGTCAATAAAACTTTCTTATAAAACAAACAAATGACAGTGGCTTGCTAATCTACTTTAGTTAGATGAAACATTTGATAGAGTAATAGTATTTATTCCAAGCGTTTTTGTTTCTCCTTGTTTCTATTTTCTTCTCTTCCTTTCTTTTTTTTTCTTTGTGCTTTTAGTTTTGTCCTTTTAGATTTATAAATGAAATTAAATTTGACTTGGTAGTTTTGTGGTATGGTGAGGTTGACATTTTTTTTACCTCTCAAACTATGTATGTCCCAACATAGGCCTTTCTTTTTCTTCATTATCTACCTAGTAGACCATAGCACATAGTTACTCTGAATAAATTAAAATAAAATCAAAACTTATATGCAGATATTTTTTGTTGTTATAGAAAACTCCATCTTTAATAACTGCTGACAGGAGCAAATGGCAAAAATCACACAATCTGGGAAGGTTTTGGTTATTTGCACTGGTATTTGAACTATGCTCCTTTGAATCGAATGGGAAAGAGATATTTTATCTTTCACTTTTTACCTTAACACCTTCTAAAACAAATATTAATAACAATATGTTCTGTGCTCAAAATATTTTATACATTTGTGGGCTATACAAATTCTAGGTATGATAATCTTGAAACCATATTATTATACTAACAATTAGATTGAGATTGTAGAATCAGTACTACATATATTCTTCTGCTTGAATTGACTGCCAACACAAGGAACTCATAAGTAAATAGAAAGATGTTTTAGAAAGAACAACTTATGTCTAACTTCAATGTGGACAGAGTGAATTATAATTTTCCCTTTTAAAAATGAAAGAAAATGCTACAAGAAATTTTTATTGCTTTTTGTTGTTGTTGTTGTTACTATCTCCTGTCTAGACACAAATCATTCAAGATACTAGAGAAGGATGTAAGATGTGGCAAAACAATTTGGTGGCCTTAAAGTATGTCTGCATATATTGCCATTTAAAAGGAGGTGCCTACACAGTTTTTTTTTTTATTGCTACAACCAACTTATGATGATAAAGGAAAGAATTGTTCTGTGCTATGAACAGAGAACTATTAATTATTCCCATTCAAGAGCAGCTTTCAGACTTTACTTTTCCTTGTTTGGTCTACCTTTTGAACATAGACTCACCTGTAAAGATGATGGTAAGGACTGATTTGAGAGAGTGATTAATATTGTCACAATCCACTTCACAAAACATTTCTCTCATATGGAACAGCTGTTTTTATTTTCTTAGAGAGGTAAAGACATCTTGTGATTGTTTCTTTTTTATTTTAACATAGAGAATTACTTGATATAATAGTTCAACTTTAGATGTTTGTCAATTAATACCTTATAAACTTTAATTCTGTTTTTGAAATAATGCATAATTTCACCACCCACCAAGAAGTGAGCAGTGGTAAAAGTGTGCAAATTATCTATCCAAAAAATGTGGAGCTTACTGATTTTAAGCAGAAATTAAAATTTGCTTCCATAGGCTAGAGGCTGTGAGGTTCACTGGCCTGTACCTAGCAGAAGCAAACTTCTAATGCTTTCAGAATGGGTAAAAATTACCCACATAACTTCAGAAAGCATTATTACTTCCATTCTGATCTGAGCAGTAAGCAGAGTCCTGAGTGTGGGCAAATTTATCTTGGCAATGTGTTATTAAAGAACAGAATAAGGCACTCGATTTATCCCCATTTCATTGTTCACTTCTGCCAAATAGAAAACAGATTTGGTGCTATAGGTACATGGCACATTCCTTCTCTTTGTCTTCTCTAAAACAATGGTGTCTGAAATCATATTCAGTGCTCATAAAATTTCCCATTCAGTTTACAAAGACAGAAGGAAAATACCCCACCCATAACGCTGAATTTGGGTCCCTGCTGCAGCAATGAATTTTAGAAAGTGACAGATTACATAATGATTGCAGTTATGATTGCACCTGGCCCTGGAAGGCTGCCATGCCACAAAAAGAGAGTGTCAGCTCACTTGCACTGGTGCACGACTGAAAAGTGCCACTCTTGCACACTTGATACACTGTCCTCTTTAATAGAGACTTTTGTCCAGTGGTTTCAGCTGTATATGCTATTGTTTGTTCTCTCTTATTTGATCACCATATATAATGATGTTCTCAGATTTGCAGGAACACTTGGTCTTTGTTCTCATTTTTTCTAATTTTTTTATTGGTGCACTGTAGTCATACATCTTAATGGGATAAAGACTTGTGGAGACATACATGCACACATCACCCTTTGCTCTTATTTAGAAATTCTTAGAATGATTGTGGAGTATTCAATTATAGCTGACTTTTAAATGGCTGGGATCCCATTCTAATTGATTTCAATGTAAATCAATAGAGTGTCCAATACAGCAAGTATTTTAGACTGAATGACTAGTTAGTCCTCTACCATTGTAACTCATGCCTAAATCAGTAAGAAGTATTATATTTAATTTTTTACTGGATTCATATTGTGCCTGGAATTGAGACACATATAGCAGTTTGTTGACACAAAGACATGTATTATTTTGCAAACCTGCATATTGCAGGCCAGCTATAAGTACTTGAAATACAAAAATGATGATAAACAGAAGTGCTCAGGAATATTTTTCTGTAATCTAAAAGACATTTTTAGGGGATGGTGGACAAAAGCAGGAGTTGTTTGGCATTAGGTGTTCAAATTCTACTCTACGGTGGGCAAAGGAAAAAAAATGCATAAAGTCTGATTGCAAAGCATCACTACAGGGAGAGTTAGTCTTCAGGAGAAGACAGCCAGACAAACCAGTTCTTAAGAGGGTGGCTGATTGGCTGTTTTGCTAAAGATAAATGTTTCCTCTTCCAAATATTCTGGAAAAAAAAGTAGACTAATAGCGAGAAGTGTAGTGATTTGCACATTATCCAAGCCATTGAGTTATTCCTGCCTGTCCTCATTCTGGTTCTTGATTTGCAGGCCAGCTATGCTCTGCAGCTGGAGCAAATTATATCAGCAGAAGTGCTGATGTGACCACAAGTTGACAAAAGGACATGATTTCTAGTAGCAAAAAAGCAACTAGATTTTATGAAATTGTATCTAATAATGTTGTTTAACTCATGGATCCTGCATCTGACGCCTGCTTTTTATCCAGTCCTTTCAGCGGCCCTTTGTTAACAGTCACTCAGAAGAGGAAATAAAATGTAGCCATTGAAATAAAAATTGCTCTACTCTTTTTAATAGCTCAGCTGCAGGCTCTATTGTTTTATTTAATGGATTGTATAACTGAAGTCTCTCCTCCTGATGATTCCCATTTGGCTTCTGAGTCCTCAAACTCTGTCAGAATCTTGGGGGTCCCAGAAGGTGTCTGGTGCATAGCTTGCTGAGAATACAAGTGGATCGTAAAAAGCAATAACGTTCTTTAAAATGTAATTCCTGCTGCAGACTCTGTAGTACTCTGTGCAGGAAGCAGAGCTTTCTCATCAAAAGGAAGCACGATTAGTCCCTAGATGCACAATCTAGTTCAAGATGCAGTACAACTTTCCCTGCCTTAAATATATAGAGGCAAGTAGACTTGGAGGCACTAGAAAAGAGAGAAAAGAAAATGGAAGAACTAAAAAATGAATAATTGTCTTCTTTGTTGTCAGAATCATTGTGTTGGAACGGATAGATGTCATCTCTGCTCCTGAGTTCTCCTGCAATGGATCTCTCTCCTCCTGTCTGAATACCCATTCCCAATGTACAAAGAGTACCTGTGAATTACTTGAGTCTGACTTATTGTTATCCTAAAACGTGTCACATGCATATTATATTCTGAATTATTTAATGTTTTTTTTTCAGTTCTTCAAAGCAACTAAAATATGTCTGGCTCCTGATGGAAGGATTACAGGTAATTTTAAAATATACATATAGTGCTTCTGCTTTCCTAAGAAGAACTGCATTGTGTGTACATTCAAAAGATAAAAGTTAAAAAGTCCCTCCTACATGAGGAAGGTGATACAAAATACCAAGAGAAAGTACCAACTCTCTTCTCCACACTTACTAATATTTCAAGTAGGAATGAATTACAGAGCATTTACTTGACTCACATAAATGGTTACACTATGTTTCTTAGAGGGTTCCGCAAAGAAAAACGTCTGTGGTTCTTTTTTTCCCTACCTTGATAGGTTCCATCAAAGCAGTTTCACTGCTCTAGGGAGAGGAGGAGAAAGATTTGTTAAATCCTAGAATGCTTAGAAGCCTTTCAGCTGAGGAAGATGCACGATGATGTACAAAGCAGTTAAATCACACAGTATAACCTGTTAAGGATGTAATTGAGATACATGTAATCATTAACCTTGGAACAGCCTGGGAATCTGTTAATGAATCAAATCAATACCCTCTCCACTGATCCATAATAATTTGAAAGAAATGAAAAATTTAACAGTTACTGTATGTGAGGTTATCCTGGGCTGCAATTAGCTAGCCTCCAGGAGATTATGTTACCTAGTTACCAGGAGGTGAGTATAATTTCTGTAGATCTTCTGGAGAGATTGTCATAAAGACAGATGTCAGATGTGGAAATGGGTCAGGAAAAGATATCTGGTATAGCCTAAACCTGGGTCATCTTTCTATCATTTCATCCTGCCTAGCTTTCTTATGACATTTCATACTCCAGTTCAAATGAACATGCGTTGCTTTGAAACAACATTACAACTGAATTTTGTCAGTTAAAAAGTGATTATCCCTTTATATACCTTATCACGCATCTAGATCTCACATGGCAAAGAGGTCAAGGCAAAATATTCTGCATTTGGGCATAGAATAACATACGAGCTTTCTGCTGCAGGCAAGATACTTGTGTATGAAAATATTTCATGTTTATACAACTCCCTCATTTAAGCATAGTCATTATTGCCAGTGGAATTATATAAAAGAATAGTGGAAAGAAATTAATGTCTTGTCTCTATTGCATCCCCCACTTTTACATCCCCATTTGCAAGTAGTATGTACAAAAGAGTGCAGAGAGAGGAAAATGACCCCAGGGCCGATATAAGCTAGCTATATATTGCTTTCATGTAAATCTTAGAATAAACAATCTTGGTATGTAAAATTCCATAGAAAATTTTCAATTTGGGAAGATATAAAAAGAGTTATTGCCATTCTCTAGGGAATCAGTAAATAAAACGGAGAACAGAATTTTTTTAAAAATGCATGTAAAATATATGCGTATGGAAATGTTAAGAGCCTCATTTTATAATGCCAAGGAGGGCACAAGATAAAAACTGTTGTCATTTGTTTCCAGGGAAAGCAGTCGGTGAGACCAGGCACAGTAGGATAGTTAGCTAGCTACCACATGTAAAGCTGAGAGCAGATGGTTCCGTTGATACTGAGCGCAGGAATGCGCGTGTTTATGCGGGTGCGTTTCTGTGCGTGTGCGTGTGGAAACCAGCAAGGAGTTTGACACTGATGTACTCCATCAAGTCCAGTTATAAAGAACAAGTAGATAGAACAACATTCTGTGCATCTGGCAGCCTAACTAGCTCTGTCAATCTGTGGATACTGCTGACATTGTACTATAAGCTTCGATTCCATCTGTGTTGTTTATTTTGAGCTGGATTTACTGCACACTATGTGAATTGATGATGGCTAGAAGGTCCAAAAGATTCTGAGTCTGTTTAAAGTTCCAAGGTGTCAAATTACACAGGCTTGTGTCACGAACATTATGAAAGGGTAAGTGGAGAGGCAAACTGATTTCAGTATTTGTTAAACGTCCAAGAAAAATAGCTGAAAATATAGATGAAGAAGGTTTATGAAAACATCTAAAGAGTACATATGAACTCCTGCAATCTAATGTTTCCTTTTCAAGTTGCATTGTGTCATTTTAAAAAATTCAAAATATGTACAAACAAATAGACAACTCGAATCAGCTCTCCACTCTGAGGTTGTGACATGCATATTACTCAAACTTCCTGATCAGTACCATATCAACTTGCCAGGGTAAAGGAATGGACGTGACGGGTGAGAGATGGGCCTGTCTCTTTTCCAAATGGCTGGAACTGAAGAAGAGGTGTATTTCCATTCATTCATCATCAAGTTATTCTATGATGCTCTTTTTTTGCTTCACTTTTCTCTGTATAATAAGATATTTATAGATCTTCTATACTGTTTATGAAATAGGACTTTTTATCTTTATGAAGAAATCATTGAGGATACAATTTTTATTGAAAATCATATACATTTATCTGAGAAAACAGTACATGTTTAGCTATATCACCAATAGCAGGGCTTTTGTTTCTGTGAATTTTTAGCACAGTGCACAGCTAAGTACTATGTCTGTTTGATACTAGTTTATTTCTATGAACAAGGAAAAAAAAAGTCTCAATGATTCGGGTGTAATACCTACACCTGCATATCTGATGTTGCTGAGTCCATCTAGGTGCTCTTGTCTGCTTGTGTAGTGAGGGACTCAGACCAGAATTCCCAATGCCACACATGTCACAAGCTAGACTGTATGCAGTTTAGCTTATAGTTGTTGAATAAAAAAAGCATTTTACTTACAGTACAATTATGTCAATTAATACTTTTAACTTCTGTTCACTTAGTAGTTGGTAATGGTTCAATTGTAATTAAGTACAAATATATTTTTATTTTAACTATGTTTTTCTTCAAAGAAGAAAATACTCATCCTGTCTTATATGACTCAGAGTTAGGAGATCAAACAAAACCTATGAGAGTAATTCCCTTGTTGGGTAATGTTTAATATTTGTTCAACATTAATTTACATTCATAATCACCTTTCTATGTGAGAGACACAAACTACTTATAACCTGCAATCCCTAAACCATAAAACTTTAAATATATGGTTGATTAGCCAAATTTCCTCATATAAATGTCAAATAGCAATATATATTAATAAAATGTGTTACAAGGATGGCACAAAGTAGACTAAAATTAAGCTGGAAAACTTTCACTATAGTCTTCTTCTATGTGGAAGACACTATACTGAAGAATTTCCTCTTGGTTAGATATATCATCTGCCTCCTCAATTCAGTGAGATGTTACTTTCCCCTTTCTTAGGGGTGGAGGAGAGTATACAACTTGCCTACACCACACAGCCCCTGGGTAACTGAACACAATTTTACTTTAACTTATCTGTATAAACATGTAAAGAACATCTGTTCTGAGCCAGGCATAGGGTTCAAACTATAATAACTAGAGGGAAAAGGCCTTTTTCAAGAATTGTACAGACTTGGAATAAATTGTAAAGCTGACTGTGAACATCATGCACTAAGTATTGAAGTAAACTTATGTATAGAGAATGGTGAAAACTTAGGAAAGAGCACTTAGATCAGAAAGCTAATAGAGTTAAAAAACGGGGCAGTTGACAAACTTCCAAAACAGCCATTAGGCATGAAGAAAGGTAGACTTGCGTGAAGCTTGGGTTTGAGTGAATATGCAGCTTACACAGCACACCCAGGTAGCTGTTGTGGGCCAGTGAGGAAATCACACGAGCTTTCTTCTTCACCAGAGGAAGTAATTCCAGTGTGTTAAGGTAACGAGAAAAGGCTTAAATGAGATATTCCTGCATTGATTCATGAAAGTAGAGTAAGTGCACTTTAGTTATACAGATAAAAAAAATAATTGAATATTGCAGGTAAACAGGAACAACAAATGCTTGGAGACAAAGATATGTAAATTGATATGGTATATCAAGAAATTTAGAGACCAATATGGTAGATCAATTTGGCAATCAATGTATCAGACTTGAAGCTTGTCGTCACCTAGAACTGATCCATCTTTAAGATCTTAAATTCCCCTCTCTGACGGCAGATCAAAACATTTCATCCTTCAATCCTTCATTTTGTCTCTGTCAGCCCTGATCGATTTGATTCTGGATTCACTTAGTCTCCTGAGTCTACCCTGTCAGCCTCTCTGTTGGACTCAAATTTCTTGCTTAATTTTCCTTTCATAGCCTAGCTTCCTGGAAAACTCTTATGATGGGTCAATTCATGTTTATTTCTCTAGATCTATTTTCTACTATTCAAAGAGTTTTTAAATGTCTATTCCTCTCTGTGCTGGCTACCTTCTCACTCAACTTACTATATTTTCATAAGGAAATTGAAGCATCATGTAAACAAGCACATGGACAGTGGTGTCCACTGCTCTCAACTCTCCCCATAATAGATGTAGTGGCCAATCCTTTCACCGTCATGTGAGCCCAGTCCTTTTACCTCTTCTTCTCCCTGTCCTTTAACCTAGCTTCTCCCTCCTACCCTCTCACCTCAAGTTCTTGAGGTTCAGAGTTCCTTAGTTTGTTATCTGCCCCTTCCCACTCTTCCAAATTTACATGCTTTAGCTAGTTATAAAAAAATATTGTCTAAATATACAAAAGTCTCTCCATTTTTTATTTTATTGATGCATTATAGTCATACATCTTAATGGTGTACAAGATGGTAGAGGCATATATGCACACATTGCTCAGTTAGCCCTTACCCAATTCCCACCCCATTTCCTCCTCCCTCCTTCTCACGTTTGGCTAAATAATGTACATCATGAATATTAGAGAATTATCCTCTTTCCCCCTTATTCCCCCAGTTAGGTCATCTTATTTTCTCATCTATAGTATCTCTTTCTTCATCTAGAGTTCCTCCTATGACCTATTTTCTCCCTAGCTTTCACAAAGTAGGGAGAACATCCGATTTCTTATTATTTGGGACTGACTAATCTCACTTAGCACAATGTTCTCCAGTTCCACCCATTTCCCTGTAAATTATATAATTCTGTTTTTCTTTATGGCTGAGTTAAATTCCATTGTGTGCATATCCCATAGTTTTGTAATCCATTCATCTATTGATGGACAACTTGGCTGGTTCCATAGTTTGGTAATTGTTAATTGTGCAGCTATGAACATAGATATACATGCATTAGTTTGGTTGTTTGGCTTATTTTCTTTTAGGTAGATACTGAGAAGTGGTATTGCTGGATCAAATGGTAAATTTGTTCCCATTCTTCTGAGGATTCTCCATACTGTTTTCCAAGTGGTTGCACTAATTTGCAACCCCACCAACAATGGATTAGAGTTCCCACTTCTCCACATTCATGCCAGCATTTGTTGTTCTTTGTGTTTTGAATGATTGCCATTCTAGTTGGAGTTAGGTGAAATCTCAGGGTAGTTTTGATTTGCATCTCTTTCATTGCCAATGATGTTGAGCTTTTTTCATGAATTTATTGGCCATTATGAATTTCTTTTTTCATGAAGTGTCTATTAGTTCACTTGCTCATTTTTTATTGAGTTGTTTTCTTAATGCTGAGTTTCTTGAGGCCTCTTTATATTCTAGATATTAGTTGCGTATCGGAGAAGTAGGTGGCAAAAATCTTCTTCCATTCTGTTGGATTTCAGTTGAGGTTCTTGATAGTTTCCCTTACTGTGCAGAAGCTCTTTAGTTTAATGCAATCCCACATATTGATTTGCCTTTTAGTCTCCACTTAGAGAAACAAACCAACTCCCTTCACCCCCAAGGTACTGTTTAGTTTGTCTTGATGAGGCAAACTTCTTGGAAAGGTGACCTAGAGTCATGTTCTACCCTTCCTTCCATTTCTGCATCTTCCTCAACCCACTGCAGTCTCCAAATTATCCCTCAAATATCCTGAAACTACTTTTGCTAATAGCAATGAATGTTTTGCTTTCAAATCCCTAATGGATACTCTTACTTTATTTTACCTGTAAGACTTACTATTGCTGATTAATTTCTCCCCTTCAAACATAGTTTCCTTGATTGAATGATCCCACACTCTTATTTTCTTTGTAGCCTTCTTGTCCACTGACAGTACCCTATATAGTAGTACCTTCATTGATTTCTTAGGCCCTTGACTTTTATCTTCTATATTATTACTTAGGAATAACATTTATAGATCTATTATCATTTAAATGTTGGTAGCTTTGCTTTTATTATCTACAAGCAGAAGACCCAATCCAATGAATAAATTTTCAACTAATAAGCTTTAGTATGTTCTATATATTTAAATAATCACTAAGTTCCTCCATGTGGATATCCCCAGCCATCTAAAGGGCCACATATGTCAAACAAGAGGCATTATCTCCTTCTTTCTTTCTTCTGGCCAAACTTCTTAAATGTTTTTCAAATCCATGAACTTTCTTGTGTGTGTGTGTGTGTGTGTGTGTGTGTGTGTGTGTGTGTGTGTAACTGGAGCTCGAACCCTGGAGCATTCTACCTCCATGCTACACCCCCAGAGCTATTTTTTATTTTTCATTTTAAAACAGAGTCTTACTAAGTTACAGAGGGTCTCACAAGTTGCTGATTCTGGCCACAAACTTGCAATCCTCCTGTCTCAGCCTCCCAAGTACTGCGGTTACAAGCATGTGCCACCAAGCCTGGCTTCCATTAAATTTTTATCTTTCTACTAATTACATTATTCTAGCTCAGACTAAGATAAACTAATGAACACAATCATTTTAGACATCCATAATCAAGTAAGAAATATAATCCAGATGGATGTAACAAACAACTAAAGCTAAATGAACTGACAATATACCTCTTTTAATTGAATTGAACAGTTGAATGAGCCTAAATAATAAATGTCAAAACCCTAACTCATAAGAAACAAAACTGTAAACAAGTTAGGTACAGAATTCATATCATCTTTATGTTTCTATTTCTGGCTCCCAGCATTGGGAACTTCAACAGAATCCTGGTCAATTAATATTCATTTAATGAATTAATCTGCTTAATCTTCAATACTACAGAGAAGTGAAAGGCATTATAAGGTTTCCTACCAGTTATTCACATATGGCCACAGTCTCCTGAAACTTATTCTCTATGCTGAATAGCTGATGGAATAAGAAAGTCAAACTGTCTGTGTTTATGTGTGGTGTAACTACATATGTCCTTAAAACAGGGTGATAATAAAAATAAAACCAGGGAGTAAAATGACTGGGCATGTTAGTGGTATATAAACAAAAAGCTATATTCTATAGCCTTAGTGTAAAACTGGCCACTATACATGGGGGGAAAATTGGCTGTTTAACTCAACCCATCTTCATAAAATGGAAAAATAGTATTTTACACATCCTGTCATTGAAAGAGGTTGACTCTTCTTAAGCCAAAATTAACTTTATCTGTTTTCCTCAATAAAGTCATTTCTCCTTGAGCAATGAGGATAGGGTAAGGTAAGGATAGATACTAATTAGTAAGTCTAGTTTATCTGGCAATAATACCCTGGACTTAAAGCAACTAGGAATGAAATTTTACTAACATCTTATCCCCCTTTCATTGTGCAATATACAACTGTGAATCAAGGTATAGAAAATAAGTGTAAAATTAATTGCATTATAATAAAGCAAACATCTATGCAGCCACCATGAGGTTACAGAACAGAAATTTGCCAAAGGCACTACCTCATTACAATGCCTTCCCTCCCACTCAAAGAAACCACTGTCCTTGAGTTTATGGTAATAGTATCCTGGCTTTTCTTTATAGAATTACCACCTAAAAGTGTATCACTAAATAATCAAATGCAATTCGTTTTGAACTTTATGTAAGTGGAATTATAGGGTACATGCTTCTTTTGTTTGATTTCTTTCATTTAATATCAAGTTTTTAAGATTTATCCATGTTGTTCACTATAAAATAGCTATAATTTATCCATTTTAATGACTGGTTGGTAATCCATTGTGAAATACTCATTAAAAAATTACTTTTTAAGTCAGGCATGGTGGTGCACACTTGTAATCTCAGTACTTGGGAGGCTGAGACAGGTGTAGCACAAGTTTGAAGCCAGCCTTGGTAACTTAGAGAGGACCTCTGCAACTTAGTGAGACCCTGTTTCCAAATAAATAAGATCGAGCTGGTGGCTTAGCTCAGGAGTAAAATGCCTCTGGATTCAATCCCCAGTGCCACACACACAAAAATAACTTTTCCTTACTATTGCTAATGAATGCTTCTTTGGTTGCTTATGGTTTAGCGCCATTATGAATGCTATGATATTTGGTTGCATGCACCCTAGTATACCAAAATATGCCTTTTAGTGGGGTAGATAATTAGAAGTGAATTGCTACTTTGAGAGTAGGTGCATGCTTCACTTCACTAGAATGAAAATGAATGAAAATAAGAAAGAATTTTAAAAAATTGGTTGTATCAAATTGATTTTATTGAAGAAACATTTCTTAAATTTTGCAGGTAAATACTGTCTAGCATTGCACACTTTACAAGGGCACAACTGAATAGACTAACTTAAATTTTCTAAAAAATACAAATAAAGCATTAGCACTTAAAGAGATCAGTGAATGTGTATACTAAAATATTTGTAAAAAGATTTTTATGAAAATGGAAGATATTGTATCAATGACATTCATCTAATTCTTAACTAAGCAATGCAACTGACAGAAATAGGTGGACCCTCTAGAGATTCAAAAGCAGAATATATAGTGCTTAGATTTTATTTTATAAAACTCACAATTTCTCTTATCATATTACAAAGATTATAAATCTTGCCCAATATGTAATTAAACAAATACTATATGGGCTTACTAAAGAATGAGTTCTTTAAATATAACTTCTACTTCTTCCTTTTTAAAAAAAAGTTTGAGCATGGGAAACTTTGCACTGAAAACAGTAAATCAAATCAACTTTCAGACCTGGGAACTATTTACTGGTTCTCCTGAAATGAAAAAGTAAGTCCTCATTGTTTGATATACCATGCAACAAAATCGTTTTTAAAAAATTACATCAAAATTTTTGGAACCAGTGTGTGAGAAATTTCAAAAAAAAGATTATGAGTATCTAAGTATGAGATATTCACAAATATGGACTTTTCCTGGGGATGAAAAAAGGAAGTCACAGAGTTAAAAAAATAAACCAAAGCATTCATCTTAGAAGTTTCCTCAGGAAGTTAAAAAGTTTTGCCATGGGGTTAGAAACTTCACTGAGAACAAGATCAACTTGGTCTCTGCTGACACACATCTTACCGTCTGAAGGAAAATGTAGAATAAGTAAAAAGATATGATAGAGTAAAAAGGCATAAAAATTTCACTTTAGCCGGGCATGGTGGTGTACGGCTGTAATCCCCGTGGCTTGGGAGGCTGAGACAGGAGGATCACACAGGTTCAAAGCCAGCCTCAGCTACTTAGTGAGGCTCTCAGCAACTTAGTGAGACCCTGTTTCCAAATAAAGTATAAAATAGGTCTGGGAGCATAGCCTGGAGGTAGAAAGCCCCTGGGTTCCACCTCCAGTACCACCAAAAAAAAATTTTTTTTTGCTTTATCAAGAAAGATCTGAGTGATGAAAAGCTATGATGCACAGTGGTGAATTGTGTATGAAGAAGAGGAAAAAAATCCAAAAATAAGAAAGAGCTGATGGGGGATCGATAATTAATACAAGGGGCTTTGAAATTGGCCAAACATAGGATGATATTCAAAGTCCTCAGATTAATAGCTGTGTGACTTTGGCTAAGTGATTTATCTTCTCAGTTTATCCCCAGTTACAAGGGGCTAATAAAATTGAACAAATAAGATGTTGCAGGCATAAACTGAGAACATTTCTAGAAAGCACACATAGGAAGGCAGGTGGCAACTCTTGTAGTAGAATCAAACAATTTGGAGGTGTGAAGGTTTGTGTGAGATAAGGATACAGACAGATACGCAGTTAAAGCTAACAAAGGTATTTAGACCATATTAAATAATTCAGTCTTTGAGCTAAGCACAGTGGAGAGTGATGTCAGCAGGTCAGCATTTCAGAAAAAAATACTTAAGCTATATAAAAAAATGTTTGGAAAGAGAAAAGAGGCAAGAAACTCAGTGAGGGATTGAACGTAGTTAGTGGACTAAAACTTTTCCTCTGTACATTACTAAATAATTGTGTTTGTGTGGGCACATGTATTTATACATTATATCAACATTTGAAACTAATCATGTGAGTTTTCAGGTAAAAAAAAAAATGCAAATGCCCTAGGGCTAGAAATGAAGCCTGAGATGATTCCAAAAGGGTTAGTAAGCTCTGCTATGAAGCTCATTGCTGTGCTGGCTCCATCTTCAGATTCTGCATAGAGGAGAGCTTAGGTTTTAACAACTGCACGTGTGGGGTCAGGAGACAGAGCCTTGCCCTCCACACCCCACCATGCCTCAACCTTCATATTGGATCCTGTATGTTCAGAGCTGACCGTGGAGACAGAGTGATCAAGAAAGCAAAGCTGTGCAATATTAAGGGTAGACTTATTATAGCTTTTAAGGCAATGATTCTATTGCTAGAAATGAAGAAGGTACCAATGTAATAAGCGTTTCAATCATCAGAAAGATAAAATAATTATAAACTTGCAAAAAAACCCAAATAATACTGTTTGAAATACACAAAGAAAAATTTTGACATTAGAAAGAAATGTAGATGTCTTAACTTTTGGAACAAGAAGCATTGTTCTTCATGTGTTGGCCATAATGTTTCATAATGTCCTGAAATCAATCAATCAATCTATCTATCTATCTATCTACACGCACACACACACATATATGGCTTCGAACCTGCGTGATCCTCCTGTCTCCATCTCCCAAACGTGGGATTACAAGCATGCACCACCACACCCAGCAGTCCTGAAATATTTTAAAAAATCAGTGTCACACAGATTAAAGTTTCTTAACACAAAATTATATAACCTTTACATTGCTACAATTTAGATATACTTGAAAATAAAAAAAGAAAAAATAGACTAACATTTTTATTTATTTTAAAAAATGTTTTGTGGCACTAGAGATTGAATCCAGGGGAATTTTAGCTACACCCTCAGTCCTCCTACCCACTTTTATTTTTTTAAGTTTGAGACAGGGTGCGTCTAGGTTCTGAGGGTCTTGTTAAGTTGCTGAGGCTGGTCTCATACCTGTGATGCTCTTGTCTCAGCCTCCCAAGAACTGGGATTACATACATGGGCCAGCTTCAAATTTTTAAATCATATATATAAATGATTCATGAGTCAAAGAGGGTTTTTTTTTTTGTTTTTGTTTTTGTTTTTTTTTTGTTTTTTTTTTTTTTTTTTGGTGGTACTGGGGTTCCTGGAAGCCCTTCTATCTCCGGGCTACACTCCCAGACCTATTTTTACATTTTTATTTGGAAACAGGGTCTCCTAAACCAGCGCGCGCGGCTGGCTTCGAACCTGCGCGATCCTCCTGTCTCTGCCTCCCAAGCGCGGGGGATTACAAGCGTGCGCCACCACGCCCGGCAAAGAGGGTTTTATAATGAAAATTAGAAAACATTTTTAGAGCTGACTAATAATAAGAAAAATTTCAAATCTTTATGGAATATAACAACAAAGTTATTCAAAAGGAAATTTCTTGCCTTTAATATCTAAGAATAAGTTTTGAAAATTATCCAACTTAAGAAGTTGGCAAACAGTATTTTAAAAAAACCATATGCAGAGAGTAGGAGCAAGAAAACAATAAAACTAAGATAAAAATCAACGAAATAAAGCTGGGCAGGCTAGCATGTGCCTGTAATCCCAATATTTGGAAGGCTTCAACAGAAAGATTAGAGGTTTGAAATGAGCCTCAGCAATTTAGCAAAATCTTCAGCAGCCCAGGATACTCTGTTTAAAACAATAAATAAATAAATAAATAAATAAATAAATAAATAAATAAATAAGTAGGGCTGAACATTTATGTCATAAGTAGAATACTCTTAAATTCAATCCCTATTACCATGTTAAAATAATAATAATAATAATAATAATAATAATAATAATGTTAAATAGAAAACAAATCTATACTATTAACAAAGAGATATTTGGAATTATAGGGAGAAATGACAAAATAATAGTGAGTTTTATCATTGCTTCTGTTTACTTTTTACTTAATATATTCATAGAGCTCTTTGTAAAATAAGACAAAGTTTTAGTTAGTACAATGAAAAAAATTACAATTAGCAGGTGAACTAAATACCTATACAAAAACTCAAAAGACCAATTATTAGAATTAATAAAAATTTATTAAATTATCAAAAAAATAAAGCATACCATGCTCAAAAACATGAAGAATCAATATCATAAAATTGCCAATAATGCATAAATAGATTTATGCCTTCAATGCAAATGTAATTGCAACCTTAGCAGGGTCTGTAGATAATGAAAATTGCTTTACACACACACACACACACACACACACACACACACACACACACACACATAAAATTTACATGGGAAAGTAAAGAAAATATATAGAAAGAAATTACTTCTTGCCGGGCGTGGTGGCGCACGCTTGTAATCCCCGCGCTTGGGAGGCAGAGACAGGAGGATCGCGCAGGTTCGAAGCCAGCCGCGCGCGCTGGCTTGGGAGACCCTGTTTCCAAGTAAAAATGTAAAAATAGGTATGGTAGTGTAGCCCGGAGGTAGAGGGGCTTCCAGGAACCCCAGTACCACCAAAAAAAAAAAAAAAAAGAAATTACTTCTTAAAGCAGAGTATGGAGAGTATGGATGGAAGATTTGTTTTTCCCATTGTTTAGACATCTGAAACTATAATTTGTAAGTGTACAATACTGAGGTAAAAATTAAAATATGCTAAGAAGAGAGCAAAAAGACTCATATATAGAAACATGATATAAAATAGGAAAATCAACACACTGTGCAGTCAATAGTAACAAAACAGTTTTCAATTATTCAAAAAATGAATTTCTTCCTTCTTTATATCACATCATATACAAAAATCAATTCCAGATGGGTTAAAATCTTAAATGTGGAGGCAATTTTTTTGTTTTTATGATATTATAGGATATGTTTGAATATGTTTATGGCTCCTGGAGAGTGAAAGGATTTCTTAAATATGACACAAAACAATTTAAAATATCATTTACTTGATTTACATTAAAATTTAGAGTTTCTTTTGATCAAAAGAAATGAAATAGTTCTTGTTGACTACAAATAAATACAACCCCCCTACCAAACTGGATAGTAAAGTTTGCCTACCCATAACTGAAAAATTATGTTATTACACATATATAAAGAAATAAAAGTCACTAAGAAATAGCAAACAACCTAATAGAAAAAATGGACAAGAATACAAGCACACATATTTTATAGAAAAAACATTGCCAACAATAAATAAAAATACATCTACCTTCACTGAATTTCAGAGAAACTGAAATGAAACCAGAGCAAAACATTAGGTTATACTCACCATAACACAAAAGTAAATGTTTTACAAAATTAAGGGTTGGGCAGTATTTGGGGCAATAAATATTCTTGAACACAATAGGAGAAATTTAAAATTTTCATTTAAAAATTCATGATCACTATTAGCTAATTTTAAAATTATATTGTCACATATTTATACAATACCTCAATGCACCAATTTCAGTCTAGTTCTGCTTACATGCAACAGTAAAAGCAAATTCTAAGGCATAGTGTTGAGTGTGAAAAAAAATCCAGGTTGTCGAAAAAAGTATGTATTAGAGTATAATGTCTGTAGAAGTCAAAACCAGGCAAAACTAAATATCATACTGTTGGGGGGGCTGCTGTGAAGAAGAACAAGACAATGGTTAACACAAAATTTATAACAGCAATTAACTCTAGGGTGGAAGTGCTGGGATACTGTGTAGGTGAACCCAATTCACAGACAGTAAAAGTGGCTTTCATTTCTTTATTTGCAGTCAGTTGTTCATTAGTGTTAACTTTGGGATTATGCTATGCTGTATGTTTTCTGTACTACGGATACAGCATTCTTTCTTACAGTCTTGAATATCAAGAAGTCAAATTGCTAATATTTGTTAGTTTATAGCTGGTGAGGAAGAAGAAAGAACGAAGGATAAATCTGGGGCTGTAACCTGGCTGTTGAGTGGATTGCCATGCTGTCCAATGAGCAGGAAAGGATCAGAAGGAATCAAGTTTGGGCAGATGAAGGAAGAGGATGCTGGTGAATTTAGTTTGGAAGTATCTAAATTCAGAGAAGTGCAGTACCTCTTAGTAATAGGTTGGGAACCAATTGTAATCTGATGCTGACTAAAGCAGAAGAGCTCTGGATTTTAGGTAGAGAGTTCTAGGAATCATTGGCATGTACATTGCCTCTGAGACTGTTAGAAATGATAAAATTCTCTTCGGATGGGGAGCAAAAGTTGAGTCGTAGAGGAAGAGAGGAGTGGTATATTTTTTCAGATCTTACAAGTTGGAAGTCCCAGGGAGCGCTCAACTCAGGAAGTAAAGGGTTAATACATTCCAGTTGTTATTTTTTAATTTTATTAGTATAATAAACATTCAAATTGATATTGAAATCTGTGTTCAGTAAATTATGGAGATCTTTCTTTGAGTTCCAGAATACATAGAAACATCTACTCTAGTATAGAATTCCTTACAATTTCCTATTTCAGGCTGGCTGTAAGAAATCTCAGTTGCAAATGAGAATCTTATGAGATTTCTTAATTCCAGAGCCTAAAGACTTCTAGCATGCTCCACCTCTCATCCAGACTGGTTTTAATGACATAGTCATGTTTTGAATCTCCTACAGAGAGTCCCTGTGGCAAGGACTTAACAGGCAGCCTGCAGGAGCTGCTGGCCTCTGTCATACATATCACAGTAAATGAATTCTCCCAGAATCGCAATTCCTTCCCAGTTGATCTTCCAGGATGAGATCCCAGGTCTGCTGACACCTTGGTTGAAACCTTATGAGACTCTGAGAAGATGAAATCTGCCCCAAACTCAGGTCCCCTTCATACTGTCTCGTTTCAAGATGCTAAGTTTCTAGTAATGTGTTATACAATTGTAGATACTGAATATACGTATCATAATGCATGTGGATAGAGAGGAGGACATGGAAATTACGGGAGGCATATTTATCGAGGACAATTTTCCCTGAAAGTTTTCATAGGTAGGAGGAATTATCTCTCTCCCAAAGGAGAATGTATTTCGAAATAAGAAGTTCTCATCCAGGTAGTAAATGACTTATAAATGTCAGTTTCTGTATGAGCAAAGGAAGATTGCTAGCATGTTTCTTTTAGATTGACTATTTATTCTCTGACCTTTCAATTAGATCATTTAAAGTTCCAATCCTTAACATACATGCGTCTCTCTTTTAATGAATGTCTTCATGGTTTGCACTAACCACAGTAAAAGGCAGTTTTCTTCTGATTGAAACCTAATACATTTCTCTCCAGTCTAAAATGATATGAAGTCCAAACATGGCAAGTTAGAAGGCAAAATTATCTCACTTTTTCCCTATCTGTGGATTGCATTTACAAATTGGTTCAAATTTTCAGATAATAAAACTTTAGAAGGCTTAGGGACATACAGAAGCAAACAAAACCATTTACCATCATGACGAACTATTTACTATTAAATTATGCTTAACAATACCAACCAGAAGCTAATAAAATTAGACCCAAAAGATTATAAGCTCAGCCTAAGAAATCCTTAAGAAAAGAATTCTCTGAATGAAATATCAAGCCTCTTAAATGCTTTTCTCTTTCCTCTTTCATTGATGTTACCAAGAATCCACAGAAGGTTACCTCTTCTTTTTGAAGTCTCCATAGTATCTATGATCTTAGCCACATCTTTGATATAGAATATCAAAATGTATAATTGACATCAAACTCATGAGCACCAGATCAGGGGCTTGGTTAACTCATGAGCACCAGATCAGGGGCTTGGTTAACTCATGAGCACCAGATCAGGGGCTTGGTTAACTCATGAGCACCAGATCAGGGGCTTGGTTAACTCATGAGCACCAGATCAGGGGCTTGGTTTCATGTTTGGTGCCTCATCAAAGGTACTTATGTGTTTGTTCTTCCTGTGTCCTTATTGTTCCTGTCTCCTTTGTCTGTGTAAACTCTTCTCTCTCGTAAGGGCTCAAACTTGGAAGTCTTCACATATTGGCAACAGAGAATCTAGCTGTAGGCTGAAATACACTTGACCAATAGAGGGGGAGCCCATGTGACTAAATAGTAAGTCTGCACTGAGCCTTACCAGGTGGGAGCTGCACATTATATGAAGCATAAGAATCCTATAAAAATTAGGAGAGTATGACATAATCCTCAACAGAAAGCTTAATTAGAGAGGTTAAGTTAGATAAATAATAGAATGATGAGCCAATGAGCATCCTCATTTGGAAAATAAAGAACAAAGAAAAACCTAGAGAAATAATGCAGAAGAGTTATTTGAGCAAATGAAGTTGGGAACTTCCTAAGTGTCTAACAGGTGGGGTAACCTCAGACCTTAAAGAGAGCCGAATTCCTTTGAACTACTTATAGTTGGGGACCTCAAAGGCTGGATAGGATGAGACAGCCTCAGCTTTAACACAGCTGCTCTCTGGCATTATTAATGGCATGAGCACGGATCCTGGAATTGGTAAAATAGTAACAGCTAAACCTACAGTTAAAATATAGAAGTAGATCTCCAAGTCATTAAGCCTACCCATTCATTAAGGACAGGGAAGATACTTTCTTACTGGAAATGAAGAGGAGGCCAGAATCCTCAGCCCACAACAATTGCAAGGACTCTGTCATCAACCCTTGTTCTCTTTGAAAAGTTTTAATAAAAGTATTTCCAGCTGTACTAAGATATAATTGGCAAAGGTTGTATATACTAATAGTGCATGACATGATGTTTTGGTATAGATGTACACATTGTGAAGTGATTTCCATAAACTAAATATCCATCATCTCACATAATTGCCTGTGTGTGTATATGCGTGCACATGCCGAGAACATTTAAGTTCTAGCCTCATAGCACATTTTAAATGTACAGTACAATGTTATTCATTATAGTCATATCATACATTATATCTCCAGAAGAGGGATTTGATTCCAGGGTAGTTTGAGTCTCTAGATTATGGTTTAGATCCATTTTGGGATTCAGCTAAATTTTCCATTAATCCTTATTCCTAGCTGCATAAGGGGACCACTCTGGGATAGAGAGGGGTGAAGAGATGAAAAAAAATTATAGTATGAGCTGTCTGTGGTCAAGCAATGGGAAAAAAAAACAAAAAAATACTCCCCCAATTGTCTATATGAATATTGTGACTTAAGAAAAAGATGTGAGAAGAGTTTTTCTCTTTTTTAATGGTGAAAATCACCAAATAGGCATCTGCATCATTGAAAAAAAAAAAAGGAATTTGCTGGAGGCAGGAGGTTTGCAACTTTGAGGCTAGTTTTGTTAAATTAGCAAGACCATGTCTTAAAATTAAAAAAAAAGCAATAATAAGAGGAAGAAATACCCGTAGGTGCAATTCCTACCATGAAAATTTAAAAAAAGAGAAATATAGGTCACTTGACAGCTCAAAACAATAGTGCTGAAGATCAGCCCATCTAGATAGAATCTTATTGCATGCAGTAACTAATCATCTGGAGAGATCAGAACAACCTGGGACTTGGTCTCTCTGCCCATTCCAAGGAGCTTTCAACTGATGCTGATAATACTAGTGCATGGACCACACCTGGAGGAGTGAGAACACAGACCAATAGCTCCAACTCAGTGGATTCTTTCTTAGACTGAGCGAGTTCTTCTGGGATGGTTCTGCGTTTTCTTCTTCCAGTCGTCAGTGTGTGCCATGGTGACTTTCACCCTTGCTTGGACCAGAGAGCCACCAGTGCCATTTCTCTAGGGGTTCACTCCCATGCCACTGTCTCTCAGTGTCATGACTACCAGTCTACTCAGGAAAGCAACAGCGTGCACAGAAAGGGAGAGTGGACAGCACTCCACTCATTTGAGGTGATCTGGTGGCACCCAGCAGCATTCCAGTTGCTTCTCCCTGGTATAAATAGCTCCTCACTTGGCAAAAATCTTCCATGCTCATTTTTTTCTTCCTTGCTTCTTTCTAAAGTGTGTCAGCCGTAATCTTCACTGTGAGACATGGCTAGGGATGACTGAGTTCATGGATGACTCTGTGCCTCTCACTCTAAACAGCAGCCAGTAGATGCATGGCTCGGCTTTCTATGTGGCTTTTAGTGCTCTACTAACCCCTGTTAGTAAGATAAGCTGATTTTCCTTGAAATTTTCCTACACTTCTGAGGGAACAAAAGCAGTTTCTGATACTTAGGGATACCAGGCTTTGTCCTACTTTCTTATTTATCTTACTTAATCCTCACAATAACCCTTAGGAAATAGGTATTGCCGTTCTTATTTTATAAATGTTACAACTACACTACAGAGTGATTGACTTTAAAAAATCGTATGGCTAAAAAGCAAATACACTGAGATTTGAGCCTCATTTTTTACTATTTTTCTATATAATTTGTCCCATTTTCTGAATTGCTTTAAATTGCAAATTATCCCCTGGGTCATTATGATTATATTTCCAACATCTTTTCTATCTTAAAAGGCAAGAAATCCCCAATTTATATTAAATAATCATTTTATCCTTTTCTAAACCCCAACCATGGAGAAACCAGATTTGCCTTTTTTTTTTCTCTCATTGCTTAAAGTACAGGTTAAAATGTCTTTATTCCTCAGAAGAGTGGGTCAACAGTTCATTTATTTCATGCTCAGAAAAAGTGCTTTAATTTACTCAAAAATATAAGAACTTTCTAAGGCACTAATTCATATGTTAACCCCAAATTTATTGTAATATAGAAAAAATTCTTTAAAAATGCTGCATAAAAATCTGCAATCATTAGAGCATAATACAATTATGAAAGAAAACTGTTTCCTTTTTTATTGGAAAGATTAGTAATTTCAACCTCATTTCAAATTAACAAGGCCTTGGAAGGAGACTGAGGCTGGCATGTTTTATATTCTCAGCAGTATCCAGTTTCTTAATCTATTCATAAATTCAATAAAACTGTATTGCACTCCTACTGAGTGTACAATATCAAGGACGTATCGGTGAACAAGACAAACTGAACCTTATCTCCACCTTCGTGACATCTGAAGAAATTTGACCAATCACTTGAATCCTCTGTTTCTTATTAATTGTTGTAATAAAAAAGTAAAAGCAATCTTATGAAAGCTTTTAATTTAAGTAGAAATGTTAATAAGGCCAATCCACTGATCCATAGCAATATTGCCTTTTAACATCATAAATTTATATGTTAATTGTGCAATTCAATCACAAAACTAAGTTTTTCATTCCATTTTGCTTTTCTCTTGGGAAGAGTTTCAGGTCCTACTAAATAGTGATAATCTTAAATCTAGTAACATTAATAGGATGAATGAGCTGTTGAATAATTTGGACAGTACAATGTCTTACTTTTGAATTACTAATTAGAATACATGTTTAGAAATCAACGTCAGTATAATTAGATTGCTTATCTTTAGGTGTCTCCTAAGTATGCTGCATACTTTTATGAAAATTTAATCATTGCTTCAAAGTTGATTATTTTCCTACTCAAACTCTTTTTGTTGAATTTTTTTCTGGGTTTCCCCTCTTCACACAATTAATTTTTTATCCCCATAGAGGAAAAAAATATCAATCTGTTGACTATCAAAGTGCCACAAAGACATCATAAAAATGCATTTAAGAGTATGTGTAGTGACTTCTTTAATAGGATAAATACAATAAAAATAAAAATGGTTAAAACTTAACATTCTACAAGTATATCAAATACAGACAAACATAAAATAAGAATGGATGATATTTGCAATAAAGTTCAGGAATTTTAAGGTTTAAATAAGAACTACAAATAGACACATAAAAATACTTTTTGATATCCTAGCCTAGATTGTCACTCATTTCCTTAAACCAAAACGTTACTTCCCTAGAGCACTGAAAAGTAAGAAAAGGAAACTGAACTTGAGCATTTTTGCAACAATAGAACTGATCTGATTCTCCACCTACCTCACAGATTTTCTGTCACTGGACTTAATGCAAGAGATTTTTTGTATGCTCAAAGTGATAGAAGTATAGTTATTACTTATTACCTGCAGAACAGAAATACATTTTACACAGCCTGTTTGCATAGAGCAAAGTAAATTTGTACTTCACTCCCCCAGGAAGGAATTATCATAAATTTCTTCTTCCACTCTCTCTCTCCCCTCCCTGGCATAAGTGGATTGACTGACTTGAGTTGGGGAGAAGAAGCAGAGAGTACCTGATCGTGGCCCTGCTGGCCTATTTCAGAGTCAACTCATGCCCACATAACAAACATTTCCTTCCTCATCCTCTAAACCACTGGTGTTCCTCTTAGACCTTAAGAACAAATTGTTAATATTTTGTCATATGTATTTATTATAAAAGTTTCATTAGACTTTGTTAATAATTTTCCGATTTATCTTATCTTCCCATAGTGCCTACCAAAACACCTTCCATCCTAGAGTTAAAAAAATCACCTTTCTAATATGCAAATGTGATCATGACTCTCAGAGTCATAGGGATCATCCCATTACTGATGTCAATGCATCATGGAGTCACTAGATTCTTTAGTCACTTAAAGACATAAAGATTTTTGACTTTCTGTCTAGGATGCTTTAGGTTATCCCATAATGTGGATTTCTAATACAAAATATGAGTAGAAAGATCAGTATGAAATCATTTCTACACTGCATGTTTTGGCTTAAGTATGAAAAACGGATGCTGCCTTTTCTATTTAGTGGAAGGAAGTAGTTGAGGCCCTTCTAAGTCAGCAATTGTGCAACATTGTCTTGACAATTTCAAGTCCTGGTTTCTACAACTTGATATAATGCTATAGTTTCTACTTTTATCTTCACTTCGCCAGTAATCTGCCAATTTCTTTACAAAGCCTAGAGATTTCAACACAATTCCTGGAGCAGGGAGGCCTAGATCTCTTTCACCTAGCATCCTCTGTTTTCATTGCAGAGCTCAGCATGTAGAAGGCAAATGTGTGGAAGGGCAGTCCTCCAACAAACACTCTTCCAACAAGAAGCTGTTATCAGCAACAGAACCAAGGAGAGGAAGCAAGTATATAAGATCACACCAACATCCCAGTACCCAGTCAGGCCTTTGTGGTTTCAAAAACTGCAAATTCTGCCAAAAGCAAAGACTATACATCCTGTTTCTTGTTTTTATCACGGCCTGCTCATTCATTCCCTAGCATCATTATCCATCAATCTTTGATTCCAGTGATTGACCAAGAGAATAGTTATTCTCTGCTACACCCTCTGATGCGTGATTTCCATCCATCTCACACCTTATTCCTTAGACATGTTTTAACCCCTACTGCTTCTTTACTCTTATCCTTTGCCTTGATCTTAGGAAATCACTTTTTCTGGGTTATCAAACACTATTTTAGAATCTGCATTTAAGCGGGATAGTACAGTATTTTTTTTTTGAGGCTTGTTTATTTCACTCAGCATACCTTCCAGTTTCATCCAAATGATAGGGTTTTCTTCTTTTTAAGGTTTAATAATAGTCTATTTTATGTTTATATCACATTTTTATGCATTCATTTGTTGGTGGGTATTTAAATTGTTTCCATATCTTGGCTATTGTGGATAAAGTTGTACTAAAGATGAATGTAAAGATAACTTTTTGAGATCTGACTTCAATTCTTCAATTATTTTGGTTATGTCCTCATATGGTTCATATGGAGGTTCAGTTTTTACATTTTGAGGAACCTCCATATCACATACATAGTGGCTACCCCATCTTATATTCCCTCTGAAAGTGTATAAGTGTTACAATTTCTTCATATCCTTGCCAGGACTTATCTTTTGTTTTTACTTTTGATAACAGCCATCTTAAAGAGTATAAAGTTATTTATCATTGTGATTTTTATTTGGTTTGCATTTCCATGATGATTAGTGATGCTGAATACATTTTTATATACCTGGTAACCACTGATATGCCTTCCTTAGATTTCTCTTGAATAATATACCACTGACTAGTCTATCCAAGTTGAGTTTCAAGGTGCTGAGCATTCTGAAGTAAGTTATGAATATAAAATTAACTAAATAGGGCTACTAAATATCTATGTTATCATAAACCATATCTGCAGAGTGAGAGTTCATAGCATCTCACAGAAATTTGATTTGATTTTGTATGGGTCATCCTTGTCACCTCACAAAAGTGTCCTCCAATGTTTTCTAATGCCAAGCCACAAAGCCATGCCTCACATTCCCGTTGCTCTAGAGGTAGTAAAAAATCTCTCCTTCATTGAGATCAGTTAGGTTCTCTGAGTTCTTTCAAACACCATCCTCTCCATGTCAGAGATGCTTTTCATTTAGAACTTTCCTCCTGCCTCAGAGGATACTGTCACTCCTGCCATTATTATACCTCTCCTGGTACACTTATCATCATCTCTTCCCATCCCTTCCAGAATTTTTCTTGCTCAACTGAACTTCAGTTATAACCTTTAGAACGACTTAGCAATGCATCTGCATGAAAATATGCACATAAATAATTGAAATAATGAATGCATGTATAGATGAATAAATGAATGGATGAATATCTTTCCTTCTCCTTGACTACCATTTATTTGTGGATTAAAAATATCTTAAGAGTACTGCAGATGCTTGTCCTATTTCCAGCTAATGGCCTCACACTGGACCCTCCAGTTCCAGTACTTCAACTGTAGATAGTCAGCATCAGCCAGCACTGTGGTGAGGGTTTATTGTAGCCAACCCTATTACATATTCCATGGGCATGCTTCTGAGCTGGACATTGAGATCAAACACTAAACTTTAGGCAGAAAGGGAGAGATATTGTCTCCACTCCAGAAGCTTTGAGAGTTATGTATTTCTCTAAGTATCAGCCAGGGTAAGTCATGTTCAGCTCTTTTGCTGATGTTTTGTTACAATTATTTGCCATTTTCAAGGGTGTCAGGACTGGGATCAGTTAATTTTATTAATTCATTTATATTCATTTTTACCAATTCATGGTTTAAACACATATGGTTATATTAATTACATTAATTGAGATTTTCTTTAACATGTGTTAAATCATAATTCTCCATTGATTTGCTAAACTAATAGCACAACAACAGCTTTCAAGAAAAAAAAATCTAAAAATTTTTTAAAAAACAAGAATATTGCAGCAATATGCTTTATAATTTAGATCTTACCAAGGAGAGATATTGTGTTTTCTATGTATTTAATTTAAACATTCATACAATGCTGAACTTATCTGATTTATATTCTGACACTGGAAATAAAACAAGATTATTTTTCTTCCTTTCACAAAGAGCAAAGGGTTTCAGAATCAAGTTTGTCTTCAAGCAGCAGCAAAGGCTTGCTGACAAGATATTTTGGAACAACTTGCTATTAGGAAGGAAGTCTGAGTGGGAGGATGAGAAATAGCTCATGCCCATATGACACATACAAGTTGTGAATGTGTTAGAAGTCCATGATGTAGAACATAAAAGGGTGTAACAATTTATCTCCATGACATAAAGGACCTATTCTAATCTTTTGTTTGTACAGCTCTATTCTGAATTAGATTTCATTTCTTTTTTGCTCTCATTTACCTCAATCAGGTCATATACTGATGGTTATAAACATTACAATTTAAACCATCATGAGAAAATGTAGTATCTGTCAAAATACCTTGAACAAACTGCATGGACTTTCATGGTAAGACATTGGTCCTTGTAACTCTAGGCAAACATGACAAAATCATTGCTGCATGAAAAATATTGGTGAATTTTGGCCTCTTTTATCTAATAATAATTTATGCTTTTAGAGTTATTTTATCTAAAACTGTCACAGTGACTTTATGTGCAAGCTTCTCTGCATCCCACAGAAATTGGTAGTAAAAAAGACACTGTCAAATTATTATCCTAGAACAAAAGATAATCAAGTAATTCTTTTCCAACAATACAGTACACAAAAATTGGAAATCTATCCAATAATTTGTTCAATAAATAATTATTGAGCTTCTTTAATTTTGAAAACTTTTTGACAGGTGTTTGGGGGATTTAGAGATGAGGATCATGAGTGTTCCTTCTCTCGAGGAATTTGGAGTCTACTTTGGACAAAAAGCCTCTGTAATCTCAGTTTCATCTAAAGCTGTATCTTCTACATATACCCTTTATTATAGCCTCTAGAAAAGGAGCTTTTTCCTTTGAATACTTGCAGTATTATGAATGTTTTAATTAAACAAAGTTTTGTCTTTCATGTATAGTGATCATATATTTATTTATATAAGTCATCTGAATAACCTGTAAGATGTTGGGTTGTTTAAGGACAGGAATAATGCTTCATATATCTTTATATCTCCTATGGTTTGTTGCATTGAATACAGTAATGCAATATTTAATCTCTGATACCTAAATTGCTAGGAAGTTTTTGGGGCTTGTCAGATTAATGGTACTCTTGATTAATATTTGTGAGGAAAAGAGGAGGGGGAAGTAACTTCCAGCTTGAAGCTCATTGAAATGCCTATTTGAAGGCAGCATTTTAATTATAGATGAATTGCTAACCTTTGACTTGGGACATTAATATGTTTACTTTCTAGGCTTTAGCTTTAAAATTGCCAAATTAGCCAATAAAAAAGAGGTGATTTATGATCTATTTGTAATTTCTTTAGACAGATGATAAAATCAGTGCTTTTGAACCAGAATAAGGTGGCACAAGTTTATAATCCTGGTACTTGGGAGGCTGTCATAGGAGGTTCCAGGCCAGCCTCAGCAACTTAGTGAGACCCTGTTTAGGAATAAAAAATTTTAAAAGGCTAGGGGTGTGGCTTGAAGGTAGCCTGTTCATGGGTTCAATACACAGTACAAATAAATAAATAAGCAACTACAAACAAAATTCAGTATTTTAAAAAATGTATATATTAAGCCGGGTGTGGTGGCACACGCCAGCGCTTGGGAGGCGGAGACAGGAGGATCGTGCAGGTTCGAAGCCAGCCACCCTGGCTTGGGAGACCCTGTTTCCAAAAATAAAAAAGTATAAAATTGGTCTGGGAGTGTAGCCCGGAGGTAGAAGGGCTTCCAGGAACCCCAGTACCACACACACACACACACACACACACACACACACACACACACGTATGTATTATATTTTGTTTCAGCTACATGTTTATGACATTCCCAAATTTGTAGAATAAAACAACAACCAGTTTATTTTGTTTATGATTTGGTGAGTCACGCACAGTGTCCCTACCTCATCTGGGCTGGCACAAACAGTTAGGGATGGCTGGGGTTTGGGTGCCTGGGGCTTTGGTTCTACTTAGTCAGTTGGGTCCTCAGGTTGTTCTCCACATTGGGCTGGGAGCTTGCAGGTCACCTTTGTATTTCCACAAAGCTCTTCCACAGAGATTTAGCTCATCACAGCAAAGTGGTCCGGGGAGGTGTGGTACCAGGATGCTTTCAGTAGCCATCTCTATTCCAAAGCAAGGTAGTGGTGAGGAGTCAGAAAAAAATCACTCATCTGTGGCCATTCTGACCCAGCCAGGACCACACAGCCAGTTCCTTGACAAGGGAGTAATAGCATTCCCTGGGAGGATTTCGTGTGGTTAAATCTGCTCCCAGGCACCTGGGGACACACTTTGATTCTCATTGACCTATAGGAATTACCCATGTTTGAAGCCAATTGCCTTTCTCAGCATGGTTTATGCTTATCAAAAGTTGAGGAAGACTATGCCACTTTTATTTTGAACTGGCCCTCTCCAATTTAATACAATTTTTGGTGCTTCAAAACTTTCAGTAACTTAGCAAGGGGGTGAGGATCCTGCTGAAGCTGGCTTTGAGTCTGGTATCCTTCTGTAGCAGCACTCCAAGCATTGGGATTACAGGTGTGTGCCATGCCACCCAGTTGGATTCTGTCTTTAAATTGAGATATTCTAGCCGGGCGTGGTGGCACACGCTTGTAATCCCCGCGCTTGGGAGGCAGAGACAGGAGGATCGCGCAGGTTCGAAGCCAGCCACGCGTGCTGGCTTAGGAGACCCTGTTTCCAAATAAAAAAATATAAACATAGGTCTGGGAGTGTAGCCCAGAGGTAGAAGGGCTTCCAGGAACCCCAGTACCACCAATAAATAAATAAATAAATAAATAAATAAATAAATAAATAAATAAATAAATTGAGATATTCTACTCATAGGTCCCTGAATTTCTTCATGATCTAGAAGCCATTTCTAGATAACCTAGCTATGGAGCAGTCCCTCTAACTTGTGCTAAAAATCTTAAGTGTATTCTTTATAAGCTTATCTAAGATTATCTTTCTTTTCTCACATTTTATCATGTAGGTTGGAAGAAACTAGTTTATACTTCCAACATTCTCTTTATCTAGATCTGTGTGTTACCTATCTTTTCTATTTGCCAGGTTGTCATTAGGCAAGGCTGATATTTCTTCCAATAGATAATGTGAACCTCTTTTCCTCTGGCTTTAAATAATCACCTTTATGTTTTCCTTGAATCTTCTCCATGGATTCCTTGGTCTTGGTTTCCTTCTATCTACTTTCTATCACAAGTCTCACAGGGAATACCACATGTTGAAGGTTTCTATGACAGAGGCAACTCAGTTCTAGTTTCAATAACTGTAACAGTCAGAATTTAATCAGGGATGGGGAAACATTGTGTGTGTTGGGAAAAATAATTAGTATGCTAAGTGAGATTAGTCAGTCACAAAAAATAAAAAATTGGATGCTTTTCATAATACGTGAAATCTAAGGAGAAATGGGTAACAGGAGGAACTCTAGATGAAGAAGAATATTCTATAGTGGAGCAAATAAGGCAACCTAACTGAGGGTTTGGAAAGGGGGAGAGGGAAACTCTCTAAAGCACATGATGTACTTAAGCAAACATATCAAAGTCAATCACTAAGCCAAGTATGGGAAGGAGGGATGGGGGGGGCATGGGGTGGGGATTGGGTGATGTATGCATGTATGTCTTCACCATCTTTTCTCCCATTAAGATGTATGATTACAATGCACCAATAAAAATTAAAAAAAATAATTAGAACTTGCATACTTTTTAGGGAAACTAGGAATATTAAAGTCTGAAAAGAGAGGTGACATTTCCAGAGAAAATAAACTATCCATCCCTGACATAGGGAGTTGTTTTTTTCATGGAAATATGGAAGCTATGCACCTCTGGCTGCAGAAATAGGGTTACAAAGGGAGCCGGTATACCAGTGCATGGAAGATGATTGACTTTTCATGGCCATTGTCTCTGTGACGCTGTAGCAGAACATTCAGTGGTGAGCACAGGGCTGGTGTTGACCAGCAGGTTGTCAGTATAAAAAAAGAGCTAGATAGAAATGAGGGAAATATGAGTATAAACTAGAAGCCACCTGTAGCTGCGCATCTCATTCTTACTGACTCTGTGAGAACGGTGCTTTTATCCTTCTTTCCAGAGTATCTGCAACATCATTGTCCACCAGCTAGAACCTAGAAGGGAGGGAAGGAGGTTTAGCAAACATGGATCCCAGCCCTTATGATTTGGATATGAAGTGTTTCCTCAAAGACTTGTGTGTTGAAGGCTTGGTCACCAAATGCAGCAGTGTTTAAGATGGGGTTTGTGAGTAGTGGCTGGACCATAGCTTCTTCAGTTAATAAGAGCTGAATGAACTACTGGGAGGTGGTGGAAACTGTAGGCAGGTGGGGCAGGGTTAGAGGAAGGAAGTCACTGGAGTGTGCCCTGGGGAATTGTATTCTTGTCCTCTCTCCTCTCCTCTCCTGTCTTTCTCCTGCTTCACAGCTGCTGTAAGCGGAGCACCTCACCTCCACCGTGTCCATTTGATATCATTCTCTGCCTCATCTCATGCCCAAAGCAATTGAGCCAGCTAACCATGGACCAAGACCTCTGAAATAGTGAGCCCAAATAAACATTCCCTCCTGTAAGTTGTTCACGTCAGATATTTTGATCATGGTGATGAAGAGCTGATGAAGACACCAGCTTAACCAAGATGACAATAAAACAATTCGTACCCATATTTATTGTCAAAAGCATGGAAATTACAAAAACACACAAAGAAACAGAATACAATTTACCCATCAGCTCAGAGGTAAAAGTTATGAATATTTTAGCACATCTTCATAACTTTCTCTCTGAAAACAAAAATTCCTATGTTGTTATAGAGGATTTAGCATCAGCAATTTGCTTATGAAGTACATCATAGTGATTAAAGGCCCAGGTTTTGAACTGTTTAGCTAAGGTATGACTATCAGATACGTTTCTGAGAAACTCAATGATCTTTGGGTAAAAACAAAACAAAAACTCACTTCCTTCTTTATTTTGTGTAAGATGAGAATAAATATAGAACCTTCTTATGAATATAGCCTTCTTTCTGAAGATATCCACATCCTAATCTTCTGAACTTATGAGTGTGTTAGGTTTTGTGGTAAGGGGGCATTCAGGTTGAAGATGCAATTAAGATTGCTAATAGGTTTACCTTGAGATATGGAGCTTACTCCAAATTATCCAGGGAGTCCAATGTAATTAGAAGAGATCTTAGTAGTGGAAGAGGCAGGAAAAGAGCTAACAATTTGGTATGAAGGAAAAAAAATTCCATCTTACTGGCTTTAAAGATGAAGAAGAAAGCTGGATGTGGTGGCTCACACTTATAATCCCAGTACTTGGGAGGCTGAGACAGGTAGATCACAGGTTTGAGGCTAGCCTCAGCAATATAGTGAGACTCTCAGCAGCAACCTAGGGGGACCCTGTTTTGAAACAAAAAATTTAAAAAGTGTTGAAGATGTAACTTGGAGGTAGAATTACCCTGGCTCAACCTCCCCATACAACACACACACATACACACACACACACACACACACACACACACACGTGCTAAAGAATACGATGCTCAGTGGTAGAGTGCTTGCATAGCACTCTGGGTTCAGCCTCCAGTAACACACACACACACACACACACACACACACACACACACACACGTTAGAAAAGGGAAAACAACAGATTATTCACTATAGCTTCCAGAAGTGACACCTTAAGTTAAGCCTAATAAGACATTTTGGGCTTCGAACCTCCAAGACTCTGAGGAGAAACGTGTTGTGTAAACCACTAAGATTATGGTAATTTGTTATGGCAGGAATAGAAAATTAATACACTACCTCATGGGATCGCTATGTATATTAAATGAGATAATACATTTAATTATGATGAGATTATGATGTAAAGAGCACATGGTACACTAGAGTCACTTAACAAATGTGATACTATGCTGTGTATGCATATCAAAACATGTTAGACGTTAAATTTATAAAAATTTAAAATCAATTTATAGTTATTCATACACATGTATTTCATATAACACATATATAATTTTCTGTCCTGATGTTCATTGTAGACTTAGGGGCTAACGCAATATGAAACATATTACAAGGGCTCTGTAGATAATCATCAAATAGATAAATGAGTTAATGGTCAAAATATTTATGCCTATATATTTTGTCACATTTCTTTTGTTTTTAGGCTAGAGTCCCAGAAATGGAATTACTGGATCAAAATGAGCTGAACATTTCCATGCTCTTTATACCTACTGCCAAATGGATTTTCAGAAAGGTTACACCAATTTATACTCCCACAGCATTGTATGAAAGTGACTTTGTCATCCTACCCATGTTAACACTGAATACCCTACATTTAAACATCTCTGATAGCTATTTACCAATTTTACTTTGCTTTTAATTGCATTTTTGATTGCTTATAAGACTGATAAATTCATTAAATGTTGTGTCCTTTATTATTGGCCATTTTACACATTTATTTTATAAGTTATATGAAGAGGATTTTCAATTTACAAATTATTTTAAATATGAGGATTGTAAGAAAGTTCCAGAAAATAACAAGCCCTTCAGAACTTACCACTGAAATTTGATAAATGATATCAATTTAGCTTCAATATTAGCTTTAATTATTGTTATATTTATTTTTAAATATAATACTAGAGTTATATTTAAATATCTTCAATTCTCTTTTTCTGGTCTCCCCAGAGAATAGTTCTGTTTTGCATATTCCCTTTGTTTGTGTTTTTATGTGTTCACACAACACACATGCACATGCAATTAACATGTGTGATTCTTTTCTTTAAATTGCTCTCTATTTGCTATTCCAGGATGTTGCTTTTTTCATAGTAACTTTGAGTTCTTCATGTCATAAGGATTTTAACTCTTTGCTTGTCAGACTTGTCATAAATACTTTCCTAGTTAGTAGTTTTAATTATATTTGTCATCAAATTGAATTTTAGTCAACGAAATTTATTTAAAAATCAACTAGTTTTATTGATTTTTTTATGTATTGTGTAGAATTAAGGCTAAAATGAAAATATTTTCATTCATATATTTGGTTTAAAAGCAATTACTAACACTTTCAGATTTATAATTTCTAATACTCTCTTCAAATGAAATGCTATAAATATAGGGTAATAACAGCTATTAAATCTATGTTTTCATCTGATTATCTTCAGGTGGAACTGACAAAACTTAGGACCTTTGAAAGACTTGTATTAAAGAATTCTTTTTTTACAATTATTAGTTTATTGAGAAGGCTGAAATTATAATTATTTTACTAATTAAAACTTAGAAAAATTTCAGAGAATATCTAATATTCATCAAATTTCAATTAATATGAGAGAACAAATTTTTCTAAGCTATTAAAATCAAAGGAATACAGCATGTGCCTTCAGTGATAGGTTTCTCTGATCCTAATGGAAACGTGTTACATTCCATCCAACATGGTTTAAGGGGTTTTATATTTTCATGAAAAATAAAATTAATTTAATCAATTAGATGTAAGTTATAATAAAAATGGCTTCTGTACACAGGCAAAAGATTATGAAAAGAATTAATTCAGAAATTATCATTGAAAAATAAGATTTTATTTTAAAAATTCAGATGAAGCTATTGCATAATCTGAAGGTACTTACACAAACCTATTACATATAATTAATCTATAGATAATAACCTTGAAACCACCTAATTATAAGCTATCACACATACACACACACAACGAGAAAGAGAGAGAGAGACAGAGAGAGAAGAAACTAAGAATAAGCCAGTATTTTGCTGTGGAACTGTATAAAATAGATGATTTTGCATTTTACAAAATCATAAAAATGTGATCATTTGTTGCTCTAAAACAGTAAGTTTTAATTTAAAAAATGCTCCTAGGAAAGTACACAACATACAGTAGTTACGCTTATCTACGTTTAAAAATCAGCAGATATAACTATAAGGGGTATATTTCCACATTAGAAAATAGCAACTACCTAATGTAAAAATATACAAAAATTTTAAGTTCATGCACACAAACAAAAAACAATAAAAAAAAACCGGTCCATTTAATGTTATCTTCCTGACCAGAGATAAAAGAAATGCAAAATAAAAATTAAAAGATTAACAGGTAAAAATTACATTTATGTAATGTTACCGTGGAATGCATTTTATTTAAATATATGTGAACTTTCAATACACTTCAACAGAGCAAATAACCAGGAACAATGAAGCTTACACTTGTTAAGTAAATAATAAATAGAAGAAATCAAAATGTGCTTTGGATGAACTGCGTTAAGAAGCTGCGAATGCTCACGCTATCCACTCTGACTTTAAATCAGTGCCCTTCAGCTTTTTCTCAGTCAGCTTTGCTGGAAGCTGGAGAAAAGCACAAATGGATAGAGACTAGACTTGGAGTCTATTGCTTCCCGCCGTAAACAACTTATCAGTTTAAACTACTTGAGCAAATAAAACTGACAAGCGCCTTCCTCCATTGAAAACGCCTAGAAGCTATGAAAGGATAATTTCCCTTTTATTCCTTCATTCATGTAAATAAGAAAGGTCACAGTTTCAAAAGGGATAGGGCACTATTTTGGGAAATAGTTTCCGCAACGAAAACATTAGAAGTTAGACTATTTATAAGATATAGCTTTCTATAATCCGATGTAAATATGTATTAGCGTTGGGATAGCCAGACTTGAATCTGAAAATCTCATACTGTTATGCAGAAAGCTCTCTGCTGTTTCCTTATAGTGTTTTTGGTTTCTTGATTTTTTTTCCCCTCCTGTCAGAATTAAAGTATACTGCTTCTATCTTTAGTAACCCGATCTAATGGTCTCTTTCATCCACTCCTTCCCAAAAGCCCACCCTAATGGAAGGGACCTTTCCCAAGTGCCCTGGGAAGAAATCTCCTTGGGAAATTCTTCAGAAGGCTATTTAGAGATCACATGGGTACTGAAATAGCTCCTGAGGAGATGCATTGGCTTTTCTTGAGGGGGAGACTGTCTGGGCCCGCCTGGCCAAATTCTTCCATGGAGAGTTCTTTGCTTCCTTTGGTCCGTAGCCTCTTAAACGTTTAATTTTTCCATGAGATATATTTATTTATTTATTGCAGAAAGAAGTTTCACATGAAATACTTATTTGCATGAGAAATTTGGAAAAAGAGGTAATGGGGAAAAATAGAGGAGAAGGGATGGGATACAACTGAAATTTTAAAAAAGAACAGAAGTTGTAGCGGGTGCCATCAACTGGGCATAAAATGCGCTAGGGAAGGTCTTTGTGTCACCTCATGCGAAAGACTCTTGAATTGCAGCAAGTTGAAGAAATATTTTAATGATGATAAATATTCTTATAAATAGCCTATTTGGCAGAGATTTATAGTATGGAGGGATGGATTTTTAAATTATCTTATAGCCTACATTTTGTTTACTTTTTGTTTTTTAACACATAGGCAAATAAATACCTTTAAAAACAGCAAAGCACTAGAAATTATGGACTGAAGTTCCACAGATGAAGTATTTTCATTTTACTCTTTTTTTTTAATGCCCATAGGTGACTTCCTTAAATCTGGCCAGTTGCTTGAGGTGCTATAGCTAAGATAATTTAAAAATAAACATTTCATTTCGAAAAGTTTAAATTGAATCTCTCCTAAAACTTTCCACAAACACACAGTATCTTTGCAAGGACTCATGATAATAATGTATAAAAATTAATCAAGTGCAAAGATGAATATAGACACTGGCTACCCATCCCATTCTAGCCTCGATTTCAGAACCGATGATGGGAAATATCCTGTTGATTGAGACTGATAATCTTCTTTTCAGGTATTTCTATTTGACAAAGATTCTCCAAGTCAAATAATATCTAAAGAAAAGAAGGAGCAGCTCACAGGAGGAGCTCAGCTACTGACTAATTGCCACAATAAGACAATGTGCAGCTTTGCTGCCAGAGAGCTAAATTGGCACACTGTACCTTCTTGTTGGAATTAAAAGATGGCTGGGGGGAAATACAAGAATACTCTTATAAAAAAAAAGTTATGAGGTAATCTCGTTATAAGTTTTCCAAACTTCCCCACTGAATGTTTGTTCCAAACCTGATTTAAATAGCGTGTTACAGCGATACCTCATTTACATGGTGTGTCAAAGTGTTATAATTTCCACATTTCTAGACTCCCAGGTCCAAGACAGCATTGCATAATGAAGGAAAGGGATATAAGATTTCTAGGAATGAATTTCAGTGTAAATAATAATCAGTTATTCTATCCACCTTCCAAGGACCATGAGGAATCTGTGATGTATTGTTTATTATATACTCAATGTCTTTACCCTCTATAGATTTGGGCATTTGGGGTAAACATGGAAAGGGGATTAATTATGCTGTGGAATATTATTTTAAATTCTGTTACTTTTTTCCATTTGCGTTCTATCTCAAAATTCATCTAAGCATAGAAATCGTTGTTTCTCATTGGGGAGTTTATCTGCCAAAATGTTATTGCTATAGGAAATGTATGTCACATTAGATTATCATTTGGCACTGTGCAAGCCAGAACAGTGTGAGCTTTAAACTTGGGTTTAAAAAATCTAATTAGTATCAACTGAAAAATAAGATACTTTAATTTCTTTACTTTTCCTACTACAAAAGGTGATTTTTTGTAAAATTGTTAATTTGTAATTATTTTTGCAAAATCAAATTTGACACTTTCCGAACTTATTATTTTTAGTAACAGGCAAATTTTCTTAAAACACACTTTAAAATGGGGGAAAGAAATGAATAGAAAATATTATTACTAGTTAAATGTAGTTGTGTGGGCATTTGTGAGAGAAAATAAGAATGCAAGGCATTTGTTATTTTATTCAAACAGTCCTCTAGGTAAACTTAGGGATGTTTTTGCTATCCAATCAATGATAATTTGTTGAGTAGCTACTAGTTTTTAGTTACTATGTTAGAAAATGAAGAAAATGAAAAGGCTATATGAAGACTCTGCAAAGACTATGAATAAGACTCTTTCATTTCCTTTAACCACTTTTCATCCAATCTGTAGGTGGATACAAAAAGATGAGCTGTACTCCTCAACAAAAATCAATGTGGACACAAACGTGCACACACATACCTATTTTCATATGTATGTACATATTTGTATATACACAAATACAATTACACATATATATGTGTGTGTATATATATATATATATATATATATATACACACACACACAAATACACATAAACACACACACTCACACACAAGCATGTGGGAAAGGGAGAAATAAAACACAAGAAAGCATGTCACTCTTTGAAATCCAACCTACCTGGATGTTACCTGGATTGTGCTGGATCTCAATTTCTTCACCCACAAATGGGACTGATGATACACTCTTGAAAGGAGTTTTTTAAAGTATCAAAGGGATAATACATGCCGAAGCATTTAACCCAGTGCCTCTCATATAAAACAATAAGAGTGTCACAGTTCCAAATAACTATTTTGTTTTATTTTGAGAGACTTCTTGGAGGATGGAACATATAGTCTGACATAGAGAGATGAGAATATAAAGAAGTACTAGTTGGAAATGGAAGTTAACACAAGAATACAATATCCTAATTTGAGATGAAGAAAGTGATTGAAGAATAGGTATAAACTGTCAAAACCAAATAGTTCAGTTCCATTTAATACTCCATTTGCTTATAAGAGAGAAATTTAAGAGCAAAGCAACATCTTTTAAATCTTTATTGTTAAGCTTGGACCTATAAACACTAGAGAAATAAACATATAATTAATAAGATAGTTATTCAGAAAAATCTACAAAGATAAGGAAACAATAAAAATTTAAAGTAGTTATTTCATACTTTAAAAATATTTTTGTGAGCTGGGCATGGTGGTGCATGCTTGTAATCCCAGCATTCTGGAGGCGGAGACCAGAGGTTCGCTGTTCATGGACAGCCTCAGCTACTTAGTGAGGCCCTTTGCAACTCAGTGAGACACTGTTTTAAAAATAAAATACTAGAAGCCGGGCGTGGTGGCGCACGCTTATAATCCCAGCACTTGGGAGGCTGAGACAGGAGGATCACTCAGGTTCGAAACCAGCCTCAGCTACTTAGTGAGGCTCTTAGCAACTTAGTGAGACCCTGTTTCCAAATAAAACATAAACATAAACCTGGGAGTGTAGCCCGGAAGTAGAAAGCCCCTGGGTTCCATCCCCAGTACCACAAAAAATTAAAATAAAAATAAAGTACTAAAAAATAGGACTAGGGGTGTAGCTCGGAGGTAGAAAGCCCCTGGGTTCCATCCCCAGTACTGCAAAAAAAAAAAAAAAGTGATTAAAATATCAAAAATATGCTGGGCGTGGTGGCGCAAACTTGTAATCCCCGCGCTTGGGAGGCTGAGACAGGAGGATCGCACAGGTTCGAAGCCAGCCTCAGCTACTTAGTGAGGCTCTCAGCAACTTAGCGAGACCCTGTTTCCAAATAAAATGTAAAATAGGTCTGGGAGTATAGTCCAGAGGTATAAAAGCCTCTGGGTTCCATCCCCAGTACCACCAAAAAAAAAAAAAAAAAAAATATATATATATATATATATATATATATATATATATATATAGTATTTGGTTTTAATAAATTAAAGAAACAATTTACCTAATTATTCACATTTATTTTTGTTTGCTCTCTGTTTTATCAATGTATCCTATTTTTCTCAATTATCTTTTTTTCTTTTAAACTTTTTTTTCCTATAATCTAAGACTCGTTCGGAGTGCTTTCTTTCAGATTACAGAGATGCAAATTTATATTTAAATTAAATCTTTATGGCATAAGATTTACTTATATGTTCTCTTTTGTACACTTTATGATGAGGTTCAAAAGTGATAGAAACACACATGCACATATCAGAGGGTATATTTACCATTTTGTCCCACTCTGTCTCTGCCTCCGTGTATATCTTAGAGAGATTGGTAATGGTTGTACCTTCATATATGGACTATGAGCGACATTATTGAATGGTTTCTCCTTATTTTTTCCCTCCAAACCACCTTCACCAATCCCCTCCAACTATTCTACTGGTCTTTTTCTTATTTTTTACTGAAGTCCCTTTTGATTTCCTATTTTCTTTACAAATAATCCAATCAAGAAATGGGCAATTGAACTGAACCAATACTTCTCAAAAGAAGAAATACAAATGGTTACCTATAGGACTATTAAAGACAAGAGTTTGGGCAGAGTATTTATGAAAAGTTTCTATAAAGGTACTTCACAAAATGAGCTTTGAAGGATTACATATTTGGCTATGCCATTGGGAAGTGATATTTCAGGAACAGCAAACACAAATAGTGTGTATGTGTGCTTGTATATGAATCTGTAACTATGTACTTTGTCATAAAAAACAAACTATAATAAGGTTATTTAAAACATATTTAATATTTTAAAATTTGGGATATTGAGGTTAAAATATGTGATTGATTAGAGTTAGAGAGAGAAATGAAAATCCACTTTGCACAAACCACTCATAGATTATCCCTGACTACTTAGGATCTTCTGAGTGTTTGGATAGTATCATTCTGTCTTACAGGTGCATCTCCTCCTAGTATTAAGTCAAGGTAAGCTAACGACTTTACTGAGTTTTATTACCAGTAATTTTAGGAGAGTAGACATATACTGGCTTTTGCCCTTGAATTATTCCCTCGTTCAAGTTCTCCATGTTGAATCTCCACCCTTTCTGACAGTACTACCTCAAAGGCTAGTCCTGCCATAAAGTCTTTGCTGATGGTCCAGACATTTCAGATACCTGTAAATTCTCACAGCACTGTATTTGTAGTTTTAAATGTATGTGATGTCATGTCTTTAATTTTTTTTTGATGTGTTTCTATTTCACTCTTTGTCTCCCTAGAACTCTTTAAGAAAAAAAAAACTTGCTTATAATAGGCTCTTGAGAAACATTTGTTGAGTTGGATTGTATTGAATTGAATTTGTAGACAATTTGTAAGTGGATTGGTTGAACAGAACCCTTCTAGAAGTCCATCCATCTGCTGTGTTGATAGTCATTATGTTTTATTAGAAAGATTCCCAATTTTAGTCAGATATACACACATATACAAAAACTTATTCCTTCATGTATTAGAATTAAAAATATTTGTTATTTTTTCCTGAGGATATATGTGTAATTCTTTGAAAATATTATAGTAAAACTTTCATTCTAACAAGTGTCTAGCATCATTCAGTTATACTCTGCAGATGTCATATTTTAATAGTTTAATGATAAAAAGGTTAATTCTTTTAAGTATTGTTTTTCTGTTTATTTATCAGTGTTTTATTTGTTCGGGGGGTAGAAACACTAAGCGATATATCAACTAGTGCATAGGCAATGCAAATACTATCATGACTGAACAAACGAATACTTTAAATATAATGCAATATACTGAGGAGCTAAAACAATTCCATTGATTTTTATTTCTAGCTCTTAATGCATCGCTGGTCTTCCTTTCATGAATCAATTTCTTTTACAGCCCTTGCTCAATCAGGAGAAATGTTTTACATCCTGGTTTTGTTACCATCACTAATAATTAAAATGTATGTGAGTATTCTGATGCTTAGCTATAATGATATCTCTAGGGTCAATGTTCATGGAACTACCATTCATAGGCAACTCCTTTATAATTTTGCTTTCCAAAAGTCATTTTTGGTATCATCCTCTGACTGAGAGTCCATGATTCACTCAAACAGAAGTCTATCCCGAAATTCTGGTCCATTACATAATTTTCAGAAGCTGGGAGAAAGGCATTTGCATCATTTCTGTTCCCAGATCTGTTCAATATATACTTCCAGTCTGTCATGCCTGAAATTAATTTTTTACAATCTGGATCTTTACTATATGCTAAAAATTCAGTACAAAAAAGGACCTCCTTCTGCAGAGAATATGTAAGCCAGAACATCGTGTTCCATCTTTATAATGAAACACATAGTTCCAATCAAAAGGGAAATTTTTTTTTGTTTTAAAATGCTTGAAGAGAAGAGAATAGTGCTTCAAAGGATTTCAAATAGTTACTTTATAAAAGTGAAAAGATGTCTATCTTGAAATACATTTTGAACAAAATCGTATAATTTGTGTGTAAACTTCAAAACTTTTTGTTTATTTCAAGCTATTTTTTTCTTTGTGTGTTCATTCTTCTGAGTTTGGAAAACAAACGTGAATAACTCTAGAAATAATCTCTCTCAAAACCCTCAGTCAACTGTATGGCTATTCAAATGTTAAATAACTGTTAGTGTTTATGAAATAGGTTTAAACAATGATTGTATGATATTTTGACTCTTAAACCTAGAAACTTAGTAACACTTTAAAATTTGTATTTCCCAAACTAGGAAATTACTCTTCTTAATTTTTCAAAGTAAGAACATACCTAAAAATATGCTTAGAGAAAGAAAATAGAGTATTATTCAAAACAAAAACACTTTGTGTCCCTTTGGAAAAATTACTTCTGAAAATATATTCGTCTTGCTATGAAACAAGGACAGGCAGGTAAGGACTAAATGAAAAAATGCATATAATGGCTACAAAATAGGCCATGTATTAGATTTAATTCTCCTTTTCTTCCTCATTATCTTCCTTCTCTGCAGCTCCTCCTTCATTCAATTTCCCTGTCTCCATTTCCTCTTTTCTTTTCTCCTATTTCTTCCAAATGAACTTTAATTCCAAATGAAGAAATGTTTGATCCTTTGAAAATATATCACTTTTTTATTTTAAAAAAGAGACATTTCTGAACTTTTTTTATACTTTGATTTGTGCATTATAGTCTCACATCATAACGTAGTTCTGAGTGAGGGGCATACATGCACACAGCACTTAGTGAGCTTCCAAGATTCCAGCTCAAGCTCCCGTCATACCAAAGCCACACATCTTCCTAATTTATTTCTTCTAGAGGTTTTACTAAATTTTGCATAATGAAACAATCAGAGACTGATCATGAGAATAATGAAATTTTTACTTTTTTGATAAATACCACATTTATCCCATACTTTTCGGTACCATTTTGCTTGGTTTATGGGTGGTTGTTAATATTTGGTCTTCATAATTTTCAACCCTAAATTATAAAAAAAAATGGACTGGCTTATTGTGGTATGTCTTGTGTTAATTTCTAATTTATTCAATATCAACACAAACGCTCACATGATGGTATTATACAATCTTTATTAATAAATGTCACTTAAAAATTTAACTTTCTGGATTACTTTCTCTTTTGCATCTAGGTAGCATTTTTCCAATTCAGTATAGAATTTTTTTTTTTTTTTTGTGGTGCTGGGGATGGAGCTACGACCTCAGCCTATTTTTTATTCTTTATTTTGAAACAGGGTCTCACTGATTTACAAAGGGCCTCACTAAATAGCTGAGGCTGTCCGTGAACTGTGATGCCCCTGTCTCAGCCTCCCAAATTCTGGGATTACAAGCATGTGCCACCATGCCCGGCTTAGAATTTTTTATTCTTTATGTAATATTTTCATTTATCTTTTACAAAATATTTTTCTTTACCATCTATTGCATACTTTATTTTTTTAATTTTTTAATTTTTACATTTTTTGTGGGTCTGGGGATGGAACCCAGAGGCATTTGGCCCAATTTTTTATTCTTTTTTTTTGAAACAGGGTCTCACTGGGTTGCAGAGGGCCTCACTAAGTAGCTGAGGCTGTCCGCGAACCTCCATCCTCTAATCTCAGCCTCCTGAATGCGGAGATTACAAGCATGCACCACCAAGCCTGGCTTGCATACTTCTTTTAGATAGGCTTAACCATTAGTTCCTTTTATATAATAACCTTGACATTTATATTATGTTGATTAATTTAATGCATTCATAAATATTCTTATTTTACAATTATTTGTATTGGTTCAAACTTTATGGAATATAAAAGTAGTAATACTTTTTGCACATTCCATCTCTATACTCTTTTCTAGCTTTTCTCAGATGTTATCTGCTTTTTGTTATGTCAGTATCTTTCTTTATATATTTTAATTGTTATCACTATTTGTTGCAAAAGGTAAGCCTTCTTATTTTTCTCACTAGCCAAAATCCACTCTGGTATAGCTGCATCAGCAATCAGCAGCCAATGACAATTTACCAGTGGCCTAAGTAGATAATAGGTAGCTCTTCCATGACTTTAAAGACCTGCTTTTTTTTTGTTTGTTTATTTGTTTGGTTGGTTGGTTGTTTTTTTGTTTTTTTGTTTTTAGGCTTTTCTCTCAGTTGACTTTAATAGGTATCTTTGCCATTGACTATGCCACTTAATACTTGTAAATGGCTAGCCCCACCAGCATAGTATTTGGGTTCTGAAGAAGAAGAATATCAATGTCAAGAACAAAAAGCCTGTGCCTTCCACATATTTGAAAAGCTTCCTCCAAAGTCTCATCTGGAAAATTTCAGTTATGTTTCAATGTGTGAGAACATTGCCAAAATGACTATTTTATGCACATAAAGTCAAAGGAAAGCTGTCCTTTGACTGGAAACGTTGTTCCATACAAAATTAGGTTCTAGTTTAATAATCAAATTGTAAAGAATAGATATCACATAGACAAGTAGCAAAGTCTGCCGAGGAGGCTAATTCCTACCTTTGCGTCACATGATTCTAAACCTCTAATCTTCGCTGCGTGGATTGGTTTGTAGTGGACCACTAATTTTGAGTCAAACAGATTATCTAATGTGTCAATTGGGAATTCGAGAAGATTACTTGTATTGAGTGCTGAGATTCAGAACCAAAACTAGGATACTCATTGTCTACCATCTGCCGAATGAAATTGGGACAATCTTAGGAAGTAAAAAGAGAAAAATATTAAATTTCTCTGAAAAAAGTTTCAGAGTTGAAATGCTACATAGCATCAATAAGACAAAGAACTCTCTCTCTCTCTCGCTCTCTCTCTCTCTCTCTCTCTCTCTCTCCCTCTCCCCCCCCCTCTCTCTCTCACTCTCTCTCCATTTCTTCTACACAAGGTTCTTTCCCTTCTAGCTAATTGCATAGTGTTTCTGTATCTCCATTTATACATACAGATTAAGATAACATCCTCTTCTCTTGATGCTTTTGTTTTATTATTTCTGTTTTGCTAGAATTCAAACTCTATGAAAGCAGGTACCCATGTTTATTCAACAATGTATTTTTTTCTACCTAGCATAGTATATAGTCTGTAAATATTTGGTTAATGAATGAAGCTTTATATAAATTGAGAATCCTCAATTTTTTTTATTTCTTATCTTTGTTTTTTCGACTTGTTTCACTTATAATTACTGTTTATTTTCTATAGTAGTTTCTCTTTTACAAGTTACCTTAATTGGGTTATTTTTGGACAATGACTTTAGTGGTCCTATAGGAATAGTGTGGTAAATTCTCCAAAAGTGTACTTAACTGAGTAAATTTTTATTTTGCATTCACATGAGTTAATCTGAGGACACCAATACTTAGCATCTTTTTTCCCCTCTGCTATATTTGTAAACCAAATGAGAAATAATATAAGGAGAAGTATAGCAATGGCAATCAAGTAACATCTTGATGGAAAATTTTTATGAGAGAATTGGCTTCTATTTGTATTCTAGTGTGATTCCTAATGCCGAACCTCAGAATTAGGCATACTTATCCACCTAACAGTTCTGCAACAAAAAATGTGAGTTAAATTATATTGCCTTTATTAATTAAAGTTCAAAGAAATTAAGCACACTTAGTTGGAAGGACTCTCCAAATAAGAGGTTAACTTTGGCACTATGTATTCAGCAAGTGGCAGGACCTGTACTCCATCTATTTAAAATGGCGTGGTGGCGCACGCTTGTAAACCCAGTGCTGGGAGGCTGAGACAGGAGGATCACACAGGTTCAAAGCCAGCCTCAGCTACATAGTGAGGCTTTCAGCAACTTAATGAGACCCTGTTTCCAAATAAAGTATAAAAATTAGGTCTGGAAGTATAGCCCAGAGGTAGTAAAGCCCCTGGGTTCCACCCTTAGTACCACAAAAAATAAAAATAAAATGCCTCCTCTTTCAAAGATTTCTGTCTGAGTCATCATTAAATTCTACCATACATCCATATTGCGAGATCTTTCATGAAGTTCTTTCTTTATTGCAGAGTATATTCCATATATATATATATATATATATATATATATATATATATATATATATTCCAACTATCTTGTTTCTATGCTTCTGCATTGCAGAATTGAACTGACTGGATTTCAAGTCACAAAGCTCATTCTATGAGTAGGTATTTCCATATCTCTAGGGCCATGACTATTTCTACTGACTCTTGTATGAAATTGCCTAGGTCTAGGAATGCAACTAGAAAAGAAATTTTCCTCTTCATACATAATTAACCAATTCATAGCCAACATGTAATGTAATGGGAGAGAATTCTCGAGCCTTATGCAAAACCTATAGTAACTTTAGATACTCCTTCCCTTCATCCTTTCTGTTCTGGTACTGAATATAATGTAGAATCTGAGTATCTGAGGTCGTGCAGTGTATGTCAAGAGATGAAACTTATAATTGAAAACAGAATTCCACTAAGGCCCATGAAACTTGTTTAAGTTTAGTTTGTAAAACAACGATATTTTTCATACTCCATTGGCATGGGACTCTACCACTGTGTGGCATGTTTAACCTCCCAAAAATATTTGCCTAAGCTGGATGTGAACTGGGAATGATAGGCAAGCTCTTCCAGGAAAAAACAACAACAACACAGGAATGATAGGAAATTAGAATTCAGCCCTACATGAGGAGGGAGGGGGAGAGAATGGGGTGAAAATTGGGTAAGGGATTAATTGAGTGAAGTGTGCATTAGGCCTCTACCATCTTGTACTCCATTAAGATGTATGACTACAAGGCACCAATAAAAAAATTTTATAAAAAAATTCAGCCCTACAGAAATGAAGTTCTTTCCTTGATCTCACTCCAGCAATTCATTAATGAAAAATTTGGCTTTGCATGACATTTATGTATTACTGTTTCCTCTTCAAGCATTATGAGGCCAGCTTTCCATTGTTTCTGGCATTGACCTCATACCAACATTCAACTCACTTTAGATTTAGATTTGGTTGATATGCCCCTCACACCTTCGCTAAACTTCCCTTTGAATTTCCCTTCAGTTGATCTGTCATAAAAAAAAAAAAAACTTTGTTGTAGAATTTCTCACAATTACATTTTTCTTATTGCATCCTATGGTATAGGTTCTTCTGAATTGAGTGTATTGAAAACTAAATCATGCCAAGCTCAATTACATTCAAGTTTGTGTTTTTGGTAAGAATTCTTCATAGCTGGTATTGTATGAGACTTTCATGAGACAAACAGTTTCTGGATTTCCCAATTTTTATGTTAATCAACACTGGTAATTACTGCCCAGTTATAAAATTTTACTAGATGTTTAAAAAAATGGTGATATTTTCCCACTATCTTCTATATCAGTAATTTTCTCTTTTTTATCTCAGAAAATTAACAATTGTCCCACTATCTTCCCTCATATTTTGCATGCTTCTCAATTTTTCTTTTGCTTGACTAAGTCATTAATTTTTACTACTTTAGTACTTTTGATAATGACTTGAGTTGTTCTTAACAAGATTTAATCAATTCAGTTTTTATTTCAAGCCTACTAAGCTTCCTATTTCTCTTTACAAAAATATGTCAACTGTTCCATAATCCAATTTAACAGGGACATTTTGGATTAGGGATGTTATGGGTATATATTTTCTCCCAACTATTTGTTCCACTTGGTTCTTTAAAATTTTACTAAGCCCAATTGTTCTCATTGCTCCTCATGTTCATCTTTTCTGGTGGTTGTTTAATGAACCCTTACAGATTGGGTCTAAGAGTAGGCAGATTTGAAGTTTTGAGGCAAGTGCCCATATATGGCTCTCTCTGGTGTTGGGAGAAATTTTACTGGTGCCATTTCTAGAAAGAAAATGCCAAAATCCAGCTAAAAACTCAAGAAATGATTTAATGTATAGACAAAGTAACGATCCTATTTTATGTCTGTGATGCGGAAATTCTCGTGTGGGTTTTATAGCTACAGCAGAGCTTTGGAACAGGGTCTCCCTAGGTTGCTGAGAGCCTTGCTAATTTGATGAGGGTAGTCTCAAACCTGCCAATCCTTCTGTCTCAGCCTCCTAAGTACTAGGGTTACAAGCATGTGCTACTATGCCTGTCATTATTTTAGGCAGTAGTTGAGAAGTATTTTTCTCTTTAGTATTTATTTTCATAGCTCTATTAGATAAAAATAAGATGAGAGAGATTTAATAATTTTTATCTGCTCTAAGAAGACCCTTATATTTATCAATAAAATATATTCATTTTGCAATGCATATTCATTATATTTATTTTCACTATATAAGAACACAAACTATATTATTTTTTGTATTCCCCACCCTAGTTGGTAAACCTGACCTTTTTGGAGTCAATCATACAAGAAGATGACATTATACTGTACCATATCAGGCTCTGAGAAGTCCTAAAGAACAGCAAGTGTTTGAGAACACCAAGGCAGATCCTTCCATTGTAAAATTTACATCTTTTCTCCAGGATATGCATTAGAATTATCAGCAAATAATTAATTTGAAACAGTGCCTAGAAAACAATTCTGAATATCTTCCCCATATTTATAAAATGTAGTTCTTTTATTTCCTCTCAAGTTTAATATGAGATTTTCATTTTGAGCTTGTGAAAAAGGAAATTTTAATAAAGTAATCAAAGGCCACTTTCAGGGTCAGATTGTTAATGCTAGGACTGTATTTTTCAATGCAATTGTATATGTAGAATCTCTCAGGAAAAAAGGATTTAACTTTATATTCTGTGTTCATTTTTCACTTAGGGAAAAATGGGTTAGGAAAAAGAAGTGTTTGAAAACTGTACTCTGAATTGCTGTGTATAATTAATGAGTCATCATCTCCCTTAAGCAGAATAGGAATGTTAACCTTTGCTGACTGTGATTATTAGTCTGAAAAATCTCAATATTCTCACTTGCTATTTTCCTATCCTTAAGATCTTGATCCTTAGCATTGGTTTTCTTATCACAAATGTCTAACCCAAAAGATTTTATCCTAAACTAAATGGCTTTTACAAAAGTCTCTTGCAGATCTGTGGAACTCTAAAGAGAAACAAGAACATCTTTTTCCAAATGCTAATAACCTGTCTTGGCTGAGTTGTTGGACTGACTTATTAATATTTAACTGCTGAGTCATAAAATGTTGGTAATAACAATTTTATTTAGTCAAAGTACCACACTGAATTTTATGAAGATGAACTCATTTTTCACTCTGCCAATAATGAATAAGTCAAATTAGGTAAATTCCTTTATAAGTGAAGGAAATATATGATTCCCGATGTTTAAAACATTAGTATCTATATTAAAGGCTGCATCTGATCACATCATGTATATCGCTTAAGAGTTTTAACCACTTTTCTGCTGCTTCGTTTTTCCATTTTTGTACTTTCTCTTCCTCACTTAATTTTCTTTTTTCACTGTGTTTATTTTACACACAGTATGAAACGGTTGATGAATGAGATCATTTAGTCTATGGAATATCTCTTGAATCACTTTGTGGTTTGTTATATTGTCAAGTGTGCAGTATATTTAATTAAAGAAAAACTGCCACCAAATTGGACTTATTCCATTTGTTGAGATTAATCACAAATTGCCCAGATCCCTATTTGCCTTTTTGTCTCTATATTAGCATTTTATTCCATGCTTTCAGAACCTTCCCTTTGCCTGAAGTTTAACATTTGCAAAATCTTCCTATCTAATTTTCTTGCCACTATTTTCTCCCTACCCTACTTTTACACCATTTTGTTACTACACTTGTGCTCTTAAATAACCAAGATGATTATGTAACTACTTCCCTTAAAAGTCCTTACTGAACCCATATTGCATATCAGAGCTCCTTAGTTTGATGTATGCTTTTGCAATATGCCTCATGCTTCAAGGTAGATGGTTTCCTCTACAATCCAAGTGACCCCTCTGTACTTTTAATGAGAAAAATAGGGTCAACTGAAATTCTGGTTTTGCATTTGGCAGAAGCAGAACTTTAACACATTTAAACTTAGCTAGAGTGTTATCCTTCCAGAACAGTTGATAAAGACAAATTCAAGTAGGATTTCTAAAAACCAAGTAGTTCAGCTTAGATACCTCACATGTCCCCAAATTTTAGGAAGGACATCCCAAAGGCAGTATAGAGTTTTAAATGGTTTAATAGACCAAGCAGCCCATGCTAAGGAGTCCAATAGGTGCATTCAAGGGAGCAAATCAGAGGTGTTAGCATCATAAGCCCGTAAGCAACCACCTTCATTCAATTTAAATTTGCTCCGAGTAATATAAGTTGATAGAAAGTATTGGATGATTAAAAGACCAATAGTATAAAATGTTGTTTTACAGCCAGACATGGCACACACTTGTAACCCTAGCATTTGGGAAGCTGAGACAGGAGGATCGAAGTTCATGGAGAGCCTCAGCTACTTAGTGAAGCCCTTTGCAACTCAGCGAGATCCTGTTTCAAAATAAAGAATAAAAATCAGGGCTGGGGGTGTAGCTTGAGGGTAGAATGCCCCTGAGTTCCATCCCCAGTACCGCAAAAAAAAAAAAAAAAAGTGACTTGCATTTGTGTTAGTCAACATATATTGTTAAAACAATATTGTTAAAACATATATTGTTAAAACAATATATGTTGAAATTTTAGTGATGTATAGCAGCAAATATGCATAGGTTTGTGTGAGTTCTGTTTTACTCCACGTGCCTTCTCATTCCAGAATCCACCCTTGCTGATGATAAGCTGGTAGAGGAGAGAAGCAAGAAGTCCATTTAACTCATGTGGACATGTGTCATGCATTGTGCCAGTCTTTGTGTCACATCCATTGGCAAAAGCTCATGTTTCATTGCTAAGTCTGATTTGAAAAAATCTACATATTGAGAGACATGGTAAGAATGAAGGTGAATTATATTCTCAGCAAAGAGATAGTAGATAATCAAAAATAACATCTATGATACATATTAAATGCGCAATATTTTCCGGTTCATTTCTGCGCATCATTTACAATTTATTGTTTTAGAAATATGCTAAGCTATTAGGTAATCACCTGTAGAAAAATGATCTAAAACTTTTGAGTAATATATGTTTACCTTTTATAATCACTTGAAGGCAGTGACCAGATCTTGGATTATTGGAACACAACTAAACTTTTCAAGTATTTTTATACCATACATAGGGCATTTTCATGTATTTTATTATTCAATTGCTCTAGAATATAATTCATCATTTCTCTAATATTAAAGTGCATTCAAACACTATTTGTCATTCTGCCTTCTTTCTATACAAGTTTGCCAGTTGGTAGGCTGGGTCGATAAAACGCACACTGAACTATATACTATTTCCATATAAATTTTAGGAAGAGTCCTTGTGCTTCCAGATCAAATGAATATCATACTTTATATACATTTTATATGCTGTTCTATATTAAAATTCTCACAGATATTTGTCATTAATAGTATTAAGAATACCAATTTGAGGCAAAGCTGAAATACCATTTCTAAAGTCTCACAACAGGCATATTCATTTGAAATTCAGGATGGACTGCTGATTTAGACTTGTAAGAAACTCCACAGATTCTGATAATTTAATAGAGTTCCATTGGCATATATTAGATGCTTAAGTTTCATTTTCAAGCTTAGCCATTCATATAGAACAAACTAAATAGATACTAGAAAATCTGAGCTTCAGAGAGTGCAGGTGTACATGAGAAAGACCTCTGAGTGAATTAGAATAGGGTTTACGAAGAGCTTGTTTGCACAAAAAATTAGGGATAATTGTTGAATATAGAGGTTGCATCAAATCATAAAAATCAAACCTCTTTTTGACCCTTATTTGCAATTTGTTTCCCATAACAGGTTTTTTTTTCTTATTTAGTTCCTTTATCATTATTCTGCTGGTCCTCTTAGAATTCATAAAATAAGGACGGATACACGAGCTTATGAGTAAGACGACTTTCACAACATTTAGTTCCTGTATCAAGAAGGTAAGATTTGGAGATTTATTTATTTTTCTATTTATCAAGAAGAATCTCAGGATGGAGGGTTTTTAAAGTCAATTTTATGTAATTATCTAGTTTGTGGATTATTCCCTCGATGCTTAATTTGCTAATTTCCTGCAGACTGAAGGAAATCCATCTATTGTGTTGTTAATTGGGCAGCAATACAAAAGAAGTAAATATTTCATCTGTTCATTTTGCTACAGGATAATGGTACTAATAAAATTTCAAAATAAATTGATGATTGGAATTACTGGATGAGATAATGATGTCGAAAGGGGTGATTTTATTTCACTTGGTTTTATTTGTTAGCTTTGTGTGCGTCCATAGTAATTATGCCACATATTTTTCGTTATTGCTTTCAGGATATGAAGTAATTTTAAAATCTGTAAGCTTCCAAATTTTGCATTAGTTGCCAATACCTATTTATCTTATTCTTGAAAGATTGATAAACCAGGACTTGTGGTCAAAAACTGAAAATTAAGTACATATTGATTAAATAGTAAGTAATCATAAAGATAACTAGTTAAATACAAGGAAATTGATTATATGACAGATATAGGAAAGGGACACTAAAAGACATACCACTACATACCACTGACAGCATTTTTTTTTTTTTTAGAGTACTGGGGACGGAAGCCAGCAGTATTTTACCTCTGAGCTACATTCCCAGCCCTATTTTTTATTCTTTATTTTGAAACAGGGTCTCTCGGAGTGGCAAAGAGCCTCACTAAGTAGCTGAGGCTGTCCAAGAAATGCAATCAGCCACCACGCCTGGCTACAGCATTTTTTTTTTCTTTTTTTCTTTCTTTTTTTTTTTTTTTTTTTTTTGGTGGCACTGGGGTTCCTGGAAGCCCTTCTACCTCCGGGCTACACTCCCAGACCTATTTTATACTTTTTTTTATTTTTTATTTGGAAACAGGGTCTCTTAAGCCAGCTAGGCTGGCTTCGAACCTGCGCGATCCTCCTGACTCTGCCTCCCAAGCTCAGGGATTACAAGAGTGCGCCATCACACCTACAGCATCTTTTTTACAGCCCTTTCCTCACACCTAGTCCCTTAGGAAGGAAGTTTACTTGGCTGTTCAGGTAATTGGTCTCTGGATTAATAGTAGGAAAAAGAAATATTGTGGAAAGATACAAGTTAAGTCTCTAGCTGCTCAAATAACAAAACGGAAATATGTATTTAAGAAAAGGGGGAGAGAGAGAGAAGGAGAGGGAGAGAGGGGTGGAGAGAAGAGGACAATAGAGTAATATATTTTAGTTTGTTAATTATAATGATTTGCCGTTCTTTCAAAAATTCAAATATATATATATATATATATATATATATATATATATATATATGTATGGAGAGAGGGAGAAAGGAGAAGAGAAGAAAAGAAGAGGAGAGATTGGCAGAAGAAAGAAAAAATAGAGGAGATATAAACTCAGCACTTGATGGTAGCATGTCAGAGGGATACAAGAGCCAACCGGAATGATTTCCCCAGAAGCAAAAGCTGGGAAATTTTGGCCAACAAAATAGCAAGATTCTATTGATTTCTAGGTATTTAAATAACAAATGATCAGAAACTGGATGACATAAAGCAAAAGTAATTCATTCTCTACCAGTTTCTGGAGTTTAAGAATCTCTCTCTGAAAGGATCAGGGAAGGCTGCTTCCTTTCCTCTTCCTACCTCCTGGTGGCTGCCAGCTCTTTTTAATTTTTCTTATCTTGTAGACATAGGACTCCAGCCTCTGCCTCTCTCTTTACATAGCATCCTGTGAGTGTGCCAATCTGTGTTTCCAAACTTCCTTCTACTTATAAGGACACCAATGATATTGGATTTAAGACCCAACCTAATCCTGTATGATCTCATTTTAAGTTGATTAAATTTGCAAAGACTTAATTCCAAATAAGTTCACATTCATAGGTTCACTGAGGGACATGAATCTTTGGGGGCACTCTTCAATCCAATACAATTATGTTAGATTAAAATCCAGGTAGATACATATGACCACATACTAAATTATTTGAATAAAATAAATGTATGGAGAGAAGGAACAATTCTTTCATTTTAAATATACATATCCCCTTCAAGGAGGTGAAACAATTAATAAATCCTCCTCCCACCACATCACACAGAGCCATTTACATCTTGAGTATGTACTGAAAGACGTGTACTTAGTGACTAGTATCCAAAGAATAATGCATTGGAAAGAGGAAAATAGTAGTTTTATAGCAATGATGCCTAGAAAACATTATTTTAATCAAATGACCCAGGTTAATATTATGATGTCTTATGATAACATGTACACCTGATAAGATGAACAAGAAGTTCAGCACTGGGTTATTCTTTTCCAAAATATATAACCCCAGACTACATATGAAAAGGACATCAGATAAGACCACAGTGAGGAAAAGTACAAAATTCCTAGCCTGTACTCCTCTAAACTGTTCAAAGATTAAAACCAAAGAGAGACTAAAAAAATGCCAGACACTCCAGAAGACAAAGTAAGGAGGAAATATGTTGGCTAAATGTTAGTCATAGTTGATTCCAGGTTAGTGTCCTGGAATAAATATCATATTTTTTTTATTCCAGGTTAGTGTCCTGGAATCAACTATGAAATAGAAATTTTAGTTTAAAAATAGGAGAAGTCTGGGTGAAGCTTTTTTTTTGCACATTGTTATCATACATCTTGATGACGTTTAGGGTGATAGAGACAGACATGCAATTTACATAGAGGTAATATACCATTGGAGGCTCCTTGGTTTTCACGATTGTTCAATGGCAAGGTAGGATGTTAGTTAGCGTTCAGGAAATTTGACAAGGGAGTTAAAGAGACTCATTAAATTATCTTTGTAACATTTCTGATATCTGAAATTGTTTCAAAATTTAAAAAGTTGGCTGGGTGTGATGGCCAGTGCCTGTAATCCCAATATTTGCAAGGCTGAAACAGGAGGATCACGGGTTCAAGGATAGCCTGGGCAACCTAGTGAGATCCTGTTTCAAAAACAAAAAACAACCAAGGGCTGGGGATGTAGCTCAGAGGTAGAATATCCCCGGGCTCAATCTTTAGTACCACAAGTAGAAAAAATAAAAGTTTATTTTGGAAAGCTACTGATAATTTAAAAAAGAAAAGAAAAATACAAACAACTCTATAAATCGAGAGACTTGGTAAAAAGACCTGGGCAAAAAAAGGGCCAAAGGAAGTCCTGCATTGTTGTTGGAGGGCACTGTGCTTCATGCCCTCTGAAAGATTTTGGGCGTTGATTTATCTTCAAATTAATTTTCTTAGATTTGTTTTCTTTTCAAAATTATTCTACACTGATATGAGGACCAAGGGAGTAGGTAAAATGCTCGGTTTTACTTGGATTATATGTAGAATTTGAAATAATCACTTCTACTGTATACTTAAAGGGACAAAAGACTCTAAAGTTGTTTTTTAGAATATACTAGGATTCTATCTTTCTTTTATTATGGTACAGGGTGGAACACAGGGGCATTCTATCTCCGAGCTACATTCCCATCCCTATTTTTTCTTCCTCCTCTTCTTCTCCTCCTCCTCCTCCTCCTCCTCCTCCTCCTCCTCCTCCTCCTCCTCCTTCTTCTTCTTCTTCTTCTTCTTCTTCTTCTTCTTCTTTTGGTGGCACTGGGGTTCCTGGAAACCTTTTACCTCGAAGCTACACTCCCAGACCTATTATATATTTTTTTATTTGGAAACAGGGTCTCTTAAACCAGCGCGGCTGGTTTCGAACCTGCGCGATCCTCCTGCCTCCACCTCCCAAGTGCGGGGATTACAAGCATGAGCCACCACGCCTGCCCCTTTATTCTTTATTTTGAAACAGGGTCTCATTGAATTGCGGAGGGCTTCACTAAATAGTTGAGGCTGTCCGTGAACCATGATTCTCCCGTCTCAGCCTCTCAAATGCTGGGATTACAAGTGTGCTCCAACATTCTCCATTTACTAGGATTCTATCTTTTAGTTTTAAATTTTAGTTTCTCTGAATGAAGAATTCTCCTGACTCGTATGAATTTTTCTCCAGAAGCTTATATAGTATGTTCCTCAATAGAAGTACAATATATAAATATGGACTGTCCAGTTTGTGGCTATGACTCTCAAGAAACTTAATATAGCCCTGGTGAGTTGTTTATTTTAATATAATTAAGATTGCTATTTTCCAGTTACCTGACATCTTCAAGTAAGCTTTAATTTTTCTGGTTCTAAGATACCCTAAATGATCAGGCTGTTATGAACTCTCTGAAACAAAATATAGAGAAATCTAGTCAGTAATCGTGATAAATCTAGAAATTTTATAAAATGTGAACTTAATTTTCAACTTAGATTCCACTTGTATGTAATTTCAGAATGAACTACAAAATTTGAAAAACAACCTTTTTCTTTTTCAATCTATTTTACATGGCCCTGTTTACATTCACTTTTAATTTTTGTAATACTATTAAACCTAGGGACATTCTCCCTCTGAGCTATACTCTTAACACCATTTTTTTATTATTATTTTTAGTCTGAAGCAAGGTCTCACTAAGTTATTGCACACTAATTACTGGGATTATAGGTGCGTGTCACTGTGCCTAGCTCTTGTCATCTAATTTTAAACCTCTGTATGTAACACTTGTATGTATGGTAGAGACACCCAGTTTTATAGTGCTAACTATTGAAATGAATTTTCAAAATATGCTGTAACAGTAAATTGGGAAACAACTCTAGCTTTTAGGAACAGGAGAAAAGAATATGTGAAATTGGTATAATTAATAAAGCACAGATTAAGATTAGATAGCAATAAATTCATAGCTGAATTTTCAAAGAGAAATTATAACTCAATGCAAATGCATTATCAGGTACAGTTTAATTTGAAATGGATATATACATATACAAATATATTTAATGGAAGATGTTTAAATAGTTGTTTGTACCACTTTTTAGGTTGTTAACGACAGGACTTATTTCTTTTTAAGATAAAAGGCATAGACACTACAAAAGAGTATATATAATTTATAAATGCATGTATTCTAGATTAGTAATAGAAATAATAACTATCTTCAGGAAATTTTGTTCTAGAGTAGTAGTAGAAATAATAATTATCCTTAGTAAATTTTAGCCTTGAGTAATTTGCATTATCATCCACCATGTAGAATTTTAGTCTACAAAGTGAAGATCCATGAATGAGACATTAAGCTAAGTCTGGGATTGCCTTTTCAAACACTGTGGCCCAATCCGAACTGACAGTGGGAATTCACGCTGAGCCCTGATTGTCTGGAAGAAGAAACAAATGGGATAAACTAATGGTGATAGAAGAGATAATGGTGATGAGAAAGAGAGTAAAAGAATAAGATGTGAAAGACAAAATAGGTCCTGGAGAGAAGGGCCATGACTTGAGAGAAAGTAGGAGAGGCAGAAGTAGACAGAGGTGGAAACTGCAAGCACTGGAAAAATAAAGGGATACCAACAATTTCAAAAAAACATCAGAAGGAAGTAGAAAATTGGTCTGAGGACTATTGTAAAGGAATCTGTTTCTTGAGCAATCAGTTTAAAATAATGTCAATGTAATTTTACTTCACCTTTAGTTAAAAGTCATTTGCAACCACAGAACTAGTTGTTGCTTATCTCCTCGGATGGATTTAATGGAATTTCCCTGTGAAATATATGTGCAACCACCTGGAGGTGAATTTCTAAGACTGGATTTAAGTAGGAATTAAATGTTTGTCATCCATCTGTATCATCTGCAACCATTTTGAGAAGAGAGATCACTTATATTTTATCATTTTTGTTTCTCCCTCTGACCATTAAGGATTCTTTATAATAACCCCTGCCTTTGAGAATATAGTGATGGTTTCTGAGTCTTTACTGAATCATTTATCAACAATATGCTAGTTTTTAAGGCAATTCAGAAAGGTATACAATTTAATCATATTTCATTAGTTACCATAACTTCAATTGACCTTTTTTTTTTTTTTGGTGATACTGGGGTTCCTGGAAGCCTTCTACCTTCGGGCTACACTCCCAGACATATTTTTTTTTTGGGGGGGGGTGGGGGCAGGATCTCTTAAGGCAGCGCAGCTTGGCTTAGAACCTGGGCGATCCTCCTGTCTCCGCCTCCCAAGCTCAAGGATTACAAGCGTGCACCACCACTCCCGGCTTTCAATTGACTTTTAAAAGTGTGATTATTTCAGCAGGGCGTGGTGGTGCAAGCTTGTAATCTCAGCGCTTGGGAGGCGGAGACAGGGGGATCGCGCAGGTTCGAAGCCAGTCTCTCTGGCTTAAGAGATCCTGTTTCCAAATATAAAAAGGTATAAAATAGGTCTGGGAGTGTAGCCCAAAGGTAGAAGGGCTTTCAGGAACCCCAGGAACACAAAAATAAATAAATAAAATAAAAATAAAAGTGTGAATATTTTAAATATTACTGTGTTACAAAATATTATAAAAAATATTGGTTGGTGAAGATTGGCATACTAAGTAAAGTTTTGCTTAAATAACTAAAAATTGTTTAGGTATCATCCAGTCAAAATGGCATATTTGCTGCTGGTCACTTAACCAACTTCCATATCCATTGAATATTAATAGCTTGTAATGAACCAAATGAAATTTCTTAAACTAACGTCCAAGTTGAAAGGTAGACTCTTTATAAAGACACTCAATTTTATTAATTTAGGTATGGTTGAATAATTAAGTTTCATAAATTGATTACTGAGGTCTTCTTGAAAAGGAATGTATATGATTATTTCTAAATTAACAGAAATATAAAGAGCGATGTGTGCCTGTATGACTCTACCATCTTGTACCCCATTACGATGTATGACTACAATGCACCAATAAAAAAATAAAAATAAAATAAAAGGATGGCACATGGGTAATGATAAAAAAGAAATATTTTGAAGATCTTAAGGGTCTAAAAATTATTAAGTTCCTGGACTGGGGATGTAGCTTAGCAGCAGAGTGCTTGCCTAGAATATTTGAGGCTTTGGGTTCAATCACCAGTACCACACACACACACACACACACAAATAAATAAATAAATAAACAAATAAATAAATAAATAAATAAAAAAGAAGAAGAAGAAAAAATGTGAGTTCTCCTAGCTACTAAAATCTTGTTTCTTATAATTGAATGATTTACTCATTATTTAAATTAATAAATGAATAAATAAACGGATAAATAAATGTAAAATAAACTTCTAGTTGGCATTGATCTGTGTAAGCTCAAATTGCCCTGTGGTGTTTTTGTGTGTGTTTGTTTTTGTTTCTATGTCTCTTCCAATTGACAAATTAAAATGAATGACACCAAGACACAATAGGATAAAAAAAAAGTGTATCATCAGTGAATCAGAATTTTATAAAACTTCTGGGAGGATAGCAAAAGAAATGAAATATGATCGGGAGGGAAATGAAAGAAGATAAAATTTAACAACAGGCACTTGAACCTCCAAGATGAATCAATAAATACCAAGGGCAACAATAAACTAGGAGACAGATATTCCTGGGTCCTTCCATATGAGGCCACGTTTCACCGAGCAGAGACAGTGAAACTCTTCCTTTACACATGTCTAAAAAAGTTGCAGTTTGTCAGCAAGAGGTTTGGCTCAGGAGATTCAGTCCAAAAATGATCGTAAATCTGCCTGTGTTTTCCTTGTCTGAAAGTCTCTTTGAATTGATAGAAATGAAATATATGAAAATGAATGACATCTTGCCACTATGGAAAACAAACAAGAAAAGTGTATCATCAGTGACATCCAACCTGGCAAGTGTGTAAGTTTCATAACAAGGTCACCTTGGGAAGATACTGGGATCTGAGAAAAAGAAACAGAGCATACCTTAGCTGAACTCCAGACCACCACACATGAAAAGCAAATTTAAAATAAAAGCAGAAGAACACTTCCCTTTGGTCGTAGAATGCACCAGACTGCAGCCCATGGGAGGCTCCTGCTCTGTAACTTGCTTTATTTCCCCACAAGTAGTTCAAAGAGAGCAACTATCAAAATATTCCCCTGCCTTCCTCTACTTAGAACCTCCAGTCAGCCTTCTCCTGCAGCTGAGAGGCCTCACCGGGAGCAAACCTGAACAAAAGCAAAACGGTGCATGTCAGCTAGCTTTTTACCCTGCAACAGTCCGGCACTCATGTGACTAGACATTCAAAAATCTTGAAAATGTTGAAGAAAATCAACCATATAAAAGACAAGGGTCGCCGGGCATGGTGGTGCATGCTTGTAATCCCTGTGCTTGGGAGACGGAGACAGGAGGATCGCGCAGGGTTGAAGCCAGCCTCGCTGGCTTAAGAGACCCTGTTTCCAAATAAAATGTAAAATAGGTCTGGGAGTGTATCCCAGAGGTACATCCCCAGTACCACCAAATAAAAAAAAAGACAGGATATGATGCGCGAAAACAAAACAGACCCATGTGCTTTTAGGACAGAGGGGAACTGTAGAAAAGACTTCAGCAGGATAGAGTTGATATTACTTGGAGGCTCATTTGACTTCAATAGGGGAAAAATTCTTTTAGAGGAACTGGACCACCAAAAATGATCAGGAAACTGTTTCAGTGATTCAAAGAAGACTACAGTGGCTGCAGAGGTGTGCAGAAGAAATTTATAAATATAAGAGAAGTTCAGAAGGTCAGCTCCGTTTTTCTTAGTAGCAGGTGTGAAAGGGAGTCTGCTGTTGAAGTGACATCCAGATTTCTGGCTTATCCATTCACTGTCAGCTTCAGTGTGGAGGCCAGTGGGTACTTCTCTCACCCCTTTGGCTGTGGTAAGTGATGTAATGGAGTCTACCTTGTCCAGTTTGCTCTCTGCAGAAGCTGTGAACAATATACCAATTCAATGATGGCCTTCGGTCCACTCAGTTCACAATTAGCTTTCACAGTATACTTGGCCTTGGCAGAGAGGTCACTTTAATGTCTAATTAGCCAGTGTGAATTGAGTGTTTAGATATTTTATAGAATACTAGAGACTTGCATAAAGAGAATGAGAATAATATTAAAAGTATAACAGTAGCTTTAAGGAAAAGTTGATAGAATAACATTGAAAAAATTTGAGGATATGTATGTATGTATGTATGTATGTATGTATGTATGTATGTATTTTGTGTGAGGTACTGGAGATTGAACCCAGGGAGATTCAACCTTCACCAACTTCCTGAGTCTCATTAAGTTGTTGAGATTGGCCTCAAACTTGTGATCTTCCTGTGTCAGCCTCCCAAGTACTGGAATTACAGGCATGTGCCACCATGCCCAGCTTACATATACTTACCGTGTATATACTGTGTGTGTGTATGTGTGGGTGTACACATACATATATACATACATATATGTATATATACACTTTGTAATAAATATATATTATGAAGTGTATATAATATATATTTTAAAGTGTATGTACATGAAAATATATGTATACACACTATGTAATGGGTATATATTATAAAGATAAGTTTAAAAATTCCAATTAACTGGTGAGGAGATATCATATTTTGTGCTTTTAAAATATAAAACTAATTGTGAGATATTTTGAAATGTTAGTATTGATAGCTGTGATTAATTCAGATTTTAATCAAATGCCATTGATTAAGTATATACTCTGATACACATTGAAATCCCATGCCTGTGGAATTACAATCTAGGGAAATGAGTTCTGCGATGATTGGGTTTGCACTGCATTATTTTTTTGGGTGAAATAAAAATATCTGACTAAATAAATTCTATTGTCGCTCATATTTTCCACTGCTGCATGTATTGTTAGCATAAATAAACCTCAATTACAATAAATGAAACGTTTCACTCTTTCTTGTCTCCATTTTCATCTATTTAAAAATATCTTCAGCCGAGTGTGGTGGCGCACGCTTGTAATCCCCGCGCTTGGAAGGCAGAGACAGGAGGATCGCGCAGGTTCGAAGCCAGCCATGTGCACTGGCTTAGGAGACCCTTTTTTCAAATAAAAAAATGTAAAAATAGGTCTGGGAGTGTAACCCGGAGGTAGAAGGGCTTCGAGGAACCCCAGTGCCACCAAAATAATAATAATAATAATAATAATAATAATAATAAAAATAAAAATATCTTCATATATCGCAATTACATCTTAAAGTTCTCAATGTCTATTTCTTGAATTTCAAGATAAAGCCATACAATGGCTTATATGACATAACTTTAGTTTTCAAATAAAAACAACTTTATAACATTTAATTTTAAATGATTTGTAGGATGTAATATAATTTTAATCTTAGTCCAACTGAATTCTTATTTGATGCATATGTTCAAATATCTTTTATTCCTCATTAATAGCAACACCAACTAAAGTATAAAATACAAACACAAATATAAAAACAGAAAGAAAAAATTACTTTATCACTGATGGCACTTAAGAATCTCCAAAAGTTAATTAATTCTTAGGCATTCTCATGGGTGGTTGTATAAAGATATCCCAATAAATACTTTATAAAATCTGAAGGTACGTGTTAATTTCAGTTTTGAGAAATTGGTTTTTATTCTGACTTCTCCAAATCTTAAGCCTGATTTTTACAGTAGTGTTAATTTATATCTGAAGAAAATATTTTAAGGCTGCACTTGTCCATGTCATCACACTTGATAATTAAAATAAATTAAATTTACTTAGTGCTCCTAACTTTGTCTGACTATATTCACATCTATTGGTTCACATTTTCTCCTCCAGCATCTTTTTAAGTCACAGCTAGAAACATAATTTAATTTCATTTTGGAGAGAACTGAGACACAAAGAGTTAAAGTGATTTCTCCCAAAACACAAGGCTAGTGAATGCTAAGACCACAGCTAGAAAGCCAGGTTTATGATTTATAAGCCCCATGTATTTCACCTAGAAATTAGTAAAATGCATATATGAGTTATAAGTAAATAGAAAAGGCCATGCCAGTGGTGCAATTTGAGGAACTTCAGTTCTTTCTCAGTAGCCTTCCCCAGAGCTGAAGCTCACAGTTTCAGGTAAGGCACTATCCCCAGAAAGTCCCTAGTTAAATGCAAATATACAGGTTCTAATTTACCCAAGACCAAAGGACACAGTATTTTCCTGGTGTACTTTTCTCACAGACCATTGCCTTGTAGATGCTGAAATGAGAACCACAATGAAGACAGTCGGGAATTTTTAGAGATTCTATGATCCACAAAGTTATAAATAATAAAAGCTGCCAAGTAATGAGCATTATAGACAACAAAATCCAGAAGCAAATGTCTGCACTTGTCTAATCTGCCCATGTGTCAACTGAAAACAATTTTTTTTTCTGTATCACCTGAACAAATCTTACTTTAGTATGTTTTTAAGTTTCTACAGATTCGGAATTTCTTTGGGAAAGTACAATTTTAAGACTCTAAAGTTTTGGGACTTTAAGGAATTAACTGTTATTCAAACGCTCATGAATCAGTGTAAATTAGGGTTTTCAAGTTGTATTTAACAAAGCTAAGACTCCTCTTTATGAGGAGTGCGGATTCTAGAAGAAGGGGCAGCCTAGAGCGGAGTGGAGCTGCTCACCCTCAAATCAAAGTTTGCTTCCACCAGTTTTCTTGGAATTTAGAAACACAGTGATCATTTACAATCATTTCTATAAAAATTTCTCTGAATAAAATCACTTCTTAGGATGGACATTTACTTGCAAGTAGTGAGGATACATAGTTTGTTGATAGTCTTATTTTACTATAGTTAAAAAGTCTCAAAACTCTAGAATACTTGGCATAATCAATGAGGATGTACAAAATCTATGAATTGGACACATTTAATTTTTTTTCCTTTTTAGGGGCACTAAATTGTAGGTTTTTAAGGACTTGAGAGGTGTTAAGCCTAGAAAATATATTAGGATATATTAGGGTAATTCAAAGAGATGTAGAAAAAATAGAACAAAAGAGTCTACTCTTTCCTCCCACTTATACAAAGCCAGCCATGACAAAGAGTAGTTTTCATGACAAAATAGATATAAAAGATCTCAGGAACTATTCCTAGGCTCCAATTTCAATTTGGATTTCATGAGGAAATTCAGGATGCATGCCCGAAGGAAAGTGCCATCTTTATTTCAAAGAAACATGTGAACAATGTGAGAAACCTCACAAACATCACACCATAAAGGAGTGGGACACATTTTTGCCAGTTTCATTTTAAGATTCTTCCTGAGAGAGAGAGAGAGAGAGAGAGAGAGAGAGAGAGAGAGAGAGAGAAAGAGTCCTTTCTCTGTGTGTGTGTGTGTGTATGTGTGTGTGTGTGTGTGTGTGTGTGTTGAGACTAGAACAAACTTCAATTTGTCTAAATATCACACTTTAAGAAAACATTTAAAAACTTGTCGATATCTTTAAAATGAAAACACACATCCCACATTCAATCAAGACTGAAACATTCACAGCAAAATCTTACCTGCCTGTCAAGCAGCAGTCACTTGAACTACTTAATCTTAGTAGTTATTCACTTAATCCTAATTTTACTTATGACCCAAATATTCTTAAATAAAAAAGCTTGATTTTTTAAAATAAGGCAATTATTTGAGAAATACATACTCAAATTTTATTTTTATCATTGTAATCATTACATATAAAATGGTAGCTGACCATATTTAAGCAAGCCTAATAAGAAATGTCTTCAACTTTGGGGGAGGGATCATGGCTACAATATATCTACTTATTCTGCAAAGAGTATACAAAAAAATCGGGAACGTAATGCAAGAATCTTATTTTTCCACCCTAAGTAAATATTCACCTGAGTACATATGATTTTGCTATTTCCAAAGGCAAGTATCCAACACAATTTGTCGTCAGGTATGTGTGCCTACAAAATCTAGAAATTCTGAGACAAGATTTCCCATAACATTCAATGTGCTACAAGTACATTTTCTTACTGGAACTTTTCTTAGCTTTTCAACTGTTTGGGTTGAGAGCTTGGAAGCCCAAAATTACAATTGATACTACTAGAAGCACAATGTCAGAATTTCTTCCTCCAGTCTGCCTTACTGCTCCATTTAAAAATTGTTGTATTACATTTCTGCTAATAAAAGCCTGTCTAAGGATTCTATATCACTTTTTTTTTGCAAGTCTTATTCACATCCTTCAATGAAAGTTGCTATTATCAGAGCAATGTACTCTTACTATTTATTTATTACAACAGTCCTCATGACTGCTTACCCAGGCAAGCACTAGAAATATCTAACTCATTACCACTCCATAAAATAGCATGGGGTATTTTCAGAATGAAAGAGATCAGAGCATGACAAATTTTAAAGCTGTTCATGTCCCTGTTTCTAAAGGGAAAGATTGCTCTGAAACAAGCTCTGGTAACTTTAGCTGTCAATGAGGATATATTAGGTTCTTAGTGAAAATATTACACAGTCAAAAATCTTCGGAAATACCTGTTAGTTCTTTAAAATTTCTTCGTGAAGGGTCTGAATACCCTTGAATGTACTTAAGCCAGCTGATGAAAGAAAACTGACCCCGATGGAGTCAGAAACTGAAAATGCTTATTGACTTATTCAGTTGGAAGTTGATCTTGGTTTCTATTTAAATCTGCTGCTTAAGTGTCAGCATACATGCTGGATTCCTTAGCACAGTTCAGAAGGGGCAAACATTTGGGCCAACATATTCTTACCCATTCTGGAGCTAATGCAGGCTTTACAATGTTTACAAACAGCTGTTACAATAACCCAAGGATCCAAAGAGAAATGTGACACATTAAAAAATCTGACAGTTAAAATGGAGCATGTGTTCAGATAGCACCTTGTGGCTTGAAGTAATAAGACCTATGATGATAATGGTATTTGTCACATTCAAGCAGCTGTATCTTGAGCATGGAAGTGGCCACGCTCTTACACACCCAGTTACTGCTTTGAACCCAGGTCTATATTTTGGCTGCCTTGGCAACAGCACAGCAATAACAACTGCAGTCCCACTGACAATGTCAGTCCAAGGAGAGTTTTGGATGAAGCAGGAGCCCTGGCTTTATGCAGAGAGGCAGAAAGAGCAGATAAAAGATACTGAGAAGATCATGTCCACAGTATTTCTCATACATGAAAACTCGAGGGTTTTTATTGTAAGAAAGAGAAAAGTTCTTTTTCTACAAGCCCAATTCCATTCTAGTGGCTGTTCTCTTATGAAAAGACTTGTCAGAAGATGGATCTTTGCAAGTGAGGGATTATTTTATGGTCAGAAACAACCTATAAAGGATAAGCTTATTCATAAAACCTTAACGGAGTTAACCTAAGTGTTCACATAATCATCAAGATGAAAGGGATTATAAGCAACAACAATGAAAACAGAGAAAAGATCCATCAATCAGCTTTCTCTGTCGATGGTTGCTTTATATCTGCTGATGGCCATTAACTTACCTTTTAGTCACATGATCAAATCACAGTGGCTCATCTTTATGACCAGAAACACATTTCATGTCCTCATGATTTGCTTTAGTTAGTGAAATGTAAGGAAAAGAGACAGGTGTCAGTTCACAATGGGACCTACAAAAGACAATCTAGTTTGCTATCACTCCTTTTCACTGCCATCCCAGATGATGGGCGCTCCTGGGCTTGGAGAGAGAAGATGTTGGGTAGAGTTCCGTTCAGAGTGGTCCTGTGACGAACATAAAACACAAGCAATAAATAGGCCCTCTGTGTACTCATCCCGCCTCCTTATTTGGAAGATAATAGCTTAATATAATCCAACCTACAGTGATTGTGCTGATAGTATAATCTGTAGATCAAAGAATGCCTTTCCTTATCTTTTCGCAGGTCAGTTGCTATCATGCAGACACTACTTCAAATCTCTTTAACAGAACAGAGTGGACAGTTTCTGTATAGATTAGAAGCAGATAAAAGGATTATAGATTTATGGTCAAACTATGTTCTTCGGACAGAAAATCAAATTCACATTTTGATCAATCCATATGAACTGTTTTATTGTCTGAGCTACTCAGAAATTAAAAAATGCGCTAATTTTCTGTCTTGTAAACCAAACCAGAGTTTTACAAAGCAATATTCATTATCAGCCCGCCACACTCCATACATTTTCCTTTTTGTTAGCCTTTTTTTTTCATGTACCTTCACATCCCATCTTCTTTCCCTATAGCCACTTTCTCTCCACTTTATTTGTATGGTTTTCTCCTGTCTGACAACAACAAAAACAATTATAAAACTTTCCATAAATTTCTCCATAAAATTTCCATAAAATTCCAACAAAAACAATTATAAAAACTTTCAATAAAAATTCTGGCAAAGTATTTGTGTTTCTGTTTCTGCAGTAATTTAGATTGCTTCTGTTCTAAATGAAGCAAAGTTAGATGTCCACCTCGTGGAGCCTTTCCTAGGTGATATCAGTTCCATTAGGCATGCAAAGGCTCCAAAGATCTGGACCATTTGGTATATAGATAAAATAGAACACATATAACCTTAAAGGAGCCTTCGTGAGTTTTCTGTTTATATCCATATTCAGGTCAGAACAGAAACTCTTGTGGTGTTCCTGTGAACATAGTTAAATGCACAAAAATTAGAGTGTGTGTGATGTGTGCAGCATACATGCCTGCTCATATGTTTAAAGTAAAACAGTACACTTTAATCGGAGAGAAGTTGACATTTACCCATTTTTAAATTGTGACAAATGGCACAATTATATTTGTTCATACTTTCTCCGGAATTAGCCACAATAAAACTCCACATTTATAGACTTATTTGGAAGAAGACCATGATGACTTCCAGAAAAATCCAAATAGAGGCAAAGTGTATTTTTTTAAAATTACTCATCAGAAGTAAATTATTTTTTCTCAAGTCATGAAAAGAAGTTTTTAAATTTTATAAAGCTTTATGGTATAGTATAATTTTTTGAAAAATATTCTCATTTAGAGAATACTATATTTTCTACAAAATAACATTTTTGCACAAGATTTAATGATTATTATTTGTGTCCTCATCACATGTACCACAAATACAGTATGTCAGCAAGAATTTTGTTGTGTGTGTGGTACTGGAATACTGGAAATTGAGCTCAGGGGCATTTTACCTCCGAGCTACACCCCCAACCTTATTTTTTTATTCTTAACTTTTTGAAACAGGGTCTCAGTAAGTTGTGGAGGGCTTCACTAAGTAGCTAAGGGTGACCTTGAACCTTAGATCTTCTTGTCTCAGCCTCCCAAGTACTGGGATTACAAGCATGCGCCACCATGCCTGGTAGTAAGACATTTAAAAGGAAAAAAAAAGTAAACTTTTATATTATTGAAAAAATAAGATAAAAATAAGCTAACATCTCCTGAAGGTAAATATGTAATTAATTTTAATTTTGTTTTTATTACTATGGACAACATAAATGTCTCAATGTAAAATAATTTGAGTTCATTTTTCACTGTCAAATGAAAGAAAAATCCAGTAATTCAGCTAGAAGATGGGTAGGCACTGAATAATAGAAGGAAATTAGATAATAAATTTTTTCTTATTATCCAAACATGCATATTTGTAAATGTGTTCAACTATGATACTATCACAATTTTATTAGAATCTATCACATTCTACATTAATATTTTCTTCTCTGTGAGTCCATGGATTGGTAGAACATATATATATAAATCAAGGGAAATTTGTTAAGGAAACAGTAATTTTGATACTTTTTTTTTTAAACTTGTGATAGTTATGTCTCTAAATAGGGGATTTTTAAAAGAAAACTCCCTTACCAGAGTTACCCACATGTGTCTCTTTGCATGGTTCAGAGTCTTATTAAGAAGTCTGTTGACTTTGATACTAAAAATATCTCAAAGGATTTCTGGTTGTTCCAGAAAGTTTCTGAGCAATCGTTTTTCTGGTCATTAATGTGGTCATGTGCTTCTAGATACTCCAAGTGGAAAAAGAAAGACATGAGAGATATTACATTTTCTGAGTACTATGGGCCCAAACCTCTTTTTGCATTTTACATATATTATATCATGTTTAGTATTCATAATCACTCAGTGCTACAGCAATCAGTATCCCCTGATTACAGAGGAGGATCCTGAGGCTTAGGGATGTGGATAATGTCACAAGGGTAAGACATTGAGGAAGAATTTATTATTTAGGTCTGTTTAACTCTGATGTCTTTTATTATTACATTCTAGAGGGTGGAATCTCTGCTTCACTCAATTAGGATTTACTTTCTAGTGGGTTGTCTACAAGTAGTTGGTCAATTGTTGTCCTTATATGAAATAAGGGAATAGATACATGGTCCACAATCTTCATCCATTTAAAATCATTAGAAACGTCACATGGTAAACTGAAAAGAATTACTAAGAATAAATTCATCAGTGAAAAAAAGTACAAGAAATGCCATATTTTCTGGACAACTGCTTTTTACTTATATTGAAGGTAGGAGGATTCAAACTGATACCTAGATCAAAACATCTATTTCCCAGCCTTTCTTCTTTTACTCTGCTCTTTTAAATGGCTTGATGTATCTAAGATACATTCCTACCCATTTGTCTACTATTTGGAAAAATTTGAGTTAAAGCTCTAATTTGTTCTTCCTCTTGTCAGCCAAAATAAAACCATAAATACATGCACGTTTTATTTTTCTTCTATAGTTTTCTGTTGCTTTGACCATGACTTCTTCTCAAATAGGTCCTGGATACATCTTTAATTCTAGCCGTAAGTTTTTCAGAGGGCGTTGTACTTTTTGTACTTACTTTTTGTAAGTACTTACTTTTTGTACAATTTTTTTGTACTTACATAAAATTTTTGGTACTTTTCCACTCATGTCTGTAATTCTGACTTTATATTTTGGCATTCACATTTTCTAAAATTTAAAGTAAGACCTTTCTACCATATTTTGTTCCTCTTTTAAGATTTGTTGCAAAGTTCTAATTGACAGATTGAACAACAAAAGAACCCACTGAACACCCACTGGACTTTTTTTTGAAGGGGGAAAACATTCTATAAAAAAACAGTGAACAACGTGAGACACACACTGATGAACATGAACACTTGATTCTTAATGAATTCATCGCCACCTAAATTCAGTTCCTTCTTCCCCATCTCATCTCCTCCAGTTCCTCTATACGCAAACAACTGAAAAGCCCTCATAAGACCAGTTTAATAGCATATATGTCACAGCATACATTTTGAGGCAAGAGTTTATAAGATGGGAAATCTTGGCTTGTGTCTCAAAGAGAAGTTATGGTAAATACCCTCCAGTCTGACTGCCATTTTGTTTTATCAACTAGAAAATTCGATTTGTGTCATCATAATTTATTTTATTTTTTCTTTCTAAAACCTATAAAAACCTAATTTGCTATTTCTATTATAGATATTTTAGAAGCAGATTTCCCCCTCCCCCAGCAAATTAAATAGTACTAACTTGAGGATATCCACAAGTACACTAAATAAAGATTTACAATAAGGCAATATTGAGTGGAGATTTTTTTTTTAACATAAAATATATGGCAGCAGAGTTCAACCATTTTGTTTTTTTTTTTTTTTAAGTCATAGAAAACATCACTTTGGGCTGTTCTCAGTACAGGCATAAGCATATATATATATCAAAGGTGTAAGAATGAAGAAACATTTGCTTATAAACAATTTCTTAAATTTCAGGGAAAGAATGCCTAACAATTTTTACATATGCAAGGTTTAGTCCCATAAAGAGAATAGGAATATCTTATCTTCCATTCAGATAACAGGTTTCAGCAATTTTCTGAATACTTATGAGTAGTTCAGAAATTCATATAAGTTCATGCAATTCACACAGCATCTGTTGTGAAAAAATAAAGTGATAATTTACATCCAATTAAAACATTTTATTAGATAACATGTTTTAATAAACCAATATATTTATATAAGAAAATAATATTTCTTGGAAATAAAATAAGTCAATTTTCTATTGAACATGTAAAAAAAAGGTTGGTCAACTATAAAAGGAATGTGTCAATGTCTTTTATGTAAAATTTTAATCTCTTGACTTTTTAAAACTGTTCTTACTATCTTAGAATTTATGTAAGTTATTTTAAAGCATATCTTCTCACTGGATGCATTCTTATTAAACTTCTAGAAATCATATCTTCCAAACCCTGTATATCTCCTGTACGAATAGAAATTTCAGGAGTACTTTTTACACATTATCCTCTTTCTTTTAAATGCTTTTCAATTGTATGGATGGGAATGTTTGCAGCTATTGCTTAAAAGAAAATTAATTTTTAAAAATTTCTTTATCTGATATAAGAATCCTTTACCAAACAAGCTTATATCTAATTTGCCAGGCAACTATGCAAATGCATTCTGTAATTGCAGATTCCAATGGTAAAACATGAAATAAACTTAAGAAAAAAGGGAGTGTCAAGTAGAGAGAAAGTTGGTGAGTCTTGCTATTTTTTTCTTAACTTTAAATATTTTTAGGCCTCTTCACCACTGCTGTTGGGTCATTTCTCTTAGCTATACTAAAGAGCCTTTGTCAGTCTGGAGGAGGCAGCCATGTGTCCATGAATGCTTATTTAGTACGGTGGGGACAGATGGCCTGGAATTGCTGAAGAAGACCTTAAGATATATTTAAAGAGAAAAAGAGAAAGAAACAATAAGGAAGGAAATAAGTTAGGGAAGAGGCAAATGCATGGCAAAGAAAAGCACACACATACACACACACACACATACACACACACTCACACACATATATACAAACATACACATACGCACATATACACACACTCACACATATATACATATACATACACACATACACACACACTCACACACATATATACATACACACATATACACACATATACACACACACTCACACACATATATGCATACACACCCATACAAACACATACATACACACTAACACACATATATACATACACACACACACACACTCACAAACATAGGCATATGCACACACATGAAGACAAAGTGTAGAAGGGACCTGAATTTTTTATGCTTGTCTCCTCTGTAGAAACTTAAGTTTTCATTATTTTTGGAATGTTGTCTCTTTAGCAGAAATCTAACAATCATAGTTACTACTGTTCTGAGATCAGTCTGTCCTGCCTAATGTGTAACACACCTTTCGCTTCTTACAGCATCAAATTTAAAATATGGATTTTGAATTATAAAAGCTCAAGGGCTTTACTTAAATCAAACTGAATTAAATTGAAATCCCCAGCCACCTAAGAGTAGATGCTTTAATACAATCTATTTCATAATGAATGGATCTTGTTTAGCATTGTATTTCCCCTTTTCTTTGTATTTTTGACACAGTGTACACACTATTGCTTAATGAAACCTCATGGATGGATATTTATGTATATTTAGGATGGTAGAAGAAGAAAGTGTGGGCAGAGGGGGTTTGGTAGATAATACTATATTTTCAAAAAAGAAAGATTTGGTGTTTTTAGATGATAAAAAGTGGCATTAGTAGATTTCTTACTATGTATTTTTTTCAAGTCATCATAGAAATAGTTTCCCATTTTCTTCAGATTTATTCTATATCAACCATGCTCTGACTCTGCCAGGTAACAGGGGACTGTTGCTTCAATTGCCAGGCTTTCTACTGCTCATAAAGCAAATATTAGATTCCAAATTTCTTCTTATTGCCTTCTGAGTTGTCATGGTTATCAAATGACACCTTCTTTAAATTTATCCCAATTTAACTCCTTTCCATGCTTTGTATAAACAGGCTGCTTGAAAACCAAGAGAGAGAAAGGGAGAAAAATATATATCAAATGTGAGTGTTAGGAGTAGCGAAAGAAACAAAGAAACACAGGATGCAGAAAGGAAAGGAAATATGTTGTTAACCACAAATTAAAATGAAGATTTTTTTTATCCTAAAGCATTAAATGTCATTAAATATAAAAAGTCTTAAAAACAACAACAAATAACTGCCTTATATAATGGTGCCCTGAACAAGCTCTTGGTAACTTGCTGCTTGCTAAAGAGCCACTCCTGCATGTGTTTAGAACTCTTTTGCAACTCCCCCCCCCCAACCACCACCACTCACACACACCCGCCCACCACCACTGCCAATGAAACAGGCAGCGGAGATGCTCCATCTCTAAAGTAAATAGAAGGGATATTTTTTGGGATACAAGCACCTTTAAAAATAGAATGGCAAGAAGATGCATAAACAGAGCATTTGCAAATGCACAATACTTTTGTCTGACAAAACATCTGTTGCTCAGATGAATGTTTTGAACACTGAATGCTTTGGATTACCCCCAAGAAGGTGCACTGGGTGGTGGCCCTCCATGGACTTAGCTCCGGGGAGGTCAGCCTGAAGACCCAGTCTGTTGGCTCAGCAATTTCTCAGTGGTCAGCCCGTCTTGCCATAATCATATGCTGGCGTCCCAAGCCTGTTTCTTAACTGTACTCTGTACCTTCTAATGAAAGCATCCCCAAAATATCCCTAACCGCTTAAATTTGGGGGCAGCTGTGACCTCAGACTGGACATAAGTTTGCTCAGACAGAATGGCTGATGAAAGTCTCCCTGCCATGGTGACCAAAATGCGCTCTCTCGCTCTCTCTCTCTCTCTCTCTCTCTCTCTCTCTCTCTCTCTCTCTCCCCCTTTCTCTATGCTAGTTTTTGACATCCAATAGCTTATGATTGCATAAATGAATCCCAGAGGATTTGACATGCGATTGAGTAGAAAGCTTTAGCCTAAAATGCAACGTCAAAATTTGATGTATCTTGGGGGCACTTGCCATAGAGAAACAAAATAAAAAAGGAAAAAGTAATCATGATGAGCATTCTTGTGTTTAAAGCAACAAAATTAGTAATAGTAAGAAAAAGAAACTTGTAAGAATCAAAACAGATCATTCATTTTAAGGTGATTTGGAAAATGAGTTTACACTACTATGCTAATAGATAATGTTACAGTCTTTTTCAATACGCTATTTTTCAAATAGCATATTCAATATTAATTTTGGAGAAACTACATCAAAGTATCTGTGAACACATATGCCTGAATATTGTAGTGAAGTCCATCACTATAGTCTTTTAGGTACAGCCTCAAAACTTTTCAGGGTAATCAAACCTGGGAGGTGATAATTTTTAGTATCTCAATATTAGAACATGTTAGTACCTGGCATGGTAATGCATAACTGTAATTCCAGTACTTGGGAGGCGGAGAGACAGGAGGATCATAGGTTTGAGACCAGCCTCGACAATTTGGCAAGGCCCTCAGGAACTAAGTGAGACCCTGTTTCAAAAAAAAAAATTAATATGGCTGGGGGTGTCACTCAGAGGTAGAATGTTCCTGGGTTCAATCCCTAGTACCACAAAAATAAATAAATTAATAAAACGCATGTTAGTATGCTGGGTAGGAGGTAACTAACAAGACTGTAATAAGGATTCTTCTCCTGCTTTTAAGTACAGTGTGGTAAAAATAATTCCCCTGTTACTTATGTAAAACTGTATCAAATTTTGATTTGATATTTCCTAAAATAATTTATTTCCTTGTAAGATTTGAAGTTTGAATCTATGTACCTCACTTTAATGAAAGCCTATATATTTTCTAAATGTAAAGAATATATATGCAGTAGGCATTATGTATATAGGTATAGCCCATTTTTTCACAGAAGAAAAAGGGCACAAATTCAGTTTAACCTAGCATTCTGTGTCTTTGGCTACTATCTTCTTGTTTCTCTTTCTCCTTTGGGAGAGAGGAGTCAGGCACACTTGCTAAGAGGAACAAGTGGTGTTGAAAACAAGTGAAAGTCAATTTACCTTGTTAATTTTTGACAATCTCCTTTCTTTAACAGCCTCTCTCTCTCTCTCTCTCTCTCTCTCTCTCTCTCTCTCTCTCTCTCTCTCTCTCTCTCTCTCTCTCTCTCTCCTCTCTCTCCCTCTCTCTCCCTCTCTCCCTCTCTCCCTCTCTCTCTCTCTTCAGAATCAGTTAATTTTTTTTTCAATCTATTTTTTCTCCTAGAGAGTAACCCCTGGTGTCCTACCTTAGGCTCCTCACTGAATGATCTCTTTTTCTTCTAATTATATTTCTTCACCTTGGGAGGGACTCACACAGCTTCAGGATAAGCAACCCAGCAGAGCCTAAGGTCAGGTGTGCCCTAGAATCTAACTCTAGAAATTACAATCGCAGAATAGGAGCAGGAGAGGGAAAGAAGAGGCAGGATGGGGAATTTGTTGCGATATTGAGGCTCATTCTGAGGAATAATTAACTGAACAGCATCCTATGTTACATCATTTGCTTGAAACCTCAGAGGACAGACTAAGGAATTTAGGAAGCTGATCTGAATTTGCTTTCTAAAAGCCATGGGGTTAGCAGATTAGTTGTACCAATGGCAAAGCCTTTGAGTTTTATTTCCTAAGTACGTCTTGCTCAGGGCTCCAGAACGAGAGAATTTTACTTATGACCCAGCAGAACAGAATGTGTGCCAGGGGCATGTCACACCATAAAGAGTTACAAACATTCAAAGAAGAGGAAATAAAATTAAAATGATAGGTGGCTCTTATTCCCTATTAAAAATGGGGCTTGCTGAAATAGCTGAGGCAGGCTAGCAAAAGAGATTTCTAAGATAATTCTTCAAGTAGAAGGGATTCTATTTTGGGAGAAGCATGGGGACCTTTGTGATGTGCATACTCTCCAGGTAGAGGAATTGTAGGTAGAAAAGGGGGAAACATTAGGAGAGCTTTAAAACCAAATCTTCAGCTGGGCTTTTGTTTAACACATATGCAAATTTGTGCACTGCTTCATTTGAATATTTATTTACTGCATTTGTGAAGGAAATTGGGGGATTATAGCCTCTTCCCAGCTGTGTTTTAGTTAATGACTGGTCAGCCTATTAGCCTGCTCTACTAAACGGATTCTCTGCACAAGCAACACCTTTTTTTTTTACTCTGACTAGAAATTCTTCACATAAACAACAGTAGGGAAAACAGAAAACCAGATCCAGAGAGAGCTGTGCACTAAAAATAAAAATATTCCCCCCAAATCTTTAGAAATAAAAAAGAAAGTTGTTTCATAATAATGATTTTTGTGTTTTTTTTTATAATATACAAAGCAAACATTTGCCTATTGAATGTTGGGGGGGGAGGAAGTTAGCTAATCAAAATTTGTCATTACTGAAAACTGATTGGAGAAGCTGTTTCTTTTTTTCTCTGTACTTCCTCAGTTATTATCCCTTATAAACATAAACACACACATCAGTAAAAGTTTCATAAGTTACATGGACAATTATTAATATTTGACACGGTCATCAGGTACATGTATTGACTATTTTCTCAATGCCAAAGACACAGAAGGAGAAAGAGTGCAGAGCGTTTTTCTTGTGACATTCGTCTCTACTGTAGGTCATTTTTCAAACCAATTCCTTTAGAGACATCAGTACTGATTTTGAGATTAAAGACTTGCATCCTGACAAGTTCATTTCTAAGGAATACCAGTGAGTAAATTTTTAGATCTAAATGTTCTATTCTAATAACTTATCTTCAGGAGCCTGTCCTTCATCGATATTTATAAAAGTAGCAACTATTTTCTGGTAAGTGTATATGTCTCAATCAATAGTAAAAAGAAAAAAATCATGTGATTCACGAAGAGTCTGTCTTCTTTATATCCTTTTAAATTTAACATAGCTTCACCCTTCCAGGTAAGAACATTCACTAATTCTAATACAGTCACAGTTAATCCACGTAAATGAATGCACCAGATTTTTACTTAGAAAGTTCTAAATTTTTCTGGCTAGGTCTAAAAATAACCTGTCCCTTGGTTTGTTTTATTAGTTAAGAAATATTTATAGAACAAATAAACTTACTTATCAAAACGAAACATATTTAAGATGACTTACATAAAGTAGTTGTTTGTACTTGTTTAATGCAAGCCAGAAAAGATGCTGCATCCCATAAGCCCACCACTTAGGAGTCTAAGAAAGGAGAATCACAGATTTGAGGCCAGCCTCAGGAAATTACTGAGACCTGGAGCAACATAGTGAGACCTTGTTTCAAAGAAAAGAAAAAAAAAAAAGAATTGGAGTTTAGCTCTGAAATAAAATGCTCCTGGGTTTAACCCTCTCTACCAAAATAATAATAATGATGATGATAATTAAAAAATATTGTTGCCAAGCCAGGCGTGGTGGCGCACGCTTATAATCCCAGCATTCGGGAGGCTGAGACCGGAGGATCGCGGTTCGCAGACAGCCTCAGCTACTTAGTGAGGCCCTTTGCAACTCAGTGAGACCTGGTTTCAAAATAAAGAATAAAAAATAGGGCAGAGGGTGTAGCTCGGAGGTCGAATGCCCCTGGGTTCCATCCCCAGACTGGCACACACACACACACACACACACACACACACACACACACACACACACAAAAGTAAAGAGGTGTTATTAGAGGACTTGAGTATAATTTGGACATGAGAACATGTTAATAGATCTAAATGATGATTTCTCACAATTGGAAAATTGGACAAAGAATCAAGGGAAAGATGCTGTCAGACCACAAGATAAATAATAGTAAAGATAAATAATAGTAACATGGGTAGCAATGATGTCAATAAAGAGGAAGTTGTAAGGACAAGTATTCTATTAGGAAATCAAAGTTACGGCTACTGTGACCAAGTTCTGTCCATGACAGAACTGTTCAAGGCAGCAGAAGGAAATTTAGGTAAACAGTTCATGCCAAATGTCTGTGTTGAAGTGAGTGGAAGCTCACATCTCAGTGGTATCTTTTCTTTCCCTTTCCAACACGAGTTTCGAAACCATCTCCTAAGCCCATCAGGCATATTTCTTGTTGTTCCTTCTGTGGGGCAGAGGCAGACAGATTGCTGGATCAGATAGTGCAATACGCTGTATACTGCATTTGAAATGTGCCTTTTTTTAAAGCAGCAGATTTATTGATTTTCTTAAGTAGAAAATATGCACCCGGACATTAGACAAACACAGACTAAACACAGACTGAGGAAAAGCTGATAATTTGATTAAACTGACTGAGCTTTTGTCTGTGTTTGGGAAATTTCCAGTAATGTACAAGTGCCAAGCACCCCTCTCCTTCTGAATTTAACAAATCAAACCCTGAAGTACAATGAATTCTACAATTGTACCATATTTGGGGAATGGTTTTTCTTTAGAAAAATATTTTGATGGCCTCACCTATTGCTCAGGTTGAAAGGAAGGTGGGAGAGAAATCTTGCCTTTGCAATATACAGTGCTCTACACAGAAAGAGCTAAGCATTGGCCAGAAAAAATATATTTGCTGTTGATGCTATGCCTGCTAATATATACATTTAGTCTCATTTAGTGATTATCAGTGATGTGCTTTTTAATTTAGACCCATTTTAATATGAAAAGAATTATCCTGTCTAAGGAAACGCCTTGTCTTTCTATCCATCCATCTACCATTCACATAAATGAAACAAAACCATTTATTTTTGTGGTTTTGTAACAACGTAATGTATTTGACTATATATTCATTAAAACTAGTTTGCACAATTTTGGGTTGAACTGAGTTATATCTATAAAGTTCATAATACTTCTCATAGCATCATTTCATTTCACATGTTCTAATATCTTCCTTTAAGAGGACAAAAAGTTCTGGTAATTTACTTAATTTTCCTTTGTAGATACCTGAAATGAAATTAAAGGGAACAGGTGTGTGTGTGGGTGTAGAGTAGCTGGGATAAGAGAGTAATAGCTGGAGTATGTGAGGATTACTGAGTTACATGAATTAGTTGAGTGAGATCTTGTGAACTTTTATTGCAAACACCTCTGAACTATTCTTCTAGCATTTCTTTCTTACGTATATCTTGATATTTAGAAAAAAATCTAATTCTTTAATATGCTACAATGACCCGGCTCTAAAATAACCATTCTCAGCTTCTTAAGCATAGAGACTTTTGCCTTTCTTATTTCCTAGGCTTCCACTTGCTAGGAAAAATTGTTCTTTTTCCATATTTTCTATACCTTTGATTAATTGTAATTTTATGATTTTATTTTGTTCCTTTGTTTCTACTTTTCTAATTTTCAGGTTCACATATTTTCTTATAATGATATTTTCCCTCCTATTTTCCAATTCATATTGACTCTATTTCAGAACTCACCAGTCCAGCTTATTTGACCAGGAAAATATTTGATCCCATTTTTCACATATTACTGCACTTCTGTTTGAGACTCTAGAATGTTTTCTCTCTTATGCCATATGTATATTTTTTTTTCTAGAGACTTAGATGTGAAACAGGTAATCATTACGGTGACCAGGTAAAGGCATAATCCTGAAGTCACCAGTTTCCTAACAGCTGCTGATCACTGATCGACAGCTAAAGTATTATTAGTGAAATAATTTCAATTTTGCTTTTAGTTATTCAAATGTATTTTAATTGCAGATCCTACAATTTTAGATTTTCTTTGAAATTTAAGTCAGGAATATTTATGAAAAATTAAGGTAACACCAAAGTTTAGAGTCATCTCACCCTTTATGTATTACATAAGAATTTCATTAATGATTGATTTAGATTGGCCTGCGATGCCAAAACAAATCTAGGTTGGCTATATATTTAATACTCTTTCAGATTTGCCTTTCTGTCTTTTAAAGTGTGCGCAAAAGATAATTTCTACCAACTCTTCACCCCACATGAACTCATTAGGTAAAATACCATATAAGGAAAAATAGGCAACCAAATGTTCCACAAGGTCCATTTTATTAGGAATGTGGGTCTCCTCCCAATGACCTATACTTACAATTCAAATATATCTCCTTTTATTACATTCCATAATTTACAATTTTAATGCTTAGAAATAATATGTACATATGTACACAAACACAGATTCTTTTTAGTTCTAAGGAATCAAGTATGTGTGGCCAAATTATAGCCCTTTTTTATATTGACACATATTTGCTTTTTAATCTAAATTTTGAGAAGAATCTTGAGACAAAACACAATTTTTACAATGGCATCAAATATGGTGTGCAAAGCCGGGCATGGTGGCGCACGCTTGTAATCCCCATACTTGGGAGGTGGACACAGGAGGATCATGCAGGTTTGAAGCCAGCTGTTCTGGCTTAAGAGACCCTGTTTCCAAATAAAAATATAAAATAGGTCTGTGAGTGTAGCCCGGAGGTAGAAGGGCTTCCAGGAACCCCAGTACCACCAAAAAAATAAAAATAAAAACAAATATGGCATTCAAGCACTTAATACTGAGATGGTAATATTCTTTAGAGAAGTCAGTCTATGTATCTCCTATTAAAAGTAAAGAAACCTATATTCACCGCATGATTCTACCTTGAGCAACAAACCTATTTGTTCTTAACTTCTGTTTCCTCATTTACAAAATAACAGAGTTAGAAAAAAATGTCCCTTCCAACTTAAGGTTCTATATGTCTCATGGATTCTTCCTTTTCATTAAAACTTTGTGACAATGATGAAACACTTTGAACTCAATAACTGGGGCTCTCACCACACTCTTGAATGTCTGAGTTGAGTCAAACTCCTACTACCCACACTCCATGAAACCAAATTCAAATCAAGGAACTATGCTGTGGGTGGTGTAGGGTGAGCGCTCTAGCGTTACACGGGAAGTTTGCCAGAAGGTGTCAACTAACTGAAAGGAAACAGACATGGAAATATCCTGTCATCTTCAATGAAACCTTCTGCAGCGGACTGAAGCCTTTCATGGGAGCTCCCAAGCATGGCCGCCCACAGCTGCCATCACAGCACCAAGCTTCTCTTTTCTTTTTTTTCAAAATTATTAATTATAGGTTTTCATGATGTGTGTTTGTGTGTGTGTGTGTGTGTTGCTTTGCTGATGATGTATCTTCTGAATACCTTTAAGTAATTATTCCTACAAGGCCTAATGCATTTATTAAACTCAAAATCTTCTATGTAGTTTTTCTTCAAAGCACTTGGAATTTTGTGAACTTTGATGGAATTCAGGGAAAAAAAGAGATGTTGTGATTTCTTTGTTTGTTTCACTTTGTTTATGTCTGTGTGCTACCTGAAATCGATCCAGGGACATTTTCCTTCTGAACTATACCTTAGCCCTATTTTATTTTGAAATAGGGCGTTAATAATTTGCTAAGATTGGCCTTGAACCTGTGATACTCCTGTCTCAACCTCTAAACTATTCCCTGGTGGTGCATGCTTGGAATTACAGGCATTTGCCACCATGACAGTCTATAATTTTGTATTTCCTATCAAAAAAAAACTTCTTGAATATAAGATCCCCCTGCATCAGCTTCCTGAGTTATCAGCTCTGGCCACCTTACCTGGCAAGAAAATTATTTCTTGGTATTAGTGTTATTTTTATATAAAAATAAAAGTAAAAGAACTTTGCCCTATATATAGCATATTAAGTTATTTAAAAGGTAGCAGAAGCTTTTATTAATTGGTAGTTCTTTCAAAAACTTAACCTTATCTCTACCCCAAATAATTAATAATAAATAGTACAGACTCTTTAATTTGTAATTTTGTTGATATAATTGTTTTCATAGACATAACATTAATTAACTATGCCATAATTCTATTACAAATGAAATATGACAAATGCTTGTCATATTCTTCTATCCCTCCCCAAAATTGTTTGCCTCAAAATTTTATTCCTCCTAATAAAAACATATACAAGCAAAGCTATAGTGAGTCAATTGTACAGAAGACCTGGGTTTTTTAGTGAAGAGAAGGATGCAGCTTCCTATTATTTTGTTTAGAGCCATTCTCTAAACAAAATAATATTAAAGGGGGAGGGCATCAAATATAGTGTAAATGTATACTATTTATGTTCAATAAAAAATTGTTTAAATAAAAAAATAATATTAAAAAAAAACTAAAGGCTGTTTCCGCTAAGCAGTAGCAACATTATGATTATTTTAGTACTGTCCCCTTAAGAAGTGACAGTATTAAAATATAACTTTTAATAGATTTCATAGTAGAAATCTATTTTAATTTTATTCCAAAAATGTTTATCAGGAGCTAATATATAACTGGACAATTGGTTTGATGGTTGAGAAGAGGAAAATAGAAATAAGAACTGGCTGTGGACAGCAAGTTATCTCTAATCTGTTAGGAAGAGGTGCAGGTAACTATGAGAGAATATAGAGGAATTTAAGTTTTAAAAGTGTGTGTGTGTGTGTGTGTGTGTGTGTGTGTGTGCGCGCGCAACACTAGGAAAGCTCTGGCAGGGAGAAATAGAAGACTAGGATGGCATCTCTGTTGCCCTTTCAAGAAAAGAATATTTAAACAGATGAAAAAAAGTAGGGATGCCTGTTGACCACGTGAAGGTAGTGGCAGTGTGTGACTAAGTGGATTCCTTCAAGAACACTCACTAGGATTTGCCTGTGATAGTGACAGGTGTTCAAAAGAAACCTGTAAGTGGTGCATCATAACAATTAGATGTATAGGCCTGCACAGCCAGGGGACAGCCTTAGGTTTGGCTGGAGAGGGGCTGAGAGCTCATGGCAGTGGGTCCATGTGAGACAGTGAGGGACTTACAATGATGAGTTTGGAGCCATGGGTGAGCAAGCATGAAGGAATAATTTCAAGAGAGAATTCAAGAGAAAAGTAAAATAAAGGCCTGAGAATTGGAGCTCTGTGCTACATGATAATTCCAGGAGAGTCAGAGATCTCGGTGACTGTTAAACACATGTCCGTCAGGGAGAATTTAGGAATACCAAAAGATTTGAACCTGGACTACTAGAAGAGTGATAAAACTAGCATAGGACATGCATGGATTTGATACAAGCAGCAGCGTGCTGTGGCAGTGTGCATGCCTGGAATCAGAAAACTTGGGAGGCTGAAACAGGAAGATCGCAGTTTCAAGGCCATTTTCAGCAATTTAAGGAGACCCTTAACAACTTAGTGAGACTGCTTTTTTGAAAGCAACAACACCGACAAACAAGCAAATGAAAAGGGCTGGGGATGTATGTCAGAGGTAGAACTCTCCTTGGTTCAATCCCCAATACCACCCAGATTAAAAAAAAAAAAAAAAAAGTAAGAAAAGTGGAAAACTTGTCAAAATGAACTTTATACGTGTTATTTAGGAAGCACCCAAATGGCACTTAAAACTGAGTTAGATAGCTGGAGCAGTGTAATTGTGGTACAGCAGTGAACAGGGGTCTGAGTCTCATTATCTTGGAAAGATCAGTGTAAAAGGAGTGAGTTGAAATGAAAAGTCAAATCATGATTCCTCTCTAGAAGGCTGACAAATGTAGTTGTCATTATTACTGAAGTCTTATTTCTGTGACCATTTAAAATCTTTGTGCCTCCCTCTTTCAGGCTGACCCTCTGACTCTGACCTGAGCCAGGAGGTTAGAGTGGAGAGATCAGTGTCATCTTCCTACAGGTGGAAATGAAACCTTTGAAAGTGGTCAGTGTCATGGAGATCAAAGGGAGCAGGGAGACAGGATAGGGCCTCAGAGAATGCCTAGACTTGGTTAGTTCAAGGACCAAGAGAAACTAGACAGCCCTGTTGAGAGGCATTGGCACAGACTCAGGAGAAAAGGTGGGGCAGGTTGATTTCCCCAGAACGTGGAAAGAAGTGTTCAGAAAATGCTAAAGGCTTTGGTGAGACTTGTGTAGGTAGAAGGCATCTGGAGAAAGATACTATGGTAAGAGGTGTGGATTGAAGGAGAGAGTTTCCCTGTTACTAAAGGGAGATTCAGAGGTTATTCTGATTAAGACTAGATAGGGCAAGGTGATTACTGGGTGAAAGAGTGGGTGAAGTCAGAAAGAATAAAGCCAGCTAAAGGGAAAAACTAGAGAAACAACGGACAATAGTGGGGAGAAAATCAGCACGTGTGTCGGACTGGTAACTGCAGAACACTCAGGTAGAGAAATTATCTACAGGGACTTTTTAGGGATGAAGGAAGATCGGGTTAAATGATGTGTAAAGCTAATCAACCTCAAAGCTGGAGTTGTAATGTAAAAATAAATGTCTGACCGTTTGGAATTTTTGTGATGGAAATGTATGGGTTCTATTGGAGACTTTTGTACTGAGTTGATGCAACAGTTTGGTATGAACTGAAGTGTATCTTCCTAAAACTCACACCTTGAACCTCTAAATTCCAATATCATGATATTAGAGAGGAGGTCTTTGGAAGTAATTAGACTCAAATGAGGTTTTTTTTTAATTTTAATTAAAAAAATTTTATTGGTGCATGAAGACTGCATAGTGGGATTCCTGCTCTTGTAAGAAGAGACACCAGAGAGAGGGCATGTCCTTCCTGGGCATGTGAGAACACCATGAAGTCCCCACACTCTACAAGCACAAATAAGCTCATCGGAACTCCGCCATGCTGAAACCCTGACTGAGAACTTCCAGGCCACAAAACTGGAAGAAAACCAATTGCTGTTGTTGAAGCTACCCAGTCTATGCCATTTTTTTTTTAGAGGTATAATATATACATCATAATGAAAAGTATGTGATACAAACAAACACACAAGCACACATCACATTTTTTACCACCAACCCTGGCTAAGATTTTGTAATTTCCATCAAGAAAACTCCTTGAACTTTGATCTCCCTACCTGAACTCCCTGGGTATCTAGGATTGTAGGTTCTTGCCACAGTACCTGGCAAGAAAATAAGTTACTGACTTTGCCATTGTTTCTCTCCTTAATTTGGAGAATTTATAGCTGTAACATACTATTATATACTATCTTAAGCTTATGAAATGTTCTAAAATAAATATAACAATTCTATTTTTTAAGATCTGAGTAGAAATATAACAATAAAAAGGCAGCAAAGAGAGAAGTGAAGGCAGGAAGAAAGTAAGGAGAAAATAAAGTCTGAAATTTTTTAAAGTATCTCACAAATGTCTTCACATTGAATAGACCAGAAGCAATACCCGTGGAAATTGACTGAGCACATACTATGGTTCAGGCATTTTTTCAATTTCTATAACTTATCCACTGAATAACCTTAAGAAGAAGTAAACTACTATTGCTGCCCTTTATGTATAAGTTAAAAAATAAGGCCCAGGGAGGTAAAATAAAACTTGTTTAATATTACAATGGAAGATCAATTTCAGTCCAAGCTAATAAAAGATTTAGGATTCTGCTTCTATAGCACTGATATGCTTCTCAAGATTTACTTCAATGAAAAAAACATATTTTTCTAATTTTCTTATATATAGGTAGCTACAAACATATATAACATATATCATATGTAATTTACTTCCTATTTATTTCCTACTTCCAGATCTCAAAATGTAGATAAGTAGAGCATCAGGAGTAAAGGCTAATATCTGTCTATATAACATATATGTGCATATACAAATGTATGTATACGTATACATATACACATGTGTATATACATAAATATATATACATACATAGAGGTATATATAAAATATTGAACATTTTTATAATTATTAGGTTATAATTGTTTATAAAATATCTATGATTTAATTCAGTTCTACTTACTCTTTTATATTACACAAACACACACTAAAGGTCTAAGTTTATCTTTCAATCCAAGTGAGAATGAGGAACTTTCATCCCTTCGTGTCTCTTTTCTTTCATAATTGCAAACTGAAAAACAAAGCAAAATAAAAAAAAATATCTATCCAAAATTAGTTGTAACTATTAAACTTGAAAGTTTTAAAAAGGGAAAGGAAGCTCGGCGTGGTGGCGCACACTTGTAATCCCTGCGTTTGGGAAGCTGAGACAGGAGGATAGAGCAGGTTCGAAGCCAGCCTCAGCTGGCTTAAGAGACCCTGTTTCCAAATAAAATATAAAATAGGTCTGGGAGTGTAGCCTGGAGGTAGAAGGGTTCCATCCCCAGTACCACAAAAACATAAAATAAAATAAAATAAATAAAAAGGGAAAGGAAATATATAACAATCATCTAAGGGTAAGTCTGAGGGTTGGGGTGTTGTCATTTAATAGAGCAAGTAACAAGTCTCAACTTTATCTAGCCCAGATGGTTTTACACTTAGCTGACTTTATTAATGAGAGCTCATTCAACCCCTGAAATCAGTTGGCGTGAATCGTGACTCAGCTAGGTGGCCTTTGCCTTACTTAGATCAGCACATTGTGTGGCTGAAGATTAGAGACACACTTCCTTGGGGTTGTGGGTGGTGGAGGCAAGACAAATTTTACTAGGTGGCCTTTGGGGAAGCCTGTGGTTTTATACTTTCTCCAGGAGAGGAAAGGCGACAGGAAGTAACTCTATCCTGCTGGAGATGCTGCCTGGTGGTCTGCTAACAGGAGACTATGACCAGTCGGAGCTGGCCAATTCTGCCAGAGGCCAGCCAGCATTCATGTGGTTTATCAAGATCATCCTTATTAATGTAACTGAGAAAATACTATTTCACTTCTTAAAATATCTCCTACAAATCTAAAAGAATGGCACCAACTATGGAATCTGGGAGCAAGGTGCACAGCTGTTAAATAAGACATTTAAATTAAAGCTGCCACCCAGCCCACCCCATAACCCCAGTTAGATTCCTTTTACTTTTTTTGTGTGTGTGGTACTGGGGTTCGTGGAAGCCCTTCTACCTCTGGGCTACACTCCCAGACCTATTTTTACGTTTTCATTTTTTGGAAACAGGGTCTCCTAAGCCAGTGCACGCGGCTGGCTTCGAACTTGAGCGATCCTCCTGTCTCTGTCTCCCAAGCGCGGGGATTACAAGCGTGCGCCACCACGCCCGGCTAGATTCCTTTTAAACAATTTCAGTTTTCATGATGATCAAAGATGAAGACAGACCATCGGGAAAATACTGTATATTCCTGTTTTCTAAGCAGGTGAATTCCAAGTGCACCAGGCTTTCCATTGACAGTGGGTCTCTTCATGCAAGCAGAAGGAACAGGTTGGTGGACTGAAGAGAAAAGGAGGCCAAGCAACTTCCAAACTGCTTTCAATTTTCAGTTGGCCAAGAAGCAAACACAACTTCTAGACTGGCCCGCCTTCTCAAACTGGCCATTTTTATCTCCTTTTCCCCACTAGTTGTTTAGAGCAGTATCCCAAAGTGCCTCGACACAAAACCACTGAAGGGTGTGGTCTCTGCTTGTACTGGGCAATGAAGAGGGATGCTATTTATTTCTAGGGCATCTCTGTTCAGTGACTCATGTTTCGGCTGGAAAATTGGCCACAGCTTTCTAGCAGCTCTTTCCTGCCAGCTCTCCTGGCATTTTACCCAGTGCTTCCACTGCCCCTCCCCCTTTCTCCTTGCCCAGTCCGCTCTTATATCCCTACAGCCCCTGCTTAATAATAGTCATTGTTCCACGTTAACCTTGAGGATCTGGAAGGAAGGACAGTGAAGGGCGTAGCTGTATGCTATAATGAGCATTTGGCGCTATAGCAGGTGGAAAAGGCTTTGGGGATCTGGGCAGATTAGGAGGAGAGGGGGCTCTAGCAGATGTTGAAGCAAGATGATGTATTGCTGCTCACTCTGGGATTCAGACAATACCAGTGCAAAAGTAGAACAGGGAAAAGGGGAAAAATTGATCCCCTCTGATACAAACTGGGCTAGAAATCAGAGACACTTTCAAGTGAGCATTTAAGAAAGACAAATTTATTTCCAGGCCCTGGGTTTTTCCTGTCTTTTTTTTCCCCCCTGATAGCAGATCAATTGCCAGCTTGTTCTATTAATTTGAACATTCATTAACTATATCCAGAGCTTGACTTATTTCTCATCAGTTTAAGGCTCTTATTAATCTGACTTCCTTGTAGTAAACAACAACAAACAAACAATGCACACACAAACAAAAAACAGATGCATCAGAAATTTCATTTAAGCCTGCTTTTAAAACCAAGAGGCCATCCATATAAAGCAAAGGTAAATGGTGTTAAATAATGATTGGTTTTACTATTCAAAGAAATACATGTTTAAGTTGTTCTTTTCCTTCTTCCTAGGCAATAAAATAATAAAAAAGTTGATGTAAACAAGTGTTTTGTTCTCTTTAAAAAGATGATGTTTTAATCTTAGTAGGTCTATGATGACTATTGCCAGTTTTGATTTTTAATAACTATTTCAATGTATTTTATGAAATTCTAGAAATAGGAGTAGAAATAAAATACATAATGTACTACCTGGTTTTGCATAATTGTTCACAAATATTTGCACACATATATGCATGTGCATATTTACATGTATACAACATGTTCTGGGTGTGGAACGACAGAGATTCCAATGGTTCATAAAACATAATGAAAGATTACAATGCTAAAATGTTGACAAAACCAATGAAGACAATTATAGCCAAAAAATATTTCAGGTAATATTATATATGAAGAGTTGCATTGTCAAAAATTTAGAAGTTTTAGCTTTGTCTTTCCCTGAGCACTCAGTACATTAATTCTACTAACTCAATTTGAGTATAAAGGGGGAAAATCTACCCATATTTCATTCTAGTCAAGAAAGACATTAGATGCCAAAGATATTAACTTCTAACTTGTGTTTACTTGGGCTACATTATGACTAGATTCATTTAGGGAACCATCTATATGATAGAAAAAAATGACATAACAAATAAAGAAATCATTATGAGAAAACACTTCTACCTTTTAGCAGTAGCTAACTGACAAGAATACTCTTAATGAACTCACTGTGAATTATTTGGGTCTTTAAATTTAAACAGTAGCAATTAAGTCACATACTACTGCTCACATTATCATAAATATGATTTTAATCAAGTCCCATAGAATCTGTCTGTATTGCCATATCTATCAGGCAATAAAAGTCACTAACCAGTTAGCTAGCTATCAAAAATAAATAAAAATCCTTTTTGTTCTGAAGTTAAATCTCCCATGGTTGAGGATTTGGCATGGGGAATAGAAGGACTGTTCTATACTGTTAACATAAGATACAGTAGTTTGGGTGACTTAGTCACTGTGCCATCTTCATTAGTGATTTAAATAATTTTGGAATTTATACATTCAGGAATCAAATTTCTGTGATAGTAAGTAGGTATTAGGGTATAGTTCACATTTTATAGAATATTTTAGAGGGGGTTACATTTTTACCATTTGTTGACAAGTGAAATAAAAAAGCTGGCTGAGACATTAGTACAAAAAAAGATGAAGTTTTTTGTGCTAAGGTTTTGGATATCTGAAGTATACAGATTTACCCTAATTTTGGTACAGCAGCATTTATTTATTTATGTATTTATTTATTAATATTTTTGTGGTATTGGGGATTGAATGCAGGGGCATTCTACCTCTGAGCTACATTCCCTGCCCTATTTTATTTTTATTTTGAACTGAGGGCATCACTAAATTGCTAAGGCTGGCTGTGAACCCATGATCCTCTTGTCTCAGCTTCCTAAGTACTCGATTATAGGAACGCAGCACTATGCCTGGCTCCGGCTGGCAGTGGTCACTTTATCATGCCAAAAAAAATCTCTTGAGTCAGTCCTGGGTTGAATGGAGATGACTTATTGTTCTTGGCTATATCTGGGGCCTTCAATGAAGAAATGCTTTCTAGTGGAGATGAGTGCTGCTGGGGTTGGGGTAATCTAGGTATGTTGCCTGGGTGAATTAACTCCATGTCTATGCTCCGCTGTGATGAGAAACCGTGTCCCATGTGACCTCTCTCTGCGGTGTGAGCATTTCAAAAATTGTTTTATAGGATCCCAAAAAGATAGCATCAGGAGAGGCGGGTTAGGAGGGCCAATGGTCCAAGAGGCCAAGGATGAAGCAACAAGGCTCCTTCTAAGCAGCCTCAACTATCATGTGGTGTCCTTCCAGCCACATTACATTACGTTCATTTCAGGAGAGTCTTCCCCAGAATCAAGATGGAATTCCACTCCTGCTGGGGGAGGACCAAGTCTGTTGCAGAAGAGCATGAGGTAGGGGATGAAAGCTGTGGACTCTCTGGGAAATACAATGTGGACGTGTCTTCCCTAAAAAAATATGTAGTTCTGAGCCAGGCATGGTGGCACACACTTGTAATCCCAGCATTTGGGAGGCTGAGACCATAGCATCATGGTTTGAAGACAGCCTCAGCTACTTCATGAGGCCCTTTGCAACTCAGTGAGACCCTGTTTCAAAATAAAGAATAAAAAAATAGGGCTGGCGGGTATAGCTCAGAGGTAGAATGCCCTTGGGTTCCATCCTCAGTTCCACCCTCCCCCCAAAAAAACATAGCTCCTATTTCTTTCATTTAAGCCATAATGTGCTCTGAAAAATATGTATATGTAATAAGGAAATTTGTAGAAAGAAATGGCAGCTGATTGAAGTAGTAAAATGTGGGGTTTTTTGTTTGCAATCTAATACATCAGTTTACACCCCAGTTTTGCCACTGTTTCAATGTACACTTTGGTGATTTTCTAAAATCCCTAAAGGTTCAATTTTTTTTTCATCTAAAAAATGGTGATGGCCAGGTGTGGTGGCATACTGCACTTGGGAGACTGAGACAGGAGGATTGAACAGGTTTGAAGCCAGACTCAGCTACTTAGTGAGGCTCTCAGCAACTTAGTGAGACCCTGTTTCCAAATAAAATATATAAAATAGGTCTGGGCGTATAGCCCGGAGGTAGAAAGCCTCTGGGTAACATCTCCAGTACTACAAAAAAAAATGGTGATAAAATACATGCCTTATCATTAGGAGTAAATTATACATTGCACTTAAACCACACAACTTTCAGGCTATCAAACAAATTATTTTCTGTATAGGTATAGGCATTGTCTGTGACTATGAAAATAGGAATCCAGACATTTCTAGAAATAAATCAATAATTATTAATTTCTATATTTAATCAATTTGTTTTAAATTGTACATCCTTAGAATTTATAACAAATGTTCTAAAATGACATTAAATTATTAATTATTAGTAGTGATAATATTAAAATGCTGTTATCAATTTTTCTGAGACTCATTGAAGCCCCCAACATTATAGTGAATCTTGAAATCATGTAATTCCTTGTTTCAGACTGTACCATTGCCCCATCCTGGATATTAAATCGACATTTGTCCATTCAATTACTATTTATAAAGTTGCTTCCAGTCAGACCCTAGTGAGACCTTGAGAATCAAGAAAGTCTTTTGTCTTTTAAACAGAATTTTTAGATTGCAAGAGAATGATTTATTAATCTTGCTATATGGGAAGGATTAGGAGGGATTAAGATAACAGCAGATTTAAGAAATCTTCATTTGTTTACCATTCATCAATAAATATTTAATTGACTTTTTTTTTTCAGTACTAGGGATTGAACCCAGGGGCATTCTACCTCTGAGCTATACTCCTAGCACTATTTTTTTTTTAATTTTTATTTTGAAATACAGTCTCATTAACTTTCAAAGGGCCTCGCTAAGTAGCTGAGGCTGGCAGCGAACTTGTGATCCTCTTGTCTAAGCCTCTCAAGTACTGGGATTATAAGTGTGAGCCACCATGGGAGATAAGAAAGTTGTAAAGATAATCAAGACACAGTCCTTGCTTTCAAGGAGCTCTTCTATGAGGGAGATGAGCACGTTACAAACACGTGTGCTGGGCTTGATAGAGCTCTTGTAAATTTGTAATTTCAGTACTTGGGAGGCTGAGACAGGATGATCACAAATTCAAGGCCAGCCTCAGCAAATTACTGAGGCCTTCTGCAACTTAGTAAGACCCTGTTTCAAAATAAAGAAAAATAGGACTGGAGGTATAGCTCGGAGAGAGAAAGAGAGAGAGAGAGGGAGAGAGAGAGAGAGAGAGAGAGAGAGAGAGAGAGAGAGAGAGAGAGAGAGAGAGAGAGAGATCTAATATAAAACTAAAAAGCAGTAGTATGTCCAGGTCTGGTTAGGTAGTGAAGGTTTCCTGAGAGAGGTGAAACTGAAGTGCAATTATGAATCATGTAGGAGAGAGGAGTGGGAAAGAAAATTCACAAAATATTTCCTTGAAAGTTGGCTCTGAAATTATATTTATCTAAATAAACATAATGGAGCGGGTGGTCGACATTTTTCTGGGAACCTGAAGTTTTGCCCAGTTTGCCTTCAAGGAAGGGCTGTGTGCAGATACTAGGCTTGCTATTGGCCGATAAACTTTAGCTGTCAGCTCCTTCGAGCCACTTCATCCACAGCCACATGCTTGTGCACAAGGCCAGTGCTCCAGGACTGATGGGGTGTGAGTAGGAAGACATGGCCATTTGGGGCTCCAACATGGGGGAACACAGAAGGGCCATCTTAGCTCCTGAGGATCCCGCAGGGTCGGCCAAAGTCTGCAGTAAAGATCAGCTCCTCCCTCTGCTGCTTTTCTTTCTCTTACATGGATGTCAATTACAGAAGTTCTCTCTTTCTTTCTCTCTCTCTCTCTCATCCTCCATCTCTCTCTCTCTTTTGGTACTGGGGATTGAATACAAGGACATTATTCTTCCTAGCTACATCCTAGCCTTTTTTATTTTTTGTTTTGAAACAAGGTCTTCCTAAATTTCTGAGTGTCCCTGTGTTGCTGAGGATGACCTCAAACCTGAGATCCTCCTATCTCAGTCTTCCAAATATTGGATTTACAATAGCTGGCCTCCATGCCAGGCAACAGTCCACTTGAATACATATCTTTTAAATCTGTGTTTGCGTCTCCCTCCTGGGAAGCCCAATTTGAGACAATATATTAATAGAAGAATTTTAAGAAATTGAATTGTGAATTTCTTTTTGTCTGCTGGATTCCTATGATCATCTCTACCACTTTATGTCTTTTACTTTATTTATTTATTTTTTATCTTTTTTTTTTGCGGGTCTGGGGATGGAACCCAGGGGCATTTGACCTCCGAACTACACCCCCTGCCCCTATTTTTTATTCTTTATTTTGAAAACGGGTCTCACTGAGTTGCAGTCTTTTATTTTTTATAGACTGTTCAAATATTAGTCACATCAGTCAGCATTATGAGAATAATTACTCAAATTTTGTTAAAAAATATTACTTAGAAAGCACAGCAGAAAGCTGGGTTTTAGTCATGATTCTCTTGTCTATTTATCATTTGATCATATTTTTGGATAACTGCTTGCCAAAGCTAAAAATTTTAATCAGAGCCATTTTTTGAGTAGGAAAATAAAAAAGGATTCCTTTGAAAGCAATAATTCTTTTTTTGTTTCCTCTTACTCTTATGTGATTTAAAAATAGTCAACTGGATTTTTAAATTTTAAATTGATAAATAAAATTGCATTTGATCCTCGCCAAGTTGACTCATATATTTTATGGATGAAATTAGATTAATTAAGATACTGAAAATTTCATGAAGTTATTTATTTTGCTTTTCAGCTGAATAGCAAATATTAGCTTTGGTTACACTATGAGCACAGAGAGATTTCACAATATTTATTATGATAATGTGTTATGTTGCATTTACATAATATTTTAAAATATTATGTAGTCTGAGAGCCCAGTCCTCAAGTGCATCCTCACTATTAGGGTTTGTTTCTTTGTGTCTATATGTAATATTTTCTATTTAAACTCTGATACGAACACAGTGAAAAAAAAACACAGCCCTTTTGCTTTGCCATGATTTTGTCTGATATTATATGGCTCCCATTTCCCCTCCATTCTTTTTCCTGTTCCTCTGTAAAACAATATTAACAACAACACAATAAACAAGGAGATGGTATACAAGATAATAATAACAATGATGATAATAATAATAATGGCTAATACTTACTGAACTCACCCTATATGTTATTGTTCTAATTACTTCTTATGTATCAAATGACTCTCATCATAAAAGTTTGAAAACAGATGCTATTATTTTCTCTATTTTAAAGAAAGAAAATGACTCTTATCCAGAAAAGGGAAGAAGAGGTGAAATACAATTGCCTTCTGATTACTATCATTTCAGAAGTTAAATATAATTTCAACTTGCTAATCACATTAGGTGCATAGCTTGTGGCTCCTTTCAGAGAGGTAGGAACAAAAAACCCGAGAGGGTTAATATGAATGTTACAAATTTTTCTGAATATCATATAAGAAATCCATTAATGAAGAAACTGAAGTAAAGAATGAAAGTGTTTTCCTTAGAACTCCTTAACATGAAGAATAGATGTAGTTGTGTGTATTTGTGTATGAGTGTGCAGGGAGTTTGCTTAAAACTGGGAGGGTGTGCACCAAATTGCCCAAGTAGCTCCTCTGAATGCTGGAGAACTGGTAGCTTTTCCTTTCTAATTTTCATATTTTCTGTAGTGAATATGTGTTATTTATATATTTGAAATATGGACTTAGTGATTTAAATGCTAGCGTCCTACTTTCATAAGTAAACAACTAAGTCCTAACTTCTTTTACTGGCTGGCTAGGAAGGGTGGAAGGGTGGAAGGGTGTGCTTCCAACCTCTGTGACATGTACTAGGAAAGGCCCTCAGTCCTGTGTAGTCTCGCACGTAGTGGGGAGCAGCAGGCTGCTTACATGTCCGCAAACCTCACTGTCACTTCTATTTTAATCAAAGGATTGTGTTACAAAGACTTCGCTTAGAGCCTGATTATTATGACATTTTCTCATGCTTTGATTTAGAATTTTCCAAAGTAATGTCCACTATGGAAGGCACACAGAGAACATGACCTGGGACAAGTACCATGGGATCCTGTTCCCACCCAGAGTCCAGGAGGGTGGCATGCAAAACCCTCCTGCAGAAACAATTGAGCTCTTTCACTTCATTTGGTTCTTTAAAATTTACTTTTTAAGGGTGGCAAAATTTCATGTTATTTGAAATTTCAGGCTATAACTGATTTTCTGGGATCATCTTCATCAATAACCAGTAAGAATCTAAGCAATCAGCTGAATTAAGCTTTGCTTGGGCCACTCTGGCTGACTTCAGAACTAAGGCCAAGTGAAGGAATAACACCCGTGTTTTAAATAAGACAGATGGAGGTGGTGATTCTTCTCATTTCATAAAAAATATTAATTGCTAATTGTGTCTATGCTGAGAACTAATCAAAGCTCTTGCTTTGCTTAGTATGCATACTTCTGAACTATATAACTAAATTTTGTAGTAACTGGAGAGGACGAGGTTTTTATTTTACTGAGGAAAATGTGAGCTTCCAGTTTTTTTTTTACCACATTTAGATGTCAGACTTTTAATAAATTTCATCAGAGTGGAACAATGGCCGTAACAATCTTCCCTGAAACATTTACTGCAACTTTAAATTTATTCATGAGTCATTCTGCACATGTGTACATCCCTTATACCTTAGCAGACATGTTATTGGAGAGATGTTCCCTTGTTTGTGGACAATGGGAGGATAGGGACTTGTTCAGGCTCAGCTCTAGCAGTTGCTAAGTGCCTGGAACACATGATAAATATTTGATGATTAGAAGATGTTAGAATAAGGGGACAACCCAGTCTTACCCAAATAATTTATACTTGTTATGTTCTTATTTGTATATCATTGTAAATATACAACAATATTTCACTCTGGGACTTACTTGTGTTATTAATACAGGTAACCTATTTTCTGTACGAGTAGTACATATTTACTGCAAGAAACTCAGAAATATTAAAATACACATATTTATATATAGAAAGAATAAAATAATGAAATTCTGATTATACCATATAGAAATAACTACAGTGAAGTTATTTATCTGCTAAATGCGTAGTTTAATATTAAGGTTATATAATAGATTTATTCAAAACTCACTTTTTCTCTCTATATTATACCCATTAAAATATACTTGATGTTATATATATCTTTAAAGTATTTTTAAAATTTTGGCAATTTATGTGTATACAATTATTTCACTTATCTAAAATGTGTGACTACTCTTAAAAATAGCAATTTAATCATGACAAGAGTTTTTTCTGTCTCAGACATTGTATATTATTTATAAGAAAAACATGTTATAAAAGATACTATATTCTATTTCAAGTGAGAGAATTGAGTCCATATAAGTTAAACATCATGAGAGTATCAGAATTTGGACAGTTGTCAGTATAACTCTCCATTTCAGCCTGCTAACCATTTTATGGTTTTGGTTCCATATTGAATATATTATTATTATTACTATTTTTTGTGGTACTAGAGGTGGAACCTTGGGGATTTTCTACCTCTGCGCTATACTCCCAGACCTATTTTATACTTTATTTGAAAACAGGGTCTCACTAAGTTGCAGAGAGCCTCACTAAGTAGCTGAGGCTGGCTTCGAACCTGTGCAATCCTCCTGTCTCATCCTCCCAAGACCAGGGATTACAAGTGTGTGCCACCATGCCTGGTTTGTATATATTATTTTATAAAATTATTTTTAGTATAGTACTTCTGATGAGATGCTGAGGAGATAAAATTGTAGAGTCAAAGAGTGAGCTTTTTCAGAGGCTTTTAATATATTTGTCCAAAGTGTAATGCTGAAATTGAGTTAGGGGTCGCAAAGAAGGCAAAAACAACCAAATTTTGTATGAGACCAAGACATTTTATTTTTGTTTTTTATTTATTTATTTTTTTGGTGGTACTGGGGATGGAACCCTTCTACCTCCGGGCTATACTCCAAGACCTATTTCTTTTATATTTTATTTGGGAACAGGGTCTCTTAAGTGAGTGAGGCTGGCTTCGAATCTGTGTGATCCTTCTGTGTTTGCCTCCCAAGTGTGGGGATCACAAGCATGCGCCACCACACCTGGCGAGACCAAAACTTTTTAATTGGCATCTTTGGGCGAGGTCTGCCAACCATGGGAGAAGGGACCAATGACCTGTCAGTAGAGTCATGGTCAGCAGAGTCACACTGCAGAGAGGAATTGAGGGTATTTATGTAGCCAGGGTCTTGGGGTGGGGCCAGCAGTGTGGGAATGCTGGTCCTCTTGCAACATCTGGAGTCTCGCAGTATCTCCACTTCTGGCCTCCAGAGTCCGAACTCCTGTCCTCGCTGCAGAGTCCCAGAGGAGAAGGAAAAGGGAGGGACCTGACATATCACAAAGAAGTTAGTTAAATTTACATTGCTGGCTCTGTGCATGGAATCTTAGTTTTGGTTAGTCTACTTATTTAATATTTGTCAATTAGATAAGTAAAAATATATTTGATTGATTTGATATTATTATTTTTAAGCATAACAAATTGCCGGGGTCCAGCCCTAGCAGAGTCGGGGTTCGTGTGTTGATGAGGGGGAAACCAAGGCCGATAATGAAAGAATGACCGTACTAAATAGATTCAACCTTCTTCCTCCATCTTTCTCCCTTTTATTCAGGATTTGTTACAGTTTTTATACTTTCTTTGTTGGCAGAAAAGCAAGAGCATAATTATGCAAGCAGGATTGCCAAGGACAGTAAAAGTTATTATTTTCTATAAAGTTTTGGGCAAGGGTGCCAGACATTTAAACAATCATAGTGTATTTTGTCTCACTTCCCAAGGCTGACTCAAACCTTGATCTTATACAGTGGCTCAAACTAAGGTCAGTTTGAACTTATTGTTTGGCCCAATAACTTTATCCTTGGGAAAGAATCTTTGCTGCCTGAGTCTCTCACAAGCCACTGCCCATCAGTTTAAGTTATAATGTTTATACATAAAATTTCAATTATACATATTAATCCAAATAATCCTAAAATAATTTTTTGAAGAAAGGAATGCTAGACATTCTTCATGGGGGATCTACGCCGTTGTGGATCCCCTGATCGAGCTTTCTCAAGATCTGCAAAAGATGCGGTAGCAACAAGTATCTTTTAATTTATGAATTAGCTGTGTTTATTGTTTCTTGTGTAAATCATCTGTTAGAATGTTTTGTGCATTTATTGGTCAAATATTATTATTTATCTTATTGATATCTTAACTCTTGATACATTTAAGTCACAGTTTGTTGACATGCTTATGAACGAAACTTTTATGCCCTCATTACACCCATATCTTGGTGTCAGACATAGTTTAGAGCACCCTGTATTTTTTCCTCACAAGACCCATAGGGACAGATCTATCACTAGCTGTGGGGGGGGACCAGAGGAGTACAGGTTGGAGTGGAGAACAGGACACCACGCCCCCACACTCTCCCTGCGCAGCCGCAGATGTGCACACATGTTGCACAGTTGCAGATGTATACATAGCTATGTAAGTATGACTAGGCAAAATGCAACACATATGTGTGCATCCTGCTGGTGTTTACATACTCCATTTTCCCCGGAACCCTGTATAAGAGAGGGATTTGTAAAATGAAGCTGCTGCTGACGTGTTCCAGGTGGTGACTCCACGTGCTTTCTTCTTGCTGGGGATCTCACCCACCTAAACCTCCTCCGCAACCACAGCTGGCCCCGAAAAGGGTCCCTGACAATCTGCATTCTTACAGATGAAGAAATAGAAGCACAGAGAGTATAAATAACTTTCATCTGCCTTCAGAGAGAGTAGTGACTGGGGAGTTAAACATCAGCAGGCTAGCTCCAGCGATTTGTGCTTTCAGGTTTTGTGCACTCTGAGGATATTTTGAAAAGTTTTGCATTTTATGTTTTATTGGATTTATTCTTACATATATTAAAAAGCAGATTTTATTCAATCAAACCCATTGATTTGTACCTTCTTTTAGGTATAAAGATTTTTTTTCCAAATATATACTTGGGAAATCAAATAACTGCAGAAAGATGTTTTATTAGGTATGTTTACACAAGTATTGATAAAATTTCAAGACTGGCAGCAACTTAAATTAAATCCACAATGGAGGATTGATTAAATGTATTATGACATATTAGTATACAGTTCTTGTGTAGTCATTAAAATGATGAAGAATCTGTATATATATATATATATATTTATTGACAGAATTTATCACTATATACTGATAAGTAAAAAAGCATACTTTAGAAATATAAACTTACATATGTCTAAAAGCACATGCAGGAGCTGGACATGGTGGCGCATGCTTGTAATACCAGCATTTGGGAGGCTAAGACCAGAGGATCACAGTTCACCAACAACCTCAGATATTTAGAGAGGCCCTTTGCAACTCAGTGATATTATTTTTCCAAAAAAAAAAAAAGACAAAAAAATAGGGCTGGGGGTGTAGCTCAGAGATACAATACCCCTGGGTTCCATCCCCAGTACCGCAAAAAAAAAAAAAAGAGAGAAAAAACAAAAAACAAAAAACGTGAATACATGTTTATTTAAATATGTTAATATCTTAAGTTCTCTCTTGGCTGCTTATATATTTTAAAAATATGTTAAGGGTCTGGAAGGCCAGTGGTAGAGCACTTGCCTAGCATGTGCTAGGCCTTGAGCTTGATCTCTAACACCATGTTAAAAATTTTTAAAATCCTATCATTCACAAGAAGATGGAAAGACCTGGAGAACATTATGTTAAATGAGATCAGCCAAGCACAGAAAGAGAAGGAACATATGTTTTCTCTAATATGTCCAAACTATGGAGTATTAGGAATACCAGAGGGACTCTAGATAATGGAGGGGAAACCTCAGCAAAACTAGAATGGAAGGGTAGGAAAAGAAGAAGGCTTCGGTTGATTAATGGAGGAGCTACATTCGAATGTGTAAAAGTATGAATGAAGCATGGTCAACCTGGACACTCGTTGCTGGGAGGGGAGAAGGGTAAGGGGGGGTAAGCACCAAGCACTGTCTGAATGTATATCACTTAACAATATGATTCACATAAAAATAAAAAATTTTAAATCAGTAGGAGGCATTTGTAATCCTAATATTTGGGAGGTTGAGACAGGAGGAACACAGGTTCAAAGCCAGCCTCAGCAACTTAGTGAGACTTAGCAACCTAGTGAGATCCTGTTTCCAAATTAAAAACAAACAAACAAACAAACAAACAAGTACATGGGAAGGGCTGGGAGTGTAGCCTAGAGGTAGAAGGCCTCTGAGTTCAATCCCTAGCATCACAAAAACTCTTAAAAAGATAATGAATGAATCGAGGCTGAACAATAGTTACAATTTTTAAATTTTAAAAGAAAATCAAGGTCCTAACTCTAACTTCCACCAGTGCATATGGTTCAGTGATTAAAATAAAGACATATCCCTACTTTTAGAAAATAAGTGTGTTATTCACTAAGGGACTCAGGAAATACCTGTTTCTATTTTTTAATTTTTCATTTTGCTGATAATCATTCTAAAATACATACAAAGGATATTAAACAAATAGACTCTTGTGTCTTTTGATAGATTTTTTTATAAACTGCAATGTGAGCAATCAGTTTGTAGGGAGGCTATCCAAAACCTCCTATAAGTAGACCTTTTAGGGGCCCTCCTAATATATATTATTAATTTGATAATTATACCTAGGTGCATAGTATGCACATAGTAAATATATATCAATCTTGAATAAAAACTGATTAATAGAAGCAGCCTGCATGAGCAAGCTGAACAGAGTTTAGATTTAATCCTCATGCATGTTAGATGCAGAAACCCTCTTAGAGTAATTATGAAACATATACCTACAGGCACTGAAATGTAGACTTTGAGGGTTGAGGCTTTTTTTTTTTTTTTTTTTTTTGGTGGTACTGGGGTTCCTGGAAGCCCTTCTACCTCCGGGTTACACTCCCAGACCTATTTTATATTTTTGAAACAGGGTCTCTTACGCCAGCGCGGCTGGCTTAGAACCTGCGCGATCCTCCTGTCTCCGCCTCCCAAACTCGGGGATTACAAGCGTGCGCCACCACGCCCGGCCAGGGTTGAGGCTTTTATCGATTGGTCACGACTGTCTACGAGGCACTTAGATCTGCATATGACACAGTAGGTACTCAGGAATCTAGTTCATAAAGTACGCAAATAGTTTGCTATGGGTTGTGTAAAATGACTAATTTGGATAAAATGCCCATTTATCTAACTTAGTAACTGAAATTGAGATCATTTATATGGTCATCATCTCCCAGACAAGTAACTTGTCAGTTTTCAAAGCTAGTTAGTACCAGATTTGGAATTTAAAGCCAGGTGGTCTGGTTTAGAGTTCACAGAAGCAAGCTGTATATCCTTTACATATCACTCTTGGGATGCCAGGAGGAAAAAAGAGACTATAGGAATATTTGACACTATTGCTATTCAAACATTCTTTCATCCTTTCAATTCCTTATCAAATATTTATTGAATACCTACAATGCACCTGTTTGCATAATGGGACTGGATTACACCAATTTTTTAAAGTCAGTGACATCATCCATTCTGATGGGGAAGATGAGAAACAACAAATGTGCCATCAAGGGAAAGAGGGAATACATATCATAATGTTAGCACCCGACTGGTGCTCTAAGGAAACTTTAAACAAGTTGATCAGCATGGTGGCGCACGCTTGTAATCCCTGCGCTTGGGAGGCTGAGACAGGAGAATCTCACAGGTTCAAAGCCAGCCACAGCTACTTAGTGAGGCTCTCAGCAACTTAGTGAGACCCTGTTTCCAAATAAAGTATAAAATAGGTCTGGGAGTATAACCCGGAGGTAGAAAGCCCCTGAATTCCACCCCCAGTACCAAAAAAAAAAAAAAAAGTTGATCAAGAATGGCTTTTCTGAGGAGGAACGCTCCACTGTAATATTAGGAGCAGGCTGAGATACAGATGAGATCAGTTAACAAGTGCAAAAGCTTTGAGTAAGTAATAAGCACCTTTGAGGGCTATAAAATTGTCAGTATGCCCAGTATACATGGAACCAGGAGAACCAGGAAGATAGCAAGTCCTTGAAAGTTTTTTCCCCCTTTTTGTGGTACTAAAGATTAAACCCGGGGGGAGTCTACCACTGAGCTACACTTCAGCTCTATTTTATTTTTTATTTTGGAACAGGGTTTCACTCAGTTGTGGAGGGCCTCACTGTAAGTTGCTGAGGCTAGCCAAGAACCTGCAATCCTTCTGTTTCAGCCTCCCAAGTACTGTGATTATAGGCAACCACCACCACACCTAGATAATTTTCTGATTATTTTGTTTTTTTAAAAGCTTCTTGATAACAAGTGCTTGGTTTAGGTATTTTAAGGTGAATAGTCAGTAAGAAAATGTTACATTAAAAATAACAAAATCATGAATGTCTCCACTGCAACATGAACTATTTTAATTTTCAACAAACTTTAAAACATAAGAGGGAAAATAAAGATATTATAAGCTACTATTATGAACCTTGTAAAAGATGAATTTAAAATAAATCACTAGGGATGTTAGACTGGCTATAGAAAAGGTTGCTTAATGCCGGCATTGGCTTTCAAGAGGAATCATGGATTCTCTCCTCTGGAGATGGTTTAAAATAGGATTAGATATATTCACTCAGTGCAGCCTTGCCTGAAAGCTCCACTGACCTCCCAAGGTCTTACCAGTCCTGTGACTCTGTGATAAAATTAGACTCTTTCATTGGGCAAAAACAACCCAGGGTTCACCATGCCAGCTGCAACCTGGAATAATTGGAAGGGACTGATTTTGGAGTTGTATACCTCCTACAGCTGAGACAAGATGCAATTAACAGATCCCCAAACCTCTCTTATTTCATGCTGTACTGAGTTCTCTGCTGGTTCTCAGCCAATAATGGCTTGTATCAGTGATACAAGCAGTCAAGTGGTCTGATCCATGATTAAATAGTAGATGTCTTTATTAGCTGCTGACCTTGCTTTGAACAGCATGGCTTCAAGAATTGTGTATCTATTAGCTGATGCTTTGATGCTTGAAAATACGAACCAGATGCGTCTAATAATGCATTTTTATTTGGCCTCTTTTTCACTGTTCTCAAGATGAAGTAACTTAAGTTTCAATGCCACACAGGAGCCTTAACCTCATTAAACAACAAAGTTCAACTGTCCCTATACTTGATCATCAGCACTTATCCATTGTATCTTATCATTTAAAAAATTCTGTTTTGATGAAAAATTCAAGTAAGTATTTTTTTTATGATGTTCTCATTTAGAGGTGATTGGGCATGGTGACCCAAACACAACACTAGAGTAAGGCAGATCTGGGCTTAATGCCAGCTTCTCCTTATTCAAGATGTGTGAACTTGAGAAAGTTATTGATTTGTCTAAGCCTTAATTTTTATCTGTATATTAGGAATAATGTTATTATCTCCCTGATCAACTTTAGGATTCGATGAGGTAATGTAAAATAGCTCTCTTCTTTCATATTTCTCATTCATTTTATTCCATTTTTAATGTTGATTTGAAATAAACATATTCCTGGCATCCCCAGTTAACCTCATCTTATAAGTGAGGAAATCATCTGTAATCCTAGTATTTGGGAGGTTGAGGCAAGAGGTTCACAGGCTCAAAATTAGATTCAGCAACCTAGTGAGAATGTTCGTAAAAAGGGGTGGGGTAGGAGGTGTAGCTTGGAGGTAGAATACCCATAGTTCAATCTCTAGTACTTCACCAAAAGAAAAAGTCAAGAAATAAATTAACTGGCTGGGTGCAGTGTCACATGCCTGTGATGCAACCTATTTAGGAGGCTGAGGCAGGAGGATTACAAGTTCAAGTCCAACTTGGGAAACTTATTGAGATCCTGTCTCAAAATTAAATTTAAAAGAAAAAGACTGAATAGTTAACTCAGAAATAGAGTGCTCTTGTGTTCAGTAGACAGAAAAGGAAGGAAAGAAGGAAGGAAGGAAGGAAGGAAGGAAGGAAGGAAGGAAGGAAGAGATGCATTAGTACATGAAACATTTCTGGTGAATATTTTAGTGCTTCTCTATTCACAGTCACATTCTACAAAACACAAGGAGAAAACCTTCAGACTTAGGTGTTTATTTCTGGACCATATTTGTCTTTAGTATATGTTAAAATTCATTTGTGTTTGTATTAGTCAGCTTCACATTATTATGGTGAATCCCGAGGAAAGTAGCTTAGGAAGAGTAAAGATTTACTTTGGCTCATTTTCTAAAGTTTCCAGTCCATGGTCAAGCACCAAGGTGGGAGAGTGTGGCACAGCCAACTGCTTATGTGATGAAACCAAAAGAGAGACAGAGAAGGTCCAGGGTTCCACAGTCTACTTTAAGGCTCTACCTCCACAGACCTAAGGACCTCCCATAAGGCCCCATCTCATGAAGATCCATCGCATCTCCTTATAGTGCCACCATGGGGACTAAGCCTCTTAACACATGAAACTTTGGGGAGCACTATCCACACCAGAGCAGTGTTCCAGAGCAGTCCTTCTCCATTCTCTTTTCATTCAGTCATCATTTTCTATTACCTGCTTTCTTAACTTATCGACAAGGTGTATGCTGTGTACTGAGGCCAAATATTTACTAGGACAAGCTTGGGAAGGAGGGATGTTTATGGTATAGGCTCAAACTTTTAGAAGAAACAGCAAATATATATATATATACTGGTAATTCAGCTTCTTTTTTTGTGTGGTACAGAGTACTGGGGGCTACAGCCTCAGCCCTATTTTTTTATTCTTTATTTGGAAACAGGGTCTTACTGAGTTGCAAAGGGCATCACTAAGTAGCTGAGGCTCTCTGTGAACCTTGATCCTTCTGTCCCAGCCTCCCAAATGCTGGAATTACAAGCAAGCACCATCATGCCCGGCTTTCTTTTCCATCTTAAGCATTAAGTTTTTATACAAATTCAAGATGAAAGCATACCTGCAGGTTTGTATTTAAATAAGTATGATAGGTTCTCTAATCCACAATTTTACCTTCACTGGCTTCAGTTACCAAGAATCTGAAAATATAAAATGGAACATTACAGAAATAACCAATCCTTAAATTTTAAATTATATACTAGTCTGGGTAGCATGAGAAAATCTTGCCTTGTTTCATTACCTCTTGGTTGGGACATGAATCATCCTTTGTCCAACACTTCTGTGCTGTGCATACTATGTGCTCTTGGTCACTTAGTAGCCATCTCAGTTATCAGCTCTATGGTCACTGTATTGCAGTGTTTGTATCGATGCAACCCTCATTTTACTTAGCAATGGCCTTAAGATGCAGTAGCAATGGTGCCAGCAATTCAGATATGCAGAGAAAAAAAGCTGCAAGGTGCTTTGTCTAAGTGGAAAGGTAGAACTTCTCAACTTAACGCAAAAATTAAAAAACTCCATGCTGAGTTTGCTACACTCTACAGGACAAGACATTCTGAGAAAGAGTAGAAAACATTCACATAATTTTCATTATAATAGATTGTTATAATTTTTCTATTCCATTATTAATTATTGCTGTGCTTAATTTATAAGTTCAAACTTATCAGAGGTAGGTACATTTGAAATTAACGGTATATGAAGGCTAATGCTCTCATAGAGTTAGACATCCATGGGGGTCTCAGAACATATTCCCTGCGAATAAGTCAGACTGCTGTATCTGAAAAGCACAACAAAGTGGATAAAAGGTCCTGAGAGGAGAAGAAAACATGGAGCAGGGTAGAAGGATAGGATAAAATATACAAAAAACCAGAGAAAAGGATAAAAATAATCCTCAATTCAAAATGGAAAAAAAGAGAACATTATCAAGAAGTGTAACTAATAACCAGAAAAAAGTAGTTTAAGGGCAAAGTTTTTAATAATTGTTTTAGACATTTTTCTTTCAGAATTTAGAAATTAGATGGTGATTTGATTGGGGAGATGTTTTGAAAAGGGAAAAAAATGAATAGTATAAAATGTCTAAAGATGCTGATTGAGAGGAACAACAAAGCCAGATGGCATAAATGGCATCTTTAGGGATTTTGTGGCATAAGAAGCTGTGCTAAAAAGTGCCTCCTCTGTCCTGAATATGGTGCCGTCGCACACTGAGCATGCTCTGTGTCCTTAGCTGCCTACATGAACTCACTAACGGGCTCAACCCTGAAACCTCTACCTTTCTCTTAACCATTTAGATTCGTTGTTTTTTTTAGCTGTCTTCAGTTCTTCATCAAGCTGATTTTTGTTGGTATAGACATTTTAATCAGTAAAAAGTTGTCTTCTTTGTGAAACAGTTATGGTATAGCTATACTCCAGAATTTTAAGAAGCCATTAACAAAGAATGAGAGCATCTATCTGTATTGAATTTAGATCAGGTTAAAAAAAATCAAGTTGCAGAGCAACTTGTATGGTACGATCCTATTTTGATCACCAACAAAAATATATGAACATTTATTTGTATAATAATAGAGAGAGGTAAAAAAGCATATGTAACTGACTAGCTTTGGTTTTCTGAAAGATGGGGAAGGGGCAAGAAAACAAAGAGGAATGGAGAAGATTTTTAACTTTTTCTTCATATTTTCTACACTGATTATTTCTTGTAACAACAATGCACTGGTTTTGTTGTTAAAGGGATAATGTGGAAAAGTATCTAGAGACTTCCTTATAGTTATTGTGCAGGGTTATTCATTTCTATAGATTAATCTTTTGTTTGAATTTGTTTGGAAGATCATTCCATTGCTCCTCAAGTAATTCTTCTGTTCGATGATACTCTGTGCATGGTCTAAATGCTGTCAGATGCTGCAAACGGTCTGTCCAATAAACATGCTCCCTTCTTCCAGACAATGTGAAACCTTATCATAGTTGCAGAGACTGAATGGCCAGTTTAAAAGGAAAACAGAACAGACCAGGATGAAGCAAAATAACATGAAACACAACAAAATAGATGTCTAGTCTGCATACAAGTCAGGGTGTTCATGAGAATAAAATCCAGCCTCGCGAATAAGCAGATGCTACCAGGGTCTCACAGGAGTACTCTTTTCAAGGAAGACTGACAGATGACTTTTGATTCTCCATCTTGCTCCTTCCTTCTGCCAGGAGTAATGACCTGAGAACTGGAGCTCTAGCAACCTTTTGGGCCATGTGGTGACAGTGAGAATTAAAGCCAGACGCTAAAAATAATGGGATAGAAAAGAAAGATGTTTTCTAATGACTCCGCGGTGCCAATTAACACACCTGAACTGCTTGCCTCTGACTCCCTTTTATTTGAACAAATGAATTTTGTTGTATGTTCAATCCCTACTATTTTTGGATTTTCTATTGTATGCACCCAAATTTAGTTCTAATTAACATAGACTGGATGCATGTGAAACATAAAATTTCTTATGAGAGGAATTATAGAATGAGATTGTATATTTTTTGCTTCTGCTGCACAGGCATTTTCTTTCCATACTCAGATACAGATCAGCCTGCTTGATAACGTGTGACAATGCTGGTGGTGTCTCTCTTGCCTCAATAAAATAATCCCATTTCCAATGAATAATTGAGTATTTGAAGCTGTCGTGAGTTCTCAGTCTCTGCCTTTCTCCTGCTAACAATAGAAGGTCTTGATGAATTGATTAAGCAAAAATAAAAGCGCACTGAGGCAGGAGAGCCACAATCACTTAAACCTGTTTTTAGGAGGTCAAAGTGCTAATCTGAAATTCTAGACAACAAAACATCAACTGTAAATAAGAAATGTGAGCTGAAGTGGAGCAGGAGCCTTGTTCAATGACATGGGAACAGAGCTGGAAGTAAAGCCATCTAATGGGTTCTAATTCCAGCTCTGCCATCTAATTGTCATTTGTGCCTGAATGATATCATTTAGCTTATCCATGCCTCATTAGTGAAATGGGATAACTGACCCATAGGGAAAGGGAATATTCCATAGTGGAAAGAAGCATGGGTGAAGGAACTTTGTGAGAGCCCTCCCTCTAGGAAAAAAAAGGTATACTTCTGGAGCAGATGTGCCCAGCCATCCAGATATAATATTTACACTGAAAGCATGATTTGATGCGAGAGAGAGAGAGAGAGAGAGAGAGAGAGAGAGAAGAGAGAAGAGAGGGAGAGAGAAGAGAGAAAGAGGAGAGAGAGTTGAATAAAAGACAGTTGACAAGGAATAGACAAGTTAGTCTATACTTTATGCATGTTATGGATAGGCAGGCCTCTTTTAACCTCTCCTCCCAGATGGTAATGGCCATGATAGTGAGATATAACTGTAGTACTAGCTCCTTTATTAAATAGAAAGTTGCTTCTACTACATAACTAGAATAATTGTCCTGAATCTCCTTTGCAATTTCAGTGTTTTTTTCTTAAAAATTGATTAAGCAGGAAATGGAAATTCATATCTTCATTTTACTGATGAAATCATTTAAGATGAGAAACGAAAAAGTAAGTTGACCAAGGTCACTCAAGTATTGAGAGTGGAGGAGCTGTAATCCCAACTCCAGACTTACATCTCTGAAGTTTACAAATCTACACAAATCTGGCTTGAACGATGTGTTGGGAGGTAGATTATAACTAATATAAAAGCTTAATCAAGAATATTTAAATGTGAGAATTGCCTGACTTGGCAGTATACACCCAAAATTCCATCTACTTTGGAGGCTAAGGCAGGAGGGTTGCAAGGTCAAGGCCAGTCTGAGACAATTAGTGAGACTATCTCAAAATAAAATTTAAAAAGAGCTAGGGAGATAGCTCAGTGTAAATTACTTGCCTAGTATTCATGAGGCCCTGAGTTCAATCCCCATTATCTAAATAAATAAGTAAATATGTGAAAATTACTTTCCAAGCTATATACATTCAAAGCCTTTCAAGGGTAGAGGAGAGATGACTTTTATTTGTTTTTACTATTGTGTTCTCAGGAATATTATAGTATCCATGCTAGATGTTTAATATTTTCTAAATCCATAAATCAATGATACTGTGATAAGTAATAAACTTACAAAAAGTATAAAAAGGTGATATACAACTAATCACATGTCATATTACCAAGTAAGACTTTAATCTGAGAAGCTGATAAGCCCATAAATGCTAAGGGGAGCAAAGAAGCCTCTCTGTGAGTCCAGATATAGTTGCCAAACCGTCTTTCTCTAAAATGCACTGAACTAGTCATTTCAATGTAAATAATAGCTTTTCTACAATAACTGGAAATCTAATGACTCTGAAGAGTTAATGCAGCTTTTACAAGAGGCTAATTTTACACTTAGTAGCAATTTTGGAACTAAAAATTGCAGTCTCCAATGGAATCATTTATGTAGGTAGAATTAGGAAAATCTTAAAAGAAAAAAATATGTGTGACATAGGTCATCAATCACCATTAGTTTGGGTTGGACATAAAATGAAAAAGGATTTTTTTTGTTGTTGTTAGCTCAAGTTGAAATACAGATGAGAGTAAAGATTCATGCACTACCTCAATCAATTGTACTAACTACATGGAAGAGGGAATTATTTTTGTTACCATAATGACATGGTGCATGCCAATACCTCTGAGCTCGGATGCTTCCCTGAAGCAGATGGGAAACCATTCGCTTTGGTGAGGGCACAACCTTTTTTTGAGATTTATATCTGACAGGAGAGCTGTGTCAGCAAAATAAGAGAAAACTGGTGGCCCTGGGGCCAAGTTCCTCTGCCATGGGGATCTAGAAGAAGTTTCTTGGGGAATCCGAGTAAGAAAATTTTTCAAAAACAAGTCAGAAACTGAGATTATTAGATTTTTCCAGGTTCTGCTAAGGAAAAGAATTTAAAATCTAAATAAATCCAAAGAAAAGGAAATGTAAAGAGTTCTCAGAGATGAATTCTTATTTTATTGTTTTAAGAACAGGAGCTACTTCAGCTTGCATTGCTGTTTGTGATACTCATATTGCTAATTAATAAGTCTAATGGAAAACAAAAAAGTGAAAAAAAGAAATTGGAACTATGGATGAAAAAGGACCTTATGTACTTTAACAAACATATCAATGCCAATCACCAAGCCAAACATGAGAAGGAGGGAGGGGAAGGGAATGGGGTGGGAACTGGGGAAGGGCTAAATGGGTGGTGTGTGCATGTATGTCTCTACCATCTTGTATCCCGTTGAGAGTATAAGTATAGTGCAGCAATAAAAAATTTTTTTAAAGAAAAAAGAAAAAAATAGAAAAACACCTAGAATATAGACTTATTTTGCCTCAGTATGACTTTCTCTCTACTGAGTATAGGGATGTTCCCCAGACAGAGATTCAGTTTTGGACAAAGAGTATAGTACTTAATAAACCATACATGTTAAAAATATAAACAACCTTATACTAACTTAGTCAAACCCTTAACTTGTAGATGAGGAACTCACCAGCCATAAAAGAACAATAAATTGTCTAAGATTACTTTATTAGATTCAAACAGAGCCAGAATGGAAACTGAGTTCTTAACTCCCCATCCATACAAAGAAATAAAATGTTTGTTACTGTTTTGAAATAATTGTATCATATTTCTCAAGGAAGATAGTAGTAGCCTATTCTATAGAACAAACTTTCAACTATGTACTTTTTAATATATGAACTTTTTAATTCAACACCATAAGTGAAAGAAATGCATACTAAATATACATAAAATTATAGAACACTCCACATCTAATTGAAATTAAAAAAATACAACATATAGCTTAAGGGAGGATTTGAAACAACTAGAAATTTTCTATCCTGGTGATAATGGAAATTGCTTCAACTATTTTGTAGAACTATTTGTCACTATTTACTAAAGCTAAATATGTAACACTCTATTATCCAGAATTCTATTCTGAGATATAGACATAGAAGAAATGAGAAAATGTGCTCATAGGATGGTTTGAACATGAATGCTTCTATCAACTCAAACATATTTTGCTATATTCAATAAAATGAAATCTTACACAGGCATGAAAAAAATCAAATTTCTGGTCAATGCATGTTGCTATGGTTATACAATTGAATCTTACCCAGGTAGGAAAAAATCAAATTATTGCTTCTTACTGGTATTTGGATGACTCTTATAAAGAAAATAACAGATATTTACTTCTCTATGTATGGTGTGGTGGTGGTGGTGGTGGTGGTGGGGGTGTGTGTGTGTGTGTGTGTGTGTGTGTGTGTGTGTGTGCATGTGTGCTACATATTCACTTAACTACTATCTAGATAAACACATACACCAGAGTTTTCAACTGAGCTGTAAACTTCAGGATTACACACTTTCTGACCCTCACGTAGATATTTATGCCTCAATTAAAAGTATATGTCTAAGAATTTATTCTGAAACATTGACACTTGAAATGACAATCTATTTGTTAATGCTACAAGAGCAAAAATGCTTATTCTAGTAAAACTGAATTGTTGTGATAATCCATTGATGAGCTATAAAAGTCATTCCTTTAAAATATCCCATAATCTTTCTATTCAGAAAGCATAAACTTGAAATGAGTAATAATAGGTGAGATGCTGAAGATGAGCTGACTAAGGAAAAGACTGGAGAGACGAGGCAGTAATTCAACATATTTTATTGTGAGTCACAGTTTAACCTTGAGGAAAGGTCACTGTGATGGCTCAAAGAATAACAGGAAAGGAACACTTTTGGTATACAGAATGGCCCTCTAGACTTCAGGGGTAGGGACTGAAAACTGTCCATTACTAATACTGCTGTCCCATTCCAACACTCCTTATCATTTTCGTAATTTCCTACATATGAAAAAGAACATGTTCACAGGTCTAGGATCACTTAATAGAGTTAAAAAACAAAGCATAAGGTTGTGATTTCATTAGATAAACCAAACACAATTTTTCACCCCACTTTTGCCAAAGTCTTTCTCTTCCTGGAAGTTTAATGAGGTTAGACCAAAAGAAGAAAATAATAACTGTAAGCCAGAAAGTCTGAATCCAGGCCAAGAGCAGTGACTATACTTTTTGCATCTCATATTTCTTCTTTTATACCCATAGAATCAGCCCTAATTTTCAATTTACATTGAACTCAATGTTCGTCTTAATATCTGATCTGACCAAATTTAACCTTTCTTCTTCTATTTTTGACAGCTCTTTGGTCAATACTTTGGTAAATCATGTTGACTAACCAATAAGCTATGTTCTATTTATATCAAAAACTCTCCAAAAATTTCTCTTTAGAACATTCTGACAACCAGGTGTGATGGTGCATGCTTACAATCTCAGTACTTGTGTGGCTGAGACAAGAGGATAGCAAATTCAAGGCCAGCCTCAGAAAATTAGCCAGACTCTGTTCATTATAAACAAACAAACAAACAAACAAACAAAAATTTAAAAGTGCCCCAGGTTCAATTCTTAATAAAACATAAAAAATATTTGGATATTTATGGCTCAAGAATGTAATGACCGGTATTGCGAACCATACAAATATTTTTATTTGAAGGAAATTCCACTGATTATATTGCTATCCCAGAGTTTTGCAGAGGTCATGATTAACTTGCTCCACAATTGGCCAGTTTTTGCCAGTGATACTTGCTATGTAGCACTCCGCCCTTTTCTTCTTAAGGTGCATAATGATCCTTACCCTCTGAATCCTCATCTTGGACTTCAGGTCCTTCTGAGTACCTTTCTAGTAAGTGATCTGTGAATCTCCAACATATTTTGATCAAATTTTAACAGTGGATCTACTAATGAACCCCAATAATTTTGAGTCTATCAGGATTTTCAGAAAAGATTTCCATCAGATATTCTCCAGTTTATTTTTCAATTTTTTATTGGTGCATCATACATATTAATGGGGAACAAAGTGGAGGAAGCATACATGCACACATCACCCAATTAACCCTTACCTAATTCTCGCCCCATTTTCTCCCTCTCTCTCCTCCTCTTGTTTGGCTTAGGGATTGACTTTATTATGTTTGTGGATGTGTATCATGTGCATTAGTGAATTTCCCTCTTCCCCCTCCTATCCCCTCAGTTTGGTCACCTTATTTGCTCATCTATAGTTTCTCCTTCTTCCTTTAGAGTTCCTCCTATGACCCATTTTCTCCCTAGCTTCTACATATTAGGGAGACCATCTGATTTCTTATTTTTTATGACTGACTAATCTCATTTAGCATAATGTTCTCCAGTTCCATCCATTTCACTGTAAATGATGTAATCGTGTTTTTCTTTATGGCTGAGTAAAATTCCATTGAGTACATATCGCACAGTTTTGTAATCCATTCATCTATTAATGGACGTCTTGGCTGCTCCCATAGTTTGGCAATGGTGAATTGTGCAGCTATGAACATAGATATGCATGCATTAGTTTGGTAGTTTGGCTTCCATTTCTTTTTATTTTCTACCTTTTATATTTTTTCTTAAATTTTTTTATTGGTGCATTGTACTCATACATCTTAATGGGATACAAGATGGTAGAGGCATACATGCACACATCACTCAGTTAGCCCTTATCCAATTCTTGCCCCATTCCCTCCCCCTCCCTCCTTCCCATGCTTGTCTTAGTGGTTGACTTTGATATGTTTGTTAAAGTACATCATATGTATTAAAGGATTTCCCTCTTCCCCCTCCCATCCCCTCAGGTCACCTTATATGCTCATCTATAATATATCCTTCTTCACCTAGAGTTCCCCCTATAACCAATTTTTTCCTAGCTTTTGCATATTAGGGAGAGCATCCAATTTCTTATTCTTTTAACTGACTAATCTCACTTAGCATAATGTTCTTCAGTTCCATCCATTTCCCTGTAAATGATGTAATTATGTTCTTTATTGTTGAGTAAAATTCCATATATCCCACAGTTTTGTAATCCATTCATATGTTGATGGACATCTTGGCTGGTTCCATAGTTTGGCAGTAGTGAATTATGCAGCTGTGAACAGTTATACATGCATTAGTTTGGTAGTTTGGTTTTCTTTCTTTTGGGTAGATACCCAGAAGTGGTATTGCTGAATAATATGGTAGGTTTGTTTCCATTCTTCTGAGGATCCTCCATACTGTTTTCCAAAGTAGTTGCACTAATTTGTAATCCCACCAACAATATATTAGAGTTCCTACTTCTACACATCCTCGCCAGCATTTGTTGTTGCTTGTGTTTTGAATGATTGCCATTCTAGTTGGAGTTAGGTGAAATCTCAGGGTAGTTTTGATTTGCATCTCTCTGATTATTAATGATGTTGACCATTTTTTCATGCATGTATTGGCCATTTGAATTTTTTCTTTCGTGAAGTATCTATTTAATTCACTTGTCCATTTTTGATTGGGTTATTTGTTTTCTTAGTGCTGAGTTTTCTGAGTTCTCTGTATATTCCAGATGTTAATCCTCTATAGGAAGAGTAGGTGGCAAAAATCTTCTCCCATTTTGTTGGCTTTCAGTTGAGATTTTTGATAGACTCCTTTGCTGTACAGAAGCTCTTCAGTTTCATGCAATCCCACATATTGATCCAATTTTTAGTTTCTTGTGCCTTTGGGCTCTTGTTGAGGAAGTTTTTAACCTGTGCCTATATGTTTCTATTCTATTTGTACCTATTCAAGGAGTCTCAAGGTCTCTGGTCTAATTTCTAAGTCTTTGATCCATTTTGAATTGACTCTTGTTCAGGGTGAGAAAGTGGGATTTATTTTCTATTTTTCTGCATATGGTTAACCAGTTTTTTTTTTTTTTGTTTGTTTGTTTGTTTTGGTGGTACTGAGGTTCCTGTAAACCCTTCTACCTCCAGGTTATACTCCCAGTCCTATTTTTATATATTTTTTTTTATTTGGAAACAGGGTCTCTTCAGCCAGCACCGCTGGCTTCGAACCTGCGCGATCCTCCTGTCTCCACCTCCCAAGCACGGGGATTACAAGTGTGCACCACTTCGCCTGGTGGTTAACCAGTTTTGCCAACACCATTTATTTTTCCAGTGTATGTTTTTGGCCCCTTTGTCAAAAATGTTTGAATAACTTGGAAATTAAGACTGGCTGGGAAGACACTGAATTTAATTTTTCTTTTTTTTTTTCTGCAGTTCTAGGGTTAGCAAACAGGGGTGTTTTATATCTGAGCTGTTCCCCCAAGTTTGTTTGTTTGTTTGTTTGCTTATTTATTTATTATTTTTTTGAAACAAGGTCTTGTTAACTTGCTAAGCCTTGCTTCAAAACTGTGATTGTTTTGTGTCTGCCTTCCTCTATTGGCATTACAAACATGAGCCATCACTCCCAGCTTGATGGTTTTCTTTTGAAGATAATGCATTTAAGACCCAAAAAAGTTTGAAACAATTTAAATAAGTGTATGTTAAAGTGGGGTGTGGTGGCACACCCTGGTAATCCCAGCTTTTGCAAGGCTGAGGCAGGAGGACTGCAGGTTCAAGGTCAGCCTTAACTACTTAGTGAGGCCCTGCACAACCTAGTGAGACCCTGTTTCAAAAATAAAATATTTAAAAATATGTTTTGGGAATGTAGCTTAGAGGTAGAATTTCCATGGGTTCTATTTCCAGTATGGCAAAAATAAATAAATAAATAAATAAATAAATAAATAAATAAGGATATATTCATACATAAAGGAATCACTATCATGTATGGGGATGGAAGAAGAGGGAGCAGGGTGTGATTCAAGGCTTTGAAATACACCAGGTAATGTGTGCACATATGTTTGTATCTTTGGTACTATGATATATATTTGCAGTACTCCAATAAATTTATGAAAAAAAGGTTGTTTCTTTGCTCAAAGCCACATAGTTTATTGAAAAATATCAGCAAGTATACAACAATAAGAACTATATAAGAACAAACATCTTTTAATGCTTATCATGTGTCAAGCACTATTTTAAATGCTCTAGGTAAATTATCTCAATTAATCTTAACAAAACCCTGGGATATAGGTTCTGTTACTTCCCCTGCCTGATCTCCAGTCTGCATGTTTTTTCCACTGACCTACAAGCCCTCTGGTTAATGTTAAGAATCCCTGATATTCTTACTGTTGATGTAAATCTTTTCACAGAAGTCAAATGACAGAATGTTAAGCATCAGAAATGTTTGTGTTTGCTATTTTAGATGTTAATTATGTGATACCATATTTTAATTTGGACATAGCTATTTTCTTAAGTTTGTCCTAATATTATGTTGCCATCAAAGCCATCAAAGTGGTCCTCTGAGCACTTTGATTTTTCTATTTTATTTATAAATTTATAACTTAAGATTGGCAGAAAAAGCCAGTGGCTTTCATTAAGAAATGCTAAGATAATCATTGGTTGTATTTTTATTTTCAGTATATGCTAATTCAGACGTCTTTGTAGAATATGCAAAATGACCCGTTTCATGAGCCTTAGATATAAATGAGGTCATTTCTATTCTTAGTATTAAAATTAATCTCTAGTGCTTTCTCACGACCATTAGCAGGAACTCAAGTATCTCTCTTGGGATTCTTTCAACTCCTTGAATATTTCAAGTTCTCTGGAGACTTTCTCACTCCAAAGGGGCCAATTCTGCTTCACACTTTGGTAAAGAAATAGAAAATTTGGATCAAATTCATGGAGATTCCCTAGTTTCTGTTGCAGTCATTGTTGTCAGCCACATTTGTCATGCAGAACACATATACTGACCTGTAGAATGGGTGCAAAATCCATCTCTTGTTCTGAGGACAATACTACTGTCCTAGCAGCACTTCTCAAGGTCTAAAGGGCAAGATGTTTATACCTTCAATATTTCCCTGAGTCATTATAACATAAGCACCATTTTCAACTGATGCCTACCATTCTGGACCACTATGCTGTAGAACCTGCTGCATCAGTTTTTTAGGGACAAGGATACCCCAAACTTGAGCCTTCAAAATGTACAAAAATGGATAGACACAAGAGTCCAAATGTCTCAGTAAGTCATGCCTTAGCTCCTTATGAGCTGTGTGTCCTTAGTCAAGTCATTGATCCTTTCAGTTTTATCATGGATAAAATGTAATTTTGAGATGATCTATGGAAGGCACACAGAAAAATCTCTGATTTAGTAATATTTTTTGTTTTATTACTGTTAAATAAGCAACAATAAGTAGTCATTGATTGAAAACACGATAGCATTGGAAGCAGCTACTCTCTTGAAACAAACTGCTGATCAACCCATGACCACATGGGTTTTGGCACTACAATCAATTACCGATCTAAGCTTCTCCTTCCTGGTCCTTCACTATCCACACAGCTCAATCTATCACAGATAATGAGCTCAGAGTTGATCTAAAAAAGAACATGGTAGAGTTCCAAGAAGATATTTTAACTTCTGTACAAAAGTTTTCACCTGATATGCTGTGATCAACAGTACCATTAAGTGGGTATTTAGAAGGACTTTTTAATTCTAAAAGATCTTGCTATATCCTTCTTTAAGTGCAGTTGACACATAATTACCTTAAATTTATAATGGAAGAAGATAACTATAATTTTTTTGTGGTGCTGAGAATTAAACCCAAGGCCTCACGAGTGCTAGATACTCTACTACTGAAGTACATCCCCAAACTTAGAAAGTAGATTCAAAAAAGAAACACCTCCAAGGCAATATTCTCTTTATATGATAACAAAAATGTGGCTGATGGATTGTATAAAACAGTCACTTGCTTTTTTTCCTTAAACAACTAAATTTGTATCAAAATTATACGACATAGTCCCCATCCATAACAAACTTAATTGCATAGGTTGCTTCTGAGAACTAATGGTTGTGCCTAAAGGGAATCATATATCAGATAGAGAGCATGGTAGAATATCAATAGCCACAAAAAATTTTATAAGGATACAAGTGTATCAAGTTTAATTTCCCCAAATCATATATATCATTCTATGTTATTGATAACTCAGAGAACATTGATTAAAATATTCCAGGCAAAGAAACTGTCTGTGGTAGATAGGTACCCAAAAGATGATTGCAGAGTTACATTACCATTAACCAAACACATATCCACACACACATACAGACATAAAACTTCCTTAACATTGTTCCCTTTATTCTGCCCATGTCTCCTAATTATGTACCTAATTCTGGGTCTCTATATCTAGTAAATATTGAATCCACTATATTAGGTGCTTTTAATATATCTATATGAGATGCATTTACTTCCAGTGAGTCTTCTGCATTTGTGATGTCTCTTTGAATTTAAGGGAACTAAGATCTTTAAAAAGACCTTTCTACAAACCTAATATATTTCAGCATGTTCCTACTAAGGACTTAGAAGTTTACTATTTGTTAATTCACACCAATCTCATAAGAGTTTATAAGTTTTCCTATAAAAGAACATTTATCAAACAGTATTTCTTCTATTTGAATGGTTGTGAGAAAATAATTTATCATGAGTTTTTTCAAAGAGAAGAAAAATAGTCAAATTAATAATAGCCATTAGAACTTACATAGAGGGTGCATAAGATGAGATCTTGCCCTCAGAATTGAGAGTTCTCTCATCTAGTTATCTGAGAAGTGATTGCTGTTGGTTTATAAAGTATATTGTGGTCAGTACAATACTTTTAAAAGAAAAACCACATGATACTTAAGTGTGAAAAGTAGATGTGCATTACTTACAGTCTTTGCTTATGACACAACAGAGCATCAACATTACTTTAACTGTCTTTGTAACAATGTTGCTATGATGCCATAAAGAGAACCAAACTCCAGTAGCCCAAGATCATGGATACCCTATTAAAATGCCATTATGGTAGGAAAAATGATTTTAGTACAAGTTAATGGAAACCACATTACACTGGTAAGAGATTTTATTGTAAGTCTATGAAGACCGCATTATGATGGTCAAACAATTTCCCTGTAAGTCTATGGAGACTGCATTAATAATGCCATTATAAGAGCAAAACAATTTTAAATAAACTCTATGGGGACTCATTTCACTGTCATGATGGTGGCAAAATGATTTTAGTATATGTTTATGGAGAACCCCTTACAATGCCATTATGACAGTATTACAATAGTAAAAAGAAATTATGAGGAGCCCATTATAGTGCCATTATAATTCCATTACATTGGTTAAAAGATTTCAGAGTAGTCTTCCTGCAACCCCACTGCAATGGTAACAATTAGGTCATTACCTAATTGGAAACTAGGTAGAAACTTAATGATTGATTCAGTAATAATATTATCAGAGAACATATTAGAGTATATGACACTTACAAAGGAAAAAGGCCTAGGTTTGGAAAGATCAGATTAATGTCCAAGATACAACCATATCTATCAAGAAAGTTTTGCCTCACTGTGATTGTGTTCTTTTGTGAACACTTATTTGCTTCTCAATTATCTTATCTGTCATGGCTGGAATATTTGTGATTTAAGTTCAATAATTGTTCCTCTAAGAGTTATTTATATTGCTTCTAATATATTTCCATCTAAAACTATGGTGCCCTGGAGACTCTGTCTCAACTGTAGAACTCTGCTATCTCCTCATCTCCACCCATTAAAGAAAATTGAACCTTGAGCCTCGATAGGGAAATAGTGAAAATCTTGATCTCTATGTCCCCAAAAGTTTCCTGGACCTTTATACAAATTTTCCAACTATTCCCAGGTGTCAATGTTACTTATTAAGTATATATTCATTAACAAATACATAGCTGAATCTTTTATATAGATGATTTTATGACTGTGTCAGTCAGTTAACTAAATGAATATGAATTTATTATATCATACTTCTGAGTTATATTTCTATATTCATCTAGCTGATTAATATACATAGACTTTTAATAGGAATATAAAGTATACAAGAAAGATAGTGGATTGTTCATGATAGTGGATTTATCATGAAATTTCACAATTCTTTCCTCTACTACTATAAGATAATAATTTTTTGCAGGTATTATTTTGAATAATATTGTTGCAGGTTGCATAGCATTGTGGTGATTTGTTAAAATAGAGATGGAAGAGTAATACATTTGGTAAGATAGATTTTCAATCTGCTATAGAATATACAAATTTTAATACTTATTCCAATGACAAGACCTAGAAATATTGCATTGTGTTTAACTTTTACAACAAAGTAATCATATGTTCTTATATAACCCATTTATTTGCATATCTTCAGGTATTCTAAAATATCTTTTAAGAAGAACTATTGATCACCCCCCCCACCATCATTGTCCTGTTTCTCTTGGATCAAGCATGTCATTTTTCATTTAAGACATTTGGTAAGAAGAGAAATATCAAAAACTTTGAACACATATAGAATGATATTGGAATCAGGAAAAACATGACACTTAGTTAACTATTAGTTAACTATTTCAGTTAACTGATATATCTATATCTTGTTCCTTCTACAAATGCTTGTTCTTTCTTTCCTATCAAGGGAGAGAGGATAAATGCATATGAAGATATTTCAAGGGCCATGAAATAGAGGAAAAAAGTATGAGTGGGCCACCTCAGCCTGAGATAAGGAGAGACAAAATTGGCATGGTGTGCAAACACAGTCATGCTCAGCAAGGGTGAGTTCTTTGTGGCTGGGCTAAGGATACCTAAGTGAGCTCTGGCAGATGAATGAAAGTGTTATGTTACTTCTGGCTCAGGGCACTTAAGAGCCAATATTGTACTCTCTCCTCCTGCCATAAACAATTTAAAAGTCACGTGGTGATAAGAGGACAATGTAGAATGAAAGAAGCCTGAATCCTTGAATTTCCAAATGGGAAAGAGTTTTCTGCTAACGTGTTAGATAAATTATTATGTGAAAATTATTAAGCTGCAGAGATTCTCGAGTTTGTTGCAGCACCTGGTATTTTTTTCTTTCTTTCTTTTTTTTGTGGTACTGGGGTTCCTGGAAACCCTTCTACATCTGGGTTACACTCCAAGACCTATTTTACATTTTTTAATTTGGAAACAGGGTCTCCTAAGCCAGCGCGGACAGCTTCAAACCTGTGCGATCCTCCTGTCTCTGCCTCCCAAGCACGGGGATTACAAGCAGCAGCACCTAGTATTAATTACATAAAAATTGTGAGAAAAAATTAAAGTTCCTACCCAAAGTTATTCTTATATTGGAACTAACCTCAGTTTTTTACGGAATCCAGATTATATATATAATACTATATATATATATATATATATATATAGTATTATATATATACTGTGTGTATATAACTATAAAAATAGAAATATTGGAATAGTACCATTTTATTGAGAATGCTACACAGAAACTCATGCTTTGTAACTGTTCTTTATTTCATGTTCTTAACAGACATGTAGATGAATTTGAGAAACTGAAGAAAGTTTCAAAGCAATGTGATTTTCTAAGGCCTAATATCAAAATCATCTTCACAGGGAAGGGAGGTGAATCTAGTCTTAATTCCAATGTGTGAGCTAAATTAAACCAAAGCAGCAAATATTTCAAGGATTCATCTTACGATGTCTTCATAAACTTCAGGCTCAAATTGAAGACTCATGCATTGTCAATATCTAAGGGGATGCTGACATGAAAGCACATCACTAATTCCTCCTTCAACAAGACCTGCTATGAGAAAAAGCCATTTAGCAATCTGTTAAACAAAATCATAAATGTGAGGCCCAGAGATTTTTTTTTAAATAAAATCACAGAGACATATGCATATATGTATAGAAGTCCCAAAACATGCTTCAGGGTCCCAAGTTTTCCTAAGAGAAGTTATAAATTTAGAAAATAGTTTCAGTCCTGACTAAGAATTTAAATACTGATGAATCTCTGTGGAGCTGCAAGGCTCCCCCTGAATCCACAGAGGTTGTGGAGGTGACCCTTCACTCCCTAGTATGATCTCTCATTAGGAAGATCTTTGAATTCTTCCCTTAGGGCAATGGTTGGCCTCTAAGCAATAGCTCCTACCAACTCTCTTTAATGCTATAGCAACAAACCATGTGAAATCTTAGAATATCCAATCTGATGACATGCCAAGACTCTTAAGGACAAGAGCTATTACATCCAAAAAGCTTAAAAACTAAGCAAAAAACAAAAACAAATACCATAAACCAGAAGAAACACCTCTGGGATTGGATTTTAGGAGGTTTTTGTTGTTTTTGTTTGTGGGTTTTTTTTGTTTTTGTGAGGTATTGGAGATTGAACTCAGAAGTGTTCTACCTCTGAGCTGCACCCCAAGCCTATTTTAGTTTTTGAAGCAGGGTCTCCCTAAGTTACTGAGGGTCTTGGCTAAATTTCTGGAGTTGGCCTTGAACCTGCAATCCTCCTGTCTCAGCCTCCCAAATATTGGGATTATGGGCATATACCACCTTGCTTGGCTGGATTTTAGGAGGAGTTCTTATTAAAAGAATCCAAAATGTATGACTGGGTAAGGAAAAATTCAGTGAGTTGGGGCACTTCAAAACACCCTAGGGACAGGAGACATTGCTTGCTATGATCACTTATAAAATCCTTAAACTAACAAGAGATAACTATGCTAAGTAAATTCTTCCCCAAGTTTGTCCTGGCATGTGGTAGAAGAAGGGTACACAGGCTAAAAGAAGTTACCATGCTTGAATAGACATATTTTATGGGATAAGAAGAGGCAACAGATGATTGTGTTCCAAGGGGGACCAAAGGGTACACCATTCAGGGTTGTCAATATGAATGTATTTCAAGACATTTGGTGATCACTGAGGCACTCAGTGTGGTGGGCCTTGGTAGGGCAGGACAAGTAGTAGGAGAATGTTAAACTGTGTCCTCCTCTCACTCCTCAAAAAGATGCTCAGATCCTAACACTCAGTATCTCAGATACTGAGCTCATTTGAAAATTGGGTCTTTATAGAATAAATCAAGTTAAAATGACATTATTAGGGTGGGCCTTAATTTAATATGACTGAAAATTAACAGAAGCTAGGAAGAGACAAGCACGTATTTTTCTATGTGTTTCAGAGGGAATATGGTCCTGGTTCTCAGACACCAAACCAAAACATTTGTGGTACTTTGTTATAGAAACCTTAGAATAGTAATAAGAAGAGACATTCTTGAAGGTAGAATGATTAACTATGGTGATGTTGGATTCCTGAAATAACAGAGACCAGGTTGTAAGATTTATGTGCCAGAAGCAAAGACACTTAAAGATTGAAAAACCATCAGCAATATTAAAGAGAACGTCAAAGGAAGTAAATCTGCTGGAAGTTAAAGATTGTTATAAACTGATTGACTATCAAGCTCTAAGAGAAGATGGTTACTAAAGAGTAGTGTCCTTAGAAGCAAAAGGGATGGGCATTCAATGAAGGAATTGCTTGCTATCTAAAACCAGAATACAAAAGAGTAGTAGAAGGCCACACAAAAAGTTACAACTACTTGCTCAATTCCAAACCTAAGCTGATTTCCAGATCTGAACTCTAGCTGAAAAGGTGGCTCATGGCAACTCATGGCAAGTATATTCCCCCACTCCTTCCCCAAAGAGCTCTATCACCATTTACTCAGGAAAAGGTAAGCTGAGGAAATCTGAGTACTTAGGCATTCTGAGAATTAATGAACAGTGGTACCCAGAGGTCAAAACTCAACATGGCCATCTGAGAAATAGACCCATGACCATGACTGGCTTAAAGTGGATCCACTGGGTTTAGAAACACAACTGATGGAAATTTTCCTGCTTTCTAAGTATAATATTATAATTGATACACTTGGCAGTTGGAGAAAACACTGTACTGAGTCCTGGTCCGTGGGGTAAAAGCTATCACAGTGAGAAAGGCTGAGATGAATACTCTGAGACAGTTCATCATACTCCATCTATGATAGGAAAAATAATAATATATATCTTGGTCTTTGTGGTATAATTATTGCTATTATTAAAAACCTGAAGGATGAAGGCATGGCAGTACCTAATGTGCTTTCCTGCCCATATGGAGACTCTGTGTATTCACCAAATGACTATAGACTACCAGAAGCTTTATACCAGTTATCCTGATTGCAGCTACCATGCTGGATGTGGTATCATTAGAGAATAGATTAGATTGAACACACAGTGTACAAAAATAGATTTCAAAAACACTATTTTTTCTCCTAGAAAAGAAGCAGAAACAGTTCGCATTCACATGGAATGGATGGCAATATTTATTTATAGTTTTTCTCTAGTGATATCTCTCCCACTCTCTGTCCTACTATAATGAAACTGTTGGGCCTTGTAGACATTGGCCAACACCATGCTCATCTACTGCATCAGAGAAGTGGTCTATTCAGGTGGGATGAGAAAAAAAGTGTCTCAGATTCATGAAATTTTGGTAACACAGGAATCCCTCCAAAGGTTAAATATAGGCCCTATGATTATTTTGAGACCTGTCTCATCGGTGAAACGCTTAGGAATATCATGACATGTCAGGTACTTCCTCAAAAAATAATAGGCAAATTGCTTCATTTTGCATCTCTACCATAAAAAAGAGGCATGACTCTTAGTAGGTCATTTTTGGTTCTAGAGGACACACATTCAATACCTAGTAATTTTTTCTGGCCTGTATACTGAAGGACAAAGGGACTGTCACAGGAAAGGGCTCTGCAACAGGTGCAGGTTGCACTGTGAGCTGCTTTGCCACTTAGGACTTCTGATTTTGGAGACCTTAGTGTTGCAAGTACCTGCAGTGGGGAAAGATACAGTTTGAGGACCATGACACTTGTAGACAATGCAAGAATCACAGTTCAGGAGCAGGCAATAAAGAATCATTGCACACTTTTTGAAAAGTTAACTTCTGAGGTGTTACTAGTCCTTGGCATAGATTAATTGGTTGACTATGAGGCACAAGTGGCCAAGCGTACTAAAATTGGCCTCTCTTGGATTCATCAAGCTTAAAGTCAGGTAGCTCTACTAGTAATTCACCATGAGATGAAATGGGAAACCTAGAATCAAGCCCATGTAGTCCAGGGTAAAAGAAACATGTGTAACAGATTGTCACAATTCTCAGGCACTCATTGTTTTTTTTATAATCAATGCTTTCTTGAGCTTACATATTTTGTTATATGTGAGTGGGAATTTTTTGTACATGTGTTAAAACTGCTCCCCCAATCCAGCAAAGGAAATGCATGATACAACCAGCTAGCTGACATAGTTTTTGTTGCTAGTTGTATTGGAATGACCACAAAGGTTAGATGAATACAGTGGCTGTAGCAGTAGAAACAAAGGTCAGGGGAACCCAACGATATGAAATTCTACTTTTCAAGTCTATCTAGCTACTGCTGCCTGAGTGTCCAAACTATCAGAGACAGAAACCAATGTCAGATACCCAGTAAGCATCTTGAGAAGACTTGGTAGCAGAGAACTATCTGTGTAAGCAGAGTTGCTCAGCAGTCTTTGTTTGTTACAGTTTGACCCCTTTGCACTCATCTTAAATACTTGCCAGTGAAAACAGAAACTTCATCAGTGAGGTACAATGAAGGTTTCACATTGCCATTGCCATGCTGAACCTACCTTTTTCTTATTTATTGTAGCTGCAAAGATTCAATAAAGTAGGCTTTCTCACACTTTCTTCCCAACATTGTCTAGTAAGTGATCAAACATAAGTAAAGCAACAGATACAGATACGTGTAGTATACCCATATTTTCTTTAACTTTCAAGTTTTTTATCTTTCAGATATTGATTTTGGGAGACAGTTAAAAGAATTGGTCTCATGATCCTCTAGTGTACAAGAAGAACAGAACAGATTGGTAAATCGATCAACAAAGCCGTCCTGGGAGTCCTTATCTATAACAAGTTCTGAACTTACATGAAGGTGAAGTATAGCACTGTTTCTCATAGAAAGCCACAAGATCACTAAGGGAGGTATCTGTCCCTGGGTTCTATATCACATGTGACTACAATATGTGATTAACCAAAACATTCATAAGAAATATGAAACATGATGGGTAGTGGAGTAGGGGCCGAGGAAATAGGAGAAGGCAATAAAATATTTTATAATATTTGCCTTTGAACAGAAATTGTTACTGGATTTATATTCTGTATGAATATTATCTCTTGCAACTGCTCAATAGATATGACTTTCGTGTACTCAGTATTAAATATTCAATAAATGTTGAAATATCCAATAAAGGTTGATTATTGTTAAATATTCAACAAATGTTGACTAATAAGACCAATTTATAGCTAAACAAAAAATTGTGCTAAAATATTCCTTTAAAAATAATCCATAATAAAACTTCTAGGAGGAAAATTAATCCCAAAATAAATGCAATTAAATAAGGTAGAAAAATTACTAAATGATTGATTGGAAGATCACACTAAGCCTGACATATAAATCAATCTGTCTGAAATCAAAGTGTGGAAGTGTTCAATATCACTGACATGGGAATAGTAAATGTAACATGGTAATGGGTCAGGATGATTTAGACCTTTTAACTAAACTTGATCCAACAAAGATTATAGGCAATTCATATTAAAGACCACAAAATCACCTCCAGAATTATGTAGAACCAAAGCCATGTTTCCTATCAGCACTTGCTAATGGTTCTCTTGACAATACATCCAGTGAGAAGAGTATTAGCATTAAGCAGAATAGAAGAAAAAAAATGAAATATCCCTCTAGAAATAGAATAGAATGATTCATATTTGAGATTGTTACCACAACATAAAGACAAATTTTTCCTTAATTCTTCTTCATATATATATACATATACATCATAAAATTTTTATGCTACCCCCTTTCAAATTTCAAAAAGTTTATTTATATATTTATGTTTTGATGAAACTTAAAAGAAATTGTTTTAATCTTTTTCCTTTCAGTATTAGCAATTATATGTAATTTCAGAGATATTTCATTCATATGTTTCTAATCCATTTGCAATTAAAATGATTTAAAACCTAACTTTTGAAGCTTTTAGAATTTTTCCCCTTGAAGAAAGGGAGGCCATGCTTTGCCAAGAAGGTATGAACTTTAATGTTTAAAAGTTTAAGTTAGGGTTTAAAATTGCAACCACAAAGAACATTTGCTGGCCTCTCAAATCACAGAAGTAATTTCTTAGATTTTCTGTTTCTTACCTGCTAAACTTCTCAGGTTCGTAAGGTGACTCTTAACTAACACATTCAAGGTTTTCTAAAGGCATTAAATGATTAGATTTTGTGTGTGGGTAGGTTATTTTCTAGATAAGTCTATTTCTAATTTTAGTCAGATGAGAGAAGGTTTTTACTTCTGCAGAACAAAGCTGAGTACAAAAATGGAGCCTGTCACTTAGACTCCCTCCTTAGCCCTGATGGGTAAGATCTAAGTTCACATGAATTTCCAGGCATTGTAGACTTCCACCATGACTTGCTGGGAAGCTAGCTCTCCTCCAGATAGTTGAGCTTCCAGAGACAATCACCAAGAGCTAGATACACATGTATGTTATACAACAGTGTGCTTGATTCTATTGAAGCCAACATTATAGACTATTCGAAACTCAAGTTTATCTCTAAACATTTTCTGACTCTTTTTTTTTATTCATACATTTTTGAAGGAAGGTCCAATGGACCTTGAAAAATGAATTATAATGGTAGTATGTAGTATCGTCATTATGACTTGCAGAAAGATCTGAGTCCAGAGAAAATGGACACCAGGAGAATTCTCAGGCATTGCACCTTGCTCTTTGGCTTGAATATGTTTTCCTGATTTTTCAGGGTGGCAGAAGGTACACCAGTGGCCTGTTGCCCTGGAAACTCTTCACAGTGGCCTAACACAGGACTTCCCTGGCCTGTGCTGGAGAGGTGGACAAGCCCGTTTTGACTGCTGTCATTATTAAATGCAAGAGGAGAAAATAGTAACCATTAAGTGTTTCACACAATGCCCTACTGTTTATCCCTACTTCTACCCTCTTCGTTGCCTTTAGAGCTCAGGGTCGGGACAAAGTGGGTCTTTATTTTATACATAGCAACAACCGTCCCTGGCAGACTAAAGAAAGTACAAGGAGCATGGTAAAAGGACACTGGATTAAAAGTGCTAAGATTTGGGTTTTGCCACAAACCAGTTGTGTAACCCGTAGCAAGTCACATAAAGTAAGCAGTCCCAGTTTTCTCATTTGGGAACAAAATGACCTGGTGATCTTTTGGTTTCCTATGTCTATATAAAAGATATAAAAGTACAGTTCTGTGTTTCTAAGTGGTGGCAGAGGGGTCAGAGGAGTGACAGAGTGTCCCTTACTGACACATCAATTATTTTCAGGGAAAGGTGAGACTGTGCTCCTGTCATGCTGAAATTAAGATTGCCTCCAATTTCCTTGTATTTTTAATTCCATGAAGGATGGGATGGTGCTCTTAGGTGCAAAGATAGATGAGCTATGGTAGGTTGGACTGGAAGTAAATTCGAGTTTCACTGACGGTGGTGGCCATAGTGATCGGGAAACCAAGTCCAGGAGGTTCATCTCATGTCATGCTTGAAAGACCGTTTCTGCATTGATACATAAAAGAGCTGACTCAGGAATGCTGCGACAGCCTTTAACTTAGAATTCTCTTATTTTTCTGGATTTCTGTCTCCTTCTTAATGGTATTTTAATGCAGTTTTTGTGTTCAATTATAATAGTGTTGCTAAATACAGTAGGTCTGATTCCACAGAAGAAGAATAGTTTTTTCAAAATCAGCATTTTCCTGCTGATTTGCCAGCTGTTTCAATAAATACTCATCTCCCAACTTCAAACGAGTATATTGCACTCTTACTAAATATAAATGCGATCCACAGCTACTGTATTCTGGCTTTTGAGTTCTCCTTAAAACCAAACATAAAATCTGCGTTTGGAGGGACTCCTCTCTCAGCTCTGGGCAGGTGATTTTGCCGACTCAGGTGTACTGAGGCATAATCAATGATTGTTTTGCCAGTTATTTCTTCCCCGTGTCAATGCCTAAGTATGTGGAAGTGGTTCATACCTCCGCCTAGGAGTTTACCATCTTTATTGTTTCTGTCTCCAAAGTGTATGAAATGATTAGTCAGGGCATGCTGAGTTTATAATAGTAACAATACCATATCTATTTCATATCTATTCTTAAAAAGATTTTGACCTGGCTGGTAAGATAGGATGAAAAATATGTACTTGGACGGAAGCATAAGTTTTGACTTTTGGACATAATAGAGAAATAAGATAGATTCACTCTGAGAAACAAGCTTTGATAAATTAAATGATAATGGTAGCACGTAGTATCCTCACTATGAATTTTATACTAATATACACTAATATTTTAATAACCATGGCTATGTACCAGCAGGAACATAATACAATAATTTCAGCCATATATTGTTTTTCTGTCAGTCCTCAAATGAATTGTATGTGTGCATTTTTCTTATTTTTAATCAGCTTTACAAGAAATATAAGCAATTAAGTCTTTCAATATCTCAACAATAGTGAAGAGGCAGCTATAGTAATTGCAGTAAGAATATTTGTTGGTGTTTGCATTTAGAAAAATACTAGTTGGTCTTTTATTTGACAGAAATGAAAGCTGAGGAATTGTTACAGAAACAAATACAATTCCAAAGCAAAGTTGCTTCACTTAATTTTTTTTTTTTTGGCAAGTCTACGCTTCTGAGTAAATATTTCTATCCAATACACTAGTCAGATTAATTAAAGGAAAGTCCAAATTGCTGGGTTTATAGGTAGCAGCGTTTGCCAGTGGGTCTTGGATTGATAACAGCCCTCTGTGGTAACCATGTCTCCATGGCCACTGGATTGACTATTTTCCAGTCAAACTATTTTTCTGTCACCCTCGGAAGATGAGAAAAATGTGTGGCCCTGAGGTATGACCCTGTGGACTGCAGTCTCAGACATGTGGGTGGCCAAGAGCAAATCGCAAGAAAACACTGACTGGGTAACACGCTGTTTTCACAAAATGACACTGGTGGCCCACCCTGAGCTCTGGAAGCACAGACTATCTACACATAAGAACTGATCCGCGGGGCGACTAGGCCAGTGCAAACAACCAAGTATTGACTAGATCTGGCCACTTTGGGTTGTTGGTTTTTGTCAAAATAACTGGCCATTTAAATGAATTCAATCATCTTTTAAATCAGCTTGTGGATGCAGACACAGCCACAGACTCACATAGCTGACATTCTTTTCCTTGCAGCTGGAATTAGAAATTAGACACGTTTTTAGACTCTCAGCCATTCATAGCCCATTTTCTTTGCATACTTTATGGTTTGAGATTTCTGAAATAAATCTTATATGCAAAGTTTGATTTTAAATGTTTTAAGTCAATGTAATTGGAATTGTTTACAATATTTTCTATGGCTTTTATCAGATGATCATCATACTTAACATTAAATCATACACACTTGGAGGAATTCTGAGGTTTAACATGAATTTATAGATAAAATTTCTAGTTTAGCATACTTTTTATACTTCATCCAGAAATTTTGCTACTACAAATGAAATCTGTAACTTGAATAAGAGCTTTACGACTGTTTAAAACAGTATCTGACTAAATTTTTTTTTTTTGAGGGTCTGGGGGTGGAACCCAGGGGCATTCGACCTTTAAGCTACAGCCCCTGACCTATTTTTTATTCTTTATTTTGAAACAGGGTCTCAATGAGTTGCAGAGGGCCTCACTAAGTAGCTGAGTCTCCGAGAACTGCGATCCTCTGGTCTCAGCCTCCTGAATGCTGGGATTACAAGTGTGCATCACCATGCTCGGCCTGACTAAAAATTTTTAAAATGATACTTCCTTTTTAACTATTTAGAGTAAAAGTCTATTATTTTTTATTCTCCTACTGGAATGAAAGTTCTCTGAAGGCAATGACTTTGTTTTTATAGGTGTAGAAACATTGCCTAAAACAGTGTTTGTTATGCAGCATGGTTGTAAAAAATACATACATATATATATATATATATATATATATATATATATATATATATATATTATGTATTAAAATTACATTATATGAAATATTAAAGGAAACATATGTACTTTAATATGCCCAAACTAGGGAACATAGAGGATACCAGTGGGACTCCAGATAATGGAGGGGAAATACCAGCAAAGTTTGAATGGAAAGATAGGAGAGGAGGAAGGCTGAACTTGACTAATGAGGGTCTACATCCGAATATGTGTAAAATTATGAATATGGCATGGTTACCCTGGACAATCATTGGTGGGAGGGGGGAAGGAAAAATGGGGGTGGGGGGAGAGGGCACCAAGTATAGTTTAAATGTATACCATTTATATTCAATAAAAAATTTGTATTTAAAAAATGGTGAAATATTAATAAAGTCTGGAGATTGCACCCCCCAAAATTATATGAAATATATTATAAATTATATAGAGAGTATATTGAGATATGTATATATACACATATATATACACATATATGTATATATATAATATATGTATATTATTGTATAATATAATGTATATATTATATTATTTTTATATAATAAAAAATCATGTGATGTGCATAATGCATTTCAAATACTATAACAGAGTCTGGGGCCACCAAGAAAAACACAGACTTTTTGTAATAAAGGAATTGACATCTAATGAAGAGACAGATAAATAAAAAGATTAATACAGTATATAATATTGTGCTACATAGATGAAAACATGGAAAGTTTACATAGAAACATGGAAAGGGAACTCAAAGAGGAGCCTCCTCCCCTCCCCAAAGAGGGAAAATAAGGAAAATGACACATGATAGGTGGCGATTAAGCTAAGATTTTAAAGATGAAAAGAAATTGACCAAATAAAGGAGCCACGGATCATGGCTAGAGGAATATGGAGGCAACTAAATGCTGAAATGTCACATAAACTCAGGGTTAGAAACTGCATGTTAATTTGAAGGGTACAAAGTCAACAAAGGTTTGCTTGTAGGAAAATGGATTTAAAAAATCTGTTTTGTGGTACTAAGGATTGAACCTAGGAGCATTCTACCTCTGAGCTACATGCCCAGCCCTGTTTTTTATTTTTTACTTTGAAACAGGGTCTCACTAAGTTGCAAAGGGCCTAAGCAACTGAGACTGGCTGTGAACCTGCAATCCTCCTGTCTCAGCCTCCCAAGTGCTGGGATTATAAGCGTGTGCCACCCACCATGTCCAGCTTAAAAGAAAGTTTTAGCAAGATTGCTTACTGTAGTGTGGAGAACACGTTTCAGAACCACTGAAATACTCATTTGGGAAATAATGTAGATTTAAAATCAGGCAATGACTCTGGAGATGGAGAGACATAAATGAATTTGAGAGATGCACAGGATGTAAAATAGAAAGAATTGAGACTTATGGGCTCAGAATGTTGAAAAAATGGAGTGCAAAAAGGTAAGAGTAATTCCAGGCCAATGACAGAAAATTTGAAGGGGAATGTTATTATGGAACAAGATAGAAAACAGAAGATATGGAAGAGCTCAGGGGGCAGAGAATACTTGGGAATAATCACAAAACTAATTTGGAGCATGTTGAACTTGAGATGCCAGTGCCATACTAAAATGGAAGTCTCCAGTAGAAAGTAAAAGTATAGTGCTGAGCTAAATAATATGAGAGAAATGAATTTTAATGGGAATATATACACTGTCTAATGTAACATCAAAATCAGATAAGTTGAAGCAAAAAAAATTGAAAATAAAAAAAGAAGATTCCATCAGACTTGGCAATTAGGTAGTTATTCAGTAAATCTGCAGAAACAGAATAGTGTACTTTATGGCCTGGAAAATAAAAAGAGGTCAATACTTAGAAGAGAAACAGACTCCTTTATATAGATATGACCAGAGCACTGAAAGAAATTCAGAAATGTAAAGGACATGAGATGAACAGAACCGCATTTTCATCCATGATTTCTTGTTTACTAATTTTTTTTTTTTTTTGGTGGTACTGGGGTTCCTGGAAGCCCTTCTACCTCTGGGCTACACTCCCCAACCTATTTTACTCATGTTTTAATGCTGAATAAACTTAAGGAAGTACAATGGGAAGAACAGGGTCTCTGAGAAGATGGATATTGATGGAAGCTGAGCCGCATGGGATGTTATCAGCATCTGATGAAATGTTTAGCAACAGGAATGAAACGTTTGTGTAGGTTAAGTTGGTGCCAGTGGCAGGGTCTCCTGGCGTCTATTTATCTTTGTAGTCAGGTTAATGAAGGAAGAGAAGGCTTTAGTTAGCTAGTAAAATAAATTAAAAAAAAAACTTTTGTACAGAACAAGAGAAAATTATTCTGAGATGCATTTTACAGTATAGTAACAAAGTTGTAACACCCTTTGCGACTTAGTGAGACTCTATGTCAAAGAAAAGAATAAAGCCAGGCGTGGTGGCGCACGCTTGTAATCCCAGCATTCGGGAGGATTGTGGTTCTCAGACAGCCTCAGCCACTTAGTGAGGCCCTCTACAACTTAGTGAGACCCTGTTTCAAAATAAAGAATAAAAAATAGGGCAGGGGGTGTAACTCGGAGGTCGAATACCCCTGGGTTCCATCCCCAGATCCGCAAAAAAAAAAAAAAAAAAAAAGGAAGAAAAAAAATAGGGCTGAGGATGAGGATGCAGCTCAGAGGTAGAATGCTCCTAGGTTCAATCTTTAATACAGAAAAAAAGTTTTTTTTTTAAAAATCCATTTTCCTACAAGCAAACTTTTGTTGACTTTGTACCCTTCAAATTAACAATTAACACACAGTTTCTAAACCTGAGTTTATGTGACATTTCAGCATTTAATTGCCTCCATATTCCTCCAGCCATTGGTTTGCTGCTCCTTTATTTGACCGATTTTTGTTCATCTTTAAAATCTTAACTGCCACTCATCATCTCTGAGTAGGTGGATATTGGTGGAAGCTGGGACACATGGGATGTTATTAGCATCTGGATGAAGGAGAGGTAACATTTCCTGGGAGATATCAGGAGAAGCGATGCCATGGTTTGGGTTTGGAATGTCTCTCTGAAGGCTCTTGTGTGGAAAGCATGTCCTTAGTGCAGCAAGGCTCAGAGGTCAGGTCGGGCATAGCTAGAGGAGGCAGTACCTGGGAACATGACCTTGAGGACCTTACAAGTCTTTAGCCCTCCTCTCTCTGCTTCACCCTGCCATCATTTGAGGGTGGCCTCCCTCCAACACCCACACTGCTGCCAGCTGCCAATCATGGAGTGAAACCTCAGAAACTGTGAGCTCCAATAAATATTTTTTCCTCTAAGTTGTGCTTGTCAGGTATCTTAGTAATAGGGACCGGAAAAGCTGGGTAAACAGGAATGAAATGTTTGTGTAGGTTAAGTTGTTGCCAGTGGCAGGGTCTCCTGGCTTCTATTTATCTTTGTAGTCAGGTTTATGAAGGAAGAAAAGGCTTTAGTTAGCTAGTAAAATAAATTAAAGAAAAAAACAACTTTTGTACAGAACAAAAGAAAGTTATTCTGAGATGCATTTTACAGTTTAGCAACACAGCTGTAATGCTATTCAGCTTTAGATATCTTACATTATACATGTTCAGCAATTGCTTGTTTAAATCTGTACTCAATGCCGGGGGTGGTGGCGCACGCTTGTAATCCCTGCGCTTGGGAAGATGAGACAGGAGGATCGCACGGGTTCGAAGCCAGCCTCAGCTACTTAGTGAGGCTCTCAGCAACTTAGTGAGACCCTGTTTCCAAATAAAATATAAAAAAGGTCTGGGAGTATAGCCCAGAGGTAGAAAGCCTCTGGGTTCCACCCCAGTACCACCAAAAAAAAAAATATATATATATATAAAAAATAAAAAAATCTGCAATCAATGCCCAACTTTATCTCTCTATATATATTTATATATGTAATAGATAACATAATATATATATATATATTAGGTAATATTATAATATTATCTATAAATAATATATATTATTTTTGTTACTGTTCATTCCTACTGAACACATATATAGGATTCCTGGGTAGAGGGTAAATGAAGAGATGATAGTGGTAGGAAAAAAGTGGTATGTTAATAGTCACCTGACCCTGGCTTTGAGATATGCTTTTCTATTATCTTCTGGGTGAATTTGCCATCACTAATCTGAGACAAAAATTTCTTATCTATAGCACATAAATGATAATTCCTGGATTTCCAGTTTCACAAAATATTTAAAAGTTTCAAAAGAGATAATTTATTTAAAATTCCTATACAAACAAGTTATTCTTTTACTGAGTACAGTACATTTTGTGAAAAAAAGAAAAACAAAAAAATCGAGATCTAGAAGGATATGCTTTAGCCCATGCAGTTGATCTTTTAGAATTCATCAGAGCCACATAATTAATACTCTTGCTAAATAATATTGTGAAAAAATATTTTCATTTAACTAAGATTTATTTTGGTTAAATTAATATTTTACAAAAATGTTTTAACATGCAAAATATATTTAAACATTTAAAATCTGCAACAGAATAAATTCAGAAGTGATAGCCAATTGTTTAAAAACCTTTAAAACTTTCAATCTTATCATCTTTAATTTGCTACTAGATGCAAAACAGTCTACACTTTTCATTGTAACAATTAAAGTTATGGTCAGAGCCAATTAATTAACCAGTCAGCTGTGTCCAAGAACTGTACTTATCTCAGTAATACTTATAATAACCTATGAGTCTGGGCATTTACATTTTTAGAAATCTGTTATACAGAGAGATTAAATAACTTCTTTTCCAAAATGATATCTAAGTGGATTTGAGCTCTGATTTTTTAAATTCTGATTATCTTTCTCTTAACTCTGATACTGTGCTTCCCTAAAACTGTGCTGTGCCAGAAGTACTCTGTGTTTGTGTGCGTGTGTGTATGTATTTAAAACATATAAATGGAGTAGATGGAGTGAGAACAGAGGAAGAGAAAGGATAAGAGGAAATAGAAAAATAACTACAGTATGAAACATCTAACTAGTATTGCTATCTTGTTGGAGACACTGAATATACATTCAGGGGTCAGATTTAAATATATTAAAAATGGTTGTACATTAACTATAACCATGATAAAATATTGAATATTTTCAAATCTATTAATATCAGTTCATGTCCATTTTCCTGAATTTAAAGATTATATATTTAAGTGCTTCCTGGACATCTGTACATCCTCCTCCCCATGTCCTTCCAAGACCAGTTAAAATAAACATGAGACACCTATGTGCTCTGACAACCTCTCTTAACACCAAACTCTTCTCCTTATATGTTCCCTTTGCAAGAAATTAATAGTATTAAATGTAAGCATTCAATTTTTTCAGTGATCTCTGGTTCATTTATCTCTTAACTAGGCAAACATTCCCATAGTTGCTCTTCATAACATCTATATTTTACTGCTTTCATTCAGACTGTCTTTTTATTTTTTACAAAATTTCACTGGTGCAATATAATTTTTCATTACAGTGAGATTCAAAGTGGTACATTCATATGTGCCCACAACATCCTAACCCCATCTTGCTACATCCTCCCATATATACTAATAAAGTTGTTTCACACTGGGTTTTTTTTTTTTTGCTTTTTACCAGAACCTTTGAAATTTTGATTTACAACAGATGAAGCTTGTCTACATTGTTTTCATTGAGTTTATACTCTGGTGAGAAGAGCAAAAATATATAAATAACAAAAGAAATTACGTACATGTTAAAATACGATAAATTATATTTGGTCCCATTCTTTTCATCTATCACCTGCTGTTTTAGCCTTTCATCACTATGACTCAAAAACCTGACGTAAATGAATAATTTTTATTTTTCTTTATTTTTGTTGTACTGAGAATTGAACCCATGAGAAATCTTTGAACTATGTTCCTAGCCCTTTTTGTTTGTTTATTTATTTTTAATTTGAAACAGGATATTATGCATATTGGTCTAAGCCTATAATCCTCTTGCCTCCATTTATCAAGCCCTGAAATTATAGGAGCTATGGTGCCCAGCCCAAACAAATTAAAGAAAGAAATAATTTATTTTGTTTCATGAAGACCTGGAAGCAAAGAGGGGAAAAGGGAGAGGGAGAAGGAGAAAAGAGGGAGGGGAAGGGGAGAGGGGGAGAGAGAGAGAAAGGGGCTACAGGAGGCAAGAAACACTCTTCCAGGCCATGCCTCTTATGACCTAGCTCCACCAATCATGCCCTACCTGCCTACAGCTTCATCACTTCACGGAAGTCTCCTCAGCTACTTCTGAATTAATTTACTGATGAGATCAGTCCCTCTTGATCTAGGTACTTCCCTAAAGTCTTATGTCTGAACATTGCTCCACTGGGGACCAAGCCTTCAGTGCATGAATTTTGGGGTACACTTCATATTTAAATCATAATACTTGCCAAGTCATTGGATTTACCTTTCTAAAAGAAAGATTATATACTTATTGTTGTACAGATCAGATTTCTTGAATACCTTGAATACCTGTCAAATACCAAGCTATATACAGCGTGTGTATCCTTATATATAAATATGTATGTATGCATGTATATACGTCTGTACAGATATACACATATGTATCCCTTTTAATTTTGGCATATTAAGTTTTTTTTAATGAAACTAGTTACAGTTCTTAGTGTTCACTGTGATTTTTTTTTTCTTGGCACTGGGGTTCTTGGATACCCTTCTATCTCAGGGCTACACTCCCAGACCTATTTTTATGTTTTTTATTTGGAAACAGGGTTTTCTAAGCCAGCGAGACTGGCTTCGAACCTGCCTGATCCTCCTGTCTCCGCCTCCCAAGCACGGGGATTATAAGCATGTGCCACCACAGCCAGCGTCACTGTGATGTTTTATATCTCTTAGATAAGCTATTTCACATCTCATCTTATATTTCAACCATTCTTCTAGCCATTTTTCTGGGCAAATACTTAGATTTAAACATTTAGCTCAGACTAACTTCTCTGAAAGCTTTCTGGTACTCACATACAAGGGAGATGGGAGAGATCACTGTCTTAGTATGTACCCGTGGCATTTCCTGCTTATCTCTGTCCTTCCAGTGATGATATTAAATTGGGTCTTTTGTTACAAAGCTCTTTACTTTGTTAGTCCTGGAAGACCTTTACAGCAGAAACCATCCTTATGCTGTCTATATCTAACTAAGTGTTTGCTGGCAGGTATGAACTAGACTAATATTTGATAAGTGAAGAAGTGAATGTGTGTTGAAGAGCTTAAAATTGTCATAATCAGGACTCTGTGCTATAGCCACTGATAAATATAATCTTTCTAAATATTATTCAAATTGCCACATAGAATACATTAGTCATAGCTTACATTCACAACCACTTTTTGTACTGTCCTGAATACTTCATGTGTATTCCATTCATTCCCCCATGAGAATTGCATGAATTGGGTGATACTGTTATTCTTATTTGTAGATGTGGAAGATGAGAATTAAAGGTTAGCTAGTTGTTGCAATCTGACTTCAGAACCCAACCTTTGTCTCCTTGCATTGTACAGTCCTCTAGATTACTACCCACTATACTTATGTGTAGATGTTCCACTAAATTTAAAAGTAAGCAGAGAAATTTTTAAATAACTGAATGTTTTGATTAATTGAGAATACCATATTGCATATTGACTACTTTCTCATCTGTGACTCACCTCACATTTACTTTGAAAATTAAAACTATTATGCCTTCAAAAACTTTTATTTAAACCTTGTGTTCTTTGTAATTTACATATAGTTTTTCTAGAGATATTTATTCTTTCTTTTAATCAGAGAAGGTAAAAATTTTGACATAAGGTAATATTATGTTAACCTAAATTTTTAAGTAGCATATATGTTTTTATATGGAAATATTGTTGTCTAGTAGACATAAAATTATTACTGAATAAGGCTATATGCATGTGTTTGAAAGTATTTATTCATGATTTCAAATATATAGAACATTCTTTTTTTTTTTTTTTGGTGCTGTTACTGGGGTTCTTGGAAGCTCTTCTACCTCCGGGCTACACTCCCAGACCTATTTTTTATACTTTTTTTTTTTTTTTTTGAAACAGGGTCTCTTAAGCCAGCGGGGCTGGCTTCGAACCAGGGTGATCCTCCTGTCTCCACCTCCCAAGCGTGGGGATTACAAGTGTGCGCCACCAAGCCCGGCTAGAGCATTCTTCTTTAAATAGTATTAAATGATTGAACATAAATGCATACCTGATATATTATATTCTTTTTTGTGTGGTACTGGGGTTCCTGGAAGCCCTTCTACCTCCGGGCTACACTCCCAGACCTTTTTTTTAAATATTTTTATTTGGAAACAGGGTCTCTTAAGCCAGAGCAAGTGTCTGGCTTTCGAACCTGTGTGATTCTCCTGTCTCTGCCTCCCAAGCGTGGAGATTACAAGCGTGTGCCACCACGTCCAGCTGCTATATTATATTCTACTTCTCATTGCAGAAGCTGGGAACAGGCCTGATAACTTTTGTAAAATGAAAACAGCATATTTATGAAAAAAATTCATTTAGCTCTTTCTTTTCACTACCCCTTGCACAAGCCTTAGATAAAATCCTAGCTATAAAGAGAGAGAAAAAAAATTTTGCCTTCTATTTTTTCTCCTTCTAGAGCCCTGAGCAAAACTGAAAACATGAGAAGATGTTCTGTGTCATCACCAGTTTGTTTATTCTGTTCTCACCTTGAAGATAGCAGGTAAGGTCCGATGGGAGAATTTGAGTCACCAGTATATTGTTGGTAGATGTACTATGGAAATCAGAGAGGCATTCAGGAGGAATAAAATCTATCCTGAAAGCCAAGGTCTTTAATTCCAAAAATAACCATGACATGAATGAAACAGAGAGCAAAGGAAAACACACAGCGAAAAAATACAGACACAGATGCTAAGAAGCAGCATCTGCTTAAATAAGGATCCCGTATGAACCCTGGCCTTCCTGAACTAAAAAAAAAAAAAAAAAAAATGAACGCAGAAAACTCACACTCTGTTCCCATTCAAGTTAAACTCACTGCCTAAGACCTTCCATCATCCTCACCATTGACGGTGTTTATGGTTAAATATTTTTAATGCATGCTCATTCTGCCCCTTTTGATAAACCATACACTGTCAAAATCCAAATTTGCATTTGCCTCATTTTTTCATCCAAATCATTTAGCGTAGCATCCACTTTGTAATGAATGCTCCAATAATATGTAAATAAAATAATGAGTGAATGAACAAATGTGATCTTTAGCTGTACTGAAGTCTCTTGAGTGATTAATGGCCCACATAGAGCAATTTTGAGTTTTGACCCTAAGTATATGGATATTGTCAGTACTCATTTCTAAAACAATGGCCCACATCCTTTCCCCTCCCCTGGGAGCTGCCTCCCAGGCAGTGGCGGGAAGGCCCTCCCAGTAATTGTAGTTATCTATCCTCCCTGCACTTGTGAATGGGCCACAGGCAACTGGTGCAGATGTCTTCACTCCATTTGAACCCATCCAATCCAACGTTCTTCCTGGATTTTTCTTTAGAGAAAACTCAACGCGAGTGTTACTTTAGTAAATTATCAATAACAGTAGCACTCTCGTGGTAGACTGTCGCTATTGTTGCTAGTTTCTTCTTTGTGAAATCTGGGTTATTTGGGTATTTTCTTAAATTTCAAAAGCTATTTTTTCTGTTCTTCTCTCTAAGTTTTCCACCAGCCGGAGGGTTTTTATGCCTTCTGAGCTGAAAGAATGTAACTGTTAAATATGTGAATGAGGAATGAGTTTCAAGACTTTCTTTTACTCTTTATGTTCCCTATAGAGAGCTGAGTGTTGTGTTTCATATGCAATATTCTGTCTTTGTGAAAAGCTCCCATTTGGGAGCTCTGATTAAACTTTCAGGCCATATTGCTACTTCATAGATGGTACAGGTGTACATTCTAGACACTCTAGAATATTGGGAAGGGTGGTAGGGTCAAAGAGCTGAAGAAAGTATCAAGGTTATCATTCACTAAGAGATGTTCTTTAACCAGAAAGCCTAAGTTGTATTGTGATTTCTATGGTTACCATTTTCATCCTGGAGATTAAAAAAAGAGACCAGGGCTTTTGCAAAATTTTTTTTTTTTTTACTTTTCCCTCAGGGAGAACAATCTGCTTCCTCTGAATTCCTGTTACTCTGTTCTTCACCCTCTTCTTTTACTGTTCTTGGAAGTTATTTCACTTACATCAAACTCTTTAGGTGGAGGTAATGTGGCACAGACCTTGAATTTCAAACATCAACACAAGTAGAACAAAAAGATGCTGGTAACAAGCTCCAAAAATCAGGTATTCTACTTGAATTAAAAATAAAATCCGGTGTAACCAAATTTAAAATAGATAAAGGATCTTATTTAACAAAATGGCAAAGAAATATTAAATACTACTATTAGGATGATAGAATCAAGACAAGTAAGTAGTGTATAATTCAAAGACATTAATTTTTTATCTTATAATGTTTATTGAAGAAATAACACATCCAGAACTTTAGAGACTTCAAATACATTGAAATTTATTAACTACCCTTTAAGTTTCCTGTGAATCTCACATTTAATTTTGACAAGGTGATAATTTTTAAAAGAAGAAAAAAGGAAAAGGCAAAACTTGATGTGTATTAAGTTGAATGTTAATACACATTGGTAACACTACTAGGTTTGCATTTTCCAAATTTGATCTATTTACCCTTTATAGAACACTACCAAGCCCTAGACTATAAAATAATAAAAAAAAACAGATTTTGAAATGAAAATCCTTGACTGACCCTCTTTTATAGGTACATCTATGTACCATGCATGCACTATCTAATTCAAAGTCACAAGCTCCAGTTGTTATCATCGCTTATAACCCAGGGTAGTACAGAGATTGCTTGAAAATAGCATATTTGGGTTCCTTTTAAATTTTTTTTGTGAAATAATTGAAACAGTGACAAAAAAGATGAGCAGGCCTTCTTAATTAAAACATATTTCATTGTGTTTAGATATATGTCATGGTGATTCAGCAAATTATCCTTCAAATATAAAAGTAAGAATGATAATTTCTAAAGCATATGCCACTTTTGAAACTTAAAATTTATGAAGTACTTTACAAAAGCATGTAAAAATAATTAAACTGATAAAAATAAATAAATAAAAATACCTGTTGTTTGATAATGTTACAGCCTTAATACAGGACTTATTTAAAATGCAATGGTGATCATAAAGGTAAATGTTTCATTGATTCTAGACCATTCCCTGAAAAACTTAGACAACCTCATAGGAAGTAATCCTAATATTATATGGCAGTATTTAGGAGGTGCCATAGTACTCGTACAAATGCCATGCTCTTGGAATTCAATGAAAAATCATGTCTTAAAAATGATGTTTTTAGTCAAAATATTTTTATCAGCTATTAAATTCCTCAAATTTGCTGTGGTCTTTAAAAACCTCGTGTTTCATTACTTTTGGTTACTTTAAAGCCAAAAGAGATCTTTCAATTAGCTTCTGACCAAATGTGAAATCCTGCTCTTTGGAAACTTCACTACCCTCTGTAAAAACTGAAAGAACGCTAGTTAATGTTCTTGCAATTACCATCCTAGCCACTATATCTCATTAGCACTTGCCTCACTAAATATAAAGATAGGTCGAAGTTAAATGTCATCCTGAGGCTACAGAGTTTTAAGGATTTATATCTTGGAGGCCTTTGGAGAAGACTGTGGTCTCCAGAAAAGAGTCCTTCTTCGGGAATGCTCCCAGAGACACTGAGACTGACTTGGGCCATATTTACAATTCTTTGTCCTCTAAAGTGCCTGCCCACCCAAGGCATGGCTTCTCAGACTTACGATGCTCTCCCACAGTTCAGGCTGTTTTCTCATTGAACATTACCAGCCTCTGGAAGCAGCCTCTCTCAGGCCACTTGGGAACTGCTGTATTTAGGTCACTCAAAAGCAGGACTTGGAAAATAGTCTATAATACCTTGATTCAGCTTCCTAATGTGCTTCATGTACTTCTAAGGTGTAGTTCAGAGACAAGAAATTCCAATTTTAACCTATGTGCCAATGGATTTACCAATATATTGTGTAGCCTCTCCTTGCTTTTAACTTTTCTTTCACCTTTATTTCAAAATATTTCTGATCTTAATTCCAATGAGGTAATTATACCACTACGTAAATAACAGTTTGTAGCTGTCTGCAAGAGGTTAAGTAGAGATAAGACACGCAATATTTCAGGAACTGATAATATATACAAATATGGTGTGTGTGTGTGTGTGTGTGTGTGTGTGTATTTGATTCTCTGAGTAGTAATCAAAAACTTACAATATGTTGAAGATGTCTTTAGAATGTTTGCTCCAAGGAAAAAGTTGGTCAAATGATATTATCTTCATTCACACAAGGAGTTTCAAAAAATGTATGCTAGCAGGGTGTAGTGGCACATACCTGTAATCCAAGTAGCTTGAAGGCTGAGAAAGCAGGACTACAGATTTGATGACAGCCTCAGCATCCTAGTAAGATTCTGTTTCAATACAAAAAATTTTAAAAGGTATGAAAGTGTAGCTAGGAGGCAGAAAGTCCTTGGGTTCAATCTCTAGTACTACCAATAATAATAATAATAATAATAATAATAATAATAATAATAATGACAACAATAATATTAATAGTTGTAGAGTAAGCATATAAAATATCCACTTATGTTATTATTAAAAGTATTTTAAATGAAAGCAACAGTATTTTTTTTCCTGCTAAATATTTCTTAATACTCATTACCTATAAAGATGCTCTGGAATGGGTGTTCTTGTCCATTATTGTTGTGATTGGATCCATTTTTCTAGAACACTTTCTGCCATTTTGTATCAAGAAGTCTGACAACTACTTGCAAAATGGGGAAAAGTGAAAAATAATTTATTTCTTCTTTTTGTCCTCTACCCTGTATTAGTTCTTTTTTGTCTTTTGTTGAGTCTTCCTTTTCCAACACTCCAGGGAAAATGGATGCCATTAATGATGGAGAAGTCAACCCTATTTCATGTGAAATATAATAAATAGATTTTGCATTGACTTCCATTGGCAAGAAATTGAAAGTATGGGATGCTTATATCAATTATATGTAGGAAAAAAGGAAGAGAATCTACGTGTGGCAGCCCAGCACTTGTTTATGTGTGTGTGTGTGTGTGTGTGTGTGTGTGTGTGTGTGTATGTATGTGTGTGTATACAATACAATAATATATATACATTCACACACATAATTAAGTATATATTGATTGTATACACACATGTGCATGCATGTGTGTGTAACTTACTAAATATAATTGACCTTTTTTTGATCTGACCATTATTTATTTGGAGAATAAAGAGAATTGCCCCTCATTTTACAACATAAAGTTCTAATAGATATTCTATTAAGGGAGGGAACATCATCCAACCCAATGTAGAATATTGTCATTTTTCTAAGAGTTAGAATCCATCCTAAAGAGAGGTAGATACAGAAAGCAGTTGGTACCAAGTCCTTTACTGGCTGATACATAGGAGACACTGCATGTATACCTGCAGCTGAAGTCCTAGAGATTTATTTTGTCAAGTTCTGAAAATTATATCATTTTATTCCATGTCTTGCATAGTATTCTTCTAACAAATATTTTTCTAACTTAAAAAAGAAGGAAGAAAACTTGAAATGAAAAAGAGATGGCAGAAGGGAGGAAAGAAATTGATTTTAACTTTGATCTAGCAATTATTTGCCTAAAAAGTTTCTTAAGAAATGTGTGAGATATCAGTGAGAAAATTTATATACAATGTAATGAATACTATCAATATCTACAATTACAAAAAATAAAAACAATGAAGAGAACATTATGGAAAACTATAATACCATTTAAATTTATTTTTCAATATGATATAATATTGAAAATGATGTTAGCCATATGAAACAAAGTAACAATCAAGATATAAACTATATATTATATAATTCCAATGAAATATACCCAGAAACATAAACAGAAAATTGTATAATGCCCTGAAGGAAAATCTATCAAATGTTGACAGTGGTTTTCATTGATGTGTGCAATTGTGTGATCTGCAAAAGCAATAAAATGTCATTGCCAGTTGAAAATTTTGTTTCTATATTCTATTTTAATAAAAAATGATAATTTTTATTCAGTAAAGAAAAAATAGAAGTGTTATATGGTTTTTTCAACTTTCATAGTGAAACGATGAACTTTTTCTAGTTACAATCAATTCTGTCCAATTCAAAAGTGAAAACCAAGCTGGGTATGGTGGCATATGCCTGTGATGCCAGTGCTTGAGAGCCTAAGACGAATTGAAGATCTGAGGCCAGATTCAGCAATTTAGCAAAGCCCTCAGGGACTTAGCAAGACCCTGTTTCAAAATAAAAATATTAAGGACTGAGGGTATAGCTCAGAGGTAGAGCAACCATGGGTTCAATCTCTAATAAAATAAAAAAAGAAAGAAAGAAAGAAAGAAAGAAAAACTAATTTTCTCTTTTATATAGTTGAGTCAGGCATGAAGTAGTTTGCGGGGGATGGCTATATATGGGACTATCAAGACTCTTTATACCTTTCTATTTGACAGTATCTGTCCTTCTCAAATCACAAACCACAAATTCATTCCTAATCCTCTTCCTTTATATTCTAAGTCCATATAACTTTTGCCCATCAATTACTACCCCATAACTGCCCCTATATATACTTATATTCTTTCTGGCTATCTGAATGTCTTTTGCCTTAAACATCCCAGAAAAAATATAAATATAAAATTATTGCTTTTAATGATTTTGTTTAATTTAAAAATTAACTATAATAATATTTTCTTCTATTATATTTTTCACTTTTATGGTTTAAGAGAACTTCCCGAAGAACTGGTTTCAGTATCAGTACTAAAAATAAACATTTTTTACATTACAATAAACTGAAAAATATCTCCCGGGGAAAATAATGGTAGAGTCTTTTTATATTTGATTCAGCTTATATAATAAAATTTTGCACATACAGCTATGTATTGTAAGTGGTCTTATGATCTTTGGGTATGTCTATACTTTGTTCTTTGAATTCAAGGGTGATTATTCTGTTCCCTGTGTTTCCTCTACACAATGCCTTTTGCAATATTTTATATACAGCAGTACCTTAAAATGTTTTCTAATCTACTCTGTCATCTTTCTAAACTATGATTCCAAATTTTATTATAACTTCTTTTCAAAGCCATTGATAGGAGTACCTGTGAAAACAGTGAGAATTGAAGCAAACCATGGGATAATCTTTACCTGTTCACAATAGGAGGAGACCTACTGATTTCACATATAGAATGCTTGTGTATAGTCTGTTCAATAATAAGTTCACCTTCACCTCAGAGTTTTTCTTTTTTATAAAACAATATTTTAGTATCTAGAACTAAAATTAAAACAAAAATCAAACCAGGTGATCATGGCTTTTAAAACTATTTTTATTGATCTCTCATTTAAAATAGGAGGTATAATTGGATATGGACTAGCCTAAAGTGGAATTTCTTCACCAGAAAGAAAAAACATTGTTTTTAAGAGAACTCCTGAATATTGATAAAACATCTACCGCTATTCTATTTACTTAAAAGAGACATGGAATATATGTACTTTCTCTCTCTCTCCTCTCTCTCTCTCTCTCTCTCTCTCTCTCTCTCTCTCTCTCTCTCTCTCTCTCTTTCTCTCTCTCTCCACACACACACACACACACACACACACACACACACACAAACACACACACACACGTAAAAAGCAACTTTCAGTGATCACATTGTTTATGATAATGCTAGTGGCATTTTTATGACTGTTATGCACATATCATCATATAATGGAATAAATTGAGTGAATAATTATATGGTATCATGTAGGCCTTGGGTTTTTAGTGAAAAGATGGGAGACATAAAAATAAAAGTTAATAAAAAATAAGTAATCCTTAAATTAAATTTACAGTATCAAGATGACTTCATAATTTATTTATCAGCTAAAGAAAAAGCTTAGTAATATGACAACATGAGTAGCAGCAAGCATCTCTTCCACTTCATTATGGTCTCTAAATAACATTTCTCCAATTGGAGAAGTGGCTGATTACAAGACACTGGGCTCAGCAGCATCAAAAAGACAATCTTAGGAATCCACTGGGGTTTGTCCGCCTTCACTGTGTAGTGGCAATTTCACCTTCAAGAGGGTCAGTTACTTGTGCCAACATAGAAAAGTCTTCATTTACTTTTCAGAATTCAAGAAAGCCAGTCGTAGCCATAACTTCAAATTCTGGAACTTAAAGTATTTAAGCTGAACGATCTCTGCACATGTAAATGAAAATCTTAAATCTATCAGAACATTAAGACTACGGAATGCAAATAAAGAATTTCCGAAATTGAATCATAGGATGTGATAAGAAGAGGGCACAATTATACTTCCCTCTTTTTTCTGAGATCTATATATTCTGCTCTTAATGACACCGTGTTTTAGTCAGCATTCTTTCTGCTGTGGCAAACAAACAAACAAACAAACAAACTGATAACAACTTAGAGGAAGGAAGGTTTATTATTTTCCAACACTTCTGGAGATTTTTAAGGATTCAGTCCATGTTAGACAAGGTGATGTCTGCCAAGGAGCTCAGGGCATGATATGAGGAGCAGAGACAGAGAGAGCTGCAAGGGCTTTGCTTTCACACCATGGAAACTAGAAGCAAGAGGTAGAGTTCATGAAAGGGGTTCATGGACACTTGCATAGTCCCCAGGGCCCCACCTCAGCAACCAAACTTTACCTCCAACATAGCCCCTTGTCTATGTGAGATCTGGACGGTATTCTAAATCTAACCCATACATAACACACAGCATCTTACAGCCATTAGTTCAGCACATACACCAACTCATTCCAGAGTCCAAATCTTAGGATGGTAAGTTTGATTAGTCTATTTGACTGGCTGCATCTGGGTGAAGAATATAGGTTAAGATCAGTGACTATTAAGTCGGGTGTGGTAGCACACGTAATCCCAGTACTTGAGAGGCTGAGACAGCAGGATTGCAGGTTCGTGGCCAGCCTCAGCTACTTAGTGAGGCCTTCTGCAACTTAGTGAGACCCTGTTTCAAAATAAAGAGTAAAAAGTAGGGCTGGGGTTGTAGCTTGGAGGTAGAATGCCCTTGATTTCAATCCCAGGTACCACCCCGCCCACACACACAGAGAAAAGATCAATGACTATCAGATTCTGTGAAATAATACCTCCATCATAAAAATGGTCTTTTTTGTTGTGAAACAATATTGTGTGAGTGCCACGTGGATATTTAAGATGCCCTACAATCATTGTACAAGCATTTGAATATCCCTGCAGTTTCTTTCTTTCTTTTTTTTTTTTTTTTTGCGGGTCTGGGGATGGAACGCAGGAGCATTCAACCTCTGAGCTATACCTCCTGCCTTATTTTTTATTCTTTATTTTGAAACCGGGTCTCACTGAGTTGCAAAGAGCCTTACTAAGTAGCTGAGGCTGTCCGCGAACCGTGATCCTCTGGTCTCAGCCTCCCAAATGCTGGGATTACAAGCTTGCGCAACCACGCCCGGCTCCCTGTAGTTTCTGAGAGCATTTATGCAATGAATATTAACCAAACATGAGACTCTGCCTTTTGGTATACTTGATTCCATAAGGTTGATCCATATCTCTTCCTGGATCTGCTTTCCTAATTTTGTTCTTTTAATGGCCTGATTCAAACCACTTTCCACTAGGCAGGAGCTTGAGTATATTTGTATTTCGTTTTACATATATCCAGTTTGCTATATATGCAAAATAAATAACCAAGTTTCTGTTCACAGCTCTGGGCAATGGTTGATTACTTTCTACTACTATTACTTGGGGGCATCTTGAGAAGGCTTCTAATGTAGTAACTGTCTACTTTGAGCTAGTACTATACAATTGGGTATAGCACCAAAATATGGAAGAGTTTACAAATAAAGTTTTATAATAACTTCAGTTTGATTTGCAATGATTAGAGAGGTAAAGGAAGAGTAGCAGCTAGCAGCTGGGCAAGACACAGATAGCACAAGATTGGCCAGGAGTTACAAAGCTGAATGGTTCTTTCAAACATGGGCCATATACGAGTCTCTGTACTTTCATTTGCTTGCTTATAATACTTCATAATAAAGTGCTTTTTATAAAACTACTAGTACTACTACTACAAAGTTTTGACAAGCAAGCAGTGAAGTTGCTATCTGCACATGTACTGTCAGAGTAACAACAATCATAGCAGTTACAATGACTATTACAATAATATTCTTATTACAGTAAGAATTCTTTTATAGGGAAAGTCTTGCTTTTAAAATAAAATGTATGGAACGCAGGGCATGGTGGCGCACGCTTGTAATCCCCATGCTTGGGAGGCGAAGACAGGAGGAGTGCGCTGGTTCGAAGCCAACCGCACTGGCTTAAGAGACCCTGTTTCCAAATTAAAATATAAAAATAGGTCTGGGAGTGTAGCCTGGAGGTAGAAGGGTTTCCAGAAACCCCAGCACCACCAAAATAATAATAATAATAATAATAATAATAATAATAATAATAATAATAAAAACATAAAATAAAATGTATGGTTAGTAATATGGCCACTTCCTATGTCATCACAAACTACAAAAATAGTTTTGGCATTTCAGGTTTTCTGAGTTTTCTGATGAATGGACTCAATTTTTAATTAATGTTAGCAAAATAAAATCTGCCAGGGAGAAAAAGGATGGCACCTTGCACATAGATTGCACAATATAGTATACAGCCTCCAAAATGGTATATCACCAATTAATTCCCTCTGTACATATAACTGATACTTTACTATGAATATAATAAATGAAAGGCAAATGGCATACCATAATATTTTGTACAATAGAAGCTAATGAAAAGTTTTGTATTATAAGTGAGTATAGGGTATTCTTTCATAATTCTTGGTTTTACAACTAGATTTTATTCTAAAATTAGTTGGTTGACTAAAAGAGCACATTTTTTTTTTCCTATTGAAATAACCAAATAATAGTACAATGCCAGGATGAGGTTTGGCCTTACTAAAGAGACATGAGATTTGCTACTTGTAACAAAGCTTGAAGAGGGCCAAGTTGTCAGGAAATAAAAGCAGCCACAAAGACTTAAAGGTATTTTTTTGCCTCATGATGAGATTAGGTTTGGAGATACTTTGGTGCCATGAAAATGAGTCACTCCTGAAGCATGTTGACACTGCTACCATCTCACAGATTTGCAATTGTTGTAGTAGACAAGTTATAATTGAATAAAAAAGGCATTTTCTTTATTGATAAATGTTTGAGGCAGCCTTCCTCTTGAGAGTAACGTGGTATCTAACACTTAATTTTCATTGGATCAATAAAAAATTTCTTTACAAATGTTATTTCAGTAACATAGTTATTTAATCAAGAATGATATACTTATTGGATATAAATGGTCATGGAGGATTTAAGTGTATACCTCTGAAAACAAATAAATATCAGTAAAAGTAAAATAAGGTTGAATATATAATTTAAATAGATTAAAATGTCTCCAGAAGTAATAAATCTATTTCTGTATGAAATTCATATTTTATCAATCTCTTTTTCTTCTTATTTATGAACACAGGACCAGCCTAATTTTGGACTGCTGAGAGTATAGAGGATTAAAATATAGATATTATCTGGGTCCCAGTCCTGACTCTAGGCACTTTGAAAAAACTTTGGTAAAGTAACTTTTCTGTGCCTCAGTTTTCTCACTTTTGATATGTAGATTATTTTAACACTCTCCTAAGCCTACTATTAAGATAAAAAAATTCCCATATGAAAGTGCTTAAAATAGTACTTGGGGCAAAATAAGCACCTGATAAATACAAATTGTAGTGGTGCCTAGCCTGGTTTAAAGTATAGCCTCTCAATGACGGCACATGTGAAGAAAAGATCAGTCTTATTAGAGGAGGCACAGTGATCTATTTTCTCTATGAAGTGTACTACTAGATATCAACTTCAATTTTCTATTGTCCTTCACAATAAAACTACATCCCTATCACAATTCAACTACCTCCTGAGTCTCTCATATCTTCAAACTTGTGGACAACTAACTTGTATATTCAGGCTACTGACAACAACCTCTAGTTGTTTAAGGTCCCTTTAAGGTCTAGTTGTTTAAGGAATTGGTGTTGAATCTAGGGGAATTCTACTTCTGAGCTATAGCCACAACCCTTTATTTATTGTTTAGAAACAGTCTCTCCAGGTTGCTTAGAGTCTTACTATGTTCCAGAAGCTATGTTGATACCTGTGATCCTCCTGTTTCAGTCTCCCAGGTACTGGAATTATGGGAATGCACAAACATGCATAGCTTGATTAAAGTACTTAAAAGAAGAAAAATCATCTTGCAATATCTTTAAGGAGTTGAAAATTGAAAAATTGTACTACGCTAAGGTAGTGCTAACTTGGGATGTTTTCAAATTCATATTTAAAAATAGTAAGGGTTTGTATAAGAATGTTTTATTATTAGCTATGCTTTATTAAATATACTTTCTTCTCAAATCACAATGTTGTTATAGTAAAACCATATAAAATATTTTTAAATATCCGTTAGTGTCTGGCTTCTTTGCGAGATGTAGAAAGTAGAAAGGAGTATTGCTCCCACTGTAAGACAAAAGATATATAATTTAAAAACAACTCTCCTTGAGCTCATTACGCTGTTGAGATTGGAAAGCAAACAATGAGCCTGAAATCTAAAGAAAGACAGGACCTTTCAAGAGGATATGGATTTTAAGCACTGACTCATGAGAAACCAAGCAAGCAAAGAAGATAGGGCTGCTAGACAAAGCAGCTAGAATTGTAACACGTTGCCGAAACTTGGACTAATAGGAGATTAGAGAATCCCTAGATACCCCAAGAAGAAAGAAACATATACCCACTCATTGATTTTTCCATAGCCTCCAATCTCTTTTCCAGAATCTTTACTAGGTAATCATGAAAAAGATTGGAAACAAAGAAAGACTGGATACGGGCTCCCGTAAGCTACCGACCAGGAATGGATAGGACCATCACTTAAGAAAAATTTGGAGATTCTTTTGGTTCCTTTCTCCCAAGGGAAGGAGCCTAAACCTGCAAGAAAGACAAGCTTTGTTATTCCGGGGTACAGATATATATCCATTGTGCCATAGGAAAGAAGGAAAAGATCCTTTGACTCTAAGGGCAGAGTCATGAAATGACAGGGATTCAAATGACCAAAGGTTTTCTAACACTGAGGGAAGGGCAGAATTCCTGAGAAATCTTCGCACAAGAAACAAAAGGACCAATGTTGAATAAGGACACCAGAGAATTCTCGCCACCAGGCTAAAAAACATGGAATAAGAAGCCGTGGCAGTATACCTCTGACAGAAGGAGTAGATGGACAGAGATTCTCTAAGCTACAGACACAGAGGCAAAGCCTAACACCGCCGGCAAAGCAGAAACACGAGAAAACCCTTCGGCAAACCAGTCTCACCCAAGAAGACCCTAACCTCAGAGAAACCTCGAGTCAGTGTTACCCTGAACACATCAAAACAATAACAAAATGCAAGCCCATCTAACCTTCTGAGCAGACTGACTCAAACTCTCACACCAACAGCCAAAGAGAAGGAAACCTATTTACAGGCATCAATGCTACTAACAAATTATACAACTTATTTTTTCTGACTATAACAAAATTAAACTAGGAATCAATAACAAAAGTAAGACTGAAGAATACTCAAATATCTGGAAGTCAAACAGTAGATTTCTATATAACTCAGAGACTAAAAGAAAATTCTCAAGAGAACTTAGAAACTATTTTAAATTGAACAAAGAACTACAACATATCAAAATTTGAGGAATGGAGCTAACAGTACTTGAGATAAACCTAGCATAGTATTAAAGGCTTACTGTAGAAAATAATAAAGTCTAAAATCAAAGTTTTTCTGTAGTAAAGTAGCCAAAAACGGGTGAAACAAAAGAAGGAAAGCAATAACAAAGAAAAGGTGAGAAAATAATGATATTGAGAAGGAAGAAAAACAGAGAAAACCACAAAAAATCAAAACTTGATCCTTTGAAGAAGATAAATAAAATGGATATATTTCAATATATTATAGATTCAAAATGCTGAACAAAATTGAATCCAGCAATATATGCAAATGTTAATACATCATGATTAATCCGTGTGATTCTACCATACCAATAGACTAAAGAACATAAATAAATACAGGAGAGTCAGAATCAAAGCAAAAAATCATTTGGCAAAACACAATATCTCTTCATTATTAAAAAAATATTCTCAACAAACTAGGATTAGAAAGAAACAATCTATCAAAGGACACCTTAAAAATAAAGCTTATAGCTACTATATTATTTAATATTAAAAGGGAATTAAGTATAAAAAAGAAGCATAAAGCTGAGAAGTTCACATTATCTGACATTAAGAGTTACTTTTAAACTATGGTAATCAAGATAGTGATATATTGGAGACAGAATAGAAACATAAATCAATTGCAAAGAATAGAGAGTCTAGAAATAGAGCCACACATATATGGTGAATTGATTTTTGACAAAGTCACAAAGACTATGGAGAATGGATGGTTATTTCAACCAGCGATGCTGGAGCTACTGGTCATTGAGAACCAAAGCAATTAACTTTAAGTTACAGCTCGTACCCTAGACAAAATAAACTAAACCAGAATCATAGATCTAAAGGTAAAGTCTAACACTAGAAAATTCTGGGTAAAACATAGGAAAAAATCCTGGTTATTATCAAATAGGAAAATATTTCTTCAATATGATATATGTGTGAACTTTAAAAGAAAAAAACAGAGTGAGAAGAACTTTATTAAATTAAAACCTTTGTCTTCCCAAAACAGTGTTAAGAAAATGAAAAAGAAAAAGCAGAGATCAGGGACTATATTTGTAGAACACATATCTGATAAAGGATTTGTGTCCAAAATGTGTAGGGAACATTCAAAACTCAATTACAAGAAAAAAGCAATAAAAATGGCTAAGATATTTCAATATACATTTCACTGAAAAAGGAACATGATTGACCAGAAAGTCCATTAAAGATGCTCATTATCATTGGTCAGAAGTTATAGGATAGGAAGTCTTCAAAGATGACTCCAAGTGACAGATGTCTGTGTTTATGCACCTCTCCATCAGTGAGGCTGAGGCTTGTAACTGACGGGATAGCTCTCCCATGATGAGGAAACTTTGAAAGGCAAAAGTAATGGAATTTGCAGACATTATTAAGATCCAAGTCTGTTTGGAACTAATCCAAAGAAAGATAGCTGGGTGAAGTTGATATCATTTGGTGAGTTATTTAAAAAGGGTTTAGTAGCTGGGTGTGGTGGCACACGCTTGTAATCCCCGAGCTTGGGAGGCGGAGACAGGTGGATCGCGCTGGTTCAGAGCCAGCCGTGCTGGCTTAAGAGACCCTGTTTCCAAATAAAAAAATATAAAATAGGTCTGGGAGTGTAGCCCGGAGGTAGAAGGGCTTCCAGGAACCCCAGTACCACCAAAAAATAAAGGGGGGGGGGCTAGTAGTTAGTGATAGAAGAAATCAGAGAAATGCTCTGAATGGCTTCAGTGAAGTAACTGTAATATTAAAAGAAGGCCAGAGAATGAAAACCCTTGAGCCTCAGATGAGATTGAGCCCCCTGGCACTCTGACTTTAGTCTAGTGAAACCCTGATCGCAGTATCCAGCTGATCCACGTCTACCCTTCAGACTCACTATAAATTTGATATAGTAAATGACAGTGGCCTTAAGGTGCTAAGTTTGTGGGACCTCATTATGCAGCAACAAAAACTAATACAAAATACCATCAACACAATTATGAGACTGGTCAAACAAAAACTTACAATAGCAAATGCTGTTTGCAGCAATACAGATAACTAGAACTCACACATTCCTGATGAAAATGCAAAATTATACAAATACTTCACAGAATACTTTGCAACTTTCTTACAAAAAAAATGTACATATACTCACCATATGACCCAGTAATCCTATGCTTGGGTATTTAAGAAATGTGAAAATGTATGCTCACACAGCAAGTTGTACATAAATGTTTATAGTGGCTTTATACATAAATGCCCTAAACTGGCAAGACCCCAAATATCTTCCAACTGGTGAAAGGTTAAGCTCTTATACTTCCATATGATGTTCAATTATACTATTGTCTAATAAAAAAGAAATGGATATTTATACATGCAATGACATGAATGGACATCAAGCATATATGGTAAGTAACTCAAAAGTGTACAGACCATACAAATCCATTAATTTTACATTTCAAAAATAGGACATTATAGAGAAATAAAATAGATCAGTGGTGGCCAGAGATTGGGTAAATCAGAAATATTGAATACAAAGTGACTTTTTGGTTCGTAGAATAGTTCTATAGTTTGATTATATCATGACAATTACATATATTTGCCAAAAGTCATAAACTATATAAAAAGCATTTACTTTCTTGTATATAATTTATAACTAAATTAAAAATTGAATTGAAAAACAAAATAGGCCCTCTGGATTAAATTCCAGTGATTCAAAATAGGAGAAGTTTACCTCTTGCTCAGAAAACTTTACAACAGATGTTTGAGATCCATGGGCAATTCTGTGTATGGAGAAAAGGGAGCAAGATTTCCTGGTCTTATGTCTATCATCTATGAGTTACTTAATATATAAAGTTCTCAAGGGTGTTCAGCTTCAATTTAGCAAATGAGAAAGAACACATGTTGTCAAGGTAGAGGACCAGTTCTCTATGTGCCCTGCTTCACACTTGCTCACCCACTGCCCGGTAATGAGCATGGAACCCCATGGCTAATTGAAGGGAGGCAGTAAAATTGAAACAAGTGATTTGTATAGGACAAAGAAGAATCACTCTATTATAAAAAATAAATGTAAAAGCGTATACTATTCCCTATATACTAAACATTTTGAAGCCCAAAATTCAAATAAAAATAAAACACTACCCAAAGCATGGCAAGACAAATCAAAATAAAGGTGGATGGTAATTTTTGTAGAATGTTAAACCCTAATGAGCTATATCTGCTAGACTATATATCATTTTAAAGTGAACTGATGGAAATATTTTTGCATATGTTCATCTATGATGTTATCCTTCAGAATTCTTTTGACTTGCAATTTATCTCCTGAGTTACTGTTCTGATATTTCCCCCATGTCTTTCCAAATTCAAATAGAGTAATGTAAAGTAGATCAAAGATGATATCCTAAAGAAAAGCTTTACAAATTACTTTTATTTAATATAGGTAATCGTTAAATGAGATTTTAGTCCATTTGTCTAATCAGATTCTACTCTACTATTTTTTTCTTGTCTGACACAAGATACACAGGATTATTAAAAAAATTGTTTCTGTCTCAACTTTGGAAAAAGCTTAAAAGCAGTATTCTGTGACTTCATCCAAAGAACCCTTCAGAGAAGACGAGAATACAAAAGAGGATTTGGTTTATCTCAACATTTTGGTTGCTCACTGATAGATCATATAATAGCGTCAAGTGCCGATGGCCTATTTTTCTTTCTGTAAATTCCTCTGTAAGGTTGGTTAATGAATAGCATTTCTAGATTTCATAATTTACAAAGTGATTTTTTTAATTCGTAAAATCTTAACATAGTTTTCTAAATATCAGCGTTTTTGCTTGGCTCAAGTAATTTCATGAATCCTCAATAATAAATGAGGGAGAGTCCTTTGTAGGCAGTCAGAAATAAAAATACTTTCCTATACCATGAATATCAACTAATTATTGTTTCAATGAACTTCTAGAAGAATCACACAACACACACCCACACCCCCACATACACCCTCACACACACGCACACAGGGATAGTCTCATCTTTGAAGAACAGAAAAGCAAAATGGCATAATTTTCTAATTAAATCATAAGAGCAACAAATCAGATATGGTGTGATAAATTCTGGTCTGTGCATAAGTATAGATATGGTTCTTCTGTATATCTGAATTTTAGTCTTCAAATTATTTTTTGGTCTACAAACTGATTTAAGATTATAATCTTATGAACTCCTTATATCAGTCATCATGTATGGTTATTAATGCAAAGGATGTGTGCATGTTTGTGTTAAATCGGCACAGCATGGAGTGTGAAATTTATGATATATTTTAAACTCCATGTTCATGAATTGTTTTCTTCTGAGTGGGCGGATCACAGCTATATAAAGACACGTTATGTTTCAAGGTCTGTCTCAATTTGAAATATATATATATATATATATATATATATATATATATATGCATATATATTTACAGAGTATAAATAAGAAACAAAATGAGGAAAATTTAATTTGAAGAACTCAATATTTCAAAAGCTTTGAGCATTATTTTTAAAATTAGTTTTGAGGAGAGACTAATCCGTGGAACAAAGATTAAAGAAAAGTATCAGCCTGATTCTAATGAAAACTAATAGTGTCAGGGGGAAAAAATGTGACCCAGCAAAGAAGAAAGGACAAATGAATAAACACATCTGGGGATGGAACCCAGGGGCATCTGACCTTTGAGCTACACCCCCTCCCTATTTTTTATTATTTATTTTGAAACATGGTCTCACTAAATTGCAGAGGGCCTCACTAAGTAGCTGAAGTTGTCCGCGAACAGCGATCCTCCGGTCTCAGCCCCCGAATGCTGGGATTACAAGCGTGCACCACCACTCGCGGCTGCGACAGATGGTTTTGTCATTTTTTTGTTTCTGGGAATATCACTGCCTCATTTTTTTTAAAATTTTATGCTGCATAGGATATGTATATTTCTTAGAAGCTTTCCTCACAATGTTTAGGAAGTTTTACAATATAAGTAGAAAGCCTCGACACATCATGGCAAATATCATTGGAAATTCAAGGCAATATTTAATGTGTATAAAATAAACAACTACAACTTAAAAGTTATCGCACTTAGAGTAGAAAAAACATTATTAGAACCAGGATGGGTGAGAATTCAAAAGATGAGACTATAGAAAAGAGAAAGGGCTAGGTCTTGCAGCTCAGGAAAACTGTGTGTGAATATTTAGAAACTAGCTGAGGAGAAGTACAACCCCGGTTTCACAAGTGCTGGTTTTCTCTTGACCAGGCTCATGATACTCATGTGGCTTGTTGTCAGTTTTCAGAACTTAAAAAGAAAGTATGGATACGGTGGTGATCACCTGTAAAACTAGTACTTGGGAGGCTGAGACAGGAGGATCACAGGTTGAGGCCAGGTTTGAGTAATTTAGCAAGGCCCTCAGCAAGTTAGTGAGACCCTGTTTCAAAATAAAATAAGGCTGCGGGTATATCCTAGAGGAAGAATGACCCTGGGCTCAATCCCCAGTGAGACACACACACACACACACACACACACACACACACACACACACACACGAAAAGCAAGTCTAGCTTAAGAGTAACTTTGTCTTCTTGCTTTTAGAATCCGTTATTCTCCCTGAGTCTCACCTCATGGGATTCAGGTGAGGAAGAAGTAATATCTGTGTGTCAATGGAAAATTACCAGCTGGCTTCTTCACTCAACTCTTACTTTGATTTCTTCTCCCACTCAGGGTAGAGATATAATTTGTCTGTCTTCCAGAAGAGCCCCTTTCTAAACTTGAGGTTTCAGAAAGTCATTTGCAAGAGATTTTCTTTTCAGAAAAATCTCACAAAATCTCTCTCATCCCTCTAAAACTTTAGCAGAGGATGCTACACACACAGAAGTGTTAAGTAGCGATTTTCTGGGTGGAAAAATAGCAGAATATGGATGGTATCAGCACTGAAATACAGTGAGACAATTGAATGGATGCAACAGAAACTTGGAGTCAGACAGTGCAGGTCCCTTAGGAATACACAGATTCCCTGGAAGTGAGTCAGACTTCATAGACACCTGGGTGAAACAAGTGAACCTCAACTGGATCATGCTGACCTGCACTGACATTGGATGCATTAGTCAACTTTCCATGGCTAAGAAAAAATAACAGATAATCAAGTTTAAAAGATGAGTGAGTTTTTTTTTTTTTTTTTTTTTTTTGTGGTACTGTGGTTCCTGGAAGCCCTTCTACCTCCGGGCTACACTCCCAGACCTACTTTTACATTTTTATTTGGAAACAGGGTCTCCTAAGCCAGTGTGCGCGGCTGGCTTCGAACCTGCGCGATCCTCCTGATTCTGCCTCCCAAGCGTGGGGATTACAAGCGTGCGCCACCACGCCCGGCCTGAGTGAGTTTTTTTGGCTTGTGGATTCAGAGGTTTTAGTTGCTCATCACTGTGTTGCTTTGAACCTCTGATAGCAGAGTAGAACATAGCAGAAATGCATAATAGAAGAGGCCTGTTCATTTTATAGCAGTCATAAAGCAGAGAGAAAAAGAAAAAAAAAGGTTTGGGTACCCAAATCCCCTTTAAGGGTACACTCCCACTAATACTACTTCCTGCCAGTAGGCCCCAACTCTCAAAAGTTCTACCACTTCCCAAAAGCACTACCAGCTGACTACTACATCTTTACAACATGAGCTTTGGGGAAGATACTCAAGAGCTATACTATAGTATTGGACTAATAAACCTAAGAAAAGGTAAGCCTTCTATAATACTCAAATTGTACAGAAACTGTTATATTACACACTAAGTGCTGTGTTCATGTATGTTTAGAAAACTTTTAACCTCATTATGATATATAATTATAATGCACCAATAAAAGTATAAAAAGAAAAAGCAGTTATAATATGAAACTTTAGCCAGGCATGGTGGCACATGCTTGTAATCCCCACACTTAGAAGGTGGAGACAGGAGGATTGTGCAGGTTCAAAGCCAGCCGTGCTGGCTTAAGAGACCCTGTTTCCAAATACAAAAAAAGTATAAGAATGGGTCTGGGAGTGTATCCCGGAGGTAGAAGGGTTTCCAGGAACCCCAGTACTACCAAAAAAAAAAAAAAGAGAGAGAGAGAGAGAGACGCTGTTTCCAAATAAAATATAAAATAGGTCTGGGAGTATATCCCAAAGTTAGAAGGGTTCCATCCCCAGTACCACTACCACCAAAAATAAATAAATAAATAATAATAATAAATAAATAATATGAAACTTTAATTTTTTCATGAATTGTTTGAGATTTAATTCAATATATTGTCCAGTAATGGATTATGCATATAAATACCTTAACAATAATTCAGCTTCTAATTTTAAAATGTTTGAGAATCAAATTACTTAGGATCATATAATTTATTAGAACAACATGGGGGAAGTTAAAAGAGGTTTTTATAGACTTTTTGGCAGAGAAGATTTTGGGGAAAGGCCCAGGCACATAAGGTGGATATTTGAGTTGATCCAGGGGTGCTGTGCTGGGATCATGTTTCCTAGTTTCATTGTGAATATTCTCATTGGATACTCATGCCTCAGTGAATTCCCTTCAAGTACTATTTGCTTGGTTGTTTAGCATTTGGAACTGTTGGCCACTCTCTCTGCTTGTCTCTCTTGGTGTCCATGCTACATCGTGGATATCAGTTTCTCCTTATTTTTTGTTCAGTTTTTTTTCAAGCCTCCTAAATAGAGCGTTTTTCCTATTGATACTTTTTGATACTTAGTGACCCTCGAGGTCCATCCTTGGCTTGTTCTACATTGTTCTATTCACTTATGACAGGAACGTCTATGTCTCTGGCCCATATCATATTCTTGAAAGTTTTTGGATGGTTCACAGACATGTACAACTTTACAATTCCAATGCCCCTCCCTCGTTGACTTTCTCCCATGTCTATATTCACTTCTATTCTTAGTCTTGGTGAATGATATTTCTAATGCCAGAATTCAAACAGCACCAAATCCATCTGCACAAGCAACCTCTTATTTGTACTTTCTGGAGCCACATCACCACCTCTCTTTATCCTTTATTATAGCTTATCTTAAAGCAAGCCCAGACTAGTTTACCTGATAATGGTCTTAGGACATCACACCTGCCCTCCGTGTATTTTCACAAAAGTCTTAGTCCTAAAAAGCAAAGCTGTTGATCACTCCTCCAATTAAAAATCACTTTAACATTATCACTCTGGACTATATTATGATGTGAGACTACAATGTACTAATAAAAGTATACAAAAAGCCTTTTAAAAAGCCGGGTATTAGCCAGGCGTGGTGGCGTATGCTTGTAATCCCAGCATTCGGGAGGCTGAGACAGGAAACAGGAGGATCGCGGTTCCTGGACAGTCTCAGCTACTTAGTGAGGCTCTTTGCAACTCAATGAGACACTGTTTCAAAATAAAGAATTAAAAATGGGGCTGGGAGTGTAGCTCAGAGTTAGAATGCCCCTCGGTTCCATCACCAGCACCACACACACACAAAAAAAAATAAAAATAAAAATAAATAAAAAGCCGAGTATGCTGGCACATGCTTGTAATCTCAGCATTTGGGAGGCTGAGACCGGAGGATGGTGGTGTGCGGACAGCTTCAGCTACTTAGTGAGGCCCTTCACAAGTCAGTGAGACCCTGATCCAAAACAAAAAAGACTAAAAAAGAGGGCTGGGGGTGCAGTTCAAAGGTGCAATACCCCTGGGTTCCATCCCACCAAAGAAAGCCCACCAAAGAAAGCCTTTTAAATACATGTACAACAAAGCAAATATTTGATATTGTTTGGGACATTAAATCAATCTGTTTCTTCACTTAGCCAATCTTTATGTAGTTGTTATTTTTGTTTTCTGTATTGAGGATTGAATCCAAGGGCATTCTATCTTCGGGTTATACCTCCAGCCCTTTTTATTTTTTATTTCAAAACAGGGTCTCACTAAATTGCTGAAGCTGGCCTGGAACTTGCAATCTTCTTGACTTAGCTTCTCAAGTACTGGGATTACATGCATGTGCCACCACACCTGACTTCCAGGCTTCCACTTAAACAATCTTATTATGCCTCAAACCTTGGGTTTCAGCTATGGCAAAGGACTTATCCACCTGGGAATGCTTGGATGTTTACTGCAGCTCTATGATTTTTATCAGGTTTCTAGCTCACTGGAATCCTTCTTTCTGGATGATTATAATCCCTGTGAAGAAGTTTTGATTCCTTATAAATAAAATTATATATATATATATATATATTTTTTTTTTCAGTACTGGGGATGAAACCCAGGGGTATTGTACCTCCGACCTACTCTCCCAGCCCTATTTTTTAGTCTTTTTATTTTTGAAACAGGGTCTCACTGAGTTGCAAAGGGCCTCGCTAAGTATTTGAGGCTGTCTGCAAACTGCAATCCTCCAGTCACAGACTCCTGAATGCTGGGATTACAAGTGTGCGCCACCAAGCCCAGTTTATATATATATATATATATATATATATATATATATATATATATATATACACTTTTTCCTCAAACTAGAAGACTGTGAGCTCTTTGAGAAAAGGGAGGGTATAGATATTCAATAGCACTGGTTTTAAATATTCTAGGATTATGTGTTTATTTAATTGATAAATGCATACATAGCAGAACTAATAAATATTCAAAAAAGTAAATTTTCTTTCCAACCTTTTTTATTTCCAATTAGAAAGCCATTCTTGTTTTCTTTACCTGTTAAGCATTTGTAGTTGCCTCCTGCACGCTAGTTGTTACATGCTAATTACACACTCACTATTAAAATCTGTGAATCACATTTATTGACACTGACATTTTCATACATTGATGCCTACCACACTGCTGTTTCACAGTGTCCAAGAGTTTCAGAGTCTATACTCCATAGTGGTTGAACCTGCATACATACAGAGCTGTTTTGTGTCCTGTATATATAAATGTAACTGCCTAATTCAGGACATAATACACATTTATTTTATAAGAGCCCATGATACTGAATGCAGTCATTACACTTTTTTGATTTTTTTCCTTGCTTTTATTAGTTATTTTAAAAGGTTTTCTGCATTAATTGTATTTGCCTAAAATATTAAAGCCCATTTTCATAACTTAGTCCCTAATTCAAATAAACTATTCTGTTTACAAATGCATTTAATAGCTATGTCAACTTTAAATGACTACTGTTGCCAATCTATGCTTTAAATCTTTACTTGTATTAACCCATTTAGTGCCTAGATAAAATCTATTAGGTAAATAATATTAATATCCTCATTTAACAAATACAGACGCTTAAGAACAGAGAGATTAAATAACTTAAACATGATTACAAGGCTAGAGTGTGGAAGATCCTCAGCTTGAACTCAAGGAACTGGACTCTAGACTCTAAAACACTTACTTTACACCACTCTTCTACTCCAAACAAATGTGCCGAAACTAATGGTAGATTTCAATGTTGTACCATAGGGAGGTGTACACTAATTCAAATGATGCTGGGTTTCCCACAGTACTGAATTGATTCTTCTTTAGAAATTACCAATTCAGCAGTCAAAGTGGTTTGCTAATCTCAGAAACATTATTATGATATATATGTCTGTGTGTGTGTGTGTGTGTGTGTGTGTGTGTGTGTGTGTGTGTGTTTATGGTACTGGGTATTGAATTTAGGGGCATTCCACCTTCCAGCTATACATATATTTTATTTTTTGTTTCAAAATTGGATCTCAATAAGTTGCTGAAGTTCTCACTAAACTGCAGAAGCTGGCCTTGAACTTGTGATCCTCCTATCTCAGCTTCCCAAGTACTGGGATTACAGGTGGGAAAAAATACACCTGGCTTCTATATTGTACTACGTGTACTGCAATATTCAGTCTTCTTCCATAGTCTCTTATCTTGCTCTTCTCAGCTTAAATCTGCTCTTTTCGATAACTCTTGATTTTGGCCAACAGCTTCCAGATGCCCTAAGAGTGTGGCTGTCTTGTAACTTGTAGCCAGCAATCTATCCCTCCTTCCCAAACCTTCCCTACCTCCAGGAGAAGTGACTCCCTGGCAGTATAGCTTAGGGATATGCTATAGTTTAAATGCATGTGTACCTATAATATATGTAATATATTAATATAATTAGCATATATTTACATATATAGTAGAAACAGATATATAATATAATACATTATACTATACATAATTATAATAGTATTATAATACTATTATATAATACTATATAATACTATTATAATACTATTATATATAGTAACATATATATTAGCAAAGAGAATACACAGGCATTTTTTGTGACTTTTCTGAGATTTGAGCAAGAAGGCCCCCATCAAACATCAAATGCAGTACCTTGATCTTAGACTTCCTAGCCTCTGGTATTTAAAAATTTATTTATAAATTATACAATCTAAAATATTCGTTTTTTTCCCTCATTACTGGGGATGGAATCCAGGAGCATTTTACCTTAAAGCTACACCCCCAGTCCTATTTTTTAAAATTTTTTATTTTCTGAAAGAGGGTCTCACTGAGTTGTGAATGGCCTCATTAAGTAGCTAAGGCTGTCCATAAACCTCCATCCTCCGGTATCCGCCTCCCAAATGCTGGGATTAAAAGCGTGTGCCACCACACCCTTCAAGATATTCTTTCTTTATTGGTGCGTTTTAGTCATACATCTTAAAGGAATACAAGATGGTAGAGGCAGACATGCACACATCACTCATTTATCCCTTCCCCAATTTCCCTAATTCCCTCCCCCCCTTCCTCCTTCTCACGTTTGACTTACTGATTGACTTTGATATGTTTACAAAGTTAAGTCATGTACATTAGGCAATTTCCCTTCCTCCTCCCATCACTCCCAGTTGGGCCTCCTTATTTGCTCATCTATGGTTTCTCCTCCTTCTAGAGTTCCTCCTATGACTCTTTTTCTCCCTTTTCTAAGCATCTGCCAAATACATATCAAGCCTCATATAATTATGTAGCAGAGATCCTTCAGAGGAAGAAATTTCTTATTCATTATCAGTATTGATGAAAGTCTATTATGATAAGATTTAATAGTAGAAATAATCAAACATATTTTCTGGCATAAACAAGGTCTAGACTTGTGGCAAGGTAAGCATCAATTACATTATCACATAAAGAAGCATAAAATCACAACTGTTTATGGGTTGCCATATACAAATTTGAGGACTTATAAAAATAATGGGTGTATTTGACCTTATCAAGGAGGTTAAGGAACACCTTCTTGGGTGACACCAGGCTGCCTGTATTATGGGTTGGGCATAATTTCAATAGAGGTTCCTGTGAGGCCACACACCAATTATTTTTCCATTCAAAGGCCACCACATTCATGCTCTGACTATACAACCTGCACCTTCTTCTTTCCCTGGGTAGAGTACACTGGTACCCTCTGGAGAAGGCCCTCAGCAGAATCACCCAGCAAGGCCCTGGAGGTAAGCTCAGGCTTATTGGGCCAGGAAATTTTGAGTCCAAATAAGCTGAGATGTCATATCATTGGGGGGGGGGGGGTGTTACAGGTTTCAACAGGACTGTCTGCTGAGCTGGCACAATAGACTCTGTCTACCAGGGAGGAATATAGAACAGGGAAGGTCACATGAGGCCTCTAAAGCATTGGACCAGGACTCAGAGCAGAAGCCACATATTCTTGTTTGTTTTTAAATTTTTATTTATTTATTTGGAAGGATCCAATTTTATGCATGTATAGCTTAGGAACAAATTGCACATAAACTTTAGATATTTAAAGTACATATTCATGGTGGTGCATACATGTAATTCTAGTACTTGGGGGCCTGAGACAGGAGGATTGCAGGTTCATGGCCAGCCTCAGCTAGTTGTGAAGTAGAATACCCTTGGATTCAATCGCTAGTACTGCAAAAAAAAAAAAGTTCATATTTAAACATAGGTATATGTATTTTTTCCTAATATGAAATGAACACTGAGCTACAAATTTTACCCTATTCTGTGTGAAAAAATAGCAGTTTTTTTTTCCCTAAATATCATTTTATTTCATCTCCATCACATACACATGGTATAGTTCCCCAACTGTGGTTTAGCTTTCCATGACTACAGTGACCATAGTCAATTACAATCAAAAGGTACTAGCTGGAGCATTTTATGAGTTAACAATTCATTAATTCATTCGGAGTAGCGTGGCATCTCTTGCTGCCCCACTGTGTCCCACCCAGGAAGTGAATTATCCCTTAGTTCTGTGTGTCTACCCTGTGTACACTGACTATCTTCTGGTCTTAGGAAATGTCTTGGTTTTCAAATCTATTGTCACTGCATTTCAGTGCTTTCTTTCAAGTTATCCTTACTGATTCTCCCTTCCCTTTGTTCCTCTTTCTGTCTCTTTTGAGGCACAGGGGGTTGAGCCTAGGACTGTAGTGAATGCTGGGTAAGGGTCCTGGGCCACACCTCCAACTCCAAATCTAGTAGAGCCTCCTCCCAGCAACAGCAGGGGCAGCCCCTCCCTGCATCTCCTCCCTACTCTGCCTTTTTGCAAAGTAGGAGACTGAGCAGGCAGGGGAGCTGGCTTGAACTAGAGCTGCTGAGCCACCTTCACGTTTCTTCTAAGCAAGCCTCACATCAAAAACAGTAACACACAAACAAACAAGCAAACAAAAAAGTGGCACGTAAACATCCAAAGCCAGAAGAGAAAGCAGCTCTGTTCCAAAAAAGAAACTTCATCACTCCTAATTAAGCAGTCTTTAAGGTTCCTTTTTATTTTTTATTTCTCTTTTTCTCTTCCTCTCCTCCTATATGTGTGCATGCAAGAGATAGTCTGTGTTCTATTCTGTCTGTAGGATTCTAAGTGAACCTGTTCACCAGTGCCGTGTATTAAATCCATTTTGTATCACTATACCTAAATATTCTACATTGGTTACTAGAATTATCCTTTATTTTAACTATCTCAATATTTACTGTATTAGAGTGAATATAGTAGTGTTACCTACCTACAATCAAAACCTTATTCTATTTGATTCTATTCTCTACTTTACCCTATTCTTGCCTTCCTTACTCCAGGTTCTTCCTCCTTGCTCACCCTTTACCACTGAATGCAACACAATTTGCCTTTGTATATTCCGATAGAAACCATACTTGATCAAGTTTTTATTTTTTTAATGTCTGAAATACGAACATGACCAATGAGAAAAAATAATAACAAATGCCATGGGTTTAAATCACTCTATGGTGCAATTTTCACACCGAGCAATTGTCTCAAAATAACCAAATCACATGATTATGTGGGGGAGAAAGACAACAAATAAAATCTTACCCCCTCCCCCCACACACAACGTCTTGCTTTGCTTTTGAAAGAAATGATATCTTCTGTATCGCCTCTGGCTCTCTAGTCATTCTGAGACTAGTTCAGCTGAGTGACAGTCACTGAAAGCGCCCAGACTTTATAGTGACGGCAGCAATTTATCTGTGTTTTTTATGTTTAATTAAATAATGATCAATGGGTGGTAATGCAGACCCTCATAAAGATGAGTATATAAGAAAAGTGGGCAGCGTGTTTTGCTAAACTCTGAGTGTCCTATTCAAGCAGTAGCTAAGTTTCTAGGTTTCAGGGTGCTTTGTTTAGGTCTGCTGGGAACTTGAAAGAAGTTATACGTCTAAAGAATGCACAGATTTATTGAGAAAAGATGTTATATTCACAGACATGTAGGTGATTCCTTAAGTAAAGAGTACTTTTAAAATAAATACTGGCATACGAATTTTCCAGAGTACTTTCTGTTCTGTTTTTGAGTACTACAATAATGGCAATTTGATTATGAATAATTTGCCCCTTTAACCAGTTTTATCCGCTACTTTACTAAGAATAAACAATTTTCTTTAAAAATTTATTAAGACCTCACAGTTTGCAGGATGCTTTCAAAATAGTGTCTTAAGATAATTTTTAATCAGAGGAGGTTTTATCTAATTTTATTTAGGAGATACCTATGTTCACCAGACATGATCATGACATCCAGTTTAACCAATTTTGTCATTTAAATAATTTCAATTATAAATTCCCCTTTTCTCCTCTTATGTAAATAGATTCAAAACTGCTTTGCCACAGAAGCTTTCCAAATATGGTCTCAACCTAGAGGTAATTTTTTTAGAAAAAGTTTTTTTTTCTTTTTTTTTTTTTTTACTTATATTAATTCTCCAAAGTAAAAATCTATGAAACCCACTGAAAAGAGAATCTGAGAAATTCTTTCACTTTGATAAATCTGAAATGTTGGAACTTTCAAGTTTAAAATTTTCCCTGGGGCGCTGTAAGAAAACTGTCAGGAGATAAGTTTGAAAAGAATGTTATAACATTTAGAAGTTATAAATAAATTAAACAACACAGGTCATTGCATAAATGAGCATTAACTATTTCTATCAGGCTTGAAAATTTCATGACCTACATTTCTTCATATCATATCATGAGGTCTATATTCATTCCCAGACCTTTTATTTTTTTTCTTCTTCTTCTTCTTCCTTCCTGAGAGCTACTAAGGCTGTGGGAAAGCAGTAAAACAGGAAGGTTAATGAGTGTGAGAGCAAGAAGGGCTTGCTCCTGACACCTTCATTCACTCCCCACTTGAGAGATGGGGCTCCTCCTCCCAGGAGTGACAGGCACCTTGCCTCCCTCAAGCAGGAAGCCACATTCGATTAAATCAAGACGGAGACATTTCATCTATGGCAAAGTTGGCCAAACCCTTTGAGGTGTAAATGCATTCTTCAGTCCTAAGTAATGGTAACAGGGAGGCTCTTCCCAGCTACCCACTCACCAAAAACTTTTCTGTCTTCCATGTCCTTTTATTAGACATTTCAAAACGTGCTTTTGATCTGTAAGATTGTTGCGCACTATTCTCCTTCAGATTAAATTCTCAATTGACCTGTGCAAAAAGTCAAAATTAAGAGCCAGGTAACATTCAAAAAGCTCACATTTACTACTACGAGTCCTGTATGTAATTGAAACATTCTAGGGCAAGTGTGTCTTTAAGCCAGGAAAGCTGTAAAAATACTGATTGTATTTATTTTAGTTTTTTGTCTTCCCTTGGGATGAAGAAGAGCTGGAATATTTGGGGCACATATTTGTGAAATGGATAATGGGATGATTATTGGGTATTTTTTAAGGACAGCTACTAATAAATCCTATGGAAAAGAACAAAGCGGAAACCAAAGGGCACAAAGTATAAATATTCAAAGTTCAGGATATCAACTTCTTACTCTAACTTCTTAAGTAAGTCAGCTCCTAATACTCTTGGAGTCTGTCTTCCCCTCTGTTCCTGACAACTCCTGATTTCATATCATTTGCAAATTCAATTAGCCTGCTCTTTACTCCTGTCACATAACCCATCTGACCTCTCTCTTTCTGCTCCATTTCACCCTCCTATTCCCACAGACTTGCCTAGAGGAGAGGAGTGCACTTTGTAAATCTTACTCATCTCTGCTTCCTATTTTCTCTGTTGTGATCAAAGGAGGACTTTATGGGAACAAATAGATATGTACATTTTGGCATCCAAACTGAAAATCTCTGGAATGATTTGTTTCTGTTCCTTATGATTATTCAATCTGCGCAAAATTCATTAAATTTATACATGATCAATAATTCTTATAGGCAACATTTCTATCCATGTATTTTGCCACGTGGGGAGTTTGATGTTATAGGGCTTTGACATCAAATTCATATTTTGTATTTCAGTATACACAGAAGTAATGAATTTGTTTTGGATACTAAGCTACCTGTGTGGTTATAGGCACAAATATTATCATTAAATAAAAAGTATTTATATGTTGGTGTTGACCTTTTAATTAAATGGAAATGGCCAGAGTCAATCATCTATTGACACGTATTTACATAGCAAGTAATTATAGGGTAAAGAGATTATTTCAGTTATAAAATCAGAGGGCAAGTCTCACAAACTTTAGAAATAGAGTCTCCAAGTAATTTTTGAGAACATGTAATTGCTATGTTTTCAACTAGCATTTACCAAGAAAAACTAAAATCTTACGGTAAGTAATATTGTAAAGTGACTTGTAATTAAAGGCATTAGTATGCTTTTTATTTTCTTAGTGATTAGGAGTCTGAAATCTTTAAAAATATTCACATTTTTATTAAGCATGTGAAATAATTTCAGAGCATCTTAGCATAGACCTCTTTGTACAGCTACCATTCTTCTTTGTTTAGAAGCCAGAGCCTTTCAAAGTTATGCAGGGGATCATCTTAGCTCATCCTGATTTTAGCGCCAGGGATAGTACTTAATACCTTTCAACGTCCTAGAAATAAAATTTATTACAAATTCTATGTCCAGTATTCGAAAAGACAGTGGTGGAACTATGAAGAATCATTACAATCGAACTTCTGACAATTCAGTGACTTGATGCATATATTTTTAAAAGTTTCCCTTCATATAAAAAGATGGCTGGATTTTTGCTACAGGAATTGGAACAAATCTCAAAAAAGAACACTATCTTCCCTTCCTTCCTTGCCTCTAGACTGACCTAAATAGTTACAAGTTAGTATTTAGTATTCCTTTCTCAAAATTCTGAACTTCTTATGCCAAAGGAGGTTCAAATTAAGACTGATACATGTAGGTATAATGATACAAAATAAAATTCAAATAACAAATATTTTTATGAGGGTCATTTGTTCAAACACTGAGTTACTTATTTAATAATGGATGGCTGTTTCTGACTTCTCACTGTTAACTCAGAGCTTTAGGGTAGCAGGAATTCAGGATAACTCTGTAGTACTGATGATTTATTATCTCGAATGAAGACAAATACTCCAGAGCAACTCACAGCTCCAACATACTAATTTTTGTGTCTTCTCAGCTTAGATGTTGCTGAAATTTGAAGGAAAATGTTAATGGCTTTGGGCATCAGATAAAAATCTACCCAAATCTGTGAGTAGAGTAACCAGAAGTCAGAGAAAATGAGAAAAAATAGAACTTAAAGGAACCCTCACTCAAAACATGCCTTCTGAAGCTATTACTACACCATTATTAAGGTAGGCACTTTCTATCTTATCTTTCATTTGCAGAGGTAGAAGAAGAGTGTTTAATTAAAATAATTTTTAAAAATTTTCAATTATTACGTAAAGATAGAAGCACAGGCAATGAGAATTCCGCGAGGAAAACCTTCTATCATCAGATTTCCTAAGTCCATGGGCTCTTCCAAGGCTAACAGTCATAAGAGAGAGAAATTAATTGTAAGCATTTGCTATGTGTCAATCAGATTCAAAATTCTTCCCATGTTTTAACTCATTAGCTCCTTTTATATATAGGGGGTTACGTAGAGAAACTATGGCACAGAACTGGAATTCTCAGTTCTGAGGACTTTTAAGCTTATGCTCATCCTTGCTTCTGTTTCTAGCACTACCAACTTGATGGGGATCAATGACTGTGGTTCTAGCTCTGTCTTTTTCTCTAGCTTTACTTTATAAATTCAATTTACAAAAATAAAGCCAGAAATAATTTGGTTTCACACACTGAAGAAAGATAAAGAGAAAATGCGTGTATGGCCATAAAAATACACACACACACACACACACACACACACACACACACACACTACATTGTTAAATGAAAGTGTGTAAGTGACCTCCCTTTTTTCCATCTTCTTTGCTTTAAGACTCATAAAAACGGTATTTCTTGGCAGGAGAAACCATTTTTCCTTTATGTCAGAGTCACTGTTAAGTTCACATTTGTGTTTGCAAGTTCTGTTTCCAACTTTCCACTCAAGTCCTATACCCCACAGCAAGAAGAAAATTGTGGAATTTGCATATTGTGCTTATGAAGTAGAGGCGCTGTCTAAGAGAAAAGTTCTGTGAGGCTAGAAATCATAAACACACACACACACACACACACACACACACACACACACTCACTCAGTGTCACAGAATCGTAATCCAACATATTTGTCCCCTACTTTTATATATTTTTCTGCTTTCAATTAAGACGCCTTATTAAATAGCATTCAAACATGTGAAAGCAAAGACAGAGCCTGACAGAATTTCAACAGGTTCTGTGCATTCATACTGCATGTCACCTCTTAATTAGCAACCAAAATGCAAGGAACAGATTGTACAGTTTACCATCCTAGCCTAGCTCCTACACTTGCTATTTGTGCGTACACAGCATATTTAAAGAGCTCCCCCCCACCCAGCGGGATTTTCATATTTGCTCCATCCCTAGAACAAGAACCACCAAGAAATGCCACTTCCTGGATGCTTTAGCCTGCAGCAGCAGCTGGCATTACCAAGCAGTTGAAAGGACATTTTAATCTCCTGTTTAATGCATTTTTCTCCACCTGGGATAAGAAGCCAAAATTGCTGTTAGCAAAAAATGCCTTAGTCATTAACTGAAAGTGCCTTTTTTAAAAGTGTTCCATTACTCCCCTACTGGGAAATTTCAGACTTTATTAGCATTTTTTGAATTTGTATTAGTAGTACCTGAGTGGTAAAATGCTAACGGATGAACACTTAGCTATTTTCCACAGATTTTGCTTTTAAGCTCTAAGAGAGAGAGAGAGAGAGAGAGAGAGAGAGAGAGAGAGAGAGAGAGAGAGAGAGAAATGGACATGTATTATGTGACTCATCTACCTCACCAGTATTGAAGTCCACAGTCATTGGAATCCTCCTAATTTTCTATTATTCTATACCTGCAGAAGTACAAAAGAAAGAATTTAAGGACTCTCTTTTATCCAAGGACAACCAAGAGGATATTAAATGTTCTTTAAATGCAAGTCTGGTGTGCTGAAATCACATGCATGCTGGGCTGGGATTACCTTGCTTTGGTGATCACAAGGAATTGAATTCAGGCTGCAAGAAAATAGGAATTCTCCCATTGAAACACATGCTGTTAGTGAATGGGTTGATTTGTCATTTCTGCAGGAGAGACCTAACACTGAAAAATAAGAGCTGTCTAAACAATGATTCAAATCAAACATAATTTAGACTCGGATTGTTCATACTTTTATTTTGTGTCTACTAAATATCTATATAATTGTACATATTCTCAAATATCAGGTAAGTCTGCTAGAGTGTTTGTTTCGATTCAGTTTAACTCATTAACTATGAACTAAAATAAATAAATTGTATAGATGTATCATGGCCACTTGGGTCCCAAATTAAAAATATACTGGAAGCTTCTACAAAAATATTTGAATTCCCAGTAAAAACTGAGGGGAAAAATAGAAGTTCAAAATACATCTTGAAAGGAGTTCAGATATTTATTTCTTGCTTCATTATCATATTCACCAAGTGAACAGTATATTGACAACTTATATAATTGTCCCAGAGTTTCTCTAGCTGCCTGCAGTCTTGCTTCTGCTCTTTCTTGGTTTGGTAATGGAGCAGGCAAGCCTCCTTTGATATGCAAAAACTATGGTTTCCTCAAGGTATAAGAGAAAATGCAGTCTATCTGCAATAAATGGTAGAAGCTCAGGAAAAGAAAAAATATTGGATTTAACAGGGATTAAGGCTAATGGTGAGGCACAAGTTCCCAAGGACATGTATTTTCTAGAGTGGAATAAGATAGTGGGGCCACTGGATTTGAATTAGAGAAAAAAAGATATATATATATATATATATATATATATATATATGATAAATAATTATTTGCACACTGAGAAATTATAATTGAAATAACATTGAAAGTAACTGGGTTTGCAGTAATACAGAACAACTATTTTATCCCAGTAACCTGTACCCTGTACTTATCCCTGATTTTATGTCTGACAAAAAAGGTAAGCAACTCATATGTGATAGGTAAGGGCAAATGGCCACCTCTACCTGCTTATTAGAATATACAGGTATGTATGTGGATAAATAGATAGATGGAGAGATAGGTGGAGAAAAAAATAATCTGATTGTATTGAGGTGTTAATGTTCCCAAAGCATCCCTCTGAGTGAATCATCAGTGAATTTGACTGCATCTGTTATGCAATATGGCTTCATTGTGCATTATTCGAAATTGTAATAGAGATTTTTAGAGAATCCAGTTATGACTTCTCTCTTATAATGTAATTGAAAAGTTTCCATAGTTAGAAGACCACAAACACATTGTGGCCTTTGAAGTGGAAGTCAATGGAATACTTTTTGTAGAATCTAAATGCACTCACAAATTCTCTACTGTACTACATGGGTGTTTTCCAAGTTTTCAACTCATTAATTCCTTTTACAGAAACATATAATTTTAATGAGGATTCTTATTATTTTAAAATTTATCAAGCCATATATGGGATGTGACAAAAATTTTATTTTAGGAAAAATTTTAAGGCTCCTTAAAAATTTGCACTGAACTGTTAGAATTAAGATTTTTATTATATAAATTGATTTTTATATTTTCATAAATACTATGCCACATAAAAATAAAATTCACCCTTTCCCACTCTACAAATGATTTATAATATTTAATTTACTTAATTGTATTATAAAAAACTTGATATTGAGCAAATTTATAAAAAATATCATATTTGAATTGAGACACTGAAAGCCTATCAATATATAGATTGAAACACAATTTGTGATATGTGTGTGTGTGTGTGTGTGTGTGTGTGTGGTACTGGAGGTTGAACCCAGAGATCTTCTACCTCTGAGCTACATCTCCAACTTCAATTTATTTTCTTTGTATTTAGAGACAGGGTCTCATTGAGTTGCTAAGGTTAGCCTTGAGTCTCCAATCCTGCTGTCTCAGACTTCCAAGCATTAGGATTATAGACATGTGCTAACCACAATAAATAAATAAATAAATAAATAAATAAATAAATAAATAAATACAAATACTGAGCTAAACTAACATTTTGTATTTTATATTTTTATTAATATTAATGTAATTTTTGATGATTTAACACATTAATTAGGTTCTTGTAAATGCATGTCCACAAATAACATATAATAAGTATAAAGAGCCTTTATCCTAGTAGATTAAATACAAAATCAGATAAATTCATCAGTATATATTTTCCTTTGACATCAGTTTCTTCAGTACCAGGTTTCTTACTGTGGTATGCTACTTGGGATTCTGAATAGATAAAAGCTACTAAAGACTATCATTAGATAATTTTGTAGTTATATTCTCCTGACTCATTCTTGTTGCATTATAATTGCTAAATTTTCTGTTTTTATGAACATTATAGATTAAAAGGGAAAAATAGTATACACCTAAGAATAAAATTTGGATTCATAAATGCCCAATCATCATAGTAGGGCATTTTGGTTGATTAACAAATTAAATGACTGTCACAATATTATTCACCACTCAGTTGATACCTCCTAGGAACTACTCTGACTGCTTTATTTCCAAAGAGAAAATATTTAAACATTTTCAATGTAAAACTTTAAATGGAAACATGTCATTATGACCATTAGAAACATAAGCCCATATTTGTATTATGCTAACATTTTGAAAAATTGAGATCTATGTCTGATAAACTTAAATTCCCTTAGGAGATGATAGATACTATCATATAAACAGCCCATATCTATCCTCCAAGTCCCAAAGGGAATAGTTACCTTCAACATGTATAATGTGAATTAATATTCACCACTTTGTAGTTTCCCAAACACTTACTTAAAATCAGCTTCAAAAACAAATTTTATTTTCTTGTGAATCCATATTAGTGATCTAACATTAGAAATAAAAATATACAATGAATATAGTTTTATATGTTCATGTCTCATTAAAAAATACTTTAAAACTTTTATTCATGTAATCTGAGTTGATTATCTCTCTCTTTTTATTTTTTATTTTTTTGGTTAGGTTAACTAGTGGTTTATCTATCTTGTTCATTTTTTCAAGAAATCAGCTTTTTGTTTTGTTATTTTCTGTACTTTTAAAAAATTCTCTACTTCATTGATTTCTGCTCTGATTTTAATATTTTCTTGTCTTCTACTGACTTTGGGGTTAGATTGTTCCTGTTTTTCAGGGGCTTTGAGGTGTGTCATTATTTATTTCATGATTTTCTGTTTTTCTTATGTGAGCACACAGTGCTATGAATTTTCCTCTTAATACTGCCTTCAAAGTGTCCTAGAGGTTTTGATATGTAGTATTTCTTTTTTCTTTTGTTTCTAAAAATTTCTTGATTTCACCCCTACTTCATTCAGCAGTGTGATGTTCAGAATCCACATGTTTATATAGTTTATCTGGTTCTTCTTATATTGATTTCTAGTTTCATTCCATAATAGTCTAAAAAGATAGAAAAGTATGTTACACTTTTTGAATTTGCTAGTGCTCAGTTTGTGGCTCAAGATGTGATCTCTTTTGGAGAAGATTCCGTGAGCAGCTGAGAAAAATGTGAACTCTGGTATAGTTGGGTGGAATATCTATATGTGCCTAACAGGTCCATTTGATTAATGGTGTTCTTTAGGTCTGAAGCATCTTTACTGACCTTTTGTCTAGAAGATTGGTCTAATGATGCGAGAGGGGTGTTAAAGTCTCCCAGTATTATTATATTGGGATTTATGTGTGACTTAATGTCACAAAGAGTTTGTTTTATGAATGTAGCTACACCTATGTTTGGGGCATAAATGTTGGCTATTGTTATTTCCTCTTACTGTATTATTCCTTTTACTAGTAAAAAATGACCTGCTTTGTTTCTTCTAACAAGCTTGGGTTTGAAGTCTAATTTATTTGATATCATAGTTCCTATCCTTGCTTGTCTTCAAGCTCCATTGGCATGGATTACCTTGCTCGAACCTTTTACCTTAAGTTTGTTGTTATCTTTACTTATCTTTTATTTAGTTATTTAGTTATTTTGGTGGCACTGGGGTTCCTGGAAACCCTTCTACTTCTGGGCTACACTCCCAGACACTTATTTTTTATATTTTTATTTGGAAACAGGGTATCCTAAGCCAGCTAGGTCGGCTTCAAACCTGCACAAACCTCCTGTCTTCGCCTCCCAAGCACGGGGATTACAAGCATGCTCCACCATGCCTGGTTTATTATTTTTACTTACAAGGTGTATTTTTTGCAGGCAGCAGATAGATTCTGATTTTAACCCATTTTGCTACTTTATGTCTATTTATTGAGGAGTTGAGGCTATTTGCATTCAGTGTGATTATTAAGAGATGATTTTTAATTCCTAAGATGTTGAGATTTTTAACTTCTGTTTGGAATACTGTTTGTTCTTCTTTGCTTAATTGTCTGCTGGATGTAAATTCTTGTTTCTCTGTTTGTGGTGTGTATTACCTATTTCTTCTTTGCAGTTAATCTCTTTGAATATTTTCTCTAGTGCTGGTTTTGAAGACATAAATTCCTTCAGCTTCTGTTTTTCATGGAAGATTTTTATATCCCCATCTAATTTGAGAGATAGTTTTGCTAGGTAGGAAATTTTTGACTGCAAATTGTTTTCTTTCAGAGTATGGAATATGCTACTCCAAGTCCTTCTGGCTTTCATGACTTGCTTTTAGAAGTCTGGAGTGATTCTAATTGGTTTGTCTCAGAATGTCACTTGGTCTTTTGTTTTTGTTGGCTTTAAGATTCTCTCTTTGGCTTCTACATTAGTCAGTTTAACTATTATGTGGCTGGGGTAATTGTTTCTCTGATCTTATCTAAAAGGGATTCTATAAGTTTGCTGTATGTGTGTATCAATCTCTTGCTCTATGTTTGGAAATTTTTCTGCTATTTCTTTTTTGAAAAGACTGTTGATCCCTTTGGTTTCACCTTCTTTTACCTCCTCTAAGCCAATTATTCTTAGTTTACCTGTTTTAAAATGGGCCCATATTTCTTTAATGTCCAAGTCATACTGTTGAATTATTTTTTCTAATGATTTCAGAAGTTTGCTTTTGATAAATTTCTCTCAGTCTCTAGGTGTCAGCTAGTATGTCCAAGGGCAAGTTGTATTCTATTCAACAGTGAAGGTTGAGTGAGAAGGAAAGTGAAGTCATAAATAGAACAATAGAGTAAAGCCTTAGATAGGGTTAACTAAAATGAGAGTATGAGTTTGGTAAGGTAGTATATATTACAGATTAGAGATAGTAAAAATGTAGTAATATTCCAGTAACCAATATAGACTTTCTGGTATAGTAATATGAGTAAAAAAAACAGGTATACACATTCACACACACAAAAAAGAACAAAAAAACAAAACATCCCCAATGACAAGTTAATGTAACAGTACAAATAAATCACTATTCAGCAGACACGGCCTCTGTAGTGTCTCTCTGTGCAGATATTGAGTGCTACTGGCACCTTTCCTACTGTGAGTTTGGTTCTCTGAGTCTTTCTAAGTCTATGCAGATGGTCATTATTAGTGGGGCTGGATCTAGTGTTAAGCCAAGTCACCCTCCACACTTACCACAGATTTGGAGTCTTGGTCTCTCCTTGCTTCCATTGGTGGTGTGTGTCTCTGAGACCAAACTCAGTGTAAGAGTCTGTTCTCCACAGCTAGGACTGGGCTTGTCTGACTTCTCCCCATTCACCACGATTGGGTGGTCTGTGCTGTTCCTGGAGATCCTACTAGTTGGGTCAAGTGTTAAGCATAGGTCTCCCCCGACACTTTCCATTGATCATAGTCTGAGTCTGTCTGAGCCTCTGCTATGTCCAACAACAGGCCCCACTTCCACCTTCTCTCAGTTGAACTGCAACATCTCAGATACAGAGAGTTTACCTTGGCTGTGAAAGTCCCTGAAGGTGCCAGGCTGGAAATTTTCCTGCAGGAACCATGGATTCATTTATGTTGTTAATGAGCTTGAGCTGCTCTAGCCGTCTGGAGGGTGTAGTAATCTCTGCCACCACCTCTCCTTTGCTGAGTTGAACTGCAAAGTCTCAGACCCAGGGAGTTTATCATGGCTGCATGAGTCCCTGAGTGTGCCAAGCTGGGGATTCTCCTACAGCTTCAGTTACAATTTTGTTGCACACTGGTCTGGATCTCTGGGGGGAATAGTATGCTCTGCTGCTGCTGCTGCTGCTGCTACAAGTTGTAGCCAGTGTTTTCACAGGAGGAACTAATGACTTACAATTCTGATGATCTGTAGCTGCTTGCTTCATGTCCTTGGATGCTTTCCTGATCATCCTTGGATTTGGGTACAGTGAGGAAAGATGTCACCACCATGGCACCCTCAGCCATGAGGCGGGCAGGTTTCTTTTCTGGTGTTGAGCTTTGCTCCAGAGCCCTGGAAGGCATGGTGAGTTTGGCTGACACTGCTTGAAGTTGTAGCAGGTGTTTTCACAGAAAGAACGGATGGCTTACAACCCTTTTGATCTGTAGCTGCTCACTTCAGGTCCTTATTTTCCTTTTTGTCTCTGGAGTCCAGTGCTGTGAGGCAAGATGGTGCCGTTGTGGCGCCTGCTGATGCAAGGTGGGTGGGTTTCTTTAATACTCTTTGGTCTGTCTTCTAATCTTTTTTCCTGTCCCTTGTTTATTGTTTTTATTCCTCTACTGATAGTATTTTCTGGCTTTGCAGAATGCTGTTTTTGAGGCAATGGGGTTTGGGTGTCAGCAGGATTCCAGTGCTTCCCTTGATTGCCATCTTTTGAAACACATGGTTTTTGAGAAACCCTGTTTAGTGGAAAATATTAAGCTATAGAATCAAGGACTTAATGAAATATTCAAAATCTTTGAGTTTTCTTTTCTTGTAGTGGCCATTTGTACCATATGCCAGAAATTGTTTTAGGAGCCCTTCATGAAGTATGTCTAATCCTCATGGCTCATAGAAAAGTTATATTTATATCTGAGGATGGGAAAACTCAGATTCAGGGAAATCATGCTGCTATCACTTTTCCAAGGACTCTCTCCTGTACCTTCAGGTGAGATTCTTCTATCTTTCTATTTCTCCTTTAAGATACTAACTGATTTTCCTGATCTAGGTTCCTCAGTTTAACATGACAACCACACTGATATGTGAGGCTCAGTTTTGACTACCAACCTTGATTCTGATCTTCTAGATTTTGATCTCTGAATTCTTGTTGCTAATAATTCAAGATATTAATCTCTCTGTTCACTACCAAGAGGATATTTGACTCCAATTTGAATTTTTCCAACTACAGGAACTGCTTCCCCCTGAAGATCATAAACAGAGGAGAACCATCAGGGTAGCAACTAACTGACAATATTGACATTCTTTAGACAGCCCAATACAAAGGTTATTAAAAATGTTTTTCTATTAAAATAAATATAGAAAGAAACAGAGATCTTTTCAATTCTATATCACATGATGTGAAGCAAAACTGGGTTAGAGTTCTGTTTCTGCCCTTATCAATGTGTGACCTTGGGAAAGTTAGTTAACTTCTCAAAGATACATTTCCAAAATTCATCATACTCACTCTTATCCCTGTTGTGAGGATTAAATGGGTTAATATATGAAAACATTCTCCCAAAGTAAGAACTCAGTGAAAGGATAAAGAGAGAGACAAAATAGGTTTTGAAGGATAAATTAAAACCACTCTTGATTTTATGGTTTTTCATTTTAGAATAACTGGATCTTCTTAATGGAAATTCCAGTAAATATGGCTTATTGCTATTCTTTGCTTTTCCTCCTCCTTTTGGGTTTAAAACCCATTTAGAAAGCACAGATATAAGAGGTCACTGAAAAAAAATTCCCGATAACCCAAACAGTGCCAAGAAATATCACTGTCTAAAGAGGAGGACCTGATTTAGGTTTGAAATGGTTTATGACCAAACACTGCATTAAAAAGCTCAACGGCATTTGTGAAGACAAAATAAGATATTTATCTGAAATGCCTAAATGAAGATTGGCAAAATAGTGAAATGTTCCCCATAGTAACACTGTAGAACTTAGGGCCTTGAATGGGAATTCATAGAAAGCAGAGCTTTCTTATGGTTGATATGGAAAAACTATAGAGCATCATGTTACAGAATTTAGAAATGGCATATGTACAACACATTATTTCACTATGAGGAGGAAAAGGGTAGGACCCAAATGTAAACGCCCCAGGAGTTGTATGTGTGTATATTCCTCTCACTCTATACCTCAGTATGATTTGTATATTTTTATGATTTGTATAACTGCCAAACTTTTCTAAAATTGTTTTTCAATTAATTTTTCAGCAGTTTTCCATCTTATTGATAAGTCAGAAATAGTTTCTACTTATAAGTTCTCAAAATTATAATTATACTAATATTATAAAATGAAGCCTTTAGAAATGTTTAATATGTATACACACACACACACACACACACACACACACACACACATATATATATATATATATATATATAGAGAGAGAGAGAGAGAGAGAGAGAGAGAGAGAGAGAATAAGGTATATTTGCTAAAAATAAATAATGGCTTTCTGAGCTATAAATTCTTCTTATTATTATTTTTTTGTGGTACTGGGGTTCCTGGAAACCCTTTTACCTCCAGGATACACTCCCAAACCTATTTAATATTTTTTTTTAAATCTGGAAACAGGGTCTCTTAAGCCAGTGAGGCTGGCTTTGAACCTGCTCAATCCTCCTGTCTCCACCTTCCAAGAGCGGGGATTACAAGCATGCTCCACCATGCTTGGCCTCTGAACTATAAATTCTGTGAGAAAATTCCTAGTGTAAAGCTTTTATAAAAAACATTTGATATCCAAAATCTTTGTGACAAAAATAACAGTAGATTTTCTGTTTGATTTTTTTCTCTTAATTTTCTAGTCTTTTGAAAAATAGAAAATATTTTATTATTTTATATTTTATATTTTATTTTATATTTTATTTTTTTATGATTATTGCAACCAGATATGGTAAATTTGAAACTGAGTAATTATTTAATTTTTTAAAATTTCAGCATATTTAATTTTTAAAAATTAATACCTATATTTTAGAACTATTAAAGTGCAACTACTCTCAACAGGCTTCAACATGTGAGTGTGTGTTTGAGAGAGAGAGACAGAGAGAGAGAGAGAGAGAACCCCAAATGGTACTGAGGATGGAATTTAGGGACATTCTAATTCTGATATACACTCCCAGCCCTTTTTACTTTTTATTTTGAAACAGAGTCTCAAACTTGTGATTTCCTGTCTCAGTCTCCCAAATACTGGCATTACAGGAATGTACTGTGTGCCCAGCTCACACTTCAATAAATTTAAGAATCTTCATAATTCTTGATTTTTTTCCTTACCCTCACTACAGAGAGTTGTTAAATTGTATGTAAAACTGTTTCTTTTCTTTTTCTATATACCCCATCATAGCCAAAATGCCTTTATTAAACAATATAAATATTATTTTCAAAGTAGTATTACAATATGCTAGTCCTGCTCACTAGACATGGCTTTCTTTCTGGAGAAAGTCCCTTTAATTTTCCAGTCACAGAATTAAAAGGGATGGGAACTAGCCCAACTAAATGAAGGGTTCAAAACAATGCCAGGTACAGCACTCACAGAACCCATTACCACTTCGTAAGATGACAGAGTGTTCATGAAAGTAGAGTAGGGAAGGACAAGTCCTGGCTGTCCTGCCTCTTGACAGAGGAAATAAATCACCACACACACTGGAGGCTACCTTTCCAGACTGCATGCTGGGAACTTCATTACGCAAGCTGTGCCGCATATTACTATGCATACCGTGGCTGATTGGACATAGACGCATATTCACAGCCTGTTTCTGTCATTGTCTTATGGGGGAGATAGCCATTTTTCTCCATAGACAGATACAGGCTTGAAAAGGACACAAAGAAAATGTGATTGTCTGCCCACAAGAACTCCATCTTTAGCAAAATATGTTCTTGACTAACGATTCCTCTAACTTGCCCTAACTCTATTTCTTGATGCACAAAACATCATCATATTATTCTGCTTCAATACTCAATCTCATTTGATCTAAATGTGACTGTTATTCAACGTAAGTCTTGTTGCTTTCGATCTCAGTCTCATTAAGAAGAGGGCAAAGTATTTCCCCGTAGAAGAGTTTTCAGTACTTTGTTCTTTTAAAGTGGTAATCTTTTTGGTTCATTCATAAAACACAAACTTTATTTACTCAGTTTTGCTCATATGCCATGAATGTAGTTTAATCTAATTTGGACTAGTTGTGATAATAAAAAAAAAAATAGCAAAGAAGACTTGCAATCTTCAGGCTGGAAACAGTGTCATTTTTTGAAGTCAACAACATAAAATTAATGAACCAAAGGAGATAAAATTAATGAACATAACTATTAGCAAGCTTCCTGTAGTTTGAGAACACTAATGTAATTTCAGATGTACAAGTCTTTATAATTTAGCCTCTTCTAAAGCAAATATTCTGTAGTGAAATGCTTCTGCTGCTTCTGCTCTTGTTGAACAATACTGTCCACTGGAAAATACACACAGTGCTCTTGTGTTACATCTGATAGTCTACCCACTCCAAAAGTGGAAGGAAATAGATATTTTCTTATATTTCAAGGCAAATTATTTTTGTGAATAAAATAGAACAGGTATAGTACCAATGATCAAAATCTGCCAATACAGGAAAAAACATTAACAAAGGCTTGATACCATGTGTTAGTTCTTAAATGTTTCCTTTGCTACTGAATAGGCATAATATGCCATTTTCAGCTATGTTTATGATCTTAAGAGAAATGGTTGATTTTAAACAGCATTTCCACTTCTAAAACTCTGTGAGAGTCCAGAGGTTATATTCAGAGCAACAGCCTTGACATGATACAAAATGCTAGAACTTTTGGGGAGAAAACACATGAGCAAGGGAACCAGCCCTTCTTTCAAGAGATCATGATCTTTGTGAAGGGGTGACTCATGGTGTTTTCCTGGTGAACAATGACTGACTCATTCAGGCAAAAGCACAGAGGAAGGCGCACAGGGAGGATTCCAAGTTGTTATGTAACAATTTCTTCTCTTATGCAAGAAAAGTTTTGCATAAATAATATTTAGAAAAATATCCAAAGTTCAAATGCCTTTTGAATGAACTTCATTATCCACTTAAATGCATCAATTCTAATCTTAGAATTAAATTATTAGTGTTAAAATAGAAGATGAGTTCTCATTGAGCTTTTTCTGCTTAGGTCTTGTGTAGTATTATCAATATTTAGGTGTAAAAATATTCTCCCAACACAAGAACTGTATGTTATTTACATGCTTATACAGAATGGGTTTTCAGAGGTTACATAGTCTATATTAGGAAACGGAAAAATACTCTTCTCAGTATGCTGTCCCCAAGCCATTGATCAACTTTCAAATCTATCTAAGGCAACCAGCACCATTCCTGAAGGGTACACAGCTTCTGGAAGTGGTGGTAGAAGAACCATAATACCAGTGCATTTTTCAAAGGACCTTCAAAACACCCATCTTCTTAGATCTCCTATGATTGTCATCTGGTTTTATTTTCATAAAGTTGTGCCAAGTTATATAACTACATTAGATGTATGCATGGATTGTAATAAGAAAATACAGTAGACTGGGAACTTACACAATATTGTCATAGTCTCGAGACTGGAAAGGTATCAGCATGGCCAGGTTTTAGAAGGTGCTATCTTTTTGGCTCACATCCAGTCACTTTCTCCTTGTGTCTCCACATTGTAGGGTGAGGATATATGTGATAGATGATAGATAGATAGATAGATAGATAGATAGATAGATAGATAGATAATAAATAGATAACACTCTCTGATGTATATACTTATGCAGACATTAATCTCATCATAAAGACCCTATCTTCCAGAAATATCACTATAATTATCTTCCCAAACCCTAACTCCAAATATCATCACCTATGGGGAGATTGTTAGTGCTTCAATATATGAGTGATAGGAGAGACACGATTCTGTGTAGGGCAATAAGAATCTGGTGATTGTTGTTAAACAGCCTCCTTACAATTATATCTTTGCAAAGGAAGATAAGATTTACTCAGACTTTCTCAAGGTTTGTTCAAACTGCCAAAAGAAAAACCTAAATATTTTAATGTGAATTTATGTCTATCTCTCAGACATTGCAATGACAGTTTTGTTTTGTTTTTGCATAGAAGAAGCTAAACAAAAGGAATGTGGTTAGAAATGGTGGCCTGAAGACTAGTCTGGAAACTTTGTATGGTGAAAGATGGTGGTGAGCACTACTGGGTCATTTTGGCTGGTAAGGAAAGATAAGATTAGTGATACTGTTTTACAGAAACTCTCTTTTGAGGCATATGGAATGGGAGACTGACCCAATACCAGGCCCCATCATTAGCGGGATAACTTAAGAGAAACACACAATAGCTTTTGGCTCTTCCTCGATCAGATTTAGCTACTGTGGCCAGATCTTTATCCTACTAGTACTGTTATTCAGCCATTATGATTAACTAGAATTATATATGCAGTGGAAACAAGCCACTAAGTGTTGGTTGGAGATCATTAATTTCCGAGGGCTCTGACCCTGAAGACTATATAATTTTATTTTTTAAAAGATCAATAGTTAGTTGAGAGTGGTGGTGCACGCTTGTAATCCCCGCGCTTGGGAGGCAGAGACACCTCGGAGGATCGCGCAGGTTTGGAGCCAGCCTCGCTGGCTTAAGAGACCCTGTTTCCAAATAAAAATATAGAATAGGTCTGGGAGTGTAGCCCGGAGGTAGAAGGATTTGCAGGAACCCCAGTGCCACACACACACAAAAATCAATAGTTATTAGGAAGGTTTTAGAGTTAGCAACCAAGTGTGGATTCTTTGCTGATGTTAACAGTGGAGTTAAAAAGTAACACATTTCTTGCTCTGTAATTTGATATTTGGTAATATCCTAACTACCATCTAAAACCATCCTTTATGTGACCACAGGTACCTCTCTATATTCTATGAAATGCTGATCTAAGTGTCCAACAATTATTTAGGGCTTTTGGTTCACCTGTTAGAAGACCCTGGATATTTTAACATTAATTTATGACTGCCTCCCAGAACATTGCAATAATAGTGAAAGTAGAAGAGACTAACTAGAAGTAATGTGGTGGTAAATGGTGGCTTGAAGACCAATCTGGAAACTGTGCATGGCGGAGTCAGAAGAGGCACATAATCACAATTACAGTGCATAGTGGATCAGGGAGCGAGGTCAGCAACTGGAGGACAGTGTAGAATGTCATGGTAGAGTGACTGAAAAAGAGGAATAAGGGATCACTTGTGACCAGGAACCCAAAGAAGGTTTAAAGAAAGATGTACTATCAGATGTAGGACTTAGAGAATTAGCAAATGTATCGATTTTCAGTGGTTAAAAGGCATACCTATAGAAAGCATGATATATGTAAAGCACAAAAGTAAAAGGGAGGCAGGGACTGGGGTGTGAATTGGGAAAGGGCTAAACGAGTGATGTGTGCATTTATGCCTCTACCATCTTGTATCCCATTAAGAGGTATGACAATAATGCACCAATAAAAAAAAAGTAAGAAGGTGTCCAGTGTTTTCAGAAAATAGTGTACACTCCAGTTAGGATATCAGGTCAGTATACAGGAGTAGAGTAAAAATAGATTAGAAAGGCTCAGATAGAATAGAGAATGCATTATAACAAAACAAACAACTTGACTATTGGGGAGCAGTGGGTAATCAGACATACAATATAAACTCAGAAGATAATTGGTGATGAGAGAGACTGAAGATAGAGAAAATATTGCTGTGACCCAGAAAAGAAGCAGTAGAGACCCGATTAGAGTAGAAACAATGGAAACAACAACAGTAACAGGAAGAAAAATATCAGCCAGGCATTAAGTTCTTCTGCAGTGGGGCATCATATCAAGCCCTTAACGCACCCCAGAGCAGTAAATAATGTTGATCACAACTTTTTGAGATACACGTAATATTTTCATCCCCATTTACAAATGCAAAACTGACCTAATATCATATGGTAGAGTCATGGTGTATGCACATGTCATTTAATTCTAAAGGCTGAGCTTTTAGCTATAATGCAATACTATATGAGAACATACAGAAATAGCTCACTTAGAGCTATTATAGTGTCAAAGTAAGATGACTAGTGACTTGCTGGATATTAGGGTTTGGAAGAAATCAAGGATAAATCTCAAGATGTGAACATATGTGAAGGAACCAATATTGAAAAAAAGGGAAAATTGGGAAAAAGAAGCAGTTCTGATGGAACACCCAAGAGATGACTTGCAGAGTATAATGGAAATGCTGTGCAATTGGGAAGAAAACCAAGACACCAGCTTCAGTATATCTGAATGCTACTCTGCCTCATTCCTGAGGATTTGGTCAAGGGTTGCCCCAAGGTTATAACATTTGATGCACCAAATATCTAAAAAGGGAGAAGATTTCACTAATATTTTTTCTACCATAACTTTAAGTACTTTTTTTTCTTTTTGCAGAAACAAATGTTCTTCTATTTTATCCTTTAGGAAGAAAAGTGGTATTTTTTTTTCTTTCTTTATTAGAAGCTCACTGCTATTTGTAACATTCTTTATATTTTACAATAGCAATTATACACTCTAGTCCCCTGCTTACCTTAATTAATGTCTAGTTTGTTAAAGAAAGAAGTGCCTTCAGTTTTACTCCAGGGTAAAGAACAAACCAGTTACAAACTACTGATGATGGATCAGCCTAGGGACTAATCATTAGGTGTATCTCGGCAGTGTGCACGATTAATTTGCCCATATGTTATTTAAATGAAAATCATGTTTGTTCCTGTCTCTCTTTTAGTTCAAACCCTAAAGTTGTCTCAGATGTTGTCAAGAAATCACACAGCCAAGAGGAGAAATGATAGTCACGGGTGCAGGAGGAGAGCCAGCTTCAGGCGACTTGGGTGCTAATAAGAGCTAATGTTTCAGTGTGTGGGGCAACGTTCTAGTGCTTTGCGTGTATTAATGCCTCAAATAATTTTATATTTCTGAAGAAAATATTGTTTTTATTTGCTGTAATACAGCTGTGGAAAATCTGAAATAATGAAATGATGTTGAACCAGTAAGTAGTAGAGCTAAGTTTCAAATCATTCACTATAATTACAAATCCCATGTTCTTATACCAGCTCTCAGTATAGTTCTTTTAAATACCAGCCCCCAAGCTGAATAAATCTTAGGGATTTATATACACAAAACAAATATTAAAAAAACAAGATTAGTTAAATAGCTATAAAAGTAAGGCTCAAAGAAACTGCTATAGAAGGAAAAGTAAATTTCATCCTAGATTTTTTCAACTCAAGACAACTTTTTGACTACCGCGACATTCAATCAATCAAATACATGATCAGCATTAATTTTTATCAGATAATTGGATAAAACCACCACATTTTGCCATTTTTGCACCTTGTAATTAGAAGCTTAATTACTATAAGATATTTTTCCATATAACTTTTATTTTGTTTTAATATGCTTTTGTTAGTGCACTGTAATTATACATCATAATGAGTTTCAGAGATAGAAACACATCTGCACATAGTAGTGGTGCATTTCCTCCCGGGTCTTCTCTTTATAAAAGTATTTGTTCTCATTCTTGTGATATGAAAAGTTTGGGTAAAAATTATAACAATCACCAAATAGATAAATTTCATGATGCTGCCCAATATATGCTCTTGATCGATAGTTTTGAAAAATGAGTTTTGCTCATCCACTTGTTTTTCTTCTTGACTTTTATGCTGTGTTAGTTTGGCCAAATGGGAGAGGCAAGATGGGTTGCCACAGGTCAACATTTTCAGGATCTGTTATGTATTCAGTGTTTGTCTAGTCAGTGGTGATCTGCCTGTGCAAACTCCAGCTGCCCTCCTTTCCTGATGGGAGCCTGTAGGAAAGCAAGTGGTTCAGAGGAGAGATGGACTCACCCTTCTGTCATGTTGGAGGAAATGTTGCCTGCTTACTTTTGGTGTCAGAGAACTACATTTTTTTTTCTGTATTCTCTTATTTTCTCAGACTTTCATCCGTCTTATATCTTCTTAACTTTGAATGTCTACATCAAAGAATTTTTCCCAAGATAAAAACAAAGATGATGCAAACAGATACACATTTTCTATGATTCTCAGAAAAATCCTATACTGATTAAAGTTAGACTGTGATCTCAAAGCCATTAGCCTCTCTCTCCCACCCCCAATGTAATGCACATATCAAATACATGGTGTTTTGGATGGGAAAATAGACACCTCCCATAAAGGCCTGTAGAAGACTAAATTAAATAATGACACTTTTTGTGGAATAGAAGCTGTTAAAGCAAAATTCTTGAGACATAACAGGGCATATGAATTCTTCTACAAAAAACATAAAATAATTCTTAAAGTATTCAATCTCTGTAATTTAGTTTGCCTAACTTTTTTTGTCTGAATTAATAGCTTGTCCACCATTTCAATAGCATGCATTCTGAAAATATTATTTCAGTTTCAGTAATATGCTACTATTCGGCCTAGGTGAAATTTCACATGGCATAATATGTATGTTTGTATTTTATCACTGTCCCTTGCTACATAGGATAGGCATGTTAAATAGCTATGTTGTATTAAATAGATACCAGATTTTACCCTTGACTTGATGTGTCAAGGAAGAAAGGTTGAAGAAGGCTTAGACCATCATTAAAGATCCATAGAATTTTATTAATGACCGTATTAAATTTTCCCAAAAGATAGCCACCATTTTTATAATTTCCATAAATAGCATGTATTTGTATTTGTATTGCAAAAAATTTGTAGATAGAACTTTCTACAAATGATAAATCTAATATATTTTTTGTTTTAGGAAAAGAAAAATGTTAAATTTTATTCAAACTTAATTTGATGCTATCAAAAAGTCTTTTCTAATATTATTTTTTGGATGTAAAAAAGAGGATTAAAAATAGACTTTTAAATCTCCTTGAGCATTTTTTTATGAAATAATGAAGAAAATCCCAAAAGAAACTGAACTTAAGTCAATTTCATTTTGTAGTAAATTTTTGTATAGGAATTAGGTAAACAACAGACGGTAATTCCAAGAAACGGAGTAGAATTATTGTTTTCGTAGTACTGGGGTTCCTGGAAACCCTTCTACCTAGAGGCTATACTCCCAGACCAATTTTATACTTTTTTATTTGGAAACAGGGTCTTTTAAGCCAGCGAGGCTGGCTTTGAACCTGTGAGATCCTCCTGTCTCTGCCTCCCAAGCATGGGGATTACAAGGGTGCATCACCACGCCCAGCTGGAGTAGAAATTTTAAATCGTAACTTATCCTGTTGCTAGATATTATCTTTTATCTTCCCATTGGTTTTGCACTTGTTATTTATTAAAATATTGATATTAACCAATACCTGAAAATAAAATCTTGAATTATGCTGGTATCATAGTTCAAATGGCTATAAAAATGATAATACATTCAATTTTTTTTTTTTTTTGCAGGTCTGGTGATGGAACCCAGGGGCATTCCACCTCTGAGCTACATCCTGTGCCCTATTTTGAAACAGGGTCTTACTAAGTTGCAGAGGGGCTCACTAAATAGCTGGGGCTGCCCATGAACCATGATCCTTTAGTCCTAGTCTCCCAAATGCTGGGATTACAAGCACGCACCACCACACCCGGCTCTATATTAGATGGTTTAAACAACATGTATGTGTTTTCCACTGTTATGGAGCCTTGGAAGTCTGAGATCAGAAAGGCAGCATTGTCTTGTTCTTAGTGAGGTCTTCCTAGTTTACAGGCTTTTCATTATATCCTCATGTGACAGAGAACAGAGAAAGAGAGAGAAAGTTCCTTTTTATCCCCCTTATCCAGGTATAAATGCCACTCATGAGTACTCTACTCTCAGGACCCAGTTGTCCCCCAAAGGCCCTGCCTTCTAAAACCATCACATTTGGTGTTAGAATTTCAACATATTATTCTAGGGGATACACAAACATTCGGTCCATAACAGGTAGCAAAAATTAAGAATAATAATAATAACAACAAACTATTGTTATGGAATGAATTGATTTTGCCATTCACATGTTGCAGCTCTAACCCCGAGTATCTCAGAATGTGACTATATTTCAAGAGAGGGCTTTGAAAAGGTAATTAAAAAGAAGAGATTTAATAGAGCTAGGAGTGGTGGTGCACACTTGTAATTCCAGTACTTGGGAGGCTGAGATAGGAGGATCAGGGTTCAGGGACAGCCTCAGCTACTTAGTGAGGCATTCCTCAAATAAAGAATAAAAAAGCAGGCTGGAGGTGTAGCTCAAAGGTGAACACCTCTGGGTTCAATCCCCAGCACCACACACACAAAAGAAGAGATTAGTAAACACACGCATACACTAAAAATATACACATATAGAGAACGCCATGTGAGGATACCCTTGGAAGGCACAGTTATCCATTAGCCAAGGAGAGAAGACTTTGAAAAAAACAAACTTCCTGACTTTTTGTTTCCGAACAAAGGGGGCCAATACATTTTTGTAGTTTTAGCCCCCAGTCTGTGATATTTTGTTATGGCAGGCCTACCTAGGAAACCAAGTAACAGTAATCAATGAGCATGAAATCCTTCCAACTTGAAACCAGATCCAAGATAACCTTATTTTACATTTGTTGTGAATCTGTCATTTTATTTAACTAGCTAGCTTAGTAGTATGACCAAATTCTACATAATAGAGATATTTTACAAAGTCCTTCACCAAGTCTAGTAAAATGCCATTGCAGTGGGATGATCCTGAAATGCACCATTGTCAGGAAAACACTGTTTAACCCCAAACAACTCAGATTTTAAATGGACATTTCATAAGTGCTGCTGATGGATTATTATATTATTATATTATTATTAATTTTATTTTTATTAATATTATTATATGCAATCATTCCATGAGTTAAAGTAGAATTGCCACCATCCTTGTGATATGGTTGTGAAATTGCAGCACAGATAAACTATATTCAGGAGCAATATTCTTTTATTCCTTTTATTGTTAAGCATTTTCTTTGTTCCAAATCTTGTTTTCTCAGTTTATTCATCTGAAAAGAAGGGAAGTTATTGGGGGAAAAACTGTTTTTGCTACTGTTTGCAAGGCAGATGGAAATGTAGGGAGTATCAATGCCAAAAAAGCTCACATTTGTTATATCAACTTACTTGAAAAGTAGGAGTTAGGTGGTTACAATAGTCTAAGTCATCGGTTTGCGTCATCAACATAACACGACCTTTTTCACAATGAAACTGTTCTTTCTTAAGCATCCTACACAATTGAAAGTGTTGAAAAACAACAAAGATAAATTAAATTACATCAAAAATTTTATACTAGATTTTTGATGCATCTTCAGTTTAAGGGAGGTTTACTATGCATGCCTACATAATACTACTACTACTACTAATAATACTCATAAACAATTTTGTGAACATTTGCTACCATACTTTATCTTAATCTAGACAGAGTTGCTGAGGTTGGTGTCATTCTCAGTATAACCCATTAGAATGTGGCTGAGCCTCACACGTGGACAATAAATAGAGCTATTATTACAGACAACATTACAAACACAAACTAGCAAAACAAACTGCTAATTTTTAAAAAGGTGGGAAATTTCTCCATTTTCCATTATTAGACTAATATTATCATTATTAATTTTGTGTGGAATTGAGGCTTGAACCCAAGGGCATGCTACCTTTGAGCTATACCCCTAGCTTTATTTTTTATTCTTTATTTTGAAGCAAAGTCTCACTAATTGTGGAGGGCCTCTGTAAGTAGCTGAGGCTGACTGCCAAGCTGCAATCTCCCTGTCTCAGCTTCCAGAGTACTAGAATTACAAGCGTGCACCACTATGCCTGTCTGACTAATATCATATTTGAATTGTTATGCTTAATTTGGTGCGTGCAGCAGGCTCTGCACCATGAAATGTCTATTTACTTATCAGAGATAAATTTCTACAATATCCATTACTTAAAAGTTTTTATGCTATTACATCAAATTGCAGCCATATTAAAATTGCAACATTTCAGCTGGGCATGGTGGTGCACGCTTGTAATCCCCACTCTTGGGAAGCAGATACAGGAGGATCGCGCAGGTTCAAAGCCAGCTTTGCTGCTGTAAGAGACCCTGTTTCCAAATAAAAATACAAAAATAGGTCTGGGAGTGTGGCCCGGTTTCCAGGAACCCCAGTACCACCAAAAAAAAAAAAAAGCAACATTATTCTTTTTCTACTGGCATTATAAAATAATAGCTTAAGCCAAGCATGGTAACTCACACCTGTAATCTAAGTACCTAGGAGGCTGAAACAAGAGAACCATAGGTTTGAGGCCAGTGCAAGGTAATTTAATGAGATTGTTTCAAAAAAATTTAAAAATGGCTGAGGGAGTAGTGCAGTGGTAGAGGGCTTATGGGTTCAACCCCCTGAAAAAAATAAATAACAGCTTACACTAGTGATGAAGCTAAAATTATATGAAATATTAGTTAAGTGTGCTGATTACATTCATCTTTTAGTGAATAACGACTAGAGTATATTAAAGATACCATGACAACTAGTTCAAACTGATGATCATGTTGCATAAAAGCCAGTTTTACTTTTAAATAAATACATGAGCTATATTTTGCCTTTATATAACCACACAACACAACCTTTCCAAAAAGAGTTGTAAGAAAACAAGAAAAGAACATAAACACATATTGTTCCAAAAGTAGATGAACTATATCATGCTGTATCATACCAATTTATGGATACCTTACATTTTATTTCCTTCATGAAAAAAATTCTACTCATAGATAAGGATAAACAGCAAATACTCATTTTCAAGGAGAGACAAGCATTAGGTAACTAGAACCTGCTTGCATGAGGCAATACTACTCTCTTCAAAGAATGCATAACTAGCTGGCTCGATTACCCTCCCTCATGCCTCCAGAGAGTAAATAGCCCCAGTGCCCAAAGAAAAATGTCTATCTCAGATCTCATTCCTTTTTTACTTCATATAATCTCCATCCTGCTTACGTGTTAAGAAGGATTCTGGAGCATTGTTGGCAACTCTACTGTCAAACAAATGATCAAGAAGTACATGAAACATGTTGATAACTATTGATGAGTAATATAAACAAATCATTTTAAAAAAATGTCAGAAACCTAAAAAAAAAAAAAGAAGAAACCTTGGAGAAAACAGAGATAAAGTGTACTTCAGCCTTATTTAGCCAAGTCCATCACTTTTGTCTTCTGGATTCCTGACAATGGATTCATTTTATCAGTGCAGCATGTGTGTGCTGTGCATCTGAATACGTGCCCAAGTCCATGGGCACGAGCCTACACGGAAGAAAAAAAGTGAGAAAAAATTAACTTCTGCTGTGCATAGCATCAGATATATGGGTTTGCAAAATAAAAGTCATGTTACCCAGGTCCTTGAAATTGATGGATTTCACAATGTATCGAATGTTGGTGCATCAGAGTAAGTTTGAAGACTTGGCTTTTGATGTAGAGAAAATACAACAACTTAATATTCTGGCAAGAAGAAGGCAAACACTCCCTGTTACTTTTCCTCACTGATATTCTTTAGAGCTTCCTTTTATGGCTGAAGGTTTGTTCAGTATTTTACAATTAATGATTTGGCTGTGTTAGTTTGGATGTAAAGAGGTATTTATTAGCCAAAAATAATACAGACGTCAGAGATCTGCAGCTTTCAGGAAATAAATCCTTCACTTAGATTTTTTTGCCTTTCCATTTTTCTAAGCTATATTGTCCCTCCCCTTGGATCGTTTAGATAGGTATAAAAGCCAAAATCATACAAAGAATAGTAGAAAGAAGGCATTTTTAAATGTAACCTGAGGTATTCCCCTATGTGAGAGTATACAATGTTTCCAAAAGAGAAAAGAGAATGAAGGTTATGTTTCTTCATTAAAGTAGATTCGGACCACAAAACTGCAAAAAGAAGATAATCCCCCTCTACAGATAATTCACTTTGGCTAATTCATCTACTTCCTCTCTTCATGACAGTGAAAGACTGCTAATCAGTCAATGTGACAGAGTTCATCAGGGTAGATGAACAGGCTTCAGTAGGAATAAATGAAGTAAGCAAGGTCAGTGTTGCCCGTGTAGGTTCGACTATGTGTAGAGTGGCTCCATGCTTACTTAGAGATATTGTGCAGTTCATCATACAAAACACTGACCTTTTAGTTCCCGTGCACAATTTCTGACCAATAGAGCAATAGCATCTGCTTTGTTCCTTTTTACAAAAATTTTATTGGTGCATTAAAGTCTCACATCTTAATGAAGTACAAGATGGTAGAGTCATACCTGCATACATCAACCAATTAGCCCAGAATCCAATTCCCACTTCATTCCCTTCTCCCTCCCTCCTTCTTATGTTTGGCTTAGTGATTGACTTTGAAATGTTTGTGAATGTACATCATGAATATTAGGGAATTTCCCTTTTCCTCCCTCCCATTGTCCTCAGTTAGGTCACTTTATTTGTATAGTATCTCCTCTTTCTCTAGAGTTTCTCCTATGACCCATTTTCTTCCTAGCTTCTGCATATTAGAAAGAACATCTGATTTCTTACTTTTCATGACTGAGTAATTTCACTTAGGATAATGTTCTCCAGTTCCATCCATTTCCCTGCAAATGATGTAATTTTGTTCTTCTTTATGACTAAAATTCCTTTGTGTACATATTTTTATATCTAATAGTTTTGTAATCCATTCATCTGTTGATGGACATCTTGGATGGTTTCATAGTTTGACAATTGTGAATTGTGTGTCTATGAACACAAATATGCATGCATTTGGTAGTTTGGTTTCCATTCTTTTGGGTAGATACCCAGAAGAGGTATTGCTGGATCATATGGTAAGTTTGTTCCCATTCTTCTGAGGATCTTCCATACTATTTTTCAAAGTGGCTGCATTAATTTATAATCCCATTAACAGTGTATTAGAGTTCCCACTTCTCAGCATTCTCACCAGCATTTGCTGTTATTCATATTTTTAATGATTGCCATTCTAGTTAGAGTTAGCTTAAATCTCAGAGTAGTTTTGACTTGTATCTTTAAGATTGCTAATGATGTTGAGCATTTTTTCATACATTTATTGGCCATTTAAATTTCTTTTTTTTCTGGAAGTTTAATAGTTTTAGGCCTTATGATACGGCAACATTTCTGATCCCTCTCTTCTTGTGTGTCAGTTTCAAAAATTCATTGGTACTGGGGACAGTGAAATCCATGAGGGGTGTGTGTGTGTGTGTGTGTGTGTGTGTGTGTGTGTTACTAGAAATTGAATCCAGAAGTATTATACCTCTGAACTATACCACCGGCTTTATATTATTTTTTTATTTTGAAAAAGGGTGTAATTAAATTATTGTGTGCTGCTGGCCTTGAACCTGATTCTCCTGTCTCTGCCTCCCAAGTTCCAGGATTACAATTGTGGGCCACTGAGCTGGGTTGATCATGAGCCTTTTACCGTTGAGCTTCTTCAGATGGCTAGTTCAAGGCACACATCTCCTTAGGGAGCATCATTCTCCCTCCTTTAACTCAGATAAGAAGTTAGGAACTCATCCTAAATACAGTTGAGAGGGTGACTCCACTTTCCTTCATTCAGAAACACACCTGGGATGGTGACCAGTCGGTAGTTTCCCTTGTTCTTATTCTTATTAAACCAGAAGGAGAAGTTGTGGCTTTTATCCAGGATATGTTTTCAGCGTCAGTCCTAGGAAGTTGGCTTGGCCAAAGGGAATATTTATTAGTGTTGCCAAGACGGGAGTGTCCACTTCTGACTCTCTTCCCTGCTCTCTCTCATTCCCTCAGACTTTCCACCATTTGAAGGTCCAGGGAATTTGTGTTGTGGATGCTTGTGGGTTACTTCCAGTATAGTAATAAAAGTCTCTTCTTTTATTTTACCTTCCAATGGAGTATTGAAGAACACTGTACCAGTCAGAGGCTATTTCTGTTCTCCTAATAGCTCCCCTGTTAAAACTTGACCATCTTCCCTGTGGGGATGGAGAGAAGTCATTATCCAAATGTTGGGACATGAAACAGTATTCCAGGTTGGGCCCAGGGCACTCAAGACTGAATCAAGCCTTCAAGCTTATGTGGATTATTCAGACAAGCTATGATTTATCTCTTTATACAACTCTATTACCAAGTAGGGTAGAGCTCTCCAGCCAGAAAAATCCTAGGCTAATTTCTTATTGATATTAGAACAATACTTTGAAAATATTTCTGCATTACTTTTTAAAATATTGGATTATAACTATCCCTAATCTAGAATTTTCTTTTGATTTCCTTGGAAACATTAATTTAATCTTGCTTTTTATGCTTTTATATCTGTGCATACATGTAAATCATCATCAATTGAAAACTTCGAGGTGAATCATGGACAATGTTCTCAGAGCATCCTTCTGTTCATAATGGAAAATATCTTTCAAGTAGTGATTTGAACCATCCAAATCAACCCTGAGCATTTAGATTTTCCTCACCTTCTACAAATATATTTTTCTTAATCTCAATCATTTGGATCAAGTCTTTGTTCTGCTATTGCAAAGTGGAATAGATAAGAATGAACAAAAGTAAACTATCAACAACACTGCTTTCAAACACTGCAGATTGCATGAAAGCCCGTTATAGATTGCATTTATTCTACCATTCCAGAATAATGTTTCAGAGAAAAAAATCTTTAGAAATATTTCTGAAAAAAGATGCTAAAAAGAAGTTACTCTGATATTCAACAAGTGGAAGAGGCCAGCAAAGACTCACAGATGCCCATGGTGCTGATGGAGGCCTTTCCTTCAACCACAAAGGTAGTCTTGCTGTTTACCCTGTGCTCTAATGATGGATGCGGTCTGTGAACTTCTTGCTCTCTTAAGAGAACTCTTGGTATTCACCACATGTTAATAATAATAATAGATTTAAGAAACTGGTGAGTCCCCTGCCTCTCCCACATGAGAACAAAGCAGTCCTAATTATCTAGCACTAGGAAGTCGGTGCCAGTGTGGATTTATGTTCCCTTCCAAGCTAGAATATAACATCACAATTGATTTTCTTTTTCCAATTCTAATTTTCCAGACTTATTAAAATGACTCTAAACCAAACTGCTTTGAAAGAAATAATATTGGCTTTCTCCCATTATTCCTTTCTTTTTTCCCTTGTCCCCTTTCTACTAAATCAAATTAATCTGCTTTAAAAATAGAAAAGATAAGTGATTATATAATCTTCTAAGGGAGGCAGGAAGCTGTGGGACATAAGGCACAAATGAAATGCTCACACATCAGGCATATTTCCACAATATGCACGTCAATCCATGCCTTCTGTGGCCTAGTACTGTGGGGATACAGCAAATAGAAGTGGAAGGTTTTCTTCACTTTTGAGACCTCCCCCTCCTAGTACTTGTGATGTAAAGCATAATCTGAAAGAAAAGAAATACTTCCAGAAGCCCAGGGGAAAATGTAGAGATGCTGCTTTGAGCTTGTAACGCTCAGAATTATATTATAGATGCACAAACATGTTTTAAAATATATATGTATGTTTGGGTATATAAGTATATAGCTATACATGGTGAGAAAGCAATGTAATTATTTCAGGAAATATTGATGCCTCACTAGAAGAGGCAGAATCTTCTCAGTTTCCAAACTCTATTCCTAAAACCCCAGCTTCAATCCTACCCACCCCACCAAAGAGCAGACTTTGTCCAAAGAGAAGTCAGTTGAGGGGAAGGATGATAATCTGTGTGAACAGAGTTATTTTAAGAAGCCGCCAGCTTTTTTGCATTTCAAAACTATTAGGAGACAAAATGACAGGGAAATTTTAAAATGCATGTACATATATACATGTTTTAAAATCTAATTTGGGGTCACAGCTGTAATTGCAAAAGCTTTGGGTTGTGTGTCATGCTGGAATAATGTCGTGTTACTGAATGTAAAGCATTCAGCATTACTTTATGCCTCATTGCACCCTAAGTGCGATGCTATTTCAATACAACACCTACCACTTTTAGGTCTTTATGCTTAAGTATGTCTTGCTGGATGAAATCAAGCTACAAATTGGATGAAATTGGGTCCTCCCAGTTGATTCTACTGCTAGAAGCTCCAAAACCCAATTGTTTTCTCAGTCCAATTTCATGAATTCAAAATTTAAATTATCATGATTTCTTGCACTGAAAAATAAATACAAAAGCTCAACTAGCTGCAGAGATGAAAAGCAGTTTTTTCGCCACAAAAATAAAGTTAACTTTTTTTCACACAGGCTTTAAAAATGGCTCAGAAATGGAGCTAGCAATACTTGAGAAAACATAACCTGCAGGAATTTGAAATGTGGTATATACATCGCTTAGGAAAATAGTCCTTCATTCAAATGATTGCATCCAAAATATGTCACAGAAAAGCTGCTTTATGTTCTGTTTTTGTTCATCTTGTATTTCAGCCCAAGTCATTCCACTGTCTCCTAAATCTGTAGTTGTCATAAATCTACCTAAAGACAATATTCAGATAACAATATCTTACCATTTGGCAGTTACAGATGCATTTGGAAAGAAGACTGTTCAGAGTCCTTGGAGGATTTCTGTTTGAGTCAAGTTCTACAGAGTTTAAAGGAATGGGTTGTGGATTTTCAGTGCTTCAGAGGGTTAAAATTCACTCTACCTGGAATTGAATCTAGGTTTCAAATAGCAATTACTACTGCTGTTTCTGAAGATCATTAAATTAATTTTTAAAAACCCTTTCACTGTAGAGACAAGAAGCTCTTTAAAACAGTAGTATTTTGTCTGGCAATACATTTGGTGGGACAACTCTAATAAAAGGAATTTCTAAAAACATTCAGAAGTCCTTGTTTCATGCACATAATTGAATTATGTTAAGTGAAGGCTAAGTTTTGAAAGAGAAGCCTAGCTAACTAGAGAAAAATATTGTACCGTCCAAGGGTAGATATTGTAATAACTTATACAAATCTGTGCTTGATCCAAGATATCAAAAATACCTAAATTTTCTAAAAGCTACCCTGAGGAACAAATAGGTTAAAAACATCATTAAAAGTAGATGATGCATTTGTATTTATGTTCAATGACAAAGAAGCTATATTGATGATGTACTGAGTAAAAACATCCTGGAAACTGAGAGTAGCATTATGTAGCCTGGGTTGGGCATGAGGATCCTCTGACAGTCTTCAGTTCTCTTCAGAAAGTCGAATGATTCACACAATGTGTTCTTGGGAGAATTGCACAGAATTAGATTGGACTAGAGGACGAAGCATTGTCAAAATAGCAGATAAAAAATAGTCCAGAAAGAACAATCACCACCATGATCATTCTGAGTGCTTGAAGAAGTGAAACTGTAAGAAATTTACAGACACAAATATTTCTGTAGGCTGGAATATGGCACTGACAAAGGGCAGCTGTCCCCAGCCCTCCCTATCAAGAGCAGTCCTAGCTGATGCTTGGGGTCCTGGGGCAGTTTATAGGTCCACTCTCTATGTGCCTCTGATTTCTGCTTACACACTATACATAGCTGCATAGCACACAAAGGCCATGTTGTTTCATATGAAGGAGACAAGTTCTGCTGAGAGGCAAAACATAGTGTTGTTGGCCCGAGTTCAGTGTTACATACTGAGTAAGGTGCCTTAAGCAAAAACACACATAAGATTCTGATCAGCTGATGAAATGTGACCTTCTATCCTCCAGGTACAATGCTTGCATTTCGCCAGTAGTATTTGTGGTGACTTTATAGAATAAAACAACTGACTGTGTGTGGCCCTATGTGTTGTTTTGTATGTGTGTGTGTTTGTTATTTATACACATATAAATGCGTGTGTATACAGACACACACACACACACACACACACACACACACACACACACACGTCAGTATTACATTTACAGGTTCAAGTTTGTCCAGCAGCAGATGACAACTTGGTAAGACCCTGTTTAAAATATAAATAAATAAAATAGGACTGGGCCAGTAGTTCAGAAGAAGAATGCTTCTGTATTCAATATCCAGTACTACACACACACACACACACACACACACACACACACAAACACAGGACACGCTAAAATTTGTGAAATACAACAACAAAATATTTAAAATTAGAGCTCTAAGTACATATATTTAGAAATAGATGTAAAATAATATTCAGTAACAATATGCAGAAAAATTTGAAACTGATGACATAATTGTGATCTGACTAGAGAATTTCATTTTCTTGAATAAGATGATATTATAAAAATGTCAAATCTCACTAACAAATGTGTAGATTCAGTGAAATCCCACACTTTTTTGTTGGATGTTTTGATAAATATATTTAAATTTATATAGATAGTAAAAGAGCTCAAATGACTTTAAGACATAAAAAAGAGAGTAATGAGGGAAAACTTTTTCAACGGATAGGAAGACAAACTATCAGGCCATAGAAATAAAAGTCATACAGTACCACAGCAACAGAAAAATGGACCAATGGATCAAAAGAGATTATTCAGATAAATGAATATAGACCTGACAATGTCGAAAATGTGATTTGTTTTTAAATGATGTAGAGGAAGTGGCTCATTTTAAGTGCAAAATAAATTTGGCTCACAACACCACATACAAAGTTGAACTCTGAATGGAATAAAAACCTATAAAGTTAATAGAAAAAAGTAAGAAAATATCACTGTCCCTGAAATGGGTGAAGAGAACTTTTAAACAATATTAAGAACACAATTATTAAGCTAAGATAATTGCAAGTAGACAAAAATAAAATACATATGATGTATTAGAGAAGTAATTTACAACATGTAAAAACAGTTATATTCTAACAAGTATCCTTACAATCTAAGAAGAAAAATATGGGAATTCCAGTGTATACATATATCAAAACATTGAGTTGCACACTTTGAATATATACAAACTTTTCTTGTCAACTATAGCTCAATGAAATGGAAAAAATAAAACAAAAAGAAATAAAACAAAGTTTAAATAAAACAAAGTTTATTTAAAAAGTTATTAAGCCAAGCATGGTGGAATATGCCTATAATCCAGTACTTGGGAAGTTGAGAAATGAGAATCACAGGTTAAAAGATAGCCTCAGCAATGTAGCAAGACTTTATTTTTTAAAAAAAGGTCTGGGTATAGATCTGAGGTAGAATGTCCTACGTTTAATCTCCATTACTGCATACATACATACATACATACATACATACATACATAATTTTAAGAAAAAAACCTAACAAACATAGGACAATGCTCAAATTCATTAGTAATTAGAAAATAATAATTAAAGCAATAGTGCGGTGTCAACTTCTTTCTTTAAACTGGAAAATATTAGAAAAATGTAAAACACCAAATGATAGTAAGAAAAATACCAAAGCTTATTAAGGGCACCTAGCACCTCATAAAAATAATGTCTAGTCACAGCAAAACACTTATGTTCCTCACAGATTCTAACAGAAGTGTTTAAGTCCAGATTAGAGGCTCACACTTTGCACAGAGCATTGATAACTGGGTGCACATCTTGTTCAAAGAGCTTGGTGGGTGAGAGGACTGCAAATCACCTAATATAAAGAACACGGAGACAAATGGAATCATTTTACCCAGAAGTATTGAGAATATATGTATCTCTCTTCAATTAACTTATGAGCTCTCATACAGAAAAATAGATAAGATATTACATATTGCTTCTGAGGGTAAAAACAACAGGGGGGCCCTATACATAACTGGCTTTAGGATGAGAACAAGGAGAAATTTCTCTCGGTGAGAAAAGTCTAAAATAGGCACTGTCACAGGATGAGATCCTTGCCTGGTATTTTCTCAAGCAGAAGGTGGCTATCCTATGTCAGAAATGTGCATAGAATCCTGTCTTTGAAGACACTAAAGGGGGTGGTCTGCTAAGGCTCCTTCTACCATTTATTTATTTGTTTGTTTATTTATTTATTTATTTATTTATTTATTTATTTATTTATTTATTTATTTATTGGTACTGGGGTTCCTGGAAACCCTTCTACCTCCAGGTTACACTCCCAGATACCTATTTTTTATATTTTTATTTGGAAACAGGGTCTCTTAAGCCAGTGAAGATGGCTTCGAACCTGCGCCATCCTCCTGTCTCTGCCTCCCAAGCGTGGGGATTACAAGTGTGCGTCACCATGCCCGGCTCATTTTTTTTTTTAATTGAAAGATATATTAAAGTCAATTACTAAGCCAAACATGAGAAGGAGGGAGAGGGGAACTGGGGTGGGAATTGGATAAGAGCTAATTGGGTGATCTGTGCATGTATGTCTCTACAATCTTGTACTCCATTAAGATATACAACTACATTGTACCAATAACAAATAAAAAACAAATGAAAAACTTTAAATGATAAAAAATTAATTGTTAAGCACTCTTTTTTCCTCTAATTGGAACCAAGCAATGATTATAGTGGCTAAATAAGTTATTGAGTTAAAAAAAAAAGAAACATGAAAACAACTTGAGAATAATTTGAGGATTCTCTTTCTCCCTGGACTGTTGGCCATGCTGGTGTGCCTTCCCATTCACCAGTCCCCATTGCAGTCAGTAAAGAGACACTTTGATGGATCCAAGTATTTACTCATACATGAGTCTATTTTCATACCTATGATTAGAAGCTCTCCACAGCCATGATCCTGTACCACAGGCATCTGTTTTTCTCCACGGCATTGGGAAAAACAACCCTAGGTGTGAAATATTCAGAGGTGGAAACTCCCTCCATCAAGCTTATAATTTGAATTTATGTAACAAAATTGACCATGCCCCTTGTAGCATGAGGTCTCTCAGGAACTGTTTCACCACTAGCATCCCTGGAATTTTAGCTGTGCTCACGGGACTTGAGAGCCTAGCGCCCCAAACACTAAACTAGCAGAATGAGGTTAACACAGTCATTTTCCTTTCTGTTGTCCTTCTATTTTCCTTCCCTTCCCTTGATGGAATTTAAATTATACCTTAACAACTTAAGGAACTCTTGGAAGTAGTTTTAACTAGGCTGGAATGTCAAGAAAATTAAAACTTGATTTTCTAAATAAAATTGGTAATAATGAACCTTATGTTGCAATCTTGTATACTATCTAAAATGTACAATAACCAAATATTTTGTGTTAATGTGGTGGTTATTAGAAATATAACTCAAAACTAAAGATACTCTTCTTTATTTACCAGTCATTAAAAATACTATACCGGGCGTGGTGGCGCACGCTTGTACTCCCAGCGCTTGGGAGGCTGAGACAGGAGGATCACACAGGTTTGAAGCCAGCCTTGACTACTTAGTGAGGCTCTCAGCAACTTAGTGAGATTCTGTTTCCAAATAAAATACAAAATAAGTCTGAGAATATAGCCCAGAGTTAGAAAGCCTCTGAGTTACGCCTCCAGTACCACCAAACAAACAAACAAACAAACAAAAAAAACCCAAAAAACAAACAAAAAAACCAAAAAACAAAAAACCCACCAAAAACAAAAACAAAAACAAAAAAACAAAACAAAACAAAAAAAACCAAACACCTATTACTTAGGGATTTTTTTCATATCTTTTAAAAATTCTTATCTAACTATATTTCTCACTTTACAAACCTTAATAAAAAGATCAGACCCTACCTGTTAAATATTATAATAACACTAAAATAATTATATCAAAATATGAGATTCAAGATATTAGATGTCTAGAATATATATATATATATATATATATATATATATATATATATATATATACCTGCGCGATCCTCCTGTCTCTGCCTCCCAAGCGCAGGGATTGCAAGCGTGCGCCACCACGACCGGCCTATACTGCTAAATTTAATAAAACAATTTGTTGATGGTCAAGCAGCAAAACAATTTGCTGATAGTCAAGGATTAGCGATTGATAGACTTCAGGCCAAATCCAATCTTCCACCTGTTATAATAAATAAACATTATTGGAACACAGCCATACTTATTTATATATTGTCTATGGCAACCTTTGTTCTACAAATGTGTTGAGCAGTTGTACTCATGAGCATATGGCTTATAAAACCTAAAAATATTTAATATCTGGTCCTTTCAGAAAATCTTTGTTTAATCCTTATCTAAATTCTCAAGTAACAACCCTGGAATAAGTATAGGTAAATAAAAAGTGCGCCAAATCAAAGGGAAAGCAAAATACCACAGGAGAACAGGAGCTCACCTATAAGAAAAGCATTGGTGAGAACTTTACTAATCCTTCTAGTGGACATATATGCGGTAAGGGCCTTCATGATGTAGGTTCATCACACTGCTAGGCCATGGAGACACAAATGAGAACTAAGACGGTAATCATTTCTATCCTCCTAGATCTTAGAATAGAATTAACATAAATGCATATACAAACACAGACTCTTGTGCATTCTGTCTCTTATTTAGTTGTGTTAAGAGAAATAAAAGCTAATGCGTTTAAGGTGGATATGTGCTATTTTTTCTGAATTTCTTTCTTCTTTGAGTAACCGTAACAGTAACACTCTCCCTTTGGGGAACTATGTCTTCTCCACTTTAAACTTAGATTGCTAGAAAGGCTTCAGGTCCATCTTTCTACCCACAAGGTTGGAAATATTCTGGCAACAAGGCTAACTGGAATAGCCCATACTCCGGAGGAGTACAGAATTTCTGCAGAAATAGCCCTATGAGCCAAATCTGCCCAATCCCAAGACTTATTCATTATGTATGTCTAGTGGAGAAGGGAAGTTATCTTTCTTTTTTCCTGTTTGATCATAACACAATAAAGATGTCAGCTCAAAGCTACCAGGGGCTTTATTGTCCTTCATATGATCATGAAGAAAGACATGAATAGACAGAAACACAGAGAGAAACAGAGACAGGCATTTACGCTTCTAGATTCAATTGTCCCTGGAGCCAAAGACAAAAGTGAATTTCTGGAACTGATCAGGAAATGATGGATTTCCTACGTAAGATCTCAGGACAAGTTACCCCCCTAGACCTTCATAAAAAGGGATGAGTTGAATACTTGTTTTTTGGGCATGGAGTTTACTCTGAAATGAGAAAAAGAACAGAGTTCCTGAGGGTGTTTTTCACATGTAATTAGGAACAAGGACTGTGTGTTTGTGTGTGTGTGTGTGTGTGTGTGTGTGTGTTTGTGTGTGTGTTTGTGTGTGTGTGTGCACATGCACATGCGCGTGTAGGATAGATATGAAGGGAAAAAAAGAATGAAAGTGGAATGGTATAAACAACAAAATAGCCATTGAGCAGACTCTACCCTTCGACATGACACTGTCAGGTTCTGCAAATGCTATAAAGGAGCATTTACATGGAAATAATCCTTTACTCCTGTTTTTCAATTTTAACTTTCTCAAACTCCCATATATTCCTTAGTCCACTGGCTCTAACTTCTATGCCCAATCTCTCCAATATAACAGCCCACCTAGGGTCCCTTAGCATGATGGCCTGAGCTCTAAACTTAAGTAGACACTGGTCTAATGTTCTTGACCTCTTGGCACTATTGCCTATGCTGTACTTTTTGAACACTCCCTGGATTTTGGGAGCACTCGCTGTTATTGTTTACTTTATACTTCCTTAATACTCCTGTGTCATTTTCTTTACGGATCGATTCTCCTATATTCATCCACTTAAAACTTTGGAGTTTTCAGAATGGACCTCAGGTTCCCTTCTCACTCTAATTTTCTCACATTCATTAAACTCATTCCCATTCACAATATCAATTGACACCAATACATTGAAGGGCAAAAATTAGTATCTTTAAGCCGGGCATGGTGGCACACGCTTGTAATCCCTGCGCTTGGGAGGCTGAGACAGGAGGATCGCGCAGGTTCAAAGCCAGCCGCGCGTGATGGCTGAGAAGACCGTTTCCAAATAAAAAAAAATGTAAAAATAGGTCTGGGAGTGTAGCCCAGAGGTAGAAGGGCTTTCAGGAACCTCAGTACCACCAAACAAAGCAAAACAAAACAAAACAAAATAAAACAAAATTAATATCTTTATCTCAGAGTACTCATAAAAGAGTAAGGCATATACAATACTCATGGATTTTTTAAAACATTTTTCTTGATGATTTTAACCTCAGATTTAACGTATAAATGAAAGATTTATGAATGTCTCCTCTAAGTTATCAATTCCTCCTACTCCTATAAATAACAATAACATAGGTAAGCCAGAAATTTGAAAGTTATTTTCTTTTTGCTCTATCCTTTTCTTCTCACATTTAGTTTATCACAATTTCTGTGAATTTAAAATAGTGGTTCCCAAAGTGTAGTCTTTCAGACAGCAGTATCAGCAGCACCTGGAAATTTGTTAGAAATGCAAATTCTCAGGGCTTACTCTAGACCTTCGAAATCAGAAATTATCTTTAGTGTTCAGCAATCCAAAAAAAAAAAAAACATTAAAGTTTAAAACTCCTTAATTAGCCATATAAGAAGTTTCAGAACTTAATAACTTTTCTCAATCTCCACTGTCATCTCAGTAGCCAAAATGCTTTCACCCTAGCCAGGGATCTACAGTGGGCTTCTAATTCATCTCCCCAAATGTAAACCCTCTGTACAGCTAGTTTTAATTTTCATAGAGAAAACTGACTCATCTGCTTACATTTTAACTGATTAAATCTTGTCATTAACGCTAAGCCCTGATACCTCCTTTGCCATCCAGTATAAGTTAAGATACATTCTGAAATGGTGTCCTCTACACTCAAAGAAAGACTAATATTCTCCAATGTATGGAATCCTGTCCTCTCTAAAAGGCTCAGGTTATTAAGGAAGATAATCTGCTTATGGACAGGGGAATTGAACAACCATCAGATATTCTGTGTTAGGTTAGTAAGGTGCACACAAAAATTTCATTCATTCATTCATTCATTCATTCGTTCAACAAATAGCAATATAGCACCCACTACATACCAAAGTTAATGTTAGTTCTTGGAATTAAAAGGTAACAGAGTTCTAGAATTTGTGTGCATGAAGTTTCTTACCTAACTGGAGGAAATGGTAAATTGGTACTAAAAGTTAAGTTTATAAGTAATAAGTAGCTGGACATGGTGGCACATGCTTGTAATCCCAGTACTTGGGAGGCTGACACAGGAGGGTCTCTGGTTCAAAGCCAGCCTCGAAAATGTAGGGAGGCTTTTAGAAACCTAATGCGGCCCTGTTTCCAAATAATGTAATAAAATAAGGTTGGGGCATAGCTTGGAAGTAGAATGCCTCTAGGCTAAATCCTCAATACCAAAAAATACACAAAGTAACAAGTAGGTAAGTGTTCTGAGGGGAGCAAGCAAATTACAGTTTAAATAATAATGAAGAACAGTGTCTTAATTGGGATCCATAAGGATAGACTTCAGAAAAAAGGGGTCAGTTACTTCAATGGCAAAAAAATAAAAGTAGAGAGGAAAAGTTGCACAAGTGTCCTGAGGTAGGTAAGGACCTGATGCTAAGAATAAACCACTGAAAGCCCAGCACAGCTGGTCTGAACGAGTGCAGGGACATGGAATGAGGCTGGATGCTGAGGAGAGTCCAGATCAGGGGGACATTCTAAGTCATCAGAAGCATTTTGACTTTTATTCTAAAGGCAACAGTTAAATTATTCTATTTTTCAAGAGAATAGAACAGAAGATACAGATGGACCTATTGAAGTCCATGATCAGAACACAAAAGAACACCTTTGTGTATTTTGGGGTCAATCTGTCCACTTAGGCATATTAAGATTCAAGGTGATCTTGTTTCTTGAAGGGTTTTTCTTTGTTTCTTTTTAAACCTGTGATCTTTTATTATCCAAATAATTAATTAGTGATGGTTTTCAATCCCACTTTTGGCTTGGACATCTCAGTGACATATTGTTTTAGTTTATACTTCATTTTAAGCTTTATTTAGTTATCCTCTTGTTCTCTTTCCTTTATTTAAATATGAGTATGCCCAGCAGGCAAGTGGCTATATTTGTCATGCCACCCCCTTGTCTTCCTAAAGCTAAATAAATAGATAAATAGCTCTTATGTGATTGAAAAATAAGTTGTATAAATTAGCTAAGTTAAATATTTTCCACCTACAAAATGTTCTTTCTTGGATTTTCTGCCAACTTTTGGGCTACCTTCTCTGCTTAGAAGAGGAACAGATAAGTGTAGATGATATTCACACCTTATAATTAACAGAGCTCTAGACCACTCTGCAGCACAGTCTTCTGTTTCACTGGGAGAGCCCAAGAAACCAGAGTAGATGCTTAACAACCTGTCCATGCAGGAGCAGAGCTCCGGCCTCAGTTTGCTGCAGTCCACTGGCAAAGCAATGTGAGTCCCATCTTCTGCAAAGGAGCACGCCTAATAGCCATTTTCTAACTCTGCTCATGGCTATTTCGGCTGTAGCATTATTTCCAATTCAGGAAATGTTTTCCAATGCAAGGGAAAAAATAGAGATATTTTTAACAACTCCGTAAAAAGAAACCTTGCTTTTAAACTTTGTTCAGCTCCTGATGTCAAAGCAGATTGTCCAACTAATTAGGACCCTAAGTTCTCAGTCAGAGCCCTAAGCTTTCCTGAAGACTTAGCCTTGACCTTGCTTATAATCTGTCCAATCTAGAAATATACGATGTTAATCAGCTAGGTTAATTCCTGGCTTAAGGTTCTCCCTTCTTGCCAAATGGTCTTTCTTTAAAATCAAATATAATCAGTAAACAATAAGGATACAATGTGGGGCTCTATGAGGTGCATACAAGAGTTCAAAGCCGAGCCCTGTGTAACTTTAGCAAGTTACTTAACTTCTCTGGGCTACTTATGATTTCAGTTAAATTGAATTCCAAATAAGCAATAGACAATTTTTTAGTAAAACCATATCTCATATCACACATTTGGCCACCCTCAATTTAACAACCCTCCTTCGATCTTCAGTTTCCTTATATGTATGCTGAATAAAATAGAAAAGTTTGGATGAATCAGTAGGTGCCTGGCACATGGGCAGTCCTCATTAATTCCTAGCTACTGTGCTGCTATTATCTTGTTTTCTGAGAATTAAAAAAAGTAACACAGGAATATCTATAGAGAGCTGGGCAAAGAGGACCATAGACATTGTCAGAGACATGTTCATTCTATCAATATGCTACTTGTTAGATAAAACCATGTGCCGGGAATTAAATGCTCTCATTGAGTTCTATAATCTGATGTGCTATCATTGTCTTTAAGGTCTGCTTTACAGATTTTATGGAGCAAGAAACTGAGACTCCGAGAAGCTGAGTAACTTGCTATGGGACACATAGGCAGTGACTAGTAAAGTTGGGTTTGTTTTGTGAGATTCTAATATACAGGCTGTTTCTTCTCTTCTAACCAGTGTCCCCAAATCAAAACTTATTTGATATTACTAAAAAACAATTTTTAGACTCTTGGCATTTAAGGTAAAAATGTAACTTTTTGTCATATAGTACCAGTATCATAAAAATAACTAAACCTAACAGTTTTAAAGGCTACAATGGGTCATCACAATAATTTGATTCAATTATCTCGTAGTGGACCTATAAAGGTGACATTTCTAGCTATCCTTTTCATATTGATGAGACCACAGAATTCATGACCTAGATCAGTATGCAGCTATAAGAGTTAAAATCAGGATTAAAACCCTGACTTTTAGGTGTCGTCTCATAGGGTTATCTCGATAAAATACCACAGGCTGGGAAGCTTAAAAACAGAAGTGTATTTTCTCACAGTCTGGAGACTGGACGTCCAAGATAAAGGTGCCAAATAGGGTGAATTTCTCATAAGCCTTCCTCTTTGGCTGGGGGATGACTACCTTCTGCTGGTATCCTCACAAGGCCTTTTCTCCCTGTATAGGGGTCTCTCTTCCTCTTCTTACAAGCACTAGTTATATTTAATTAAAACCCTACCTGATGATTTTATGGCACCTCAATGTCCTCTTTAAATAGCCTATCTCCAGTCACATTGCACATTATAATTTCATCACACAAATTTGGGGAAACATGGTTCAATGCATAAATCCAGGTTTTCTCCTTTCTGGTTCCATCCATATTGTCAGTCACGCTGCCTTTCTGAGAACTTTGAATAAGAGTTCTGCTGATGGCATTTTTGATGGTGAAACAAACATATGACATATGATAGTGGACATACCGGTAAAGATCAATAGCAAATATTTTAAGTGTAAGGCTTTTAAGAATTAGGTGATTGGGCCAGGCATGACAGCGCACACCTGTAATCCCCTCAACTGGGAGACTGAGACAGGAGGATCACAGGTTTGAGGCCAGCTTCAGTAACTTAATGAAGCCCTCAGAAACTTAGTGAGACACTGTTCCAAAAAAAACAAGGCTGAAGGTGTGTCTCAGAGGTAGATTGTTCCTGGGTTCAGTCTCCAGTCAGTACCACAAACACGCATACAAAAATGATAATTTAATAATTAATCATTTAGGATCTGCTCCACCGTAATATCAACACAGAATCTCGGATGAAGAGAAAAGCGATGACTGAGAAGAATCTGATCAAAGCCGATGAAATAACTGACCTCATGTGTAAAGAAGTATCAGGAATTTAAAACCTATGTCATGCATGCATGTGAAAGAGAAGATGATGAGGCGTGTACTATCTTACCCCCAAACCTGCACATCTGAAATTTTGTGTAAAGTGTGGAAAGTGTAGGCAGCCTCTATAGGTCAATCTAACATCCACACATACCTACAAATGCCAGGTTGTAGATTAATAGCTGGTTATGCTGAATGATTCAATGAGTGACTCAGAAGACAACTGCTTACTCCTGGAACCGGGCGGATTCTGTGACACAGTATGATATGTGTGTATTTAGCAACGTTTTGAAGTTAGTGATGGAAGCTATTATGGGAGCAGCTGGAGAAGAAATCTGTAGGAAAAAAATCTAAAAAAATTAAATAAAAATAAAACTTTCGATAGTGAATATAGGTAGAGAACATTTAATATGGACACCAGTATAAATGATTTGAGATTCAATATTGGTTTTTTAATACACAGTCTGTACAGTGGTATTTTTGTAGTCAGTGTCAAGCACAGTCGTTTTTAGTTACAGCTTGCATAACAGTTCAAGATAAATCAAAGTGAACTGTTCTGAAGGGGAAAAAAATACCACAGATTTGCTAGTACTGTAATCATTGCTTTGGCCAAAGGCTACTTTGCACTGTGCCTACATAACACTTGTTTAACAAATATTTATTAAGTGTTGATTATTCGCCAAATACTGTCCAAGGTTCTAGGAATATATCAGTGAATAAAACACTGTCCCAGCATGCAGTGTGTCTATAGTGTCTCCTATGGAGAGAAACAGGAGCAATATGGTATGTTAAGTGTGAAGGACTTAGCAGCCATATACTCTGTTGTGAAGGGAGTAGCACCTCTGGTTATCTTTGCTGGGAGAAACCAAGGGCTAAGAAAGACTTAGACAAGGAGACTTCTGAGACAAGGGTGTGAAATAGAAGTGAAATAATCTGCACTAACTGTGCTCCCCACAATTCATACCTTGAAACCTAATCTCCAATGTGTTGGTATTTGGAAAAGCTTTCTGAAGCAAGGGCTAAGCTTGGGGTCCTGCAGATCAGCATCACTACAGAATGGCAAGTCGTTTACCATGACTGAACCAGAGTGGGAAGTTGGGAATGTTGAAAAACGAAGCTGAAAAAGTTCTCAAAAAATGTACACATAGTGGAGAGAAGTTTGGATTTCATCCTGGAGCAAATAATTGCTCGTAAAGAATTTTAAGAATGGCAGCGAAGTCTTATTTTGTTTCTTTTTTTTTTTTTTTGCGGTACTGGGGATGGAACCCAGGGGGTGTTCTATCTCTGAGTGACACCCCCAGCCTTATGTTTTATTTTTCATTTTGAAACAGGGTCTCACTGAGTTGCAAAGGGCTCACTAAGTAGCTGAGTTTGTCCATGAACTGCGATCTTCCTGTCTCACCCCAAATGCTGGGATTACAAGTGTGTGCCACCATGCCTGGCTTCATTTTCTGTTTTGGTGTATTTTTAGAGGAATGACTCTAGTTCACTCTGGGTATATTACATAGAAAAACTATATATGGTAGAAAGACCAAGTGAAGCTGATGTCGATTGAAGGCAAAAGAATATGGCAGTCTGAACAAAGGCATAAAGAAGAAAAATTTGACATGTTTTAGGCAATATTGAAAGCATATATGATTGCATTAAATGTTGGAAGTGAAGGAGACAAAAAAAAACCACTAAGCATCAGTATTCCAAATGTAAGACAAAAAAAAAAAAAAAAAAAAGGAAGAAGAAGCCAAGCATGGCAGCACATCACCAGTACTTGGGAGGTTGAGACAGAAGGATTACATGTTCAAGGCTAGCCTCAGCAACCCACTGAGAACCTGTTTCAAACTAAAATAAAATAAGTCTGGTGCTGTAGCTCTGAGGTACAAAACCTCTGAGTTCAGTCTTCAATAGTGCCAACCCCCTAAAAATAAAAAGAAACAAACAGAAAAGGCAACAGGTTCTTTCTAAGGAACTCCAAAACCCAGCAGAGAAATCAGCTTTAAATCTTGGTCTTGAGAGTGATGTTCTTTGACTTGTGCTCTTTCCTCCAGATTCACTGGGGGAGAAGTCTTACTGTTGGCATACATTGGGGCATAGGTCCATCTTCTGGACCCACTGGGATGATAATTCTGCCCCTGCAGCTTTGCTGGGCAGGTGTTGGGCCCTCAGGTCTGTGGATGGTCCTGCTCCATAATTGGGGGAATGCCAACCCCAGTGGCTTCATTGGACACTGCCATGGTAGGGGTTGCTTGTGGTGGTCCTTCTCACATGCAGGCTCTTGCAGTGATCCCATCCAATGTCAGACTAACCTCTAGTCCCCAAATCTAAAGGTTCCATGTGCCTCTGGCTGTCCTGGAAGACCTTTGAAGTCTAGATGGAGGTAGCCATCCCCAAGACTCTGCTGGGCACAGAGCACATCACACTGGGACCTTTGCAGTCACCCTTGGGTAGCTGGAGACAATAGCACTGGAACAAAATGAATGGAGCTATCATTGTAAGGAGCTAGTAGTGAGCTCTGAGGTCCTACAGAGACCAGGGCCCTCTCCATTGAAACTGACCTGTTCCTGGGGCCCTTCTCCTCTGGCCTATGATGGAAGTGTCAATCCTAATGATCCCTATTGATCTCTGAATCATCATAGTATGGGAACACGGCTATTCTTTCATCATCTTGAACAATATGTTCTGTAACATGTTGACATGTCTTGATGAATAACATCTACAGAGCTGGCTGATCCATACTAATCTCCTTTCCACACAGTTGCTTGGTCAAACATGCAACATTGTCTGCTGGATAGACTTTTTCCTTCTTTTCAACACTGATAAGGTGAAAATCATCTAATACATCCTGCTTTCTTTTTGACTAAGAATTTCATCTCTAAATCTATTGTCTCTTCTAACATTTTCACTATAAGCAGTCATGCCAGGCTGCTCTTTCAACACTTTACTTAGAAATTTTCTCAGTCAAATATTCAATTTAATTACTCACAAATTCTATCTTGCACAAAACATTAAGGCATAAGACAATTCAGCCAACTTTTTTGTCTCTATGTAACAAATATGGCCTTTACTCCATTGTCCAATAAAATATTTCCCACTTTTAATTGACATCTCAGTAGAATACTCATCTTATTTCTGTCAAAATTTTGTTTAGAATTAATTGGACATTCTCTAAGAAGACTGAAACTTTCTCTACAATTATCATCTCTTTTTAAGTCCTCACCCAAATTTCTCTTAATAATCTGTTTATAGCAATATAGACTTTTCAGGCAGCCACCTCAAAAAATCTTTTAATCTCTACCCATTACATAGTTAAAAAACCTATTTGTTTTAAAAATACCCCACTCCTGGTATCAATTTTCTTTCTCTTTCTATTTGGGCTTCTATAAACAGAATACCATAGACTGGATGGCTGAAAAACAACAAAAAATTATTCCTAACAGTTATGGGGGCTGGGAAGTCCAAAATTTGTGTTTAGTGAGGGCTATTTTCCTAGCCAAAAATAGCTATCTTTTCATTATATCACCACTTGACAGAAAGGGCAAACTAGCCTCTCTGGGTCTCTTTTATAAGGTCACTGGTCCCAATTATGAGAGCTGTGTCCTCATGTCTTAGTCACTTCCCAAAGCTCCACCCCCAAATATCATCACACTAGGGATTAGCTTTCAACTTATGAATATTTAGGGCATAAAAACATTCAGTCCATACCAACTGGCCACTGTCCTTATTGTTAAGTCAATATGAATAAAATCTTATAGCTTACATTCTATTGATTTTCATAACTGGGTGTAATATTCAGGAGATAAGTGGTTCACTACAGAATTTTGGTGGTTATCAGTCCATGGGTAATATTTAGCATCATAGGAGAGAATAAAATCATCTATAGAAAATGTTCAGAAGCAGAAGAAAAGAGGTTTGCAATTTTTTAGGAATATAACAGGTAAATAGATTATAAGTAAGTGTTCTCTGAAATCTAAGAAGTGGCAAGAGGTATTGGAAGAAGACTGGAAGAGAATATTGGGTGAATGACAATAATGTGATTACTTGGTTCCTGGAATCACTGTGGAGCATCAACCTATGTTACTATGATGAAATAAATCAGTTTATTCACATTTCTGAGTCCCCTTTACCTAAGTTAAGCAAATAAGTATCTTTTTTTTTTTTTGCAGGTTTGGGGATGGAACCCAGGGGCATTCAACCTTCAAGCTACACCCTTGCCCTATTTTTTATTCTTTATTTTGAAATCAGATCTCACTGAGTTGCAGAGGTCCTCACTAAGTAGCTGAGGCTGTCCGCAAACAGTGATCCTCCAGTCTCAGCCTCCCAAATGCTGGGATTATAAGTGTGCACCACCATGCCTGGCTTTTCAATATTGAGTTACAGAAATAGAGATATAAAATCATTGGAATAAGTCTTTATCATGGTATTAAACATATATATATATATATATATATACATATATATATTTTTTTCCTTCTAATATACACATGTATTATATTACACATATATATTCTAGCCCAGTATATAATTACATAGCTAAATGGATCAACAATTGCAAAATTCATTCCAACAAACTTATAATGTCTTTTAACAGTTCATTATATTTAAGGGTTTTCTCTTCTGTTCTTTGCTTCAGATTTTTCTAAATAGAAAATCTTATGGCCATAATAATGATAATAATGATGGAAAATTTGTATTAAATATGATGTATCCTTCAAGCATTTACTTAATTTGATCATCACAAAAACCTTTTGAGACTATAGATTTTGAAACTAAGATTTGAAGAAGATGAGTAACATGTCCAAGGTTACATACAACTATGTTGGTGGAGATTGGACTTGAAAAAAAAATATGCCTTGCTCAAATGTGTGTTCTAGATAGATCATTCTCTGACAATACCTCAAAGGCACTGAAGATCTATAGATTTTCCTGTTAGCTCAGAAGGTCTTTATTATGTTCAGAATCAATTTTAATCTTGTTTTGAAACCAAAGACTATTTTTTATATTTAATTCATTAAAATTACATAAATCCCTCATCTTGATAACAGATAACTTCCATAAAAGTGAACACAAATTTACACAGTACTTTCATCTATGAATTTTTAAAGAGCTAATTTATTCATGAGCAAAAATGAATAGAGCCACCTCCTCACCAGTAAGGTCATGTTGTTAACATAATCACTTTTTGCTGGATGCAGCTAGATAGTGTCCATTGGGATTATGTTTTCTTTCATATACATGTGTCAATCATGGAGAAAAATTATGTTATAAAATCGTTATTGGTCACCAGCATCTGGCTTTTATTCATAGGAAATACCAATATCTTTTCTTTAAATAATGTAGATTTCTCCTTCAAAATACCTGCCTACCTTGCTGGAAAGCTGCTAGCATATGTCCCTCCATAGAACAAGCTATTCCAGTAAGGTATTCCTAAAAAATCCTGGCTTTTGTCATTTTTTGTGAACTGAATTTTGTCCTCCCCAAAAGATGTATGGAACCTAACTCTCATCTCAATATGGGACTAGCCTCATTTGGAAAATGGATTAATTGCAGATGCAGTTACATATTAAAGTAGGTGGACTTATAATCCAATATGTTTGGTGTTATAAGAAGATGGTCCTCTGAACACTCAGGGACAACATGATATGAGAAGGAAGCGACTATAACTATGTAGCTATGTGCCAAGTAATGGATGCTAGAACTGCCGGAAGTGTCTCAGCCCATTTGAGCTCCATAACAAACAAACAAACAAACAAACCCATAGGTTGGGTAAATTATAAACAGCTGGATTTTGTCTGTCACAGTTATGATGAGTATCAAGGTGCCTATACATTCAGTGTGTGGTGAGGACTTGCTTTCTGATTCAGAGGTGGTAGTGCATCTTGCTGCATTTCCACACACATGGTGAAAGAACTAGCCAGCTCTCCAAAGGTTTTTTTTTTTTTTTTTTAACAAGGACACTAATTCTATTCATGAAGTTTTTTTTTATTATTTATTTATTATTTATTTATTTTATTTTTTATTTTTTATTTTTTATTTTTTTTTATTTATTTTTTTAATTTTATTTTATTGGTGCACTGTATTCATACATCATAGTGGGATACAAACTTTTGTAGACATACATGCACACATCGCCTAGTCAGCCCCCACCCGATCCCCACCCCATTCTCTCCCCATCCCTCCTTCCCATGCTTGGCTTAGTGGTTGACATCTAGTATTATAGCAATTTATCCAAAATTAAAAATGATAATCTCACATAACAGTTTCATTTTTCTGATACCAGGCTTTTGATGATTTAAAGATAACATTTCAATATTTCTTTTTGCTTTCTTTCTTACCAGAGCATATTTTTTTCTGTTTTTTTTTAGGTGAAACTATCGTATATTTATATATTTATTTTTCAGAAAAAAATCTATCCTAATATGGAATATGAATTCTAGATACCCAAAACAATCTTGAAAAAGAACAAAGCTAGAAGATATATATTTTCTGATTTCAAACCATATAAAGCTACAATAATTGAAACAGTGTAGTACTGTTCTAAAGGCAGATATATAAACCATTGGAGTTAAATAAAAGCCTAGAGCTAAATTCTTCCCTATATTGTCAAGTTATTTTTGACAAGGTTTCCACGAACATTTGGTGGTGGAAATAATAATCTTTTAACTAAATATTGTTGAAAAATAATAATTACATGGAAAAGAATAAAATTGGACCCTTACCTAATCCCACATACAAGTATTAACTCAAAATAGATAAAAGACCTAAATATAAATCTTAAGACTATAAACTTTTAGAAGAAAATCTGGGTCATAAAACCTCACCACATTGAAATTGGCAGTGATTTCTTGGATATGATTTCAATGGCACAGGCAACAGAAGAATATACAAACTCCCTAAAAAAAAAAATATTGTATATCCAAAGACAATGTAAACAGAGTTAAAAATTACTAACAGAATTGGATAAAATATTTCCAAATGCTATATCTGAAGGTATATTAATATTCCAACTAGAAATCCTAAAAATTAACAACAATAAAGGCAAACAATACCCTTTAGAGATAGGTAAAAGACTAACATAAATAATGAATCTCCACAGATAACCAATCTTAGTTGTCTGTTGGATGGAAAATCTTGTTTTCTGGTTCTGGTGAGTGTTACCTATTTCTTCTTTGTAGTTAATCTCTTTGAGTATTTTCTCTAGCGCTGGTTTTGAAGACATAAATTCCTTCAGTTTCTGTTTGTCGTGGAAGCTTCTTATTTCTCCATCTAATTTGATAGAAAGTTTTGCTGGGTAGGAAATTTTTGGCTGGAAGTTGTTTTCTTTCAGAATTAGGAATATGTTACTCCAAGCCCTTCTGGCTCTCATGACTTGGTTTGGGAAGTCTGGAGTGATTCTAATTGGTTTGCCTCTGAATGTCACTTGGCCCTTTGTTTTTGTTGCCTTTAAGATTCTCTGCTTGGCTTCCACATTGGTCATTTTGACAATTATGTGGCGTGGGGATCCTCTTCTCCGATCCTGTCTAAAGGGAGTTCTATAAGTTTCCTGGATCTGTGTATCAACCTCTTGCTCTATATTTGGAAAATTTTCTGCTATTACTTCCTTGAAGAGATTGTTGATCCCTTTGGTTTCACTTTCTTTTCCCTCCTCTATTCCAATTATTCTTAGGTTAGCTCTCTTAAGAAGGGCCCATATTTCTTCAATGTCAGATTCCTGCTGTCGGATATTTTTTTCTAGATTAGAAACTATGCGTTCATTTTTGGATTGCTCATCTTCTAAGAGCGAGATTCTGTTCTCCATGTGGTCTAATCGGTTGTTTGTGCTTTGAATTGAGGCCTTTACTTCATTAATTGCATCCTTTATCTCTTTTTGGCTCTCTCTGAGTTCTTTTTGAAGCACCTCTATTATTTCTACAGTTATTTTCCTGATTTGATCTTCTAGAAATCTCTGATTTTCTGTTTTATCGGGTTCTGATGTTGTGGGGTTGTGCCGTCCTCTATTCATGAAGTTTTGAATACTCAATACTTAATACTCACCAAATCCCTATCTTCTAATACTATCACACTGGAGACGACGATGGATCCAGCATAAAAATATAACAGGAGGCTGAGAGAAAGGCATGGAATGATTTCTTCCCTTGTGAGAGTATAATCTTGCTAATACTTGAGTTTGGGATTTTTAGCCTCCAGAACTATGAGGTAGGAAATATCTGTTAGCTTAACTTATCCTAGTGTCTGGTACTTTGCTATGAGATTTAGAAAATCAATACTTTTTAAAATCCATCTTTGACATCACAGTCAAATTTGCATCATGGAACATACTCTTGGAGCTTTTAAAATTAATGCAGTCATTAAAAGATGCAAAGAAGTAGAAGAGGCACTTCAGTACACATAGTCCAGTCTTCTATCCCTGGAAAATTTCCTTTAGAAGCATTTTGATGGATGATTAAATGGCCTCTGCTTAAACTACTAATAACCTAATATACCAGAATAGATATAATAGGAAATTTAGGAGATATGAACCATTTTTATTTCCTTATATAATGTATAATTTATACCAGAGAAAATATTCACAAGAAAATAGCTATTAGAAGTTTCAAATATGTTGGCACACATGTGTAATCCCAGCATTCGGGAGGCTGAGACAGGACGATTGTGGTTCATTACTTAGTGAGGCCCTTTGCAACTTAGTGAGACCCTGTTTCAAAATAAAAAAATAAAATAAAAAATAGGGCTGGGGGTGCAGTTTGAATGTAGAATGCTCCTGGGTTCCATCCCCAGTATGGCATAAAAAAAAAGTTTCAAGTAAATAGAAATAAAAGTCTTTAGAATACATGTATTTCAAATCCCAAGTATAAGTGGCTTATGCTAAAGCAAAACTAATAAAGTATTTCACGGATGGGTATAATCATAGAAGAAGCTTGATAGAGAACTTAAAATATGTCACTAAAATAAATACTTTGACTGAGCTTGGTGGTGCATGTTGTAATCCCAGTATTTTGGAGGCTGACACAGAAGGATCACAGGTTTGAGACTGGCCTCAGCAACTTAGCAAGGCCCTAATAAGCTGTTTCAAAATAAAAATAAAATAAAGGGCTAGGGGTGTATCTCAAAGGTAAAATATCCCCTGGGTTCAACCCACAGTTACAAATAAATAAATAATAATAACTTTCCTCTCCTTACTCAAGATTAGCATTGCCACGAGTTCAGTCTTCTTCTGGGAAAGGGATCATCAGTTTCTCAGGAAGATATCTGAAGTTAATAATAGTTTTTTATATATTTTTTTTTGCTTGGATTACCTGTTCACTTTTTTAATAATCACTAGACCAGGCTAACAGAGCCCTTGCCTCTCAAGCAGAAGGAGGGATGGTGACTAAAATGAGTGGCCCTGGGGAAGAAAAAGATCGAGTGCCCTTGAGAGTATAAATGGCAATTGTTGACTAGGCAGCCAGCCAGAATCTATTAGACTAAGCAAGATCTATCAAATTATGTTGGTACATACAAGTAGTGGACACACTTTATTTACTGATCTATTTGAGAAAGCTTCAAAGAGGAAATATATTTTTTCTAGGTCTGCAATAACAGAAAAGGTTAAAAAATATATACCTCCAGAAGATGACTGGAGTTTCACAAATCATCACCAAGATGATTGAAGAAGGATGGAGATTTGAGGTATAGTGAGTAAGGATAAGTATGAAGTAAGGCTGGAAGGAGGTGCGGGCTGGCTTGTAGAGGACCAGGTGTGCTGATGGAAGCAGTGCTGACTTTATGTTCAGGAGTCATCAAGACTCAGGAGTCATCAAGTCATCAAGTCAGAAGTGGCTAACGGACATGTTTTAGAAGAGTTGCTCTAAGAGAGAAATTGAAGAGGAGACAGATTGGAAAGCACAATAATAATTTAAAGTAAAATATGAAGACCTAGATAGAGAATAATCAAGATGCCAGAGGGACTTTAGATATTGGAGGAAAAATTCCAGTGGAGCCATGGAGGTGGTCTAGGGGAGGGTGTGGAGGACCAATGAAGGAAACACTTCTGAAGTTAATCTCAATACCCTGTATGTGGAAGGAAGAGAATAGAGAGGGAGCCAGGGGGAAAACCCACTAAGTACTGGGCAGCTGTATGCCACTATCACTGTGATATCAGAGCATAATGCAGAATTAAAAGTATTTAAAAATATATGAAGACTGGAGTTCAACCTGAGAAGTTGCAAACTTAACAATGTTCAGGACTCGGTGGTCTGTGAGGGAGAAGAATGAGGAGAAAACACCTTTAAAATATCTTTAGCAATTCTTGGAAGAAGGCAAGTCAGGACTTATTTAAATAACGAGAACACAGTGAAAGGATAATGAGTTTAGTTTTGGATATATTGATTTTATGGTCTGAAAATGTACTCATATGAAGATGTTTTTAATATCTCCCAGAGGTCAAGAGATTAAATTGTTGATCTCCTGCCCACACATATCATGTTTATTTAATTTATTCACTGCTTCAAGCCATAAAAACCCCTCCCTGAAATTATTTTACTGAAAGTTACCCCACCTCAGTATGTGTTCCACATACTCGATGTTTGTCTCATTCTTTGTTTTTAGACCCCCAAGCTCCTTGGGGTAAGGACTTTGTCATTAATTTTAGCACAGCTGAATATATTACATGGTGCCATATGTATTTATAGAACTTTGCTAAGTAATGATGATTCAGATTTGGTAATCAGCACTTGCGATGATCATATGGTTATGCAGATCAACACTTACTATGCAAAAATCATTTCCTATAGGGGCAGATGTGCTGGTCTCCCTCCTAGCAAATTTTTAGATCTGTAAATTTCTTGCAATATAAAAGTTAATTAGGATTATGCCTATGATTGTCTTGTTACCCAAAAGAACCACAAATACAGTATCTTCTACCTTTCTAAGCCAATAAAGGTTAATAACACTAATGGCATTAGTGGCAACTTATAATAACTCAAATAATACAGAATTCCTTTTTCTTGATCAAATACCATAGTGATTTCACTTCACCAAGTCATAAATTCATAATCAGAACACTTAACACGTTTAGAAAATGGTAAATCAAATATAGTTAATACAGGGAAGCACACTGAGATTCTATTGGAAATTGAAAATATTTTTTACTTACACTTTTGGAAAATGACAACTCCTTTCACATTTCAGATTTAAGTTCTCTTCATAATCTCATTAAAACTTCAGAAATATTTGTATTGCCATCTTTAAATTATTAGTAAAAACTCCATTTATTAATTTAGTAATATGGATTAAATACAGAAAACTTTACTAATTTACCAAGTTGGTAAGAAAGAAACGGTGGAAAAGAGGAGGATGGTTGTAAAGGAAAAAATGAAGAAAGGCAGGGAAAGAAATGTTTGGAAAACTGAAGTTTTAACTTCTAAAACATTAGAATGCAACCATGACAAAGTAATTATTTTAGAATGAAGCTTTGTGTTCTTAGGCAGTTTTCATGCTTAAGTCTTTGGATATCCTCTCAAGTGAATTTTTTATGTAACTTCAGACCTGGTCTTTCAAAAGCTTTTCACCACTTTCCCTTATCTATGATAATCATCACCACTAGCTGATTAAAATATTTTTAATATTCACTGAGTTGTAGTTGATAGACAATTCTAATCCTATTTTTTAAAAGTATCAAGTAAGTTGCATTATATTAACCTTTCACCAAAGAAAACCCCCTTGATAATAATAAGACATATTCTATCATCCAATTGCATTCTGAGGTGCACATAAAAATAAATACCATCACAACAGAAAGTATTAACAGAGAGGATGACAGGTTCTCCCTACTAGTTGCTGCGAACATCAAACAGGATTCAATCTGTTGTTTTGTGGTCTTCTTCCCTTCTCCACACTGTGGGAAATAGTGGGCGAGGAGAAAGGATGTAAACAAATTTTTACTTGTGTATATGTGCATTTAAATTTCCTCTCTTAATGCTCATCTATGGAATCAACTAGAATACATCATGTAAAGAATTGTCTTAATGCTAAAATGGATTTCTTCTTTCCTTTGTTGTGACTCATATGTTTTGTAAAGATTAATGTGAAGAAACAGTTCCTATTTATGTATGTTTGGAGAACTTAGTTGAAAGATGTGGATCTATCCAATTTTGATGAGGATAGCGTCCTAAGAAGCAATTTGAAAATAAAGAACACCTGTAGGCATGTGCCAACGTTACATAGGTTCTACATTGGATATTCTCAGGGAATGAGGTTGGCTAGCATTTGATGTTTCTTTTCCACTTCCCTGAAATTGATCAGTTGGAAGATTATAGAAGAAAGGATATATTGGTCATAAAAAGACAAAACTAGAAAACTTGTTGGTACTCTCGTAGAGTGAAGTGACAGAGTAAAGAGGGATCAAAGGCATCAGAAAAGCTTGAATTTTGCGACAAAGTAAAGGAAGAGGAATCTGACAACATTCTGATTTCCCTTCCTCCTTACTCTTCTTCTTTTTTATGAAACTATAGCTGTAGTATGGCTAAAGGAAAGGAGGAAATTTTTCTTATTTGTGTGAAGTTTTATAAAGAAAACTATGTGGGCAGCACCATTGTGTCTTAGCAGATTAAAATGTGTGAATGCATCAAATTTTTTTTTTAGATTTCATAAGCATTATAAAAATAAAAGCAGAAAAGTCCAAATTTATTTTTTTCTAGTGGCTAGAAGGGTGACATGTGATTGTGAAGGAAGGACCTTGTCAAACCTCAGAAGTGAAAAAATGGAAACACAGGTTGAAAGTAGTAAGACTACATTCCAGCTTTAAGACAGTCTCAATAAATTATTCAAATATTCTATAAATATGGTTGTAAATTCATACACATTAGGATCATTCACTACCTGCAATGTGTGTTTTTTAAATATCACCCACAAGCTTTTAACAGACTTATTAGAGAACAATAAGTCAAAAATAATGCTATAAGAAACACATCTATTTTGTAAGATCTTCATAAATGTGAGCCTTTAGTAGTCATTTATATCAGTTACCCTGCTGGGAATTAGACTAACTTGAATTTTGCACATTTTATTCTTTGCCTATTATCATAGAAAGGGGTAGAACTGCTCTAATTTAAAAATCGTTGTATTCATTTCCTCTCCATCTCACACATACTCCCATTTATGTCTTATATTTATTAGGTTAAAATGTCCTTGGCTGCTTCTATCTCTTCTCCTCCTCCTCCTCCCTCCTCTCGCTCCCCTCCTCTCCCTCCTCCTCTCCTCTCCCTCCACCCCTCCTCTTCCTTCTCCTCCTCCTCCTCTCACTGGGGATTGAACACAGGGGCATTTTACTTGGAGCTGCAACCCACCCACACACCCACAGCTCTTTGTAATTTTTTTTAAATTTTTAAATAGGGCCTCTCTATGCTATCATGCAGTGATGTCCTTCAACCTACAATCCTCTCTCAACCTGGCAGGCACTGGAATTATAAACATATATCATGTGCCACTGTGCCTGGCTGTCTTTTTTTTTGGGGGGGTGGGGGTGGGGGGTGCATTGGAGGCTGAGCTTCAACCCTAGTTCTTTTTATTATTATTATTATTTTTATTTTGAGACATGGTCTTGCTAAGTTTCTAAGGGTCTCACTGAGCTGTTGAGGCTGGCTTCAAACCTGTGAGCCTCCTGCTTCAGTTTCCCAAGTACTGGCATTGCAGGTATGCACCACCACCACCCCTGGCTTGTCTTTGAACACTTATGTGTAGTAAAGCAAGGTCTGGATGCACAAGGGTGACTTTATCTGCCTTCTCAGTTCCAGATTTCAGTAAATAAACATGGATTTATCATACTTTCCAACTTTGAGAGCTAAACAGCTAAGAAATAAATAAGTAGAGAACATGAAAGAAAAGAGATGGTCTGTGATTGCAGCTTTTCCTGGCTGCGGGCTCAGCACCGCTGAAACATCTAGATTTTCAGAGTAGTCATTTTCGTCTTGTTCATCTCACAGGGCACATAACTAAATCCATATCTGGATGAACCCCCATTTGTTGGGCTCTATATACAGGTGAAATAATAACTTGGTAATAATAACTTGGTAATTTAATAACTTGGTAAAATAATAACTTGGTAATTTTCCAAACTTGGGCTAAATGAGTATATCAGAACTCCAACTCAGGCAAAAGGATTATCTATCTGCTAAGAAAGAATGTGTCCCATTTTGCCCTTACACCATCAATTCTCCTTGCATACCCATTTCCCTTCTTTTCTTTTCTATCTTAGTCTTTCTCCTTTTGCTTTCTTGCAATGAACAAAAACTGACCATAGCTCTAACCCAAAATTTATCTCTTTAGGCCTCTACATATTTTTATCAGTTTTTCTTTCCCTTCATCCTCAATCTTTCCCTAATAACTTCTAGTCTTCCCAAACTCAAGTTCCTTTCTATTGTAAGACTACTTTTTTTTAGAAACATGTTATTCCACATGGTGAGAATCATCCTTCCACTTCTTCCTTTAAAGTGTTTATTACCATCTTTCTTTATAGCATAGTATATACTCTCAATGCTTTTATACCCACATGTAAACACTACTGAAATGAAACAAAGCCAGTCTTTAAAAACCACCTCCTAAAGCTTCCTTGCTTTCTTTCTTTTTTCTTGTACTATGAATTGAATCCAGGAGTAGATTACCACTGAACTTTACCCCTTTTTTCTTTGTTTATTGTGTGTGTGTGTGTGTGGTTTTTTTTTTTTTTTTTTTTGTGGTACTGGGGTTGCCAGAAGCCCTTCTACTTACGGACTACACTCCCAGACCTATTTTTATACATTTTAAATTTGGAAACAGGGTCTCTTAAGCCAGCGCGGCTGGCTTCGAACCTGCGCGATCCTCCTGTCTCCGCCTCCCAAGCGCTGGGATTACAAGCGTGCACCACCACGCCTGGCCTTACCCCCTTTTTACTTTGAAAAAAGGTCTTGCCAACTTGCCCTGCCTAGCCTTGAACTGGGTCCTCCTGACTTGTCTCTGCAGTAGCTGCCTTGGCCAGATGAGTTGCACCTGCCTTGTCTCTTTTCCCTCTCTTTAAATTCCTTCACTTCTCTTTGCATGTGACAATTGAATCTTCCCCTGTTTCCTTGAACTGGTTTCTTGCCTTCAGTTTCTGTGACATTCCATTAGCCACCTACGCACATTCAAATTTAATTTTGAAACATGTTTTGTATCATTTTTATGACATTTAGTGTTTTCAATCACAAAACTAATACAAGTTAAGTAAAACTTTGGTGAAAAAAATGCATGAGATCTTTTTTAACAAATCATGCCAAGACAACTGGATATCCACATGCAAAAAAAAGTTGAATCCCTACATCACACCATATACAAAAATGAACTGAAAATTGATAATTCACGTATATGCAAAGGCTAAAACTATAAAAATATTAAAAGGAAAACCAAGGTATAAAACTTTATAATTTTAAATTAGACAAGTTTTTCTTTAATATGGCACCAATAGCACAAGGAACAAAAGATAAAATAGGTAGATTTGACTTAGTTAAAAAAATGTTTTTCCTAGGATTGAACCCAGGAGTATTTTACCTCTGAGCTACATTCCTTTCAGCCCTTTTTATAGTTTGAAACAGGGTTTCACTAAGTTTCTCAGTATCTTATAAATTGCTGAGGCTGGCCTTGAATCTGTGATCCTCCAGTCTCAGCTTTCCAAGTGCTGGGGGTTACAGGTGTGTGACAGTGCACTCAGCTACTGAAAAACAAAAACAAAAACAAACAAAAAAACTTTTTGACTCCATGTGATAAAGAAAGCGAAAATACAACCCACAGAATGACAGAAAACATTTTTAATAGTGTATTTGTTAAGGAATTTGTATGCAGAATATGTAAAGAACACAAGTGGACAATAAAAGCCTAATTTTAAAATGGGAAGTGGATTTTTATAGACATTTCTCCAAATATTATACACAAATGGTCAATAAGCAACATTTTTACTATCATTAGTCATTGAGAAATACAAATCAAAACCACAATGACATATCATTATATACATCCACAAGGATGGCCAAGAAAAATAAGTGTTAACAAAGATGTGGAGAAACTGGAATCCTCATACACTGATGGGTAGAGTTTACTTTGGAAAATAGTCTGTTGGTTGTTTGACTTGTCAGATAACTACCATGTCACACAGGAATTTTCTCCTACACATATGCCCAAGAAAATTGAAAAACATATATTTATCCTTTTTTTTTAATACTGGGGATTAAATCCAGGGGCATTCTATCTCAGGCTATACCTGAAGCTTAATTTTTCATTCTTTATTTTGAAACAGGGTCTCACTAAGTTGTAGAAGGCCTCACTAAGTATTTGAGGCTGGCTCTAACCTGTAATCCTCCTGTCTCAGTCTCCCAAGTACTGGGATTACGAACACGCGCTGCCATGCTTGGCTTTATTCTTATTTTTATTTTAATCGTGCTGTGGATCAAACCTGGGACCTCCGAATTGTAAAGTAAGTGCTCTACCACTAAACTACACCCCTAGATGAGCAAAACTGTTGTATGTTTATTAACTACTGAAGATTAAACCTGGGGCATTCTACCTCTGAGCTACACCCCCAGCCCTATTTTATTTTATTTTATTTTATTTTATTTTATTTTATTTAAAAACAAGTTCTCGCTAAGTTGCTAAGAGTCTCACTAGGTTGCTGAGGCTGGCCTTGAACCTTAAATTCCTGTCTCAGCTTTCCAAGTACTGGGATTACAGGTATGCATCACTGTGCCTGGCTTGATAAAAATAATCTAAAATTAAACAGTTGTGGTGGTTTGTGCAACTCTGAAAATATTAACAGCTATTGAACTGTATCCTGTAAAAAGTTGAACTTGTTGCTATATTAATTATATCTCAAGGAAGTGATTAGGAAAAATACGAGAGAACACAAAGCATTAGAAAATAAAAACCACCTAGGACTGCAAACTCCAGAGATAGTCTGAGCTGAGGAGGAGAGTAGGACAGATGTTAGAGCATCTCAGACCTGTGTTCAAGTCTTTTCAGTTTCACTAATTAATATAATTTTGGCTGTCATTTAACTTATTTGACTCTTTCACATCTGTAAATGAATGCATTAGTAAATGCAGATAAACTGCTGTTGTAAAAAAACTGTGAAATACATGGTATAAAACACAGTAGGTCAACTGGACCCATATGAGTCCAGAAAAGCGTGGTGGCACACGCTTGTTAATCCCCGCGCTTGGGAGGCGGAGACAGGAGGATCTCACAGGTTCGAAGCCAGCCGCGCTGGCTTAAGAGATCCTGTTTCCAAATAAAAATATAAAATAGGTCTGGGAGTATAGCCTGGAAGTAGAAGGGCTTTCAGGAACCCCAGTAACAGCAAAAAAAACCAAACAAACAAACAAACAAACAAAAACCACAAAAAACAAAAAACAAAAACAAAAAAAGAAGAAAAAAAAAGAAAAACTGGGTTCAAATTGGTGGTGGCTCTCCTAGTGTTCTGGTAATTTAGGCTTCTGAATTTTGGCTTTGCAATCATGAATGTCAGAGATTGATTTTCTTCTGTCAAGAATCAGATAATAAATATTTTAGGTTTTGCAAGCCATGAGTCCTTTCTTGCAGCTACTCAATTGTTTATTATAGTACAAAACAGCCATAGACAATTTCTAAGTAAGTGGGCATGGCTGTGTTTCAACAAAATTTCCTACAAAACAGGCAGCAGAGCAAATTTGGTCCATAGACCATATTTTGCCATCTCTATCTCTAAAGTCTTGTAATCCATCTGCATCCAACTAGCAAGACAAAAAGGTGTGGAAGAAGGAGATGTGTTTCATTGTGCTCAGCCTCTGAATTCTACTTACCCACAGTATCCTGTATACTTAAAATCATCTCTAGATAATGTATGATACCTGTGTATATAAGTGCTGTGCTATTTACAATGTAAATGCTATGCAAATAGTTGTTATACTGATATTGTATTGTTTAGGGAATAATGACAAGAAAAATTCTGTACATGTACAGACAATGTTTTCCTAACATTTCAATTCCTGCTTTGCTACATTCACACTTGTACTACTGATGGCTGACAAGAGTGTGTGAGCTCTTCTCTCTATCCTTCTACCCTGTTTCCTTTTCTTAAATCTATTATATTCCCAGGGTTGCTTTAACAAAGTACTGCAAATGGGCTAACTTCAAAAACAGAAATGCACCGTACTGCAATTCTGAAAGCTTGGAAGTCTGAAATTGGGGTCCCAGCAAAGCCATGTTTCCTCTGAAAGCAATAGAGAAATCCTTGATTGCCTTCCCCAGCTTCTGTTGGTTTGCTGTCAATCTTTGCAGTTCCTTGGTTTGTGGCTGTACAATTCTATCCTTTAACATTGTTATGACTTGACGTTCTACATGCGTGTGTTCTCCTTCTAAAAACATCATTTGTACTGGCTATATGTACCCAATCCAGTATGACATTCTTTTAATGAATTACATCTTCAATTACTATACTTCTAAATAAGGTCACATTAGAAAGTACTAGGATTAAGACTAATATACCTGTATGGAAGGGAGGAACACTATTTATAGCTCAAGCCTTTATTACCTGTTTGCTGGATCCCTACAGTCACTTTTTTCTTGTTATTTTTCTCTTATCTTTATAAAATATTCAAATACTTCCTTATTTCAATATACCTTTCAATAATAATAAAGCCTTTTAAATGTGACATCAGTGTGATGCCTGATCATTAATTAGAAGCTTAGTGGACTTTGGGAAATTATTTCAGACTCTAAATCTCAGGTCTTTCCTCTGCTAAACCAAAATCATAATATCTACTCCATAGCATCCCCACCATAACTAAATGAGGTCGGGCATGGAAACACATAGCATATATAATGCCTAAAATAAAGTCCAGGGTTCCCTCAATAAACATTGTAACTGAGTTTGTAACACAAATTATACCACTGTGCTATTCAAAAATATTAATCTCATGGATTTCTCTTTGTTGTTTATTTGAATGACCCATGTTGATGTCCATTGCTTTTTCCCTAAGAGACACTCAGCAATCATTTCTTCATAAAGTTTGAAGTCAAGGCACTTGAAAAGGAGCTACAATATTTCAAAACAGTATAACTCTAAATAAGAAAAGGAAATTAGAAAACTAGATCAAAGAGAGAAATAAGAAAATGAATATATACAAGCCAGGTTGAGTTCATCACTATTATCCTTTACTTATAAGGCATCCCAACAACATTTAGCTCATATAGGAACTATGTACAGTATTCCAAAGTTGGCTGCTGAAGGTAAAAATCTGTTTTATATTTTGAAATAAGTAAAATTTCCTTTAAATAACAACATGGTGCTGAATCTCAGCATTTACTTGTTTTTAACTCCAACAACAATCTGCTTTCCTATTTTCCACACACAATACAAATTGTTCTCCTTTCTTTATTCTGGAAGATACCACAAGTCTAAATAGTAATAATCTCATTCCTCTTATCTTCTAATATATGTAAAGCTGAAGTTGAATTAAATTTCAAAGCTGGAAGGAGACTTAGTGATCATTCAATCCCCTTTTATAAATAATAAAATACTACCTGGAATGGTTATGTGATTGTTCTCATGCTCCTAGAGACAGCCAAAACTGGGATTTTAAAATTGGAGCTCAGTCAAGTTCTCTTTGCAGTCAAATTGCAGATATTGATGATGAAATCCACGTATGATCTCTTAAAAAAGAGAGCCCTGTGTAGAAGCCTTCCCACATTGGCACAGTGATCACAGAGTTCCTGCCTTATAGACAGCTGACCTGCAGTTGACCTGCAGAGAGAACATTAATATTGCTTATAAACAAATAGGAAATCTGTGCATACATAAGGGCTGAAATTAAATCCGGAGAGATAGTCCATTCAAGAAAAACAATTAGGCAAAGATTGTTGATAATCTATTTTTCCTTTATATACCATTTGCAATTTCTTTCAAACTCCAATGTACATATAAAGCATTGGGGATTTTGTAAATAGAGATTTTGATTCTGTAGATCCTAGAGCAAGGCCTGACAGGTTGCATTTGTAACAAGCTCCTTGGTGACTATTGATCCCTCAAATTCATGAACACACCTTGAATAGCACAGCTTCAAAAATACACTTTAACAAACATATCAAAGTCAGTCACTAAGCCAAGCATGAGAAGGAGAAAGTGCGAATGGCGTGGGAATTGGGTAAGGGCTAATTGGGTGATGTGTGCATATATGTCTCTACCATTCTGTATCCCATTAAGATGTTTCACTAAAATGCACCAATAAAAAACTTTTAAAAATGCATACAGATCATAGTGTCTCAGCCCTGGCCATAGGCCCTACACCTTCCTCTCAGTGACCATAATACTTGCTGTCTCCAGTACTGACTTAGCTCATGGCTCCCTTTTATTTCCATGTTATATACAGATACAACTAGAAAACTGTTTTTGAGATAGGAGATTAAGACCCACACTTTTTTTTTAATCTCTCCAGTGCCTAGCAAACACTGGTCACTTCGAAATGTTCATGATTAATTATAAAGTTATTGGGGGAAATTCTTGGCAAAAAAATAAATGAATTGAAAGAAAAATCTGGGCGTGGTCATGCACGCCTGTAATCCTAGCATTTGAGAGGCGGAACAGGAGGATTCTGGTTCACATCCAGCCTCGGCTACTTAGTGAGGCCCTTTGCAACTCAGTAAGACCCTGTTTCAAAATAAAGAATAAAAAACAGGGCTGAGGGTGTAGCTTGGATGTATAAAATGCCTCTGGATTCTATCACCAGTACTTAAAAAAAGAAAAGAAAAGAAAGAACAACTGGGCTTGGTGGTGCACGCTTGTAATCCCAGCATTCAGGAGGCTGAGACGAGGATCACGGATCTTGGACAGCCTCAGCTACTTAGTGAGGCCCTCTGCAACTCAGTGAGACCCGGTTTCAAAATAAAGAATAGAAAATAGGGCAGGGGTGTAGCTCAGAGGTCGAATGCCCTTGGGTTCCGCCCCCAGACCCGCAAAAAAAAAAAAAAAAGAATCCTCTGAACATTGGTTCTTGACCATAATTTAAATCATTTTGTAAACCAGCTATGCTTTATATGCTATGATACAGTATAAATGGCATAGTAGTCTTCACTTATTACAAAACAGAAATATTTAATAACTCCATTTACAAGTTAATTGCTATTTGAAGCTAGAAATGGTATATCAGCATTATCTGCAAAAATACTTTGTATATAACAATAAGCTTTACAAAAAATCAACAAAAAGTAAATCCACTTCAAATTATAAAATTTAACATGGATATTGATATTGAACAGTGAAAATAAATATTTGAAAGCAATTATATCTAAAAAATATTAATTAAATTAATATCTTTTTAAAAAATATATTTTATTCTGTTATTCTATTTTTGTGACTCCCCATCCTCCCATGTCTACTGATTATATATATATATATATATATATATATATATATATAATAGTCACTGATGACTATTATATATAGTCATCATAGACTATTTAACTCATTGAAAGTCTAAACTTTTCTTCCCCTCCTCATCCCAAGAAGTTTCCTGAACACTGGCTCTGGGATTCACTTTCTTTTCTTATTTTAATTTTTTTATTGGTGCACTGTAATTATACATATTGATGGAGTACAAGATGGTAGAGACACATATACACACATCACACAATTATCCCTTCCCCATTTCATTTACTCCTCCCTCCTTCTCATGTTTGGCTCAAAGTGATTGGCGTTAATATGTTTATTAATGTATATCGTGTACATTAGGGAATTTCCCTCTTGCCCCCTCCCATCTCCCTCTTTAGGTCACCTTATTTGTTTACTTATAGTTTCTCCTTCTTCTTCTAGAGTTCCTCCTATGACCCATTTTCTCCCTAGCTGGATATTAAGGAGAATATATGATTTTTTACTTTTTGTGACTGATTAATCTCACTTAGCATAATGATCTCCAGTTCCATCCATTTCCTCGTAAATGATGTAATTTTGTTCTTCTTTAAGGCTGAATAAAATTCCATTGTGTACATATCCCATAGTTTTGTAATACTTTCATCTGTTGATGGATATCTTGCCTGGTTTCATAGTTTGGCAATTGTGAATTGTGTGGCTATGAACATAGGTACATATGCATTAGTTTGGTAGTTTAGTTTCCATTCTTTTGGGTAGATACCGAGAAGTGGTAGACTCATTTCCATTCTTCTGAGGATCTTCCATACTGTTTTTCAAAGTGGTTGCACTAATTTGCAATCCCACCAATAATGTATTAGAGTTCCTCACCAGCATTTGTTGTTGTTTTTGTTTTGAATAATTGCCATTCTAGTTGGAGTTAGGTGAAATCTCAGGGTAGTTTTGATTTGTATTTCTCTAATTGCTAACGATGTTGAGCATTTTTTCATATATTTATTGGCCATTTGAATTTCTTTTTCTGTGAAGTGTTTATTTAGTTTGCTAGCCCATTCTTGATTGGGTTGTTTTCTTAGTGCTGAGTTTCTTGAGTTGACTTCTCTGTATATACTAGATATATCAATCATATTAACTGAAAGTATGCACTAACTTCAGAATATAATTTTTTTTATTTTGGAAAGAGATTTTCCCAGTGAAACAAGTCAAGGATAGCATAGGACACCTTTAGATTTCTCTGGCACAAAATGATTATAAAAGTATATTTGAAAATATTATTCTGGTGATTCATTAGATTCCTCAAGGCCTTTCTTGGTTTTATGATATCCAAGTCTTCTCCCTTGTAGTTTCTACAATATCTCATCCTTGACAGTTTTATCTTTTCAATTTTAACTGGTCTATTTCTTTCATATGCTGATTTATCAATGTTTTCTGCATATGGTTCTGACAATTCTCTCTCATTTTCATTTTATTAAATTATGGTGCTTTTTGCCTGAAATATCTGATATTATCAACCTAAAATATATTAATTCAAAAAGTGTATCAATGTACATAACTGCAGGCAGAATGTGCCCATATATCAAATGACAGGAAAGCCATGACACCATTAAGGGCTTGTATTGTCTTTGTGTCTCAATCGAACTTTCAGATCCTAGCCCTCACCCAAAGGCTAGTTTCCTTTAGTTGCTTTTTTTGTGTGTGGTGCTGGGGACTGACCCTAGGGGCACTCTACATTCAAGCTACACCCCAGCTCTATTTTATTTTTTATTTGAAATGGAGTCTTGTTAAGTTGCTGTAGGTTTAAATTGCTCAGGGTGGCTTTGAACCTGTGAGCCTCCCATATCAGCCTCTCAAGTACTAAGAATATAGGTCAGTGCCAAAACATCCAGCTTCCCTTTATTTTATTGATGACATTCAGAACTATTTAAGGATCATTTTTTATTTCATAAGCAAAAAGAATAATGTCAAATGAAAGAGAAAACTCTTTCCCATCTCTCCAAAGTCAAGAAAAGAAGTCATTCTCTTTTAGTGAATGGAAAATTTCAGTCACAGACTAAGTCTGGGTTAAGAGGGAGATGTCTACCACTTGGATTCTGCATGCTGATTTCATAGAACCTAGTGTCATTCACAATATTCATGTTCATGTAAAAGTGTGTTTGTCCTGCCTTTTTTTTTTAACACTGTCTTCTGACAATCAGGTGAAAGCGACAAGAAAGCCTAGTTCATATGGAATAGGTTTCAATAGGTTTCAAGGGATAGAAATTCATTTTATAAGTGATTTATTTCAATAGTGTGTGTGTGTGTGTGTGTGTGTGTGTGTGTGTGTGTGACAGAGAGAGAGAGAGAGAGAGAGAGAGAGAGAGAGAGAGAGAGAGAGAGATTTTTTCTTTCTTACCAATCTTCCAACTGAGAAAACAGAAAATGAATATGGAAATGAATATTTATATAATAAGATCCCTCTACAATTCAGATATAGCACATTTTGTGATTTATTAGCTCCAAAGAAAAATATACAAGCAACAAGGAAGATATACATCAACAAGAAAGAATGCAGAAATTGACAAAGGACCCATCTACTTTTGAGTAACAGAGAAGATGACAGAAAGACCCCAATTTTTTCATGCACAGAGATAGAATGAATCAGAAGCATTTTCTAGGATAGCAGAGTAGCTACGCATTGACAGAGAATGCAAGGTCACTGGAAAAAGCTCTGTCCTTGGTACTTTTCTCTGGCAAAGAAAAATGACATTTATAATAATATTGGGTGACAAAATTATACTCCGTTTATATAATCATATTACACCTGCCCCTTACTTGGTTGACTTTCCCATATTTTTAGTTTTAAATTGATATACAACATTTGCGAACCCCTATAAGACTGAGTTGTGTTTTCACCTGTTTCTTTTATATCTTGGAATTCGAGCACTCTGCTGAATTGATAGGCAAAAAGAGTGGAGAAAGATTGGACTTACTTTTTCATACACATTGAAGACTGAATCTGCAAAAGGGAAGACCCTGGGATATGATATATTGTTTTTCGAGGGTACCAATCTGAAAGGTGAATGTTAGTGGTGTTAGGAATAGGACAGGGGCATCAGCAGGCAGTGCCAGTGCCTGTGTCCTTGATCACAAAGCAGCAGCAACAAGCACAGGGCAGCACTGGGAACAAATTCACATTTAACTAAGGAGAGCAAGGGAAAGGCCACAAGTCTAAACACAAAGAAAAGAAACTCTACAGCTTGGTGACTAAGGCAACAAGTTATGTATTGAGGCTTGGAATAAAAGATTTCTGGAAAGACTCCTGTGGCATGCCTAGCAACATTTCTGCCTTTGTTTTGACTGATTCTTTGTTTACTTTATCCCTTTTCTATTAGCAGAAGTACAACTTGGGATCTGTGGTCTGCAGGAAGAGATAGAGCGTGGGGGTGGCTTCAGTGCTGTCCAAGTCAGGTTGAATGGGGAGAAACACCTAAAAGAGACTCTACCTGAGACCTATTTGATGATGTGGGCAGAATATAAATACCCCTCTTTTGTACAGGACTGTCTCTGCTCTACTGAGTATACTGATCAGGCTCAGCACAGGACAGGTAAGACCACTAGGTCAGTAATGTGATGATCTTATCCAAGTTTCTCTTTTAGGTGTCTCTATTTGAGTCATAATTTCAACAGAATACTTACTATTATTTTCGTGTGTGGTGTGTGTGTGCGTGCGAGAGAGAGAGAGAGAGAGAGAGAGAGAGAGAGAGAGAGAGAGAGACTGAGGATTGAGCCCAGGGACATTCTACCTCAGAGGTCCACTCTCAGACATATTTTTTTATGTTTTATTCTGAAACTGGGTCTTGCTAAGTTACAGCATAATGGTGTCAAACTTAAGATCCCCCTGCCTCAGCCTCCAAGTAATAGGATTACATGTGTGTGCCATGGTTCCTGGTTTCAAATTCTTAATTTTAAGAAAAAAATATTTAAATAAAGATAATGAAACTGAGCTACAAAATACAGGGTACATTGAGATATGGATTACTGTTGTATAATTAATAAAATGAATGTGTTTTTGGAGCATCTCTCTAGCAGTGTGCTTTTGAGCTCGTTTTTATTCTCTCTTTGGTACCAGCTAGCTTTCCCAGTAATTACCCATACATTCTTGAGGGTCTCAGCCATTGCTGTGCTATCTTTCTGAAAAAAAAAAAAAGTTCATTCTATAAAGCTAAGCATTTAATATGTAATAATAATAATAGTGGTTACATTTGCTGTAAGCTTGCTGTTTACAAATGATCATTTAAACCGTTTTACATTATTAATTCATTTATTTCTCATAGAAGCCCTTCAGCATAGACCTTAGCTCTATCCTACAGATGAGAAAACCAAGACACAGGGAAATAAAGTTAACCTGCATAAACCACATAGCACCACATAACAACACTGAGATTTCAACCCAGGTAGATTGGCTCCAATGGCTATCCCAGTAGCTAGCATGGTATGGAACCAAAGTTTATTACTACATAATATTTGGCAGTGAAATATTTCCTTTTTATAAGTGTTTTTTATCATATTTGTTCCTTTGGGGAAATAAAAAATGCCCCCAGTGCCACAAATAAAAATAAATAAATAAACATAATACCATTTATCTTAGTTTTGATTTTTGCATGACGTACAAAAATAAAATAATATACTGCTCAGTTTCTTCAAGATTTCAGAAAACTGATACCTAGGATGATTGTAAAATTATCAGTTTCAGTTTAGAAATATTTTGTGCTGGCCACAAATTTTACTGCATTTATTTTTACTATTTATTATTATTATTATTATTATTATTATTATTATTATTATTACTAAACTCTAGTGCATTTGAAAACTGCAAAACTAAAATAAATAGATGGCAAATAAGAAATCTCTGGTGGCTTAATTCAGATACAATGGGATAAGAACTGTTAACCTTTAAAGACGCTCCCAGAACTAATGTTTGATGGGTTTGTAAATTGCTAGAAATTATTTTTAAGTGAAAATAATTTTCTTTTTCAGGATATTTAAAATCAAATCTGACAATATTGCAGAGTACTCTTCTCAAGAGAAAAGAATCTCTATTAAGTTGTTATAAAACATTTCTCTGTTTCTAAGGACAGTATATCATATTCTCTTATAACTTTGGAAAGTAACTCATTTCTCTAAGAAAATCTAATTTCTTGTTACTCTACTAAATATTTTTAAAAGCAAACCATTATTCAAAGGAAAATAAATAAGAAATTTTTTTTAAGCAGGCGCAAGAAGCCACGATCAGTGCTAGGGTTTATGATGACATAAACTTTTCCTAGACACTAAAGCAAGACATTGCTCCTAGCGCTCTACCATCTGCTGCAGATATTTTAAAATTCTAAAGCACTAACAATGATGCAATTTGCTACATTTTGAGCTGCATTTTACAACTCTCTCTTTGCTGAATTACTATTGATGACATTAAAACCCTTTACAAACCAAGACAACACATTTGCTTGCTATTGCCTGCCACCAAAGAGCTGTCAGCTACTCTTTCTTCGCTGGAGTATACCTGCCACCTCTTTCCTGGTCAGCAATGTTTCAACTCTTCTAAGAAATCATAAACAGAGCACAACATCACAGTCATCATTAATTTTTATTTATAAGAGGAAATCCCCAGGGGGAAAGCAACCATTGACTTAAAGAAGGTCTAAACTGGGAGGCACAGTGAGGAATTTATTGCATTTTTTTCCATCTTCTTATAGATAAAAAAGTGTTTTCCAGGTTACTGGATACAAAAGATAAGAAATAACTACATGTAGTTCTACAACACCAGAGGATCAGGAAGCAAAATTATTTCCTCATGAGTACAGATACAAAAATTTGAGAATGATTTAGAAAATATGTTCCCTGAAAAAAGAAAAATTGATAAGAATTAAAATTTAAAGTTTTGATACACATTCAGAAGTCATTTTGTCCTGAATATTGAGCAAGTACTAGCTTCACTGATAGGTGGGCTTTAATAACTCCAATTTCAAAATAATTTTCAGCCAGTGATAGTGTTCTATTGTATTCTATGCAGTGATGCTTGCTTAGAGGGACAGAGGGAATAAAAATCACTAATTATTGTGAAAGCAGTTTCAGATTAGCCCAATACCCGATGAACTGTGGTCATCAGTTTTAAACCTTAGACAGTATTGGCAGCTGTGTTTTTTTTGTAAAAGTGACTAAAATATTCAAGCATTTGCCCTAGAAAAGTGATACCAGTAAAACATAGCAGTATGAAATATGTCTTTATTTATTATACAAGGCATTTATTAAAAAATTTTATATAAATTAAAATAATAATTTCTGCATTCTTGGTTAGTTGCCTAGCTCTTTATTTTGCTTAGTGCTAGGCTCTTTTTTATAAGATTTTTTTTCTTATAATCAAATCTCCTAATAATTTGTGCTATGCTTTTCTATTACTGAAATAACTTTAACTTTTAAACCTGATAGGAAATCTACATCTACAATGGTCCTTGATCAGTAGACTTTTTCAAGTTTATTAAAAAATGAATTAAAACTTCTAGATGAAGAATTTCTTTTAAATTTTAGAATAAGAGAAAAGCAATTTGCAAAACAAAATATTCTTACTTCCAAATGTTCTACTGCATAAAATGAAAGAAAAGTAAGTAACTTTGCAAACAACCCTGAGGACTGAGTCACCACACTTGGAAATAGCAGACATTTACTCGTCTTATTATTATTATTTTTGTATGGACCATTAAGTTAAGGTGAAAGAGCCGCAAGGTTACAAGCAGGTGGCTAGGCAAAAGGTGAATGGATCACTCAGAGGAAGAACAGTCATGTGTTTTTTTCACAAAGAAAACTAATTGCAAGAAAAAAAAATAGCCATTCATAAAATTTTTCCACAACACCTCTGAACTCTGTCCTCACCCAGGCAAGTATCCTCTCCCCAGAGACCTTCTGCTTCATATTAAAACAGAAATAGTAAAAAAAAAAAAATTATCTGTGTATCAATTACATGCTTGTCCCCAAGACAAGCACTTCAAGTAGATAATTTCTAACCACTTACCCAGTCCTACGAAGTGATATCATTACTTTTACAAAAGAGGAATATGAAACTTAGATAAAAAGTTCCATGGGATCCCAACAATAAGAAGTGACCTTGCTACATGGCTTTCTTATGCTCTGTCCTCAGGCCTTTCTTTCTTCTTCTTTTTTTTCTTTTTTTTTCTTTTTCTTTTCTTTTTTTTTTTTTTTTTTTTTTTTTTTTTAGTGGTACTGGATATGGAACCCAGGACGCTTCTACCTCCAGGCTACACTCCCAGACCTATTTTTAAAATTTTTTTTATTTGGAAACAGGGTCTCTTAAGCCAGCGGTGGCTGGCTTCGAACCTGCACAATCCTCCTGTCTCAGCCTCCCAAGCATGGGGATTATAAGTGTGCACCACCACGCCTGGCTTCTGTCCTGAGGACTTTCTAATACCAGAGCACACACTCCACTCAATATACGCTTCAAGTTTTGATTGCGTGTAAAGTTGTTTCTGGCGCACGTAGGCTAACCAAGTACAAGCCAAGGACTTAAACATATCTTTTCAATTCCATTATTTATTCTTCTATACAGAAAGGAAAGTGGAGAGCAATTGCCATTGGCATACGAAATATATATTTAGTCCACCAGTACACTCACTAGAAATTTATCTGCTAAAGTATATTCTATAGTATCTGCAATAAAAGCACCTCCTAAGATATTGGATAGTCTTAATGAATTAAATGAATCCTCCTCTCCCCCCACCCCATTCCATTCCCTTTATTTTCTTTGTAAATGTTGGATTGGGTAGGAAATAAACTTATACTAGGTGTCTGATCAGTTCATACTTTAGAACCAAAACACACGGGCGTGAGGGTAAGGACAAAGTTTGGCTGTAGGAGGTAACTCCAGGCTGACCTTTGTATCTGCCCCTGACCAAAAAACAAAAGCCCATCTCTGACACTTGGGACCCTTCCTCCTTAGTTCAGATGTCCAAAAAGAAATACTTTTAGCTTCTTCATAACTTGCCATATGTGATGCATTAGTGATAATATGCATGCAGTTGCTAATTTAAAATGTGGTCCCAGACATTTCATCAATGTACAATTATAAATTTACGTGCTTTTAAAAGTTTTATTGAACTATGATTTCCAGCTTACAATCAAACAAGGCCAAATTTGATCTTTAAAATTTTTCCAGTTACGAGGAAAATTCATGAACTCCCTAGAAACATTACCATAAAGTGACAATCTAAGGGAGAACCCTACAACTTCATAGAATAAAAGGTCCATGATTATAAACAGAAAGACCCCCCCTTAAGCAATGCAGGACAATAAAGGCAACTTTCTCCAAAATAAGCACTCGATACCCAGGAAGGGGATCTTTCAAGCTACTCAATATTTTACCTTTTGTTCTGCTTTATTTTAGTTTTATTTTCTTTGTAATCACACTGTACATAGTTCATCAAGGAAATCTGTTAATATGCTGCAGATGGTGAGGGGATTGTACAGTGTTTCATTCTTCAGTATCATGGTCACTGAACGCTCATTAAACATGGGGCTCAGTGTTATGTTTAAAAAGACGTATTTGTTTTCTATCTGCCTAATTGTTCACAAAAGAAAAAAGCATTATTTCCCAGTAAAGAACAAAGCACCAAGGACCCAACATCTGGCTATCTCTTTAATTCTCCTTGAAATTGTATTTGATTGCACTAAAGGTATTTACATTTCAACATCTGATAGTGTTCAAACGAAGGAATCGCTCGCTACCTCTCTTAGAAAATGATATATGTATTAATGAGTTAACATTTATAAGATAATGTGAAGTTCTTGAAATTTCATAGTCTTTAAATATTGAAACAATATATCAAAATCTACCTTTAAAAGTTTTGGTTTTGCTTAAAATCAATGCAGCCTTCCCAATATTAGTTTCTTTTTTTTTCTAAACAAGAGTAAGCTAAGTAACAGAATTCAGTGTTGTCAGTGAGGCGGTTTTCTTTTGCCTTGCCAATATTTTTGTAGGTCTCCTTGTTAATCATTTTACTTTATTATTTATTCCATATATATTTCCATGAAGAGTTCTTAACTTGATGAAAATCTGATTTCTTGATCCACAATCAAATCTTACTATGGCCAGCTGCTATGTCTTCATAACTGTGAAAATATTACATCTCTTTGCAAGTTGGCTCTAATACAAGGAAGGTTACTAAACTAACCCAATTAAATTGAGCATATCTGCAAGTTTAGATGATTATTGCTGTTGTCTGTGAGGGCTGAGATCCAATGTGATGGATTGCTGGCTACCCTAGTGAATTCTAAAGGGGAAAACTCTCCCATCCTAGATTAGCTTGAATTGGCTTACATCAGGGATTTATGATGCAAATTGGAGATATTGGACTTAGTAACAACCTACACTATCTGTTATATTCTCCTGTCTCATAGTCACAGGAAGCTTTCTTGGGGATGACGCTCCATCCTCATTAATAAGCTCTGTGTTGTACATCTTTGTCTGATATGAAGCTGCCATACCTTGTCACCAATTATAGACTCTGAAAAGACCCATCTCATTATAGTACTTAAATTGCTTGTTCCTGAAGGTGATGCTTGGTGTGTCTCTTCTGCCTCTTGCCAACAGGAAAATCACCCTTGAAGTGAATAGATGTCAGTCAAAAGCTACAAAAGAAAAGCAAAAAAGAATAAAAAAACTCTGGCTGGAATATTTATCAGCCTATTGCACAAAAAAGAATATAGATCAGACAAATAAATTGCAAGGCTAAAAGAGACACCTTTGAACATTTTAATCACATGAAATCTATCTCTCTATGAATTTGGGACCAAGCAAATATTCTGAAAATGAATCACATGTATGGACCAAAGTAGATTATTTACCATCCTGTCACTGCGGCACTGAATGTAAGATGCAATGTTTGAAAACACTTTTTCTCTGTTACCCACTGTATCTCTAGATAGTAGACAACTAATCACATGCACAAGGCTTTTTTTCTTGGATGCCATAACTCTGTATCGAAGACCTGATGCATGAGAGTTTTTCCATAAATTGTGATTGATCGGTAAATTGAGATACCAATTAATGAATTAATTGGGTCAGCAAGTGTACACCAGTGCTCTTCTGTCGAAGGAAAGCTAAAAAGCAAATATATTAACTTTGGAAGGTTTGCTAAGGATTTGAAATGCACTTAAAGAAGATTCATTGCCAGGTACAAATGTTCTATTTATTCTGCTTTATTTCTAAAGGGAAAAAATTCTTCACACATTTACCTAACAATAAACAATAAACCTTTGGCCTAGTTTTTGGAATGTATGATTCGATTCACAGGTTAAACTAATGGAGGATATTTTAATGGTAAAACCTCTGCAGAGGCATTTTCGATCAAACATCTGCTCCATACCTCCTCATCTATGGAATTGGGTCAGCCAAGGGAAGGATGGAAAGGTTCACAGAACCTCTCCAAAACTAGCATGCAGTTCCTAGCCCATCACCTGGAATACAAGAATATCCTAGTTCTTTACAATATGTTTCAAAAGCATAGATCTGTGTTGCATCCAATATGCTATGCGTTTTTTGGAGAGAAATATTCAATATTAATGCCATCAAACTTACCCTAAACAAGAGACTCAATGAAATAGTTCATTCTTTTAAGAAATTAATTTAATTGAGTTAGCTAAATCCTTAAATTTAGTGAAAGCACATAATTCAAATATTATGTATAATAGACACCCCCCCACACACACACATACACACAAAAACACACTCTTTCAACAGAAATAATAAAGGCTGTTCAGATTAAGTACAAAAGTGTCCATGTTAGAAAAACTTGGTATAAGATATATGTACAAGATGCTATGCATAACTCTGGTCTGCATTTTGTTATTACTGCCACCATGGCTTCATGGCAATTTGCAGGTTCTAATAATGAATGAACTGAATTTGGAAAACAGAGAAAACTCTCCACTCTTTACTCCTGGCCAAGAGAGTAATAAAAAAGAATTCTGACATTCTATTTGAATTCAAAGAGCTGGTGTTTTTTGGAACATTTGGGTCCCATTTAAGCAGAGCCAGAGCTGAGAACATTCTTAGTATCTTTATCACTATTTTTTTTTTTGCTATTACTCTACAAACTCATTGGAAGCTATCAAGAACCAAACACTTACATGATCTTATATAAACCCTGCTCCCCGAAGAGAAGTTAATATATAAATATAAATTCATTTTGGTATTGAATTAAATATATAAATGTTATTTTACTAATCTGTGGTTTAGGCAATTTTTAAAATGTAATTAAATATAAATCTAAAAAAACACATTGAAGTTTTATTATCCAGATATCATACCAGTGTAACATGAAAGATAAAAACTAATAATATCTTATTTTTATATCATCCACATGAATTTCTTCTTTGAAGTTACATCCCTATCAGCCTCTGATGTTGCAGCCATCTTAAATATTTATGTACTTTAATTGAAAAATAATTGTGCATATTTGTGGAGTACAATGTGATACTATGATACCTGTAGAAATTCTAGAATGACTACATCTGCAAGTCAACACATGTCACCTCATAATTAACATTCTTTTGTGGTAATAACATTTAAAATCTACTTTTATCAGTTTAAAATTTACAATGCATTATTATTAATCATTATCACCACGTTGTGATGTAGATCAATAGAACTTATCCCTCTTATCTAACTGAAACTTGTTAAATTTTTTAAGCAGAGATACAGTAAATTATTTCTTCTTGAAATCATTTTTTTTTATCTGTAATGCAAGTAGCAAGATATTGGGAAGTAAAAAATGTTAAAGAAATATCTACTCTGATTATTTTCCAATAAGTGGCAAGAGTTGAACTAAATCATTTGTTTTGAGTCTCAACTCTAAACAACAACAAAAAATGCTCAGTATAATTAGCTATTAGAAAAATGCAAATCAAAACTACAAAGAGATAATACCATCTCTTCCCAGTTAGAAGGGATACTATCAAAATTATAATGAAATTTAAAATGCTGACAAAGTTATAAGAAAAAAATTCTTATATACTCTTGGTTAAAACACAAATTAGATTACAATGCATCAATAAAAATAAATTAAAATAAAAAATAAAAAATAAAAATAATTGAACTGTAAAAAAAAACACAAATTAGTGCAGCCATTATGAAGAACAGTATGCAGTTTTCTCAAAAATCTAAAAATAGATCTACTATAGATGATCTACTTGTCCCATTTTAAGGTATATATACAAAGAAAATGAAATCAGCAAACCTAATAAATACCTGCATGTCCTTGCTTATTGCAACACAATTCATAAAGCCGAGAAAAGGAATGGGCCTAGGTGCCCATCAACAGATGAACTGATAAAGAAAATATGGTATATATATACATACATCTACATATACTGGAGTATTATTCAGTCATAAGGAATAATGGAATCTTATCATTTGCAGCAAAATGTAAGGAACTGGAGGATATTATATTAAGCAAAATAGACTTACATAGTAAGACAAATATCTAATATTCCCTCTCATATGTGGAAGCTAAAAACTTCCACCTGAAAGTAAGTAATTATTAGGAAGTAGGAGGGGTTGAGAGAAGGGGTAGAGAGAAAATTGGAAAAGCATGGCTGGATCTTACCAGTGCACTCTGTATGCATGTATAGAAATATCACACTGAAATATATATATATATATATATTTTTTTTTTAAAGTGTGTTAATATTTCAAAAGGAACATGTGAGTCACTACTATTTATTGTTTGCAAAACATATTGGAGACCATAAGCAAAATAAAATTTATAGCCCTTTGTCTGAAAAAAATATATAACTCAAAAATGAAAATAAGAAAAGGCAGACAGATCAATAAGACAGAACTAAGAACCCAGAAATAGATCCATAACATAACATAGTCAAGCGATCTTTGACAAAGAAGTAAGAAAATACAAAAGAAGCAAGATGGTCATTTTGACAAATGGTACTGGACATCCAGATTAAAAAAAATATTTTGATAGACTTAAAAAATTAACTCCTAATGGGTTATAAACCTAAATGGAAAGCATAGAACTCCTTTAAGATGATGTAAAAAAAAATCCTAGACATCTTTCAGTATGGGGATGATTTTAGATGCAACACCAAAGGTATGCTCTTTGAAGGAAATAATTGATCAGCTGGCCTTCATTAAAACCAAGAATCTCTGCCATGTAGAAGACAATGTCAAGAAGATGAGAAGACAGGCTACTAGCTGGTAGAAAATATTTGCAGAAGATGCATCTGATAAAAGACTATTATCCAAACTATAAAGAACTCCTAAAATTCAACACTAAGCAACCAATTTGGTTTAAAAATGGACAAAATATCTGAATATACCCTTAGCCAAAGAAGACATTCAGATGACAAAAAAGGGATATGAAAAGATGGACCACATCATAAGTCCTCAGGGAAATGTAAATCAAAACCACACTGAGATCCGGGCATGGTGGCGCACGCTTGTAATCCCAGCTATTTGGGAGGCTGAGCCAGGAGGATCGCGGTTTGCGGACAGCCTCAGCTACTACTTAGTGAAGTTCCTTGCAACTCAGACCCTATTGCAAAATGAAGAATAAATATAGGGCTGAGGGTGTCACTTGGAGGTAGAATGTCCCTGGGTTTCATCCCCAGAACCACAGGAAACACACACACACACACACACACACACACACACACACACACACGCATGCACACTGTGGAACCACAGGCCTCTGAGAATGGCCCAGATCCAAAACACACTGACAATACCAAATGATGGTGAGGATGTAAAGCAGTAAACTTTCACCCACTGATGGTGGGTATGCAGAATGGTTAAAGTACTTTGGAAGCGCTTGCAAGCTTCTTTCAAAACTAAGCATAGTTTTGTCATATGATCTAGCAATTGAACTTCTTGGTATATATTCAGAGAAATTAAAAACTTTTGTCCACACATGGTTATAACAAGATTCATTCAAAATTGCCAAAACCTAGAAGCAATCAAGATGTCTTTCAGTGAATAAATGGATTAAAGAACCCTATGTTACATCAAGACACTGGAATATTATATAGCAATGCAAAGCCACAGAATATCAAAGAAATTTTGAAAGAAGACAATTTGAAAAAGCTTTATACTGTAAGATTCCAACTAATGACATCTTTTATGGTTTGGGTTTAAAATGTCCTTCTGTAGCTTATGGGTTGAAAACGTGTTCTCCAGGGCAGCAAGTTTCAGAGGTGGGGGATGACTGAAGTTTCCCACTGACAGCATGAACTTTAGGCCTATATAATGTCTCAACTCATGAAAACCTTGAGTTGAGTGACTTCCCGTCTCCAAGTCTTGGATCCATGGTTTCTGCCTTGGAGCCTGATAACTATGGACTAAACTTCTGGAATCTTGAGTCCAAATTAATCTTTTATTTTTTTCTAAGTTATTATTGCAGGTATTTTGGTCACTGCAATGGAAAAGCTGATTAAAAAAAAAGCACTCTACAACAGGCAAAACTATGGAGACAGTAGAAAGATCGGTAGTTGCTAGAAGTTGGGGTTTGAGGCAAAATGAACAGGCAAAGTTCAGAGGACTTTGGGGGTTTGTGAAAACATGGTGTCTGTTCTAGAATAACGGATTATACATTAAGCATTTAACAATACATTTTTTCCTGTTCTTGTGATACTGGGGATTATACTTAGGAGCACTGCATTACTGAGCTACACACCAACTCTTTTTCCTTCTTCATGATATTTTGAGACAGGGTCTCACTCAGTTTTCTAGGCTGTCCTTGACCTTGGGATACACCTGTCTGAGCTTCCCAAGTCTCTAAGAATACAGGTGTGTGCCACTGTGCCGGGCACAGACAGTGAACCTCTATGGTACAAACCAAGATAAGATTGATTTGGCTTGAGTTCAATATCTAGAAATTTCATCATAAAAATTAAACGAAACAGAGATGCTTACATAAACATATAAAATATACGAACACCTTTTGTAATCTACCTATATCCTTCAAGGAATTGTGAAACTTACTTTTAATGCTTCTTACCTAAATTCTTAAATTAAGAATTCTTTTATTGTTGGCTTGTTTTGGCACTAGGAACTGATCCAAGGGGCATTCTACCTCTGAGCTACAACCCCTACACTTTTTATTTTTTATTTTGAAACAGACAGGGTCTTGCTAAGTTTCTGAGGCTGGCCCCAAATCTGCAATCCTCCTGTTTCAGCCTCCAAAAACTTGGGATTACAAGTATGCACCATGTGCACAGTTTTATAAAGTAATAATTTCTAAATATCTTGTACAGAATTTCATCTGCCTGCCACACATCCCACATCAATTATCTATTTTAGTGAAGCTTTTCTTTTCACTACTTTAGAATGAACCCAGGGGCATTTTCCCTCTAAGCTACACCCCCAAAATAATTATTTTTTGTAACTATTACAAAAAAGCTATGCTTTATTTTGAATTAGGGTTCTACTAAATTGAGGAGAGCCTCCCTAAGTAGATGAGGCTGGCCTCGCACCTGCTATCCTCCTGTCTTTGCCTCCCAAGTAATGGGATTACAAGTTTGTGTCACTATGCCCAGCATTTTAGTTAAGTTTTTATAAAGTCTATTCAAGTTAAAGCTAGATATATTAGAATCAACTCACTTATATTGACTTTTTTTGTGATACTGGGGTTATTGAAAGCCCTTCTACCTCTGGGGTACACTCCCAGACCTATTTTTCAATATTTTTTTTATTTAGAAACAGGGTCTCTTAAGCCAGCGAGGCTGACTTCGAACCTACGCACTCCTCCTGTCTCTGCCTCCAAAGTGCAGGGATTACAAACATGCGCCACCACGCCCGGCTATATATTGACATTTTATTAACAAAAAAATTCAGCCCTATTTTTGAAAAGTGAAAAGCTGTTATAATAAAACACCCTGTACTCATTACATACTGATCCTTCAACATTTCCCTCCAATCTAAGTATTTGTAAGCACATTTCCACACCTGACTTCATAAAAAATTTGTTTAAATATATTTTTAAAAGAAGTAAAAACTGAAATATAAAAGAAGCCAGGGAATAACAAAAATATAAGTCATTGTCTCAGAGCAAACAAATATTCATTGTCCTAAATACAGGTAGGTATAAACTGAATGAGTGAATAAATTCACTCATGGAAAAGAAACATCACTCCCTTGGCAACAAAATTAGCCAAATGTCATAAAGATCGTAGAAATATAGAAGATAAAAATATTAAGAAATAACAAAATCTGAAAACCTCTTCCTGGAGTTCTCCTATTCCTCCAATTTTCTAGGCCAAAAGTGTCGCCTCTTCAGAATCAGGGCATTCTCTGTGAGCAGAATGTCTGCTTCCTTTTGAAGTTTGTATAGCGGCTTTCTGACACAGAATGTCTGATGGAGGTAGCTGTGCCCCTTTTTAAACCAGTGTCTAGCAGAGAAAGCTGTCAAGGTCCTTGACACCTTGCCGTATTCAGCATCATTTCTCAATGTCCTCAACAACCTTTATTTCTCAAGGTTTACTTTGCAGAGATATTTTTCTGTTGACTCTCAACCATCTACTTGTCAATTGTTTTAACTTTATGAATTATCCTCCGGAAGTTTTTAATTACTGAAAATCCTTGCACATCTAACTTTTTAACTTCAGAAATATATGCAGTCACTAAACTTATTCACTATGCCATATCTCAACCTACAGCATGAAAATAAAGTTCACAGAGTTGAAGCTTTAATGCAGAAATTACAACTAAAGACATCTTTCTTGGTACTGAACAGTGTTTGCTCCTATATTTTTATAAAAATTATTAACTGACAATACATAAATGCAAACTTTCTAAGGGTCATTAAGAATGGGAGAGCAGCCTATGTTTCCAAGGATATCTAATCTTCTCTTAAATCCATTCAACTAGAGAGACAGAATAAAGGAAAAGGAAAGTATAATGATTAAACATGGTTTACTCATGCAGTAGAATATAGTTACATATGCAATGAATGAACTCTAAAGGGAAATAGACCAGATTATCAATCAGGAGATATATCAATATACAGAATGTTGAGTGAACTCAAGAAACATGATATAATGATAATAATGCCATGTATGTAAAAATCAAAATATACATGTCTTCACATAAACATACTTCATACATGTTATATATAACATGAATATTTTATATGTTATAATTATTAAATATACATATATGTTATATACACACTGATGTGTTACTTAAAGATAGGAATATATTCTGAGACATGTAATTTTACACAATTTCATCATTGTGCAAAACCCACAGCATGTACTTACACAAGTTGAAATGGTAGAGGTTATTACAGACCTAGGCTGTAGTGTATAGTCTCTTGATTTTAAGGTATAAAACTGTGCAGAATGTTACTGAACACTGTAGTCAATTTTAACAAACATAAAACAAGTTCAATAAAAGAGGTAATAGAGAGTTTTCAGTTCTATTATAATCTTGGAAATGACAGTCGAAAATTCAGTTTCTTGACCTAAATATTGTTAGGTAGTAGGAGGATAAATAGGAGAAATTAATGCAAATTGTGAACATGATAGGTGAGTCGTCCAGAATACACAAAGAATGTCTACAACTCAATGACAGAAAAACAAATATACAGTTTTAAAATGTACAATAGATTTGAATAGACATTTTTCCACAAAAGATATAGAAATAGGCAATAAATACATGGAAGAATGTTCAATATCATTACTGTTATGATTATATATTGAATGTCCCCCAAAGAGCTTATGGAGTAATGCTCAAGGTTGATATAAGTAACTCATGAGGATTGTGATCTCATTGGTGTGTAAAAGTAGATTCACTGCACAGAAACCTAGGCAAGTGGGTCATGGCCGGAGAAAGTAGGTCCCTGGGGGTGTGGCCTTAAGGATTGTGATTTTGTCGTAGAATCCCCTTGCTTGCTTGTGTTCTCTTGCTTCCATCCTCCAAGATATGAGAGCAAAGCCTTTCTCTCTTCCTCTCTCTGTTTCCTGCCCCCATACCCTGAAATCTGCAGACCTCACCTCAAATGGTATCAACCTAAAATTGTCAAGAAATAGAAGTAAATAATTCTTCCTCTCCCTAAGTTGTGTGGTCAGTCATTTTGGGTTAAAGCATTAAAAATGTTGTTCAAGACAGAAACTGACACCAGAGAAGTGGGGTCACTACTATTGCTAAGTCAGAAGCTTGCAAATTGTACATCTTTGGAATTGGTTTGTGAGAGGAAGTTATAAAGGCCAGAATGTGACTAAAAAGGCAGATGGTAGAGACTGCCCAGGAGATTAGGGAGGATAAATAGGACTCCATAGAAAAATGGATTAGAAGCCATAATTGTTATTTTCTAGCAAAGAATTTATCCATATTTTGTCCATGCTCTCAAAATTTCTATGAGACAAAATTTAAAGATCATGGACTGATTAAATAAGTAAAGGAAATCTCAAAACAGCAAACTATACAAACTTCATTATGGATATTGATATCTGCATTCAGCAAATTGTAGCCAATTATCAGAAGCTGAAAGCAAAGTGAAATTTTATAGATTTAGAGTTTGGTCAGAAAAGCATGTGTAAAGCTGGGTCCCAAAGACATGGTGTCATAAAAGAAAGTAAGATGGCTGAAGGGAAATCTATGTTTTGTGTAGTAACAAAGAAAGGAACATGGTCAGTGCATTCTAAGGCCAAGTCCAGAATCATGGAAAAAATGGAAACAATGGCCAAGTTTGTGGTGGCTATGATTAAAAAGTTTCTGGCAGAAAGGCCCAGCTGCACTGATTGAAAGGGGTATGACTATCTTTCCTGCTGATGGTCTATTTGGGCATTCATATAACTATGGCTTTTCTGGAGAAAAAAAAAATCGCATGGCTTCTTCCCCCTAGATATTTGAAAGAAAATTTTGAGAAGCCAGGCAATATTTGGCAGTGTTGGAAGCCCTGCAATCAGGCCCAAATAGACCAATTTGTGAAGCTATGATGGTAAAGCCTAAGTTGTAAGAAAAATCTCAAGATTTAGAAATTCCCAAAATGTGGAATGACTGCTAGAAAAAGTGAAAAGCTGAAAATCATAGAGCTAGGCATGAAGAGTGAGTACACCACCAATTGCAATCAACCAGGTCACAGGTGTGGGGCTTTAAGGTCCTTTGGAGATTGCATCTGACCACCATGTGCCTTACATGCCAGAAATGAAGTCATAGCATTAAATGCTTGCACCACTATATTTCATTCCTGTCTTGGTCTCATTTTTTGTATTTATGGTTTTATTCCTCACTTTGGATTGCAAATGCTTACTCTGTGCTACATTAAGTTCATGTAACTGTAGTTTCTTCTCCATTATCTGAAGTACCTCTCATTCCCAAATACCCCCTAGATTCTGCATAAGAGAGAAAAAAACATGACCCTTTCCCTTTCTGTGCCTGGCTAATTTCACCTATCACAATGTTCTCCAGGTCCATCCATTTTCCTACAAATGACATAATTTTGGTCTTCTTTATTGATGAGTAGAATCCCACTGTGTTTATTTCCCTTAATTTTATACTCCATTCATCTGTTGATGGAGACCTAGGTTGACTCCATAATTTGGCTATTGTGAATTGTGCTGCTGTGAACATGGTTATGTATGTATTACTATAGTATTCTGATTTTAGTCCCTTAAGGAAGATCCTTAAGTTTGATGTCTATAAATTGAGTTCATTGTTTTTGACTTTTTAAAGATTATATGTGTGAGATCCTGCAGTGCTTGTCTTTCAGAATGTGGCTACTTTAATTAACAGAATGTCATCTGAGTTCATTCATGTTGCAAATGACAGGATTTCCTTTTTAATGGCTGAATGGTATTCTGTTGTGTTTACATATTGTATTTTATAAAGTCCATTCATTTGTTGATGGACATTTGTTGATTCTAAAGCTTGGCTAATAGGAATAATGATGCAGTTAATAGGGAAGAAATGATACATTTTGACTGTGTATTTGAAATTCAAATTATGCTAAGTGAGATTAGTCAGTCACAAAAAATAAGAAACTGGATGCTCTCCCTAATATGCGGAAGCTAAGGAGAAAATGGGTCATAGGAGGAATTCTAGATGAAGAATGGGATACTATAGATGAACAAGTAAGGCGACCTGAGGGGATGGGAGCAGGGAAGAGGAAATTCTCTAATGCACATGATGTACTTTAACAAATACATCAATGTCAATCACTAAGTCAAATATGAGAAGGAGGGAGAGGGAGGAAATGGGGTAAGAATTGGATAAGGGCTAATTGGGTGATGTGGGCATGTATGTCCCACCATCTTGTACCCCATTAAGATGTATAACCTCAGTGCACCAATAAAAATTTTTAGAAATTAAAAAAATAAAAGCTCTTTATAGAAATCCACAAAAAAGTCAACCTTCTTCCTTTTAGATTAATATTATTCCCTTGACTCTTAGATCTTTGTTTGAAATACTTTTGGGTATTCAATAATTAAGGCATATTCCTGAAGCTTTTATTTATGCTCTAGTATTTGAGATCTAATATATAACATTCATTTAGTATATCATTTTATTTTATTTTAATTTTTTGTGGTACTCAGGGGCTTTCTATATCTGGGATATACCCCTAGACCTATTTTATATTTTATTTGGAAACAGAGTTTCACTAAGTAGCTGAGGCTGACTTCAAACCTGTGTGATCCTCCTGTCTCAGTCGCCCAAGTTCTGGGATTACAAGAGTGCACACTATGTTCAGCCTTATCACTGTATTTTAGATGATTTTTTCCCTCTCAGGAAACAACATTGTAATTATCACTGTTCTTCTCCCAACATCCAGTTTCTTCTAAGTGTAACAGAAAAAAAAAAAAAGAAAAAGAAAAGATAACCACTTTCTCCATGGTTTTCTCTCGCATCCAAAATAATAATGTTTCCCTTATATTAATTTAGAAAAGTTACTATCCTTTCCCCATTGGTTATATAATATCCTAAGAATGGGTTGGGTATCTGTACACTACTGTTTATTTTCCTGTCTTTGATATCAAACTCTCTGTGAAATACGCAGCTATAATGATCAGCATTTTCCCCACACTCTAAGTAAAACATAAATAAGAATTTCTTAAGAAATTTAAATTGTTTTTTCCCACAAATATATCATTGTAGCTAATTATTGCTTTATTTATTTATTTATTTATTTATTTATTTATTTATTTATTTTAAGTTATTTGGGATTGAATCCAGGGAAATTCTATCTCTAAGCTATAGAGCTATATCCCCTTGCCCTAGTTTTTATTTTTTATTTTGAAACAGGGTCTCACTAAGTTTTACATGGCTTAACTAAGTAGCTGAGGCTGGCGGTGAATCTGTGAATCTCCTATCCCAGCCTCCCAAGTACTGAGATCACAAGCCACAAACGTGTGCCACCCTATCTGGCTATCATTTTTATTTTAACATTGAATAATGAAAATGAAGTTTCTACTTCACTGCTAAAAACACGATTTTTATTACCTGAAATAAAAAGTGGTTTTAGCCTCACATAGCTGGGCTATACCAAGGGAGATGGCTAGAGGATAAATAAAAATTGGGGCGGGTATTATTTCCAAGAAAGTCTCTGTGAATGCCAAGCTCCATGATGCTACCTGTGACCCCCTTCTTTTTTATGCATTTTTTGTAACTAGATTTGTTCTGCCCCTATATCCTCAAATATGCATACTACAGCCTGATCATCTTTCATTTTTATAGGAATATTTTAATCCACAATATATATATATATATATATATATATATATATATATATATATATATATATATATTTGTGGCTGGGTATGGTATTGAACTCCTGTAATACTAGTATTTGTAAGGCTGAGACAGAAGAATCCCAAGTTCAATTCCAGTGTGCTGTAGTTTTGCAAGGTCCTGTTTTAAAATAACAGATAAAAAAGGCTTGGGGTATAACTCAGACATTAAATAACCCTGGTTTCAACACCCGGTGCCACAAATAAACAAATAAATACTTGTGAAAATAGTGGGCATTTAATTTACCATAAAGACACATATACCACTCTTTAAACAGGAAGTAAGTTTTCCATTTTTTTTTTTTTTGTGTGTGTGTGTGGTACTGAGGGTGGAGCCCAGGGGTTTTTCTACCTACAGACTATACTTCCAGACATATTTTATACTTTATTTGGAAACAGGGTCTCACTAAGTTGCTGAGAGCCTCACTAAGTAGCTGAGGCTGGCTTGAAACCTGTGCGATCCTCCTGTCTCAGTCTCCCAAGAGCTGGGATTACAAGCGTGCGCCACCACGCCCAGCTCTATGTTTTTATAATGTGTCTACCGAAAATACTTTGACTTCAGGAAGTCTTCTTGAGGAAAACCCCTGTGCATCAGCCAACGTTCACTGCCCTAGGTCAGGCTACAAACTGAGTCATGGCTTGAGTCTCCAGTCAAGCTGTTGGGATCAGCGTTTATTCTCTCTCATTTTGTGACTGAACTAAATGCCACATATCTTTTTCAGATGAACTACATTCCAATGGTTTCATCTTGGCTCTTTCATAATGTCCGGGCTTCAGACTTTTGCAGGGTGCTGTTTTCTGACACACCCGACTCGGATCCTGCCAGAGCATCCCAAAGACAGACTGTGCCCTATTAGTGCATACAGGCTCAATTGTTGGCTCTGACTCCCAGCTCACTTGAATTTTAGTAAAGATTCATAGGCAGTTGTTATGAAACAAACACCATAATGACACTCAGACAGGCTGTAGATTTATTTTTAGGCAGATGATGTGTGTGTGGCCCATGCCTCAGGCCCACCAACTGATAATAATAGTATCGCTACGCAGTAAGTAAAGGGAACAGTATTTTTTTTTTCATAAACACTGTACAAATCATAAAATGCTTCCTGCCACCCTGCTTTCCTGCCCACCTTCCTCTGCCCACCATAAGGCAATTCAGGGCTCAGTGCTAACTACCTCACTGAGTTGCAGAAGCAATGAAAAGAACAATGAATTCTCAATTTTAAGTATTCATTAGAGAAAAATGAGGATGACATTACAAATGTACAATAGAAGCAGCCAAGCTTTACATACTTTAAAAAACTAAACCCAGATTTATTTTCTTTTTAAAATAGAGTCAGAAATGAATTCTTCCATATTTGACATCTTTCATGTATATGTGTGTGTGTGTGTGTGTGTGTGTGTGTGTGTGTGTGTGTGTATGTCTTAGCAGCATAGAACCTGAATTAATGTACTTTAGAAAAGAGCTGTCAAGCTGAAAATGCTGGGAGAAAGGACCGTTCCTGGAACCTTAAAAAAATGTTACTATCGTCAATAGAATAAAGAAGCCCGTTTTGTACAGCGTCATGTTAGACTACTGATAAATTTAGATTGCCAACATTATTTTCACATCTTAAAAGTCAAAGATCCAAATTTTGTTTCATCTAGAAACTAAAGAAACTACTTTTTTTTTTTCATAAACTCTCTATTTGCTCCTCCATGGACTTTTAAGAACTGCCAAGACTGGCTAAATATGGAATCCATTTGAAAGAATCGTATTAAAAATCCAGCTTCCTAAAATTGAACCTTAAGTGAACTCCAGCATCAGTAGAAACCAGCACAGTGAGATGAATGTTTAGGGCAACCAGATTAAGGAGGAGGTTATAGTATGAACACTTGAGATAGGGGACATTTTTTAAGCTACATGTATAATTTGCTACACTTTCTCAAAATTTGTATAGACACAATTATGATTCCGAGAGCATAGTGTTGTAATGGATTCAGGTACATCAGAGTCAAAGTCCTGGCTCAGCTCCTTAACTTGGATGGCTGTTCTTCCTCCCTTTTCTTAGCTATGAAAAATAATAAGTAAACGAAGAGTAAAACATGTGGGCTTCTTTTTCTTTCTCTCTTATCTATGATATAAGAGAGAAAGGCAAGGAAAGACAATTTTTGCTTTTTTTCTTTAAAATATTGTATTAATGTCAACATTCTCTGTTCCACACATTTCTATTCTGTTTTCTTCAACCTTCCAAATTTCTGATTTCAAACTATTCCTATTTCTTATCTGTGCTTGAATTCTTTTTATTTTCTTTGGCTACTCATTATTTTCAACTTTACGTTCATCTGTACTTCATTTTCTATTCATGCCAAGCTATTAATTCTCATTTGTACTTCCTGAAAATATCAAATTGTTTTTCACTTTGTCTCAGGTAAAAGCTCATTTGGAAGACTAAGAAATGGCGATCTCAGGTTTGCAGTCAACCTCAGAAGTTAGCGAGGCCATCCACAGCTTAGTAAGATCCTGTTTCATTAATTAAAAATAAAATAGGACTAGAAGTATAGCTTGGAGGTGGAACATCTCTGGGTTTAATCCCCAGTGCAAAACACAGACAAAGAAAGCCAATAAATTAAAAATAAGTAATAGCCAGAATAAAGTCCACTTGAGCAGCTTCAGTTATGTCAGTGAAGATATAAACTTTATTACCAACTATTACCTATTAGGGGCTTGCTTTGCTCTGCTTTATTTAAAGGCACACGTGTGTGTGTGTGTGTGTGTGTGTGTGTGTGTGTGTGTGTGTGTAAACTTAGAGCTAAACCCAAGAGTATTCTACCTCTGAAATACACCCCCAGCCCTATTTTATTTTTTATTTTCAAACAGGGTCTCACTAAGTTGCTGTTGCTCGTCTTGAGACCCTCCTGTCTCAGTCTCCCAAGTACTAGGATTATAGAAGAGGGTCCACATACCTGGCCTAGTCAATATTTTTATTAGCATTGTTCTTACTCTGTTAGTTGTTGGTGCTATTTTCAGTCTTGCTCAGTAGACTTTAAGGTTCTTATATGAGAGATTATATTTTCTTTGATTCTATATCTCTTAGCACTTTTTCTAGTGACTACAAAGTGGGAGAAATAACAGAGTAAATGTTAGTAACTACTATCATAGCTGGGCTTAAATCACATTCTAGAAATTTAAAAAATATCTTATATATTGGATCAGTGGATCCTTATTACAACCCTATTAGACATATATTAGAATTATTATTTTTCTGCCTGGCGTGGTGGCACATGCTTGTAATCCCTGCTCTTGGGAGGTGGAGACAGGAGGATCACGCAGGTTCGAAGCCAGCCATGCTGGCTTAAGAGACCCTGTTTTCAAATTAAAAAAGAAATGTATAAAAATAGGTCTGGGAGCATAGTCTGGATATAGAAGGGTTTCCAGGAACCCCAGTACCACCAAAAAACCCCACAAAAAAACCCAAACCCCCCCCAAAAAAAAACAAAAAAAAAACCAACCAACTAACCAAAAAAAAGAATTATTATTCTTCATATGAAAAATTGTACATTATAGAGGTTAATTGGGCTTCCCAAGTTCACATTGCTTATAAAATAATATATATTTTATGCACAACTGTGTGTGAGTGTGCATTGAACCCATGGGTGTTCTACCACTGAGCTATAACCTCAGCCCTTTCTTTTTATTTTTTATTTTGAAACAAGACCTTCCAAAGTTACCACAAACTGGCCTCAAACCGGAGATCCTCTGGCCTTAGCCTTCCAAGTACTTGGATTAAAAGAATGTGCTAGCTGGGTGTGGTGGCACACACTTGTAATCTCGGGATTTGGGATGCTAAGACAAGAAAATTGTGATTCACAGAGAGCCTCAGCTACTTAGGGAAGTCTTTTGCAGTTCAGTGAGATCCTATTTCAAAATAAAGAATAAAAAATAGTGCTGGGGTATAGCTCAAATGTAGAATACCCCTGGGTTCCATCCCCAGTACTGAAGAAGAAAAAAAAAAAAGAAAGAAATGTGCCAACATGAATGCCAAGATAACATTTTTAACAGATTTATTTTTAAAGCCCAGATTTCATCACTGTAAAAATATTAATTTTTAAACAATGGCACTTATGAATAAGTTTATAAATATTATAAATATAAGCATGCATACATGCATATAAATACATTTAAATATATAGTCATAATTTTTATCTTTTTCTCCTTCATATATATATATATATATATATATATATATTTCAGATACATAGGTACATATATATACATATATTTATATACACATATATATGTTGAAATTTGTGAGTAGAAATTAGATTCTGCCTTCACTGTCTTTTTTCCCCCTTAAATTATAGTCTCAGTGAAAACCAAAGGAGTATAAGTAATTGAGATTGGTTGCAAAAAAACAAAAAAGACAAAATATCTTTGGCCCACGTACTATCTAAAAATAATACAATTAAGGAAAATGTCAATAATGATACACTGATTTTATTTATGCTGTGGGAGGAGAGATGATTTCCAGGCTCCACTCAATGATATGCAATTAGAATAGGTGTTCCTGTGGCCCCTGGAGAGTGGAGGATGCTGAAGGGAGATGCCTTAGCAAAGTTCTTTCCTATTACATTAAAGTAAATCACAAGCTGTCTTATTGAGACACCATTGCTTTGGGGAGATGAAATAAGTTTCCATAACATAAAATGCCATAGCCTCTCTTATCAGCAGTGCCAGTGTTGCTCAAGACACTTGAAAAATATCCCCTCCTGTACAGGAGGCCTTCATCTAAATATCCCCTCCTGTACAGGAGGCCTTCATCTAAGAAATGCTTTGCTGCATCATTGTTCCATACATCTTGTTCTATAGGAAAAGCACATCTGACAACTCTAGGAAGATAATAATCATGCTTTATGGCTATACTTTTCTTTGTTAGGAATCTAAAAGGCAACAGATAAGTTAGAAATAAATGTAGTAGAAAGTGATTTTAGCATGGTATATTCACTTTGATACTCTCAAGTCATTCGTTAATATTATTACGCCTTCAACTCTTAAAGCACTGTATTAACTAAAATATTTTTTAAAAGATAATTGTTTAGAACTACAAAATTTTTTTATTAATTAAGACATGGTACTAATACCAAATAATAGAAAAAAATTACACTCAACATGTAATAATATAACATCTAATTGTTTAATTTAAAAAATAACTTTAAATCTGTAAAAAAAAAAATAGCATAGGAGTCACTCACTGAACTTCCAATTCCATTATATCAAAACTCTTTTTTTTCTTCTGTCTTAGGATCAGCACTCTTGGCAGTTTTACAAATTGGGTGCTATATACATACTATAGTGCAAAAAGAATTGAAGAGGCTTACAAGCATAAACTTTGCTGGAACCAAATGAGAACCTCAACCTCAAAAATCAGTGCAATAAGCTTGACATGATGATGCACACTTGTAATTTCAGAATTTTAGAGGCAAAAGTAGGAGGATCACAGGTTTGGCACAATCTTCAACAACTCTCAGCAACCAAGAGAGACCCTGTTTCAAAGCAAAAATAAAAATTTAAAAGAGCTGGGGGAGTAGCTTGAAGGTCACCTAGTAACACACACACACACACACACACACACACACACACACACACACACACACACACACCAGTGCAGTGGTTGGGTGCATTGCAGTGGTGTGCACCTATAATCCTAGCTACTTGGTAGGCTGAAGTAGGAGGATCATAAATTCGAGGCTAACCATAGAAACATAACAAAATGTCATGCGATATAGCAAGACATCCTCTATGCTATGTAAAGAATGAAAGAGGGTCTTTAAGTACTTCCTTCTTTGACTTAATCTCTCTGTGTGCAGTTCAGTCAACTCTATTTTTTAAGGAAGATGTCTTTCACAGGTTCTTTCATTTGATCAAGAGAAATGTAACTCTCCTTGCTTCAGGTTATTATATAACAAAGCTGAATAGCACAATGTTTAATAGAATATATTCTATGAAAAGCAAAGTTAAGGAAATGAAAACTCAACCCATATGCGAATCAAAAGGAAAAGAAGGGTGTCATACACAGAAGAAACAATGAATTGAAATCAATGTCTTAATTTTTAAATGCAGTACTTTTTTAAGTACCCTGGAACATAGTAGGTTTGTAATGGCTGTCATTAATTTCTGAGCTCTTCCTACAGGTACATAATTTAATCATTCCACCTGAAGTGTCAGGCACATAAAGGTATTATTAGTTAAAAGTGAATAGTAGTTTAATTTGAAATAGAAGACTTGAATTTTGCCTCTAACTATTAAAACAGATAAAAATCAAAATGAATGACTTTATAGTTTGAAATAACCACATTTCTTGCTATTTTAACTGTAGTCAAGTAATCTTGCAAAATGTATGACATTTATTTTGAGACCTACTAAGTTTTAACTTTTGGAACAAAATAAGCAAAATAGCACCATGGAGACTTCTTTGAAATACCTACGGTAAATTTGTTTTAGAAATAGTGATTGAAGCCAGGCGTGGTGAAGCATGCTTTTAATCCCCGCACTTGGGAGGCAGAGACAGGAGGATCGCGCAGGTTCGAAGCCAGCCATGCATGCTGGCTTAGGAGACCCTGTTTCCAAATAAAAAATGTAAAAATAGGTCTGGGAGTGTAGCCCGGAGGTAGAAGGGCTTCCAGGAACCCCAGTACCACCACCACAAAAAAAGAAATAGTGATTGAAATAAATTTTGAATATATATTCAATGACTGTAATATGTCAAACACCATCAGGCATTGTATATGAAGAAATGAATAAGCTTCAGTTTCTACTGTCCAGAATCCTGTGGACTGATAATAGGATGCACATGTGTAAGTGTGTTACACAGAATCATTTAAATGTCAAGCTGCATATATGTAAAAGGTATTAGATAACTAAGAGAGATGTATGTATAAGAAATTAAAGTGATAAAAGTTTCAGAAGGATGTGACAGTTGAGATGAATTCTAAAGAAAAAATAAATAAGGAATGGGAATAATTCCTGGCATGGCTAAAATATACATGGAAAGAAAGTTAGGTATGAAACAGAAGCATATTGGGAGCACGACATTAAAAAATATTTTCAGAGAATGAAGAATGAAAAGACTGAGAAATAATTCAGAAAATTCCCGGGTGAAGTGTTCATGTAATATTATAAAATGCTATAGTTAATCATTTGAGCTCTGAGAAAGCTACCATGTTGGACTGAAATCTGTAGTATTTACAACACAGAGTTTATTCTTCTGTCTAGGTAGTTCATTCTCAATGGGGCTTTTATTTTTATTGGTGCCTTGTGATCATACATCATATCAATATTCCAAGTAATAGAAACATACATGCACACATCACCTGGTGTGTTTCCGTCCTCAGGATCCCATCCTGCTCCCTCATCCCTCATCCTCTAAGTAGATAATATTGAAATTAGTATTGGTAACTTCCTGTATGAGCATGGTATCCCTTTCACCTTCTTCTCCAATTCCCTTCTACTAGTCTAATATCTCTCCTCATTTGTCTGAAGTCCATTTTATTTCTCAATCTCTCTCTAGCTCCATAAATGAGTGAAACACACATGACTCTTCATTTTCTGAGACTGGCTAATCTCACTTAGCATGACAGTTTAGGGTGGCATCATGGGATATAATGGGTTGAGTGGAAGCTAAAGAAAAATCTTCACAGTATTATAGTGCTTCAATTTCAAATTTCTTCTAGATGAACCGGTAATTTTTCAAGATAGAGATCATCTTAAGACACTTAAAATCAGAGGTTAACAGAAATTCAAGCTGCAATGTAGATCCATTCCACCTAAGTTTGTATGTAGATAAAAATATTTATTTCTTCACCAGAGCTGCCTGACAGAGAAAGGGATGTATGTTCTGTGGGTAAAATGATATGTATGCTCAATTCTCTCACTCTTTTAAATATGCAGCCCTTCATACTGTCAAAAATGATGAGAAATAGGAAGGTAAAAGCAAATATACAGAAGCAGCCCTGCAAATGAATTAGAATTTATTGTTGGTAAGTTACAGACTTTGAAAGTCTGGTCATTAATATGATATATAAGTTGAAAATAAATAAAATGGGAAATATGTTCATTTCTCAATAGGAAAATGGAAATTCTAAAGAGAAAATTGACATTGTAGAATAGATTTTATAAAATCTGAAGTTAAGAATTCTTAGAAATAGGTCTTAGTAGCAAACTACAGGCAGTGGCAGAAACAATTAATGAAAGCAAGAATAGATTTATAAACGTTATTCCAATTGAAGCTCATAGATTAAAATACCTTAAACCAAAATATAAGAGCAACTTGTAAGAGACACATAAAACAATATAACATTTGTAAACCAGAGTCTCCAAAGAAAAGAAATAATTTTTTTTAAATGTGTAACGGAATTATTTGAAATGCTCAAAAAATCCATGCAAGGTAAGTACAAATAAAACTCTATTTAGATACATTATAGTCAAATTACGGAACCAAATTTAAAGAAAAAAAATCTTAGAAACAGACTGAGATGAAGTACATTTTACATACAGGGGAACAACAAGAAGAAAGATGGTTGACATCTCATCAGAAACAATGCAATCCAGGAGATAATGAAATGCCATCTTTAAAGTGATGAGTGAAAAAGAAAGAAGTAGCTGTCAAGTAAATTTCTATACCTAGTGAAAGTATCATTCAAAAATAAAGACAAAAAGGAGACATTTTTAAACAAAAGCTGAGGGAATTTGTTGTCAGCAAACTCAAAGAAATTCTAAAGGAAAATTCTAAAGGAAGTTTTTCAAGCTGAAATAAAACTATCAAAGATGGAAGCAGTATATCTCAGGAAGGAGTGATAAGCACCCAGAGGATAAATATGTCACTAAAATGAGATTTAAAATGACTCCTAGCGCCGGGCGTGGTGGCGCACACTTGTAATCCTCGTGCTTGGGAGGCAGAGACAGGAGGATAGCGCAGGTTCGAAGCCAGCCGCACTGGCTTAAGAGACCCTGTTTCCAAATAAAAATATAAAATAGGTCTGGGAGTGTAGGCCGGATGTAGAAGGGCTTCCAGGAACCCCAGTACCACCAAAAAAAAAAACAAAACTAAACTAAAATGACTCCTAATTTTTACAATGAACAGTATTACAATAAAAGTATTATGAGATTCATAATGTACATAGAACAAAAATAAATGACAATAGAAAAAGAGTAGGTGGGCAAGTGATTGGGATTTCCCCAATTTAAGAATCTTATATTCAAGATGGTCCTTAATTAATTAAGAATGCACATTGCAAGGAGTACCTACCAAAAAGCACAGCTTAAAAACTGCAGTGGCATACCTAAGGTAAAAAAGAAAAATAATTAACATAAAAATTTTAAGAAAAAGTAACAGGAATTGTTATTTAAAAACCTGAGATTATTGGATCGATTTTAACTCTATCAATTAAGCACTTTAATTAAAAGACAGAAATTATGAATCTTAACACACACAAATATGAACATCTATATCCTGGAATATAGACATAGTCTAAATATAAGTGTGCAGATAATTGAGAAACAAAATAATGATAAAATATCACTCAAACACTAACCAGAATAAAGTCAGCATGGATTATTAATACAAATATAAGCTTTACTATAAAACTATTATTGGTATTAAAGGGACATTTCAAAATAATCTATCATTCTTCAGGAAAACTTAATAACTGTGTACAGCAAATCAGATATTGTCATCATATGCTTCTCTATACTGCCAAAAATAAATTTAAAATAGAATTTATAAAATCACTATGTCCAATAGCATCTTAAAAGTATTTTAGAGGATACAAATAAACCTATTGTAGTGATACATGCCTGTAATCTTAGTACTTAATACGTGGGAGGTTGAGATAGGAGGATCACAGGTTCAAGAACAGCCTCAGCATCTTAGTGAGACTTTAAGCAATCTAGCAAGACCCTATTTCAAAACAAGAAATAAAAAAGGGCTGGAGGATGGCTCAGAGATAGAATAGTTTGGTTTCAATTCCGAGAACTACACACACAAAAAAGTAAGAATATATTTAATAAAAACTGCTAAATTCAACACTAAAAACTTTGCTGAGATAAAGAAAGAAGACTTAAGTAAATTGACAGACATATTTCTTTATATATTGGAAGATCTCATATTTGTATAAATTCATTCCTTATTGATCCTGGCATTAAAATAAACATCAATTAAAATAACTGCAAGCTCTTACTTTTGGTCAGTATTAATGAGGCAGTTCTAAATTTTATGTGGAATGCTCAGGTCTTGCAAAAGTCAAGATAATCTTGGTCCTTCCAAGCAATAATACTAAGAAAAAAAATTAAATTAGTCAAGATAACTGTCAAGCTTAACAATTAAGATATTATGGTATTGTCATAATTATAGATGAAGACAAATTCAATGGAATAGGGCAGTTATCAATGCAATCCAATGGGAAAAGGAAAATATTTTCCAATCATTGGGATACTAATATGGACTTTAACCCTAACTGATATGGTACACGCAAAAAAATTTTATTCCAGATGGATCATAGAGCTTAACATGAAATATATAAAACTTTGAGAAGTAAATATAGAAAAGTATCTTTACAAATTTGGAATAGGCAAGGATTTCTTAAAAAGAACATAAGAAAGCTTTAATCCTAAAAAAAGATAAGAAGGTTTGCTATAAAAAATAAAGCTTTTTTTCCATCCAAAAACCTTACTGAAAAGGTATAAAAAAAAGAGGCAATATATAGACTGAGAGAAAAGCTCATAATACATATGTCTGAAAAAAATATTGGATGTCCTTATACCCCAAAATTGTAAAGTATTGCTAAAAATAAATAAATTAAAAATTAATTTATACTGGAACAATGTATGTGAATTGGCATTTATAAAATATCTTAGTGGTCAATAAACATAAGAATTATGTCCAATAACATTACTCATCAGAGAACTATCAGTTAAAACCACAATAATATAAAATATATTCATTAGCTTAATTAAAATTAAAAACAAAAAATATCAAATATTAATGAATAAACTGATTAACTTCAACTATGTTACAACTATTTGGAAAACTCATTGGCTGTGTCCAATAGTTAATCAGATGCTCACCATTTTCCCAAGCAAGTTCACTCCCCTAATAATACATTCATTAGAAATGAGAGCAACTGTACATGATTTAGCATATAGTATTGTTCATATAATAATATGATGTTCATAAGAGTTAATGCATAATAGTTCCAAGCTGGAAACAACCCAGTATCCCAAAGTAAAAGAAAAATTAACCAACTGTGGTATATTCAAACACATTGCACAGTAATAAGAATTAGAATCTCACAAATGTTAAGAGGTAAAATATAAAATAGTATATATTGTATAACTCAATTTATGCAATCTAACTAGGCAAAATAATCTGTGTTGATTAAAAGTCAAACACAGAAATATTATTCCTGATGAAATATTCTATTTTTAATGAGGATCACAAGTGTATATATATTAATAAAATTTATTGAAATATGTACATAATATTTGTTCACTTTTTTCCATGTTTCTTATGTCTAAAAAATAAAAGAGCTCTAAAATGTTACCAATTATATTATATTGGATAATTTCAACTTCAGTACTGATTATCCCCTGATTATAAAAATGAGTTCAATAATGCAAACTAGCTAGATGTTATTATTTATGTAATGGTAAATATGAATGCCAGCAAGTTCTTATTATTGGGAGAGAAATTTAATATTTGTTAATTTTAATTATCTCATAAATTTGCACTTTAAAAAAAATCATGATGAAAGCTGTTTAGGTACAGGCCCAGGGAATTCAGAACATTGTTAGGTGAAGACAATCCTGACTTTAGACTATTCGGTGTTAAATAAAATAAAATCTAACCCACCAGCAGGATAAAGTATGCCAATACATAGACCTCTTCTCCATTTGCTATTCCAGTTCTGCTTTTAATTCTACAGATATTATTTTCTTGCTATTATATGTGTCTGTTTTGAGCCAGACTTTGGTGGAAGTTCTTTGCTTCAGTCTTTCCCCCTGGCTTTCAATTTTATTTTCAGCTGCATGGTAACAAGCTAGCAAAGTTTTGTGAGAAACTGAAGTAGGTCAAGATTTCCACTAATCATAACCAGTTGAAATTTTATTTTCAACCTTTCAGAGTTATAATAAGTTAGAAAGAATGAATAAAGTGGTCTTCAGAAACGATGAGTAAATTTGATCCATATCAACCCATCCACACAGAACTAGAATCACTGATTGGACTCTGTGTGACTGTGTGTGCTTGCATGTGTGTGTGTGTGTGTGTGTGAGAGAGAGAGAGAGAGAGAGAGAGAGAGAGAGAGAGAGAGAGAGAGAGAGAGAGAGAGAGAGAGAGAGAGAGACTCTGTAGGAATCAGAGACCTGAGAAGAGAATTACAGGACATAAAATATTGTGAACTAAGATCCCAGAGAAGTAGGAAGTCCATCGGGGCTTCTTTAGGGATCTATGCTTAATTTGACAGGTAAGAGATGAGAGACTGAGAAGAAATTTTAACAAACTCTCTAAACTGGATCTGGGAGTGAGAGTAGGGAAATAAGCATTTAGAGCCACAAAGATATCCCTGATCCTCAAGGTTGTGTTGAAATAGCCTAAGACTACATCCAAAAAGTAAGATTAACTGAGCACAAGTTAGATCTTAGAGGAGTGAAATTGAGTTTCATATAATCTCTATTTATGTTTGTGTTAAAATAATCTGTGTTTCTAGATACCTAACAGAAACATATATTATAATGTCTGGAAACAGCATTAAAAAAATAAAAGACATCCAGACATATGAGGAATCAAAGTAACTCAACTCAAACTATGAAATAAAAAATAGAATTTCTTCAAGGTGCTGAAAGATAACTACTAATCTAGAATTCTATCTATAATTCAATAATGAAGATAAAATGAATATACTGACATACAAAATACTAAGTGACAAACACCGGAAATGACACCAATAGTCCCGCACAAAGAGAAAAAAAATACTTTCTTGAGACAAAAATTGAATGATCACAGATGCAAGCTCATAAACACAGGAAGAGTAAGAAGTGACAGGACATGTCATGTGAGGGTATATCTAAATTAATACTGAAGAGCTGAAATATTGTTACAATTTGTTTTTCCCTTAGGACTTAACATATATTTATAATTTGGGCAAAAAATAGCATTCAATCTGGGAAAGTATAAAGGATGTGAAAGTGTTCTCAAGTCCTTATGCTGTCCAGGAAGTGATAAAAATGATTAATCTCTGTTAGACTATATTAATATTTAAAACAAGCTCTGGAAGAATAAAAAAGATTATTTTGCCAATTAACTTCATGAAATTAAATATGCAATCTATGCAGAAAAAGATAAAGAGAAGAAAAACAGCACAGAATTGATGGGAAAATAGAATAGTATTTTTCTATAGCTAAAGGTAAATATATCATAATCACATCAAATATAAATAGATTATTTAATCAAAAGTAAGGAAATAGATGAAATTGTTGGACAAAAAAAAACTTGCTACTTATGTGTGACATACTTTAATATAGACAAAGATAGGGAAAAATAGAACGTAAACGAATGCAAAATGATACAACATTTATGAAAGCAAAATTTGACAAGGACATTAACAGAATAAAATTTCAGGTATATAGCCTTATAAACAGAGATAAAAATTCATTATCTTCAATAATCCCACTAACAAAATAATGAATCAGAACTAAAAAAAAATACAGTTTATATCAATTTGAGATCCTTGAGACAAACATGCATTCCTGTCCACGACAATGTAGAAATGTTCTACAGAGTCTGCTGTAGCTTTATAATATTGTTCAAGTTTTCTGTAGCTTCACTCATTTTTCCTTGGGTTTTCAATACAAATTGAAATGACTCTATTGTTAAACTCCTCATTCCTCCCTTTTAATCTATAAGTTTTTTCCTTATTACCATGGGGATCTTTTGTTAAGTATATTTATGTTTATAATTATTAAATCTTATTGATGGGTTGATCTTCTCATTATTATAAAATGTTCCTCTATAGATATTGTAACATTTAAAATTTTTTTACATTGTCTGACATTAATATAGCTATTATAGATTCCATGTAGTTTTATCTTTTTCCATCTTTTTTTTTTTTTTGTGGTACTGAGGATTGAACCCAGGGGCATCCTACTATCTCCAAACCACAACCCCAGCCCTAGTTTTTATTTTGAAACAGGGTCTCATTGAGTTGCAGAGGGCCTAAATAGCTGAGGCTGTCCTTGAACCACAATCCTCCTGTTTAAGCCTCCCAAATGCTGAGATTAAAAGAATGCACCCCCCAAGCTTTTGTCCATCTTTTTACTTTCAAATCATTTTTATATTTTAATATAAAATATTCCTTCTTTGGATGACAGAGAATTGAAATTGTTTATTTTTTTTCTTAAATCAGGTCTAACAGCTTTTACATATGTGCCTGTGTGTGGTGTGTGCGTGCATGAGTGCATGAATGCATGCCTGTGTGTGTGTGTGTGTGTGTGTGTGTGTGTGTGTGTGTGTGTGCATGTGTGAAATTGAGTTTTGAATCCAGGGGCATTCTACCTCTGAGCTATACCCCCATCCATATTTTTTTGTTTTCTATTTTAAAACAGGGTTTTACAAAGTTGCAGAGGACCTCACTAAGTCCCTGAGGCTGGCTGTGAATCTATGATCCTCCTAACTCAGCCTCCCAAGTTTTGGGATTACAAGCATGTGTCCATATGCCGCACTAGCTTTTATATTTTGATTGAAATGTTTAATTCTTTGACATTTAATATTATTATTGATACGGTTTGATTGTCAACTATCATTTTTCTTTTGTTTTCTATATGTCTAGTGTCTTTCTTCCCCTCTAATGTCCTTTACTTTCTTAATATTTTCTAGAGTAGTACTTTAATTTCTTTAATAATTTTTAAGCATATGTTTTGAACTATTTTCTTGGTGGTGGGCTATTACATCTTAATTTATCAAAATCAACTTTGCCTTTATGCTAATAATTGCAGTAAGGTATTGAAGGCTTATTATGATATAGCTCTATTCTTTTCTTTTTCGTTATATGTATATGTAAGCATATATGTTCAAACCCAATAATATAAAATGATTGGTTTATATAATAAATGCCTTTTAAAGGCTTCAGAGAGGAAAAACAGCAAGTGTAAATGTATATTGTTTGTTATAATTACCTTATTTATCCATATTTATTTATTTCTATGTTCTTTATTTGTTCCTGTGGGCCCAAGTTACTTTATACCATGTCCGTGATTTAACACAGCTTTGTCCCCATCATTTCACTTATGTTTGCATTATCAAGTATATTTCCATGTGTTATAGTTTCAACAATACAGTTACATGTAAACTATAGTATGCAAGTGATACTTAAAACAGCTAACAGAAGAAAAGACAAGAAACACAATTATACTTCCTTTAAAAATTACATTTACTGTGTTTTTATTGTAGATATGGATTATTTTCTAGTGTCACTCGAATTTAGCATGAAGAATTTACTGAGTAGTTTTAATAAGGGTGGTGTGTTAACAACAAATTCTTTGTTGTTTTTTCCATATGGAAATGTTTAATTTCACCTTCATTTTTGAGGGATATGTTTTCTTCATATAAAATTCTTATCAGTTGGTTTGTACTTTGAGCATTTTGAATGTTTCTTTCACTGCTTTTTGTCTCTATTATTTCTAATGTTAAATCAGCTGTTAGTCTTACTGGGAGTCAAATGCAAGTGATTGGTGATTTTCTCTTTATTTTCAAGAATTTATCTTTGCCTCTATTGAGCAGTATTTTGACTATGATGTATCCATAGTTGTGCTTTTTGCCTGTTTAGAATGCATGAAGTTACTTGGTTATGTAGGTTGTTTACCATCAAATTTGGAACATTTTATTCCAAATTAGTTCTTCTATTACTTCTTTAGATATTTTATTATACTCTCCTCTAGCATTTTCATTACATTTATGATGGTGTACACATCATTAGTGGTATCCCATATTTCCCTGAGACTGTTAAATTTACCTCATTGTTTTATTTGTTTTCATTTTGCATAATACCTATAGGTCTATCTTTAGGTTCACTGTCCCTTTTCTGACAGTTGGAATTTATTTTGAAGACCTTTAGTAATTTTGTGATATTGATTGCTACATATTTGAACGCTAACCTTACCATTTAAATGTCTATCTTTTCATTTATATTCTGTATTTGATAAGACATTATAATTCTTTAGTTATCTTAATATACTTTCCTTTTATTTGTGTACCTATTGACAGTAGTTGTTTAAAGGCTGTTATATACAACATATGATACCTATTAAAGGCAACTGCTGCTATCTACTTATTTATATGTGCAATGTCATACCTGGAAGAAGCTTATATTTTGATAAAGAACAAAATACAAACTTTAAGATGAAATTTTCAAAGTCGTAATCATTGACTAATTCCATATATATATATATATATATATATATATATATATATATATATAGTATTGGGGATGGAACCCAGGGGCCTTCTACCTCCGGGGATAACAAGCATGAGTCACCACGCCTGGCCAGTTAAATTTTTTTTTTTTTCTTTTGTGGGTCTGGGGCTGGAACCCAGGGGCATTTGACCTCCGAGCTACACCCCCTGCCCTATTTTTTATTCTTTATTTTGAAACTGGGTCTCAATGAGTTGCAGAGGGCCTCCCTAAGCGATCCTTCAGGTCTCAGCCTCCCGAATGCTGGGATTACAAGCATGTGCCACCATGCCCGGCTCAGTTAAAATATTTTTTAAAAATAAAGGATCAATCATGGAAAAGCTGTCTCAATTTCTTACCATCAAGTTATTAAGATATGATCTTAATTTTATGTGTGTTTAAAAAATAGAGCATATTTTAATGAATTATATAATTATATAATTAACATTTATTTGGAGAAAAAGTTTTTTAAAATTACTTAAATTGTCTTATGAAATAGAAGTTTGTTGGATTTATGATACAAATATTTCAGACCAGAATTCAAAATTGTTCATGACAATAATAGTTTATTCCTATGAGAAAGGAAGAAAAGGAAGGAAGGAAGGAAGGAAGGAAAAAAAAGAAGGAAGGAAAGGAAGTAAGTTGTGAGTGAATTTCTCAGTAGTGGGGCCCTTGCCTAGCTTATGTGAGACTCTGGGTACAATCCCCAGCACCAAAAAATAAATGATAAATAGATGATAGATAGATAGATAGATAGATAGATAGATAGATAGATAGATGATAGAATAATTCAGCTTCTTGAACATTAGAACAATACAATGCTTTTATATTTGTTTATTTGTTTGCTGATGGTCACTTGATAAATCTGCTTTACAGGGAATGAGTAAAGAAGACTAGACACTTAGGAGAAAAAGTCCTTGAATCAATCAGAAAAACTACTTTCTCTTAGAATCATCCCAAAATTTAACAAGAAGCACTTAGCCTTCATTCTTTCATTTGTACCTGGTAAGGCCAAATTATTGCATTTTTTTTTCATCTGCATCATAATTTCCTGGGTAATATACATCCTATAAGCAGCCAGAAGCACACTTTTTTGAAGTCAGGGCATTTTATTCACTTATCTTATTCACTTATCATTAATATTTTTATTTTTTAAAATTTTATTATTTTTATTTTTATGTGGATCATATTGAAAATGGAATACATTCAGACTGTACTTGGTGCCCTCTCCCACCACATATTTCCCCTCCCCACTTCCCAACAATAAATGTCCAGGTTAACTATGCTACCTTCATACTGTTACACATATTCGGATCTAGCTCCTCCATTAATCAACCTCAGCCTTCTTCCTCTCCTTCCCTTCCATTTCAGCTTTGCTGAGGTTTCCCCTCCATTATCTGGAGTGCCTCTGGTATTCCTAATAGTCCCTAGTTTGGGAATATTAGAGAAAGCATATGTTCCTTCTCTTTCTGTGCTTGGCTGATCTCACTTAACACAATGTTCTCCGGATCTTTCCATCTTCTTGCAAATGACATGATTTTGTTCTTCTTTATAGCTGAGTAGAATTCCACTGTGTATATTTCCCATAATTTTGCAACCCATTAATCTGTTGATGGAGACGTAGGTTGGTCCATATTTTGGCTATCACAAATTGTGCTCCTATGAACATGGGTATGCATATGTTACTGTAGTTCTCTGATTTCAACCCCTTTGGAAAGATACCCAGGAGAGGTATAGCCGGATCCATTTCTAGTTTTCTAAAATATCTCCACACTGATCTCCATAATGGCTGAACTAGTTTGCACTTTCACCAACAGTGTAAAAGAGTTCCTCTTTCCCCACATCTTTGCCAGGCAAGGATAAAGAAGTCAAGTATCTTTTAATTCCAATGTCTCAGAACATAGAGCAATCATTTGATAAGTGAATACATGAATGGAAGTGCCAATCAATCTCCAGGACTGGCTCCACCGTCTTCCAAGGATATAACTTTTAGATGTCCAGTTAGGCCTTTGAGTTTACTTTTCTCACCTGTGAAGTGAGAATATTTTCCACTTCAAGGAAAGTATTGAAAAGGTAAGTAGAACACTCTGTGCTCTGTTGTTTTTTGTAAAAACATATTTTACTAGGTGTTCTATGAATAGACATGGATGATTCCAAGTCTAACATTAGTATTGAATCCAAATAAACTTACAAGTAAAGAACTACATCGCACAAAGTCTTACACAGATTTAGGTAGCTTTCTCACTCTTTACCCCTATTGTAATTTCTCTTCCACTCTTGCTGTCACAGATTAGATTCTACTGTTGCATGGTTATAAAGATATCATAGTCTCATTTCTAATATTTCTATACAAAACTATGGCAGCTTATTCTTTCTTTTTTGAATTATGATGTATTCCAAGACACATTTTGTTCATATATGTGGCCTCAGAATTAAATATGTCCCATGAAAATATGCCTATGGCAGTAATCTATACATGCTGGGTGTTTAACACAAATATTTAATGAAAAAATTAAAATGCATTATAAAAAAGAACTTTCAAATTCATCTCAGGTCCTATTTTAAAAGAGAGAATAAGTGTTAGCATTGTATTTAGCATTAGAAATGCCATGAAAATAACTGATATGTGTTGTAATATTAAAGCAGACTCAACCAGTTGTCTGGGCTCTTTTTTCCTAGCCTTTGTCCTGGAACTGAACTTTGGTAGGTAGGAAGTATGTGCTACTTCTATCTTGCAGAAGGAAGACCGTGGGATTTCAAAATTAATTTTGACAGATATGACAAATGCGGGTTGCCATTTCACACCTAGAGCATGAATATTTCAATGGCAAAGAGTCAGCAACTGTTAATTAAAAATGGGTATTGTTAATTGGACCCAGTGTTGTGGTTTTGTCAGCAGCTTCAGACCCTTTCAGACCTACATTGGTGGATCCTTATGGTCTGATAAGATAAATGTCTTTTCTTTCTGGTGTGGATGATGACAATTATGACACATTTTTTTTATCATATTAGTTCTATTGGTGTATAGAGAATACACAGGGATTAACTTTGGGCTCAGTAGTCCTCCTTTAATCTCATTCTAAAACATCTACTTAGCAAACAATATGATTGATATTTATTCACTTACAATCTTGTACAATCTGTACAATTAAAGACCAGGGGAGGCAAGCAAACTGATGGAGTTATATTTTGGAAGATTTTTTATACCAAAAATATTTTATTTGAAATATAGAGGTATTTGACATAAAGATTCCTCTTCATTTAGTTTATTATAATTTATAAATTTTCAATCTTCCAATTTATTTTTACCACCAAATGTATAATTGACTCTAATATTTTAATGCATAAGGAGTAGTTCTGTACACAAAGAAAACTAATTATTAGAAAAAAGTGTATTGAAACATAACTAGGCTAGCATTAACCCAATTCTCCATTAACACTGACTTAGTGAAATAAAAAGAAGCCTAAAATATACATTTATCAGCCCTCTTCCTCCACACTGAGGATTAAACACAGGGGTCTGTACAACGGAGCTTCATCCCATTCACTTTTTTTTATTTATTTATTTTTTTGAGACAGGGTCTCACTATATTGCCCAGGCTGGCCCTGAAGCTGCAATCCTCCAGGATTAGCCTCTGGAGTGGACTGATTATAGGCATGTGCCACCACACCCAGCATACCTTTGTATATTAAATTCCATCTTAAATGTATTTCATGGTGTTTGTGATGCTGTAGTAGTGCATCACAGGGTCTCCGTGTCTCTAGTGAGTACCAGCGTGTTCATATATAGGATGTCTGAGGGTGGAAGAAGGGTGGGAGAGAGAGCAACACAAAAATATAGCCACTTGGAACAATTTATCTCATTTTTTCCACTCTTTGAATGTTTTCTGATTCAATAATTTTGGAAACAAATAGCCAATGTACTGTGGAAACACCACAAAGCCACTCTGAGTATGCACATTTGAGGAGGAAACATTCTTTCCTGTTATTGTTAGGCATCCACTGAGCCATGTAATTGTCATCAGCATAGTGAAGCAATCAAATTCCAGAAAGTAAAGGCTCAAAGAGGTCTAATGTGGTCTCCAGTGTACATTAATACATCCTTCTTATTTCTCATAGACCCTTTTAACTTCTTTCACTTTTTTTTTTTTTACAAATTTTAACTATACACAAATACCACACATTATCTTGAAAGCTTTGACAAATAAATACATAACTTTATGCCCGCCTGTGTAAAACCAGTATTGTTATCTGGTACAGATGGGTGCTCAAAAAATTCTTTCATAAATTTACGAATGAAAAAGTAATGGGAATTTTGGGACTTCTGTGCTGGTCTGAGAAAATTGGAAAGAGGTTAGTATTATCACTGGCTTTTTTTTTTGTTCATAATTGTTACTTAAATCTCTATAAAAAAATAGTATGGAAGCTAGGAAAGAAACTGCTCTTTTAAGGGATCGCATCTATATCTCAAATAAAATAGAACTACTCACTATTGAAATTCTTAAAATTTTATTTATGTGCCTACTCCAAAACAAGTAAACAAAACAGCACCCAATGAGCAAATGAAGAAGATTCTTAGAATAAATATTAGAACCCATTTGTCTGTCATGCAGTAGTGAATAGGACCCAGACTTAAAATCTCTTTCTGTCCTGTGTATGCACACTTGCTACACACCTACACACACACACACACACACACACACACACACTCAAATATACAAACACACAGTTACAAAAAGCACTATTATTTACTTTTATTTTACTTTTTAAAGTAAAAATAAGCATCTGCTATAAATAAGTCCTTTCAAATAGAACTTAGGTATGTGGCAACCTCACAAGAACATTAAAAGAGTTTTGTTAATGTCTGTTTTAACATTTTCAGCCCTACAAATGTACACATTGTTAAATGCCCACTCAATCTCTGGCCCTTTGCAGTGACTAGGATGGTATCATTTAATACCAATTCAAGGGTGAATTTTTCTATCTAAAGACTGATTAGCTATTTATTTTATATTTACTACTGACGGCTATCAAATAATAATAATATCAGTCTAAATCAAGCTAGTTTGCATTCAATCTTTTTATCTACAAGAGAAATATTCCATATCCTATTACCAAAGCCTTGAGCCAAAAGAGACCCTAAAATAGAGTTACTCATAACTGAGACATGGGAACCAGAAATAGGCAGATAAACATTGAACTGAAAAGGTAGGATTTCATAAAGCTTTTGTCTATAATCCTCAAAGTAGGGTGGTTGGTTCTGCTGCAGAGTTAATTAGCATACATGTGGAAGCAGTTTATGGATGCAGTTTAATCCCAAACAAATGTGAAAATAAGCTCACATTGTTTTGTAGGATGATTTACATTCATTATCATCTACTTAAAAAAACACATGCTTTTAAAAAATCATTATTCCTTCCAGAAAACTGGTGAATAAAGAATTTCCATATTTGTACTTTTGAAAATTATGTGCTTTCAGACAAGGTCATATTCCTTCAAATTGAAATAAAGTGTAAGATTTTGTCAAACACTATGGTTCCCAACCTTTGTCTAGATTCAAAGATGCCACTAGATGATGGAGGACTCCTGAAATAAGTCAACATATTTAACTGACTGCATATCATTAGAAATCTAAGCTTGCTTTGCTAGTTTCTGTAACAAAAATTTTGGAACTTCATTAAAAGGATCTCTATAAAAGGTTCATGATAAAAATAACTTGAATACTCATATTACTCTAGCTACCAAAAAAAAAAACAAGTCATTTTTTTTCACATGGCTTATAAAACTGTCTCATTATTTGTTTGTGATCATTGTTTTACAGTGGCCAGTATTTGACCAGAGATACCATTGTTGTACATTATGGTTGAGATGATGAATAAAATTGCAGTGGAGTTTGACTACTTGTGAGAGTCAAAAGGAATACATTATAGATTGAGGTGGCAACCTCGGGATTCTCTGAAGTAATCTAATTGTGATTTTCCAAAAATAAAATAAAATAAAATTTCCCCAAGCCTAGTATTTCTGCCTTGCTATACTAAGAAACAGGTGACCTGTAGACATGTGAGTGAGGCAGTCTTTACAGAGCACTCGTCCATTTGTAAAGCACTTGATCAACTTGTGGATGCTTCAAGTATATGCCTTTATCCAATCGTCAAAAATCTATTGTCTTTACCATGTGCCAAACACAAGACTAAAGGCTATAATGCAAAGATGAACAAGAAATTCTATGTTATTTCTTCTTCAGGAGGTGATAGCCCTAAGGGGCAAACAGTTGCATAATATAAACATTTTTAATTGTGAAATAATCTTTTCCTTTTTTTGATACTAGAGATCAAACCCAGGTATTTATTTATTTGTTTGTTTGTTTGTTTGCATATATATTATATATACATACATATATTATATATAATGTGTGTGTGTGTGTGTGTGTGTGTGTGTGTGTGTGTGTGTGTGTGTTTTAATAGAGTCTTACTAAATTGCTGAAGTTAGTCTCAAATCCAATTCCTTCTGTCTCAGCCTCCCAAACACTGGGATTACAGGCATGGATCACCATACCCAGCTGGGATAATCATTATAAAAACAAATGACAGAATTTTTACAGTCTACTTGAGAGCTACATAACTGCTAGGGATGGAGTGGGGACAGGGAGCCAGTCAAGGATGACTTGTTAAGGTAACTGAATCTCATTAATGGACTGGAGAGATAGTAGTCCAGGAAAGAAGAGGGGAGGCTTCTAAACAGAGGTCTTCTGGAAATGGAGAGTACTCACCATGAATACCACTCCAATGTAGAATATGCCTGTGAAGTTTGTGATGCTTGAAGACAGAGAAGTGGTAAGTGGGGATTAGTCTTGAAGGCATATTAGGGACTTTGAACTTCGTCATTCAGTTTAACAACTACTTTCCTACACTAAAGTGACTTTTCTATGATGTTTATTGATATTTGTTGCAGGCCAAAATTTATTTAGCCCCCCTCTCTTTTCTTTTGCAGAACGGGGTGGGGGGGTGGTTCAAACCAGGGGCATTCTATCTCCAAGGTACAGCCCTAGCCCTATTTTTTATTTTTTATTTTGAAACAGGGCCTCACTAAGATGCAGAGGTCTTCACTATGTAGCTGAGGCTAGCCACAAACCTGCAATCCTCCTGTCTCAGTCTTTCAAGACCTAGAATTACAAGCATGAACCACTACACGAGGCTCTGAATATGAAAATCATCTACGCTTTTAATTTTAATTTTGGAAATGATGGGTCTTTCTAATACTCCATCTAAAGGTATCGGTTATAGCAGAATCAAATCAAGGCTACCTACTCTTTCCTAATTTTAATACTTGGTTTTCAAAATATAACCTGTAGTAGTCTATTGAAGAACATTGCTGATTCTCAAAGGCATAGTGCCTGTCCAAACATTGCCACACTTCAATATAAAATATACCAAATCAGTTCTTCATTAATTTCATTTAAATTTTATTTTCCCTTTTATGGTTGTCTTTTATTGGGAAACCCATAGGGGAGGTCTTAGGATGGGCCCATGAGTTTAAATAAGCATGGTTTTTTTGTGGGAGGGTCAAATTATACAGTAACTACACTATTTATTTGATTTTGTAAATTTGAGTTATTGAATCCAGGATTAGATATTGTGGTCAGAATTAGACTTAAATTATATGTCTTTTCCATGCATTGCTTCTCTTCACACTGGCCTTTCTCTATCCTGTCATGGGAATATTGTGTAACATCATAGTTGTAAAAGTATAATATTGCAAAAAATTAACAAAATAAAATTATATACTAGTGATTTTTTGTAGAGAAATTATGCTTCTAACTGTGTTATTATAAATGGTCAGTTTGAAATTTCTTAAGGATATACTGATCCCCTAAATCACTCTTAAGTAAGGTCAGTATGAAAGAAGAAGGTTTGCTTTTATTCAAACCTCAAGGACATTCTTAGGGTTACACAAAAACAGCTGAGTTTTGTGAAGACAGATTCCTACCAATAAATTCATGTGGAATATTTTTTTCTGTGCCTCTCTTTTAGAGAAGTAGAATGAGAGCCCCCAGGGAAGGCGCATTGAGTCATACTGAATTTTTATTTTATTTCACTTTTTCTTAGAGCTAGAATTTACTTTTATTTATTTTTTGCAATTTTATTTGTGAAATGGAATTATATATCACAGTAAGATTCAAAGTGACACATTAATATATGCATACAACAACTCTTGGTGTGTTTTCCTCAGCATCCTGCCCTGCTCCCCCACCCCCCACCTCTTGTTTCTGGGCATGCTAATGAGGTTGGTAGTGATACCTTCATTTATGAACATAACAATTTTGTCCATTTTCCTTTCCCAGTTCTCCTTTTTATCTTTTTTTTTTTCTTTTGGTATTGGGATTTAAACCCAGGGACATTCTAACCCCGAGCTACACCCTCCCCTGCTCTTTTTATTTTGAAACAGGGTCTAGCTAAGTTGCTGAGGTTGGCCTCAAACCTGTGATCTTCCTGCCTCAGCCTCCCACATATTGGGATTACAGCCACATGCCACCACTCCAGTCTTGTCCTAGATTTTTAATCTCTGTATCCTTTTTAGGGATAGAACTAGGCATTTTAAAATTGTACAGCAGCTAGAGACAGCATTATTTAGGTGACACTAATGAGATCTTTTAAAATCAGTAGTATCTCAATTCTCTGATTATTTATCAAAATAATTTGCAGACCCAACTCTTATAAGAGGACACATGTCTTTCTTTGTTATTTTGATGTATTAATGTTCTTACAGTTATGTTTATTAAAGAGGACTTCCTCAGAAGAAACCTAGAAATTTATCATTAAGAATTAACTTTTTTCTGAGATTAAAGGCACTTTAAATCAATAACAAATCTGTGACAGACTTCTCATTTCTTACTTTCCTATCTAGGAAGGGAACACCTGTTTCAAATTCAACAATAATTTGGATAATGAATTTTCATTTAATTTAGACTAGAGCATTAGTTGATTTCCCTTTTACCCCTGAATGTGAAAATCCCATGAAACTTCCAGAGTTATTTTTATTGGTGAAAATTGGTGAGGGAGGTGTTTTGCCACAAGGCTATATAAAGTAACTTTTATTTTCTTCCTTTTTTAAAACTAGTGTAACTCAATAGAAAATATGCCTGAGATCAACATTCCTGGAGCACATAAATTTAGAGAAGTGAAATAAAGTTTTTATGTCTATATTTTTCTCAATGATCTTCATATGACTAGAGACATGTTTGTTTTTTAAAGATTAATGTAATCATGTCATTTCACTGCTAAAAATTGTTTAGTAGATAATCTCCATTGCTTTCAGGGGAAAAGTACTTTTTATCCTTATGTGAAAAAATAAAGCATCAGCCCAGTCTAGTAATAAGTATATATAATAATAATAATAATAATAATTAGCATATATGTAGAGTTACTACTCAAAGTACTAAAATGAGTTCAGAATAAAAATATCTTAGATTTTAAAAAAGAAAAAATTTAAAATTTAATCATTAACTGGTCATAGTAACTCATTATCATGAGAACCAATTTTAGGCCCATCTTTACCTATTAAATGAGTTTGTACCAATAACCACACACTGTGTGTGTGTGTGTGTGTGTGTGTGTGTGTGTGTGTGTGTGTGTGTGTTACTAGGAGTTGAACCCAGGGGCATTCTACCTCCGAAGTACCCCCCACACCTATTTTTTATTTTACTTGATTTTAGAAACAGCCTTTCTAAGTTGTCGAGGGCCTTACTTATTTGCTAAACCTTGCCAGAAACCTACAAATCTTCCTGTCTCAGCCTCCCAAGTAGTGGGATTTCAAGTATGAGTCACCAGGCCAGGCTAATAACCACACTTCTGAGATCCAGCCAATCAGTCTCTTTCCTGGTCAATAACAACCTCAGTCCACATCACTTCCCAGAGTTAATCAAGCATCAAAACCCATGGAGTAAACCACCCTTCCATGGCTATAGGTCATGCTAAACATCCCAGCTTCTCAAGGACTGCCAGCCCCTGAGGTCGTATCTCCTTTGATCTCTAAAGGTGTCTACAGGGATAGTGTGTTTTATAAGGACCATTCTCCTTTTGTCACCAGCTCTCTTTTAACATATCAAGTTGTCACCTCTTTCTTCAGTAGGACTCATTTACTTAATCCTCAGAATATAGTGCTGTAAAGTGGCACTATCATTTTGGTGTGTGTGTGTGTGTGTGTGTGTGTGTGTGTGTGTGTGTCTGCGTGCGGTACTGGGGATTGAACTCAGAAGCACTCTACCTCTGAGCTACATCCCCAGCCCTATGTTTTATTCTTTATTCGAAACAGGGTCTCACTAGGTTGAGGAAGGTCTCAGTAGCTGAGGCTGGTCACAAACCTGTGATCCTCCTGTCTCAGCCTCCTAAGTACTGGGATTACAAGCGTGAACCATCATGTTCATGTATTTTGGTCATTTTATAGTTAAAGAGACGATTGGTAACTTGTCCAACATTACCGAACAAATAAACAGAAAAGGAAATTTTTGAGTCCAGATGCTCTGGCTCCTAAACTCATGCTCCCAGCCACTACAACATGTGATTTCTTAATTTCTCTTTAAGCGCTAACTTCATTCTTACTTTTTCTTTTTTTCAGTACTTGGGATGGAACCCAGGGGCATTTTACCTCACACTCCCAGCCCTATTTTTAGTCCTTTTATTTTTGAAACAGGGTCTCACTGAATTGTGAAGGGCCGCACTAAGTAGCTGAGGCTGTCAGCAAACCGCGATCCTCCAGTCTCGGCCTCCTGAATGCCGTGATTACAAGCGTGAGCCACCATGCCCAGCCTAATGGCCTCCATCTCACTTCCTCCATCACAAATTATGTACTTGTAGCTCCTAAATGCACCATGTCTGCTAATTCTTCTGTTTTCTTTTATACATCATTCATTTAACAGCAAGAAAAAAAGAAGTCTTTTCCCACTTCAATTATACGTAAGGTAATATTCATCCTTTTAACCTGTATCTTTGTTTAGAATTCTAACAGTGCCTTCATTTTACAGGTGTGAAGTGGTGCTCCAGCAGAATGGCTAAGTCCCCTAGCAGTCAACAGCTAATAAAAGCATTAAGGAAACATGTTAATACTGGATTACAATCCTGTTGCTTGTCATAGAAAATATGTTCTGTCATCTTAATCACTTGTTTTCTCCTCTTAAAATCCTCTCTTAGCTTATTGAGACTCTGCTTATATTTTGTTTTCAAAATGAAACATACTAAAAATCGGATTGACTGGGAGTGGTGGTGCATGCCTGTAACCCGGTACTTGGGAGCAGAGACAGGAGAATCACGGGATCAAGAACAGATTCAGAACCTACTGAGACTATCAGGAACACAGAAAGACCCTGTTTAAGAAAATATGGGAGGGGGGCATTTGGGCATCTCAGGTAAATGGGTTCAATCCCCAGCACACACCACACACACATACACACACACCCCTCTTAACGATAATTAAGAAAAAAATCTGACTAAAGCAATATCAAGTGGAAGGCATCCTACTTAGAGACATAAAATCCCATTCCTACCTGTGCATTTCCTTCTGATAAACACCCTGTATTATAGATGTGCGGTCATATTGCAAAGGTAGTAATGGAGGTCAAACCTGTCTTAGAAGTTCAAAGAGAGTATCTGTCACCCAGCTAGCACAATGACAGATTTACTGTTCAATCAACCTTGAGTAATAATACCTGCATCTTACATTTATATTATTTTTCCTGACCGTGGTTCACTAGAGGTTGCTATACAGTGCACACCTATCAGTTTCCACCAATATACCACTTTAAGGTATATATTATGGCTATTATATCTCGTTTACTTTTTCTTTCAAAGCTTTAGAATTCAAAATCTACAAGATGGGAATAGTAAAATGCTTATTTAATGGGATAGTTTAGGAAAGTATAGAAATTCACACAATATGCTTCATATAAATAAACCACACATTTTAATTTCCTACACACCTCTTACAAATTAGTTTCCCCTAAGTATGGCTTTGATACCAATTGCTTTACTTGTGGGCCTGTAGGGTCTCCACATTTCCTACAGAATTTAGTCCAAATTAATCAGCTGAGCCTCCATTGACCATCCTCACCTTCTGGTCCATCACTTCCCCTCAAGGTCCTCATAAGCTTGTAGGTGGACCATGATTCCCACCTGCTTGCCTTTCCCCACAGTGCTCTGGATACTGTTAAAGTTCTTTCTTATCAATTCTTCCCAAAGCAAGAAAGTATCTGTCAGGGTTTAGCAGAACTCTAGGAAGCTTTCACAGTAACTACAAATAATTTTTATTGCTTGATATACAACCAACTTAAATATGTGATATTTTTCTATTGGACTATAAGTCACTTATATTAGAAAGCCAGGTCTTTCTCAACTTTTTATCATACACAGTGCTAATAAGTACTTTAAATACTGCAGGTGCTCAATACATTTTTAAGTCATACCTATTTACATTTGTATCTTATAAATTAAAAAATTAATAATCTCAAAATTATTTAAGTATTTTTATTGCATTACAATAATTTATTTTTAAAATAAGTATTTATTGGTGGGCGTGGTGGCGCACGCTTGCAATCCCCACACTTGGGAGGCTGAGACAGGAGGATTGTGCTGGGTCAGAGCCAGCCTCGCTGGCTTAAGAGACCCTGTTTCCAAATAAAAAATTATAAAATAGGTCTGGGAGTGTAGCCCAGAGGTAGAAGGGCTTCTAGGAACCCCAGTACCACCAAAAAAAGAGTATTTATTATTTTAGAAAGTAATAAAATTATTTTATTTTACTGTTATTTTATTGTATACTTTAATATATATTTAAAAGCACAATTTCTTTTAAATTAATTATTATTTATTTATTTTTTATTTTTTATTATTTTTTATTGGTGCACTGTATTCATACATCATAATGGGATAAAAAAAAAAAAAAACTTTTGTAGACATACATGCACACATCGCCCAGTTAGCCCCTACCTGATCTCCACCCTGTTCCCTCCCCATCCCTCCTTCCCATGCTTGGCTTAGTGGTTGACATCTAGTATTATAGCAATTTATCCAAAATTAAAAATGATAATCTCACATAACAGTTTCATTTGTCTGATACCAAGCTTTTGATGATTTAAAGATAATATTTCAATATTTCATTTGCTTTCTTTCTTACCAGAGAATATATTTTTCTTTTTTTTAGGTGAAACTATCATACATTTATTTATTTATTTATTTATTTTTCAGAAAAAATCTATCCTAATATGGAATATGGACTCTAGATACCCAAAACAATCTCAAAAAAGAACAAAGCTAGAAGATGTATATTTTCTGATTTCAAACCATATAAAGCTACAATAATTGAAACAGTGTAGTACTATTCTAAAGGCAGATATATAAACCATTGGAGTTAAATACAAGCCTAGAGATAAATTCTTCCATATATTGTCAAGTTATTTTTGACAAGGTTTTCATGAACATTTGGTGGAAGAAATAATAATCTTTTAACTAAATATTATTGAAAAATAATAATTACATGAAAAAGAATAAAATTGGACCCTTACCTAACACCATATACAAATATTAACTCAAAATAGATAAAAGACTTAAATATAAATCTTAAGACTATAAACTTTTAGAAGAAAATCTGGGTCATAAAAACTCACAACATTGAAATTGGCAGTGATTTCTTGGATATGATTTCAATGGCACAGGCAACAGAAGGGTAAACAAACTCCCTAAATAATAAAACAATATTGTATATCCAAAGAAAATGTAAACAGAGTTAAAAGTTACTGATAGAATGGGATAAAATATTTCCAAATGCTATATCTGAAGATATATTAATATTCCAACTAGAAATCCTAAAAATTAGCAACAATAAAAGCAAACAATACAATTTAGAGTTAGGTAAAAGACTGACATAATGAATCTCCACAGATAACCAATCTTAGTTGTCTGTTGGATGGAAAATCTTGTTTCTCTGGTTGTGGTGTGTGTTACCTATTTCTTCTTTGTAGTTAATCTCTTTGAGTATTTTCTCTAGCGCTGGTTTTGAAGACATAAATTCCTTCAGTTTCTGTTTGTCATGGAAGCTTCTTATTTCCCCATCTAATTTGATAGAAAGTTTTGCTGGGTAGGAAATTTTTGGCTGGAAGTTGTTTTCTTTCAGAATTAGGAATATGTTACTCCAAGCCCTTCTGGCTCTCATGACTTGGTTTGGGAAGTTTGGAGTGATTTTAATTGGTTGGCCTCTGAATGTCACTTGGCCCTTTGTTTTTGTTGCCTTTAAGATTCTCTGCTTGGCTTCCACATTGGTCATTTTGACAATTATGTGGTGTGAGGATCCTCTTCTCCAATCCTGTCTAAAGGAAGTTCTATAAGTTTCCTGGACCTGTGTATCGACCTCTTGCTCTATATTTGGAAAATTTTCTGCTAGTACTTCCTTGAAGAGATTGTTGATCCTTTTGGTTTCACCTTCTTTTCCCTCCTCTATTCCAATTATTCTTAGGTTAGCTCTCTTAAAATGGGCCCATATTTCTTCAATGTCAGATTCCTGCTGTCGGATTTTTTTTTCTAAATTAGAAACTATGCGTTCATTTGTGGAGTGATCATCTTCTAAGAGCAAGATTCTATTCTCCATGTGGTCTAATCGGTTGTTTGTACTTTGAATTGAGGCCTTTACTTCATTAATTGCATCCTTTATCTCTTTTTGGCTCTCTCTGAGTTCTTTTCGAAGCACCTCTCTTATTTCTACAGTTATTTTCCTGATTTGATCTTCTAGAAATCTCTGACTTTCTGTTTTATCAGGTTCTGATGTTGTGGGGTTGTGGGCATTCATTGCTCCATTGTTATTCCTCTTTCCCATGATTTTAGAAGTTTGTGCCTTCTCTGGGTTCTTCCCTTGGGTCACTACAACTTCACTTAAGGTGCTCTGGATCTTGAGTCTGTGGTCTCTCAGTCCCCACTACTCTTTTACTGGGTTGTATCGTAGAGTCTCAGACCCAGGGAGTCAATCGAGGCTGCTTTAGACCATGGGGGGGTGCCAGATTGGGCATTCTCCTATGGTGTGATCATTCTCCTATGGTGTGATATCTCTGCCACTGCCACTCCCCCACTGGGTCCAGTCCCTGGAAGTGCAGTGTTGGGATTTCTCCTCTAGGGGCCGCAATTTGACTCACTGTTGTTGAGTGTGCTGATGGAACTGTAGTAGACTAGGTGAATTCACTGTTGCTGCCTCTGGTGGCAATATGGTACTGCCGCCACGCCCTCGGCCGTGAGGCTGGCATATTTCTTCTCTGGTTTTGAGCTCTGCTCTGAGTCCCTGCAGGGTGTGCTGAGCCCAGCCCCTGGGAGCTTTAGATGCTCCCTGCGCCGAAAAATCTGCTGAATTCCACCCAGCTGTTCCCCAGCGGCTCACCTCGGCTCACTGTCTGCTCCTCTCTGGAGCCTGGTGTGCTGTTGAATGCATTGGTCTGGAGCCGTCTGGTGAACTCACCGCTGTTGCTGGTAGTAAGGCGCTGCTGCCGCGTCCTCAGGTGTGAGGTCAGCGTATCTCCTCTGTGGCTCTGAGCTCCATTCTGAGTCCCCCTCCTCTCTGGGGCCTGGTGCTGCAAGGGAAGGGTTAAAAGCACAATTTCAACAATCACACGAGATTCAGATAAGCACTGAAAACCATAAATTCAAAATAACTATTTAATACTTGATTCCCATCTGCAGATGTATTTTTTCTATAAAAATATTTTCAAAATTTTACCCAAAGTTTAAACACCTAGATTTCATCATAGCTGTTTAAAAAAATTTAAACTAAGTTTAAATTTGAAAATTTAAAATCTTAGTAGGTAAAATCAAATCCATGACTATCTACAACATAGCACAATACTGTTTGGCTTACAGTAAGTTTCCAATGAAGATTTATTAGATAAGTTAATTAAAGGTATTTTAAAGCATTAGAAATGCATGCTTAGAAAATTATCTTGTAATATATTTGAAGACTAACCTTTATTATAGATTTTATGTTTCCCATTTTTCTTTCGTAGTCTATATTTTAAATTTTATGATGAATAATATTTTATACATGCCTAACACTTGAGCACACTGTTCTATAGAGAGCAATCACTAAACTTGAGTACTAGCATTACAATTCATTCTCAAAACTAACATTAAAAACTAATTAATATTATTAGAATTCCCAATATCATAAATTTTGCCATCCAGTATGCTTGTAAATTGTACTGAACTTTAATGGAATCCTATTATGTGACAATAAAAAATAAGAATCTCAGATAAAAGTAACCACATTTCTCTAAAAGAATTGCAAATTAAGGATGCGAAAACAAACTTCTTCCATCTAAATGAGCTTCTAATTAAAAAAGATAAAATATATTCATGTATATACAATCATCTCTCAGCATTCTTGGGGGTTGGGTTCCAGGACCCCCAAGATACCCAAATCTACAGATGCTCAACTCTCTTACTTAAAATGGAGTAGTATTTGCATATATAGGATGTGCACATCCTCTGCAAACTTTCAGTCATCTCTAGGTTACTTATAATATCTAACACAAGAAAATAGCATATAATTGGTTTTTGTTTATACATAAATGCAATTTTTTCCAAATATTTCAAATCTTTTTTTAATCTATTTTTGGTTGATTTCATGCATAAGAAACCCATGGAGAAGGAGGTGGGATGTTATATGATGTCTGTATAGACATATACGTGGAATTGTCAATATAATTATTGACTCATTTTTTTTTCAAAATTCAAACACTGAAAATCTGGCTGCAAGTTTAAATTAACTGAACTTAATTCTCTATTCAGCACCAATCTATCCTTGCTTCCTAAATAATATAACTGAGGGGAAAAAATTTCATTACACTTCATCCTCTACTGACCACAGAATACAAGTAAAGATCCAACTATCTTGTCCTTCAAGGCCCCTTTCTCCTCAGTTTTGGCTTAGAAAGAGACACTAGATTAATAGATGGTGTCTCTAGAAAATCTGAACCATGAGATACCTGTATTTTTTGGCTATAGAGACCCTCAGCAAGTGGATCCTGTAGACATAAAGCAGAGGGTGCCGATAATGTCTGTAACCAGGTACTGGCTTGATCCCTCTCCAGCCCCTGGAGAGTTCTCTTTTCCAGAGCTTTCAGAACCATGTTTGCTGCCTGTTTGTTTAATACTCAGTGCTACTATTTGTCAGCTGGAATGTTCTCTTCTCTCTGTCCTATGTCGGTTCATTCAAGGAACATGTCCATTTCACTTTCATCAGTTTCTAGAAAATATTATTAATGCAAGGGTGTTTTCTGTGCATGTGGCAGATTTTGCTGCTTGTTTTTGTTTGGTTTTGGTTTTGTTTTGGAACTGAAGATTGAACCCAAGGGTGTTCCACTTGTGAGCTACATCCCCAACCCTATTTTATTTATTTTTTATTTTGTTGAGGGCCTTGATAAGTTGCTGAGGCTGACCTTGAACCTGTGATCTTCCTGACTCAGTCTCTCAAATACTGAGATTACAGATGTGTGCCAACATGCTCAGCTTACTGCGTGTTTTTTTTTTTTCTTTTGTGTGTGTGTGTGGTGGGGGGACTGGTTGTGAAACCCAAGGGCTCTTCTACCTCCGGGCTATACTCCCAGACCTATTTTATACTTTCTTTGGAAACAGGGTCTCACTAAGTTGCTGAGAGCCTCACTAAGTAGCTGAAGCTGGCTTCCAACCTGTGTAATCCTCCTGTCTCAGCCTCCCAGTGCTAGGATTGCAAGCATGTGCCAACACACCTGACTTTACTGCATGTTTTGAGAAGTAGGTTTAAATTGTAACCATGGAAATAAATGAAATTGTAACATCTCAGTTAATAAATGAAGAAACACTTTGCACAGTGCTATATTTTTAAACTGTCTTCTCTTGTCTCACACTCCTCAACTTCCCCTCTTTTTTCAGCTCCCGTTTACATGATACTTGAAATTATTCATCTTTTTGCTGTCTTATCTCTAGCTATTAAATTTCTTTGAAGTTTGACTTATAACCCCTGGATTTACTTTCACTCTAAATATTTGTCAAACAATTATTTCAAACCAAGAAGAGACAAAGCAAAAATAAGCCAAAAGAGTGTCCCTTTCCAAATATATACATTATATATAATATATATATATATATATATATATATATATATATATATATATGCCAACTGATATATAAATTGGTGCCAACTGCCAAGATTCCTTTAAAGCCTGCTACAGGTATAATCTCTGAACTGTCCTCAGCCACACTCTGAAGGTGTGTTATATAGGGTGGTATTCTGGTATCTGTAGTAAGGCAAATGCAACCTTTGGGTGTCATGCAGGGTGATATTATCAGCTGGAGATGGTTTATTCTTGCCTGCTTCTTCTTTCTCCAAGAAGAGAAATCTGGTAGTTCCACTGAGTTTTCGTCTTGGCAGTTCAGATTGCACTCTCTTTTACTTCCAGGTAGATATCTATTTTCTCTTTATTAATGGTCGTATCACCATTCTCTTGCCTTTTGAACAAATCCCCAGTTTGAAGCTCTTTGAGGGTAGAAGAGAGTCATTTGATGAGAATGAGACAAACAACTTACTTCATAATAACAAAATGCTTGCTGTTTCCTTCGCTGCCTTTCTCTACCCAGAAGAGGAAATTATGATTTTAAAAAAATCAGCAAGAGCTTGTTCTTATTGCATTTCATGCTATTTCTGAGTTTGTGAGCTCTTAGCAGCCTTCCATGGTGTCAACCCATTATATACCTTAAAAAAAAAAAAAAAAAACAACCTTGCCTCCATTAAACTTTAAGCTGTCAAGGATTACAACAGAAAGATGCAATTTTTTTCACTGCAGGAAAGGTCTGATTTAGTAACAAGCTATAAGCTAACAGAGCAGCAGAATCCACATATAATGTTTCAATGAAAGGGAAAAAAAAAAAACACGTGGCCTTTTTGTATGCTTCAACTTTGTTCTTTTTTTTTCTTTTTAAAATATATATGTGTTTATATCGTCCAATTAGCTTGGAAATGTAATAAATAATAGGACCGTGTTCTTCTTACATTTGTGGGTGCAAACCTCAGTCTTCAAGCACATGGATACACAATTGGCCTACATAATTTTCTATATTGGACACCATTGAGAAAAAAAAATTGTTAGTCCAGATTGCCGTCCAACTTACATGTTTAATATTGATTTAATTAGTCACTTAATTCCAAACACCCTTATTATCTATTTGTTTGAAAAGGCTATTTACTTTCACCACAATGCATACATTAATAGGAGAGACTGAATAGGAAGCCAGGCTTGTGGCCTGGTGCTTTTTGGGTGCAGAAATGCTATCTTCCTCCCCCACTCTAGCCTGAACATCACAATGTCAAACATTCCACACACATTCCCCAAGGAATCTGCAAGGCTAATTAGGGTGAGCTTCACCATAAAGAATACAGTTGTTAAAACAGCTTCTGTACACACTGGAGTAATGAGCATTCTTTACACACGCTGTGATTTGTTACTGCAATTTGCAGTCATATATCTCTTAGGAAATAACTCATATGTTATTATTTATTGCATGTATGATTATTAATGATATATTAACAACTGTTGAAAGCAACTTATTTCACCTCAATAACTCATGTACTTATCTCAGTGCTTGAAGAGCTGGGGAGGCACCAATTTTTTCCAGAAAACTATGCTTTTTCTTTCTTTTCTCCTCCAAGAAAGTAAAAAACAATGTGCAAAATCTTATAAGTAAAAAAAAGAAAACTTTTAACTTTCCTAAGGAAAGATGTTATTATCGTGGATGCAGAAGGATGTTTTTTAAAGCTAAATCATTTACACTTTTTAAATCTTTTGTAAATTCTGATGACCTCAAATCCCCAAATTTTGTATATCAGTTGTTATCAGTGACTAGAGCACGGACAGCATCCCACACACAAAACAAATTATTTAATTAATGTTACCAGAGGAAATGAGTTGCTGCTAGTCAGACTCAGCCCAAAAACAGAGTTACCTAAATGCTTCAAAATGCTGTGTTGGTAATTTATCTTGCATTAAATATACAAGGGAGGTTAAGCTACTGACTTAAATATTATGTGTGAGACATCGCACCATTCAGCATTGATGAAAACTGAATTCCTTACTGCCTCACCTTCAGCACTGACAGATTTTTACCAATTAACTGCTACCCAAATGTCATTTGATAATTAGAACACAGAAACAAGAAAGCTTTTGTTTCAGAAATTAAAATTATAGAATGAGATTTAAAGCTTCGGGAATCTTTGAACCACTGTGGGGGCAGGGAGTAACTTCTGGGTCTGAAGACCTGGCTTACCCGAAATCATGGGTGCTGTGAGCTTGCATCCCTGCGGGGATCTTTCCAGAGATATAAATTGCATTACAAGAGTGGCATATTTTCAGATAGACAAAAGATTGTAACTTTTGAAATACTCAGAGATCTGAAGACAGCACAGTACTGTACTGAGAACTCATTCCCAACTACACCAATAATGTCATAGATCTACAATCTACATACTAATAGAAGCAAATAAACAATTAATTCAGTTTTGATGATCAGAAAAATGATTGTTGACACAAAGTGATGCTGTCTGATGAGACAGCACCTTAGGTTGCTAATTACCTAAGTTTATAAAATCATTTCTGACAAGCATTTATTTCATGATACTTTTTTAGCTCTGGTGAAATAGAGTTTAGTAATGAATATTATCAGTCTTGGGAAAGCTGATATTAAACAATGTCTTTTGTGAAATACTCTGCAGTATACTGCTTTATTGTGAACGCTTTCAAGTATACTGCATTATAAAGTCAAGTGAGGGCATTCGGTTCTCATGGAAGAGTGTGATGTCATTTTTCAAAATGCTAAAGGTCTGAGGCAGAAAACAGTATAACAATAAACAAGCTAAAAAACAAGCAAGTAGGCAGTGTAGGTAGGCCTCCAGAAGAGTCTTTCTAGAGAGACTGAAGGGACAGGACTTGAAGAAAGCAACACATCTGCATATCTAAAGAGAATGATAACAACATCAGATGAAACAAGAGAATATCAGGACTGAAAAGGCTGCAGGAGTTTGCAAGCAGATGTCAAAAAGCATACACGAAAATGTCAAGAAAAGTATAACAAGCAGCTAAAACTGGTTGCAGAGATTGTGGTGCTAAATATATGCATGATGAGCACACTACTCTGTGGCTTACAGACCCAAGAGCTGCTTCTCAAGCAAGAAGGGGAAAAAAAGAGCTTCGTAAATTATTTCTGCATATAAAACTGGGGTCACATGTAAACAGAGGTAAAAAGCAAATAAAGCTCTGCCTAAAACCTGCTTCAAGAGTTCTTGTGCCATGCTACATTACCACATAATGATGAGAGTGAGCTTTTGATAAATAGAAATTATAAAATATGCTAAGTCTAGAAAGAAAATATTGATAGGTATCCAGAGGTCATTATTATTGATTCTGATTTTCAGAAGCTTACTTTAGTAAGTACTACAAATAGAAATCAGAATTTTAGATGCCTGCATGACAAACACCTTAGAGCTAGCAGAATTAAATTCCTGAACCCTACCTAAAGAATCTCTGTTAAAATAATTTTGACATATCTCAATTCAGTTCTAAAATTTACAAGTTTATTGTGATTAAATGTGAATAATTTGTAGGTGATAAGTCATTTTATCTATTATGCAAAATCAATACTGTTTATAGGCAAGTGATCATGGGACATTCATTATTACATGGATATTTAGCTTACATTCTGAAATAAAGAAGTTAATTATTTCACATGAATATATATATATATATATATATATATATATATATATATATATGTGTGTGTGTGTGTGTGTGTGTGTTTATCAAGATGTATGCTCGAACTCAATTAGATTTGTGAAACATTATTTATAACAAATGATCTATAGAGTGATATAACTACCAACTCTGCACCTTGGTTTCTCATTCAAGGTCAAGTTATAACTGAGTGCATCAGACTCTAGACAAAATATTTGTTAAGACTTTGCTTTTATGAATTTGCTATATTATTTATTCAAATCTTTGGGTCTTCCCTTTCCTAATGTTGTACTTGTTGATGGTCTTCTTAGCTCCATAGCTATTTAGTAAATATGATTCTCAAGCAGATAATTCTAAAAGATTCCTTTTCTCTACTGTCTTTATCAGTCTGTTTTTAAGCCACTTTCTTGTCATAGAAGCATCATTTGGGAAATCTGTAGGAAGGTGGTCATCTGGCTATATTTTCCTCTAAATTTGTCTTAATTACAATATCACCTCTCAAATTTGCCTCGTGTGTGTACACATTTTCCAAAGCACATGAAAACATTCATTTGTATAAGTCTAGAAACAGATCTTCCTTTGTAGTGTGTGTGTGTGTGTGTGTGTGTGTGTGTGTGTGTGTGTGTGCGCGCGCGTGCTTGCGTGCACGGGCGGACTACTGGAGACTGAACCTAGGAGTGTTCTACCTCTGAGCTACATATCCAGCACTATTTTATTGCTTATTTTGAAAAGGGTCTCACTAAGTTGCTGAAGTCCTTGCTAGGTGGCTGAGGCTGGCATTGAACATGCAATTCTCCTGTTTCAATCTCCCAAATACTTGGGATTACAGTGGTGTGCGAACAAGCTCAGTTTTTCCTTTATTTAGTAATTTGCAATTTCTTTCATTTAAAAAAATTCAAATAAATTTAAAAAATGAGAAAATTTTAGCAGTGAAAACATAGATGATAGATGATAGATAGATAGAACATACATACATACATACATGCCAACATACACATTCCTTATGACCCTCTTTGGCAAGTCTATCATGAAATTGGCTTTGGAACATAATTTTCATCATATAATTCTTCTCAAAAATTCTAGGCATTCAAGTCATATATAGAAGAAGTTTTGAATTGATTTGTATGCCTCAAATTTCTCTAAAAATGTTCTCTGTTATCCATAACATTAATTCTGGAATAATTCACTGATCACCAACCAGGTGTCAGAGTCTATGTTATATCTTGGAGAAATAAAATGACTTAGATATAGTCTCTATTCTCAAAGAACTCAGAGTCTGGTAGATCAAAAGCAAACAATGAATAGTACCCCAAATGTATCACTGCTGATATTTAATTGTGATTATTATTTGCTGCTTTTTCCTGCTCTGAAATGGCATTCCATGCTTAAGGCTACTCATGTCCTACTCATCCTTTTAAGCTTGTTTCCCGATACACCTATCTCCCTTTCTGAAAGTATACTTTGACTAGTAGGTTATTTTCAGAATTCCTATAGAATTGGTCTTTGGCCTAGTTGATTTGAGTCCTCCTGCCAATATTAAAAATTTACCTAATAAAAAATCTATATTTTCTTTCTTTTATACTAACATTTGCTATTTTTAGTCTAAGAAGAAATATGCCTAGATAAAGAATTGAATTTTCAGGGCTGGGGGTTTAGCGTGTGTGAGGCCCTATGCTCAATCCCCAGCACCACCACCACCAAAAAAAAAAAAAAAAAAAAAAAAGTATTTCCCAACCCACCTTAGAGATAGTAGCAAACAATGAGAAGTAAGCATCAGATCAGGATTGAGTTTCTGAAAAGAATTTAATTTAGATGGACATGGCCATCGTTGTGTTTTGCCCTTTCTCTCCTTACTTGAGTAGAACACAGAGAAAAAGATGCAAATTTGGTAGCCATCCCAGATCGAACCTTTGGTTTGAAAACCACATGCTTATCATGGTGGAGAAAGACTGAAGATCCTGATTCTGTTAGTTATCTGACTTCCACATTAATGCTTGATGAATATCCATGAACACCTCATGTACATGAAAGAGAATAAAACTTTCTTTATTCTAATCCATTGGAATTCTGCTGGGGTGGGGAGAGGGAAGTTTATGTTTTTATATGAATACAATTTCTAACCCTGTTAGTACAATTTACCCTAAATTCAATCATCAGTGATACATTTGATGCTTATTGGAGAAGTGTTATATAGTGAGAACATTTTGTTCTGTATTGATGTCACTAGGAGAAATGAGAAGTGGTCTCTGACTTCTAGGAGTGCCCAAGTGTGTTTGAAAAGAAGAAGAAAAAGGCAATTTTCACAATGCAAGGGGCTCAAGAACGAAGTTAGAGGCTCTTCTCAGGTGTTTTGTGAGGGCACCCTGGACAAACATCGAAGGACAGTCCTCACAGAATGCAACACCCAAGCTTTGTCCTAAAAGCATCCAATGTTAGCCTGTCATAGGAGCAAAAGGGAAGATAAGAAATGAGGATAAACAATGGCCAGAAGACAGATTTTGAAATCCTTATTAAGGTGCTTAGAAGAAATTAAAGAATTTTCAAAAGGCGGTTCAAAATGAGATTCAAATATAGGACACATCCATCAAGAAATTATTTGGAGAAATTTTTGAAAAGAGGAAGATACACAGAAAGCTATCAGGTAAACCAGTCTATAAAATGAGAAGTCTGGGTTGGAGGTATAGCTCAGTGGTAAGAAACCTACCTACCACGTGCCAAGCCCTGGATTTGACTCCTAGAACTTCAAAAATAAAAAATGGTCTTGATCAAGAAAACCTAGTTAGAAAGTTATTTAGGAATTGTCATTGGCAGTATTTCATGGGAATTTATTGTTGGGGATTTTGAGGTAGTAGGTGGAGACAGGTAGAACCCAGGCTTCTGGTTCCTGAGACAATGAAAATGTCATCACTTAAGAGAGACAATAAGAGAAAGAAAAGATTTATTGAAGGTCATAAGAAAATGAGAAATTCAGTTTTGCTCAGGATTATCTTGCAATGATACAAGAGGAACAAGTGGATACTTATTGTAGGTGGTTTTATATAATTGCCTGGGTTGAAGATAGAGGTCTGGATGAATTTCTGAGTCAGTGTCTATGTGATGGTGAAACCATGTGTCCCAATCACCCCCTCCTAAAAAAAAATAGAGTTACCAGAATAGATTTCTGTGAAAAACAGCACCTTTAGCAGACCAGCAAGGGACAAAAACATCATGAGGGAGACAGACTGTCCAGAGAGATGAAGGAAATCAGGAAAAAATGGGGAATTGAATGTTAAGAAAGAAAAAAGTTTCAAAATGTGGAGAGAGGTCAATGTTAAATATTGTAGATCAATAAAATATTGCAATGCTTGATATTTTACACGGAACTTTATAAAGTATATTATTTTTGGCTACAAAGTCAGGGAGAGCTATTTCAATGACTTGTAGGGCAGGACCCAAATTGGGGTGGGTTGAATAGCAAAATGGAGAGAGATGTGCTATACTACAACCATTTTCTTGTACATTGTATCTTATATGCTCAATTAAATCATAACTTTCTGGAAGGCAGATTTTACCTGTCTTTTCCTTTTTTAAAAACTTTTTATTAGTGCATTGTAGTCATACATCTTAATGGGGTACAAGGTGGTCGAGGCATATGTGCACACATCACCCAACTAGCCCTTACCCAATTTCTGCCCCGTTCTCTCCCCCTCCCTCCTTCTCATGTTTGTCTTAATGATTGACTTTGGTATGTTTGTTAATATACATCATGAACATTAGAGAATTTCCCTCTCCTTTTCTCCCATCCCCTCAGTTATGTCACCTTATTTGCTCATCGATAGTATCTCCTTCTTCATCTAGAATTCCATCTATGACCCATTTTCTCCCTAGCTTTCCCATATTAGGGAGAACATCTGATTTCTTACTTTTTGTGACTGACTAATCCCACTTAGCATAATATTCTTCAGTTCCATCCATTTCCCTGTAAATTATATAATTGTGTTTCTCTTTATGACTAAATAAAATTTCGTTGAATACATATTCCATAGTTTTGTAATCTATTCAACTGTTGATGGACATCTTGGTCTTTTCTATCCCATTCATATTTCATTTTCTGTAGTGTGTAATTTTTATGTATAAATATAATATCTATTATGTGTATAAATTGTGCCGTGTATATGCATACAGTCATGTATATATGTATGTATTAACAAATGTGTTAATGTGTATTTATCTTGTTTATATAATAGGTGGATTTAAGGGAATATACAAATGTAGTTCCCTTGGCCTCTGAGTCACTTTGATAGCCCATAACAGAAACACAGTTTATTATTATTATTCCTTTATTCCCATTTCTTCAATACAATATTCAACCTGTTTTCCCCATATTCATTTATATAAAACAAGCATGCAGCCTGATGTTTCTCTTTGCTTATAAACATTTATTTTACTCTTTTAAAACTACATTTTCTTTCCTCCTCAGCTCAGCTCAAGAGCAGTATGCCTCCAACAGCTGGCATTTATAGAGCTATACATTTCTCTAACTTCCACAGGAGCTCTGCATGCATAAGCATGCCAAATCAAGCCCTCAAGCTACTCTGCAAATAATTTCTACAGTAAATTTCATTTGTAATGACCTGAAGTTGAGTCTATATCCTCTAGGAAAAGCTCTATCTCTGCATAGAGCTCACAAGCTCTCTCCTTGCAATGTTAAATGCAAATTTTACTCATATAATTTGTATACATATGGAATTTATGGCACAAAAAGTGTAACTGATTAAAACAAACTGAATCACTTTAAGCAGTACTAAAGCACAAACATGCTTTTGTTTAGAAAACCTCTTATTTTTCTTACCGTGTCTTTGGGCTTAGGGTTTTCTCTAACCACAATACGATGTGTTTCGGGCTCCTCTTATCTGTTTTGGCATTTCACACACAGAACACCTGCATGATATAGGCTTCTTGACTCCACAAAAAACTTGCGGGATGAGAATTTATTGTTGAATGAGTCTTAATTCTTGCTGTTTAAGTGAAAGAAGTGCCACTAATGGTTTCTTTGGTTTAGTAACTAGAATATTTTATAGTTTCATCTAACTTTTATTTTTCCCCATGTGTTTAGCTAGTTGTATTCCTCTCAAGTTGAAAAATTTAAGGATATTTGCTAACAGTATGTTAAGAAGGTCTTGGTACATTGCTTTTTTTCTGTTATCGTCTTCCCGACATTTGATTTTGTCTCCTCACAGGCCTTTAGTAGCCTTTTCCTTTTTTCCTAGTATTCACCAGTCCTAAACAGATCCAGAATAAATGAACTGAAGTCATAAAAAAGGAAAATAATTTGGAGAATGAGTATTAAAGGGAAAAGGGGAGTCATTTTGCAAGGAAATATTATCAAAATTGTCTCAGTTTCTGTTTTGTAAATCACTGAATTGATAACATGTTTTCAAAGTCTGAAACTTTTTTTCTTCTTCTTCTTTTTTTTTTTTTTTTTGGTGGTACTGGGGTTCCTGGAAATCCTTCTACCTCTGGGCTACACTCCCAGACCTATTTTATATTTCATTTGGAAACAGGGTCTCACTAAGTTGCTGAGAGCCTCACTAATTAGCTGAGGCTGGATTTGAAACTGAGCAATCCTCCTGTCTTCGCCTCCCAAGCGCGGGGATTACAAGCATGTGCCACCACACCCGGCATCAAAGTTTAAAACTTTTAAACACCTTCCCACTTTGTACCAGAGTGCTCCCCAGTATTCCTGTGTCTTCCTCTTCATTGAACATTCTTTACTCTAGGAATCACAGGCTCTAAGGCATCTTGTCTTAAAAACCCTGGTGTGGTTGCACACACCTATACTCCGAGTCCTTGTTAAGTTGATACAGGAGAATTGCAGATTTGAGACCAGTTTTAGCAACTTAGTGTGCCCTTGTTTCAAAATAAAAATTAAAAAGGGCTTTAGCTTAGGTATAGAATGCCTTTGGATTAAACTCTATTACCAACACACACACACACACACACACACACACACACACACACACACACACACTGACAAGTTAAAAAAAAATAGAAAAAAGAAAAAATTGAACCAGGCTCTTTGCCCTCACAGATACAAGGTAGCAATGTTGAAAGTGAGGCTTAAAGGGTTCCTGGGAGTGTGAAGTCTTGGAAATTGTATCAGTCTCTCCTCCCCGTGGTCTCTGGGCTTTCAGCCTCTATGATGAGAGAAGCTGAGTCTGTGTTCTCTCAATCTCTCTTTCCTACCACCCTGCCCTGAAATATATAGACCCTTGCCTCTTATAGACTGAACCTGGAATCTTCAAGAAACTATGAAAAAATAAATACTCATTTCTCTAAATTGTGTGGTCAAGTATTTTAGATTATATCAGTGAGAATGTTGACCGAGACAGAAATTAATCCCAAGAGAAGGGTCACTGCTATATCCAAATCTGACCATGTGTTTTGTGAGTCTTTGGAACTTGTTTGTGAGAGGAATATAGAAGGGTCAGAATGTGGCTATCAAGGCTGATGGTACAGAATGGTAAAGAGATTTTGAAGGGCGTTCACAGCCAAGAGCTCACTTTGAGCTTCAGAGGAGCCTTTGGACTTCGGGACTTTTGAGTGATGCTGGAACTGTTAGGACTGTGGGAACTCTTGGAGATGGACTAACTGCGTTTTTCATTGTGATGTGACAGTAAGATCTAGGGGGACAGGGACAGGGTGTGTTTAGTTTAGAATGTCCCCTTAGCCTTCACAGAAACCAGGTAGCAATATTGGAAGTGTAACTTGGTTCCTAAGGAGGGGGTCCCTCTGGAGATGTGTCCTTGGGAATGATATCAAGTTCTTTCCTCTCCTTGCTCTAACAACTTTCAGCTTCCGTGATGTGAGGAACAGATTTCTCATGCTCTCCCTCTTTCTGATTCCCATCCCAATGTCCTGAGATCTACAGCCCCTGCTTCACATCTCCAAAAAACTGTGAGCAAAGAAACCCTCTTTCCTCTAAGTTGTGTGTTCATGTCTTTTTTATTGTAGCAGTGAGAATTTTGACTGAGACATGAACTCTAACTCATTTTTCCACCATGAAGGAGAATTTTCAAAGGCCCCTAGTGTGCTGGTAGAACCTCAGGTTTTGAAATTTTTCCTTTCTTAGCTTTGATTCCACCACAAGGGAGATTGAGGACAGTGTGGGAGAAGGCAAAAGCTTGGTTTGCAACAGTAACAGTATTTATAGTGAAAAAGTTTTTAGTTGAGCAAGAGTTTATGAACTGGAGTCCATGTTTTTTGAAAATTCGTGAACTGAGTCCTAATAACTATGAGCTAATTTCTGTATGTATACAAACGACTACAAAAGGAACTCATATAAAAACTTTGGAGCATAATAATATAACCCTTTCACTTTCTACCCTACCAATTACTTATTTGCATTACCAAAATATCTTCCCTTTCGGCTCTTTCTGGACCATTTCTAGGCAAACTTGCACAACTGGTGGGACTTATTAATGGGGCTTTTGGTTCTACCTCTCGGTCTTCCCTCCCAGCTACACCTAGTTAATATCTCCTGGTTGAAAAACACTACAAAATAACCTCTCTAAAATTTATAATCTACTTAGTATTCCAAAACTGACCCAATCACCCAAGTGCTTCAACACAGAGGGGTTATGGGAAGAGATCATCAATTGTTATAACAACCCAAGTCTTCTATTATCTATAGTAATAAGACTAGTGCTCTGAAAAGAACTGTCCAAACTCCAAATAGTTACTGTATAGCATGATCAGACAGTAGAAAAACAATGGAACTTTTATGTCTGATATATCAATTCTCAAATGTTACCTCAACATTTAGTCCAAGTTTCCCCAAAATAAGTTGAAAAAAATGCCTGTCAGTGGAGAACTTCATCTTGCTAAGTTAATCTTGCTCAGCATTTCTCTCTAATTTTTCATTCACAATTTCTTACAAGTCTTGACCAGATTAAGTCTTTTCCTCTTAGAATCCTTAACCACCTTCTCCTCGTCCAGACCTGCACTTCCTTACTATTTGTTGATTCCTAAGTTTCCTCCCATCCAGAAGTCTTTTTCTTACTCCTCAGAAATTTTGCTCAAAACTTAGATCTTTTAAATTTCATTTTTTCAAAATTCCTAACTCACTAAATCTCATCTTAATTCCAATTTCATTAATTCTATTTATATCATTTTCTTTACTAGTGAGATAAACTAACTAGTGCAAGTTATTTCAATGACCTGTGTCTTAGTTTCATCATCTACACAATGGGAATGCCAGTAATATGTACCCCATAGTGATGGAGATAACTTATATTAGTTATGGAAATTATATAAGTTAATGTGTGGAATGCATGCAAAAGAGTAACTGCATTTATGACAACCTTGCACAAACATTTGCTTTTATTTTTAGTATTGGTCATATATAATATTTTATCTTCATAAAACTCTTAGTCTTTAAAGTAAAAGAGACCATGTCTTAATCATGTTTGTATTCTGATCTCCCTTTATAATTGGCATTTAGTAAAGGCTTAATACATATTTATTAACACATGATATTTGGTTAATTTTTGGCCAGTCATACTGTATGCATATATTTGTTCCTCCCAAATAAATTTTAATTTTATTTGGAAAAGGGCTTTACATTTCACTGTCCATATGTGTATATAAATTTATATGTATATGTTATTCAAAGAAACTAATGCGATACAAGATGGTACTCAGAAATAATATCAATGAATGAATTGCAATTGAGTGTGAATGGTGATAACCCTGTATGACAAATTCACTGCATTATCACACTATTATCCTTTTTATCTGCAGTATCATTTGTAGCATATAGAATAAGAGCTGTCAAAGCAGTATCTACACTGGATTTATGTGTTGAAAATGTCAAATAGGTTTTAAGTACTCAGTGAACAATGACAACAAAAATAAAGATAATAACTGTGGTAAACTGGTTTAACAAGAATTATGCACAAAGACTGGCCTTCCTATTCCAGTGAGGAAATGAAGCATGACTTCTGTTTAGAGATGGAAAAGCCACTTTGATATGAAACAAAGGATATTTTGCAGTGGCTGAAACAAGTAAAAATGACTCAAGTAAATACAGTGGAGATCTAAAACCCAGAGTCCTCCAAACTAAACCGGTATTTTAAACAAGCACCATGAGCTGTCTAGCCTAAATAGATCTTGTCATTAGGGCAAAACTGCACAGCATTAAAACTCAATTAGGGACTCAATCTGTACTAGAGATCATAATCTGTATATTGGGCTTCAAAGGGCTTTCAATTTCTAGTAACCCATGCTACGTTGGTATAGACCAATGTTCCTGTTCAAATAGAAATAGAAATAGAAATAGAAAATAAAAAGTAACTGAAGACAAAGAGAAGGCAAACAAATGAAGGATATAAACTAGTAAAGCTTTAAAACTGAACCTCAGTACCATAACTAAAATGAAACACCATGAAAGAAGCTTTATTATTGATGTTTCATCACTACTTCTAGCAATATATTTACTAATTCTGTAAGAATTTACTAAGCTACTACTATGCTGAATATGAGTCAAAATGCTCACAGGTAATAAACACCTGGAGACATATATGTACAACCACTATTTAAGGCTCCTCAGTAATCAAGATTAAAATACACTTTGGTATTTTGATTCTATGTCAGATTAAGTTTTCCTGTGGGTTAATGTACCACAGTTACCAACACAGCCATGGAACCCTTACTATATGTGAGAAACAGTTTTAAATCTTCCCTCAAACTCTACAAAATAGGCATTAATATTATCATCTTCTTGCAGTTGAAGATTCTGAAGCCCAGAGAGGTTAATAGAATTGTACAATATCACCCAGCTAGGTAGTAGAGTTGGGACTTGAGCACAAGCGGGATGTCTCCTACTGTCCTCAGGATTATAGTCCACCATGTCTCAAGAATCGTGCTGGTTAAATCTGATAATGATGGGCTGAGTGCTCTGAACATATGATATTCACAAGAAGTCTGACATAGACATAAGTGAAAATTGAGCCAATAAAAGCCACTTCCTTAGTTCCATGAAACTAGGGAGTGATGACGTTAACTTTTAGCCCAGGAAGCTAGTGTGTCCTAATGCTTGTACTTGGATCCACCACACCATGCTACCTGCACCTGACATTGCTTCCACCACTGCAAGGAGGCGCACTAGCACAAGATCCACACCCCAGGAGCCATGCAAACATTTTATTCAACACAAACAACACAAAGTAGCCAAAGCCTAGATCCCTCTGTAAAGTTGTATAAATAGAATTGGGGCCACTGCAGAACTTACAAGAAAGTGTTCAAATAGAACAACACTTGCACCAGTTTACAGCTCCAAAGCTAGCTCTCAGGTGCCCCTCCCATCCTACAGAGAATGATGCTCAGGAGACTAGCATGGGTTTAGGCTTTGAAAACCATTTATTGGAAGAGAAAGGGGAATCCTAAGCAAACTCTTAACTTTTGTGGTTTAAAGAAAACTGTTTCTAAGCTGACATGGTGGCCCATGTCTGCAAACCCAGTAGGTGGAGGCTGAGACCGGAGGATCTCAGGTTGGAAGATAGCCTCAGCAATTTACTGAAGTTCTCAGCAACTTAGTGAGACTCTGTTTCAAAATAAAAAATAAAAAGGGCCGGTAGTAAGCTTGGAGTTAGGATGTCCCTTGGTTTAATCCCCAGTACCAAAAATAAAGGAAGGATTTGGGTGTGGTGGCGCATGCTTGTAATCCCAGTACTTGGGAGGCTGAGACAGGAGGATTGCTCAGGTTTAAAGCCAGCCTCAGCTACTTAGTAAGGCTTTCAGCAACTTAGTGAGACCCTATTTCCAAATAAAATATATTAAAAAATAGGTCTGGGAGTGTAGCCCAGAGGTGGAAGGCCACTGGGTTCCATCCCCAGTGCTACAAATAAATAAATAAATTAATTAATTAAATGAAGAAAGGGAAGAAGGAAGGAAGGCTGGCTCTGTATTGTTTTAAGTGTTCAAGGAAGATATACATAAGATTAAGGAGAAACACAAACACCAGCAGGAAACAAATAAAAGCAAATCAATAATATTTAAAATGGAAATAGAAGTTATAGATAAAATAATTTTTAAATAAAAGACCTATTAAAAGAAGCAGAAGTAGTAAAGACAACATGGAAAACACAACTAGGGTTATGAAAGACTAACTTAAACAGAGATCACATAGAGGAAAATAAATATGTAAACAGCAAACTATAAAGATCTTTATGAATATTAATACAGTTTTACATATCTGAAGGAAACAATAACAAAGTTTCTGAATAAGATCTTTGAGGTGCTGACATAAAAAGACTTGAATCTTTATACTATTATAAGTCTTTTCTTAAGGGAAAACAATGATATGGGTCATTCATCACCATGGCCCATCCAGGAAAAGGTCCTGGATTGTGGGGAGGGAGCACTGACCCCGTGGCTGGCTCCTGGAAGCATCACCTCTTGGCCTCCTCCTGTGCATGCATCATGGAGGAGAGCTGAGGGGTCTGCAGTGAGGGCCTGAGGCATGCGCTAGAAAAGGGAGTGCTGAGAAAACATGGCCCTTCTGTGACTGCTGACTTTCTATAATTTGTAATTTGTTGTAATGTTTCTTGTCATTCCCAATCAACACAATTTTTTTAAATAAAAAAGAACTCATCTAAGACAAAAAAAAAATAATCCATCAAAGGAGATAGTGGATGATTAAAAAGAAAGGTGGCCTTAAATTTTTGTTCTCTCCAAAATTGTGTTTTAATTGTTAAACTAACAGATATATTTTCACAGAACCCAGAACCTCCAGGAATTCTTTGAGAATTCCAAAATTCTACTTAATTTTATTTAATCATAAATTTTATTTAATCATAAAATTCAAAGGGGGTATAGATAAATCAAAATGAAGATCAGGAAAAAAAAACTTGAGATAAAATATAATGATAGTGAGCAGATATCCCCTTTGCATAAAAGAACTAATGATAAAGAAATGTGGGACTTATTTCTTGTCAGCTATCTAATGATACAACCAACACAACTGGGAGAGGGTGTGAGAGAAAGAAAGGAAGTTAGATGAAGGAAATTTACAATTACATCCCAGGTAAGAGCTCAATAGACACTGTTTAATTCTGTTGAGTTAATTTTAGAGATACAAGTTTTAAATAATACTAAAAGAAAAAAATACTAATATATACAGAAGTGAAAGTAGCAAGAATGTTACTAAGTACACCTGAAAGCTTCTGTGCAGATTTAATACATTTCTAAAGTTAATAAATTAATAGTTTTTAATCTATTAAAACTTACAATAAGAGCTTAAAGTCAATCATTATAAATAACCATAAGAAAGAAACATACAAAAAGAAGAAAGCACAACAATTATTCAAAAAATGATTAGAAACAAGTAAACAAGAAATAGAGGACTATAGTACTAAGAGTATTCTATTTATCACCCCAATGAAGGTGAATAGAATAAATAACCTATTCACATTAAAAAATTATCTAGCTTGATCAGCAACAAAACCTGATCCCACAGTGAATATAAAGTTTTTAATAAAGTACCTTTAAAGTAATAAAATAAATGCATTGAAAAGATATATTTGGCAAAAAGAAAGCAAAATTGGTAATATTTATATTAGATTTAAAATCAAGGGAGAAGGCATTTCAGTAGTTAAAATTATTATTGAACTTTTTATAATGTTTCAAAATAAAAAAAATAGGGCTGGGGGTTTAGCTCAGAAGTAGAATGTCATTGGATTCAATTTAAAGTACCAATAAAAAAAAAGACATACTAAATTCAGAATTTATGTACTAGTAGTAGTAATAATAACAGCAACAATTAAAAGAAAGAGGATAATAAAATGAAAATCTCAAAAGCAAAAAGTACATGATAAAAGACAGACAACACTGATTTTTAATTTATCTCTTTCAGTTTATCTGGTCAAATGGACCAAATAAATGTAGATAAATATACCTATATATCAAACTCTAAATCAAATTGATCACAGAGATTAAGTTATAAAACCTTAAAACAGGTTTTTAAAACTCAGATTTAGAAATTTGTTAACTTACAATGCACTATAATTATAATAACACAAAAGAAAAAATTAATTCTGTTTAAAGACTTAGAAATTCTATGTTCACCAACCTAAAAAAAGATAGAATATCTAGAGAATAAGAAAAAGCCATTATATATCTGAACCTATAAAAACTGCCAAAGATTACAATCAAAAGAAAATTTATAGGCTTTAACAATTGCCTTTCTAAACAATAGAAGATGTTATAAATGAATAAAATATTCTACAAAAGAAATTAGGAGAGTAACAATGATATGAAACTAAGTAAAGCTAACAAAGCAAACTGCTAGTGATAAAAATCCAAGATTAAAAAATTGAAAAATAGAAAAGGAGTCAAAAGGTAAATTATCTAAAGGGTTGACATATCTTTACCTTATAACTAAACAGATATTATGCATATATTTATATAGCAATATATAATATAAGCATACATACATGTGCAATTAATATTGAAAATTATTATTAGGGAGAAAGCATACATTAAAAAATAAATGTTGATAACTATATATATTGTTAAACATAGCAGATATACACATCTGTAGTGGAATGTATATATAAACCCATGTACGTGTGTGTATTGGTGAATATAAACTGATCTTAGAAAAATGAGATTAAAGAAAAATTAGAGTATGATATAAGTATGGATGCAACAAAAAGGGAAAAAATTTACACTCTGGAGAATTTGAAAATCTAAATAAATTTGAATTTGAAAATCTAAATAAAATGAATGCTTTCTTATAATAGAAATGATAAAATCGGTCCTAGAGAACGGCAGAAGTAAAATCAGTTAAAAAAATTTTTTTTTAAATTTTCATGGGAAAAAATTTTTTTAAAATGTTTATAGCTATTATTGAATGAACTAAACTTTTTCCTAAGCAAAAGGATTTCAGTGGTGGATGCTAACAATTCCTAGAGAAATAGCTAATTTAACAACTATTGAAGTATTCTAGAAAACTTGAAAATACATAATTTCCACACTGATTTTTTACAGAGCCAACATAAAATTAATTCTCTGAAGCTGAAAAATTAGCTTTTTGAAAGAGTGAGTACAAAACTTCCAGCTCCATATTACTTTCATAAATAAAACAAACATAAGAAACCCACAGAATATTAAGATAGCACACAATTAAGTTGGATTATTCATGGAATGTGAAGACAAATGTATTTCTATAAAACCTGTGAATATATTTGAAATTACTGGAAAATAAAAAATAGCACACATTAACCTACATAGATAACAAAATATTTAGTAACAGTTGATAATTAATCTTGATTTTGTAATTCTTAACAAAATTGTAATTGGTGTTTTATACATGATTGTCATGTGTTTGATACATACGTGCATGTATATACCTAATCTATGTCTGAATATGTCTAATGGTGAAATATAGAAACATTCCTATTAAACTGAATAACAATAAAAGTAATACTTATTATTATCTACAGTATTCAAGTGCCAGATCATGCATTTTAATTCTATTCTGGTACTAAATGATGTATTTTAAATTTTCTTTAAAAACAGTCTGCTTTTTAAAAGATAAGAGATACAAATACATTAAAAGTTATAATTTCCCTATATATAAAATAATTAAACCTGAAAGCAATAGAATATTTACTAAAAGATCAAAATGTAAATAAGTAAATATATAAAAATTCATTCCTTTCCTTGGCACAATTAAGTCCGATTACAAAATATAAAGAAATAAAATCACCTCTTAAAATAATTTGAATAAGTATCTAAGTATGAATCACAAATTTGAAAATATCACTGTAAAATTATAAAATGCTACTAAATATATATGTATGTATATTAACAAGCTTCAAAAGAAAAAGATAAACTTATTCTTATACAGAATGATTCAGTATTGTAAAAATGTAAGTTCAAACTAAATTAATCTACAGATTTCACATGATCCAAATAAAATACCAACAGCCTTATTTTTGGAACTTGAACAAGCTGATTCTAAATTTCTTATGTAAAAATAAACATGAAAAAATTGGCAGTAAGTTTCTGAAAAAAATTAAAAGTAGTAAAAGAGAACACTTCAATAAGATAGTAAGATATATTTTAATACTACTGTAATTGTTTGGTGCTGATGTCTGATAGGCAGATCGATCAATTGGATACGATAAAAAGCCAAGAAATAAACAGAAATACATATGATAATTTATTGTTTCATAATGTTGGCGTCTAAAATCAGATGAAAATTTGCTTTCTCAGTAGAAGATTCTGGGAAAACTAGCTAGCTACTTAAAGAATAAGATTTGCTATTGCTATAGTAAACATCTTAATAAATTCTAGGTATACCAAAGATTTATAATATAAAACTAAAACTTTAAAAATAATTTAAAAATTGGCATACAGTAGAAATAGTTTTTATGAAAATATTCTTTCTAAGTAAGGAGAATCATGCAGAAACAGCATTTGAAAAGACTGATAAACATGACTACATAAAATTAAAATATTTTATGACTCAAAATGAAAATGAAAAATAAATTTAATTCTCATTAATCTATTTTCTTTACATGTAATAATTTTATCTATAATTTTAAATGGAAGAAGGCAAATATGGAAGGCAAATTTAGTTCTATATATCTAATTGTACACTTAACATACTGTTTGATTAAATAATGCAAGTATGAGACATTCATCTAGCTAAATGCAGGATAAATGTATATCTTTAAGCAAAGAGAGAGAAATGAGAATGTCTAAAGCAGCATATATTGAAAGTACAAAAGCCTGCACAATTTATAAGCACCAAATAGTAACATGTGAGCTCAATTATATATGTTCCGGGCACCCATTAATGAAATACTCTGCAGCTCTGAAAAGCAAGAAGCATTCAGATGGGTAATGGAATGGAAACAATCCCAATAATGTAATGTCAAAGAAGAAGAAAATATTTTCTATTTGTGTGTATGTAAATAAAATGGTTAAGAAATGTATACAAAGATTTAACTAAGAAATGAGATCAGAAAGGAAGCATAGAAAGGAGTCCCTCTTCATATTGCAATTCCTTTACTGTTTGAAACTTCTTTTTGCATATATGCATATTATTTTTTAAACTTATAAAAAAGCAAAAGTCAAAGCTGATAGTTAAATTCAGCAAAACTGAGCCTCTTTACAAACTCCATTTTCTTATTTTCATGTGATAGTATTTAATAATTTTTATAAAATTAATTTAAAAGGTTGAACACATAATTTTATGCCATAATTTCTCATGTTAATATTTGTATTCCCAAAGTAAAAATAATCCTAGGGATGAGGGAAAGACAAAGATATGTTTTACAATGAGTGCAATCTTTGTAATGCCCAATAATGTTCCAGCAAAATAAGAAAAAAGAAAAAATCATGCATTAAATGAAACTATAAGAACTTAATAGCAAGTACATGGTCTAGAGGAAAGAGCACTGAAATTATATTCAGATCATCTGGGTTAGAAGCTAGCTTTACCACTTACTTGGACAAGTTATTTAATCTATAAAAGCCTTGATTTATTAAATGACAAAAAAAAAGAGATATGGGCAACAACTTCACAGTGCAGTTGTGAAGATTACACTCTGACATATTAATGTTGAATAAAGATTCTAGGACATTTAGAGTGATTGGAGGGCTGTCCAGAAGAGATTATCTTTGTGGTATTGTCTACAACAACATCTTCAGGCCAGAAAATGGTTTGAGGTCCCAACAGATCCAAAGTAAATTCCAAAAAGCTATAAAAACAAGAGAATGGAAACCACATGCAACTTAATAGAGTCTCAATTCACTAAGCAGCTCCTGACCAACATAGAAAGCTCACAGAGGCATGTGGGTCATATTCAGCTGAATGCATTTTTGAATGCTTTTAAAATACTCTTTAATTTGTTATTGTTGTTAATGACTCGATTGAGAATTTTTAGGATCTACCAAAGGAGCATTTTATTTGTTACTTAGCACTATCTCTTTTCTTCCAATTTCCTTCTCTCTCTGTTTTCTGCCTCTTCTTCCATTACATAAATAGATAGAGCCATGCCATATGTGTAATTTGCTTCAATTTCACTCTTTATCCCCTTATAGAAAGTTGTTTTAAATGGACTATACCAACAGAACTAGAGGTGCTAACTAGATCAAACGGTTAATTCTGAAAAATCTGAAGACTTTCCATGACATTTGTTTACACTGGCTTTTTCATTTAGTTTCTAGGAAAATTTTATCACTGTGACAGTTAATTCAAATCCCATCAAGACCTGGTAAGCAAAATACTTGCCAAGTTTTAACTAGAAGTACTCCTTAGCCTTTACCAAAAGAAGGACCAATTTGAGGTGTATTTCTATAATGGATGAGCCTTCTGTCTGAGTATTCCATTACCTCATTCATTTTAAAGTCAATTTAGAACTTATGGACATTGCCAAATTTACAGCCCTGAGTCCAGACTCCCTTTTTTAGTCTACAGAGGAGTCCTTGCATAAGTTGTCATGCTGTGAGCCTTCTGAGCCGGCTCCAACCCATCACATTCTTTTTCCTGAGGGGCTCAAGGGTTTCAGACAGTTAAGCTAGCCAATAATGTCAGTACCATTAAAAATCAGCTCATCTAGCTAACCCTCGAATCTCATCTTATGGGATATTATCATATCACTAACAAACTGGGTTGGCAAAAGCAACCAAGCTCTAATGTACCAAAGATTCAAACCACGAACTGTCTACACATTAGTAGACAAGAAGTTTAAGAAATAGTTAATTTCCCCAACTGTTTGTAAGAGCTATCTTTCAAGAGACTTGTTGCCTTAAGTGTGGAGAATATAGACTCAAGGAATGACAGATTAGACCATCTTCTCTAAGAAGAAATGATGTCACAGTTGTTTAGGGAGTTTAGTCTATTTATGTGCATACTTAATCTATAATTAACCTTTCTAGGGGATGGGCTGAGCCCCGCTGGGATAGGATTACCTTTGCTATTTCACAGTGCCACTGATATTGTAGAGATGGTTGCATCATTCTGTCAAATGTCCTGAAACAGGAGAGAACAGATAGCTTTGAACCAACCAGACAGTAGGACTTTGGTCTCACAAATCCTGCTCTTTGAAGTCAGAGCTTTTCTTTATTGTTTTTTTGTCAGGATTGGTTCAGGCTTCCTCTAGATTACAGTGTAAACTTTCCAGAAAAATCAGATGGACCTATAACTTTGTCAAATAGTGTAAAAACATGCTATGTCGAAATGGAACTTCAAATTTAAGAAAGATACAATTTTCTTCAAATATAGGAGGAAAGCAACATAAAACAATAAGGTCAAGGTGGGTGAGATTAGAGATAGGAATGAAATCCAAGATACTACAAAAATAAATTTGAAGTAGTAAAGGTATCCGAGACTTATTTTTAGTAACAGAGGGCAGCAGAGTTTAAGGAAGCATCAGTGCATTTGGAAGAATGGAGTCAGGACAGCTGAGTGCTCCTTCTATTCCTCTGCCACCTGGCAAGGCTCTCTCAGTCTTTCATAGCCTAACTCAAATACCATCTATCTTCTGCCTTCTGACACTCTCTCCTCATTCTGAACAGAATGAATCATTCCCTCCTTTGAGCTCCCTCAAGACTTGTTCAAATTGCCTACCTTGGAACTTAACATTTTAATATAGGTAGGTAGAGATTTATCTTCTCAAGAAGAAGCCAAGTATGATATTTTATTTCTCTTTCTCTTCCTAAAAATCTAACTAATTCCTAAGGTACATGCATAATTTACATTAGGTGAATTAAATTAAAATAGTACCTGTATCCGCCATGAGATCAGATTATACATATAGCAGGTCATAGCAGCTTTAATGAACCACAGTTCATCACCTGAATTATGAATTCTGTAGCTATCATAAAAGATTCCTTAGCATACCCTTGGATTGGATAGAAAAAAATGTAAATAAATTAGATAAAAGGAAACAAAACTGAACAAAAATATTACTGGAATTGTGATCAGTATATAAATCAACTGAGGTGAATTTCAGAGAGCAGATAAATTTTCTTTTTGTGATTGACTCGAGGAAGTCATAGTAGGCTGGTGGAGGGAGAGGTAATTCCATCAAGCCACCTACTGTGGAATAATATTAAATATCCATGATAATTATAATACCAATAACTATTTAAAAGCAAGGAATGGTATTTATATTACTGCAGTGGCATCTGTGAAACATTTGGATAATTTTAGTTTGAGGCTTCAATCTCTCTGATTTCCAGAGCTCTGATCACTGCAAAGCCCTGGCATCTTGGGGAAGGAGAGCTGATTCCTAAGAAGCTGTATCTTCGTTCTTTAGTCATTAGTAAAAATGGGTCATAGATCATGTCGTGTTGTATGTAACCTACTTATAATTCTGGCAGGAGGGAAGTTTCAAAATCATGATTTCATATAGAAACCTTTAAAAACTCATTAGCTTCTGATAATTATACTAATATCTAAAGCATTAAAATCATGGAACTAATTTCAGGAAAATAAAAAAGATCAGTGGCGAACGTGTTCTGAAGACGTTTTCTCTTTCGACTTAGCAAAAGCGGAGACAGTTCAGGGCTCTCATGTGACACCCTATCTCAGAGGCAGAAGAAACAAGTTCACGGAAGCAGCCCATCGTTGAGTTAGCGAATTCAAAAAACGAAAAGCCAGAATATTAGAGCAACATCTCTAACTAAATGTGAGTCTGGGCACTGGAGAAGCCTCTCCACTTGTGATTGATTTGCATTTCTGCCTATGTCTGAATTCATATTCTATAAGCACAGATGGAGGTGTGATAGCTTTTTTTTTTTTTTGAGCACATCTATTTATTCAGATACCGGATTCAGTCTCTGAGTAGGGAGATGGTAAAGGCTGCTGTGAGCAGATGGCACATAAGCACTATGACTTCAGAAACAACATTCTTTAAAGAGAAGTGGCACAGTAATAATAATAATACTTAGCACATATATTGCACCTTTGGTCTGCCAACATTAACTAATTAATCTTCAGTAGACCCCTATGAGATAAGTAAGCGCTCATAATTATCTCTATTATGCAGTCAAGTCAACTAAGAATGTGTCTGCACATACTGTGGGAGAATTGGCCCAAGTTAAAGACCGGGTGGATCCAATTTGCATGGCTCTTTAAAATTTCTGCTCTAGTAGCAGAGACTAGTATTTCTAGACACCCTGCTGTTTGAGGCACCGAGTAGATTCAAGGCAGGATATCAAGTACAAGACATATTTCATTCAGAAGGTTTGTGCTGCAGGGATCCTAAATAGGCCAGAGAAAAGTTAAGTCATTTTCTACAGCCGGAGAGGCCATGACAGGCCAGAAGCAGGTGCAGAGCTACAGAGCTTCTGCCTGCTTCTCCTGTTGGAAGAAGGCAATTCCACTGCACATATAGTTTAATGATATTCTTTAAAGTATAAAGCAAAATAAAACATCAAGATAAATACGGAGCTTTCCCTTAATATACACTGCACTTGGTGGTTTGAGTTGGGAGCTATGGCGTTGGCCAAACAGGTTATTCACCACTTCAGAGTGAAGGACTGCTGAGCTGCTTCTGAATTGCTTACATTCCGAGTTTTTGATGCTGCTGATGCAGAGGAGTAAACATGAGCACTGTGAGGAGCTGAAATTTGATATTATTGGTGTGCCATGATGTCAAGAGACCATAGTCTCAATCTGGAAACTTGGAGAAAAAAAAACATCTTTGTGAAAATAGGAGCATGAATACACCCCACACAAACCTATTTGAGTACTTACGGAGAAAATATATGGGAAACTTCTCTTGGTACTTGATATTTGATAGGCAAACTAGCATTATTTTAATCTCCATTAGTTGTGAGATTTGTGCAAGACAAAACCCTGAAGATTTAGTTTGCTCACCTATAAAACTGGGACTAATTCCACCAACCACACATAGCTTAAAAGACCTTACACTTCCCTTGATGCTATATACACTTACAAAATTATCAGTGCAATCTTAATATTATGTATGGAGGAAGAGAAATGAGGTCGAAGCTGGAGGGAAGCTCGCCAGTGCTGTGTGCGTGTTTGCTCCTCTCACTCTGAACTTCATTATGATGTGAAATTACAGTGCAAAAATAAAATTATATTTTTAAAAAGACACCATTTTTGCTGCTCTCAAAAGAGTTAAGGCGTTTGCATAACTATTCAAAGCCCCTTTCTGGTTTCTATTACTCTATCAACTACTACAATCTTTACATCTGAAGTCATCAGACCCTTTGAAGCCTTGAAAGGCTATTGTGTTTGACCTTCTACTTTTCCTTTTAAACCTGCTCTTATTTTATGCAAGGGATCTCAAACTCAAATCTCTTGGAGGGCAAGGGAGGTAGCACTAAAATGCATGACTGCCAAATGCGTGACAGTGATCAGCAATGACAATGCTTGGAGGCAAGTTACTGACTGCATGCTCTTATTGTGACACACAAACAAAACACGTCTTGGGAGAGGGAGTATTCCTGAGTTCATGTAAGATTTTCTCCCCCAGAACAATGATTCTGCTTCTGTTTCCTTGGATTAGAATGTTCTTTCCTTCCTCTTTTTTTTTTTACCTTTTTTTTTTATTGGTGCACTGTATTCATACATCATAGTGGGATACAAACTTTTGTAGACATACATGCACACATCGCCCAGTCAGCCCCCACCCGATCCCCACCCCATTCTCTCCCCATCCCTCCCTCCCATGCTTGGCTTAGTGGTTGACATGTAGTATTATAGCAATTTATCCAAAATTAAAAATGTTAATCTCACATAACAGTTTCATTTGTCTGATACCAAGCTTTTGATGACTTGAAGATAACATTTCAATATTTCTTTTTACTTTCTTTCTTACCAGAGAATATTTTTTCTATTATTTTAGGTGAAACTATCATATATTTATATATTTATTTTTCAGAAAAAAAATCTATCCTAATATGCAATATGGACTCTAGATACCCAAAACGATCTTGAAACAGAACAAAGCTAGAAGATATATATTTTCTGATTTCAAACCATATAAAGCTACAATAATTGAAACAGTGTAGTACTATTCTAAAGGCAGATATATAAACCATTGGAGCTAAATAAAAGCCTAGAGCTAAATTCTTCCCTATATTGTCAAGTTATTTTTGACAAGGTTTCCACGAACATTTGGTGGTGGAAAAAATAATCTTTTAACTAAATATTGTTGAAAAATAATAATTACATGGAAAAGAATAAAATTGGACCCTTACCTAATCCCATATGCAAATATTAACTCAAAATAGATAAAAGACCTAAATATAAATCTTAAGACTATAAACTTTTAGGAGAAAATCTGGGTCATAAAAACTCACAACATTGAAATTGGCAGTGATTTCTTGGATATGATTTCAATGGCACAGGCAACAGAAGAGTATACAAACTCCCTAAAAAATATTGTATATCCAAAGACAATGTAAACAGAGTTAACAGTTACTAATAGAATGGGATAAAATATTTCACAAATGCTATATCTGAAGGTATATTAATATTCCAACTAGAAATCCTAAAAATTAACAACAATAAAAGCAAACAATACCCTTTAGAGATAGGTAAAAGACTAACATAAATAATGAATCTCCACAGATAACCAATCTTAGTTGTCTGTTGGATGGAAAATCTTGTTTCTCTAGTTCTGGTGTGTGTTACCTATTTCTTCTTTGTAGTTAATCTCTTTGAGTATTTTCTCTAGCGCTGGTTTTGAAGACATAAATTCCTTCAGTTTCTGTTTGTCATGGAAGCTTCTTATTTCTCCATCTAATTTGATAGAAAGTTTTGCTGGGTAGGAAATTTTTGGCTGGAAGTTGTTTTCTTTCAGAATTGGGAATATGTTACTCCAAGCTCTTCTGGCTCTCATAACTTGGTTTGGGAAGTCTGGAGTGATTCTAATTGGTTTGCCTCTGAATGTCACTTGGCCCTTTGCTTTTGTTGCCTTTAAGATTCTCTGCTTGGCTTCCACATTGGTCATTTTGACAATTATGTGGCGTGGGGATCCTCTTCTCCGATCCTGTCTAAAGGAAGTTCTATAAGTTTCCTGGACCTGTGTATCAACCTCTTGCTTTATGTCTGGAAAATTTTCTGCTATTACTTCCTTGAAGAGATTGTTGATCCCTTTGGTTTCACTTTCTTTTCCCTCCTCTATTCCAATTATTCATAGGTTAGCTCTCTTAAAATGAGCCCATATTTCTTCAATATCAGATTCCTGCTATCAGATATTTTTTTCTAGATTAGAAACTATGCGTTCATTTTTTGAATGATCATCTTCTAAGAGCGAGATTCTGTTCTCCATGTGTTCTAATCGGTTGTTTGTGCTTTGAATTGAGGCCTTTACTTCATTAATTGCATCCTTTATCTCCTTTTGGCTCTCTCTGAGTTCTTTTCAAAGCACCTCTATTATTTCTACAGTTATTTTCCTGATTTGCTCTTCTAGAAATCTCTGATTTTCTGTTTTATCGAGTTCTGATGTTGTGGGGTTGTGGGCATTCATTGCTCCAGTATTATTCCTCTTTCCCATGATTTTGGAAGTTTGTGCCTTCTCTGGGCTCTTCCCTTGGGTCACTATGACTTCACTTAAGGTGTTCTGGATCTCGAGTCAGTAGTATCTCAGACCCCACTACTCCTTTACTGGGTTGTATCACAGAGTCTCCGACCCAGAGAGTCGATAGAGGCTGCTTTAGACTGTGGGGGGTGCCAGGTTGCACGTTCTCCTATGGTGTGATATCTCTGCCACCGCCCCTCCTCCACTGGGTCAAGACCCAGGGAGTACAGTACTGGGATTTCTCCTCTGTGGCCCGCAATTTGACTCACTGTTCTTGAGTATGCAGATGTAGCTGTACTGGCTTCGGTGAATTCTCTGCTGCTGCCGCCGGTGACAATATGGCACCGCTGCTACACCCTCGGCCGTGGGGCTGGTGTTTTTCTTTTTGGTTTTGATTTCCACTCTGAATTCCTGCAGCGTGTGCTGAGCGCAGCCACTGGGAGCTTTAGATGCTCTCTGCGCCGAGAAATCCCACCTGGCTGTTCCGCAGCGGCTCACCTCGGCTTGCTGTAGCCGTCCAGTGAATTCGCCGCTGCCGCCGGCAGTAAAGCGCTGCTGCCGCGTCTGTGGCTCTGTTCTCAGTCCGCTTTCTCTCTGAAGCCTGGTGATTTTTTTGTTTCTCTGGTGATGGTGTTTTCTGGCTATGAAAGGCGCTGATTTTGTGGTAATGGAGATTGGTTGTTAGCGGGGATCTTAAGCCCCGCTTTTCTCGGTCGCCATCTTCCCGGAAGTCTCTTCCTTCCTCTTGATTAGCAAAATCCATTTTTAATTTTACGTCCAGATTTTACCCAAGCTTTCCCATGAACTCCATTTTGGTGGTACTGGGGTTTCTGTAAACCCTTCTACCTCCAGGCTACACTCCCATACTACATATATATATATATATATTATATATATATATATATATATATATATATATATAATATATATATATAATATATATATATAATTTATATATATATATATTATATATATATATTTATTTGGAAACAGGATCTCTTAAGCCAGCGAGGCTGGCTTTGAACCTGAGATCCTCCTGTCTCCGCCTCCCAAGCGCAGGGATTACAAGCGTGCGCCACCACGCCCGGCCTTGAACTAATTTTTTAATTCCACAGTTCATACTGATCTCTCCTTATGCAGAATTCACGAATCTCATCTTCTGCATAATTTGCTTGATATTGATAAATATGTCACATCTACTTTTAAAAACTTTTAAAGTATTTACATTAATCTTTTTAGGCTATGTATACCTAATGATTCAAGGATATTATAATAATTAAATTAGCACATACACATTGAACTGGAAACTACACCACTATATCAGGCACATGAAAAAGTTCCAATAAATATTAATTACTATAATTTGTCATAATGATATGCTAATGCTCAATTTGATTTTCCCACCTATCCTGCCACAGAGGAATGACCATAAAACACCTAACAAGCTTACAACAATTAACAGTTTGCCAAATAGTGGATCAACTCCTGATTCCAAGGCTTTTCCAGTAGAGGAATTTATGAGCGAGGGCAAAAGTACTGAATTCAGCAGACCTTTCTAATATAATTCTCAGATTGGTCTTTTCTCTTCCCTGAAGTGTATGAGCTTTATTATATTTGAATTGGTCTCTACATGATTTACAGATTACTATATCTCCATAGATTATGATTTCCTTGAAGAAAAGTCTTATGCCAGGTTTCTTAACGTGTCACTAATCTCTTGCTGTAAAAACCGATTCTCTCTGAATATTCCATACATAACAAAAATTCTTATCATCTAGGAATATAATGATCAGTAAATGTTTATTGCAATCACATTGTTTGAATGCAGGGAGGGAAAAGCGCTTGGCAATACAATAATAACCCAAAGCATGGAATTTCTTAGTTTCTCACTGAATCTCCCCATTTAATCAAGTTATTTTCATTAGTTTGAAAAGTTATTAAAATATGATGAAGCACATTGGACGATTGGTCTCAGAATTCTTCTAATAGTAAAACTTTTAGAAATCATGACATCTCTTGCAAACTTGTCCACAAAATACTAGTCCATTTTATTCACAGTAATTCAGCAATAAATGTCAGCATGTAATGTTTGAAATTCCATTTTTGCCTATTTGTGTTAAATTTAGACTTAGTGCACTAGAATACAAAGCAACAACCAAGAGTACTGGTGTCCATTCCTCAAAAACTAGTATTTATGACAGTCTTTGGTGTGTTTATACTTTAATATTCTTCTGATTTATTTGTTCATTTTTCTCACAGGATTATGAGTAATACAGGATTCCAAATTTTGATAAATAATTATGAGATTAACAATAAAATGAGGAAAGTTTTATGTATTATTTAAATTATTTTAATTTAAAATAAAAAGTTGGAATTTGGAACAAAACAACTACTACTTGGCTTTGGTAATGAAGGGCAAAGACACGCCCTATAGAATATTGACTTTGATATGTGATGTTTCTTCTTCACAGAAATTGAAGTAAATATGGTATCCCTATTGTTTGTTCTTTATTGAAAATAATAAGTATATCATCTTGCTTGTCTGTGTTTCTACCTGTCATATTTTTATCTCTAAAAATATCCAAACCATGAAAATTTATTGAAACTTATTATTTGAGAACATTTTCTATTCTAACAAGAAAAATCCATATCTGGGGATCATAAGGACACTAAAGGTCATGGCAGGCAGAGAATAGTCAATGCTCACCTATTTTTCTTTTACAATGGTTACAGTTGGGTGTAAAATTGTCTTGTTTTCTGGATATTAACAACAAAACTAAACACAAGCCTAATAAAAGAAGAAAATGTAAACCATATCACTGTATGATATTTGGACTTCAGTCCTGTCAACCATAGCTTTAGTACGGAGAAAAGAAGATTGCAATTGTAAAGTTGAAGGCTGGGGGTCAAGAGTAGAGGAAATTAATGTGGTGGAAGACCAGTCAACCAGGATTTTCTTTTCAGCAGCAAATAGATTCCTGAACATTCTATTGTTGTTCTGATGGGCATAGAGGGAAAATGGGGGAACCAGCAATAATGGCACCCCTAAAGAAGCACATTTGATTTTTTTCTAATTTTAGCAAATACTGTTCATTCATTTTCTCCATCAGTTCTAGGAAAACTCTTCAGAGCATTTGCTCTCAGCTCAGCGAAGCTGTACAGGTGGTGCTACCTCAGCAGGAAACATTCTTCTTGCTGAGGGACCGCCAATTATTTGTAGTGAAACTAAAACAGAGGAATAAATATTACATGTTGATGGATGCTTGTCAGGAAAGAGAGTGAGGTGCTTTCAATGGGGCTTGTCAGACACAAAAATCTTCAGCAAATCTGCATTTTCAATGGCAAAATGGCTAGAATCCTCCAGCTGCTTCACTGGTGAACCTCAAGATTTATCTCATAAATTTAAATTATAGATGACATAGCACTGGAATGGAAATAGATGACACCTTTAAAAATAAATCTAGTGCAACATTTGGGAAAAGGAATCACACATTTAAAAGGGGGGAAAAAAAGAAAGTACCAATGTGCCAAAACAGAGCTTTTATTTGTTGTCCTATTTACTATTCTCTGTCTAAAATTAGCATCTCTCTTACTTTTCATCTTTAGTCTCCTGTTTAAGACATGCTGTGGAGGAGCTATGGAAGTTTTGTGTAACTCAAGGAGTGAGCTGGGTTGCAACTATAACAAAAAGCTTGCCAAGGTTGGGAGCCAAACTGGCAAGGTTTTCTGTTGTGTCAGCGTTTGAGTATTATTGCAGTGTTATCGTATCACTGAAGAAAGGGGAACATGGAAACAGCAGAGACAAATGCTAAGGAACATTTGAAGGAAAGTGTATACCTAACTTCAATAGACACTTTGGCTGTATTGGACAGGACTTAACTTTAATAGAAAACAGTCCATTCAACTTTAATTCAGTCATATGAAATTGTGCTTTTTAAATGGATTCCAGGAGATCTTGATTCCAGCAGTCTTTCTGAATCAGATAGTGGTAAAGAATAATAAAGAATATAGGTTTGAAAACCTGTAACTTCAGATGAAACCTTGTTTGAATTATAAGAAAATTTCCACTGGCTGGAGCAAGGAGAAATTTGGAGGGAAATTTGAGAGAAATAAATTGAAGATTTTTCCCCCCTTTATGTATTTCTATACAGGTAAAAGTCAATAAAATTTTGGAGCAGTTTTTATAAGAAACCATGATAGAATTTATGGTCCAAACAAAGATTGTACCAAAATCAGATGGGTAAATTGAGACAGAACACAAAAATGGAAAGCAATAGCTAGAAGCAAAATGAGCTAAGCCAAAACCATAACCTATCATTAACATAAAAATGTTTATGGGGAGATGTATACCAGCATTTTGATTATCCCATGCAAGATATTTCCTAAATAAGAAAAATTGGGCTGCACTATATTAAAAGTGTTTTTAGTTTTTCAAAAGAACTAAGTGAAAACCAGGACACAGAGGAAAAATGAGTTCTTCCAAAGGAAACTTTACCCAACACCATAATGGATTCTATTCTCATGTGGGTCATAGAAGTATGAATATATGATTCAGAGGATGGAAAGATTGAAGTGGTGAGTTGAAGGGTTTTACTAGGTTTGCTGATTGTCTCTCTTGCTTTCCAATTCCCTGTAATTAGAAAGAGTCAAATATATTCTCGCCCAGTGATCAGTTTTGGTTTTCAAGTGACACTCTGCATGTGGAGCTCAAAAAAACCAAACACCTACAGAAATGTGTTGAAGAAACCAGATAGCAAGGCCGCCAAATGACTCAGTCTCTGTTCCCATTCCCTGGGGTTTATCAACTTTGTTAATGGGGCATATGTGCTGAGAAGTATGTAACATTAGACATGGGGAACATTTCCTGGAAAACAAAGATTCTTCCATTTATCCTCAAAGTCAATGCATTGATAAGTCCAGTGTCCAGGTAAAATACCACCCTCTAGTGTACATCTCTAAGCAATATTGTTGTGAAGCTTTTGATGATAATGATTTGATGTTTGAGAATGTTAATCCAAGGATTACTTCTTCGATTACTGCGCATAAGGGAACACATGTAAAGACTTAGTGCATAATGCGAGATGAATGACTCACCAGTATGGCCAAAATACCTGTTGATTTTCACTCAAAATGAAGAAAATTGTTGATTAGGTGGAAGATTCCAATGCAAACTTAAAAATCAACAAGGCTCATCAATACCACAGCCATTGACTGTGTGGTATAAAAGAGATGTTGTAGGATGACCCAAATGAAAACTATAACGACTCGAGCCATGAAATGGAAGAAAAGTATTCCAAGAGGTAAACATCTGAGGACAAAATCCCATGATGCCTGCTTTTTGGAAAAAGAACTTAAATTTCTGGGATCAAGGTAGCATTCAATTACCTATAGACTACTAAACATGTGCTAACAGAAGCATAAAATCTTTTCTCAGAAACTCTCAAAGTAATTGCCCAATAAAGCATAAATTATTCTATTACATGAGGAGAAAAATAACTGTAATTGATGAAAGTCTAGATTGGACACTTTGTTTGTTATCACTATGCCCCTGATTCCCTGTGGATCACAGGAATAGATGGAACACTTGGAAGAACCCTATTCCCTGGCATGAAGATCGTGGGAAAGTCCCACATCCCATCAAGACATTTGTCATTCCTCTCTTCTCTCTTTACGCAAAACTCAAAGAAATTTAGTTCTGGTTGAAAATATCTGCCACTCTTTTCTACAGTCATGAACCTCTCAAGAAACTATCTTTTTCTTAATAGTAATTGGCCTAAACTATTGAATGTAGAATTGGCCAAGTGCATGAAAGTGTAAAGCATTTTAGATTAGTAAAAATTCTTCCCACAGGACATGGGATTTGTCAAATTTCCATATATTTTCCCAGACAATATCTTTAAAATATTTTATTGTGATTTCTTTCTTGCTCTTTTTCCATGGAATCAAAAAAATGCCTAGAACTTCAATCTAACAGAAGTATCATTGCTCATCAATATTATCATAGTTAATAGCAAGTTATTTAGACTTTGACAACAAGCAAATATTTCCTTCTGTACCCACAACTATGATACAATTGTCTGACAATAATATTTGAGAATGTTGAAATTTAATTAAATATTCATATTTATATGCATGTGAACATTCTGCTCCAGTTTTTGTGTGTATGTGGAATGGATGTTTAGAGAACACATACAACTCAGGAGATATCTTCTTAAAGTTAGAGATAGTGATATTGCCTTAGAAATTGCCTTTTGTAAAACTAATAAAGAAACAAAATTAATTAGTAGTCTGGCTCTGATCCTAAGTATGAGAGGAGAAAAATATCTTATCTTCACAGACCTCTGATTCCTGATTTATGTAATATATAGTAGGAGTGAATGATTACAAAAGCCCCTCCAAGTTGTAAAAAGCTATGGCTGATAAGTCTGCATGGTTTGGCTCTTTAATTAATAGTAAAATATAAGATTAGAGCTGGGCATGATAACACATGCCTACCAATCCCAGTACTTGGGAAAGGAGAAAGGAGGACCATTTCAGGTTAGAAGTTCAGCCTCAGAACTTAGTGAGAATCTATTTCAAAATAAAAATTAAAGAAGCCTGGCAGTGTAGTTTGGAGGTAGAATCCCCAGCATGAAAAATAAAATATAGGGTTATATTATTTGAGAACTTTTAGATTAACATTGGCTATATTCAATGCAAAAATATCTAAAAGTAAACCTTTAAATAATTAAACCTAGTGCTGATGTCCTTTGTGTTGGTCTAGTGTTTGGGAGCACCGCAGTCAGCAGGAAAAGGTGCAGATAAGGCTGCTTGGATTGGAATCCCAGTTCCACTATTACGAGCCACATGACCTTGGTTACTTAATTTGTCTGTGTTTATATTTCCTACCAATAAAGGGGGCATTTTAGTGAACCTTGATTTGTAAGGTTGTTTGGAGGATCACCTGTAATTAAACATGCAAATCCTTTAGCACAGAGTTTATACAGATCAAGAACTCAACACATGTTTTATTATAACTAATATTCAAAGGAAGACTAGAGAAATACTGCGATGTGTTAATCATTATTTTTAACAGAAGGCTTGAGGCAAAACTGATTTTTTGCTCCATATCAAATGGTTAATAATTTGTAGCTATGTCTCTGAAATTGGCAAATCAGTAACTGTAAACACGGGTAGCATCTAGCCAATAACCTAGTTTGTATTATGGGAGAGAGTATGCTTGAATGATATGCATTCTCACAGAGACATAACCAAGCTGTCAAGAATGAATTGTGGGTAATAAGTACAGGTATGAGGACATCGGTTATGCAGGCATCCTTTCTCAATGCTTTCTTAACCACACATCAGTAAGAATGCACAAATAGCCGTGCAAGCATCCACTACCTCACACACAGAATCAAAGTGGGAAGAAAGGCACATTATAACTGTGGCGTACATAGCAATCTCTACCACAGGAAAACTATATTATTTAGTTAATCCAACAATATGGCTTGACAGGTTCTTTAAAAATAAACAAAACAGCACATTGTGAAATTTATCAACTGATTTTTTAAAAATAAATACCCATGCTGTGTTTCAATGTTCCTTAAGCCTTGACATTTATGTTGAGTTATAAACTTGCTATGAAAATGGGAACTTGGATTTCTCCAAATGAAAGCCTTTTGGAGTTGATAAACAATTCTCACTGCAGCTTATTAGATTCTCTCTAAATCTCAAGTCCAAATGTCAGAGCTAAAGACTATGAAGACTGAAAAAGTAGAGGTTTTGTTGATGTTTTCTACCCTATTACTGTTCTTATAAAGGTTTTTGTTCCAACTGAAAATAACACATCATATGGTCTCTAGTTAGCACTGGCAAGAAAAAAAAATAAAAATTTCAGAGTTCAAAGAGACTAAACCAATAGAGAGTATATGGCCGGAGGATATCAGCTTCTGTACATCTATTTTTCATATTTAGTAGTGCATATAGAAGTTAGTGAGCACTAAATAAAGGGGTGCAAAACCACCCTGAAACAAATTTCATATTTTGAGAACTCCAACAGAAATGAGGAATTGAGGCCAAACTGACATAACTTAGCAATCAACAAGAGCTGTCCCTATATTCAACAGCTCTACTGGGCACATTCAGCACAATTGATCAGGCTAACTCCGAGAAGGATCATAAGGATATAAAGACTCCTCTGAAGCAGTGGGAAAATGAATAGCTGAATGGAGAAAATTGTGCCACACATCTTGTCCTATTACTGTTAACGCCAGCAGTCACAATCAGTAGTTTATTGTATAGGGCAATCTTGTTGATTAGAAACTGGATTCAAGTTCATCAAAATGGAATGGCATGTAACTCATCCCTTCCATTCCTACAGAAATAACTTATGCATCTTTAGAGACATTTTTATTTGTAGAACTATATTATGTCACAAGAGTTGGCTTTGGAAATGTATATAATGCCTTGTCAATCACTCCTGCCATTCATTTCTTACAGAAACTGGGAAAAATATTGGGGGAAAATAGTCTTAGTTTATGTGGCACAGAAGAGATTTCTATGCTACTTTTATTAGGAGGGTTTGAAATATTTGTCTTGAGGTCCAATTGCTTTGTCATATTATTTGGACTATATTTACTGTGGGATATAGGCACTGTGCAAAGGCTCCTCTATATAATTGTTAATTTAATGATCTAAAAGAAACTATGAAGAATCAGATTAACATGCTCAGAATTAGCCAGGAGGTCACTAAATTGGAAAACAACACAGAGCCAAAAAGTTTAAAGTTCATTGTCAGCCACTAACTCCTTTCTCTGACACACAATATCAGCTCATTACCCCTAGTCCTGACCCAAAAGTAGAGAATAAACAGTTAGTTGCTAAGCAACAGGACTGCTGAGCAAAGAGGTAGAATTTGCTTTAATGTTGCTTCTTGGGCTGATCATTTCAAGGTCTTTGCAGATCATGCAACTCCCAAAAGCAGCAACTCTCCACAAACACTGATTTAGATCATGAATATGTTGACATTCAAATACTGAATAGGAATGTATTTAAATAGGAACATTATAATGATTATAATATTATTTAATTAACATTTATGAAAGTCTATGTTAAATACTTTAGGGTGTTTTATATTTATGTTAACTTGTATTAAGAATAGAAGATATGAAGATTACATATTGTTTATTTGTTGAACACATATTGAAGGAGAAATTTGATATATACATATATTTAAAACATCATATTTATTCAAAAAATAGAAAAATGGCTTTTAGATATGCTTGTGTATGTGAAATTTCAGCATCATAAATCAACTAATATACAAGAAACATGACTTAGACAAACTAAATTGTATTGAAAACAATTTGCTAGTCACCCTTGGCAATTAAGTTATTTTTTATAACCATCAGGTTTTTGGGTTCACTCTAAGGAGTTGATCAGTAAATATCACAAGGAAATAACTAGGAAGATAACTTCATTTCTTCTTACTAGAGGCACTGAAGGCATCCCAAGAAAAATAAATGAGTCCAGATAGATCAAAATTAAACATTTTCTATTTTTAATTTTTTATTGAACATAAATGGTATACATTTAAACTATACTTGATGCCCGCTCCCCCCTCCCGCCCCTGTTTTCCCTTCCCCCTCCCAACAATGATTGTCCCCGGTAACCATGCCATATTCATAATTTTACACATATTCGGATGTGGACCCTCGTTAATCAAGTTCAGCCTTCCTCCTTCTCTAGCTTTCCATTCTAGCTTTCTGTTCCTCCTCTTACTGCCAATTTAATTGTTTTTAAATGAGAAATAATCCCATGCTTGATTGAAAGATTTTAAAGTTCATAACTTCTTTAAGTCAACTAAGTCATTATAGTAACGGAGGGTTGATTTTCAGATTCTGTAGATTTACTGTGGGGAGGGGGAAGTTCGCAGTGAAAACAATAGTTCCAGACACCACAGATGGAAATTTAAATGTGGTGTGATACTGCACATCAGGAGCCAGCTAAGGTAACTGTGCTGCAATCTGTGAGCTACTCTTGCGAAAAGATCCCTTGGCATTTTCTTAACAAGAGCAGAGTGTTAGTGCCAGTGTTTTGACTTGCTCCCATTTTCCAGTGTCTGAGCTCCAACCACCAACACTCTTTCTGTACTTCAAGTCTTAAATGATTTTAGGGTTATACAATTCACATTAATATTTCCCCTCAAATATCCACTGTAGTAATAGCAGTACGGAATCTTAATCATTTTGAGACTCTGCAAGAAAAAAAAATCTGTGCTGCTCCTTACCTCCAGTAACAACAGTCTCATGTCTTATTTTTTAAGAAAACTAAAGTTCAGACTGTATTTTTTCACATCATACACTCCTTAGCCAAGTGCCTTTATGAACATGAACTCACTTCAGCACCCGAGTTTATGTAAAACAGGAGAGACTCAGACACACCAGTACCTCACAGCACACAATGTCTTATAGCATAGTGGATGTTTTATCTTTAGAATGTTTTCCAACCTGGGAAAATAGTGTATTTAGAAAATATAGTTGTATATTTTAAAGTATAACTGATTTTGGCATTTTGTGACTTTTGATATTTTTAATCTAATAAAATCTAAACAAATAATTGACACAGCAATTCATTTATGTAACACATTAATTTCAAAGATAAAAATGATTTTAGAACTAAGTCTCAAAGCCACATTTTTAAATTCATTTAAGTGCCTCTAATAAAATGCCATACATAGTTATGAAAACCTGAAATAGCCTCGAACTTACTTTTTAGTCTTTCATTTTTCTTTTGTTTATTTATGGTTTAGTTTTTGGTACTACCTTCAATCTACACCCTAAGCTATTTAAAAATTTCTTTTTAAATATTGAAACAAGTCTCCCTGTGTTGCTGACGGTTACACTAAGTTGCTGAGATCAGACTCCAACCTGCCATCCTCCTGTCTCAGCTTTCCAAGTAGTGGGATGGCAGGCATGCATTGCTCGCTGCGCCCATATTAATCTTTATCATTTTTATGTATATCAGCCTCTTTTTAAGTTATTAGAACTCATCTATTCTCCCTGTATTCTGCTGCTACTACTTATTTATCAGTTGCTCTCTTGGTGTTTAATAACTAATGTGTATAATCCCCTTTAACCTTCCCATCCACACTCAGAACCACACATTGCCAACGTTGTATTACAGGAGTGGAATCTTAGGTTTAAAACGTGTTAGTTGACTTGTTAAGTCACATAAGTAGGAAGCAACAAAGTCAGGATTAGAATATGAGCTTGATGTTGTTATAAAATTATATTGTACAGTTATTAGCAATGATAAAATATAGTCCAACAAATCATCTCTTTTTGTCAAATAATTCCAAGATATATAATTATGTCTCCACAAAACTATATTCTTGAGAATGTTTGCGCAAAGTTAGTAATAACATTTTTTTAGATCTAAGTAAATGGTGGATTCAAGTAAAAATCTAGGTAAAAAATTCTTTTTTTCATTTGATTAGTTGTCATTCAATACATTCATGAGGGTTCGGGTTAAGACTATCTTAAAGGAATTAAGAATATCTAGACTACTGGAAGTAGAAGTTAAATACTCTAGAAGAAATAAATAATATTATTAAATTATAATTAGGAGTAGAAAGTTACCCAAATAATACATTGTCGCAGTCAAAAAACAGAGAACAATTAAACAAAACAGATAAAAGCAAAGACAGATAATAGACAAAGAGGTTGTTGAGGGCATGTGCACACGCGCGGGCGCACACACACACGCACACGCGCACACACGCACACGCGCACACACGCATACACACACACACGCACACACACACACACACACAATAGGAAAAAATACCATTGTTAACAAGTATTAATATGTTAAAATGTTAACTCAGTCTTTTCCTTGAAGTGTTACATTTGATAAATTGTTCAGAGTTGTGAAGATCAAACCAGCATTAGAGACTAAAAAAGAATTCTGAAGTCCAAACCAACACATTTCTAGTAGGGTGACCTAGTATTATCAACTCATATTTTGTAGGATCCCTAATTCATTATCCTTACCAAACACATGGCCATGGCCTTCAGCTCTGCCAAATATATGGTGCCTGAGCATGAGCAGGCAGATATTAAGTAGAAAAAATAAAACTTTGGTATTTTTAAAAAGGAGAGGGAACATAGAAGAAAGATGAGAGTTTGGGTGGCTATAATCTCATCAGATTTGGGTTGGCTTCAACTTTCTCACTGTATTCATTTTTCAGACACAATAAAATATACTAGAAACTGGTTGGCATGCTTTTGAAAATGTAAAAGCATTGTTTCACATCCAGTTCCAGAAGCAGTGGAGCAGGATAAATTCAAGAAGAGGAAAAACAATCACATTTTAAAGCCACTTGCATGCTGAGCATATTCCTTATTAATGGACTGAAAAATTCGTCTAGAAAATAAAAGGGGGGAGGGCAAACACAAGATCTAAATTAGGCATTTTCAGAATATTGCTATAAAGAAAGAGACTGCTATAATTTAACCACTGAGCTGAAATCTGAAATCCTTAAAGTACATTTTTAGGCTGCTGATCCTGACCTCCCACAGACCAATTAGAGCTAAATAATTGTTGTTGGTATGACAACCTCAGGGAGAAACAAAAGACTTCACTTGCTTTAAGTGAACCACAAAGTTATTCTTGAGAACAGAAAATAAGAAGGGCTGGCTACAAATGATGGTAGCTTATAAGATCACATTGGATAATAACATTTTTCTTCTGATAATATTATTAAGGTCACAGTGGATCAGGGAAGAATAATATCTGCACATCATTGATTTATCCAAGTTGATTATTTAATTCAGGTGAATAGTTAGTAAGGCTCTTAAACACCATTTCTAACTGATGTATTTCTAAGGTACAGCTTTAGTTTGGTATCTTAATTACAGATATGTCAAAAGTTCTGATGGTCAAAGCCTATGTACACTGTAGTTTTGAAAAAGAGTTCAAACAATTGCTTTTCAACTATGTAAAAGCCTCTATTACTCATCACATGCAAATGAAGGTCTTCCTTGCCTTGGTACTGATATATTGCTCTTCATTTTAGAGCTTTATAGAGATTTAGTTGATGCACAGAAAACTACACATATTAATGTAGAATTCGATGAGTGCTGACTTAGGAAACCATCATCACAAGAGATAATGAACGTATATATTAACCCCCAAGTGTTCTTGTACCCCAGTGTAACCGGGTCTTCTTTTCCTTCACCTTACCGGCCTTGCTGTAGTCTCCAGGGAATCTCTTATCCACAATCTGTCCCTATAGATTAGTTTGTAGATTTTAGAATTTTTTTTTATAAATAGCATTATAAGTAAACTTTTTGGGGACCTGGTTTTCATTACTCAGGATAAGTAGTTATTTTGAGATTTATACATTTTGTCATATTCCTTTTTAATTACTGAGTAGAGGTCTATTTATGAGCAATATACCACATTTTGGTCTTTATAGTATGTATTGATGGTTGTCTGAATTGTTTCCTATTTTTCTCCATTAGAAATAAATTTCCTATGAATATGAATATTTCTGTGAAGTTAGGTGAACATTTGCTATCACTTTTCCTGAATAAATATCTGTAAGTGAAATGGCAGTATCATATGGTAGGTATACATTTTATTGTTTAGATTCCAAAATGTTTTTCCAAAGTAGTGATATTATCTTTTAGTCCCAATTTAAGTGTGGAGAGTTCAAATTATTCACATGATCTTCAGTGGATGTTTTAAAATTGCTCTAAGCTTTCTAGCCATGTATTGATATTTCTACTTGTTATTTATTTCCTAGAGACTCATGATTTTGAGTATCTTCTCAGGTGATCATTTAGTATCCTTATAATCTTCTTGGGGTAAACTGTCCAAACAAATATTTTCCCATTTTAAATTAAGTTGTTTACTTATTATTGAGTTTTATGGATTCATCATATGTTCTGAATAAATGTCCTTTACACATGGCCTTTATTAAATATGAATTTTGCATATATTTCCAAGACCATAGCTTATATTTAACTTTATTATATATGTATGTATGTATGTATGTATGTACATATGTATGTATGTATGTATTTGTTATTTATTTCTGTGGTGCAGAGGATTGAACCCAGAGGCATTCTATCTTAAGCTATACCCCAGCCCCATTTTAGTCTTTTTTTGGAAAGAAGGTCTTGCAAAGTTGCTGAGGCTGGTCTCAAACTTTCAGTCCTCCTGTTTCAGACTTCCAAGGACAGGGGTTACAGGTGTGCACTACTATGACTGCTAAGAATAACTTGTGAAAAGCCAAAGATTTGAATTTTGATAAAATCTGCTGATCAAGTTTTCATGTTATAAACTGTGCTATTATCACCACATGTTAGAAGTATTCATTTCATCTAATTCAATGAGTTTTCTCCAAGCACTTTTCTAGCTTAGCTCTTTCATTTAGGTCATGATCCAATTCCATTAATATTTACATGATTTAAAGTTAGTTTTCCTTTTCTCTCTTTCCCTTTGCTCTTTTTTTTTTCTATTGTGGCTATGTAATTTTTCCAACATTAGTTGTTGAAAATATTACAATTTCCCCATTTAATTGCATTGGCATCTTTATAAAAAAAGTCAATTGACTATATATCTGTAAGCCTATTATTGTCTATTATGTCCCTTTGGTACTTTTTTTCCCACATTGATTTGATTACTAGGGATCTCTAGTAGATATTTAAATCAGCTGGAGTAATTACTTCAAACTTTTTCAAAGTTGGAAAAGCCAGAGTCCTTTTGACATGTCTAGGTTTTTGCTTTTGTAAATAAATTTAGAAGCAGTTTAATCATATCTTCAAAAAAACCTGTTTGAATTAATATTGGTTATAATTATATTGGACTATAGATCAAGTTTGGAAAAATTAACATTCTTATATATTGAATCTTCTGATTATATATTTTCAATAAATAATATTTAATATATCTCCACTTATATAGCTCTCATTTAATTTCTCTCACAATATTTTGTATTTTTATTACACAAATATTGCAAATACTTTGTTAAATTTGTTGCTTAATATATCATTATTGTATGTTACCTTAGATGATAATGTTTTTTAAGTTGTTCATGAACAGTATATAAAAATTCATTTGAACTTTGCATATTCTCTTTCCTTAAAAATATAATTAAGGTTCTAACAATTTTGCTCTGTAAATTATTGTGAATTATCCTTTTGTATGAAAATAAAGACAGTTTTACTTCTTTCCCAACCAGTATAATTCTTTTTTTTTTTTTTGTCTTCCTGTACTGCCTAGAATTCCTAGTACAAGGATGAATGGAAGTAATGATAATGAACATTCTTATTTCAATCACAATCCAGAAGTAAATATTTAATCTTTCACCCTTTCATATAATGTTAACTCTAAGTTTTGAATAGGTGGCCTCTATTAAATATAGGATATTATCTTCTATTTCTAATCAGTTGTAAGTTTTAATTAGAAATCTATCTATCTATCTATCTATCTATCTATCTATCTATCTATCTATCTATCTATGCATTGTAGTCAAACATCACAATGGAATACAAAGCTTGTGAGGGTATACCAGCACACATCATCCAATTAGCCCTTATCCCCTCTCTGTCCCATTCCCTTCCCCTCCCTCGATCCCATGCTTGATTTGGTGATTAACTTTGATTTATTTGTTTACATATATCATGCTTTTTAAAGAGATTCCATCTTCCCCCATCCCATCCACTCTGATTGGTCACCTAAATTGCTCTTCCATGGGGCCCTTTCTTCAACTAGATCTCCTCCCATTACCCATTTTTTCCTAGGTTTTGCATATTAGGGAAAACATCTGATTTTCTATTTTCTGTGATGTTTCTCTATGTATGCCACATTACAAGTTTTGATCCCGCACCAATCCCAACTTTTTGACAAATGCTTTCTCTACATCAATTGAAAAAAGTCTTATAATTGTTGTGTATGGTTTTTTTAGTCTGTCAATATGGTAGATTATGCTAATGAAGTTATAAATCATAAATCTTGCATTCTTCTGAAAAGCCTCACTTTTTCATAACATCTTATCTTTTTTATTTATTGTTGGATTTTATTAGTTAAAACTGTGTTAAGAAATTTTGTATCAATGTTTATTAGTGATGTTGGCTTATAGTTTTCTTATAATGTTTTAATGTATTTTTGGTATTATGATGAAGCTTAATTTTGTTACTTGCTCATAGAATGAGCTAAGTATTTTACTCTCTTTAGTTTTCTGGTAGAAATCTAATATTATTTCTACATTAAATCTTCAATAGAATCACAAATTCAGCTATTGATTCAACAAGTCATACCTTTTTCTAACTTCTGAAGTATACAGATATAATAGCAATAAATGTTTTAATATTCTTTCTTACAAACTTTATGATCTATTTAATTTGGTTCCACTGATTAAATTTTCTCCTCATCATGGTTTATATTCTCTGCATTCAGGGTAAATTTTTATTTGTGGTCAGGTATTGTTTTTTTTTATTGTGGGATGCTATATATTAAATGTTCTTTTTAGATATTTGATGTAAGATAAAATTTAATTTGAAATCACTTGATTCTTTTAAGGTTTGCACTGAAGTTTTGTTAGACTGTTCAGGGACTCCCTTAGTCTAGTGCTAATTTTGCCCCAGTACTTAGGCAGTACTCATTCTAAGTGTTTTAGCTATGAACATTTTCTTGCCAGATTGTAGAACTGCAAGCTATTCTTCTCTTTTTTGTAATCATCTAGGATTTTTCTGACTATTCCATTTCTGAGAGTCTTCCCCTGGCCTTGAGTAGATTTCTCATTTACTTGTATTTATATATGTTCCAGTAAAGGCTTAAAAAGAATGCTGCCCAAATTGCAAGGGCTCTTCCTGTATTTGTCTTTTAAATATCACTGTTCTGTACTGATTGCTTTGAATGCTTTTTGTGTTTGTTTTATATATTTTTTCTATTTCTTATAGTTACTTAAGGACAGAGGATAAATTAATTTAATCACTTCATCAAAGCCCACAGATTTATTACGTTTAATGAGAGAATTAAATGCACTCAGAGGGAGGAAGCCAAAACTTAGGAAAATAAAATATCACAAGGTCTCATAGCTTACATAAAGGCTTCCCTGACGCTCAGGTCTTTTGATTATAGACTCAGTGTCTGATGTAATGGGAACCTTAAATAAAATGTCTCATAATTACATTTAATCAATATTGTGTAATTCTTACTATACTTCATATATGTTTTTATTCAAATTGCATAACATCTCTGTGAGTTAGAACACCAGTGTATTTTGATTTCCTTTAAGATCTGCATGACATTCAGCAGTTCCTCTCAGCCATAACTTATAAGAAGCAGAACAGACTAGAAAAGGCTCCGATTCCTGATCCAAAGCTCTTTCCACTTGCTCACATTTGTTGTTCTCACTACTGTATGTATGTATTTTATTTTTTTTGTGGTACTGAAGGTTGAGACTAGTGGCATTCTACCTCCAAGCTACGCCCCTAGTTCTTTATATTTTTTCTTTTTGGTTTGGGAACAGGGTCTCACTAGGTTGTTGAGAACATCACTATGTTGCTAAGGCAACATAGTAAACCTATGTTGAACCTGTGATCCTCATGTCTCAGCCTCCCAAATACTGGGATAACAGGCTTGTGCCACCATATCTGGCTTTAAAATTGTATTTAAATAAGACTCTTACATCAAATGTTGAAGCCTGTCAGTGTCAAATTTTCAGATCACAATATGATTAATTACATGTACCTGAAATACAGCAATATTTGTTAACTGTCATCATGGAATAAGGTTTTTAATATGAATTAGTTACTTAAACTGTCTTGACTTAACTCAGTTTCCCTAAGATGAGTCATTTCTCAGTGCCCCTTATTGATGTCCCCTTCATGAAATTGAAGCCATGTGCTACTTTAATTTAAGGAGACATTTTAAATATAAATGTGCATTTCTTTTGCTTATGTTTTTAAAGAGCTCCAAACTCTTTAGGTCAGAGAGAGAGAGGGAGAGGGAGGGAGGGAGGGAGAGAGAGAGAGAGAGAGAGAGAGAGAGAGAGAGAGAGAGAGAGAGAGAGAGAGAGAGAGAGAGAGAGAGAGAGAGAGAGAGAGAGAGAGAGAGAGAGAGAGAATACATAACCTTTTCAGGTAGTATTGCAGTTAGTGGCAGCTGAAATGAAGCAACAATGATTCCTGCCCTTCTTAGCTGATGTCACCCAGGGCCTACTTCTCCGGTATAATTAAATATCTTCTCAGGTCCTCAAACAGAGACAGTCAAGAATTGCAGTCATGTACTATACGTGTTTAAAACCTGTTCCCTGAAGGCACAGGGTATCCATGTTGCATATGACATGGGTTTCTATGAGAATGCTGGCACCATGACCTCTGTGATATGTTACAGCATGAAAACTTAGACTTTAAATTGTGTGACCAACTAGATTATAATTCTCACTCTGGGAACATTTCTAAAATCTTTATCCTCTCAACCTATCAAAGATAAGTGGTTAGTAACAAACAAAACTCATGTTTTTGCCAGTTATACACAAAGCTTAAGTTCTAGGTAAATTTTTAAATAACAGTTTTCTTAAAGGTTAAGAGTCAGAGTTTATATGAGGATTTAGGTGACTAGTTAGAAATTCATAAATAGGATAGTACTGGACCTACTGAAAATGAAATTAAAATGATCAGAATAATTACAATCAATGCTTATCATAAAGCAAGCTTTTACTAGCTAGAATTAAAAGGCCGCCACTGTTAAAGGCAAGTCTTTGGATTGAGAGGTCAGACCCCCTTGAAGAAAAAAGAATGAGGAACCTGAAAGTCACCAAGATCTGCTCCTATTTACCAATTTTTTCTTCCTCATTTTCATATATTCTCACTTTCATGGTTTCTTTAGTTCTTTCTCTGGATCTTATCCTATTGTCTTTCTTCTTCTGCTTACTTAGAGCCTCTTGTAAAGTACTACTTATTTTATTTGAGCTTGCACTTAAGAATTTCTAAGAAGCTGAGCATGGTGGTGCACGCTTGTAATCCCAGCATTTGGGAGGCTGATACAGGAGGATGGTGGTTCATGGATAGCCTCAACTACTTAGTGAGTCCCTTTGCAACTCAGTGAGACCCTGTTTCAAAAAATAAAGAATAAAAAATAGAGCTGGGGGTATAGCTTGTAGGTAGAATGCCCCTAGATTCCATCCCAAGTACTGCAAAAAAAAGTTTCTAAGAATAATAAACAAGCTTTTCTTTCATATATTTTTATATTCATGCTTTGGAGGAAATAAGCAAAAGATAGTATGCAAAAATAAGTAACGGTGACTACTCATTTAAGTCTGAATTGTCCTCAAAGAGATTCTGTTGATAATTTCTTGAGTATTTTATGTCTATAATAGTTGGTTTAAAAAATGTGTAAGGAGGCTGAGACAGGAGGATTGAGGTTTGCAGACAGCCTCAGCTACTTAGGCCCTTCGCAACTCAGTGAGACTCTGCTTCAAAATAAAGAATAACAACTAAGAATAGGGCTGGGGGTGTCGCTCAGAGGTAAAATGCCCCCTGGGTTCCATCCCCAGTACTGCCAAAAAAAAAAAAGTGTCAAATGTAAAGTTTGGGACAATCATCGTGCCACTATTTCCAGTGAGTGGTAGACCAGACTAAAGGACCAAAATGTATAGAATGGAATAAGAGTTCCTTAAAGTTCTTAGTGGTATATTTTATTTTGTCTAGAATTTATATCTATATAAAAAATGAAATTATTGATTAGACTAAATCACATTTAAGCTAATGCTTAGAATTAGGGAGAAAAATTCTCTAAAATATTATGTATTCCACACGAATACATCTATTATCTATTTCAATAACATACTTGGTATCAAGGGTTGTGTTTACTGTGTATCAATGGGTAAATTTATTTGTTTTTAAATTATTCTATATCAGTTATATGGAATAACATCATAGCATAGTTATACACACATGAAAACACAATTTGACCAATTTCTATCCCCGGTACTTCTCCAACCTCCCCTCCTCTCTCCTGGATCCCCTCTCTTTCCTAATGATCTCTCTTCTGCTTTCATTGTGCCCTCTTTCTCCTGCTTTTTCCCCTCTTGCTTCTACATGCAAGAGAAAATAAACAATACTTTTCTCTGAGTTTGACTTATTTTGCTTAAAATTATGGTCTCCAGTTCAATTCCTTTTCCTGCAATTTCTTAGTCTTTGAAAACAGAGGTGTTTTACTTTTAAAAGCTAAATATGAGTTTCACAAATTATACCAAATTTTACAACCCAATCAGTCACTTTGTGTTAGATAAGAACACTTAAAAACACTATTAATTGGAGTAATAAATCGAGTGTAAGTGATCTATACAGCAAAGACATAGAATGTCTCTGACCAGATGGTCTTCAGAATATACAGGAATTATACCACCTACTTTGCATTATGTGGAGAAAAGGCAATTAACATTTTTACATACATTGATGAAAATACTACTCATTGTATTTAAGATATGTTAGTGAAATGCAAAGGACTAAGGGTGTGTGTCATGTTGAAACCTAAACCCCAAGGTGCTAGGAGGTGGGGCCTTCGCATGGTGGAGGTGGTTAGACCACTGAGGATAGAGCCCAATGGATAAGATTAGTGTCCTCCTAAAGAGGCCTCACAGAACTGGCTCATTTCTTCCACCATGTGAGGACACAGGGAGATGGCAGGTCTTCACCAGTCACTGATTTCGTGGACACTTTGATCTTGGATTGCTCAGCCTCCAGAGAATTCTATTTCTATTGTTTATATGCCATCCAGAGTCCTTTCTTCCTCCCTTTCCTGCCTTCTTCTCTTCCTTCCTTTTTTTCCTCCTCCCCTCTCTCTTGTTCTTTCTAGAGATGGAACTCAGGGGCATTCTACCTTCAAGCTACACCCTTCATTTATTTTTATTTTTAATTTTTTGGAAATTGAGTCTTTCTAGGTTACTGAGAATCTCCTTGAGTTACTGATGCTGGTCTTGAACCTGTGATTCTTCTGTCTTAGCCTCCCAAGTACTAGGATTACACATGTATACCACCATGTCCAGCTACCACCTAGTTTCTGATATTTTGGTATAGTTGCCCAAAGAACCAAGACATTTAAATACTACAGGTAAATCTTAACATAGCACATAGATAATTTTCTAGTAGAATGTTCATCCATTTTTCTTTTTATCATATCCGTATATCCTCACCAATCCATTCTAAGGTTATATAGTCCCTTTTGTTGATCCTTAAAGCTTTCTCGCTATGTGAGTATACATTATTTGATATTTTTAGTGATCTTAATGCTTCAGATTAACAATACATTTATTCATACAGTTTCCCAAAGTAGGTTATTGCAAATCTTTCTTCCTTGTCCTCAGAACTTAAACTAGAACAAGTATATTTTTTCTAATTTTTATTTTGTCACGTAGTCAGTGAATTTAATTTGCAGCAGCATTCAATCACTGAGAGAAAACTGATAAGCAAGGGTTGTCTAGAAAATTTTCAGGGTGGATTAACACTTCCCATGTCCAAGAAAACAATAAATCCCTGATTTTATCAGGAAATTATACATGTACTACACTGAACTCTGAGGAGAACGCTACTTTTAATGAAATGCAAAGAAATCATATAGAATATAGTTATAAAACTCTGAGAACTCAAAGTCTTATTTGTAAATCAAGAGTTGAACTTGATTATCATATCTTTGCCAAATATTCCAGATTTGGTAAAAAGCCCTATCTTATTATAATTTCTCTTAATGTGATTTCTAATAATTTAAACAGTGTAACATCATACATAATACATGTCAATATACTGTGCCAATATAGGATGTGATATAGCTATACTTCTCTTTTATATTTAAGATGTATGAACTCAATACATCCTGTTATCCAATGCAGCCAGGAAGACATTTGTGAAGAAAGTCAACTCAGTACTCCCTCTTTCAAAATAATTATTTCTTTCTTGGGTTTTGAGAACATTGTCAAACTCTGAGTGAATTACTTTCAGTGTATCCACTTAAAGGGGGAAACATTAATTAAAAGAGAGATTGAAGCTTTATAATAATAAATGTGTTAAGTGAAAGGTTAATAGATTAAACAAAGGAGAACAGTAGTATATAGGAGGGAGTGGGGTGGGGTGAGAGGGGGAGCTCACCGAGTGCATTTAGGTCCCTATGACTCTAAACTTTACTACAATGCGTGATTACAATGCACCAATTACAGTACATTTTTAAAGAAATAAATGAATCAAAACAACAAAATAAAAAGGAAAAGACAAGGCCTATATAGATCAATCAGTACACTTCTTATCAATTTATAGGCAAAGTAATAGTAAATATAATAATATAGATAAAAATGGTAAGGAGTATGTAGTCTTCTAAAGAATTTATAGTGCTTCTGGAGAAGAAAAAAAAAAACCTCAAAATATAATCAAAATTTTAATGAGGCTTCAAACCCTCAAAATCCTTTAAAAGAAACGGTTCCTTTCCCCCCCTTTTAAGAAGAAATTGAAAGATGTGAAAGCTTTGAAAAAAACAAAGCGTACTCTGGCAGGAAGAAATTCCATCTTGTTGGGTCTCTGAAACAGCGGAGGACTGAGCACTTGTAAACACGGTACCTTGAGCAATAGTTGCCTTATGCCTTATAGTTTGAGGCCAAGAATAGCATGATAAACTTAGAATGTGTTTATCTCTTGGCAGCTTCATGTTACTTGCAAGCTGGGAGGGACAAAGACCAACAATTTTCCACCTACAAAGTGCATCTAAGCTGGCAGGGAGCTCTGTGAATAAGTCAACTGGAGCCTTCAGTTCACAACCACTTCTCAAAGACAGATGGACACTTTTGGAAAGGGGGATGATTCAGCCAATATCTCATGGAGTTTGTGGTTATAATGTCCTGGAGTTGGGGTGCGCGGGTGGGAGGAAGCTTTAATTTGGAGATTCCACATACATTTGGAGCTATTTTTAGAGTCAAGCAGTATGTGTTCACATTTTCATAATTCCATGTTCATTGCTAGTTGGAAACAGGTAGGAAGGTGGCAGCATTTTGGAAACCTGTGTTTTTTCTGGAAGATAGAGATAACCAAGCAATTTCCCCAAGTATCAGAGTTAAGAGCTTTATTTCTTTCATAATAGTAAAGCATTGCATCTGTTTTAGTCAATGACTTAATGTCAATTGTTTAATGACTCTAAACCCAGGCAGACTTTTGTATTTTATTTTCAAGTTGCTTAATTTAGGAATAGCATCAATTGTGTGAGGTGAGGTTGAGAAGAGAGGAGCTTTAATGCTGCAATTTTCAGGACTGAGCAAAGGAACTTCTTGCTACAAAGTTTGAGACATCTGCCCAAGTTGGGTTATTTGTGTATTAGGGGTGTTATGTTTCAAATTACAGAGATATTTTGAGATCATAAAACAAAGTTCTTTTTTTAACCCACTGGATTCATATTTTTTGCTTTCAACAGAAACCTCTTCTGCTTCAAAATTCAGCAAACTGCCCCAACTTATTCTGGAATAACAATATTTGAAAAGTGCAGGTAAATTTTTTTTTGTTATCAGGAAAGCTCATTTTGTGGATACAGCATAGTTCTGACTGGACAAAAAAATTGAAAAGAAATTATTCATAATACCTTAAGGAATAAAGAATGATTCCATCTCTTTCCATAAAATTTTCTGTGATCAAACAGAAAATACAAACTAATGTCCAAATAGAATTTAAATGTGTCCAGTTCTCGTTCAACTCAAAAATTTCTGTGTGAAGCTTGTTCATGTGAAATAAAATAAATTACTTTTCCTATTTTGTTTTCTTTTACAAGTTATTAAAAAAAAGATTTGTGAAGAAAAAAGGCAATGGTGAAAACAGCAGATACTTAGGAATAGATTCTAAGGAGTTATTGAATGACTCACCATGATTTTTTCCAGACAGTGGCGAATTAACATATTATACACCCAAAGCAAAATCAATGCAATTGAGCCTGCCAAATTCTAATTTCTTTGCTTTGCCACATGTCCAGAATAATTGTTTGTTTTCCCAAAAAGTGATTTCCTGTGGACCTCCACCGTACCTCAAGCTGGATGTAAATCCTGAGAAAAGTGACTAGTTATTTTTCAACTTGTACCCTACAATCCTTAATCTGTGCTTCCACTCAGCCCAAGCCAGGTCAGTATTACTATTATTTTTTCATTTTATTGTGTACCCCGAAGAAGTCAATCTGTTCAATTCCAATTCCACCACTACATAGAAAAGTTCTTTGTGTTTTCATTTGGGTAGATAGTGAATCAGAATTGACATAAAGGCTTCCTGCTGTTGAAGGGGAAGCAGTCCCATCCAGAAGGCCACTAAGTTTAACTAAAACTTGTCATTCTCATTGTTAAATCATCACTCTTTATATATCAGTGTCTTTTTTTTTTTTTTTTTTGGTGGTACTGAGGTTCCTGGAAGCCCTTCTACCTCCGGGCTACACTCCCAGACCTATTTTTACATTTTTATTTGGAAACAGGGTCTCCTAAGCCAGCGTGCACCATCATGGCAATAAAGCCAAAAGGAACCAAAATTGTCAGGAGAAGTGAACTTTCCTGTCTACCAAGAACAGAGTAATCTGTTGCTTCTCGCTTTTATTGTTATAACCTGATATAAATATAGAAGCTATGAAAAGTCTGAAAAGATGGAGAGTTTATCCTCCCCTCTATGCCAGGGAAGATATTCTGCCAAGTACCTCTTAAAACAGTATAATCCAGTCCTATGAGACTAAGCGAGTTGACGGGAATATAAAAAATTACTGTCCAGTACAAACTTAGCCAGTGAACACTTTCCATTTAAAAGCTTCTTGCTGCTGAACAAACATAGCTGACTCTCATGAAGATTATGTAAGCCATCATTGCCTTTACAAAAAGATTCCTCAGGTTACTTCAAGAGTGCCCTTTCATTACATGAAGTATAGGCCAATTCTATTTAAGTGTGATGAGCAACCTAAGCCACTGATGCAGATTGAACGTTTGGCTCTAAACCATGCCATTGGAAGCAGGTTCGAATGTTTACCAATGCTTTTCCTTGGCTGTATAGTACCTGCACCTGTGTTTTATGCTAAGAAAATATTTCTATCCCCAGAAATATTTAAACTGCTTAAATTCAAAACACAGAAGCAAAGTAGACAATTCTAACTCTGTGTTAAGGACCTGCTCCTCTACCTTTGCAAAAAAAACAAAACAAAACAAAACAAAACAAAACAAAACAAAAAACTCAACCCAATTTTAACTTCTTTCTACCTACTTTTCATGTAGGCATATATGTATTTATTTATTTATTTACTTTTTGCCACACTATGTTCTAGTTAACCCTTACCCAGAAGGATTTACACTGTAGTAGCCGATGAAAAAGGAGGTACAGAAATCCAAGCATTTTATACAAAAATGGCAAAAGATTGAGAGCTATCCCAAGTTTAATTCTTAAGAGATTTGGAGCTGGGTATGGTGGCACACACTTGTTATCCCAGCATTTGGGAAGCTGAGACAGAAGGATTGCGGTTTGAGGACAGCCTCAGCTACTTAGAGAGACCCTTTGCAACTCAGTGGAGACCCTGTTTCAAAATAAAGAACAAAAAATAGGGTTTGGGGTATAGCTTGGAGGTAGAATGCTCCTGGGTTCCATCCCCAGTACTGCAAAAAGAAGAAGAAGAAGAAGAAGAAGAAGAAGAAGAAGGAGGAGGAGGAGGAGGAGGAGGAGGAGGAGGAGGAGGAGGAGGAGGAGGAGGAGGACGAGGACGAGGACAAGGAGGAGGACGAGGAGGAGGAGGAGGAGGAGGAGGAGGAGGAGGAGGAGAGAGTTGGTATCTACTACTAATTAGGTTCAATATTTTTTTCTGGTCTCAAAACCTATGAGGTCAATCCCTGAAAAGCTATTTACTACAGACAAATTCACTGAAATATAATGTGTTGAAGGCTAGCATATTTGTATTTGCTAAATAAAAAAATTAATTACAGCAGTCCACATTGGCTATCTGTGAAATTATTTGATCAATTTTTTATTTGACTTTAAAAATATCTTATGGGTTGTTTAATGTATCTCTGTTTCACCTAATAAAATATATGCATATATATAAATATATATTAAAGAGGATAATATTTTCATAAAAACATTTAATGAAATATTTTACATATTCATAAATTAATTTACTATTTAATAATTTTGAATATGTTCTTGAATATAAATATATTTGAATACAGTTTCATGAATACATTTTTATGTTCCTCAGATTTGACTTCTCTTCATTCTTCTTTATTCATTATTATTATTATTATTATTATTATTACAGTTCTAGGTATCAAACTCAGGGCCCTGTGTGTGCTAGACAAGCTAGACCACTGACCTACTCCCCGCGACCTTTTTTATTACACATTATCACTATCTCCTTTGCAACTGATCTTTGATCTTCCTTTTCATCCCTTACCCCTAAATTCACCGATCTGCCCCTAGGTAGGATACCATACATGCTAACCCAGAACAGTCCAAGTGCTACCTTTGTAATACATGAAATAACGTATGTTAGATATTTTAAAGTTTGGCTTGGACAATATAACCTATTATTTTTCTTCCGTGAGTCTTCCATTTCTGTTATTTCCAGTGTGAGAATATGTCTGATAGGGATGAACATGCAGCCTCCGGTTTTTGTTGTTCTTGTTGTTGATTTGTTTGTTTATCTCAGTTCCATACAGTTATAGGAACAAGGAGATACAAATTAAAATCGCTGAAAATATCATTAGGGAAACAAAATGAGAAATGATCAAATGAAACTTTGCAGTAAACCCAATGATTAATGAAACTATTTCACTCAGTCAAAATTGCCATAAATTTGTTCAAATAGCTTACAAACAGTATTGGAAAATTGAATTTTGCCACATTGACCATTGAAAAATTATCTTTTATGAAATTAATCTAGAGCTGGATAAAAGAAGTTATGAAGAGAAGCAAAGAAACTACAGAATCCTGTAGTATACTTATAAACCTCTTATAAGGACTGCATCACTGTTTACCGTTAACTTTAGAATTGTTCCTTTGAAAGCCTCTGAGTTAAGTATGCACAGAGTGTAACATAAACTCAAATGTAGGAGAATTTCAAATGTAGTAGCATTTCTTCATTGCTGGAGGAATATATATGTATATGTGGATATATATACACCCACCCAGCTGGGCATAGCAGTGCACACCTGTAATCCCAGTATTTGGGAAGTTGAGATAGGAAGATCACAGGTTCACAGCCAGCCTCAGTAATTTAGCAAGGCCCTCAGCTCAGCAACTTAGCAAGACCCAGTTCTATAATTTTTTAAAAATTAAAAAAATGCTTGGTGTGTAGTTTGGAGATAGAATACCCCTGGGTTTAATTTCCACCACTGCTCCCCACAAATATATGTAGGTGTGTACATGTATGTATGTATGTGTATGTACATATGATAGGCATATATAAAATATATAATATATTATCAAATATATATAAATACATATATATGTAAATATATATTTGCCTATCCCTTAGCACAGTATCTGGAATATTTAAAACACTAAAATAGGCCGGGTGTGGTGATGCACACTTATAATCCCCGTGCTTGGGAGGCAGAGACAGGAGGATTGGGCAGGTTCAAAGTCAGCCTCGCTGGCTTAAAAGACCCTGTTTCCAAATAAAAATATAAAAATGGGTCTGGGAGTGTAGCCCGGAGGTAGAAGGGTTTCCAAGAACCCCAGTACCACTAAAAAATAAAAATAAATAAATAAATAAAACACTAAAATATTTTATTTATTTGTTTATTTATTTACTTATTTATTTATTGTACTGGGATGGATCCCAGGGGCTTTCTACCTCCGGGCTACACTCCCAGACCTATTTTATATTTTATTTGGAAATAGGGTCTCACTAAGTTACTGAGAGCCTCACTAAGTAGCTGAGGCTGGCTTCAAAGTTGCGTGATCCTTCTGTCTCAGCCTTCTAAGTACTGTGATTACAAGCATGTGCCACCATGCCCAGCTATATTATAATTTAAATGATGCCTGCCAGGTGTGGTGGCACACGCTTGTAATCCCAGCACTTGGGAGGCTGAGACAGGTGGATCCCGCAGGTTCAGAGCCAGTCTCAGCTACTTAGTGAGGCTCTCAGCAACTTAGTGAGATCCTGTTTCCAAATAAAACATAAAATAGATCTGGGAGTATAGCCTGGAGGTAAAAAGCTTCTGGGTTCCACCCCCAGTATCACCAAAAAAAAAAATAAAAAATATATAAATAAATAATGCCTTAATAATACTAGTGTTTAATAGTACTTACTAAGTGCTATTATGTATAATACTTCACATAATATTCAACACTTAGATATTTGGCTGTTATTTGACATATATTTTAGTATTATTACATGATAAATGGTGATAGGAAACATAATCAAGTGGTTGAAATTTCCTATATAAATGTAGTTTAGCAAACATTTGCCAGCTTGGTCTTGATGAAGGCATAGAATCTTCAAAGGCATAATAGAATCAGGCTGTATAGGCTTCAGCTCGTCCAGATGTGAATAGGTATATGTTGATTGAAAGTGTTGTGACAAATATTTTCCCATGTGATTCATGTTTTCAAACTCATAAAGCACATAATGTGTTTGTAGACACATGCTTACATAAGTGTTAGAAACACAGCAACTTTTCCTCATATTCAAAATCAAGTTGTTTAGAGGCAGAGAAAAGAAAGAACTCTGGGTACTATAGCTTTATTATCTTGAGCATAGGCTGAAAGAGAGCTGTAAGACATTTTAAAGCTACCAAAAGCATTAAAACAAACAAGACAGAAATTGAATCTAGATAATAATATGTGAAAATTTATTTTAAAAATTTAGTGGCGAATTAAGGAACTAAGATGTTTTCTACTATGATATGTACAAAATGAGAAAATATTTAATAAAATATTCTAAAAAGAGATTTTTAAACAAGAATATTATATCCATTTGGACAATTATTTAAATGTAGATATATGGTTAAATTTTATTGATGTTACTTTGCTATAATTAGAATCTAACATTACTTAAGCAGAGAAATGTATATATTTTCTATTTTTAAAGATTAAAATAATTAGCATATATTTTTGCCAATAACCATAAAATATTATTGTTCAAAATTATAAAATAATTTTGAACTTTCACAAAATTTTGATATTCTTGGATACAGTAAAAGAAATAATATATTTTTAAAACTGTAAGATTTATCTTTCAGTGTCAAGTGGCTTTTAAAATCAATATTTTGATGATTTAACTGTGAATGAGTCAAAAACATACAGATTAGCTTTCATTGAAGGACACATGATATTAAAAATTTAGGCAAATGTTCTTGATTGACATAATTCTGCTTAGTTTGAGCTAAATAAAAATGCTTAAAAAGCTGATTCTCTAACATTACAAAATGTAGTTGAGTTTGTTAAAATGTTAATAGATGAAAATTTTTTGATTATTTTTCTCATAATGTCAACAATTAAATTCTACAAATATTAATATTGTATCTTTGATTTCCTACATTCTTCAGTTAACAAAATTTAGTTTATTTTAACTTGATTAAAAGGTATACAGGAACATTTACATATTTGGTACAGAAAACTGAAAAGGGGTTAGAGGTTTGAAGATATCAGTGACAGTCATCATCTAGGCAGAATTAAACCATTTTTATTTTAATATGTAGACATTTTAGAATTTATAATAAATACATGTTGTCTTCCAGGAAAATTACACAAATACAACACAAACAGTCCTAATGGATATCACAATGCTTTGACTTAGAGGAATGCTATTATGGATTCTTGGTTAACAAAGAAAAATATGGAATAAAGGTGACTATGAAGAAGGAAGGCAAGAAAGGGCAGGGAAGAGGGAAGCAGGGAAGGAGAAAAATAATAATCTGCCAATTTGAAATAATTCTCTTGCCATTCCCTTTGAGATCATTTAACCATAAATAAGCATGAAGTCAAGAAACAAATTCATAGTTCCTGCTTCTTTTATCTTTACATGGCACTGAACCCAGTATGTGTCTGCGTTAAAAAAAAAAAATGTCTAGCCTTCAAATGCAAGTCAATAACTTCTTACAGTTTTTCTCTGAAACACTGGGACTCAGTTTGCACAAGAAAAGTAAATGTTTTGATATTGTAGAGAAAAATATAGTAGTCTCCAATATAGGATTTTCAAGGATGAATCTGATGATGCATTTTTTTCAGCATCTTTATATTAGAGAATGATTTGCATACTTTATATTTGCCCATCTTAAGTATACAATTAAATCATCTTTTGGAAATTTACAGGGTGATGCAATCATTACCACAAATAATTTGTAAAATATTTCCATCATTCTTCTAAAATTTCTTGATCTCAACCTTCCAGTCTCAGACAACCACTTATATACTTGTTTGTCTTTAGAGATGTCTTTCTGGACATTTCATATACATGGAACCATGAAATACATAATCTTTTGCATCTGGATATGTTCCATTTAAATATGTCTTTGGGTTCATACCCATGTTCCAGCATACATAAATAGCTCATACAGCTTCAAAACTAAATATATTCTATTATACACATATGCCACATTTATTGATCAAAGCATCAGCCAATACATATTTGACCTGTTTCAACTATGTAACTGCTATGAATAATGTTTTTCATAAATATTTGTGTACAAATATTTGGGTACACACATGTTTTCCTTTTCACGGAGCCAGCCCCCTTTATTCATGTGTTCGGCATCCTTTCATTTAACCAACCACAGATCATATTAAAGATCATCGTGGTGCACACCTGTCATCCCAGTACTTCAAAGCTGAGACAAGAAAATCACACAGAAACCTATCAAGACCCTCAGCAACTTAGTGAGACCGAGTTAAAAAAAAAAAAACTGGGGAAGTAGCTCAGAGGTAGACTACCCCTGATGTAAAATTCTCAATACAAGTAAGTAAATAAATGTTTTATATTGAGTATGTACAGACTTTTCTCTTTCCATTTTTCTTTAAAACAATATAGTATCACAGCTAGTTATATATTATTTACATTGTACTAGATATTATAAGTAATTTGAAATAATTTAATGTAATGGTAGGAAGTGCATAGGTTAGATGCAAATACTGTACCATTTTATTTAAGGGACTTGAATGTCCGCAGATTTTGGCACCTGTACAGGGTTCTGGAATAAATTCTCCATGGGTCCTAGAGTCAACCTTCTATAGACACTCAGGGACAATTGTACATAGAAGTAGAATATTGGCCAAAATGATAACTTTTAAAACTTTTTCTTAGTGCATGTAGTCATACATCTTAATGGAGTACAAGATGGTAGAGGCATACATGCACATATAATCCCAATTCCCTCCCTCTCCCTTCTTCTCATATTTGGCTTAGTGATTAACTTTGATATGTTTATTAATGTACATCATGAACATTAGATAATTTCTCTCTTCCATCCTCCCATCCCTTCAGGCCTCCTTATTTGCTCATCTGTAGTATCTCCTTCTTCATCTAGAGTTCCTTTTATGACCCGTTTTCTCCCTAGATTTCCCATATTAGGAAGAGCATCCAATTTCTTATTTTTTGTGACTGGCTAATCCCACTTAAAATAATGTTCTCCAGTTCTATCCATTTCCCTATAAATGATGTAATTGTGTTTCTCTTCATGGCTGAGTGAAATTTTCAAAGATATTGGCCTGTAGTTTTCTTTCTTTGGGCTGTCTTTATTTGGTTTTGGTATTAATGTGATGTTGGCTTCATAGAATGTATTTAGGAGAGTCCTGTTTCTTTCTGATTCACAGAATAGATTGAGTAGTATTGAAATTGGCTCTTGTATAAAGGTTTATAAAATTCATTTATAAAATTCATTTGGGAAAGCATGTGGTCTTGGGCTTTTCTTCAAAGGTAGGATCTTTATTGCTATTTCAATCCCTTTGATTGCTATTGGTTGGTTTAAATTTTCTATATCCTCTTGATTTAATTTAGAAAGGTTGTATTTATCTAGAATGTTGTCAATTTCTTCCAGATTTTCCATTTTGTTGGAGTATAGTTTTTCAAAGTAGTGCCTGATAATCCTCTGGATTTCTACACTGTTGGTGGTAATATCTTTTTGTGATCTCTTATTTCATAATTTGGGTTGATTCTCTCTTTTTTGGTTAAGTTGGCTACTGGTTTACCTATCTTGTTAATGTTTTTGAGAAACCAGCTTTTAGTTTTGTTGACTTTCTGTATTTTTTTATTCTCTACTTCATTGATTTCTGCTCTGATTTTAATAATTTCCTGCCTTCTACTGACTGTAGACTGTTCTTGTTTTTCAAGGGCTTTGAGGTAAGTCATTTATTTATTTATTTGGCCATTTTCTGTTCTTCTTAAGTGGGCACTCAATGCTATGAATTTTTCTCTAATACTGCCTTTAAAGTGTCCTAGAGGTTTTGATATGATGTGTCTATATTTTAATTTGTTTCTAGTAATTTCTTGATTTCACCCCTTACTTCTTCTATGACCCATTCTTCATTCAGCTGTGCGGTGTTCAGTATCCACATATTTATGTGGTTTCTCTGAGTCTTCTTATAGTTGATTTCTATTTTCATTTCACTATGATCTGAAAAGATACAGGGCAGTATGTCACTTTTTTTTTAATTTGTTAGTGCTCACTTTGTGGCCCAGGATATGATCTACTTTGGAGAAGGTTCTATGAGTAACTGAGAAAAATGTGAATCTGCTGTAGTTGGGTGAAATATTCTATATGTGTCTAACAGGTCCATTTGGTTGATGGTGTTCTTTAGGTCTGAGGCAACTTTACTGACCTTTTGTCTAGAATATTGGTCTAATGGTGTGAGAGGGGTGTTGAAGTCTCTCAGTATTTTTGTATTGGGACTTATGTGTGACTTAATGTCACAAAGAGTTTGTATGAAAGTAGCTACACCTGTGTTTGGGGCATAAATGTTGACTACTGTTATTTCCTCTTGCTGGATTGTTACTCTTTTATGTGTGGGTGGAACCCAGGGGCTTTCTACCTCCAGGCTATACTCCCAGACATATTTTTATATTTTATTTGGAAACAGGGTCTCACTAAATTGCTGAGAGCATCACTAAGTAGCTGAGGCTGGCTTCGAATCTGTGCGATCCTCCTGTCTCAGCCTCCCAAGAGCGGAGATTACAAGTGTGCACCACCACACCCATCAGATTATTACTTTTACCAGTAAAAAATTATCTGCTTTGTTTCTTCTAATATGGTTGGGCTTAAAATATAACTTATCTGATATCATAGTTTCTACTTCTTGTCTTTGAGTTCTGTTGGCATGGATTATCTTGCTCCAGCCCTTTACCTTTAGTTTGTGACAATCTTTACTTCCAAGGTGTATTTCTTGCAGGCAGCAGATAGATGGATACTGTTTTTTAATCCATTTTGCCAACCACCTTATATCTTTTTATTGGGGAGTTGAGGCTATTTATGTTCAGTGTGATTATTGAAAGATGGTTTTTAATTTCTAACATATTGAAATTTAACTTCTGTTTGAGGTAGTGTTTGTTTTTCTTTGCTTAGTTGTTTGCTGGGTGAAAATTTTTGTTTCTCTGATTCTGACATGCATTACTTTTTTTTGTAATCTCTTTGAATATTTTCTCTAGTGTTGGTTTGGAAGACATAAGTTTTTTTTAGCTTCTGTTTGTAGTGGAATATTTTTATTTACCTATCTAATTAGAGATATAGTTTTGCTGGGTAGGAAATTTTTGGCTGCAATTTGTTTTCTTTCACAGTTTTGAATATGCTACTCCAGACTCTTCTGGTTTTCATGACTTGGTTTGGAATGTCTAGAGTGATTCTAATTGGTTTGCCTCTGAATGTAACTTGTTTTTTTTATTTTTGTTTTTGTTACCTTTTAGATTCTCTGCTTGGCTTCTACATTGGTCAGTTTGACTATTATGTGGTGTGGTTAACCTTTTCTCTGATCTTGTCTAAAGAGGGTTCTATAAGTTTCCCATACCTGTGTATTGACCTCTCATTCTATGTTTGGAAATTTTTCTAATATTACTCCTTTAAAAAGATTTTTATCCCTTTGATTTCACCTTCTATTTCCCCTTCTGTGCCAATTATTCTTAGGTTAGCTCTTTTAAATTTGGCCCATATTTCTTCAGTGTCTAATTCATGCTGTTGAATTATTTTTTCTAAGTTATATATTATGTCTTAGTTTTTGGAGTGATCATCTTCTAGGAGTGAGATTCTATTCTCCATGTGACCTAATCAATTGTTTATAGTTTGAATTGATGCCTTCACATCAATGGGTACATCCTTTATTTCTTTCAGATTCTCACTAAATTCTTTTCAGAAGTCCTGTATTATTTCTACAGTTACATTCCTCATTTGACCTTCTGGAGATCTCAGCAATTCTGTGTTGTAAAGTTCTTTATTGTGGGATTGTGGGAGCTCATTGCTTCCTTGTTAATCCTCCTTCTCATGACTTCAAAAGTTTGCATCTGTTGCTTTTGGTAGATTTCTCTCAGTCTCTAGGTTTCACTTGGTATACCCAAGGGCAAGTTGTGTTGTATTCAACAGTGAAGGTTGAGTGAGAAGGGAAGTGAAGGCATAAGTGCAGGAATAGGGTAAACCCATAGATAGGATCAAACAGAATGAGAGTATGAGTTTGGTAAGGCAGTATATAGTAGAGATGAAAGATAGTGAATATTTAGCAGTATTCTAGTAGCCAATGTAGAGTTTTTAGTATAGTGGCATGAAGTGGACTTAATACAAGACAAAGAGAAGAGAGGGGGGGAAAAGTGATGGAGAGAAGAGACTAGGCATGTACAAGGGGAGAAGCTTGGGAGAGGAGTTGTAGAGAGACCAATCAAACAAGCATACACACACACACACACACACACACACACACACACACACACAAAGAAAATGTAACCCTACAAATATATGAATAATTAGCAGACTGTGCCTCTGCAGTCTCTTTGTGCAGACATCGAGCACCACCACCACCTTCCCTGCTTCAAGCCTGGTTCTCTGAGTTTTTTAAGTCTATCCAGATGACCAGTATCAATGGGGCTGGATTCAGTGTTAAGCATAGAGTGCTCTCCATGTTTTTCATAGATGTAGAATCTTGATCTTTCCCTGCCTCTGTAGGTGGCGGATACCTCTGAGACCAAACTCAATCTAAGAGTCTCTTTTCTGCATAGCTAGGTCTGGGCTAGTATAATTTCTTCCAGTTTACCACAATGGGTGGTCGCTGGTGATTCCAGAGATACTATTAGTTGGATCTAGCATTAAACGTAGGCTTCCCCCCACACATTCTACTGATGCAGAGCCTGAATCTGTCCAAGCCTCTGCTTCATCCAACAGCAGACTCTAGCCACACCCTCGCTGGGTTGAACTACTAAGTCTCGGACCCAGGGTGTTTATCATGGCTGCACGAGTCCCTGGGGGCGTTGTGTTGGGTATTCTCCCAAGGAGACTATGACTTCACTTATGCTGTTGTTGAGCGCTGGTCTGGATCTCTGGAATATGTGGTGAGTTCGGCTACCACTGCTGCAAGTTGTAGTTAGTGTTTTCCTAGGAGGAATCTATGGCTTACATTTGGATGACCTGCAGCCACTACCTTTAGGTCGTTGGTTGTTTTCCTGTTTGTCTCTGGAATTGGGTGCAGTGAGGCAAAATGACACTGTTGTGGCTCCTGCAGCTGCAAGACAGGCAGGTTTCTTTTCTGCTCTCTAATTCAGTCTTTTAGCCTATTTTTCCTGTGGCTTTGTTCTTTTTAAATTTGTAGTGTTTTCTGGTTTTTGTAAGAATGCTTTTTTTAAGGCAATGGAGATCAGGTGTGAGCAGGACTGGTATGTGCTGCTTTCCTTGGTTGCCATCTTCCCGAAATTCCAAGAAAACCTTTTAAATTTTGTATTGTAACATTATATTTGTACATAATAGTTAGAGTCATAGTAATACATTTATATATGCATATAACATTATTTTGTCTGGTTCCTTCTTCATAGCTTTTTGTTTAACATTTTGAGAAAATTCTAAACTGTTTTCCAAAGTGGAAGTTTAAAAACTCCACCAGTAAGATATGAGTTAAAATTTTTCTGCATCTTTATTATTATTCTGATAAGGTAAAATGTCATGATACTGTAGGTTTAACATGCAATTTTTTAGTGATGAATGATGTAAAGCATCTTCTTTTGCTTATTGTCAATTTATACTTCTTTTTAGAAAAATGATTATTCAAATATCTTGCCCATCTAAAAAAATTGGGCTATTAAAATTATGTTTTAATTGTTGAATTTCAAGGATCTTTATACTTTCTGGATATAAGTCCTATATCTGATAAATAATTTCTAAATATAGTTTCCAAATATAATTTCCAAATATAAATAAATTCCAAATATGATGTAGGTTGTTTTTTGTTTCATTTTCTTAGAAGTATCCTTTGTAGTAGCAAATGTTTTAATTTTGATGATGTCTAATAATTTGTTAATTAGTGCTCTGTACCTATGTCTAGTAATTCTTTGCTAAGCACAATTTCATGATGATTTTATTCTGTATTTTCTTCTATTTTAGCTAATATATTTAGTTCTATGATCAAATTTTAAATAAATGTTTGTGTATGGCTTGAGGTTAGGGTCCAATATTGTGTTTTTGCATTGTAAATAACCAATTTTTCCAACAATATTTGCTGCAAGATAATTCTTCCCATTATAATATTGTCAAAAATTAATCCTAAAATATTTTTCTAGACTTTCATTATTCCTACTAATGTCTACGTCTGATCTTTTGCCAGTTTATAGCACATTTTAATGTGAAAAAAATAAATTCTCAAGGTTTAATCTTGGTTTTGGAAAAAAAACCATTTTATTCTAGAGCCTTTGATTTTTCAGATAAATTTTAAGATCATTTTGTCAATTTCTACAATTTTTTTTACTGATAAGTTGATAAGAATGTTATTGAATCTGTAGCTCAGTTTTGGAAGAAATGCTCTCTTCACAACAGGCCCTTTATTCTATAAACATGAAATATTTTTCCACTTACTTTTGTCAAATTAATTTTCTCTCAGCAGCATTTTACAACTTTTTAGAGTCAAAGCTTTACAATTTTTCTTACATTTGTCCCTAATATTTTATTTTTTCAATACTTTTGTGATTATTACATTAGTAATGTCATTTTTAGAAAACGTATCAAATATACTTAAAATAATGCAGTTTAATATCTATTGATTATACGTAATAAAGTATTGATTATAAAGCGGTACAAAATTTTTACTTTATTTTTTGTATAAAAGAAGCCAGTCTTATGTGTCAGATAATTAGCATAAGAGTGTTCAGCATTAAGAAATACATTTTCAGGACTCAAAATAGACTATCTACCCACCTAGTATCTACATCAGTTTGTAGGTGGAAAGAAAACTTGAACTGCACCTGGAAAGGCTGGAGTATACAATATTTTTTTAAAAAAAATACTTGATTAACACCTGCTTAAATATTTTCTTTCAATCTTTAATTAAACAGTTAAGGTAGGACTTCATTTTCTAGATATACAATCAGTCTGAGTCAGAATAATACTCTACAGCTGCTTATTTCCCTTTCCAAATACAGAGTTAAACACCAAATAGGTTTTTTACTTTCTAAAAGAGGATGTTGCAAAACATGGCTCTTCACTTTCTATAAGAAACAAAATCTCCAGCATATATATATATATGTATATATATATATGCATATATATAAGCATATATATATATAATCTGCAACTATTTTAAGTCTACAAATTACAATTATATATTTCCCTCATTCTAGGCGAATTGTCTAAAGAAAGCAAAATAACATTTAGTTAGATCATTACAGTGATAAAATGATATTAACTATTAGTGATAATATAGGATGTATTTTCAAAGCCTAAAACAATAATATTAATAAACTAAGTGGCAAAATTATAGCCTAACCATCACTAAGACAAGGACTTTATTCTAACTTTCCTCAGTTAGCTTCAGCATCATTCAGATTGTAGATAGCAAAGTGAGAGACTCTATAGAGGGATTTATTTTTGAATTATATAATACTTAATATTTACAAAGTGGTTAAAGTTATACTTTTTGTAAACATATTAACAATTTTTTTCTTCCTTGTCTTATTTCCAAAATATAGGGCTCTATTTTTCAATTCCACAACCAGCTGTTTTTTAAGTAGTGAGAAGTATTTGATAATAAAAACAAATATGGAAAAATACGGTCAAGGAAAATATAGGAGGGAAGGAAAAAGAGAAGAAAGAACAAGAGCATCTTGGTGATGTCCTCATCATAATGTCACTGCAGTTTTAATTTAAAACATTTATTGGTGCATGGTGATTATACAACATAGTGAGATTCGAAGGGATGCATTTTTACATGCACACAGAACTTGACATGTTTCCCACCACACCTCACTCCACTCACCTGGTAGACGTTAGTGAGATTGGTAGTTATACCTACATGAATGGAAATAGCATTATTTGAACTGTTTCCGTCCTCAACCCTCCTTTTCTCTTTCCCCACCTCCCTTCCCCAGTAGTCTTTCACTGTTCCACTGGTCTCTTTCATTTTCCTGAAGTTTCTGTTTCTTAATTTTTTCTCTAGCTTCTGCATATGAGAGAAAACACATGGTCCTTGATTTTCTGAGACTGGCTGATCTTGCTTAGCATAATATTCTCTAGTTCCATCTATTTTTTCTGCAAATGACATAATTTTACTCAGCCTCATCGCAGTTTTAAGGCTAATCACCCATGACTCTGTTAAGAGACAACACTTTGCTAATAATTTCCAACACATAATGGTGTGACGATGAGAACTACCCTCTACTCTTTGTGCATACATTGATTTTCACTTGCGATGGAAGAATATAAGACTCATGGGAATGCTTTTTTTCATATAATGGCTAAAGCACTTAATTCTATACACATATTGCTGTGTGATCGTGGACAAGTCATTTAATCACGCTCTACCTCAATTTTCTCATGTGTGGACTAGGAATAATAATTTTACATACTTCATATGGTTGTTAATGTAATCAAAATTTAAAGGATACATACAGTGATAGTATTTTTACTATTATTATATGCATGTGATTATTATTATTGTGTATTTAAGCAAAAAGTTCTGTGCAAAATGCCATATATTTATGTATTTCAAATTCCCATTGTCTCAGCTTTAAAAAGTTATCCATCTTACTGTGACAGTTAAGCTCCTATATAGGAACTTAATATTTATAGGAACTCATATTTAATCCTCTAAATATGATCGCTAGTCCCTACTAATGTAGTGAATGAACTATTTTTGCATTTTATTATTTAAAATAATAAAACAGTTTTTCCCCAGTAATAGAACACAGGGACATGAAATTGCTCTACAATATATAGTTTATAAGAAAATTATTCCAAGAAATAGTGACTTATTCCATGCTAGTACTATAAATGAGTGAATTCAAATACAAAATTAATTGACATAATAGCAACATATTTTTTGTGGGTCTGGGAATGGAACCCAGGGGCATTCTACCTATGAGCTACACCCTCTGTCCTAATTTTTATTCTTTATTTTGAAACAGGGTCTCACTAAGTTGTGGAGGGCCTCACTATGTAGCTGAGGTTGTCCGAGAAGGGCGATGATCCTCAGGTCTCAGCCTCCTGAAAGCTGGGATTACAAGGTGCACCACCACGCCCAGTTAATAACAACATATTTTAAGTCTTCCAGTGAAAAGGACATTATCAGCTTTAGATTTAAAGCAATTTAATTGAATCATTGAATACTTCATAGATTTAATCAAATCTTTCATCAAAAGGCCTTTGAAACTAGGCATGCCGGCACAAGCCTATAATCCCAGCTATGCAGGAGTGTGAGGTAGGATCACAAGTTCAAGGTCAGCCTGGAAATAAAAAATAAATAAGTACACCCGGGTTCATTCTTCAGTAACACACACACACACACACACACACACACACACACACACACACACTTTGAAAGACTTCCTAAAATAAAATATTCATCTCAAAACTTATTAATATAAATTCTCTGTGGTAAATTAATTCTAGTTAATAGCAAATGTTATCATTTGTTGTCCTTATAAGAACTGTCTGACAAAATTATGAGTTACCAATAGGCTGCTTCAATGAAGGATGGAAAATGATGCTCCAAACCTAGAGCAGAGCATCATAAAGCAGGTGGCTGTCTGATGGCACTGTGCCTTGATGCTAGTTTTAGTGACACTCTCTAGTAACCTATGAAACATGGCTTAAGAAAGTAGTGTTTTAGTAACAATGAAATATTAACAAATATTTAGAATATTAGGCAAAGTAAGAATAAATAGAAAATGAAATATTAATAATGCCAAAATCTACCTGACTACTTCAATGGAGAGTGTACAATTGCAGGGTAGACTGTGTTCTATGGAGGCCATTTCGTGGCAGGGGCACCCACCCCATGCTGCCACGAGTGCTGACTGCTAATAGCCCATGGCTGCCCTCTTTCCTCAAGGAATAGTCTCACCACAGGAGAGCTATCTCACCACGAAGGTGCCTGCCTCCATCTCACACCTGATGCAGCTGTAAATCGGAAAAAAAAAAAAAAAGCTTGAATCCTTTTCTTCAGCTCTGCTGCTAGGGAACACACCCTAAGAGACCAATCACTTTTCTTTTCTCTTCAAAATCAATCAAGAGGGAATACATCTAGGATTTAAGTAAGCTTCAAGAAGCATTATTTAAATATGACTGCTAGTCCCTACTAATGTAGTAAGTGAATTATTTTTGTATTTTATTATTTTAACAGAAATAAAATGGTTTTTTGTTTCCCAGTAATAAAATACAGGAACAGGATTGCCTCCTATGTACGAAAGCCCTGTGTGTGTGTGTGTGTGTGTGTGTGTGTGTGTGTTGACTTACTGACTCATAATAGCATATAATACACATATAAGCCCCGCAGTTTTCTTTGTGGTCCTCTGATTACAATAAACACATTTAAATGTACAAATTCAAGAGAAGATAGACTTGAAGAACTGGGTCAACATTATTTCAAACAGTTTCTTTCAAAGATTAATCCACTGTGATTGTTATTCTTGATGAATCCAGTTCTGTAAGTTGGATAACATAAATTAATAAATTTGTCACACAAAGAACATACCTCATGGATGTGAGCCCACTCTGAGACCTGTAATAATCTCAGATACTGTTTAGGTGTCAAGACAATTTTCTATAGAGATAAACTTAAAATTGCAGTTCTTTTCTGGCTTGAAAATTAAGTATATTAGCTAACAGAATTCTCTTTCTAACCACATTTTCCAAAATCTGATCATCTAGTAGTAAATTCTGTATTAATCACTGTATATGTTAACCATTCCCCAGATCCTAAGAGAAGGATAACATAAACTATAAGTTAAGAGAAGCAAAGACTGAACATATTGCTTTGTTTTATTTGTCTAATGACTCATGAAATGATAAGAGATTGCCATGCTTTCATGACTATAACCCCTCCTACCTGCACTTAATTTTTTCTGTCCCTCAGTAGGATTTTCTTGAAAGTGACACATTGTCCTGATGGCACACAGTTGGCCCTTGGGCAGGTGGTGACTGATAGAATTCCTTAAGGCAGTTAGGGCCTGGAGGTCCTAAGAGCAGAAAATAAGTAGAAGGATTGAGGTTATTCCCTGTTTGACTGAATCAGCACTCTCTCTAGGTCTCTTTTCTCTCACCTCATTATTAATAGAGTGCTACTGTGCATGAGCATGAAGGGAAGAGGGATTACTAGTTATTCCAAGTGTTCTCATTTCATTTTTTGGTCCATCCTGTGATTAAAAGATGCCTAGCACTCTTCAACGTGGGATGCAATGACTAGGGATGGTCCTTTTAAGCTGAAATCGTAAAATGCTCTGATTCTAAATTGGAATGATTGGAGGCAGGCGTGGTGGCACACACTTGTAATCTCAGCCTAAGTGTCCTGAGACAGGAGGATCATAGGTTCACAGCCAGCCTCAGCAACTTAGAGACGCCCTCCCCAATTTAGTGCAACCCTGTTTCAAAATAAAGAATAAAAAGTAGGGCAGAAGGTGTAGCTCAGAGGTGGAATGCCCCTGGGTCCACCACCCCCCGTATTGAAAAGAAAAATAAATAAAATAAAGTGGAATGACTGGTAGCACAGAATAAACTAATGATGATAACACATGAGTGGGAAAATAATAAGGGAGATTGAGGAAAGGAAGGGTTGAAGATTCAAGGTGAGAAAGAGAGAAAAGAAATCTAAACATTGCCTGCAACTGTTGAGGCATATAAGATTTTCAGTTACTGAGCTGAATACAGCCTTACTAGTATTCTTATTTTAGATTAACAAGAAATATCTGACTGAATATCTAGAAGGCCTATTTGAAAAGTTAAAAGGAACTAAGGACATATGATTATAGAGAGAGAAATAAAAAAATTCGAAAATTCAAAGCCAGGCATGGTAGCGCATTCTTATAACCCCAGTACTTTGGAGGCTGAGACAGGAGGATTGCAGGTTTGAGGACAGCTTCAGCAAGTAATGAAAGTGTCATCAAGCAACAAGACCCAGTTTCAAATTAAAAAAATAGGGCTAGAGTGTGGGTCAGAGGTAGAATGCCTCTGGGCTCAATCCCCTGTAACAACAACAAAAACAGCAACAAAGAAAACTCAAGAAAAGAAAGAAAATATATCTAGATTGAAAGTATATTTAACAAAGGAAAAGGCAGTGTGGTTGTGAGAGCAAATTTTTGCTCTCAAACACCAAGGACCAGATTCTACCAACTATTAATTCTGTGGCCTTGGGTGAACAACACATTCTTTCTAGTGGCATCATCTATAAATTAGGAGAATAATGCTAGTCTCTTTAGATGAGAGAGAAGCTTAAATGATACTGAGTATATAGACTGTACAGCACAGTACATCATAAATACCGTGTTTTATTAAATATAAGATTTCAAGGATGGTAAGACACACCATTATTTTATCTACTATTAGTAAGACAGTTAGAGACTGCCAATTAAACTGTGACATAATGCCTTAATGATAATCCTGAGTGACAATCCGTCACCAGCCTCTCGTTTGCTTTGAAATTAATTTCAGCTACACCAAGGTTTTTGGCAGTTTCTCATCCTTTTAGTTCTATTTCTTTGAGTGTGAGAGGCAATATTCACATTTACCTATAAAATAAATAATAAAGTTCAGTACTCTACTTTAGATTTTGTCCTTTCAACTTAAAGCATGTTGTTTAGTAATTGCAATAAGGAAAAGACAAAGAAAAGAAGAATTATAACCATATAACCATTCATTAAATAATAAATATGTATGTCTGCATTAACAATAAATTTAATCCCGTTTTTTCTGAACTCTGACTTTCTTATATTCAATCACTGTATATTTAATGCTGTGAATTGTCATGTAATTCTTTTGATGACATTTGACCTGGCATTTAAATTCAGTATATACAGAACACTGATACATGTAGTTAATCGAATTTATGGCAAAATCTATGACCAAATGTGTGCCACTTTTATAACTGTGCCACCCAAAGTGATTATTAAAGATATTGTATTTGATCATAATTTCAAAGATTAATACATAAAAATATTACCCATTTCTTCCTAGTTTTGCATATTAGGGAGAGCATCTGATTGTTTTTATTTTCTATTATATTTCTTTGTGTATGCTGCTTTGCAAGTTCCAGTCCCACTCTTGAAGGCCCCAGCACCATAACTATATCAGTGTTAAACACTAAATCAAGCATGGGATTGAGGGAGGAGGAGGGAGTGGGATGGGGATTGGATAAAGGTTGATTGGACAATGTGTACTTGGATATCCTAACAAGTTTTGTATTCCATTGTGATGTTTGACTCCAATGCACCAATCAAAATATATTAAAAAACATAAAATATTAAAAATGTGCATTTTAAAGTTGGGAAAATAAGCTAAGTAAATATTATCAATTTTTATTATCCCACATTATTGGGAGTAAATTTTCTTCACAAACATTTTGCACCCATTTGAATTTTTTCTTTCAGAAAAGCATAAAAAAGTGTTTGGAGGTGGGCATGGTGGCACACACTTGTAATCTCAGCCTAAATGTCCTGAGACAGGAGGATCACAGGTTCAAAACAGACATACAACAATGGAATAGAATAGAAGATAGGAGGAAAATTCTCATTTGCTATCAATTGATTATTGACAAAGGTGCTACAAACAGATGCTGGACAAATACAAAAACAGCCATTTTAAGAAATGGTGCTGAGAAAACTGGACATCCATATGTAAAAGAATGAAATTAGACTACAATCTCTCATCCTGTAAAAGAGTAAACCCAAGATTGATCAAATATATAAACATCAGATCAGAAACTTTACAATTACTAGAAGAAAACATAGGACTAATTTTCTAATATGTTGACACTGGTAGAGACTGGCTCAAGAAAAACCCTCAAAAGCTCATGAAATAAAATCGAGAGTCAATAAATGGGATGTCAACAAATTAAAAAGCTTCTGTACAGAAAAGGAAAAAGAATCTGAACAGTGCCTACAGAATGGGAGAAATTCTTTGGCACATATTCTTCTGATGCAAACTACACTGAACTAATAAATGTATACTAAAATTTTAAATTAAAAATAAAAATAAACTTAAAAAACTTTATGCCAAAAAGCAAATAACCCAATTAATTAAAAAATAGGCAACTTGACTAAATAGATACTTCTATATTTCTAGACATTGAGATTTCATAGAACTTCATTTAGAACAGTAATCATCAATAATTCATACAATTATAAATGCTGATAAGGACATAAAGAAGTAAGAAGTCTTAGACACTTTTGGTGGGACTGGCAATTAATACAACCACTTTGGAGATCAGTATGGAAGTTCCTCAAAAGACTTTAGTGTTTACTAAAACAAAAATGATATTATATTTTGTCTATATGAAACATATGTATGCTCCAATAAAGGCTATAGTTTGCCTTATATCCAATGTATAGGGTCTTTTCAGAATTTTTTTCACTATTAAAGTGTCTCTTTGGGTCCCTAATAGTTTTTTTTTTATTTTTACACTTTTATTAGTGTATTGTATGTAGTCCTACATCCTAATGAAGCTCATAGTGGTAGTGATATATATGCACACAGCACTTAGTGGGTTCTCTCCCCACTTCCCCTTTCTTTTATAGGACATTGAGATTGGCACTGGTATTCTCACATATTATATACATAATGCCAAAGGAAGTATTTTCTTCAATGATTCTCCCTCTTCTTCCACACTCCCCCTTGGCCATCTTCCTGGCTCCAATGGGGTTTCTCCTTTATCTAAAATCCCTCTGGTATTCTGACTACTCCCTAGCTTCTGCATATGAAAGAAAACATATGACCCTTCACTTTCTGTGACTGGCTAATCTCACTTAACATCATGTTCCATATTCACATGTATAGCAGCAAAATTCACAATAACCAAATTATGGAACCAACCTAGGTATCCATAAACAGAAAAATGGATTACAAAATTATGAAATATGCACATGTAATATTTATTATTTAGAATACAAAGGGAATTAGAGTATTTTTGAATGAAATAGCATAGAAAACAATATGTTCCCTTACATTTCAAATTTTCTACAATTACTATTTAGTTTATGTATAATTATAAAGAAAATAAAATACATACTGATTTTACTTGAGGACAAACATTACCACTTGAAACTATGTTGAAATAAATATATTGGAATGATTCACTAAATATCTGCCTGAAAAATGTTACCAACATGGAAATTTAATATGAGATTAATATAGACATGTTTCATCTAGTCCTATTTATATGAGGAATGATTAACTCTAATGTTTTCAAAATTAAACATTATTTTATGCTTAGTCTCCTCTTATTTTAAAGTTATATTATGAAATGAATTTTAAAACTTTTATTTTTATCCTAAAACTGAGGTTACACTAGGATTTAAAATTAGATAACTGAGAATTAATATTTATTGCAGGCAAAATAGAACTGATTTTTAGAAAAGTATGCCATAATATTTTAAAACTTTGAACTTGCAATCAGAACATGTAACTGTTAAAATATTTTCATCTATTTACAAGCCCTGATTGTATCACTTGCCTTCTTTAATCTTGGCTTGTCTGATTTCAAACCCAGTATGATATTACTGATCCAGAGGTTTGTTGTGAGGATTAAATATAAGAATTGTTTTCTTAAGTAATGAGTAGACTGTATGGCGCAGAAAATAACCCTAATATATTGAAGGAGAAAAATATATTATATTCAGTTAGTAGAGTTAAAGAGATTCTTAAGGACAGATATTGACCACGAAGACTTGGTAGAGAACTAGATAGAAAGAAACCTCAGAAAGACAACAATGTCTTGTTTTGTTAAGAGTGGGTCAAGCTGGGTGTGGTGGCACATGCTTGTAATCCCCGCACTTGGGAGGTGGAGACAGGAGGATCACGCAGGTTGGAAGTCAGCCAGGCTGTTTTAAGAGACCCTGTTTTCAAATAAAACTATAAAATAGGTCTGGGAGTGTAGCCTGGAGGAAGGGCTTCCAGAAACCCCAGTACCCCCCCCCCCACACACACACACAAATAGTAGATCAAGCATACCAAGGAAATTACTAAGCCAAACATAAGAAGAAGGGAGGGGGAAGGAAGGGGAATCAGGGAAGGGTTAAATAAGTGATGTGTGCATATATGTCTCTGCCATCTTGTACTCCATTAAGATGTATGACTACAGTGCACCAATTAAAAAAAAAAGTTACAAAAAGAGTAGGTCAAGCAAAGATTTCTGTTGGGTTTGGCAAAAATAATTGTAAAGTAATTGTATATGAAATGGCTACTTTGGCAATAGACATCCCCACCATGGAAATTCTGTGTGTGTGTGTGTGTGTGTGTGTGTGTGTGTGTGTGTGTGCTAGAGATTGAGCATTGAACCTAGGGGCATTCTATGTCTGAGCTATAATCCAGCCTATTTCAAATAGGTTCTTGCTATGTTGCTGAATCTAGCCTTGAACCTGTGATCCTCCTAGCCCAAGTCCTCTGATTACAGAGTATTTCAGCATGCCTAGATGAAGATATTATTTTTTAAAAGTCAGTGCATTTGAAATGGAGCAATAAGTGCTCTGGCAAGTTCCATCTTGAGCAGATAAAATTGAGAATATATTTTTTTACAATAAAGGTCGAGATCATGATGGAATTTGTTCTATGTGCTATGTAAGAAAGAATAAAGATGGCCATGTGCTCAAGTCACAGCAAATTTATTATGGCTCCTGTTCATAGGGTACAAATAAAACTGATTGGATATCTTTTTGTTGGCCCTGATCTTTCTGATGATATTGTCACATGAGAGCAAACACTTAAAATGTCTGAAAAGAAAATGTTTCAAAAAGACATTTTATTATTTTCATGGTTTATATTTCTTATATTAATAATATTATAATTATTTTTATGAACATTAAGGTTCATCTTTCTATTGTTGAGAAGGCTTTTCTAGGTCAAATTCCAAGCAAATGAAAATGGCATGCCATTTCTAGTTGACAGTTGTCACCATGGCTCATCATAACACCCAGGACTGCTAACTACCATATCAAAACTTCATGGTCAGCACCCATTATCTAAATATTTCTATAAACTTTTGTTATTAGAGCACATTCATTCTTTGTTTCTCTCACCTAGAGCCCCCCAAAGTGAAGTAACTAATCTGATAAACCAGTGAATCGGCAAAATTACATAAATTTTTGACTTTTTTAAGGATATTTTATGTTTTTAGGATTTTATTAATGCAATATAATTATACATCATAATGAAATTCAAAGTGGTACATTCATACATGCACACAAAATCTCTTGGTGTGATTATCTCCTAAACTTGTTATGATACCTCACTCTTTCCTCCCCAAACATATTTGTATGATTGATATTGATACAATAAAGCTATGGTGTCTGTTTAAGAGCTTGCTAGGGAATGACTGTACAAACGCATCTGCTTTCAGGAACCTGTTGTGTGGGTGCACGCCAACCTGGTGGAATATCTTCCTGGCAGGCTTCTTTCAGGGCATTTGGACAAGTTCATGGCATCCTAAAATTCAGTTTAACTAATTTAATATTGCAGCAGAAAATAAAGTCTATGATGTCTTTCCTACAAATCATTAAGACCTGTTGTTCATAATGGGGCTATTCATATTCTAACAGTCATTATGGTTAAGAAATGGATCCACTAACTTATTGCCCACTTATTCCCTGCTTTCTTTCCATCAATGGTCTTTACTGCCCCAGCATTTGTGATGCATGTACGTGTGTGTGTATGGGCATGTGTGTGTGTACAAGGGAAAAGAAGAGAGACAGACAAACAGACTGAAAGAGGAGAAGGGTAAATAGATGGGGGAAGAGAGATAGTGTTCTTTACTTCTCAGCCTGTAAAGCACCTTCTTTTTTATTTGCTACTAAAGTGAATAAGATTAGGGAGGAAAGCCCTAACTGCTTTAATAAACTCAAAAAATTCAATAAATTAACAAAATAATATTTTATTTCTCATTTAAATCAAATCCAAGTGAAATAGAAATTTTGGGAATGATGGATTGAGGTGATTAGGAAGAGGGTGCTACATGGAATTCTATACCGTGCATCCATTCAAGGACCTAGGAGAGAAAAGGAAGAGGTCACCTTACATAGAAGTTCATGTTCTTGGGCTAGGAGTGAAGCCACCATTTCTACTTGCATTCTGGAGGCCAGAATATCTCATGGCCATAAGTAATTTCAACAGAGGTGGGAAATGTCTTTTGTTATATATATATATATATATATATATATATATATATATATATATATATAATCTGGGGCACACATACACGCATATATATATAATGAGTAACAGCAATCTCTGCTATAGTTTGCTCCAAATCACTCTTCATACAATCCAAGTCTCAAGGAGACACTGCATTTGGTTCAAAATCCAGCATCTTTGGTCAGTGCATACTTTTTTCAAGTCCTGACTTTGGTCTCTCTTTGCCTGATGACCTACCAACTAAAAAGACAAGTTACCTGCTTCTTTCTACATCTGGTTTATATTGGTGAACCTAGGCTGGGATAAATAGGTTGAAACTTCTGATCAGTTGACTAAAGAACATGAACCTAAAGAACATAAAGAGCAGTCACATACGCATCACTGTGTAGGACATTCCTGAAGGATTGGGAAACTTTCTGTGTTCGATTTTATTGTAGCTTGGGTGTGGGATGTCACCCAAAAGGCTCATGTGTTGGAAGCATGCTACTAGTGCAACAGTATTCAGAGGTGAATTAGTTGATAATAGCTCTCATCTCATCCGAGGATAAATCCACTGAAGGATTTATAATTTAAATGGATTTACTGAGTGGTAACTTTGCTAAGTAGGCAGGCTGGAGGAGGTAGGTCACTTGGTCATGGCCTTGGAGACAGCAGTATCTATATCTTGTTTCCCTTTCTCTCTCTCTCTCCTCTGCTTTCTGGCTGCCATGAGATGAGCTGCTTTCCTCTGTGATGTGCCGTGCTGCCAAGATAGATATCTACCTTGGAGTCAGCTGATTATGCACCATGCCTCTGAAACCCTGAGCCCAAATAAACCGATTCTCCTATATATTGTGTTCATCAGGTATGTTGGTCCACAGATGGAAAATGAAAAGTAAACTAAACATATTCTAATTCTGTCCTTCTGGAGGAATTCCTTTGTCCATTCTTCTTTGGCAGGTCTAGCTCTTTATCTATTGTCTGACACAACTAAAATGGGTTTTGGGAATCGTGCCTTCCTCAGGTATACACAGTTGTCCAGCCTCTCTCCTAAATAAATGAGCAACATATTCTTCTGAGTATCCTGGCCAGTAGTCACATCCAAACTTTTTCCTGATAACCTTTATTTATTTTCTTCTTCATCAATGATCCCATTCCTTCACTCAGCTTAATGATAAGTATCGTCAATACATGAAGTTTCATCTGAACCTTGCTGCATTGATGGGTCTTATTATTGTCTCTCAAAGGTGTTTTCAATCATATTTTCCATTGGTTAGGGTCCAGAAGCAATCAGCTTTTACAAGCACTTAATCCCCCATTATTCTGGATTCATTTTATGCTCTTTCTTGCCTTCTAGTAAACTAGGCAGTTACTTGTTTTTCTTACCACAATTTATCAAGAATTGGCCAGTAATATAATATGCATGCCATCCCTCTGACTCTTTCCAGCCACTTCTTTTGAGTCACAGGCTTAGAAACCATATTCCAGGTGAACTCATGTAAGAGCTTCATAATTTTTTTTTTCTTTTTTGCCACAGGAGAATGAACTCCTTTACTTTGCAGCCTCTCGATATCTCTTTTCTCACAGTTTGTTGACCTGCTGTTAAGTTAGTACCAACGTATTTATAATTTTTACTTATAGTAACAAACAGTTTCAATGCCAAAATAAATAATACCTGTTGATGTAATAGGTGTACCTGAAAATCTAAATGATTCAAAATAAAGAGCCAGGCGTGGTGGCGCATGCTTGTAATCCTAGCATTTGGGAGGCTGAGACCGGAGGATTGCGGTTTGCAGACAGCCTCAGCTGCTTAGTGAGGCCCTCCACAATTTAGTGAGACCCTGTTTCAAAATAAAAAAATAAAAAATAGGGCAGGGGATGTAGCTCGGAGGTCAAATACCCCTGGGTTCCATCCCCAGACCCGAAAAAAACAAACAAAACAAAATATGTAAGTTGATTTTTAATGCACATTACATTACAAACCAAAGCAACAGGGGTTGGGAGAGGCATCCCTGTCATTTAGTGATGTTTGCCCCTTACATTATATGGCTCTTGTCTCTTCTAGGTTCCAGAATCCTTTTCATTTGGTAAGTGAATATGGGGGAAAAAAGGGAGAAAGAAGGGAGAAAAAGTTGATCTCTTGAGGCTTGTTTCTGAGATCCGGCGTTAAAGTGTTTAAGTGGTACACATCAATTTCACACATACTCCTTTAGCTGGAACTCAGTTAAATGACCATACCCATTTTCCCTAAACCTGGAGAATGGAATACAGTAGAGTACCTAATAGAAAAAAATGAATATAAATCATAAACACTCCCTACTGTGGGCCCACTTTGCCAACTAGAAAGATTTACCTGTTCCTGAAGCCTGATTAATTCTTCTTAAGCAAAAATGAATTACAAAACATAAACAAATACAAGAGCCTGAAATGTCAACAAAATGCCTTTCATTTCTCCCTAAAACGGTGTCATCTACAATTATTATCCACAGAAGCAAAGCAACAAATAGTACTGGATGGGAGATGGGCAGTGAGAAAACTATGTATTGATTAGTTTTTCTCTTGATTAGGTTAAGGTGATGAAATTGTCACTTCCTGGACTTTCTGCCATTGTTGAAGAAGCAAACTGCAGAATCACAGAGAAGGCCACATGACAGGCAATGTCAGAGGTCTCTGAAGGATGTGACTACTCCCAAAGAGAGCCACAAGAAAGCAGTGACCTGAAGTCCATAGCCATAACGACCTCAAACACACATACACACAAACACACACACACACACACACACACACACACACCACCACCACCACCACCACCAATAACAACAACAACAACAACAACAACAACAACAACAACAACAACAACAACCAGTGATCTTGTGCAAAAGGTCTCAGGGACAAGCAAGGCTCTGGCCCATAAGTTGATTCCAGTCTGGTGAGCAGAAAACCCAGCTACATCATGCCCAGATTTCTACCCTGCAGAACTGTGAGATGATACATTCATTCACATTACTTATGCTCCTAAGTTTGTTTCTGCAACAATAGAAAACTAATATAGCAGCAAAGCCTATGTCATATGCCTACACATTAAGTAAGTATTTGGTTTTGTTATTAAGTAATGAATTAGGAAAGCAGTATGCAACAGTAAAATAAAAGCATAGACTAACAAATACTAGTCTTGTTCAAGAAAGCAGAATAAGATTGTCATTTCCTCTTTTACATCAATGGTACAGCAAAGACTACAGCAGCCAATTGCTTAGTAGTTATAATTTCTGAGGAAAAATATACTAAAGACCTATAATTCTTAGATATTATGTAACACACAGTAATCTTACACACACTGTATTTTTTTTAATCTTTCACTATCTCTTCGACGTAGTTTGTTGTTGTTGTCAATTTTTTGGAACTGGAGACTGTAGCTAGGGGTATTTTGTCTCTGTGCTACAACCCCACCCTAATTTATTTTTAATTTTGAAGTAGTGTCTTGCTAAGTTGCTAAAAGTCTAAATAAATTTCTGAGGCTGGCCTCTAAGCTACCATCTTTCTGTCTCAGACTCCCAAGTACTGGGATTAAGGTGTGTGTCACCACACCCTGCTGAAATGAAGATTTTTTAAATCTCTTTTTGTTTTTGCAGATTAAAAAACCAAGGCTTATGGGACTTGGCACTTTACTTAAAGACATACAGGTTGTTACAATTAGAATCAAGAATCAAAACATCTGTCAAATCAAAATTATCTTCTACTAAATTACATTTTTTGCCCATATTGCCTAAATGTATTTAATAAGACCATAATAACTTTTTGATAGCCTCCTATCAAAAGTAAACTGCAATGCTAATGGGAAATGACTATAATGACTATATGGTATATGATTAATAGAAAATTACTATATTATTTACAAAAATGTGAATTAAAAACCAGTTTCAGAAATAGTAAGTATATGTATAGCACCTTGATATAAAATTTCTCCTTGTGTTTTCAAGAAAAATCTGAAAGAGAGTCAGTGCAGGTATTACTAGTTTACTTATTTTTTAGCTGAAAAAACTGAGGTTTAGAGTGTTCTTAATTTGTTGCCAGCCATGACTGTGAGTGACAGTATTGGCCCTTAGTTGCCAATCTCCTTTTCTTCAAATACAGAGCTAGTTTCCACACAGTGGGTCATGGACAAGGAAAAGGAAAAAGAAAGTCTAGAAATGGTGCTGATAGGATCCACAAAAAATCCAACCACATTATTACTTAAGTTTTAGAAAATTGGATCTCATGATCATAAGTCTACAAGACTAGCACACTGACAGCATTTGTGTGCCCAAAATTTAGAAAACATAAAATGTACAGCAGAGTGTGGTGATGCATGCTTGTAATGGAAGTATTTGGGAGGCTGAGAAAGGAGGATCACTGGTTCACAGCTAACCTCAGCAACTTAGGGAGGCTCTCTGCAACTTAGTTAGACCCTGCTTGCAATTGAAAATAAAACTGTGTTGGGGTGTAGCTCAGAGGTAAAATGCCCCTGGGTTCAATCTTTAGTATCATGAAAGACACTTTGGAAAATTTAAACATCCTAAAGAAAAAAATAAATAATCTGAGATGGTGAAAAATAAATGAAAGAACACAGAAAAAAAGAAAACACAAAACTTACCTGCTCATGAAGAGAAAACGATACATGAACTGAAGCTTTGGAATCTATCTTATTTACATATACGATAATAAGCACATGGGACCACTTTTATTTGTAATGATTGGTCTACTTCACTTGATAAAAATTTTGATGGAAAAAATTCCAGAGCTATTTTAGGATTTAACCATTAAATATCCCCCTCTCTCTCTTTAGTACAGTCTCCATATTTCCATATCTGTTCATCTAAGACCATTTGTGGATATATAAAGAGAGAATAATCACAAGTAGAAACACTATGAGCCTCTCCATTGCACTGATTAACACTCTCTAATGACGCTAAAATGAATAGAGTGTTCAATCATATATTGTATTTTGTTAGCAAGCTATGGTTAATAATATTACAAACCCTGTGGTAATATTATGGATGTAAATCCTATTTTTAATAAGTGGTAAAGCAGAGCCAAATGCACTGTCAACCATGCTGTCAATTAATTGTCAATTACCAGTGCCAAGGTAAAGGCGAGCTGTTTGTTTTCTGAGCAAACAATTCATTGAGACGATTGTTTTAATTATAAATCTCTCACGTCCTTCCATATTAAGTGTCTTACTAGAGGTTGAATAGTCATTAATGTCTTACAAAGCTGAGCCTTTGCAGCAATTGTTTAACAGCTATTTTGCAATTATAAGCAGCACACTAGTTAAACAAAATTAGAGTCCACAATTATTTTTGTAATGAATTGGAAATATAAAAATACATGTAACTCTCTGGAAGTCAAAGCATGCTTAATTCTCGCTAGCCTCCCATGGAGTGAAGGGTTAATTTGTTAAGGAATGTAGTGTGATTGCAGTAATTACTATGCACTGCTTCTTGGTAAGGGAGAGTAACTTTCTCAGGTTTTGAATCCAACATGGGAAGTACTGATTTGTGATTTCTTATGAATCAAGAAAGCACCTTTTTTGCTCTATATACAAAAATACAATGGACATATTTTTCTTTAACATATAGGATTTTTTAAGCCGGGCGTGGTGGCGCTTGCTTATAATCTCTGCACTTGGGAGGCAGAGACAGGAGGATCCTGCAGGTTCGAAGCCAGCAGCGCTGGTTTAAGAGACCCTGTTTCCAAATAAAAATATAAAATGGGTGTGGGAGTGTAGCCCAGAGATAGAAGGGTTTCCAGGAACCTCAGTACCACAAAAACAAAATAAAACAAAAAACAAAGACAAAAAAATATATAGGATTTTTGAAAAATTAAATACCCAATCTCTCACTAAAAAATAAATCATTTTGAATTCAGAATAGCAATCTTAGGCTTTGCAGACGCCACTGTCACCTGTTGTTACTAGTCCCCAGCCACCAGCCATGTACTTCGACATCGCGGTTGATGGCGAGCCTTTGGGCCGCGTCTGCTTCGAGCTGTTTGCAGACAAAGTTCCAAAGACTGCAGAAAACTTTCGTGCTCTGAGCACTGGAGAGAAAGGATTTGGTTATAAGGGTTCCTGCTTTCACAGACTTATTCCAGGATTTATGTGCCAGGGTGGTTGACTTCACACGCCATAATGGCACTGGCGGCAAGTCCATCTGTGGGGAGAAATTTGATGATGAGAACTTCATCCTGAAACATACAGGTCTTGGTATTTTGTCCCTGGCAAATGCTGGACCAAACACAAACGGTTCCCAGTTTTTCATCTGCACTGCCAAGACTGACTAGTTGGATGGCAAGCTTGTGGTCTTTGGGAAGGTAAAAGAGGACATGAACATTGTGGAGGCCATGGAGCACTTTGGGTCCAGGAATGGCAAGACCAGCAAGAAGATAACCATTGCCGACTGTGGACAGCTGTAATACACTCGACTTGTCTTTATCTTCTCCACCAAACCATTCCTCTGGCTCAGGAGAGCACCCCTCCCCCCATCTGCTCGCAATATCCAGTCATCGTGCTCTCGTTGCAGTTCTTAATTCCTTAATTACCTCCAGGTCGAGCTGGATTGCAGAGTTAAGTTTATGATTATGAATAAAGACTAAGCAACATTAAAAAAAAGAATAGTAATCTTAAAAAGAGATGCTTTTCTTCTTTCCTTCTCTGTTATATAGTGACTCTAGGCTCCCCGTAGTATGTAAAATGATAAAATTAAATAATAAATTTTAAAATGCTATGATTACCCACTTATTTAAATGCCCAATAATTAATTAATTCCAAGCCTGATAACACAATCAGTGATATCTCGATCGCATAACTAAAAAATATTAAATCTTGGATTTTTCACACTATTTAGAAAATTCTGCAGAACATACAAAATATAGAAAGCCCCAGGCTTAAAATAGAAACTGCTACCATTTTAATCTTCAGTTCAATTCAGGAGCCTATATGCTTTTATGTCAGATGTTCCTTTACGGATAATTTGCCTTTGGTTACCGTATCTAAATTATCCCCCCTTCCCCAACCCAGTTATGCTCTTTCTCATCAACCCCTATTCTAGTCTTATACCAAATGAAATTTGCAATCATCACTTTGAAAAAAAATGTTGATTGTCTGATGCTCCCTAGAATAAAAGTACTAGAATTTTATCAAGTTACTCTATTTCCATTGCCCCTTTTGGGCTTGGCATATGGTATATTTTAAAAGTTGAACAGAGGCTTGTGGCTCAAGCCTTTGCAATGGGCCAGCAGCCTACAGAAGTAGCAACAGTGGAGGTTGTAATGGATATTTTGTCAAAATAAGGATCCATCCCCTCCAGAATTCTACTGATCAGCTCTCTGAAAACACCTTGGGCAATAAAAGCAGAGGTACATCATTTGTTAAACACACATCAGAGGTTGGCTGGAAAAAACTGTGCTATCACATCATGAAGCTTGTTACGGGTTGTAGCAGAAGCACAGACCATGAGAGTATCTAAAGTGGCAACCAGAGGTGCAAACCAGAGGCATGTCCTCACACACTGAGAATATAAAGGAACTGCTGATCATGAAGCTCTCTATGCAATTTTGTCCTCACACAAAATGGAAAATACAAAGACTAACTGAAGCCGACTCATCTTTGGGGAAATTCTCAAGAGCGAAGCCCAAGGGATAAAAACAAGTGGATGTAATTGTTTTCTTTATCCATGCAAATCAGTTCCCAAAGAATTTTTCTATACCCTGTGTGATAGAGACTTTGCTATCAGAGAAGATTAAGAAACCAGGAAAGTTTAGGATCACAGAGAAGAGCTACAAAAGATTTGTAGTAAATCAGTGATACCTAATGATGAGGAGACATCACAGAGAATCGTTTGCCAACTATGACACGTCTTGCTTGGATTCTAAGTGGCTCCCTCATAATAGCTGTTAGGATCCACTTCATATTAGAAAAATATGTTATTTTTAAATTTCACCATGATGCTCTTGTCCCTGAGAGCAGTTTCTGTGCCTACCCTTAGAGGTCTTATTCTGTGGTGCCTTAAGCTGATACACATTTAGTAGTTGTTGAATTATGTTGAAATCTCCTTTGTCATTTGGTTTTGCAGAAAAATATAAAAAGTCATTTAATGTAGAAAAATAATTGGTTAGAATAGTCAAACCACAAACCTTAATTCTTTATTATTTGTTTTGATTTGTTTTTCGTGGTACTAGGGATTGAACCCAGGGACATTCTACCTCCAAGCTACACCCCCAGCCATATTTTTATTACTATTTTAAACAGGGTCTCACCAAGTTGTGGAGGACCTCACTAAGTAGCTGAGGCTGACCATGACATGTGATTCTCCTATTTCAGCCTCCCAAGTACTAGGATTCTAAGTGTGCACCACCAAACTCAGCTATTATTTCATTTCATTTTATTTTTTACTTTTTATTTCCCATTTTTACATAGCAATCAAGACATGGATGATTAGTATACTCTAGAGAAAGGCATGCCTTAATTGAATGATTGGACAATTAGAACAAAAACAAATCTAGAATACTAATGGTATGTCCTACCTATATCACTTAGGCATTCTACGGCACTTTATACTGTGAAACAAATCATATAGGATGCTGTGACCATTCCGTATTCAGAATTATTCTCAAAATTATAATGTATATTGTATGAAGTAGAACTCCTCTTCAAATTATCATGTACTGTATATTGCATAAATTGAATTTAAACAAAATGGACTCAATGTGAGATCATTGGAAGTACATATGTATTCAATGGAATATGGAGTTAAAAGCTCCATATTTGGAAGAGCAGAGATAGAAATACACAATTACATATAATTTCTGTGCTACAGGAAAAACAGTTCATCATTTTCCACTGCCATTTGGATACCAAAATGAACTGAACTAGGCAAAGAGAAAAGAGGTAGTCGAACATGTTATATAGAAGAATTGGAAAAGCTAGAATTTTAAAGTTTCCTTCAGCAACTAGTCTGCAGTAACTCACAGATTACTAACAACTTATGCAAGTTTTATATGCCTATTCCATCTGCTCTTCATTAAAAAAAAGCTCGTTGCCATAGCAACTGCCACATGCCATGGTATTTATGCCGCATCTGATGTACAAAGCATAGTTTGTGTAGGAAGGAGTGTGTGTATGTATATGATGTGGCAGCTGTCGTCTCTGCCATTTTGTTGCTGCTCTAGAATAAAACAAGTAGTGGTTATGAATACTCATTTGAGTAGTGATACTAGTGCTCATTTAACTAAATCCTCACCAAAAAAAAATTTTTTTATCTAATCACCACACAAGTCTACTGACATAATATGCTTAAAAAGGAATTATTAAACAACTGCTTAAAGAGAAAAACTGCATTTTTTCATCCTCATTTTTAAAAGTAGATTCAATATAATGGATATTGTTTTTCTAAAACAGCTAATGATGTTTTTAGATTTAAGTAATAACACACACCAGTCTTACTAGATAATGACATTCATCCCTCTGAAACAACTTTCAAAAGTTGTCTCAGTTTCTTCTTGTCCCTTAGTTCAATTGCTAGGGTTCAACTGGGCATCAGGCAAAACTTAGAAATCATGGCACATGCCAGTGACATAGTTCTCCACACTCTATTTTCTTATTCTGTGAAGACTGGAAATGCTCAGTAATTTTTCCCCTTATCTTAGAAAATCTAACTTAGAAGCCCAGCTTCCCTTGCAGCTAGAGGCTGCCAGGTGATGCAGTTCCGATCAATGAAACAGAATTGGAAATCTCCTGGGTTATATTTGGTAATGCTTTGCGTTCGAAAATGGGCTGAGGGGCATGACATATTAGCACTACTTCTATCCCATCTAACTGCAATTGGAGTTTCAAGAGTCACTTTGCAACGGAGTGACAAGCATGATAGGGAGAAGATATAAAAGAGGCAGAAGCTTATTTTGCAGCATAAGCTTTGCCATTCCTACTGCCTCTTACTTTCAATAATTAAACGTCATTATAGCTTAGGCCACAATTAATGATATTTGCTGCTTCTTGCAGCTGGCAGTGATTTTTATTCTATAGTATATGATGCTAGTATTTGTAAAATTAAAACTGAACCTCTTTCTTTTTGAAGTTTATTTTGTTTGCTGGAAAACGATATATATGAGAATTATATGCCATATATTGTTAGATTTTTATGTCTATAGTTCTTTCTTTAATAAAAGTGAAGCTAATGTTTCAGTAAAATGGGAAATAGTCTCAGGTTTAAAATAAACTGAATGTATCTAAAATTACAACCTAATTATAAGCCTATATTTTGATGCTTTAAAAATTAAAATTCACAGAAAAAATTACTGAGGTTTTATTTGGCATTTTAAACTGACCCAAGATAGCTTTTGATGCTGGTAGCCTCACTAGGATGATTTTCCTTAGGAAATACACTGATAATAGGTGCTTTATTATGCTTAGGTCAACTTCATCAAAGTTTCAGGCCCACTGGGCATGGTACAACTTGCTTGTAATTCCAGTACTTTGGAGGCTGAGATGGGAGGATCACAGATTCAAAGCCAGCTTCAGCCATTAGAAGACTTAAAAAGCTAGTAAGACCCTGTTTCCAAATAAAAAATAATAAAATTAGGCTGAGGGTGTAGCTTGAAAGTAGAATGCTTCTAGGATAATTTCAAGTATATAGAAGTGTTTTAGACTCAGTTTTAAAAATGTTCCACTAGGAATCTCCAGAAAAAATATAGACCACACAAACATTCAGATGAAACTTTATGATGAAATAAAAATCATCAAAGTTAAAAACAACTTTGTGCTTTCTTTGCCTTTTCGTGAATTTTAATGTAACATACTAAACAATATATTACTTTAGTAAGAGTTATTTTTAATATGCATCACATATGAAAGAAAGCTAATCAGCTCATAGTATGCTCAGTATCTAATGCCAGAACCAAGCACAGACTAGATAATTCTCTGGCAGGCGCTTTTTGTCTTGGCCAGACTTAACCTTGGCTTCTCCCCACCTTTCTCCTGCAAACACAAGGAATCCTGTCAGATACAGTGAGATCCAGTCAAGTCTACAAATAATTCTCAATGATAAGAGAAATTCAAGGTCCTCTCTCTTCTGCATAATTGGGGGCATTGAGAAAGCAACATGATCAGAAAGAAGGTGATTCACAGCCATAGCGTGTACATTGTTCTTCTAACTTCTAACATTTTTCTGTCTAAATTTCACGATATTTGGCTAAGAGGTATAGTCATAGAGTGAAAATGAAGAACCAAGAATCTTTTTAAATGATGCTCATGTTTTCCTGAAATATGGCCCACTTAAAAATACTTTCAGAGCCTATCAAATTGAAAATTTATAAATGTACATACTAAACTCACACACTTATCAACCCATATGACTTATTTATTCATTCAACAAAATTATTGATTACTCTATGAAAAATACTTCGGTCCCTAAAAAAGACCATCCACTTTTTAAGGTATAGTAAATAAACACTTTTGAAAGCTTCAAAAACCTCTAAACTCTCCACATATTAGAAGTAGTACTTAACATTTCGCTTTCTTTTTGGAGCTATATTTCCAACTACACTTACCTGCTGAAGCAGATATTTCCCCATTCTATATTGACATGATTTTATTCTAACCTAAATTTAAATGTTCAGAGAAAATTTCTGGGAAATAAAACAGGTCATGATTTGTGAACACATGTAATGACTTATAAATTCAGTATAAATTCACTGTTGTAACCATTGCTGAAATCCAAGTCAAGCCATGTAGTATATGTGTATATGTGTATATGACAGGAGGAATACAAGAGTTAAGTTGATAAAAGTCTCTTTTACCATCTTTCTCTCTAGCAGATGAGAGAAAGAGAGGGAGAGGGAGAGGGAGAGAGAGAGAGAGAGAGAGAGAGAGAGAGAGAGAGAGAGAGAGAGAGAGAGAGAGAGAGAGAGAGAATATGAATTGCAACACTATACTGCCAGATGGAATTTCAGGTGTCTTCATCAGAGTTATTATTAAATTATCTTTTGTGATGATACTTCAGGTAGTCATGAGTGTTATACAACAGGGAGTTTGTGGAACATCTTCAGTTTTTAAAGCTATTAAAATTTCTTGCAGGTGTGTTTGAGAGAAGCACAGCACAAATTCACTTGCACTCTATGAGGATTACAGACATGCAGACCAACCACCAGGGGCAATTAACACAAACAGTGTGTGAGGGGGAGCCACCAGAGTTGCAAACTAAACAGGCTTCATGTTGCACTTGGATCCCCCAATTATATCATAAAGCACAGATGTTTATTCCTCAATATAAATTGCATTGGCAGTTTTGGGCTATGGTAAAACCCTATAGGATCTACCTTCCTCAATACCTACTTTCTATTGAAACTCTTTTCCTCTTAGTTCCCAAGATTGTGTTTTCTTTTTCTTTTCTCCTCTGCAATGTGAGCCTATTAAAACATGAAGAGCTTCCCTAATTTGCTTGTTGAAACTAGCATAAGCCTCAATATGACACATCTGGACTGGAATTTCTTCTTGCAGTCACTTCAGTTAAAGTCGTGTGAGAGCATATTAACGAAGCTCTCTTAAGATCCATTTCTCTCATATTTGATATGCTTTACAATATTTTATTTCTTACTTTTGATGCAAATTAAAGACATTACAATTAGCTTGAACACTAGTGGTCCAAAGAAAATCTGGTTTTACCCCCCTCCTTTAGTGACATCTGTATCTTTCTGTTTTTATAAAAATACTTGAGATCCTTATTCTTTTTCTGCATTCCAGAATATCTCATGAGTCATTTCAGAAGAACAGCATAGAGAATAGCTTGGGCTGCCATACCAACCTGTCATTTAAGAAAGCTACATTAATCAATAACACCTGAACAGTTCAATTACTGGATAAGTAAGGCAAAGAAATGGAAAAAAGATTAATAGGTCTTCCCCAAAATTAGACCCCTAAAATCAAAGAGGACCTGCAACCTATGATGATTTGAAAAGACTATTACTGTTTGAGTTAATATATAATTATCCAACCCTTTTATTTATTTTTTCCATATACAGAAGCCAGTTTCAGTGACAATTTTCCTGCTCAGAGAATTTTTCACCTTTGATTAATGACACTTAATAAAAATTCTAGCTAGTCGCAATGAAAGGAAAGAGAGTCACTTGAACCAATGGTGAAGTGCCTTATACAGCTAGGCTAGGAAAGGTTAATGGCATCATTACTCAGGGCTTTGCAGTGTACGTACCCTTCTCTCAGAGAGTGCCAGGCGTGTTGGATTTGTGTTAACTCCTTCCAAACTCTAGGTCCATTGGAAACTGTTCACTATAAAAGATCATGAATTAACATTTATTACATTCATTCATTTTTTTCCTTAAACAACTTCTGGATATTGTAATGACACATGAAACAACAGAACATATTTCATTTAAGAGGGTAAAAATGAGAAAGAATGCTTCAGGAGAACAAAATTCAAGTCCTGGGTCCATAAGACAAGTGCCAACAAATTGCCCAGGAAAATTTTAACAATTCTTTGTATGCCCAGCCTGCCAGGAATACCTTTGAAAATGTTCATCACAGCTTCTTACAAAGGAACTGGTAACATCTTGACCTAGCAATGAGATTTCCAGATTTTTCCTTTAGGCACCCTTTGACAATAACTAAGACCACACCATGCTGCTACTCAGAAAAAAAAAAAAAAAGAATATTTGTATGGCCTCAAGGAAAGCTAGTTTGCTCATTAACTGAGCACTTATTCTGTGCCAGTCACTAGTATAGGAATATATTAATACACAAAATAGACTCCATCTCCCCAAGTGCCCTCATGATGTTTAGATTCTAGTGGGGGAGAGTAGAGCACTGGAAAAGTATCATAAGGAGGAAAAATTGCAGTTAAAATGCAACGTATGAAGGAAGATAACAGAGTTAGATAAGAGTGAGAATGGCAAGGTAGGCTATACTCATAAAAATGTATGATATGCTTTTTCAATAGCCAGGCTAACGCGGCTTCTACTATGAGGCTAGCAGTAGCCTTTGCTCAGCAGCTCATGTTCTTTTTGCATAGTTAAGAAGTCCTTTTGTTAGAGTACATCACTCTTGCCACTATCAGTCACTGATCTCAAAGTATCCAAGTCATTCCAGGATCACTGCTCTTTGGAAGAATCATGTCAATCTTGCTTAGATAGTTAAGAGCAAAGTGAGCCGGCTCTACTCCAACCAAAGAAAGAAGACTGCATCTTCTGGCTTGACGGATGTCTAAAATTCCAGGATTTTAAATATAACTTTTCACTTCCCTGTCAGTCTTAAGGCTGCTTCTCCTTCCTTAGGGTCCCGACTTCAGTATAAGATTTCTGCCAGGGAAGTGCATTCAGTCTCTTTTTTAGCTCTTCCATCCTTATGACAATTGGGGGGTTAGGGTTTTCAGTATATTCAGTCCTCTGGATTAAAGTCTTTCTAGGCTTATTGCTATTTGAATAATGACATTAATCTGGATTTTGTTCATTAAGTATAATGTGAGGCAACTCTATTCTGACAAAGGAGAGAGAACTAGCTGTGATCATGTCCTTGGTATCTAATAGGTGGAGATCCAGTACCAGAATCACATGTGAAAGTCTTCTTTCTAGTTCCAACTCTGGTGCAGTTGTCACAGTTAGTGGCTTGCCTAAAATCAGACTCTAATATAAGCACTAGAAATTTATTTAGAAGAAATCCCAGAAAAAAAAAAAAAACTGCTGAAAGGTAGGATATGAAATCCAGAAAAAAGAGAAGCCATTAGTATAATGACTGTACTAATGAGTGAAGTATTGCCATAAACAACTTGGGTGAGCCAGGCGTGGTGGCACACACTTTAATCTCAGCATTCAGGAGGTTGAGATCAGATGATTGCGATCCGTGGACAGCCTCAGCTACTTAGCGAGGCCCTTAACAACTCAATGAGACCCTGTTTCAAAAACAGACTTAAAACTAAGGCTGGGGTGTAGCTTGGAGGTAGAATACCCCTGCATTCCATCCCCAGTACCACAAAAACAACAACAACAACAACAACAACAACAACAACAACAACTAGGATGTATCCTGCCAAGACACCCTTGAAAACCTATAGACACACTACAGAATCATCCCACTGGACTTGAGAGTGAGTAGCTAGGACATTTTCCATTAAGTTCTGTATTAGTTGAGAAATGCAGGCTGTTAGCTTTTTAACATAAAGTATGTTTTATCTACTATGGTGAAAATTTCCAGAGTGCAACAGGATTTTTTCAGACGGAGGAAGGGATGTAGGCATTTGCAATGCTATTGGCTGGCCAGGGTACTACAACAACAGGTGCATTTAAGTGGGCCAATGTAGGATGGTTCTGGGCAATAATAGCATCTATAGCTTTGCCTGAGCTCTAAATTTAAACATGTACTCCTAACTTGCCAAAAGTTAGTACTTTTCAATATCTTTACTCTTTTTCAGGACATAAAGACTTTAGAATCCATTTATCCAGTTCCTAATTGATAAGCTCCTGTTATTGAATATTTAATAATATGAAATAAAAGTATGTTAAACCCATAAAAGATCATTATATTATTATTATTGTTGTTGTTGTTGTTGTTGTTGTTGTTGTTGTTGTTGTTATCCAATCAGTATTCATTAGAATTACCTTCACATTTAGTATCTTTTCCCCCATATTTATGACTTCTAATCTGGGATCATGTACCTTCTGCCTAAAGTATGCATATGTACAATGTTCCTTAGTGAAACATGCAGATTAATATTTTTATTGTATTGATTTTCATTTGACATTTTAAATTTTGCATTCTTTTTTTATTTTTTGGTGGTACTGGGGTTCCTGGAAACCCTTCTACCTCCGGGTTACACTCTGAGACCTATTTTTATACTTTTTATTTGGGAAACAGGGTCTCTTAAGACAGCGTGGTTGGCTTTGAACCTGCGCGATCCTCCATGTCTCCGCCTCCCAAGCACGGGGATTACAAGAGTGCACCACCATGCCCGGCTTGCATTCATTTTGAAAGGATGTAGTCATTGGGTATAAAATTCTAATTTTCAAAGCTACTTTTTACTTAACTATTCCTCTGTCTTCTGGTTTTCACTGTTGCACTCAAGAAGGAAGTTCTTGTAGAAACCATTTATTATTGATCAATTATTATTTACTAGCTGTTTTGAAATTTGTCTCTTTGGTTATAGGAGCATAACTATGATTTATATGAGAAGACATTTTTATTTTTCCCATTGGACATATAAAATCTAGGTATGGTTATTTGGAATATTTTCATATCAAATATTTCCTCTATTCCATTATTTCATGTCTACCTTTCTGGAGCTCAAATAAAATGCACATTAATTTTCTCTATATATAATTTAAGCTGATTATTCTTCATCTTTACTTTTAACTTTCGTGTTGTTCTATACATTTTCTTCAATAGTTTCTTCAGATCTATCTTCAGTCCACTAATGTCTCTTCAACTGTGTCTAATTTTAAGTCAAAAAGTAAACTCTTAAATTATTTTATTATACTTTTAATTTGTATACTTTTCATTAAAAAAAATTCATGTCAGTATATGTTTTCTCAGTTTCCTGACAAATCATTCATTCTTACCTTTGATTCTTTTTTTAAATCAAAGTACTTGTCTTATTGCCTATATTTGACATTTACAACATCTCACTTCTTTATTGCTTTATTTATGTTATTTGTTCTTTCTGATGTTTTGTACTGATTTTGTTATACTTGACTGTATGATAGACATTTTATTTAATAGATTATTTTGTAGTTTATTTTGATATTTAAGATGATAACTCCCTCCAGAGACCATCTGTGATAGCTTCTGGGAGTTGAAAAAGAGGCTTGAGATTTTCTCAGCCCTAAATGATGGAATTCTGGCTGCTAATCTCTGATTCACACTTTCTTGAGATCATAGTTCTCTTCAAGCCCAGTTTTAATTGAGTACCAGAGTTTCCTTCCTTGGGAGGGTATGGATCTTGATTTCTGTCCTTTCAAATCTATGAGACCACAGAGAGAATAACTCAGTGTTGAGGATGATCTTTCAAGTTGGTGAAATGTCACCAAGGAAAGCAATTTTAAGTGGCTTATCTTCCAAACCTAAGGCCCCAGATATTTGTTTTTATAAGCCATTTAATAGTTTTAAAATGATACCTTTTAAAAATCTTTAATTTTTTTTCTCTGAGAGAGAAGACTGGGGAAGTCAACTAGTCTGTTTATGTTTGAAATTAAAATTGTCCAATCCATGATATTTTTGTTTATGGAAACTTAATTTCATATATATATATATATATATATATATATATATATATATATATATATATGTGTGTGTGTGTGTGTGTGTGTGTGTGTATGATAATATCACTTAATAAACTTAAATATTGATAAGATTCTAAGAATGGCTTGCTAAATGCAAAGAGTATAGATTTATCATCACTATGTGGTTCATGCTAAAATACAACAGAAAAAAAAGTTACTTATTTTAAGTACAGAAAGTAGTTGCTACGTTTATTCATTGTCATTCTCCTCTGAAATTGTGCCTTAACAATTTCAAAATTAATCAAGCATTCACTTCTAAGTCTTAAATATCTTGTTCATATATGAAAGGTGCAATTATTCCAGTTAGTTGACCAAACCTTTCCCTTTACTCTGTAGAGCTGACCTGTAGACAGTGCCCTTAGGTAAAAGAAACCTGACAAAATATTCTTAGTGTAAAACTAAAAAAAATCTCTGACTAAAAGAAAATTAACAATACTAGGTTTATCCCACTATGTAGAGCTATCTTAATCTTAAGAAGAAATTATAGTCATTATTATTACCATATTTATAGATCTCTGGACATTTACATTCAGGCAGAATATGATAATTTTGCACAGTAGGATTGCAACATATGTTAGGGCCAGCTTGTAACAACTTGAGATGAATTGAGATATACTCCAGTGTTCGCCTCCAGTATTCTCTTTACTGATATTTCATGGACCATAGTTTTTTAATTAAAGGTAACATTAGATATTGATCTTCTCATATTGGTTAGGGAAAGAAAATATCATAATTATTGTCTTCAAAATGTTAATGTACTTTTGTTCCTCTCTTTTAAATACATTTATATAGATCATTTTAAATGCTTTTCTGCTGGCCTAAGGCAAAAATTTGAAGAAATTTTAATTGGAGAAGTCAATATGACAAGGGTATGGACAAATAATAAAGGGAGAATGGAAAACAATAGAAGGAAGAAAAGAAACGCAGCATTATTCAATCCCTCAATTATTCATCAATATTCTGTATTGATGAATATTGTATTGATGTAGTTAGCTTTTTGTTGTTATGATCAAAATATGTTACAAGAACAACCTTGGGTCATGGTTTTAGAGGTTTGGAACAACAAATTTGGATCATGGTATTAGAGGTTCAGTACATGATTAACTGGTAGGCAAAAACATCAAAGTGGCAAGGGGTGGTAGAAGATAGATGCTCTGAGAAGCCAGAGAGAGAGAGAGAGAGAGAGAGAGAGAGAGAGAGAGAGAGAGAGAGAGAGGAGAGAGAGGGAGCGCACCGGGCAGATATAGTTCCTAAGGTCCCACCTTAATTATCTACTTTCTCCAGCCATATCCTACCAGCCTACTGTTACTACCTAATACGTACATTCAAACGATTAATTAATTAATGGATTTATTCACTAATAACATTAAAGCCCCGATTCAATTATGTCACCTCTGAACACTTCTGTACTGCCAACACCTGAGCTTTTCTGGGGGACATTTCATATCCCAATCTTAACATCCTCCAGGTACAAATGGGTAAAAGAGCATTAAAGATAAAAAAAGTCATGAACAAAGTAAAAGATCATCAAGGTAGTAGTATCATTTATTTGTAATCAAATGAAAATAGAAAATAAAGAAAAAGAAAGCATACTAGATTAAAGAAGAATACCATTAACTAATATACAAAGTCAATATAGGGGATAGAGTAATGATTGATGATATTAGCTTTGAAAATGAGAATCCTGATGGACATCCCATGTTCAGTGAGTTAAGAAATGAGGACTTGCAATCGGGATGAGAAGTTGGGGATACACATGTGGCAAACATACACATGTTCATAGAGAGTACATCGCTTTAAGGGAGACATGTAAAAAGAGAAGATAATATAGTTAAGGATGAGGTCATAGATACTGATGAAGCCCTGCCCAGACCCCCTTTAGGACATGAAGCATCTATCTCCATATTGCCATGTTTGTTGCTAAAAGCACTGGTACAAAGGTCTGGCCCTCTTGTTTTAAAGAGAAAACACAGTAGTGCAATTTGAGCTCCAAACCAAGTCATAGGATAATAGCGTGAAAGTTAGTCTCCAGTTGAAGGCACATTGGTTTTTTTTTGTTTTGTTTTGTTTTTATCCCCAGTCCTAAGTTTCTGCTATCATTCCCTCTTCTGGAAATACTTTGCAATATATCACTTGACCAAAAACTTAGTCTCTGGATACAGGGAACATGACTCAAGACAGACAACTAGAAGAGTAAAGTCAAGAAAAAATGTGAAGCAAGAATTGTCAGAAAAGCCGGGTGTGGTGGTGCACACTTGTAATCCCAGAATTTGGGAGGTTGAGACCTGAGGATAGTGGTTCGCGGCCAGCCTCAGCTACTTAGTGAGGCTCTTTGCGACTCAGTGAGACCCTGTTTCAAAATAAAAATAAGGTCCTGGCCTCATGGCCCCGACCCTGGGAGGATGAGCGGGTGTGGGTGGGGCTCCCTTAGGCGACCCTCCCCCACCTGGAAGGCCCAGGAGGTCAGGGCTGCATGGCCTTGACCCCCGGAGGGTGAGGGGGCACGCGTGCAGGTGGGGCACCCTTAGGCAACCCCCCCCCACCTGGAAGGCACAAGAGGTCCAGGCCTCATGGCCCCGACCCCGGGAGGGTGGGAGAGTGCAGGCGGGGCACCTTTAGGCAACCCCCCACACACCCTGAAGGGCCCGGAGATCCAGGCCACAAGGCCCCGACTCTGGGAGGGTGGGCGGGCATGGGCAGGGCACCCTTAGGAGACCCCCCTCTCACCTGGAAAGAAAAAAAATTTTCATCGCTACTGAGTGCCTGATCCCACATCCTCCCCAAACCATACATACTCCCTTTTCTTATTTTTTTTTTAAGAAAAAAGGGAAACGAAGAAAGAAAAATATTTGAGAGGGGTTAAGATGGCCGGGATGGCAGCTAAAATATTGGAGATGCAGACAAAACATATCCATCTGAACTGGAACTTTTGGAAAAATTCCCCACGAAGTAGGACTGCTGCTTCTTGACATTGTTAAGAATCCAGGATATCACCTGTAAGGAAAGAGTCTAGCAGAGACCTAGGTGGAAGGCAGTGGTGGCAGCAGTGGCCGAGATGGCGGTGGAGACTTGGATTTGGGAGAAGCAGACATCTGATCCAACCTACCCTGATCCTCTGAAGAAATTACCCCAAAGGTCGAATGCTAGTGTTGCGCATGCTTAGGAACACTGGACGTTATGCGGTATGGGAAAAGAGCTTGGGAAAGATTTGAAATGGTGGAGGCAGTTGCATTGGCAGTGGCAAGTACTCAGAGGAGGCAGAGAACTGATGTAATACACCTGGAACTTTTGAAGAAAATACCTCAGAGGCAGAATACTATCACCATGCACCCTTGGGAAAGTGGGACAACCTGCTGGGTGAAGAGGGTGCTAAGATCGGAGCCTGCTGAGGGGTGAGGCTGGTGCTGGGGCCAGCGAGGCTGGGATCGGAGCCTGCTGTGAGGCAAGGCAGGTGATAGGGCCTCTAAGGCCAGGATTAGAGCCTGCTGAGGGGTTAGGCTGGTCCCGGGGCCAGCGAGGCCAGGATCGGAGCCTGTCGTGAGACAAGGTCAGTGCTGGGGCCTTCGAGGCCGGGATTAGAGCCTGCTGAGGGGTTAGGCCAGGGCCGGGGCCAACAAGGCCGGGATCGGAGCCTACCATGAGACAAGGGCAGTGCTGGGGCCTCTGAGGCCGGAATCAGAGCCTGCTGAAGGGTTAGGACAGTGCCAGGGCCATCGAGGCTAGGATCGGAGCTTGCTGTAAGGCAAGACCAGTTCTGGGGCCTCTGAGGCAGGAATCGGCACTAGCCGAGGGGTTAGGCCAGTGCCAGGGCCAGCAAGGTCGGGATTGGAGCCTGCCGGTGCTGGGACCTATGAGGCCGGGATCAGACTCTTCTGAGGGGTAAGGCCATTGCCGGGGCCAGTGAGGCTGGGATTGGAAACTGCTGTGAGGCAAGGATGGAGCTGGGACTTGCAAGACCAGGATAGGAGCCTGCTGAGGGGTTAGGCCGGTGCCAGGGTCAGTGAAGCCGGGATCGGAGCCTGTTGTGAGGCTAGGCCGGTGCTGGGGCCTCTGAGGCCCGGAGAGGAGCCAGCCGAGGGGTTAGTTTGGTGCGGGGGCCAGCAAGGCCAGGATCGGGGCCTCCCATGAGGCAAGGCCAGTGCTGGAGCCAACGAGGTCAGGATCAGAGTCCTCCAGGTGGCCAGGCCACTACTGGGGCCGTCAAGGGTGGGATCGGAACTTGTGATGCGGCATGCACAGAGAAATAGCACAGAAAATAAAATCCAGATGCTTTCCCTAATTAGCAAGAACTAGAAGGAAAGGGGGTACAAGAGGAGGTTGAGTAGTAGAAAGGGCCCTATTGAAAAGCAATTAAGGTGACCAATCAGAGGGGAGGGGATGCAGGAGGATGGAATATCTTTAAAACTCATGACGTGAGTAAACAATTATATCAAAGATAATCACCAATTAAGAATGGGATCGAGGGAGGGGGAGGGAATGGGATGGGGAATGTATGAGGGCTTATTGAATGATATGTGCTTGTATATCCTCTCAAGTCTTGTATTCCAAAGTAATGTATCATTAAAAAATAATAATAATAAAAGACAGGGCTGGGGGAGTAGCTTGCCCCTGAGTTCCATCTTCAGTACTGCCAAAAAACAAAACAAAACTAAAAAATTTCAGAAAGATAGGTTCTTCTCCTTAGAGTGAGAGAAGAGGCCCTTAACTGCGGTGAGAATGGTTCTCTGTGTCAAAAGTGGTCATTAAAAATTAGAACCAATGTTATCTTGAAAATGGAAATAGTATTTGTGACTCCTGAGGGGGCAATTTCTATAGAGTAATATAGGAACCTTTCCTCAAGAAATGTTGATGTAGAAGGACAGAGACTGTGGGTGGCTTCTGAAGGCAATGTCAAGATCTAAATTCTTTGTTCAAATTCAATATGTGAAGTAGAAAAAGCAAGCAAAAATAAAAAGAACAATAGCATAGCTACCTTTGCTGAGAGTGAACACGACAACCTGTATCACCTGCACTTTCAGCCTCCCTCTTTTCACTTTTTTCACTTTTTTTTTTCATCTGCTACTATATATCTGTAGGGGTTCTGTGGTGCACTAAAAGGGCTTCATGAAGCACCAACTGATATTCAATGACTTGGAGGAATAGTGGGAGATAAGATTGAAATGCAAAGCAGATAGTGAGAAAATTCAGAGAGGTTTAATTTAGGACAGGTACAAAAGGATCTGAGCATTACTTCCTAGGGATATTATCTTGATATAACTGCTCACTTACTGCCTGAGGGGCCCTAATATTTCTGACTAAATTACCTCATGGAGCTAGAGTGCAAGCTCACTTTATTTTTTTTAATTATAAAGAAAAAAGATTGTTATGTGTGTGGTCCTGGGGATAAAGCCCAGAGACTCATCCCGGCCAGGCAAGCACTTTACCACTAACTACACCACCAGCCCTTCCACGAGCTCACTATGTATGTATGTATGTATGTGTGTATGTATGTATGCATGTATGTATGTATGTATGCATGTATTTATTTGGTGGTACCAGCCTCCCAAGTACTGGAATCACAGGCATGCACCACAATGACTAGGTCCATGCGATTACTTTAAATTGCCATTTACTAAGGCACAATCTGAAAATTTGGGTCAAATTGGTGGACCCTGTCCTTTACAGTGATGGTAAAAGGATAAAACCAAATATCTTTCAGATGATATCTCAGATAGTAGAGAGAAGCCAAGAAGTTCTTTGAACCTTTTTTATATCTTGTTCTTTTGACCTATTACTCTACAACTCAAACAAAAAGGACCGATAATATAGGACCTCCAAAATAGGTGCTGCTGAACGTCAAGGTTTGGAGAATTCCTGTGATGTATTGCTACTACAGACTAAATGGTATAGGGGAATAGAAAAAAGAAGGTAGGTGTCAGAGGAGGTGCAGAGCCCTAAAGAGTAAAGTCATCCTCCTCCTCTTTGTTTTTCTTTCTCTGCCTCCTCCTTCTCCTCCTCCTCCTCTTCCTCCTCCTCTTCTTCTTTCTAAAAATATAATTTAAATGTGGTTTGGTTAGGCACGTTTTAATTGTACAATAAAATAAACTGCCGTGTGTGGTGGCATACACTTATAATCCCTGTGCTTGGGAGTCAGAAACAGGAGGATCGCGCAGGTTCGAAGCCAGCCTCATTGGGTTAAGAGAGCCTGTTTCCAAATTAAAAAAATATATATATAAAAATAGGTCTGGGATTGTAGCCCGGAGGTAGAAAGGTTTCCAGGAACCCCAGTACCATAAATAAATAAATAAATAAATAAATAAATAAATAAATAAATAAATAAATAAACTACTTGCAAACAGTTTTTAGATGGGTTTTATCTAGGTAGGTATTATCCCTACATTTACATTTGTTAGTTTTCCATTTTATCTTTCCATGAGAAATGAGAAACCATGAAGAAAGAAATACAAAGATGGAAATGTTTTGCATCGCAAAATCTTTAAGGAAAAGTTTATAAGAGAAAACTTGTAACTACTGTTATTCATCCTATGTCACATATTAAATCTGCTTAAAACCACAAGACCTTGCTTCTTAATATATATATAGTCATCCTTAGGGCTTTAAAACCAGTAAGAATTTATTGATCAGAATGTGGAGATCATTGACTGATTTGAATGTTGAAGAGCACAAAGACCTTAACAGTTCATGAGGAATGGCATTTCCCTTGCATTGATTTCTTCCTTCTTAGAGAAAAAAATAACTATTTCTGAGGATGATTAAAACATTACCAGCTACACTTTGACTTTATCATTTAAACACAGATGATCTCTTTTAAGGAACCTAAGGACATGAGTTAGCCCTATTCACCTCTTTACTACCATCGGTGTTAGTCACTTAAGGACTTCCTCAGATAATGCAGAGAATGTTCAATGGCAATATCTTCTGAATTCACCTCTTGAACTCACTTTCCCAGCTGAATGCATTTCTCCTGCCTTTAGGACAGTGCACCAGGCAAGAAGAATCAATGTATCCATGACTGCCTTTTATGACCCAGGCTCTTTGGGACTCAGTCCTTCCCCAGAGCTGCAGGAGAGTACAAGGAAAGTGAGCTGAAGCAATCTTTGTTTTTGTCTCGAGGGCAAAAATGTAGATGAGGTGCAAGGCCTGAAATGTCTAAAGACAACTGACAGACATTGTCAGAAAGAAGACAACACATTAGTCAACAAGCATCACTGATGAAAAAGGCTTTCACTATTAAACCCCACAAATGTGTTTTGTTGGAACACATTATATAATAAGCAAACACATTATCTAATATCTAAAGACATATTTATCTATCATATTTATCTATTTATCTCATATTTATATATCAGAAGAATATGGCTCTCCCAGAAGCCTCTCGGCAATAAATTTTAAAACAACCAGTATTCTTACTATGATCTAAGGGATTATTTCAATGAACTCATTGACAGCAAGTTTAACATCTGTTATGGTTTGAAAGTAAAATGTCCCTCAGACTCATCCTCTGGAGGCAGCCAGGCTCATAGGTGTGTCCTTCGTGATGTGGCCTCTGTAGTCAGAACATGGCTAGAGATGTGTCTTGGAGTTGTGGCTTTGGGGACTATATGAGTCCCTCTCCCCCTCCCTTGCTCTCTCTGCCTCCTACCCCCATTCCCTGAGGACCAATAGCCCAGGCTCCTGCGTGGCAGCCAAAGTTAATGGATTATTATATATGGACCGAAATCTCCAGACATGTAAGCAAATGAATCTTTAAGTGTTGCATGTCGAATATGTAGGTCACAGTTGTGAGAATGCTGATTGTAAAAACATCCTTGTACTGATTCTCTAGCTCAGACCCAACACCTTGAAGAAGCAAGATGTCTCAACTGATAGGGGCAACTTCATTTTCTGCCTTCTTGGTCACCACTGAAATTGATGTAAAGAGGTCTCCATTTTCTACCATAGCCAACCATGGAGCTGAAGGACAAGGATGTCCTTTGTCATATCTCAAAAGGAGCTATGGGTGGTGTCACTCATTCACTGTCACAAAGGCTGTGCTATATCTCTGCACTGCTCAGGGAGGGAAAGAGAGAGGAGCACCGAGGAACCTACCATTGATTCTGCCTTGGCAGCAGAACATATTATTTCCAGACCTGGAGAGATGACTCACAACCTCTGTGTCAAACACCTCTCTCATTCCCAGGGAAATGAAAGACTCCTCCTCCTTTAGGTTTATGTTCCTGCCCTTGCTCCTAAAGAAGCTAAAAAGTGGTAATACCTCATCTTTTGTCATATGGTCCAAATGACAACTACAAATATAAAATCCCTTGCTGTTGATCCTTTCCAGTTTTCAATGCTGTTCAGATTTCTTCCTGGTAAATTTATTGCATATTTTGTTTAAAATTATCTATAGAATGGTGTCCTAAGGCTGTTTTATTTTCATAAAATATGAAATATTTTCCTAGTATTGAAAAGTTAATGAAACCAGTTTACTTCTCTTGAAGAATCCAATGAGTCGAGACTGAAAAAATATAAGACATTGGAAAAGATTCATGAGAATTTTAATTACTTTTAGTATTTAGCTAACAAAAGCCAGGATTTTAATTTCAGCCTTTATTTTTATTATTTTTCTTACTTTAAGAATTTAGGACTCTAATTTATTTGGAACTCTACTTTTTGAAGTTTAATTTATTCCTGGGAACTTGATAATAGGAAGGGTTTATAGTACAATCTGGGTTATTTTATTGTTGGCATTTTATTATCGACATGTTTTTAAGATGTGGTTTGACTTTATTGTGTAATTTTTAAAAGTTTCATTGAACAGACAGGTTTGGCTTAATTTAGGATACATAAAAATATCGGAGTAGTTTTAGCCATGAGCAACAAGTAGTCTTAGAATTAATTTTATGATTTTATGTTTTTGACTTATTTCACATCCTTCTCAGATAAATTCTTCAATGTCTACCTCAAAAGATTAATGGAGCAACAGTGATTATTAGTAGGATGGCAAATCCATGGCTCTGAGAATAAAAATTTTCTGATTTTTTTTTCCTGTTTTTCCACAAATACTGTCCCCCCAGCACACACTTGACCATAGCCTCAGTGGTTAAGGCTCAGAGATAAAGAGAATAGAAGACCGGAAATGTCACTGTGTAAATAAACAAAAACAAAACAAATAAACAAAAACCTCCTTTACACTTAATTTGCATATCCAACATTTAGTGTAATGTATTCTTGGATAACTTCCATTCCCATATTCAATCTTCCTCAGTGAAGAAGTAAATAAAGAAGTAAAAAGCTGGACAGGGTCCTACACTTAAAAGAAACCCATGTTAGACTGAATGATCTGCTGTTGCCATCTTAAAATTCTTAATACTTTTTTGAACAAAGAGGTTCTGCATTTTAATTTTTCACTAGAGGTAAAAAATTTATGCTGTATACTGATTACCAACTTTTCTTTGTTTAGAATAAACATCTATGTATACAAATTACAAAAAGAAAGTATATTACTTATGGATAGTAACAAAGGACAACAGAAGTCTAAGATTAATTGTGTACTGATTCCCCAAGACTCAGAAAAGCTGCCAGGAGGTAAATGGAATCTCATCTGTATTTGCCTTAATTGCTCCACAGCTGAGGGACCACCCTGAAAAGACACTGACTTGGACCTACCTGGGTGTGGTGGTACATGCCTATAATGCCAGCTATCCAGGAGTTTGAGACAAGAGGATTGCAAATTAGATGCCAGCCTGAGCAACTTAGATTTGAGGGGGAAAAAAAGGAAAAGAAAAGCAGCCCATTCTTGTTTTATACTCCAGAAAATTAAGAACCACTGGGCTAAAGCATTGAAGTTTAACCTGGTTGTGTGGGAACTGGAACACAGGCTTTGCTTCCCAGGCAGCTCCCCTTAAGATGTTTCATTCCGGGACATTTTTCAATTGTTGTTGAGAACTGTAAGCAAAACAAAGGGCAGAAAACTGGGTCATCCCAAAGCTACCCATAAAAGCATCCCATACTTGCTACCACAGATTATGTAGCCAACTAATGAAGTGAGACACCGGTTGGTAAATTTAAAAGCCAAGTATGAGCAGCTCAGCCCCTCGCCTTGTCTTCTCTCCTTGAGATCATCTGCTTTTAGAGTATAAGGTTGGGTCAACCTCCATTTATAGGAAATTTAGGGGTCAAGAAACTACCATGTAGGCAGTCATAGTTTTCTCACCCAAAACTTTCTAAAAAGGGGGTATATCTGCTTAATTCTGGGCACATAATAGTTATATGCCTGAATCTTGTTCTCCAATGGTGCTATTAGTTTTGAAACTAATATTTTTAGTTGTTTGACTTTTTTTTTTTGCTTGCATTTCTCACTCTGTTTAGAACTCAGGTGATAAATCCCAAAGGGAACATAATGTATTTCATAGAAGTCATTTTCCACTAACTGCAGAAGGTTGGCAACCTTTCAGACATAGAGGACTTAGTTACAGACCCCTGTGCTCCATAGGAAAAAGATATGAGAAGAATGGCAAATATAGTATAGAAATCTCTAGGCCCAAGTCCCCATATTACTGCTCAAATAGAGATTTATTTAAGTTAACAACCATATTAAGCCTTAAATATACCTCAAAACAGTATGTCTGGGGATCCTTCATAATGAAATCCTTTTTAGGTACTTTAATTAAAGAATCAGATATTTATACTTCTTACTTAGATAAACTAACATGCCAAATTGATGATTCTATGTATAAAAGTAAAATAAAAATTTTCAATAGTAAACAAGTAACATGTTTCTGGAAATAGTAGAGTGAATCTTCATATGATGTTGATTGGAAGATGGTATAAACAAGAAGATATCTAACCTCACATTTTTCACAATGTCCTAGTAATCTCAAATGTCTACTCAAGTTTTTCAAATCCTGGAAAATGATCACTTTTGAAAGCTTTGCTACTATTAACACAAGTACTAATAGTTTAAAGTAAAGAAAGGTCCACCAAGCCAACTTCTCAACTGGCTGGCACTATCAGTCACTGGAGCAGGAGACATCAAAGATCACTGTTTTCAAGGGTGTTAAGCCTCTGTCTTCCTCTGTGCTAGTGCAGCTTCCCTGTCCAATGATGAAGTGGGAAACACCATCAAAGAAAGAGGCTATCTAGAAATCTCTGAAGTACTATTGCAGTATCAGGGCCTAAAAAATAGAAAATTTTAGCCATTATTTGACCCCGAATGGGTCTTTTTTTTTTTTTAAATCCAAGTCTTCAGCATTGTAAAATTAATGCCAGTCAACATCAGATCGGGTCTTGGACAGTGAACTCAGAGCCATTCTACCTCTGAAGTATACCCCAAGCCCTATTTTATTTTGAAACAGGATTTCACTAAGTTGCTGAGGTTGCCCCCATATATGCAATCATCCTGTCTCAGCCTCCCAAGTAGTATGATTACAAGAGTATAGCACCACACCAGGTTTTTTGTTTTGTTTTGTTTTCTTTATCTTTCTCTATAAAACTCTCCTTTAGGTCTGCAGGAAGCACACAGTTTCTCTTGATGAAAATGCTGAAGTTCTTGATGCTTTTCCGTCCTTCAATATAGCCAACCTAAATATCTTTATCATTCATAAATGAAGCTTTATTTTATTTTATTTATTTTTATTAAAGTGGTTTTGTGTAAAATATAACAAGTACAACCACTGGCATATATAAAGAAAACTCTTGACCTCAAAAAGTGCTGTTATGAAACTGGTTTCTTCCACGGTTATCAACTTTAACTCTATGGTATCACTGTGAGCCACAGAAACAAAAAAAGGGCTCTTTCCTCTTAGTAGGGACACTCATGTTCATCTCATTGTGCTGCACATCGTGAAGCATACATTCTAATGCTAAACTGTGCCTTTAAAAGACAGTGTTTTTCAGTAAAATGGATGCTTCTATATTCTTTACAGTTTCCCCCTTACAGACTTGCTTAAAAGAAGACAAGCTTTGATTTTACAAGAACACAAGATTCTCTGTTATCCCAAAGCCATCTTGGTACTTTCTCAAGTTTTCATGTCTAGTAGAACAGGACTCTAGCCCAAGCACAAGAGAACCTCTGGTACACATAAGGGGAAGACTGTCTAGAAACGACTGTCACTCTGATGCTCTTGACACGGTAAGCATCTAGGACATCTAAGGCCAACGTTAATTATGAGACCCTCTTCCAATCTCACTGCTTCAAATGGGAGTTAAAATGGGTTTTAGGAAGCTAAAGAGACAGCAGGATACTACATGATTTGTCATGAAAATAAAATCCAGATATTTCAGGAAAAAATAGGTTAGATCCCTTTATTATTACTTTTCAACTTCTGCCTAAGAAATTCTCCTACAGATTAATTCACATATTTAGCATATTAAAACAACAACAAATGTGCTATTTAACAGTCTCCACAGGGCAGGCATCTGGCTGTTTTAGCTAAATCTTTTGTTCATAGTGTCATAAGGATAAAATCAGGATGCTGCTGGCTATCTTCTCTTCTAAGAAGAGGCTCAAGAAGGAAAAGGTCTACTTCCCAGCATCCTTTAAGTTGTTGGCAGAATTTATTTCCAAGTATGATTTCTATTTTTCTAATAGAGACCTTTAACTGTCAGTTAGCAACCACTCTCATTACCTAGAGACCAAACTTGGGCCCTTGTAATAGGTCCTTGTGGAAAGGTAAATGTTTTTCATCTTTTCCAAACAATAAATTCAAGTATGGTGACACCATGAAAGCAAGATTTCACTTATACATAAATGATATTTTTCTTTATATTCCCATGGGAAGAATTCTACAGGACATGTGAACCAGGGCTTAGAAATGAAGGACTTATCTTGGAACATTGCCTGCCAAACCTATACACCAGGGTGCTGCTACCATTTCTTGACTCTCACCATGCCATATTGTTATCTACATGCTGAAATGTCAAAAGACTTGAAAAATCATCAACATTACTTTTTTTTTTTTTTTTTCAGAACTAGGGGCTAAACCCAAGGGAATTTTACCTCTGAGTTATAGCTCTAGCCCTATTTTATTATTCCTTTTTTGGTGTGTTTTTTGTTGTTGTTGTTGTTGTTGTTGTTGTTGTTTTGGTGGTACTGGGGTTCCTGGAAACCCTTCTACCTCTGGGCTACACTCCCAGACATATTTCTTTTTTTAATTTTTATTTGGAAACAGGGTCTCTTAAGCCAGCGCGACTGGCTTCGAACTTGAGCGATCCTCCTATCTCCGCCTCCCAAGCAAGGGGATTACAAGTGTGTGCCACCACACCCAGCCATTTTCTTATTCTTAAATTTGAAACAGGGTCTCACTAAGTTGTGGAGAGCCTCACTAGGAGCTGAGACTGGCCATAAACCTGTGATCCTCCTGTCTCAGCCTCCCAATTACTGGGGTTACAAGCATGTACCACCACACCTGGCCACTTCTTTTTATGACTGTCTAACCAATGTAAGGAGAGAGAGACAAAAACCAAGTGTACGTCAAAATAAAGTAAATTTAGTAAGTATATTACTTAACATTGTCAATTTATGACTGGTGAAACCAGTCGGAGAACGTAGTTGGAAAACCCATTTCCCTTCTTGATTTAGACTTTGGCATCTCTGGCTTGTGAGCAGGGAATAAGTTGGGAGATGATAGACCTACTAAGGAGACTGTTGGTTTATTTGTTTTTCCATGTAGAAAAACTAAGTTGCTTTGCTGATACCTAAAAGGGTGAGTAAAACAAGAGAGACAGATATGGTTCTGCATTGCTGTAACCATAAGCAATCTTCCCATCTCAACCGTTAACACAGAAGTATTACACACAAGTATTTCTTGCCTATGAGAGGAGTTAGAACTGGTGAGTAAGGATGCTCTGTCCAGCAGTCACTGGACAGAGGCTTTGTCTTAGCCTGTGCAACTCCCATCTCAGCAGCAACAATAGGAGATTGACAGTCACTCACTGACTCTTAACACCACAGTCCAGAGGCAAGTGCATCATTTTCTCACAGTGTGTGTGTGTGTGTGTGTGTGTGTGTGTGTGTGTGTGTGTGTGATATTGGGAATTAAACTCAGGGGCATTCTACTTCCAAACTACATTCCAGCCCTATTTCACTTTTTATTTTGAAACAGGGTCTCGCTTAGTTGCTGAAGCTGACCTGGAGCCTATGATTCTTCTGTCTCAGCCTCCCAAAGACTAGGCTTACAGGCCTATGCCACCAAGCCTGGCTGCTTCCACTCAGTTGTTATTGAACAAAGCAAGTTATGTGGCTATGGGGGGGGGAGATGAAGTGCAATCCTAGCATGTGCCTTAAAGTGGGGAAAAAAGAGAAACTCCTGCAGACAGCACTGACCACTATCACGCATAGCTTCATGAATGATCCTCCTCTTCGTGGAAGATGCAGAGACGAAGATAGGCCCCAGAGGTATCTACTCCAGTGGTGTCTCCTCCATAGGAACAGAGCATGTGATTACCAAGTGGAAACCTAAAGAGGAATGGAACGGAATTCTTACCAGGAATTACAGAAAATAGAAAAGCATCTGTGACCGGGCCCTGCAGTGCCAAGCCTCACCTTCATGAAGAACACTTCAGACACAGCCGTCCCCAGCCTGCTTTGCAGGCAGCTGAGAGAGGTCCTAGCCCCACACTCGGGCTCTGAGTAGGAAAAGGGAGACTGTGACTGCCACGTTTTAGGAGGCCGCCTTCTGATCCAGGCTGCGTGTCTGGAGTCGCAGTGCAGAACGGGATCTGTGAGCTGGCTCTGTGCTGGGTGAGAAGTGTGGTGCCTGGTGCCAGAACGCGAGTGCACATCAAAACCCTGGCACAGGCCCGCGTCAGAAACGGACAGAAGACCAACGGTAACATACGGCACATTCTTCTCACGTCATAAATGTAAAGGCATTAATCACCGGGAGGCCTCCCAGAAATTAAAGTTCATCTATTGGTTATGGAGTGTCAAAAGGCAAATGTGAAGTTTTAAATTTGCTTAGTTTTCCTGCGATATAAAAATACAGGTTTCCAACGCTGGCTGTATCACCAAAACAGGCTTCTGGCCCTGCCAAAGCTAACACAGAGAACCCAGAACTCCATGCAGGTTTCTCCTTTATAGCATAATTCCCTTCAAAGGCATCTATTTTAAAATGTAGATTAACTCTTAATGCTTGGATTTTCTACACTGTAACTTTGAAACAATGAGGTCCCATCTGGCAATACTGAAAAACAAGCAGCAGAGGAATGACCCGAGATTTTCTACCCTGAGAGTTGGGAGGCTCTGCCTGGTGTGACCGTGGCCACGGGCTCCATGCTGTCCCCCCGGGAGTGAGTCCTGGGTCAGGACACACAGGAAAAGGGACTGCTGTGCTCCCAAGCTATGCATTATGCTCATCAGATAAAGGGAGAAATAAATTTGTGCTCTAAGTTTCTTCTTTGAAAAAGTCTAAAACCAGTGGGCGTGATGGTGCACGTATGTAATCTCAGTACTTGGGAGGCTGAGAAAGGAGGATTGTAGGTTCACAGACGGCCTCAGCTACATAGTGAGGCCCTCAACAATTTAGTGAGACCTTATTTTAAAATAAAGAATAAAAAATAATGCTGGAGGTATAGCCTGGAGATAGAATGCCCCAGATTCCCATCCTCACTACTACAAAATAAAAAAAAGTGTAAAACCCATCTGTACCATTGCTGCTTACATTAAAAAAAAAAATCAAAAAGAAATATTGAAATGTTATCTTTAAGTCATCAAAAGCTTGGTATCAGACAAATGAAACTGTTATGTGAGATTATCATTTTTAATTTCAGATAAATTGCCATAATACTAGATGTCAACTACTAAGCTAAGCATGGGAGGGAGGGATAGGGAGAGAATGGGGTGGGGATTGGGTGGGGGCTGACTGGGAAAAGTGTGCATGTATGTCTACAAAAGTATGTATCCTACTATGATGTATGAATACAGTGCACCAATAAAAAAAAAATTAAAATTAAAAAAAAATCAAAGCAGTAATTCCTGAGAAGAGATTATCATGCATTCATGCATTCTTCAAATTTACCTTTTGTGGTCTAAATAGAATACATACAAACATCCCTGAAAATGGTACATTTATTTATTTATTTATTTATTCATTTATTTATTTTGTGCGTCTGGGGATGGAACCCAGAGGCATTTGACATCTGAGCTACACCCCCTGCCCAATTTTTTATTCTTCTTATTTTTGAAACAGGGTCTCACTGAGTTGCAGAGGGCCTCACTAAGTAGCTGAGGCTGTCCGCGAACCGCGATCCTCTGGTCTCAGCCTTCCGAATGCTGGGATTACAAGCATGGGCCACCATGCCTGGCTAAAGGTACATTTTAAAATCTATTTATTCTACCTAATAACTTTTGCTTAAGGAAGAGGAAGTGATAGTAGAAAAGTCTGCAAACTTCTGACATCTGTGTGTGTGTGTGTGTGTGTGTGTGCATGCTCATGTGTGTTCACTTATTATCTGTACAGTAGTGTTATAAATTAAACCTCAGTGACTTCTTATGAGAAATAAACTAGAAACGCCGAATTTTCCATAAACTTTATTGTCTTAAAGCCTGATTTACTCATTTTTGCTCCTATTCTATTGAGGTAGAAATTAGAATGTGTATGTAATACTCTAAATAATTTTAATAAGAAGTCAGTGTCATATAACTGCTTCAGAACCATGTTTGCCTTTGTGATCTCATTGAAAATGCAAACCACTGCTCCTTATGTTCTTCTTTTTTTTTTTTTTTTTTTCAGGTCTGGGGATGGAAACCAGGGGCATTCGACCTCTGAGCTACATCCCCTGCCCTATTTTTTCTCTTTTTATTCTTTTTTTGAAACAGGGTCTCACTAAGTTGCAGAGGGCCACACTAACTAGCTGAGGCTGTCCGCGAACCACGATCTTCCAGTCTCAGACTCCCAAATGCTGGGATTACAAGCATGAGCCACCACGCCTGGCTTGCTCCTTATGTTCTTAAGAAGCATTCTCATAGCATCACAGTTGACCTGTGGATTGGATGTCACTGAAGGGCTACTGTGAAGGTTAGCAAAGTATATGGAAAGGTAAAAATCCAGTGCCTGGTGAGCAGTACCAATAAATGGCCCTCCAAAAATGTCAGCAGCAATGATGGGGGTGGTATTTGAGTAGCAAGGTTAATTTGGAGCAAATAAATGATTAATACATTGGGCTTTATTGTCTATAGGCCTGGATACAAATCCCAGTTTTCCTATACACAGTTTGCATGACTTCTTATAAAAGGGACCTACAATAAAGGTAGATATGTAAGAATTATGGCAGTGTGTGAGATTTCCCAAAGGAGAGGAATAAATAAGAGAGATTTTTAATCTATCAGTGTAAGTTAAGACAGAACTGAGAAGAAAGAATCTCCTAGATTGAAGAACTAGAAGAAAGGGATTACCATAAATCCTAGGGAAGAAAACATTTCAAAAAAGAAGATATTAAAACTACTAAATACTAGAGCACCATACATTAGATTGTTGTCAACAGTCCCCACGGAAGCTGGAACAGAAAAGTATTAAGCCTGGACATGCTAGAGGCATCACCCACCCCCGAATCTCTCTCCTGATGGAGATGCTAAACGAATAGAAGGCAGCTCAGCTTCCCACAAATCCTAAACAGGACTCAGGCTCCAGGCTTTTCAGTCTAAGGGGCCAGAGGCTTAACTAAATGGCACAAGACCAAAACCCTAAAGATTTCACTTTTCTGAACTGTGTAGAATCAGGGTCCTCTAGAGAAATTGCTTTTCTCATGCGTGGAGCATAATAGAAACTTCTAACAGATCAGTAACTCACATAGTAATTTCTAGAAAATACTGTTTTCCCTCTGCACTGAGTGTCTGCTGGGTAAAAACACAGTATCTTTTAGACAGGAATTTTTAATATGCTCATTAATGCAATGTAAATATTAAAAAGAATAAATATCTGTCGTGGAATCATCATTATTCATTCCCCATGCTTGAAAATTCACTCCTGCCCTTTATTTCTCTTCCAAATGCCCATTTTAATTTTTAAAGTGACTGTCTATCATTGGATTAAATTTAAGTCTTCAGAGAATAGATGTTGCTGCCACATATTTTCCTTAACACACAGCCTCTAGTGAATTCAATTTTTTGACCTTATTTGGCTTTCCAATCCAATGGGAAGTAACTTATATTAAATAAAAGGAGGAAATCAACTTACCCTTAGACCAAGAGGTTAATCTCCATGTAAGCCATCTTTGCACATTAATTACTGTGGGAAAATTTGTTAGGATAACTTTGGCAGGGGTTTCATAGAATGCTCTTCAGAGAGTCCTCATGGATTTTATGATATCTCCAGATTTCAGATTCAACTTGCATCACTAGGCAAAGGGTTATGCTCATGTTATGGGCATGGGGCTTCTGGATGCAATTCAGGGGAAGATTTTAATTTTTAAACTAGGAGTCCACTTTTTTTGTGTGCTGAATTAAATAGGTTCCAAATGATAATTTTACTCAATTGTTTGCTAAACATTTACTGAGAACTCATTATAAACACTATAGAAAAAAGTAGATATTAGATATTAACAGTATTACATCTTTGGTTATAAAGGAAATTAACAAGCTGGGCATGGTAGTGCATGCTTGTAATCCCAGTACTTGGGAGGCTGAGACAGGAGAATCACAGGTTCACAGCCAGTCTCAGCTACTTAATGAAGCCCTCTGCAACTTAGTGAGACTCTGTTTCAAAATAAAGAATAAAAATATAGGGCTGGGGGTGTATCTCAGAGGTAGAATGTTGCCGGGTTCGATCCCCAGTACTGCAAGTAAAAGAAAAGAAAAGAAAAGAAAAGAAAAGAAAAGAAAAGAAAAGAAAAGAAAATTAACATTATTGAAGGCCAATTATGCTCTACTATTGCATGAACCAGGCATATATATGATTATATAAACTTAATTCACATAAAATATGTAACTAATGCATGACATGAGTTCAGGCATTGGTAGTAATTTGTGACTGACCATACAGGGATTCATAGAGGAGATGCTGTTTGCAGTTGGAAAATGTAAGGTTTGAATTAATCTATTTAATAGTTACTTTAGGAGACAGACATAGTTTTGGCAATCTCTAGAATATGAAAATTTAAATATGTTTAGGGAAAGATTATAGACTAAGATTCCCTAGAATAAAATAATAATAATCATCAGAAAGGTGGCAATTAAAGAAATGAGGTTGGAAGCATTTGATTGGGTCCTTAATTTCAGGATGAGGCATTTTATTTTGAAGAGAAATAGATGCTACTAAAAGTTTGGTGTTTTCTGACCACTAATCAGTCAGAGATACTTATGAAAGATTACAGTTAGAAAACTTGGGGGTAATATGTCCTATTTGGAAGACTAACTCTAAGTAATTCTAAGCATAAACGTTTAAGGATCTAAGACATTATTTTTAGGTTTCTGTATCTGAAATTATAGCCATAAAATTTACAAAAATAAATCATCTAAAAACAGGTATAAAGAGCAAGGTGAGTTCAATTTTAGGAAATATGAATTAGAAGTGATTTTAGTGTATAAACAGCAAAATGTCAAATAGACAGATACACACATCCACAATAAATTATCTGAAGCCCTAGGGCCATGTGTGTTTTGAAAGTCAAATGTTCGGGGCTTTTAGAAAGGTCACAAGCAGCATAAAACACTCTCTAACAAACCCAGTACATCTGAGGCAATACCTGGAAATTAAACACAATTATATTTGTACTAAGTGGAATGAATACCACCTATAAATAGCTTTATGTCAGTTGGGGTCAAATTTTGCCACCAAATGAGCTGACATCAGACCAGATTTTAGTGTCAGTGACTTAAAGAACTTGAAGGTTTCAGAGCTATTGTATTTCACAATTGCTAAGCAGGGATCATGGGCTTGGGAAAGCCCAGAATGGAACTTTCAGCTGAAACCTCCCTGAGACCTGACCCAGCCCTGACTCAAAGGTACACTGTCTGGCTGTCCCAGCCCTCCCTCACTACTCTTTGTAGGTTGACAGGGATTCACGATTTATGTTCATATCACACCTTTCTCCCTGTCCTTCCCTGACTGGCCTCTGAGTCCTAAACCAACTCCCTTTGGCCCTTGGACCTTGCTGTCAGTTCTAGCTCATACATTTACACCATCCTGTATGAGGCAATATTTATTTAAGGCTTGACTTCTCTAACTGTAAGATATTACACATTGGAGAAAATTTAAAAATTCAGAAGAAAATAATATAGAAAATTTAAATCAATCATAATCCCATAGTTCAGAAAATACCACTATTAATAGAATGTTTACTTCTATTTTTTTCCTATGTAGTCGCTAGGAGGTTTTTCAGTAAGCTGACTATATCAACATGTAGACCCCATTTTGTCTTCTTCCCTGAGAAAAGAGCTTGCCTCCTACCCTACCCACTTCAAGCACCCACCACCAGTGATAACATCCAGGATGGTTTCTCTTCTTCTGACTTCTCTGGATTGATGTTCATGACTGTGAAAACTTGCTGGTTTCTTCAGGTACTGCTTCTAAATCTTCTTTGAGACAGTTTACTCATATCAGGTCATAAAAAGACATGTCAGATTTAAGGCTGTTAAAAGTGCCCTGCTAAGAAGAGGTTAATTAGCAGAGCATGTGCTGTAGACAGGAATCAGGAGGCAAGTTCCACGCCATGACCTGCAACCATGAGCAACCTTATGAATGTGCCCATTGACCATAAATAGTAACACTTCTCCCCGATGATAATCTTCCAGCACGTTTCTTCTTCAAACCAGAAAGTGAAATAGAAACCAAGTCAAACTTCAGCCACACTTCTGATAAAATGATGAATATTTGGTACCACCAGAGGAGAGTAGCAGTTGGTTTCATACTTTTCAGAAATGCACAAAAGAAGTAAATAGAGAAACACAAGTCTTTCAGGTATGCTTGATTTGTTATTGTTCAAGGGAAAAAAAGAGACTGCAATTATTTCATCTAGTTAAAAGAGAGAAAATAGTCTAGGGCTATATGGAATAAACCAAATTTAGATAAACTGTCCAAATAAAAGGAAACACAATGTTGTGCGCTAAGATTTTGTACCTCCATGCCAAATACACACAAGAAGCTCCCTCTCCTTACAGTTTACAAAATATCCAGACACCAGGTGGAAAGGGGCCTGTCCCCTCTGTTTCTCTTCCTTCCCACTCCACCAGCTCAACTTCGTTTTGCATCTTCTCTCCTCCTGTGTAGGTAGCATAATATGAGTTATGTCTAGGCTTCTCGCTTTTCAGTATAAATATTGTCAACCTTAAATAGAGTTTTGGCCACATGTCTGCCACTAACTTCAACAGCAGTAATATGATAGTTACTCTCTTCTTAATTAGCCTCTAGGTCTGGTTCATCATAAGAATCTCAGAGTTTTAGAATTTTAAACAAAAAAGCATGGGGGAAATTTCATATTTCTATGCATACAGAGCTTTTTGTTGCATTTGTTCATATAGATATCATTGTACTGACAAATCCCTAGAGTTTTGAATAGAGATATAATATCTCCTTATCTAGTGGAAAGTTAGCCATGTCCCTGTCATCTAAATAAGCATACAACTTAAAGTCATTATCTGGACAACTAAAATTTTAAAAATACTATGAAGATTTAACTATTTCAATAAGTGTTTGGGAATGATTATAACTTTTTTGGACCCTTACACACATACACCTTCAAGTCAATATCTGGACAAGTAGAATTAAAGACATTGTAAGAATCTGATTACTTCAGTAACTACTTACTTGGTATATAACTTTTCTGGGTAAGTACAACAGTTCCCTAACTTTATCTTTTTGTAGATTTTCATCTTGACGTTCAAAACCTTATGTAAATTCTCAGCCTCTGCCTATACAAGCATTCCTACTAACATGTTCAAGAAATGTGGTTAATCAGATATCCTTAGCACATCAGAAGGAAAAAAAAAGTGAGAAGCACTCTTCCAAATATGTTATTAACTAGCTACAGGAGATACTTTATTTTCAAATGCTTTTCACCAAACTTTCCACATAAAATTAACCATTTTAATAAATGTTATGATCTTTCCCAAGACTTCATTTTATAAATAGAAAATAAAATATCACAAATTCTTAATATATTTCATTAAACATGTCTTTCCAGTTCCATTCGAACGAAAACGTTAATCAATTCAGACGTACACTTAGTCTCCGCCTGATCTTATGGCCACTTTTTTTTAATCACTATTTTACAAACTAATATTCTTAAAAATATTTTCAGAACCTAAAATAACTCTAAGTACTTAGGATAGTAAAATCTGTAATTTTCAGTAATCTTTTTACATCTGGATCATTTTACCCACCTAAATCATTTTATTCTCCATCACTTGGACGACTAGCCTTGCACTCTGAGAGTCTCTTCCTTGTTTCTCATCTTGTTCTGTAAGTCCTTCTGCCTCCACCCCAACCAGAATTCCTTTCTCCCTCTCAAGTCCCATCTGAAACACAGCTCTCTGAAATGTTTACTTTGCTTATACCATGGACAAATGTTTACTTTGCTTATACCCTTATACCTTTTATCATCCTTTTTACTGATGCTACAATTTTGGTTTCTGTCTTCATTCTGTAATTACTAAAAGGAATAATTTCACACACAAATTTGTCTTTTTAAAGAAAAGCACAGTATATTTGTCTGATGCAATTCAAAACCCAAAGATGACCACTTAAGGGCCATTCAAAGTATTAATTAAATAATTTTGATGGCATGCTATTGAGTCTGATCATTATTTTTCCATTTCCCAAGTCACTGTGGTAGTTGCTGTTACTGGATTACTTGTTTCTCTCCAGTTGTTTCATGTGTTAGTTTTGAACCCTTAAAGTCAATCACTAAGCCAAACATGAGGCAGGAGGGGTAGGGAATGGGGTGGGAATTGGGTAAGGGCTAATTGAGTGACGTGTGCATGTATGCCTCCATCATCTTGTACTCCATTAAGATGTATGACGACAATGCACCAGTAAAAATGTAAAAAATAGATGTGTCAATATCTTTTATTAATATCCTGCTCAGTATCATTCACTTATACCCTCTTTTATTTCCTCCCAAAATTCAAAATGGCTTAGAACATATGTTTATCTTTCCATACATGTTCTATATAAATAAGAAAACAATTTAAAGAGAATGTAATATATTACCTATATTCAAATATATCCAAGGTGACATTAAAAATAAAGCCCCTTAGTAAGCAAAAAAGTATCAAGTTAAGTTTTTCTACTGGTTCAGATATACATGTCTATCTTGTCATCTTTCTTTGCTTCAACCATGAGCTTTAAGAATATCTCCCAACTGTGTGGTTGAGTTGTGATTTTTTTGCTGTTATTTTTGTTGGATAGTTTCAGCATTTTTATTTAGTTTCAATTTTAATAAAATCTATAATTTTTTAAAGAACCAAATAGATCTACAATTTTTTATGAAAATTAACAGCTCCCCATTTTTATTCTCACATTTCCCTCCTACAACAACAATTTTATGTCTTTTTGTTGGTATGTATTACCATGTATCTAATATTCCTTTACTTGTACTGCTGAGATGATTATTTTGACATTGCTCACTCTATTTCTAAATAATAAGACATTTTGGTATTTTTTCCTATGGTAATGGGGATGGAACCCAGAGGCATTTTACGTTGAAGCTATACCCCAGCACTATTTTTAACTCTTTATTTTGAAACAGGGTCTCACTGAGTTGCAAAGGGCCTCACTAAGTAGCTGAGGCTGGCTGTGAAACCCGATCCTTCTGTCTCAGCCTCCCAAATGCTGGGATTACAAGTGTGCACCACCAAGCCCTGCTGTATTTCTTGAATTTAAATCCTTAGCACTATTTCTTTTCAGCTTCTCACCCCCCGGCCCATTCAGAGTCATTCTATCATGTCTTGTAAACATCTCAAATAGTTATATTGCATCTTGATTACATTTATATTTAGAGTACATATTATTTTGACAAATGTTTCCTTAAGCTGCACCATGTAATAGACTACTGAGATCAGTTTTCCCTTTCCATGGTTTTTCCTAGTTATTCTTTTTTTTTTTTTTTATTTCATTCATTTGCTTGGTTCTCTTTACCTGCGCTGCTTGTTCAGCTCAGAAGTCTTTCCGTTTCACTTAACAAACCTCCTCTCTGGAGGCTCAGTTGTGTCAGGGAGTGTAATGAAGAGGTTTGTCTTAGAGCCACCCAGTCTTTTTCTTGCTGAGCTGATTTTCCAGTACAAACAAAGACCAGCACTTTTTGGTGTGGGTGTGTATGCGTGAGTGTGTGTACGTAGTGTGGGATGGAACCCAGGGGCACTCTACCTCTGAGATACACGCCCAGAATTTTTAATTTTTATTTTGAAATAGGGTATGAGAGAGTTGCTGAGGGAGGACTTAGCTAAATTACTGAGGCTGGCTGCCAGCCTGGGTTCCTCCTATCACAGCCTCCCGAGTTTTGGGATTGCAGGCCTTGGCCACCATGTCTGGCTGGCCCAGAACTTTGCCTGAGGTCTTCCCTTCACTGCTTTTTAGTGTTGGATCTTCTGTTCCAAAATTGCAGGTCTTGATTATTTTTGTTTATTCCTTTGATTGCTAGAGTACATTCTGACACTTTTAGTAGACCTGTTTTGCTGTTTTTCCTGTTCCTGTAATTGTATGCTATTTTTTTCCTTTGAAACCATACTTAGAAAATTTTGTGAAGGTTTGTTTTGGTGTGTTTTGGTGTGTTTGTTTGGTCTGTTTTCTACCTTTATAAAGAAACTCAGATTCTACATAACCTGGAAACATATATATGCTTGACATATTCCAAGAAAAGAGTTTACATTTCATTTTTTAAATTCTCATTGAAATTTCTATTTATCAGATATTAGGTTTACTGCTCCGAACCTCTAAAGTTCTTATTTTTCTATGTTACTTTCGATTTTGTTGACACTTTGTTGTTCTTTTTGGGAGATTTTCTCAATTTCATCTTCTAATTTTTTATTATGTTTTCTCTCATTGTATTTTAAATTTCTAAGTTTTTTATCTATGTATATGCCTATTATCATAGTATATTATTCTTGTTTTATCCTTTTATTATTACAGTATGTTATTCTTCTTTTATTTTTTCTAAAATTTTCTGAAATTTTTTCTTTTTCTCTTATTTTCTTTCTCTCTCTCCCTTATTTACTTTCTCTTTCTCCCTTATTTCCTTTCTCTTTATGATTGTTTTGTTACATCTAACAGTTCTGAATGCCATGTCAGAGGCTAACATGATATAACTTGGTTGTCTGCCAATATTTTTTACATAATTACATCCTTTCTGTTTCTCAGTTTCTAACTGCACTTCAAAATGTGAAGTATAAGTCTTTTGATATTTAAATTTCATTTCATATGTGGAGAGGAAAAGAAAAAGATAATAAGGCTATATCACAAATAACTTATACTGATAAATTTGAGAAAATTAAAGAGAAGTCTATAAAAATGAGATTGCAAATAAAGAAAAAAAATCATAATTTGATGCAATATTTGGGGAAGCTTTTTATTCCGCTCATCCAATAAAATGTGAACTGATCCTATTACAACATCTAACTTCCTCAACCCATTACCCAGGAAGATATTTTCTAAGCAAAATTCACTTCTACCCTAATCAAGGACCAGAATAATCAGCTAAGGTACTTACTACATGATATAAAAGGCCAGCTACTGAGAATTTTGTGCTAGGTAGATAGGTAAACTCCACAGGAAATTCAATTTGGCATTCAGTTACATTAAAAGTAAAAAAGGACTTCAAGAGAAATCTGTTTTCTAGCCCTAAAATAGTTTGCCAGAGAAGAAAGTAGAAAATTTTGGCTTGTACAGTGTTTATTTTCAGACCACATGAGATTTGTACTTTTCCCCAAATGTTGTGTAGAAATTTAAAATTAAAAAGATGAAAATGCCATTAACAGTAAACTAATTTTTATAGAGTTGGTTAAGAGCTAGCATTTATGGGTTCCTTGGAAGACAGATACTTGATTGGTTGACAGGTGATAGTTAATCTATAATTGTATTTATAAGGCTATTCACCACAGATCTCTAGCGAAATAGCCAACTGAAAAAGATAAATAAGTAGCAGAAATAAGGACTGGTCATATAAGTGCTATAGATCATTACAAACGGCTTTTGTATAAAATGTAAGTTTACAAATATAGCAAATTAAACTAAAAAATAATGACTTTATTTAATAAAATTGTTTGAAGTAAAATTTGTATAAATTGTTTATAAATAATAATTTACAAAGAAATTCTATTTTAATTCTTTATTTGAGAGTTACAAAATTAAAATCATTCTCAAGCCTCATACAAAGACCCATGACAAGAAAAAAATTACAAAATGAACAAACTGAGTTATAAAAAATTATAAAACAATACAAGAAAACAGTAAATTATGCAGGAGAAATAAATTTAGTACATATGTTTCATCCCCTGACATACATATACTCATTCTTGGACTTTGTTTTCTACTTGACTTCTCTTTGAGTCATAATTACAGTAGATATGGACTGATACATATATCTGAGTAAATTCAAACCAGCTTATAGATAAAAAAAAATTTAAACTTAGAAATAATGTTTATAAGGAATTCAATAGTATATCTTGTATTAATACAACTGAATTTGGATAAATTTCCAAAATGGCAAACAAAAATGATAAAAATATCCTAAAGCCATTTAATATCACAAATTCACAAAAATACCAAAAGTAGTTTTACTGCACACACCTGTACAAATGCCACACCAAACAACAACAGTAGTATATAGTGAAATCATTTGGCAAAGTTAAGCGAATTCTAGAGGAATCCTCTTTAAATAAGTGAGGAAGAATCCACAGCACATTTTATTGTCCAAATATCATTAGCAGTGGTAGAAACACTAAGGGAGACAGGGCAATGAGAAAAATTAGATGATCAGAGAACAATAAAGTAAGGTGCAGGAGACAACCTGTGGCAGTTCTCCTCCTTGATACACTGTGGAGAAGAAAGGATAGCAATCATTTGTCAGTGCAACCACCTCTGTCATCAGCTGCTAGACACTGCTAGGTAGAATGAAAGGGTTTTTAAAATTTTTCAAAACTATGGAATTGAAGCTATCAATTAATCAACCACCTTCACTTTAGAAACTTTTTTTTAGTTTGGATTTTATTTGTAATTATAAAATACACATACAATTTACTGTTTTTACCATTGTACATGTCCAGTTCAGTAGTGCTTTATTTTTCTTCTAACCTAGACATAACTCTATTTACTGAAAATATGTTTCTCAAACTATCTGGATTAATGCTTCCCTAATAGAGAAATATATAGTTAGATCATTAAATAAAGAAATATTGTTAGATTTTTTAAGTCTCTGATCAGACCCTACTAGTCAAATTTTATAAAAAAAAAATCAGTCATAACTTTGGGTCACTTAAGCTGATTGTGGAGAAATATGTCTTAAATGCTTAGAAGGAAATGAGAAATTATTGAAAAAAACAAATGGTACAAAACCGTATTTTAAAAGAATATATTTGCAAAGCAATAGCCCCATGAAAATGTAAAGACTGATTCAACCAGGTTTACACTAGAATTCTAACTCTTTTAGTCATAAGAGGTGTTCTGGGCCATGGTTTCTGTAAATAATAAAATTTATACTTTTGTTGCTTCATTGTTTTGAAATGAGATTGGCTCGGTGCCTGGTGCCTTTTATAAGAATACATTTCTAAGTAATATTTGAATAATTTAACTTTATTATATAGTATTTACAGGAACAATAGTAGATATGTATTTAAAACAGCATTTAATTCTATATACAGTCTCCATTTCTTTCCCCTTTCCCTTGTCTGTCAATGAAAAAAATCACTGTAAAATTTGATCATTAATGAATGTACTAGATGTTTCTTTTTCTCTTTCTCTAAGGTTAACTAACTTGTTTTTCAATTCAACATTTGTTAGGTTCTTCGATTCCAAGATTAATTTTTTTTGTTGCTCTAATGTAATGTTGCATATTCATTTGCAAAACAAAGACACATGGGCAAAAACTTTAGCAATATTGTCTGTCTAGGGACAGCTCTGAGGATTACAATATGTTCAGCTCTCCATTTTTTGAAACAACTTAGGGATGCAGTCTTTAGTTGAATTTCAAGATGGATTCTTATTTTTACATGAATCCTTCTGGCAAGGAAATTCTGGGTACCTTAAGGAGCTGAAATAAAAATTATAAGGCATGAATTCTTGAATCCCCACCCCATCTAAATGAAAATGAGCATAAGAAAACATACTGTGATAATCCAAAACATTCATTATGAAAATCATGTAAGATTTGAAACTCTCTCTGCAAGCTGCATTTGATTACAAACTTCTCTTGGGACTATGCCTAGGTATTCTTGGGCTTGTAACCAGACTACATTGCTTAGCCTACCAACCATTACTGAGCACACTTTCATATCGCTCAACTCCATAAGACCTACCCTGTGCAAAGGTTCACATTTGACACACTTTCTACATAAATCTGATTTTTCCAAAGTTTCATAATTAAAGAGTAGCAATGTTAAAAATGCTCACTACCCATATCTTCTGTAATATTGCTGCTCTTTTCAGTTTTCTAAAAGCAATGCTCTCTCCCATGAGCATTCCATTGATATAAAATCTCTCTTCGCTCAATGTAGAACCTTGGGTATTTGACTGCTGTGCTAGTTCTCTTCCTATGCCAAAAGGAAACTATCTTCACTATCATTCAGTTAGAATAGTGATGGGGTGGACTAGAATAAGGAAGGAGTGCAGCAGGAAAGATACAGGGATGTAAAGGGGAGCAGCAGGGTCAGAGAATACGGCTATTTTAATATACTTTTATGTGTGCTTTGTAATTGTGCATCATAATAAAGTACAGAGCGATAGAAACATATGTGCACACGGCATTTGGTGTGTTTCCCTCCAAATTCTGCTACATGAAATTCCAAGACCATGTATATTCACCAGCAACACTACAAATGTAGCAAATTTCTAGGTCAAAACAGACTTTTTAAAGTAGGGTTTGAGGCCTGTAACTGGAAAACACCTAGTCATAAGGAAAAGGTAAAGTTGTAAAGATGCCCTTATATCCATATGGCAAAGGATAGAAAGAATCTGAGATTGCTGTCTTTAAAATACACTTTTCTTTTGCTTAATGCCCCTCTTCCAATATTTAGTTATTTTATAATTCTTGAAGGATGATGAGAAACTCTTCAGTTTGGCATATGAAATTCTCCCCTGTTTGACTGTAAACTAATTTCTCCAGTTGTATTTCTATCCATTATGGCAGCTAGACAGTTCCACAACATCGTTTTTAACTTTCCTCTTCTCTCTTCGTCTGCCCCTGTAACTTACTCTCTAGGCGTAGTTTCTTTTTCAAACCTCACTGACTTTTGAGGATACTATTCATTCCTCTGTGAGGCCTTTCTCACTCACTTCAGCTGCATTAATAAAGTAGGACATTCCCCCTCTCCAGTGACCTCACCTTCTCCAGAAGTTGTATAATTCCGTGTACTATTTATTTAACTATTCAACAAAAGCTTCTCAATTCCTACTAGTACAGGAGTGCCTACTTGGAAAAGCAACATAAATATTTATCTTCAAGATGACATGCAAAAGAAACAAGACAAGGTCATAAAAAACTATGCGAAAAGTTAGGATGCAAATGTCATAGGTAAGTGTAAAGAGAGTGGTATGAAGCATCAGAGAAGGAAAAATAAAGATAAAGCGATGCAACAGAACTAAAAACAAAACACAAAACAGCAAAGAACTTAAAATACTTCATGAGTTCACTTGTCCTTTGTGGTATTTTTCTTGCAGTGCACTATGAAGGTGCATTTTTTCCTTGCTCACAGTCCGTTGATGGTTTATAAGTTTTTCATGGATACAGGGACTATCTCAGTTTACCTCTAAGTTGCAATTAATAGAAAATTCTAACTTAGTTGGCTTACGCAAAAAAAAATGTGTATATATATATATATATATATATATATATATATATATAATCTTTACAAACACAGGAAATAGACAAAGCATAGTGTCAGAGCTGGTTAAGAGAATGACTCAAGTCAGTAGTTCAGGTCTTTGCTCTCCCAGCATGGGACTCTAGGTTCTGTCCTTGGACTTCCCCACTTAGGCTCACAGAATGGCTGCAGTCATTTTAAGATTTTGTCTAAACAAGATTATATTCAGAAGAAGAGGAAGAACATTTTTTATTGTTGTTGTTCCTGCTTTTAAGAATAAATGAATCCTTTTCTTCCACCTAGCAACAGATTGCTTAATGACAACAATTGTCTCGCATGCTGATGTCTAAACCATCCCTGGCAAAGGCATAGGAGCATCACATTGGTTAAACAAATTAAAAAACCTCTCCTTGCCAAAGCTAAGACAGGGCCAGCCTTCCTGAGCACCTGGTTGCCTAGAAAAGGATGGACATCTGAACAAAATTAAAAGAGAAAGAGAATGGATTTAAAGAGACTGCCAAGCTGGGCCTGATGGCGCACACTTGTAATCCCAGCATTCGGGAGGCTGAGACAGGAGGATCGTGGTTCGCGGCCAACCTCAGCTATTTAGTGAGGGCCTTTGGAACTCAGTGAAACTCTGTTTCAAAGTAAAGAATAAAAAAGAAGGCGGGGGATATAGCTTGGAGGTCAAATGCCCCTGGGTTCCATCCCCAGACCTGAAAAAAAAAAATTAAGTAAAATAATATAAAGAGACTGCCAAAAAGATCCATCTTAAAGACTTTATCCAGGAACTCACTATTCCACAAAAGGCTTCTAATGCATATTGCTTATAGTAGCAATTTAATAAATATTTTTGGTCAAGTGAGAGAAAAAATATCAGATTCATACTCTTAAGTTCCATTTCTCAAGAGAGAAGCAGACGGTCACTGGGAGCAGTGGCCCATGCCTATAACCCAGGACTTGGGAGGCTGAGACTGGATGTTGGGAAGCAGCTTCAGCAACTTAATAAGGCATTTGGCAAAGTTAGTGAAACACTTTTAAAATAACAATTAAGAAGCTGGGGTGTAGCTCAGAGGTAGAATGACTCTAGATTCAATCCCGAGCACTACAAGAAAAACAAAAAAGAGCAAGAGAAACAGAGAATCAGATGACCTACACTCAGACGACGAACCAATTGCAATGGCCTACTGGTTAAACGTGGTAAACAAAAAGCGAATGGTGTCCTTACTGCCATCTCAGAGATAAAAAACAAACATACAAAATATTTGCAGCTTTTAGAAATCGTAGGGTTGACAAGAATTATTCTAGCAATAGATATAAGCTCCCACATTCTCTCTTATCTCAGACCAAGCCACTTAGCTTCAGCAAAAAGTGGGTTATTTGACTTTCATTCTATCCACCATGCTTTTAGCACCTATCCTACTGGACACAGGAAAAAAATGTTTAGTTTCTTCAAAAAATTATAATTCTCCAAGTTTCAATAATGCAATATAAAAATAAGTACTTATCTTCAATTTATTGATATATAATGTCACTAATATGATGTCTTATCCAAACACACGTGATTTAGATAATCTTTCTTGCTTCTGTTTTGTTTTTGTGGTGGTTGTAGTAATACCAGGGATTGAAACTAGAGGAATCTTACCTCTGAGCTACATCCCCCAACCGATTTTATTTTTTATTTGGAAACCATGTCTCAAAAAATTGCTGAAAACTTTGCAAAATTGCCAAGACTGGCTTTAAACTTCCATTCATCCTGTCTCAGTCTCATAAGTACTGAGACTATAGGCATTTATCATCATGCCCAACTCTTTCTTGCTGTTGAGGTAATTATTTATATTAAACACAGAAAAAATGTCCTTGGAAGGAAAAAATATACAGTGTCTTCCAAGAATAAACTATAAAAATACAGCTTTTTTGGTATCTTTCTTAGCTTTTGCAATATTATATGATTATTAAGTATCTTCACACACATTTGAGCAGATGAATAATTTGAGTTTTATAAAATTTACTTTTATTTTATTTATTTATTAATTCATTTTTTGGTGGTACCGCGGATAGAACTCAGAGGTCTTCTACCTCCGGGCTACACTCCCAGTCCTATTTTATATTTTATTTGGAAACAGGGTCTTGCTAAGTTGCTTAGAGCCTCACTAAGGAGCTGAGGCTGGCTTCGAACTTGCACTATCCTCCTGTCTCAGCCTCCCAAGTGCGGGGATTACAAGCGTGCTCCACCATACCCAGCAAGTTTTATTTTTTTTAAATGTATATCCCAAAGTCACACATTTGTAAATCAAATGCTGGGACTTACATCTATGTCTGTTGTACTGCAAAGGCCAAACTTCTAACTGCAATTCTAAAATATTCTGTACTATTTTATTACTACTGATAAAATTTACTTAAAATTTTTGTTTTGTTTGTTTGTTTTGTTTTATTTTATTTATTTTATTTTTATTTTTTGGTGGTACTGGGGTTCCTGGAAACCCTTCTACCTCTGGGCTACACTTCCAGACCTATTTTTTATATTTTTATTTGGAAAAGGGTCTCTTAAGCCAGCGAGGTTGGCTTTGAACCTGCATGATCCTCCTGTCTCAGCCTCCCAAGTACAGGGATTACAAACGTGCACCACCATGGCCGGCCTAAAAGAAATTTGATGTAACCATGAAAGAGCCACGGAACACATTAATTTCCTCAGTTCAGTTTGATCCCTGATAATGTCACTTCCCTTAATCTTTGTATGGAAAGATGAAATAATTTTATACTATATAAGTATCACACAAAATAATTATTTCCAAATAAATACAAATAAATATGTACTGTATCATAAAAATCTTCATAAATGAGCATTATTTAAGATGACACAGTGATTACCCTAAAAGTTATGATGTTATAGAGCCAGGGGGACTTGTACCTCCACCCCACTCAAAAGCAGCTGCGTGCTGGAACAAGCAAGGCTGGTTGGTTCCTCGTCCTTCCCATGCCTGCCAATGTCAGCAGGTCTCAACAAGGAAATGCAGAAGCAGTGCCAGCTCTGCTTACACCAAGGGGTATCAGCAGGGATGGGTAGGTGGAAAGCTTTTCCCTCCACATTGACACAAAATAGAGCAAAATGCTGACTTTGGGATGCCTTTGCCAGGATGGTGACAGCAGATCCCAAGCATGGAGATGAAAATCCACTCCCATTTGGGCCTGCACATTACACCCAAACAAGGTGATTTCCTACCAATTAAAATTAACTAGCTTTTGGGATCTTATAATATCCCAAAATGTCTAGAATACAATGGAAATCATTCATTATACCTAAAACCAATGAAATACCAACCTGAAGGAGAGAAGATGGATGGTGATTCCAAATTGGTGCATACACTGGAATTGCCCTGTGAGCTTTTAAAAGCAGATATTATAAAAATGGCTCTGAATAATTATGAACATAAAAACAAATGAAGTAAAGAAAAAAGAGAAGACACAAATAAGAAAATGGAAAATTTTAAAACTGAAAAATCTATAATTAAAAATGCTAAACTTACTGATTGACTCAATAGGAAAATATATATGACAGAGAAAAGAATTGTTATATTTGAAGATAGAATAATATGAATTGCCCAATCTGAACAAACAAAAAGAATGTATATTGAAAAAAATGGACAGAATATGAGAAAGCTGAAGGACAATAACAAAATCTAACATGTTTATCATTGGAGTTCCAAAAAAAGATGATAGAGTATGTGGCTGAATAAGAACTTGAAGGAATTTTGCCTGAAAACTCCCAAATTTGGTGAAAAACATAAACTTATACATTCAGGAAGCTTAGTAACCACAAGATAAAACCAAGAAATATATGCCATTACATTTAAATCAATCCTCATAAAACATAATTTAAAAACCTTCAAAAAATCCTCATAAAACATAAGAAAAGTGCCAGGAGACATGAGGATCTTGCAGGTTCGAAGCCAGCCTTGCTGGTTTAAGAGACCCTGTTTCCAAATAAAAATATGGGAGCGTAGCCTGGAGGTAGAAGGGTTTCCATGAACCCCAGTACTACCCAAAACAAATAAACAAACAAAAATAATAATTAATTAGCTATGGAGGAGCAATAATTAGAATGGCAAAAAGTATATTCTTACAAATCATGGAAACCAGGAAGAGGGAACATAATTTTAAGTATTGGATAAACCATGGTTAGGGCTGAAGTTTGTACCCAGGAAAATCATCCTTCAGAAGTTAAAATAAGCCCTAAAAATCCTCAGATGAAGGAAAAGAGTGATATCACTAGACCTACCCTAAAAGGAAGTTCTTCAAATAGAAATGAAGTAAAAAGAGAAAAAATTAAACAGTAACATCCGAAGTGAATAAATAATAAGAACAAAACTATGAATAAGTTAAGTAGACTTTCCTTTATTTGTATTCTCTAGATTTTCTTACCTGAAATAAAATTTTTAATTTTAATTTTAGTTAACTTTTTCAAGTCCATGACCAAAATACCTGACAAGCACAATCTAGAGGAAGAATAGCATATTTGAGGCTTAGAGGTTCAGAAATCAGTCCATGACTGGCTAGTTCCAAGGCATAAAAAAAAAGTCACTCTAACCTCATGGTGATCAGGAAGGAGAGAGAGAGAGAGAGAGAGAGAGAGAGAGAGAGAGAGAGAGAGAGAGAGAGAGAGAGAGAGAGAGAGAGAGAGAGAGATAGATGGAGGGGGAGAGTACCCAAGGCCATGCTCCCAGTGATCCATCTTCTCCAGCCATGTGTCACCTCCAAACTGGCTTTTGAACTTACTTTTAGTTTGAAAATCTAGCTCAGGCTTTGCACAGCCAACTTGTAGAAATTATTTAGTGTTTCAATCACCTCCATAGAGAGATGTTTCCCAACTGCCCAACATAACAGTTTCCCTCTATGCTACTTACTACATCATTCTTTTTTATTCTCTGCAAAGAATTATTGCCTTTAAAATTGTCTTGTTCATTTACCTGTGCATTCTTTCATTTTTTCCATTTCTTTCTTCTAGAACATGAGGTCCACAAAGTCAGAGACCTGGCTTAACTTGGTCACTGCTGAATTTATAGTACATAAAGCAGTGTCTAACACAGAACAGTTACCTAACAAATATGGACTACGTGCATTGTACTCTTTTATTGTTTTCTACTTTATTGTTTTCTCTAAAAATCTGTTTAGATAAAGATGGCAAATGTGAAATTGAAACTGTTGTACAGACAAAAGATATGAGTTTTCTTCCAACATTAATTTCAAAATGTTTTTCATAAGCAGCATTTAATTTCCAAAATCTTTTCATACTACCTATCTGTAGGAATAACAAGGAGCAGTTTAAAGTGAGTCTCTCTGCAAAAGTAAGTCTGGAAAAACAGATTAGGTTTCAACAATATTTTTGCTCTTCACATTTGTGAAAGACTATCTACAAAATAGAAAAGACAGAATTTTGTTAACTTACATGTGCTGCTTTCCCATTTTAATGCTTTTCTACAATGCCATAGAACATTAAATTTAAGAAAATCATGGTGGAGCTACAGGGAGAACAGAAAACTAGTTAATAAGCATTGCCCCATAATCTATAAACCTGTATCTCTTAGTGCAAAGAATATTGCAGTTTGTCACATTCATCTGGCTAAGAATGATTCTAGGTGTTCATGAATATGGTCTAAATTGACCAATGTCTTGATCTGAGAGCCCCCAAAATCTGAGTCTGAAACGAAAGTTTAAGCATGTTTATTTTGCTAGGCAAGTCTGAAGAAGCATGAGTGAGAGAAAGAGTGGAATAAGGCAGAGAAGAATAGAAAAAATAATAATAGAGTATTTTACTGAGCTGGTATCAAGTACAATTGATTTTTGAATCTTGGAAGATTCCACATATTCACTATAAAAGCAGAAAGTCTCTCTTGTTAAAAGAAAGGCAACCAAGTGTTGTGTGCATGTACATCACTATCACTATGACCTATATTTCAATATGAGACTATAATGCACCAAAAAGTCTTTTTTCAAAAAAGAAAAAGTATATATACTAGATCTATTTGCCATTGGCCATAGATTATTATTCCAAGTGGACATTCCAATCCCTCCACCCACAGTGTTCACCATCTCCCCCATCTGTACTTCTGGGTTGACTTGTGTAAATACAAAGCTACTCACTTAAGGTCTCCTACCTCTGCTGCCACAGGAAGCGCCAGAACAGAGGGAGAATTTTTCAATGTGATCTTAAGGGGAGGCATAGTCAGGTTATAGCTTCATGAAGTCTGTAAAAGTCTAATCAGAATGGTCCACTTCGGTAGTGCCTGGGACAAGACAAATTAATAGACATGTAGAATAACTCGAGATATCAAAAAATGTCTGCTTCATCTACCCACACCAAACCTCAGATTAGTCTACCCATAATATTATCATCAGTCTAGAAAAAAATATCTATGATCAGTGAAATTGAAATTATAGAATAGGAAGTAGATATGCTCAAGGGAAAGGAGTTCTATTTGTTGACTGCTGTTTCTGTGAAAGTTCAGTGCTTACTCAAACAGTTACCAGATAGAAACTTTAGAGCAGAAGATAGCACACTCCTACTCTAGGCTCTTTTACTGAACAGTGCTCCCTAAGCTAGGAATAGGGAAGACTTGGGAGTTTTGATGCACAAAGATGGAAATGGGGGGGGATCAGAAAAGAGAGTGGAAATAAAGGAAAAGACGGAATCAGGCACTAGTTCAAATAGTTACAGAACACTGTACTTAATCACTTTAAGAGCTGTCCAAAGAAATTTGTGCTATTGATATTCAAGCTATGCCCCTGAAAAGAGAACCCAGAAGAAAAGAAAACTGAATAATCACTTCTGAGATAAAAATAATTCAAATTGGCTATTGATTTCCAACAGGAAAACACAAGTAAATTTTAATAAAAATAATTTTTGAAGACCCGATGCTATGGTTTGAATATGGGTTGAGTACACATGACTCTCTGAGATTTAAGTATTGAAATCTAATAACCTTTGTGAGGTGTTGGAGGGTAGAAACTTAATCCACCATTATGGCATTTATAGGCAGGGCCTTGGGGAAAGAACGAGGATTAGATAAGGTCTCTAGGGGGGAGTTAATACTGTTGGCCTTTGTTGAATAATGGCGGCATTGAGAGGGATAAAAATCAGGAAACACTTGCATGCTCCCTGTTTTTTTTTTTTTCCAAGTGCTGTCTTGTGCTGCCACAGGACTTTACCAATAAGAAGGCTATCATAAGATATAAATTCTCTATCCTCTAAAGCTATTAGTTAAATAAACCTTTTTTAATTAAAATTTAACTAGTCTGTAATATTGTATTATTGGCAACAGAAAATTGACTAAGATCCTTGATCAAAACTAAGTAACTAACAAGTGTGAGCCATAATATTATTTAAACAGTTCTGAATACACTGTATATCCAACTTGAGACAGCAGGAAAATAGGATCATTATCTTCAAGTTTTTCCTCACAATCCATAGCAGAAAGGAGCCTTGACAATCATAGATCTAAATCTCTCAAGTATAGAAAATGGAACTATAAACTAGAGCAATTACAGGATTTGCCCAAAGTCACATAGAAAGTTGATGGCCACACAAAGGTCAGGGTTAGGGTTAGGGTTAGGGTTAGGTTTGAAGGAAAAGCCTTTTTAGTAAGCTCAGGTGGGTTAACTTTAGAAAAATTACAAGCAGATAACCTCAAGAAAACAGAATTCAATTAGTAAACAAGATTAAATGATTCTCAGTTAATTTATTTCTATGTATGATTGATGATGTTTAGGTCATAATTCATTTGCAAAGAAAGGTATATTAATGTTTGATATTGGAGTACAAAGTTTCTTAGTAAGAACAAGAGATTCACTGATCTGATGTGAAAATGCAAACTAAAATCAAACCCAGGAAGTACTGTCTGCCACTCCTCGGTTTGTTTCATCCTATTCAAAGCCTCCCATAAATGCTAAATCTATATCTATTCATAGAACCGTGAACCTCCAGCTTCTGATCTAATGCACCACATTATTGGCATTGACCAGATCGCTGCAAAATCTTGGCAAGGATTCCTTCACCTGTTAGGAAAACAAATTCATTGCAGTCAGACACATATTTATGCTTTATTTATGTCCGTTGGACAAAAGATTATTTAACATAATGGATGTTAAGATTGCATTAAAAGGTCTGATGGGAGGCGAAACTTCACAGTTAAGGCTTTTTCTTCCCTTAACCTCCACCATTGGATCTATCTGATTCACCCTGCGAAAGACACAACTTGATAACTCAGTGATCACATTTGTTTGGCCAGGAGCAGTGGGTTAAAGACAGAAAAAAAATATTGCCCTCCTGTTAAACAGGATAATAAACAACCTTATTCTGTTTTGCTTCAACACCCTGACAGTGCTTCTTTTTCTACACAGTTGCTGCTCTAAAATCTCCTCCGCCTCAAGGGTCCTGGAGGAAACCTGAGGCAAGTGGCCTGATTTGCATCTACTGTTGGTGACCTCCCTGCAGGCAAAGCCCTGCGGATACCCTCCAGGAAGTACAGGTAGAGTTTAAAACACAGGTTCTGCCTGTATGATATTTTTAAATTGTCAGAGTTAGGGGGAAAAGAAGCAAAACTGATTACTAAAATGATTCATTTTCTTCCAAAATGCCCTGAGAGTCTCCAGAAATATTTAGCAATACTCCCATTGCATTTGTATTATTTAGATTTATTTTCCTTGGAATAAAGTTATTTCTCTCCAACCCACACGTCCAAGGCATTCTCATTATCCCCCCCAGCAGTCACATGACAGATGGTAACGGTAATGGTTTCTTCTGAGCTGGAGAATGTCAATTGTCAAGCTGGAGGGAGATTTTTGTTGTGGTGGAAAGCTGTAAAGAGAGTGATGTCACTCTTTCACACATGGCCCAAAGCCTGACCCTACTAACCCATCAATAGATCAAGGGCTCAGAATAGACTGCTGCATACTGTAAAAGGTTATGACTATACCTAAGATATTTAGTAACCATCTGAACTCTTTTTATTTAATATGTGTGTGAATCAAAATAAGAAATCATTAGGGGAGGGGCATTTTTTAGATATTGTTTTATTTGGGGGGTTGTGTAGTTGCTTGTTTTTCCCCCCAAATAATAAGTAAAGCTGTACCTAAAAATAATACTTTACATGACAGCTATTTTGACAAAGCACACATAGAAGCTCCTTCTTTTTCTCCTGCAGATACCCAGTTGCTAACAAGAACTCTAATGAATGTCTGAACCACAGTGGACTAGAGTTGTTAATTTTATTTTATGGGTAGTATAATCACGATAAAATGCGTATACTAAATAAATGTTTGTTGAAACTAACCAAGACAAATGCAGGATGGGCTTTACTTGGCATCAATAGTCACATAAAAATAAAACCCATTGCTTTGAGTAAATACAAGAGAACATCAAAGGTATTCTCGAAACATAAACTTTAGCATTTACTCATCTATTTTTAAAATCTGACAATTCTGTACCTTTATTGTCTCTAAATCAGAATCTTCTGTTTTAAGTTCAATATTTTAATTTGTTGAAAATTCCTTAAGCACCTACTAATCTCTACTGATGAAAATGGACAAGATCAGGTTTAGTGTGCAACTCATTTTCATATAAACCAAGTTCTACTTAAATGTTTTTCGAGATCAGGAATGACAGACATTCAGGAAAGTTTTCATGTAAAATATATGTTCATATAAAATATGAGATTTTATAATATATATGTATATATTAAAAAGGTCATATATATTAAAAAGGCCTAGTGATGTAACTCAGTTGTAGGATCTCCTTATGAAATGGGGGTTTCTTGAGAGGAAACCCGGGGTTTCCTCGAGATGAAACGGAGTTCCCTAAGAAGGAACTCGACGTTTCATTACTGGGTTCTTGTCTACGGTGAGTGAAGAATGACACCTGCAGACCTCAGGAAGGGGAGTAAAAGGTTTATTGGAAGCAGCAGGGAATGGGGGTAGGGTGGCTGAACACCCCAAAAAGGCTGGAACTCTGGGTTCAGCACCTGCCTTCAGGACAATACTTGAGAGTAGCCCAAGCCGAATTGCCTTCAGGTTCAGGCTGCTTTCTTCCAGAGTCCACGCGAACTGCCAGAAGGGAATAGAGAAAAGTGGCCGAACACCCCAAAGAGGCTGTCGAGTCTCTGTTATTCAGTAGCTATCTTCAGGTCACTACCCAAGTGTCACCCGAGCCAAGTGCTGTCAATTACAAACTACTTCCTCTCAGAGGCCACGTGATCTGCCAGAAAAGAGGTACAGGTCACCCCTAGGGGCCCTGGTTAGCCTTGATGTCCAGCAGAGGCCTTCAGGTCACTACTCGAGAGTGGCCCAAGCCACGTACCCTCAATTGCACTCTGCCTTCTCTCAGGGCCAACACCACCTGCGAGAGAGAGAACAGCTCCCCAAAAGGGGAGGGGGTCCCGAGAGGGAAAGCCCCATTTTGCCGTCCCACTAAGGCAAAGGCCTGACCGCTTGCAAGTCCTCTTTTGATTAGGGTGAATTTTGGGAATTCTGGGAAGCAGCTCTCAGGATTTGCATAGAGTATTTGTAAGTCCTTTGAAGGGTCTCCTTTCAGGAATGCCAGACTTGCTCCTGTGGGTTTGTTGATTTGTAAACAGATGACTTTGTGAAGCTCTGGTCTTATCTCTGAGCCTTTGGAATTTCAGGCATTTGTCTCCCCTCAGGAAACTCAGGAAATTAACTTTTTTCTACCGAGGCCTTTTTCCTATCTGCCTATTTCCTTTCTATCTACTCACTTAGTTCAAACCCAGTCACTCTTTCTCTCCTTCTTTCTTTGTCTCATACACACACACACACGCAGAGAGAGAGAGAGAGAGAGAGATAGAGAGAGAGAGAGAGAGAGAGAGAGAGAGAGAGAGAGAGAGAGAGAGACTTTGCCCGTCTTAAAATATGTGTGGTTTCCTGAGGTAGAGGTGGAAGATATGGAAGATCATTTAAAACAGTGGTAATAGCGTGAAGCTCTGAAATTGCCCGGTGTACTTGGAAAACACACGTTATTTCTAATGACATAGGGTAACAGAGATAATGGCAATGAGAAGCCAAAATAATTGTCTAAGAAACTGAAAAGTTTCCTTCTGTGATCAGGGAAGAGCTACTAAAGGTGTTTGCTTATGTACTCCTGTTTGTTTAAAGCGAACATGAAATCTAATTAACCCCTTAGAGTATTGGAAAAATAACCTTGATAGTACTTAAAAAAAAATATATATAGTACTTAAATAGTACATATATATATATATAGTACTTAAATAGTACTTAAATATATATATATTTCTCTTTTCTGTAATATATATATATATTTCTCTTTTCTGATACATATATATATATATATATATATATATATATATATATATATATATATGAAGAAAGAGAAACAGGGATTGGAAGACAAGTTAGAAGCATTTTTATAATACTGTAGAATCAATAAGGGCCTGGACTAGAGGAGTCATGTCAATGTAATGACAAGATTCAAAAGTAAGCTGGAGAGACTTTACAACAAATAGAATGCAGGATTTGAAGAAGAGGGGAGAAACAGACATCTTTTATAAGGGTTTTAGAACATAGGCAGCTGTAGGCAGCAACAGCCTGAACTGGAGAGCTCCTGTAGGGACGGTATTTGGAAAAGTCGATCTATTTGGTTTGGCACATTTAGAATTTCAAGTCCTAAGGAAGGAAGCTGGTGACAATTACCTGACTCCATATTAGTTTTGTTTCTGTGAGTGGATCAGGAGATAAAGACTCAGATGCCGGGTCACTAAGTAAAGATGCAGGCCCTCGAGGAAGAGTTGGATGTCAGTACCTGCAGTATCTGTCCTAAGGAGTGGCCGTCCCACTGCAGTCTGGCCCATGCTCCCTGGCAGACCTGCCCTGCCCTGTGTCCTCAGGCCGCTGTTGACCCCTCATTCAACTCCCGCAGATCCAATGACATGGGGTCTTCAGAAAAAAAAAACACCAGCTCCTAATGAAGTTCACATCAATAAACTGGAAATAAAAATAGAAATCAGAACTTTCCTCTTAGCAATTTGATTCAGTTTTATAGCTGGAAATTATATTTATGTATGCTCTGATTTTCCTCTTTGAATTAAGCTTATAAAAGTACTGCATTTTAGCCGGGCGTGGTGGCGCACGCTTGTAATCCCCGCGCTTGGGAGGCAGAGACAGGAGGATCGTGCAGGTTCGAAGCCAGCCGCGTGCACTGGCTTAGGAGACCCTGTTTCCAAATAAAAATGTAAAATAGGTCTGGGAGTGTAGCCCGGAGGTAGAAGGGCTTCCAGGAACCCCAGTACCAAAAAAAAAAAAAAAAAAAAAAAAAAAAAACTACTGCATTTTAAAAACTTTGTGCACCAAGTTATATGTATGTTTTCTATTGAAAATAAGTAAAAGCATTGCAGATTTTTTAATAGAAGGTGAAAGTGGTATCTTAAGGGTAATGTTTGTGTAAGCCCTTCTTATCTCAACGTGGACTATATACCATTCTCAAAACAGGGGCAAAGTCTATCTGGATCCTTCACTGCTTTGCACCAGTGTCCTGCATTCCCTGTGATAACTCACTTCTTCAGAGGTGTTTTACTAAGTTGGTTTAGCAGGCTAAAGAAGCTCTGATTATAATTACATTTTTCCTTGGCTTGGGAAGCTTCCAGTTGTAAACCTTAGAATTCCCTTTTCCATACATCCAGATGAAAGTTTGGTTTTAGAAAAATTCAGGATAATATATTAGACAATGTTTCATTAACTCAGTTTATTATGTACCTTTTATTATGTAGTCACTAGTTACCTCCCTTTAGCTGTCCCTTGCGTTAGTTCTATACATTGCACTTAGGTGGCTAAGTACTGCCTTAGCTCTGTAATACTAAAAAAATAAAAAAAAAGGAGAGAAAAGAAGTGATATAAAAATAGATACCTGGAAATAGTAATAGTATTGACCCCTGTGATTTATAGGTGTGGTATGAGTGAGATAGGAATGATTTTCTATATCATCCCTTCTAATGAGAAAATTATATGCTAGGCAAAAGGGCTAACATTCATGAAGTCAGAAAAGTTAGGGCAGCACTGATGATGATGATGATGATGATGATGATGATGATGATGATAATGATGATGATGTTTGAGAAGCAAGTAATTATAAAAGCCTACAGGAGTGTTTCACAAAATATGTTTCCTGGATGCTAAGAGACATGTGCCATAATGCTTCCTAGGCACATTTGCTTAGGTTACTTTTGTTTTAAACACTCTTTTTTACCATGGCTTTCTCAGAGCACTCAATTTACTCATATATATCACTCTATAAGAATAGGAGAATTTGTCTTTAATCACAGTAATACATGCTAATAAGGAAAAGGAATAGGAACAACAGACTCTGTGGATAAACTACAGAAATCCCACATTTCCCTTTGAAAAACTAAATTATATTGGAGCTGTTTTGTCAGAAAAATAAAGGAAAAATTCCTGGGAGTTTATGCCCCTCACTCCTTCCAAACCCTCCAGTGTACTCAACCTACAATTAAACACATATAATGTCTGAGGTACTAGAGTTCTTTAGTACAGAGTGTGTGTGTGTGTGTGTGTGTGTGTGTGTGTGTGTGTGCACATGTATGCATGCATGTGTGTGTGTGTCCATAACCTGTAGTACCTTCCAAAAAAATTTACAGGATCCTGCTTGCCTAGTTTGGAAGTCTATACTAAACAACTTCATTGTATGAATATTATGTCAATACAAAATTAGCTAAACTGATTTTGATGATCAAAAAATAAAATAATGGAATCTATAAATAAAAGAATAAGGACTGATTTAAATGAGCTAAAAACTGACATGTGTGGTTATAAAAATTAAAATATATTTTATCACATTTATCTTTTTTATATGAAAGACTTATATTGAAATAAGTTTCAGAATATGTAAGCCAAACACAATTTCACTAAACCTGTATTTACACATTGCAAAAGAACACAAATATCTTCTTTTTGTCATCTTTGAATTTACCTAATGGTACTAGCAAATAGAACCTTAAATATCTTTTAAGAGGGATTTACAATAGAAAGATAGTTAGATTTAAAATATCCACAGTAAGCTTAAACAAGTCTTTTTTTATTATTTGAAAACAGGGTATCTTAAGTCAGCAATGCTGGCTTCAAACCTGTGTGATCCTTCTGTCTTCGCCTCCCAAGCACAGAGATTACAAGCTTGCGCCACCACATCTGGCAAACAAATCCTTTTTAAAGAATGTTTTAGCTGGGCATGGTGGCATATGTCTGTAATCCCAGCATTCGGGAGGCTGAGACAGGATGATCGCAGTTCACTTATAGCCTCAGCTGTAATGAGACCCTTTACAACTCAGTGAGATCCTGTTTCAAAATAAGGAATAAAAATTAGTACTGGGGGAGTAGCTCGGAGGTAGAAAGCCCCTGAGTTTCAGCCCCAGTACCAAAAAAAAAAAAAAAGTTTTATTACTGTAATATCAACTAACAAACATAATTTCGGTATTCTAATGTAAGCATAGAAGTTGTGTAGAATGGAAAGAGAATGTGACAAGGAGTTAGGAATCAGGAGATAATGTTGCAAAAGAGTCATAAAAGTATTTAACTTTGCCAAGTGTGGTAGCTCACACCTGTAATCTCAGCATTTGGAAGGTTAAGACAGAAGGAGGGCAGGTTTGAGGCCAGCCTTATCAACTTGGTGAGACCCTCTGCACCTAGACAAATCCTGTCTTTTAAAATAAAAAGGGCCAGGATATAGCATGGAAGTGGAATGTCCTAAGTTTAACCAAAATGAGAACCAAAAATTAAAAAAAAAAACAACAACAACATTTACCATTGACTTTCACCCAGACAATTTCTCTTGTTTAGGAGGAACACAGTACAAGTACAGTGCAAGTTTATCTATGGATACAATGAGCTGTTATAGCAAACATTCAATGTGTGTTTACGGAATAAATGACCAAATCAATCTACTTGGATATCTGCTTCCATAACTGTAGAGTGAGGAGGTTTATACTACTACTGAAGATCTGTGGTATTTGTGGACATTTGATTCTGGTTTGGGAGTAATTCAACGAATGCAGGACCTTGTTTCTAATTTTGAGATGGTTTGTCTCTTGCAGTTTTTTAAACCAGCAGGTATCAAGATCGTAAATAAACTACCTACAGTGCTATGTGTAAAGATAACTTGAGTGGGAGGTGATAATGGAATCCTAGGTAATTAATCTGTATTTCCTTTACTATTTCTCAATTTTTTTGTTACACTGCAATGCATTTACACTCCTGATTCAGAACTTCCAGTTCTACTTCTACTGTGAAGAAAAAAAAAGTGCCTAAGCTATCCTGAGATTTTTCAAAATGCTGTACTTCTTGTGCCTATACAAGTCATAATAAGACTCTTTGTCTGCACCTCATGTAACCTGAATAAAAAAGTATAAGTTCTCTGAAGTTTTACACACGCAAACACACATCTGCTTAAGAGGAAATGATCCATGAATTACAGAATTTTCCTGCATCCAATCTTGCCCAGACTTGGCTTTCAATTCCATCTAAACTTTGTGTTTTCCTGACATGGATGCCATGTGCTGGTTTCATTCACAGCCTAGCAAAGGTTTCACTCGATTTTATAATGGTTTGCATTGGCTTCAAACAAGATTGCTGTGTCAGAGTATAGCTTAAAAAATGTTTATGTTGATATGACTTAATCCCAGGCACTATTTTTTTCTCATTTTCCTTTTAAAGTTCTGTTAAAAAATCATGGCATATGCCTGCCTGAAAATCAGAAACATTTTTGACAACAATTTGGAACTTTCTTTAACCTAATATAACAGCTTTAAAGTGAATTTTACAGCTCCAGGTTGACATGAAGCCATTTTAATAGCAAGTAGATGACCTGAGAACTCAAGGCAATTGCCTACATATGAATTGTCATACAGCAAAAGACAGTAAGTAATACCTATGGCTGGCAGAGTAATTGGTAATTATGTTTTTAAAGGAAATACATCTTTGCTGCCAGGTTGCAAGATGTAAATTTAGAGCAGCAAGGTTTATAATCTTAGACAATAATTTAAGAAGAAATAAAGTAATAAAACTCAATGTAGTACTTATATGTTGGCAAAATGAGATGGTTTTAAAGTCTTTCTTTTCCCTCAAGGAGAAAAAAAAATATTTCCCTTTGCTTGTATATATTTTTTGAAAGATTAAGTAGGTTATCTTGAATACTTCAATAAATTTGCAAACTTGGATTCAGTTCATACTTAATAAATGTCTGGCACTCTAGAATATAATAGAAAATAAAATGGTATTTTGTTTTCTTTCATTATCTCAAAATATAATTGAAGAGACAAACTAGATAAAAATTTACTAAGGAATAAATCAGAGGCAATAGACAACCATTACTGGAGCTAGAATTCTACTTCAGGGGTTATAATTTTCTACAATGTTTTAATAACATACAGGTTTTAAAACCTGCTGATAGAAGTCAAATTGGAACAAACACTAACTGATCATGTTTTCTAAAATAAACAAATTCATACTTGATGGCCTAGTAATTCTTCTCCATAGCTCAGAAATTCTACCTTGGTTATATGCAAACTCTGTATGATCCAGGCATGGTGGTACATACCAGTAATCTTATCTAATATACAGGCTGAGGCAAGAGTATCACAAGTTTGAGGCCAGCCTAGGAAATTTAGCAAGACAAGATCCTATTTCAAAATAAAAAATAAAAATATCTGGAAAGGTAGTTCAGTGGTAGAATGCCCACAGGTAATTCAATCCCCAGTTCTTCAATAAGGAAAAGGAAGAAGAAAGAAAGAAGGAAGGAAGGAAGGAAGGAAGGAAGGAAGAAAGAAAGAAAGAAAGAAAGAAAGGGAAAAATGTGTACAAATATTTTCATTAAAAACATCTGCAACTCTCGAAAACAGGGAAGATGGCAGCAGCCATGGTCACAGTGGTGACTGTGGCCGCCGAAAAAGACATGCATTCTTCAGAGAAGCTCTGGACATCAGATTTTGGTGCCAGGGCCAGTGAGGCTGGGATTGGAGCCTGCCATGAGGCAAGGTCAGTGCTGGGGCCTCCAAGGTTGGGATTGGAGCCTGCTGTGAGGCAAGGCCAGTGCTGGGGCCTCTGCAGCCGGGATTGGAGCCTGTGGAGGGGTGAGACCTGTGCTGGGGCCTCCGAGCCCAGGATCAGAGCCTGCTGAGGGGTGAGGCCGGTGCTGGGGCCAACAAGGCCAGGATCGGAGCCTGCCATGAGGCAAGGCTGGTGCTGGGGCCTCCAAGGCAGGGATCAGAGCCTGCAGAGGGGTGAGGCTGGTGCCAGGGCCAGCAAGGCTGGGATTGGAGCCTGCTGTGAGGTATGGCCGGTGCTGGAGCCAGCGAGGCCAAGATCAAAGCCTGCCAGCTGGCCAGGTCAGTACCGGGGCCTCCAAGACTGGGATCAGAACTTACAATGTGGCATACACAGAGAAATATCACAGAAAATAAAAAATCAGATGCTTTCCCAAATATGCAAAAGCTAGGAAGAAATGGGTAATAGGAGGAAATCCAGTTGAAGAAAGGGCCCTATGGAGGAGAATTAAGGTGACCAATCAGAGAGGATGGGATGGGGGAAGATGGAATCTCTTTAAAGCACATGATGTATGTAAACAAATATATCAAAGTTAATCACTAAATCAAGCATGGAATCAAGGGAGGGGGAGGGAATGGGATGGGGTTCAGAAAAGGGTAATTGGATGATGTGTGCTTGAATACCCTCACAAGTCTTGTATTCCATTGAGATCTTTGACTACAATTCACCAATAAAAATATTTTAAATTAAAAAAAATGTACAAGGATATTCATAGCTGGATTTGTTATGCCCTCTAAGCAGAGAGGAAAATGTATCCTTATTTCATTCTGGATCATAGGAGAAAAGCTATCAATTTTTTCCTATTCAGTATGATGTTGGCTATGGGTTTTTCAGTTTATATTTCTCTTAAGGAGTCTTCCAGGTTTTGATTTTCCTGTGGAGTTAATGAAAACAACTCACAACTTTAATTTGATTACATTATACAAATCTAAGAATTTTAGAATAAAAAAATGACTTTTTGTAATGGTTAATTTCATATGACAGTTTGACTAGCCTAAAGGATGTTCATATAGTTAGTAAAATATCTATGGGTGTGTCTATGACAATGTTTTAGAAGAGATTATAATAGGAGTCAGTAGACAAGAGTAAAGGAAATCCCTTCACCAGAGTGGGAGGACATCATCCAATCCACTGAGGGCCCAATAGAACAAACAGAGAAAGGATAAGTTCACTCTGTCTTCTGGAGCTGGCATTACTCAGACATCAGAGACCCTGATTCCAGGACCTTTAGACTTTAGGGACTTATACCACTGGAGTGCCTTCAAACTCAGATTGAATCCCATTATAGGTTTTCTTTAGTTTTAACATTGCATATCAGAAATTTTTTGGTCTTCATCATCACCTGGGCCAATTTTCACAATACATCTTCTTTTTTCTATCTATTTATCTATCCATCCATCCAACTGCCTATCAATCCTATTGTTTCCTCTTCTTTCAAAAACACTGGCTACTAAAATACTGTTTCATACATAAAAGAAATATTTAAAAACAACTAGCATTGGGTGGAGAAATCTTTATATTCAATGTACACTTCTGATGTACAAGGTTAAAAATATTTTTCCAAAGGAAAAAAGTTTTTATATTCTAATTTTTTATACATTTTTAGTATAAGTAAAGGAATAAGTCTTCAATTATTTGGTTGACTTTTATTGTATTTATCTATCTTGGAGGAACCCCCAATACTTGCCAAATCCTCTTTTAGCTAAAGCCATGTAATCCTCTAACAAACCAAATTATAAAGAGATGGAAGAAGAGTACATCTCTCCTCTAAAGATATGAAAGATGTGAGGATGAATTGATTGTTAAAAGAAAAATTTATGAACTTAGTAATCACACAAGGGTAAGAGGAGAAGACAAGAAAATGCTACTGTAATAAGAATGTTTAAACTTTTGGAATTTAATGTAAAATTTTGTTTATTAATTATTTAATTAATTAATTTTGTAATATTTGAGATTAAACCCAAGGGTGCTCTATCACTGAGCTATATCACCCAGCCCTTTGTATTTACTGTTTTTAATTTGAAATAGGATCTTACTAAATTATGCGTGCTGGCCCAAATCTTCCTTTCTCAGTCTCCCAAGTACTAGGATTATAGTTGTGCACCACATGCCAGGATGGAATTCAGTGTATTCTTTACTAATAATAGTTTTTCTAGCTAATTAATGTATAATTCAGGCAGGATAGAATAAACAAGATGATAGGTAGAGCTAGGTGTAGTAATGCACACCTGTAATCCCAGTACTTGGGAGGTTGAGACAGGAGGATCACAGGTTGGAGGTTAGCCTGAGAAATGTAATAGGAATCTGTTTAACAATAAAAAGATATAAAGGGCTGAAGGGATAGGTTGGAGGTAGAATGGCCCTGGGTTCAATCTCTAGTACCAAAAAAGTTTTTAAAAAAAAGGTAGAATGGAAACAAAAGGAAGAAAAGAGAAAGGCTTTTACTCTAAAGTTCCATATACCTTTCCAGGCCTGTCACTCCCAAATTTCTAAGAAATTCATAAACCTTAAACTTACTGGAAACTCATCCACTTATGAAAATTACCTTGTGCACTGGTAACTTCCCTAAGTATTAAATACAGTAAGAGAGATGAGCCAGGAGGCCCAATGGAACACACCTGTAATTCCAGTACTTGGGAGGCTGGGGCAGAAAGATTGCAAATTCAAGGCCAAGGTTGGTAACTTAATGAAACTTGGTGGCTCACACTTATAATCCCGGTATTTGGGAGATTGAGACAAGAGGATCACAAATATGAGGCCAGCCACAGCATTCTCATGAAGCCCTGTTCAATTTAGTGAGACTCTGACTCAAAATAAAAAATAGTTTATGGTTGTGGGTATAGCTTAGAGGTAGAAGGAATATACCTTGGGTCAATCTCCAGTACCAAAATAATAAAGAAGGAAGGAAGGAAGGAAGGAAGGGAAAGGAGAGATTTTATCTACTGGTCAGATAATGGAGAGCATGTCATTCTACAGATCCTTCAAATTTCCAGCCCTTTTGTGACCATTGGACTGTTGTAATTCTCTTATTTCTTTAAATGCCCATATCTTACCACATTTCCTTTAAAAGAAGAACCAGAAAACCCTGAAAACATCTCTCTCTCAAGATGGCCCACATTTCCCCTTAAATGTGAATTCCTTGTCTTCTTAAATAAATCAGTGTGCCTCTACAGAATACATCCTTAAGCTTATTTCTGTAACATTTGTCAAGGACCCCACTTGTACTGAGTTGAGGTTGCCTTCTCCAGGGACTCTCTGGACCTCCTCAACTTACTGCGCATCCAAAGGAGGAGTTCTGAGTAGCTGTCGAGAGGGCCTTTAGGGTATAGACTCAGGTGATAGAGCCTTGACTCCTATACTTCCCTGGCATCTTTAATACATTTCTGGGGGGAAAAAAGTTTATGATTGAAGAAGGAAACTTTCTTCATCCCAACCAACAAGGCAAGTGCCTGGACTGCTGTGACTGTGACTTCTACAAGATTGCCCTGTCCCCACACCCCTAGCAGCCCACACCACCAAAAAGGAGTTAATAATAAAAGAAGGAGTCTCACCTGAGTGGCTGTGAATTCCTGTGCTGGAATTTTTAGTGTTTTACAAAAAGGAAAGTTGGTCATTTTGAAAGTACATGAAATACAATCCTATTTCGAGCCACGGTGAAATCAAACCTTGTGTGCTCCCTGCAAAGTTTGCAGCATTTGACAAATTGTAATTCTGTTCTTTGCAAACTTCTAAACACTTCCTGCTAAGTGACAACAAGCTTCAGCAAGTTTCCACAAACCTTCTGCAGCTTCTTCATCTCACTATAAAGAACAGATGCCTTTTAGGGGCTGCTGTGAGTTCTTCTGTTCTCTGTACAATATGCACACGTACAGAAAGGAGCTCACATTCGATGAAAATGTGATAGCCACGGCCTCCAGAAAGCTTCCACACTAGTGCATAGCACTCCAACAGCTGGCCTAGATCAAGGGCTCTCTGTCAATCAAGGAAAATGTGACAGACTTGTGACTTGGTGGCAAAAGCGACAAAATTTACAGTTTGAGAGAATCACATCAATAACAAAATAATTTGTGTTGTTAAAATATAGGAAAATGCTTCAATTTGTTTTCTAACAAGTTTAATGAATATCAATGTATATATTTATATTTAATATTAAAAACTGAAAAAATAGATAAATCTAGTTCTAGCCATTTTCATATAAGTCATTAGAAAAAAAAGTATATATAGAAATAGATAGATAGGTATCTGAAACTATTTCTTACCATAAGTATTAATGCAAATAAACTCAAGTCAAAAATGAATAAGTGTATTGTGGAAAATTCAGGAAGTTTGTATGCTTTATTTTCAAAGTCTTTCTTTTTCTTCTTCCTTTCTTTTTTTTAAATTCAGTCACCAAATTGTAATTCTACTCACATAGTTCATAGATAGAATTTTACAAGTTTATAAATTTAATTTTACAACCTTTTAGATTTCTGATTATACACCTTTTTATTTGATTTCATAACAAACCAGCTTTCAAACTTTGATATTTTAGTCACTACTAAAAAAATTGCTCCTACTCTAAAAGAATTCTTCTTGTTATTATTTTATGATCTTGTTTTTTTAAAAAATCTCATGATAATTGTAAAAAAAAAATAGCAATTGCTACACCTTTCCCCAAGAAAGTCAAAGCAGTAGATTTGAACTGACGATACCTAGAAAATAATTGGAATTACATACATTTGCCACACGTTGTTCAAAAATCAAAAATAAATAAATAAATGAGAGGAAATAATTGTCCAAGAGAGTTATATCATTAGTACTTTAACTAGAGAACAGCTAAGAGAAATATATGTAAGTTGAAATAATAAAAAAGTAACTTTATGGTAACTATAAAACTTTTATACCTATTTCTTCAAGTAAGAAATAAAGAAAAAGTCAGGCAAGGTGATATAGCCCTGTAATTCCAGTACTTGGGAGGCTGAAACAGGAGGATCTCAGGTTCTAGGCCAGTGTGTGGTAACTTAACAAGTCCCTGTTTCAAAATGAAATAAATAAATAATAGGGCTGGAGGTCTGTCCCAGAAGTAGGACATTCCTGGGTTTGATCTCTAGTACTAAAAAGGAAGGAAGAAAGGAAGGAAGGAAGGAAGGAAGGAAGGAAGGAAGGAAAATGAATTTGGAATTCAAGTGAGAAACAGTAGAATATAAGAAAGTCTTTATTAAATAAAGTTTGCTACCAGAGATGATACAGCTTTGCATATAATTTAATTATTTTCATTATTAGTTTTAATTAATAATCAGTTTGGTTAGTGAACATACTGAGTGTGAGAGGAAGATGAATACACTGCTCTATGATTTATTTGCTCTAGCAAGTTCTTATATGTCTCAAATTCTCATTTCCTGTCAGGCGTGGTGGCGCACGCTTGTAATCCCCTCACTTGGTAGGTGGGGACAAAAGGATCACGCAGGTTCGAAGCCAGCCGCGCTGGCTTAAGAGACCCTGTTTCCAAATAAAAATAAAATAGGTCTGGGAGTGTAGCCCAGAGGTAGAAGGGTTCCATCCCCAGTACCACCAAAAAAAATTAAAAAATCTCATTTTCTTCTCTAAAATGAGGTTTGACAAGGTTGCCTGACTCAAAGTATTTTTATGAGGACTAAATGAATTAAACTATTTAGAACTCTGACAAAAGGTCTGGCACATGGTAAACACTTGACAATAATTATCAGAAGTACAAATGAGATGCTGTGTCTTCTCATATAAATAGTTTTTTTTAAAGAATTTTTTTTTGTGTGTGTGTGTGTGTGTGTGTGGTACTGGGGTTCCTGGAAGCCCTTCTACCTCTGGACTACACTCCCAGACCTATTTTATTTTTATTTGGAAACAGGATCTCTTAAGCCAGCGCGGCTGGCTTCGAACCTGCGCAATCCTCCTGTCTCCACTTCCCAAGTGCAGGGATTATAAGCGTGTGCCACCACGCCCAGCATATAAATAGTTTTTACAATGAATAGTAATGTAATTTTATAGTTTTGTTTTGTCCTCCTGGGAATGGAACCCAGGGATGGTTTATCCCTAAACTACGTACCAAACCCTTTTTATTTTCATTTTCATACAGAATTTTGCTAAGTTGCTGAGGCTGGCCTGGAATGTACAATTCTTCTCCCTCAGCCTTGTGACATGCTAATATCATAGGAGTATGCCACCATGCCCAGCCTGATTGTGTAATTTAGCATCCAAACCAGGAATCTTCTAAGAATAAAGGCATAATTAATAATTTTATGAGGTTCAAAATGAAAATCTGGGTAATCCTAGGAAAACAGATATACAGTTGTAATTTTTGACATTTAACCCTCATTACACATATATTTCAGTTTATAAAATAAGTATAGGCCAAGTGAAATGACGTTGGCTAAATTTCTAGAACTTAATATACAGGTGAATGAGATTTTAAAATCATACAGTTCCATTTCACTGTTTTACAGATAGAACATTTGAGGCCCTAATAGCTGAAAGGGATTAGCAGAATTCTTAAAGAGAAATTGATTTCTAAACCTGGTAGATGGGTTAGGGTGACGGCTTATTAGATCTATTTGGTGAAAATCATATTCAAAAGATAATTAGGGCCGGGTGTGGTGGCGCACATTTGTAATCCCCGCGCTTGGGAGGCAGAGACAGGAGGATCACGCAGGTTCAAAGCCAGCTGCGCACGCTGGCTTAGGAGACCCCGTTTCCAAATAAAAATGTAAAAATATGTCTGGGAGTGTAGCCCGGAGGTAGAAGGGCTTCCAGGAACCCCAGTACCACACACACAAAAAAATAAAGATAATTAGGTATTATGTTTTCAGTTTTCTTTTGTTTTTCATGAGAAAAACTAATAAACATCAGAGCATTTAGCTATTTCCAAGCTAAATGCCATTGTTGGGGCGCTATTCTAGAAAGAAGGTGGGTCATGGGGAGCAGGACAAAAGAAGGGCTGCTCTCATCACCCAAAGCCAAGTAGACACCAAAGGATTTCACTAGTCTCTTAGGAAGTGTCCTGGGCACATTTTAAAAGTCTCTAGGTGAATATATATACATACTGGGCACATTTTAAAAGTCTCTAGGTGAATATATATACATATACATATACATACACATACACATACACATACACATACACATACATACATATACATATACATACATATACATACACATACACATACATATACATACACATAAACATACACATACATATACATACACATACACATATACACATACACATACATATATATACACATACATATACATATACATACACATACACATACACATACACATACACATACATACACATACACATACACATGCATATACATATACATACATAAACATATACATATACATACATATACATACATATACATATACATACACACACACACACACACACACACACACACATATATATATATATATATATATATGTACTGAACACCAGATTGAGGGAATTATTTTTTCCTTACAATTTTTGTTAATTTTTTTTAAAATCATGCTCCCCCCATCCCTTACCCCACCTCAGCTCTCTGATGAGGTTAAAATAGATTCTACTTTCAGTTTGCAGAGATGAAGCAGTTGGCCTGGAACAAACTAAACCCCACAAGAAAATCCCTTATCTACGGAGGATGCTTCCAGGATGGATCAGAAGTCAGTGTCAAGACAAGATTTGTACTTTAGCAACTAAGAACATCTTTTATTGAACCAGGATGTTGATAACAAGCCTAGGAATGTGACACTCTAGTGGTAGTAAAGCTTCACCTTAGTTTCACTTGATACTAAAAAGCTTTCAAAAGCCAACATATATTATTTTCCTTAGGCTAGTAAGGGGCCAGGCCCCTGTCACTTGTATCTTGGTAGAGGCATCAATATCACCTCACTTAGCTCTGAAGTTGAGGCCCACGACTACATCATGGTTGGTAGAAGAACTGGAACAGTCTGAGCCTGCTGACAGACTCCCTAGTTGATGGCAAAGGATGATGAAATTGAAGCAGAATGGAAACCAAGCAGAGAGAGCAATGGTTCTCAGTCTGGACATGCGCTATCTGCCTAGCCCTTCTTTCCAGAGACTCAAGTTTAATTGGTCTGGACTGGAGCCCATTGTTCAGGTTATTCTCTTTGGAACCTGGCTGAGAACTGTTGATTTAATCAATTACTCAAGGATATCAGCACAATTCAGATATCTGCCAGGTGTCTGTGGTGTCCTCCTGCACAGAGATGACAAGCTTGAGCTGTGCCTTTATGTGGACCTAAGTTTGAAGTTGTTTATATAAATGTATGTAAATGAAGACTGCACTCACATGGTGCTGGGAGGGTTGAATGAAATATTGTATGTCAAGCTCTCAACACGGGGCTCAAGACAGAGTAAGCATTCAAATGTCAGCTGTGTACTATTGAAGGAAGGTTAGTTCAAATGCATGTTAGTGTCAAAAAGTTCTATACCAAATGAGACTGAATGTGCCACATTGCACAAATAATTTTTCCTTTCTGAGTCTCAATGTTTTAAGGTACTGAATGGTACTGTAAACTATCCATTAAAAGATGTATATTTACATTTTATTGATTATTTGCATATTATGTATATATTTAGTGTATATATCATATCAAATGTGAAGGCTCCTAGTATTCTATATTCACTTAAATCTTGGTTTGCTATCATATGATTTCCACTATAGGAATAAGAAGTTAAGGTTAGGTGAATCTGTGGAAGGTGTTTTACAAACATGGGATATATATTACATTAACCGAGATTCTCCAGAGAAACAGAACCAATAATATATGTATATTAGTTCACTTTTATCTGTGGTTTTACTTTCTGTGGTTTCAGTTAAAATGAACTGTTCTCCAAAGATATTAAATGTGTACTTCCAGAAATAAGCAATCCATACATTTAAATTGTTCACTGATCTGAGTGGCATGATGAAATCTTGTACTATCCTGCTACTTCCTTCCTGATGCTTCATTGCCCCTTTGCCTAGCTTGTCCACACCTGTATGCTACCCACAGCCTAGTCACTTAGTAGTTGTCTTGTCCAGTTATCAGATTGGCAGCTATGAAATCACTGTGATTATGTTCATCATTATTTTCCTTAATAATGGTTCCAAAATACAATAGTAATGATGCTGGCAATTTGCATATGCCAATAAGAAGCCATAAGGTTTTTTCCTTTAAGCAAAAAGGTAAAAGTTCTTAATTTAAAAACAAAAATATAAGCTGGGCGTGGTGGCGCACTCTTGGGAGGCGGAGACTGGATGATCGCGCAGGTTTGAAGCCAGCCTCTCTAGCTTAAGAGACCCTGTTTCCAAATAAAAACATAAAATAAGTCTGGGAGTGTAGCCCGGAGGTAGAAGGGTTTCCAGGAACCCCAGTACCACCAAAACAACAACAACAACAAACAAACAAAAACAAAAACAAAAATATGGTATATATAGGGTTTGGGACCATCTGGGGTTTCAAGGCACACACTGGGGCTCTTGGAACATATCCCCCATGGTTAAGGGGAAACTATGGTAGATATGTAAAGTGCCAGTATCTGAGGTTAGGAGAATATGGATGTCTAAACTAAAAACAAAAACAAAAACAAACAAAAAAACCCCAAACAAACAAAGAGTAAATCTGTCCTTCCTCCATTTTTCTGTTCTATCCAGGCCCTGAATAATTTGGGTGATGCTCATCTGCTTGGGTGAGGGTGATCTTAACTCTGGTTGTGTTTTTTTTTTTTTTCCTCTCAAGAAATATTTTTGCTACATATTTTTTATTTCTTAAGCCCACCTAATTTGCCCTTTTGAAAAAATACCTATGAGGATATTTCAGACACATGGAACATACCTCAAAGTATACCTCATGGACATACCTCAAAGTAAAGTTTGTTCAGATGTCTAGGCATTTTTAGTCTAGTCCAGTGGGCTCATTATTAAATGCCATAGACATGCTGGAAAATCAATTCCCTTTGGTTAAATGTACATTCATACTCCTTAGGTAATCACAAACTGACAGAAGTCTAACAACAACAACATTATCAAATAAATCTGGTATACAAAAGTTAGATTCACTTTTACGAAACAGCAAGATCAGACTAAAAGATATGTAACAAGAAGACCTCTTGAGTAGTTTTGATAATACAAAGGAAACAGTAAAAATTGGGCTCACCCAGACATTATCAACTCTTACCTATCTCCATAGTGCTAGGTACAAGGGATTGATAAATTAATTGGTTGCTTTCTGAGCTATAAAATATAAACACACATGGACACATGTGTACATATACATGGAAATAAATGAAATAAAATATACAATGAAGGTCACCTCTGAATAGATACATTGTTTGATCACATTTCCCCCTAAGTTTTGCCTCTTGAGATTGCAACAGTATGTTACTACAGTTCTGTATACTTCAAGGATATTTTTGAAGAGTTCACCTAAGCTAGGAGCAGTCTGTCACTGTACTGTCAGAGCACATGATGACCTACATAATTAGCACAGGACTGTGAAAGTAAAGCTGGCTTATAGAAATAGCAACTTAAAGCAGAATATAAAAAAAAAACCTAGCAGCCAAATAATTATTTATCGAACAATGCTTGATTCTCCAATGGGAAATAAAACCAGTCATTGAACAATGCAGATATACTCATGACAGGCGACTTGTGCAAAATGGAAGAAGGTGAGCCTGCTCTCTGGGAACAGGGTGTCAAGTCAGGATGAAGGTTACGTAGCTTCTGCAGCAGCATTCACAGGACCTCGAGATGTGTCAGCCAGGCTGTGTACAGTTTGCACTCAGCCTCAAGTCTCAGTTTTGAGATGTGTGAAAACCACCAAATTAGACAGTGTCATGTGAGACCACGAACATTTTTCTTTCTTGTTTTTAATTATTAGAAATTGTAATTGACCTGCATAAGTAATGTCTGTTGCACTACTTAAATCATTGAGCTTTGATGAGAACGCCGTTCATTGTTAATGAAGAAAGGGGTGTTTGCTTCAGTAACTCGAGTGTGACAGAAATGTCAACTAAGAAAAACATAACATTTTTTATCCCTGAAACAAAGAATAATTTCTCTCCTGTGTACTTCTTTTCTTTCCACTGTGGCACCATATGATCTACAACCATATGACCTACAAATACGGTTTAGTTCACTCCTAAAAATTCTTAAGGATTAGAAATATTTTTGTTTTTTCTTAGTTACCTTGCTTATTTCCAAATTAAGTCTCTATTTTTAATAATAAATTTTTATTCAAGTTCTGAATTTTTTTCATGGCAGTAAGCCAATAACTAAAGAAAATATTGGTTAAAAAGATTTTAAGGGAGGCAAGGAGAGAGAGCTTCATTCATTTTTTGTCCATTTTCTCTCCTGTGTACTGTAGGAGGGTTTTTCCTAATTTCTTCTCAAGCCATTGCTGCATCTTTCTTTCCTGTAAATTTGAGGTAAGACAGCTGGAGGTCTTGAGATTCTGCATTTTCTACATCAGCAAAACTCAGAGTCTGCTCTGAAAGTGGTGTGATTCTGTTTCATCACAGTGTTATATAACTCTGCAAATTCTCTAAGGTGTAATGATATTTAAAGGTGACAGTGAAAGCACTACAATTCCACCAAGTGTTATACAGAGAAGCCATGCACAGGGAAGGCTGAACTTTCTCAAACAGTTAGTGGGAAAATAATGCACCTTTTTTTCTCTTTCGTTCTACATTTTGATCCAACAAAAATAGCTAGTTGAGATTTTGGTCACAAACTTGAGATGCTGTTATAATATACCTATTAAGCTGACAAATAAATCTTGCATACTATTTATGGGTTTTCAGTACATTCACGGGATATACATCAAGTAGGAATAAAAATTTCAGATGAGCTAATGTGCAGTAGATATTTTTAGCTCATTTGAATGAAAAACTGTATTGACACATTTTGGAGACCTTGCATCATTTCTTAAATTATCTTTCTTCTGAAGTGTTCATAAGGCTTTGTTTCATTGTGACATTAGTATTATTAGTAGTAATTTTTAGGTAGTGTTTATAAAAATGAATATTTCTCACAATATGCTTAAGAAGTAGGTTATGGCTTAGAAATCTACTGTTTTAAAGGTAAAAAAAAATATTTCAGAGTGAACATTTTAAAGTGAAGTTGACATTCTATAACATCCTGACTTTATAAAGTACCCCAGAAATCTTGAAATTTTATGATAGCCAGGGATATTAGTGGGACTTACCCTAGCAGATCAGGACTTGAAAATGTAGTAATTTAGATACTATGGTATTGATTTCAAGGACAGACAATCAGACCACGGAAGATAAAGGGCTTAAAATAGATTCACAAATATAAGCATACAAATTATGACAAAGGTGGCACTCCATAGCAGTGAGAAACAAACGTTGTTTTCAATAAATTATACTGATCCAATTGGATATGTATATAAGAAGAAAGTGACTCCTGATCCTTATCTTATTTCATGAGCAAAAATCACTTTCAAATAGTTCATCTAAATGTGAAAGCAGTAAACAAAGAATCTAGAAAATAGCATAGAATACCATCTTTACTTTCAATAGACCGAGATCTCTTTAAAAAGACTCAAAAAGCCTTAAGCATAAGGAAAGAGATATAAGGATTGGACCACATTATAATTAAGAGATTCTTTTAATCAAAATACACCATTCAGAGAATAAAAAAGTAAGCCCCAAAGCAGGCAAAAACATTTACGATACATATAAATAACAAAGAACTTGAATACAATAATATGAAATCTTCTACAGTTAGTATAAAGATACAAACAAGTCAATTAAACATCATAAGTATATATTTCACAAAGAAAATATAGCCAAATAAAAAGGGTGCTCATTTTTATTATCATCAGGGAAATGCAAATTTAAACCGCAATGAGGTATTATTACATACCACCAGAGATCTAAAATTAAAATGATTGGCAAAAGTCATGGTTGATAAGAAGACGGAGCAATTAAATGCACAAACACACACACACACACACACACACACACACACACACACACACACACATATATATATATTCTATGTATTTACTGAATACATATGTATTTCAGATATTTGTTATATATATTCAATATATTGATTGGCCTGTGTGGTGGATACATGAGTTCACTTAGTGAAAATTCAGCTGGTTTCTATAGTTTCTTAATTGATGGTGCTAGGATTGAAACTCAAGGCCTCTAGCATGCTAAGCACACGCTCTACCACTGAGCTAGAACCGCAACCCATAACTATATATGTAATATAGAAGTGTATTAGCACTTTGTACTAAAACACACACACACACACACACACACACACACACACACACACACACACATGCTCTAACATACCAATTCTACTACTATGTGTATTTTTACTGACTTCATACCTTGGTTCATACCTTAAACATGGTTAAGAAAGTTTATGGCAGTATTATTTAAAAATAACAAAATGTGAAAACAACACAATGCCCATCATCACTGAAATAGATAAATAAATCGGAATACTCAAACATGAAAATGCATAGACCTATAAGAAAGAACAAACAGTGTTAAACATCAGAGCATGGTTGACATTCACAAACAGAATATTGTTTAAAAGTTTCCAGACATACACTTTATTTCTATTTACCTAAAGTTCAAAACAGGAAAATCTTTAATATTTGATCAAGTATCTGGTTACTTCTGATAAAAGAAAAGAACTAATGAGAAGAGCCTATGATATCCCAGTAATATGTTATTTATTGGGCTATGTAGTGAATACATGATTTTTCCTAGTAAAAATTCACTTATTTGTATACTTTGTTTCTTTTTTGATGGTCCTGGGGATGGAACTCCAGGCCTCCGGTGTGCTAAGCACATGCTCTACCACTCAGCTAGAACTCAGCCCCAAGTTGTATATTTTAAATTTCTGTACTTTGCTATAAATTACATTTCAATAAAAGTTTAATAAATACATATATAAAATATAACTTGGCATGATTAGGCACTTCTATAAACTCAGTACTTTGGAAGCTGAGACAGGAGGATCTCAGTTTTAAGGCCTGAGTGTGGTAACTTATTGAGAACTAATATCAAAATGTAAAATAAAAAAAAAAAAGATCTGGAAATATAGCACAGAGGTAGAACACTCCTGGATTCCATCTCTATTACCACAAAGTGAAAAAAGCAAAGAAAGAAAGAAATATAAGTAAGTTATCTTAAAATTGGATGTAAGATGATTTATGCCTGGCATAATTCAACTTCCCTTCAAGGAAAATGGAAAATTATAAAGTAACAAAAAGGCATACTGTGAGAATGACATATCACTAGAATTGGCAACACTTGGGATCCTTTTATCAGAAATTAATTCCTAGGGTTACCAGAATGATGTCATCCAAGTTTGCTTATAGAATTTTTTTTAGCCCAATTCATCTCATAAAGCATATTGACATTGTTGGAATAGGAAGATAATAATCTCAATATCTTACTCAGAAGGAAGTGTTCCCATCTATTTATAAATCTAAGCCTCTTTCAACTTTTTGATATCATTTAAAGTCTCTTCTTATTTTAAACTTTTTCCTACTCACATCATGAGCACAGTAAGTACCAAGCAACATTATTAAAAGACAGAGAGGAATACATTTTGGTATCTGTTGCTTAGGACTTACTTCTTTTAACCATGTCGTTGGGTTATGATACCTTCTCATATGCCTCCCTAGTAAACCACCACTTAAAATTCTTTTGAGATAGAGATATACCAATATATCAGAAAATAAATAAGATTTTAATAATATTAATGTGGCCAAAGCAATGAATCGAAGAGGAAGTCAGTAATGTGACTTAGAGTATATGAGATGATAAAAAATTATAAATTTACATAATGATTACTCCATTATAAAATGTTCTAAGACAAGAATGGTAAATACTTGGCACCTATTATTTATTTGTTTTCCTCAGTATATTTGCACCCTGCATCAAACATGATATAACATATTCACCAGGACTCTGTGTTTTGCTGAGTCTAAATATGCTCTCGGGGTTACTTTTCAAACTATGATTCAGTCTTTAGCAATTAGTGTATGGGAGTGTGTGTGTGTGTGTGTGTGTGTGTGTGTGTGTGTGCGTGCATGTCTGCATCTGTGTTTCTTAGAATTGAAGCCAGAGGTGTTCTACCTCTGAGCTACACCACCAGCCCTGTATTTTTTTTTAATTTTAAAATAGAGTCTCACTAAGTTACCATGCAGGCTGGTCTCAAGCCTACAATTCTTTCTCAATCTCCCAGTCACTGGGATTACAAGCATTCACAACTATTCCTGGCATACTTTAGCAATCATTGGAATGTGAATTCAAGCTTAACATTTCATAGCCTATAAGATAATTTAAGACTATATAGGGTAGCCATTCTTACAAATATAGATTTATATAGGAGAGAATAGACTATCATAATGTGTCACCTTTCTCTTTTTTTTTTTTGTACTGGGGATAGAACTTAGGCATTCTTTTTCCAAGCTACAACCCTTAGCTCTTATTATTTATTTATTTATTTATTTATTTTTATTTTGAAATGGGTATCTCGAAGTTGCTGAGGTGTCTAAGTTGCTAAGGCTGGTGTTTAACCTGTGACCCTACTATCTCAACCTCCCAAGTACTTGGATAAGGGGTGGGTCACTGTGCCTGGCTAAAATGCCACCTTTCAACTAATCTAAGGGAAGCTCATGTCTCTTCCATCCCGAGAGTCTCCCTTTTCAAAGATATCCAAAACTTTAGTCCAGTTCTCATTGTGCTGCTATTTTAGAAGTTTGTTTGCTTCAGATTTCAATATCTATAAATTTAAAAAGCTGACTTAAATAAATTGAGTCAATACATTTATAGCAACCAAATATTTTTTATTTGGTTAATGCCAAATATGTTTGTTTATTTCACTGTTACTTTGTTATGTTATTCACTTTAAGTTCTCCAATTTGAAAAATAATTAAATATATTTTATCCCAAATGGTGAAAGCTGTGTATACACCCCATGTCAGGGACCAGTAAAGGCTGCAGGGGAGGTTTCAGCAGTGAGATTCTAATGAGAAGAATCCATGTGGAGTCGCCATCTGTAGGAGAACACAGCAGCTTTATTTTGCAGATCCATCCCTTATGTAGGGTTCTGGGCAAAATGCAGCACAGCCACACCAGCATAACCTGTACATGCGGATTTCATTTTAACTAGTCATGCTTATATAACTACATACACATCTGTGGCTGCACAATATAAACACACATCTGTGGCTCTGTGGAATGAGCAGTCATGTTCTCACCACAGCCCTGTGCTTCCTCTAAGCCCTTATACTCTACTCTCTATAGGGTGGCAGTGTGGGACTTGACCCAGAGAACATTACATTCAGCTCAAATACCACAATAGATAGTGGATGCAACAAATAACTATTAGGCTCCCTGTCACATAGGCAAGGATAGTCTATTTTGCAAAACAACCTTTCACATCTGGATGGTTTTGTCTGTCAAAAGGGAAAGAGCCCAGCAGGATGTATTTAAAGATTTGGCAACATATTAGGATAAGGCTTCCACCTGTAACTCTAAATTTGTAGGAATACACCTGGAATAAACAAAACTAATGGATAAAACCACCACAGAGCCCGGCACACACAATGCCAATGGTAGTATTCAGGGTTCCAATTATTAGGTGTATGGAGAAGAGTCAGGAGTATATGTCCCTGTATGTAAAAGCCTCCCCCAGGTACACCTTCCTATCTAATGGACAATGAAGTACAGCCAGCCATAATATCTGCAAACCCAGATAGACATCTGGAAGAAAATCAGTGGGCTTTGTTCCTATTAGTTTCTGCTCATCCTACCACTGGTTGGTATCTAGTAAGCAAGTAACATTTTTTTTTTTTTTGGTGTGTGGTATTGGGTTCCAGGAAACCCTTCTACCTCCGGGATACACTCCCAGACCTATTTTATACATTTTATTTGGAAACAGGGTCTTGTAAGCCAGTAAGGCTGGCTTCAAACCTGCACAATCCTCCAGTCTCCGCCTCCCAAGCTCGGGGATTACAAGTGTGCGCCACCATGCCCGGCACAAGTAATATTTTGACATAGTTCTTGGGGCAACCTTCCAGCCATTTGATTAGTTACAGATTGGTTATCTACAGTAGTGGAGGCAATTCACCATGGGAGACCTTTGGCTACTTCCACTGGTAGCTGAGTACAGATCCATCATGGAAACTATTGTGCAGTCTTGCAAAGGTGTGTGCCCAGGAAATGGGACAAAAAATAGATCTACATAGGTAATATATTCTCTTCCAGGAGAATGCAGGCAACAGGTATTGAAAGAGAACAGTGACTAGAATAGGAGTAGCTCCAGGGCAATGTTAATACACTAAAGCACCTTGAGTCAGAAATAAGGGGTTGAGACATCTTCCATTGAAAAGAAAGGAATAGGCCATAGTCTTATGACCTCTGTACTTTTTAAGTTGATACCTTCTGCTCATGGAGGAAGCATGACCGGTACTGAGCAGAGTCAGGCAGCTATCCAATGGTCCAATTGTAACTGGGTCTTCTGCCCTAGACCTCATGGCTCTAGGCATGCAACCCATACCTCCTAAGAAAGTTGCAGATGTCAGAGCAACTCCCAGATACCTTGTCTCCCAGAGCCAAGGATTTAGGTGCAGGAAATAAGAGGATTCCTTCTCTCACCTCTGTTCACAGCCAGGACTCCTCCAATCTTCCTATTACCTTCAAAGTACAGGAAATTTTGGCTATTATTTTATCTAAGAGGGCCTTCCCAGTGCAGAGAGGTTGCTCATTTAAAAGTCACACTACCATGAACACTTGTGCCTGCCACCTCTTCCAATGGGGGCCAGAGGCTTCAGCATCTCTTTTAGGAGTTTATTAAAGCATTCAATCATTCTGATAGCTTGGGACCAGTAGAGAACATGCAATGTATATCATTGCCTTAGCCCAGGTGTGTACCTGTTGGCTTGTAAAATGAATCCCTCTGTCATTTTTCACTATAGGCCTATGGTCAACTGAACTGACAACTGTTCAAGGGTGTCTACCTTATGTCACTAGTTTGCCTGCACTACAAGATAGGCAAAACCCAAACCTGTGGCCATATCTAGAGCCATCAGAATATACCAAAGTGTCTGATCCATTGGCAGTGGGCCAACATAGTCAACCTGCTATTCCTGGAAAGGTTGAGTACCTTGGACAACCTGTCTCATGGTTGTAAGAATCCTCCATCACTGTGGGTAGTGTTCTGCACACCAAGGACACTACTATATAACATCTTGCTCTTGAGCATAGGTAAGAAACAATCCTCACTACTGGTCTATAAGCCACATGGTGTGGGCACCTATATGTCCCAACTTCTTATATAACCGTGGTGCTAGAGACAAGGGCTCTGGGAGTAGTCAGAAAGGCAGAATTTTTGCTAAAGCATTGGCTTAAGCCCTGAAACATCATGTATGGTAGCTCCTTCCCAATGGTCCCATTTCTACATGTCTCCCACATATTCATCCACAATGGACAGTGCCCAATCAACCAGTCTGTGCTGCTTATTTGGGCAGCCACAAGGTTAATTCCCAGTAGACTGCCTAGCTCTACCTGGAGCTCATCCCATTGGCTAGAGTCTCCAACACCATTCTTATACTTAAACTTCTGTAGTGGACTATAAGGGCACAGCCACCCATGTAGTGGTTGCCCATGAGAGGCACCATCATTATACCACATTTCCACAGGTATAGGGGTTTTCCCTTTCTCAAAGGGACTTCAGATTCCCCCACTTCTGTGGGTTCTGAGGAGCTGTTGCTCAGAAACATACTGGCACAAACAGAGCTTTCCTTTCCACATAGGGACTTGGGGTTTCTTTCACTTCTGTGGGTTCCCAGGGGGCCATTGCTTGTAACTGCTCTGACTTCATTCATGTATGTAGCTGTCCAGACAATAATATACTAGTAAACTATACTTACTTTCCTAAGTATATACCCCACTTTGTCAGAATGAGTGTTTAAGCTGTCCTTGTTTGGGCGGTGGACAGTCCAAGTCCAAGACCTTGGCCAACCTTCAATATGCTGGGTGGTCTACACCATCTTTAACCCAGAGCCTGTCACAAGCTAAGAAGGCAGCATATATTCCACTGAGAGAGTGGAATATATGCTCAGCATATATTCTCAATGAGAGAGTAGCCCACCTCTGCCCCTTTCCTTATCTGTCACCCAAATCCAATTGGGCTATTTTTAACACCTTGCTTCTGCCATAACCCCATACAAATCCTGTCATTCACTTGGACTGTTAACAAATAAGGAAGGCAGGACCTACTACCCACAGAGTTTATGCCTGTACCACCACTCTCTTAATAGCAGTAAATGCAGTGTTTGTTTCCAGGGTTCCAATTCCAAGTTGCCCCCTTATGAACAAGGTGGTGTAAGGAGCACATAAGAATAGATAAGTGGGGTATAAACGCTCACCAAACCCCATAAGACTCAAATATTATCTATAATTGTTTGTTTTCTCCCAAGGATATGATTGTACCTTAATATATTGCTGCTTCACATTTCACCTTTGTCTTACACAACCAGAAAATTTCCAAGAATTTAATAAAATATCCAGGTTCCTGTACCTTGTCTCCATTGGTAGCCCATCCCATTACTGGAAAACAGTTTGGAAATTCAGCTGCTTCAAACTAAGAAAATCAAAGGTTAGCATAATGTCATTAATATAATGCTACAACCTTCTAGCCTCAGGCTTCTGCCAAGAGATCAAATTCTGTGCCACCAGATCATGACATAAGGCTATGCAAATATCCCTAGAGCAATACCAAAAAGGCCCATTGGCACCCTTCCCAAGTAAAGGCAAAAAATTCTTGGCTTTCCAGAGTACTGTCAATGGAGAAAAAGGCATTTTTCAAGTCTACAATGTAATGAAACTGTCCTAGTTCATAAGACAGATGACCCATCAATTCTTAAATGTTGGGTACTGCTGCAAGCAAAGACCAAAGGTGATTGCCACTTTAATTCATACTAATCCACTGTATTTTGCTAGGAACAAACAAGTTTTCTCACTGGCCACATTGGAGACTTGAATGAATTATGAGTTGGGTATCATTTGTTCAATTTCCTTAGGCCACCCCTACCCTATAACTTGTACTGCCATACATTTACAATCCTCCTGGATTGGGAGAGTTGTAAGGGAGCAATTCTTAAAGGATGGGGATGTCCTCTGGTGATGGTCTACACACGCACTCATAGAATTATCCAGAAGTTGTCTATACAGTCAATCCCTGCTATATGTCCACCCCCCAAATATATTCACTTTGGGGGATATATATACCTCATATTGCTTAGGATGCAAATGTCCATTCCCAAAGTTATCAGGGCACATTGAACTGTAATGAATTGGCCTCCATAACCCTCTATGACAGTTTTAGTTCCAATAAATTTGTCCAGATTACCAAAAAGGAAAATGTTATCTGCTCTCCTATCAGCTAGGCTCAGGATGGTTGCATATGGTTTCATGTAGAATTGACCAGTAAGTAATCAATTCCACATGCAGCCTCAGGTCAACTGGTTCCCCTGCTAATTGGGTCTAGCTACCTGCTGGCCGCCACCACCATGGTGGTCCACAGCATGTGTCATCCACGTTTACTAGCATCCTGACTCACCTTATGCCACCACTGGAGCACAAATGGCACAAGAATGTCCCAATCAAACTTGCTCAGCCACAGGTTGCCATGTTATCCCTCTTCTTAAGGAATGAGCCATCCCCTACACCCTAAGAGTTTATGCCTCAATCAATGCTTTTGTTATTTCTAGGACTAGGGTCATAAAAAATATTCAAAGTTTTATCAACTTCCACTCATTGACCCTAGTCCTAGAAATAACAAAAGCAGCTCAGCTTAATAAATGTTTTCTAATGATTCTTTTTGTATCAAACTAATATTTCTAGTTAAAATAGAATGAAAAACCAGGTTCATAAGAATAGGGCTCAAAATCTGTTTAGAAATGGGCACAGTAGTGATTGTAATCCCAGTACTTGGGAGTCTAAGACAGGAGGATTGCAGATTCATGGCCAGCTTCTGCAATTTAGTGAGACACTGTTTCAAACTAAAAATAAAATAGGACTGGAGGTAAAGTATAATGTTCCTAGGTTCACCCTTCGGTAAAACACACACACACACACACACACACACACACACACACACCAGTACCAAAACACAGAAAAATATATTCTAAAATTTGTTTACATCCTCAGCGGATTTCTGTTCTTTTAGTCCAAGTTAAGTACTAAAACCCATTGCAGAAGCAATCCAGAAAATGTTCAGACTATAAAGAAATTTTCTCCCTTAAAAGATCATTTTTACTTGGCATTATTGACAAAGTCAACTCAAACAGAATAATTTTACTGGGCACCAGGAATAGTAGCCTTCCTCCAAAACCTGTAGGCCTCTAAGGTCCAACTCTCTTATTTTCTATTTATGTTGGATTATGGTGGTATCCATTAGTATGACCTACCAATTGGCTTGCTTCACATTTAATATGAGAAACATCTATCCAACTTTCTCAAACAGCTGTTTGATACACACCTTTTCTGTAAGAATTTTAAAAATATCCACATTCTCTTAAGCAAGTTGTAATATGTTCAATTTGATTTAAAATGAAGAGGCCAGACAAAGTTTAAGAAGCAAAAGGAACTGCTATGTCCTATTTCCGTCCCTGAGGAAGCCTTAAGATTAACGGTGGCACTGCAAATAGACTCTGATCAAGTATATTTTATTGTTCATGTTTCACAAAAATTCCTGTGGGAACTAGTTATGCAACACAAAATGACCACAATATCTCTGTGGTTTCAACAACAGATATTTATTTCTCATTCATCTCTTGTACTCACTGAAGTTCAGCTTTATCTGTGCTCCATGTTCAGATACCATTTTCCCTGGGACTTATGCTGGCTGGTCTGTTACAGCAGCCCTCTATTAAGTCTTACCTGTACTTATATCAAAGGGTAAAAAGAACACTGTGAGTCAAGCCTGGGCTCTAAACGTCACTGCTAAGAAGTGACTCGTCACTGCTAAGAAGTGACTCGTCCTTTTCGCTCATGTTTCATTGGCTAACACTAGTCACATGGCATTGCCTAAGTTGAACAGCACAAAGGAGGGAGGTCCACAAAGGAAGGCTCTGAATAACGTATGAACTATTTCAATCTTCCACATTAAGTCAAAGTAATTCTATTCTCAATTTGCTATAGGTGGGAAGAAGCCAGAAACCATTTAATCAATTCTATTTCCTGGATAAGAGAAGAGTAAAAGGAGTGATATTTATTAGGAACATCTCATGCTAAGTACTATACATAATTATTTTATATAATCATCATAATGCATTTCAGACTGGCATCAGCATCGTGGTTTTACAGAGGAAAATAACTTTGTTCTTAATAAATATGTTTGACAATGAGGATGGCTTTCCTGATATTTTCTTTAAAGGTTCAAACTCATTATATTCTGATATGATGTGTAGAATCTAAAAACATCAATTTCCATAGACAGTGAAAGTAGGTGGTTACCAGAGACTGGGGAGAACAAGAGAATGGGAAAGGTATGTAGATTTTAAGTAAATAGAAATGAGAAATTCTGGTGTGCTACTGCAAATAGAATGGCTACAGATAACAATAATGTACTGTATATTTTTAAAAGCTAGAAGAAAAAATTTTGAAAATTTCATCATGAAGAAGTGATAAATATTTGAGGAGATTAATATTTTAGCTTTATTTAAACATTGTACAAGTATACACATAATGAAACATCACATGACACCACATTAACATGTACACTTTGTGTTTTATGTATTAATTAAAATAAATGTAATAAAAGGAAAATAAATTTATATAAAAAGACAACAAAATAAAACATAAAAATAGTATCCAAGCCAACAAGAAAATACTTATACTGCATTAAACAAAGTAAGTATTTATGAAGTTTAGGCACAGAGAAGAAAATTATAAAATTTCAAAATTAGAAAAAAATGTATATTTAGTCACTACAATCTTAAAGTTCTACGTCATTAGAAAATGGGAGGAATTTCTGTGAAAACCAAGATGATTTCTTAATATTTTTACAAGCTCAACAAGAGATAAAGGAGTGGTATATATGTTTTTCGTTTTGCTTTTCTCAGAGCTTATAAACCACATACTTTTATAATTTGTATAGGTAGATCCCATAAACTAATTTGTAATGAACAATTAAGCATATAAATCTCTACTTTTATAGCAGAAGAAACACATTTGTGTCCCTGGGGCTGGGGGTGTAGCTCAATGGTAGAGTATTTGCCTAACATGCACAAGGAACTGAGTTAAATCCCAACAACACACACACACACACACACACACACACACACACTCACACCTAAAATCATTTATAACTGTCTCTCAGTAAGGCTAATAACAAAAAATACATATTTTTGCTTTTATCTTCTGTTTTTTTCTGCATAATTCAATCTATTCTCTAGGCCTCTCACATGTCCACATAAAGCTCCAGCATTTCTAGCATGCAGTTCATGACTTAACACTTTGGGAGCTATCCTGTCCACAACATATCTAAATATGTTAACAGGCAGACTAAGTAGTCTGCCTATTCCATCTTCGGGAACAAAAGATATTTATTTCTGTTTCTTTCCCCATTCTGATTGAATAAATGCAGTATAAAGAGAAGCCAGAAGCCATCAGTTTAAATCAAGCCCTCAGAGGAATCCAATGACCCTTTTGGACTACAGGAACTTGGTGACTGCCCTTCTGTTGCAATACCACATTTTTATAGATCTTTCTGAAGGTGTTCTATATCAGATTTTATTGTCTCAGCATAGAATTTATTCACACTCTAAACTGTGGAGTGAATCACTGAGCTTTCTTCTAAATTATGCATCTTCGGGTTATTGTGACCCCTGAAGCTGTGAGAATGTGCATATTTCAAGGTGAATTTTTCAGGCTCAAAATGGAAAAAAAAATGTTTCTGCCTGCTGATTATGAAAATCTCAGCTGATGGAAAAACAGCGAAAGCATTCATGGAAACTCAGTACAGTGTCAAATAAGCTTAGATTACTTATTTTTAAAAAAATGTTCTTTCAATGTTCAATATGAAAATTTGACATATTTTTGCTTAGAATTTCTTATAAAACCTGTTATCATAATTCTAATATGCATATTTCTGAAACAAATAAATAACAATTACACTTTCATCATTAGCATCTAGGTAAGGGAACAAAGAACTTTCCCAAACAGATGTCCCTACTTCATGTCCCGACTTCAAGCTAAGTTGGCCTCCACTGTCACCTGAGCCTCCCCAGCCCCACATCCTTTCTTCCTTTTCCGTAATGTGTTCAAATTGTAACTATCCTTAAGACTTAGCTCCAATGCTCCCTCGTCCATTATATTTTCAACATTTTTCTAGCCAGAAGTAACTGATTATTCCATGTTCCCCCAGTACTTTCCATCCATTTTCATATGCTTAAACAGCTCTTACCTTAGGCTGTAATTATTTTCAATCTCATATGTAGAGTTTTGAAGATAATTCCTGGGACAAAAACATTATCTTTGGATTTACTTACAGTGCCTATTACAGACAAATATTCCAATGTTTGTAGAAAAATAAATCCGTAAAGGGAGAAAACATTCTAAATTCTTCAATAATAAGTACTCTATTTAGCTATAGCTGGATGCAAGAGGAGACAGAATAAAGCATTATTTTAAAAATATTTATTTATTCATGTGTTTATTATTTGGAAGTATTGAGAATGGAACCCAGAATGCTCTACCTCTGAGTTACACCTCCAACACTTTATACTTTTTATTTTGGAACAAGGTCTCTCTCTAAGTTGCCAAAACTAGCCTTGAACTTGTAATCCTCCTATCTCAGCCTTCTAAGTACCAGGATTACTTGCATCTATCACATGAGTCTGGTATTCTCTACTTTCCTCACCCAGGTGCTGAGAAATCAAACCCAGGGCTTTGCCCATGCTAGGAGGATAAAATCACTCTTAATTAAGAATTACTTTTTTTGGTGCCTGAATTAAACTCAGGGACCTTCTACCTTTGAGCTACATCCTCAGTCCTTCTTTTTTATTGAAACAGAGTCAACAACCATAAGTGTTGGAGACAATATGGGGAAATAGGAATTTTCATACACTATGGGTAGGCTTACAAATTAGGGTAGCTGCTATGGAGATCAGTGTGAAGATTGCTCAGAAAACTGAGAATAAATTCACCATATTATCCAGCTATATTACTCCTGTGTATTTTTCCAAAGGGACTGAAATAAGACTGTAGTTATTCATACATATTAATATTTATAGCATCATAATTCACAATAGCCAAATTATGGAACCAGCCTAGGTGTCCATAAACAGATTAATAGATTATAAATATATATATATATATATATATATATATATATCTCCAATGGAATTTTATGCAGCTATACAGAATAACAAAATTATGTCATTTTTCAGGAAAATGGATGAAATCAGACAACATATATTAAGTGAGATTAGCCAGTCACAGAAAGTGAGGGGTTACATGTTTTCTCATATGGCAAAGCTAGAGAGTAATCAGGATACAAGCGGGATTTTAGATAATAGAGAAACCTCAGTGTAGCAAGGGAGGTGGCCCAGGGGAAGGCTGTGAAGGAGGGTAGGGGTGAATTAATAAAGAAAACATTTCTGCTGATACTATGTACATATGTAATAATCCAATGCTAATCTTAATATCATGTATGGGAAGGGGGAGTGGAGAGGGAGCCTGGGGGAAGATCACCAAGTGCTATGTATATGTATGTCACTACCACTCTGGACTATATTATATAAGACCATAGTGCACCAATAAAAATATATATGTATATATACTTATATATAAGTATAGATATGAATACATATATTTATATATGAAAGTGTATACCTATATATGAAAAAGAAAAAGAAACAAAATCTCCTTAAGTTGCTGAGACTAGCCTCAAACCTATGATCATTCTATCTCAGCCTCCCAAGTACTGGGATTGCAGGTGCGCACCACCACACCACATGAGAAATACCATTTAATGTGAAGCTAAGCGTGGTGTTGCATGCCTGTAATTCCAGTACTTGGAAGGCTGAGACAGATGGCTAGGCTCGCAGGTTCGAACCAGCCTCAGCAAACTAGCAAGACACTATTTCCAAATATAAGATAAAATACGGTGCAGGGTGTAACTTGGAGGTAGAATGCCCCTGAATTCAATCCCCAGTACCACACACAAAAAAAGAAAAGTTAAACTTTTTCTAAGACTATACAAGAAAAAGCCTTCACCTTCTGGTCAAAGAGAATAGAGTAAAATACCAAACTGTACTAGAAGAGCCCTGATGGAAAAGACAACATCTGTGCCGGAAGAAAAGCCTGGAGTGCTGACTCATAGGGAGAAGGGGGAGGGTGACAGAAGACTTGAGAGGGACAATTGTGCTGATTTTCAACTGGAAAAGAAAAAGATGGAGATAAAAAAATCACAACTCGCCCTTGAATGCTATTTTGAAATACTTCCTTAAGTTGTCAGAATTTAGAAAGAAATGGTCAATCACTAGAAATAAATATAGATCTATTAAGATCAAATTGTTATATACTGACCATATTTCCTTGTCTAATTTTATATAAATAAAGTTAAAAATACAATATGTCATGATACCCTTATAAACATTTTGGAGCAGAAATGCATCTACTTAGGAGACATGGTCCAAGACAAGATACCAAAGCAGATAAACCAAGAGACCTCCATGTCTCAGACTGCATTAGCACCATGCTCAGCTCACAGGCTTCCCCACTGAAATGCAGTAAGAAGAGTTATCAGTAGAGTAGACTGGGGTTCATAGAGGGTTGAGAAGAACCTCAGCAGAAACACACTTTACAGGAAGCTGAAAACAAAGACACATGTCCAGTGCGCGACTGTAAGCTTCAAGAGAACAGAGATGGCACCTACTGAGCTCATGACTTACCAGGCATGTGCTAGTTGCTCATAATTATTATTAATCAAATGAATGCAAAGATTATTTTAGTCCATTCAGGCTTTTATAATAATATATCACATACTAGTTAAAAACAACAGATTTTTTTTCTCTCAAAGTTCTGTTGGCTTGGAAGTGTAGAAATCAAGACATTTTACAAATAAAAGCATGTTGTAACAACAACAACAACAACAACAACAAAAATCAAGACAATGGTCCATTCAGTGTTTGGTAAGTCTGTTTCCTAGTCCACAGGTGATGCCTTCTCTTGTCTCATACAGTGGAAAGGGCCTCTTTCATACAGACACTAAAACCATTCTAGACCACTACTCCCTCATGACCTAATTATCTCTCTAAAGCCTCACCTCCTAATCTCATCACCTTAGGGGTTAGAATTGCAATATATGAATGTGGAAGAAGCATAAACATTCTTATTTAACTCTATTTGACAAGATCGGGGGGTCTCACTTTGATGATCCAGAGAGCTAACCTATATTCTTTGATTGCAGATTTGTCATCTGTTATAAAAATTGAGAAGCTTCCCTGACTGATACTTCTTTTGAGGCTACCTGTATTTAAGCAACAACATTACCCTACAAAGACACTAGCTGGGCACTCTCACAGTTTTTCTAGTATTAAAACACTAATTCCTTTCCCTTCATGTTACCACTTCGTAAGGAAGGAAAGGCTGACTTTCTTTCTTTGACCTAGGAAAGGATTACTCAAGAACAGACATCCACAGCAGTGGCGATTGCAGTTGGCTAGCACCATCTGAGGGTCATGCTTATATATCCCTACATTTTCAGGGCAGAGGAAGGTGTTGGGAAGCCTTGCATGACAATCAATATCAAAATTGCGACTCCATGATAAGAAATGCTGTCAACGTGGTAATGACTTGTTTAAACATTTATTAAATCACTTCACAACAAATAGTAACACATGAAGTGTTATCCTCACATTTCACAGCGACATCACTTCTAAGCAGAAAAGAAAATGCTAGTCAAACTATTTTAAAACCTTCATCAGATATTATTTAGTTAATATTGAGGGGTTTAATTTTTCCTGTTTGTTCACAGACAACATTTTGATAAATAAATGTGTCAACCAAATGAAAGCATGATTGTATTATATTGCTGAGAAGAAAATGTCTAAAATTAAGAAATTTTGGTATTGGAATATCCTCACTGCAGTAACTTTTACTTTATCTGTGCAATTTGCAGGCCTCTGCTGTTTTAGTGTGACTTTCAGTGATCTTGGATTATAACCGTTATTACTGATAGCAATAAAAATTAATGAAACTATGTGAATTTCATGTTCAACAAGCTTTCATGTTTTCAGGATTTACAAAGTTTCTTCCAAAGAAAAATACAAAAATCTTTCAAAATACTTTTACTAATTATTTCTAAAATGGCTCCTGATTCAGAGAAAAGAGTTTACACACACGTACCTCTGTGTGTGTGTGTGTGTGTGTGTGTGTGTGTAAAACCTGGGTAATCTATCTCTATATTAATTGAGCTAAAGGTTAGGATACTAAAACAAGAAGCCAGGCAGTGCAGTCATGCAAAATAAACATCAAGATCTGAATGGGTGGTTTAAGGTTGACAGTTTCCTGGAACTAGAGACCTAACTAAACTCTGTGTTCAACACCACTTCAACACCCACCATGGCAAAGCCCATTTGTAATTGAAGATGGCTTAGCAGCATGTTCATTGGTGACTTACTAGCATTCTTACTAGTGTAAGAAGACTGCTGCCGAGAAATTACTTAAAAATTATTGCTCAGTGGTACAGCACTCACCTAGCATGAGTGGACCCTGGGATCAACTTTTAATACCTTTAAAAGAGAGAGAGAGAGAGAGAGCTGGATGTGGTAGTACACACTGTAATCCCAGGACTTGGAAGACTGAAAAAAGAGGATCACAGGTGTCAGGCCAACCTCAGCAACTTAGCACAAACTCCAGCAATTTAGTGAAAGCCAGTTTCAAAATAAATAACAGAGCATGTTGTCCCTTTAACTGCACTCTTTAAAGAAGTTGTTGTGTCACTGCCCTTTTGCCAGGCCTTGGTCACCCAGCCACTCTGACTGCATAAACATATATAAAAGCTGTGCATAAAAATTAAAAGGCAGATCAATACGTGGGATTGCATTAAACTGAAGAGCTTCTGTACAGCAAAGGAAACTCTCAAAGAGCTTAATAGAGAGCTGAAAATTTTTGCCAACTATTCTTCTGATAGAGGACTAATATCTAGAATATACAGAGAACTTTAGAAACTCAAAGCTAAGAAAACAAATAATCCTATCAAGAAATGGGCAAGTGAAATAAATAGACACTCAAAAAGGAGAAATTCAAGTGGCCAATAAATATATGAAAACAATGTTCAACATCATTAGCAATCAGAGAGATGCAAGTCAAAACTACCCTGAAATTTCACCTAACTCTACTTAGAATGGCAATCATTAAAAACACAAGCAATGACAAATGCTGGTGAGTATGTGGAGTAGTGGGAACTCTGTTACATTGCCAGTAGAATTGCAAATTAATGCAACCACTTTGGAAAACAGTATGGAGGATCCTCAGAAAAATGGGAACAAACCTACCACATAATCCATCAATACCATTTCTGGGTATCAACCCAAAAGAATAGAATCCAAATTATCAAACTAATGTCTGCATATTTATGTTCATAGCTGCACAATTCCCAATTGCCAAACTATGTAACCTGCCAAGATGTCCATCAACAGATGAATCAATTACAAAATTATGGGATATGAACATAATAGAATTTTACTCATCTATAAAGGAGAACAAAATTACATCATTTGCAGGAAAATGGATGGAACTGGAGAATATTATGCTAAGTGAGATTAGTCAGTCAGTCACAAAAAGTAAAAAATCTGATGCTTTCACTAATATGTGGAAGCTAGGGAGAAAAGGAGTTATAGGAGAAACTCTAGACAAAGAAGGAGAAACCATAGATGAATAAATAAGGCGATCTAACAGAGGGGGATGGGAGGGGAAAGGAGAAATTCCCTCATGTATATGATGTACATTCACAAACCTATCAAAGCCAATCACTAAGAAAAACATGAGCAAGATGGAGGGGGAGGAAATGAGATAGGAATTGGGGAAGGGCTAAATGAGTGATGTGTGCATGTATGTCTCTACCATCTTGTACCCCATTAAGATGTATGACTACAATGTACCAATAAAAAAAAAAATAGGGATTGGGGTATAGCTTGTAGCTTGGAGAAAGAATGCCCCTGGGTTCAATCTCTGGTACTAGAAACAAAAGACTCTGTAAAATGTTGCCTTGATTTGAGGCTGGTATGCATCCAGATTTAATTTGTGGAATCTATTTCAAAAAATGAAAAAGGAGAGATATATGAGTGCAGGACACACACCTGTGGTCCTGGCTGCTGAGGAGTATTAGGCAGGAGAATCAGGAGTTTGAGAACAACCTGGGCAACTTAGTCATGAAATTTATGAAAGGGCTAGACTCTAGTGGTAGAGAAATCACCTAGCATGAGCAAAACCCTAAGATCAATTTCCAATACCTTAAAAAAGAGAAGAGAACTGGGTGTGGTGGTACACACCTGTTAGAGACTGAGACAAAAGGATCACAGGTTACAGGCCAGCCTTAACAACTTAGTAGGAAGCTCAGCTGTTTAGTGAGAGTCTGTTTCAAAATAGGGCTAGGGTTATAGCTCAGAGACTGAATCCTGGGTTCAATTCCTAGTATAGAAAGAAAAAGAAAAGAAAGAAAGAAAGAAAGAAAGAAAGAAAGAAAGAAAGAAAGAAAGAAAGAAAGAAAGAAAGAAAGAAAGAAAGAAAGGAAGGAAGGAAGAAAGGAAGGAAGGAAGGAAGAAAGAAAGAGGTGATATTGGAGAGCTCTACAAGACTCTGGCACACTAACTAAAATGTTTTAATATCTGAACAAATCACAGTTTATTGTTACCATAAAAGACAGAACATCCTTTTGTCTCTCATTAGTCAAAACACCTAATTCCAAAGTTGGTGGATCAGCATGCCCTGAGAAACATGGAATGTATCTGTGTTCCAGTTTTATGACAGATTCTTCTCTGAATGCCACGTCTTCAGTTCAGGTCCAAAGAGTTCTGACTGAATAGACTCTGGGTGCTACAGGAGCCTGTAGGCTTGTTGTGCCCACCATTCACACTATAGAGAAAAAAAAGCAAACTTCATCAGAAGGTGTGATCTTGCTCCGAAGTTAATTTGGGGAGGAGAGTTTTGTCTGATAGAACACAAATCACATAAACTGAAAAGAAGGGAGAAGATAAAAGTGTTCTAAGAACCCATGGCTGTCCTTAGACTTTAATTTCATGCGAGGCTTAAGATCACATATCTAGGTAGTGACAAATGGGACAGCATCTACCCTAGGTGTTTCCAATGTGGTGACCTGTATCAACAGAAGCTGAGAGTCTCATAAGTTTATTATAGTGATGATCCAAATAATTTATTGGGGGTGTGAGAAAAATAAATGAAAATACAAAGAGGGCCCAAGTCTTTTATTTACAACAAAGGCTTACACTTCTCTGCAATATAAATTTCAAGAGAACAGGAACCTTCGTGTGTTTTATCTAATTCTATTTCCACCACTTAAGAAGAACTAAATAAACACTTATGCAGTGAATGAATAATCTAGTCACATACAACCACTGGTCTATATGTGAAGTTCAAATTTTGCAGACTTCTTTTTCCTTTTGTATACTGGGTATCTTGAGCAGGTGTCCCTGGAATCAGCAGCCACAGTGTGCAGGAGCTTCAGATCCTAGGGGTAAGTGGTTCTTCAGAAGCCAGATCACAGTTGGTCCCCTACTCCATAGGAGCAGCATGGAGTCAACTAATCACAAACATAATCCATCAACTGTTTTTCCCTAGGAAATTCTTTCCTTATACTGACTAAAGGTGGTTTATTTTTCCACCCCACCACCATTTTGTTCTCTTTAAAAATCATAATCAGCCGGGCATGGTGGCACATGCTTGTAATCCCCAGCATTTGAGAGGCTGAGACAGGAGGATCACAGTTCATGGGCAGCCTCAGTTTCTTAGTGAGGCCCTTTTCAGCTCAGTGAGACCATGTTTAAAAAAAAAAAAAAGAAATAAAAAATTAGGCTGGGGGTGGAGCTCAGAGATAGAATGCCCCTGAGTTCACTCCCAGTACAGCAAAATAAAATGAATCATAATCCTTTCTTACCACACTCATAAGAAAAGAAAAGTAGTAAATTCTTTTGAAATAGTGAATAATTCAACACTAAATTCTCTAGACAATTCAGCAGTCCCTTGATCATATTCTGTATCCTAACTACCCAAGTGTAAAATTCCCAATTCACCAGAGAAGCTTATGATAAAAAAGAAAAAAGCAAATAAAAGTACTGTAGAGTTAGCTTTATTTCGGGAAAGAAGAGATCAGGGCAAAATAAAAAAAAAAAAAGAAAAGCACTGTACATTGAGTCTGTTGTTATAATAGAAGCTTAAGCTAGGCACAGTGGTATACACCTATCCCAGTACTTAGGATTCTGAGTAAGGAAGATCACAGGTTCTAGGCCAGCTTCAGGAACTTAGTGAGATATTGCTTCAAAACATAATAAAAAGGGTCATAGGTATAGCTCAAAGGTTGAATGTCCTATTTCAAAATATAATGAAATAGGGATGGGGTGTAGATCAAAGGTAGAATGCTCCTGGTTCAATCCTACTGCTCTAGCACCCCCCCCAAAAAAAAAACTCTCAAAACTATTACTTTGCAGTTTATATAATCTCATAGTACACATATTGAAGCCTACTGCTTCAGTGGATTGTTCAATTTTATATAACTTCTACATCTTGGAACAACAGACCCACATCCTTTGAGTCCAAATACTGTGTTTTTGTCAAGACATGGAATTTCTCCTTAAAAAATTAACCTAAATTCAGAAATCATAAAATAGCTTTATATCTTCTGTAACATCAGTAGATCCACTGAATACAATAGTTACATAAAACCATGGAGCCAGGTATGATGGCACATGCCTATAATCTCATTACTTGGGAGGCTGAGACAGGAGGATCATGGTTCTCAGACAGCCTCAGCTACATAGTGAGGCCTTCTGCAACTTAGTGAGACCCTGTTTCAAAATAAAAAATAAAAAGTAGGGCTGGTGATGGGGCTCAGAGTTTCACCAAATGCCCCTGGGTTCCATCCCCAGGCCATGAAAAAATGTATACAAAAGAAAAAAATAAATAAATAAAACAGGGTATTATAGCTTAGTAATTTATCTTGATCAACTGAGAGATACTTGCCAAATAATTTGCTAATAAGATACATAGTTCTGGAATGATTTCATTTTCTGAAATTTAGAGTGAATATTCTTGTCATACACAGCCATTGGGTTTGACTCCAATATGCTTTTACTAGGTGGACACAAGATGAGTGTGGTGACGGGGATCACTACCAGGTAGTATTTTCATGGAACCTGGCTCTCCCAGTGGGAGCACATAATGGGCAAACAGCATCTTTACATGTGTCAAGTGTGAGAATCTCTGAGTCGAATTCAGAAATCTAACATTACAGATTTTATTGCATAAGCCATAAAGATATGGGTCTAGAAGAGATATAGGGCTATTATTAGAAATCAGACCCAATGTAATCATATATATATATATATATATATATATATATATATATATATATATATATATATGTATATTTGCAGGTCTGAGGATGAAAACCAGGGGCATTCGACCTCTGAGCTACAACCCCTGCCCTAATTTTTATTCTTTATTTTGAGACAGGGTCTCACTAAGTTGTAGAGGGCCTCACCGAGTAGCTGAGGCTATCCATGAACTGCAATCTTCCAGTCTCATCCTACGGAACACTGGAATTACAAGTGTGCACCACCACACCCATTTGTAATCATATTTGAATAAAAAAGTTAGCATATTTACTCTGATCACATCCACTCTATGTCCAAAAGAATATGGAAAACTGGGAAACAATTCAAGGAACTGGAATCCTTTTTCATTAGCTAGTACAATTAACATTTCCTTGATATCTTCTTTGTTTCCATCAAACAATTTTAATTGTATGCTCCTCTCCTCAGTGTTGTGTATACACATTCAATACTATAATAGTTACTGCCTTTGAAATTATTTATTACATTTTCATCTTTCATCCAAACCCAAAATTCCTTGAGGACAGGAAAATGTTCTATTCATTTTTGTGCATCTATAATAGGTACTCCTGAAATTGTTTTAATTTTAAAATTAAATTTTTATTTATTTAAATTTAAAATTGATGATTTAGATTAGAAAGTAAAACCTGTGTTTAATAAAGAAAATCACTAGGCATTTCTTAATCTGAGGAACAGTCACAATAAAGTATAAAATGAATGATTAGTACAGCAGCTACAGAGAGAGATCAAACTTCTGACTCCAACACAGGAGAGAACAATTCTTTCAAAACAACATGCATCTTCCTCTTTGGGGTAGGTTCAAGGTTCTCAAAGAGACCAGAGGTGAATGCAAGTTGAAAGTTGGAGGCAGTGTCATGTCTACCTGTACAGCAGACTATTCCCTGCTGCTAATCTGCAAGGTAGGACCGGACAGAAAGAGAAACCAGGAGGATACAACTGGGCCTTCTGTGATAAGCCCCATGACACTAGTAATACAACCCATAGCATCTGAGAACAAATGCCAGGACCACTCCCAGACTTCTTGCCACCCCTGAGCTAAAGGTTTGTGTGTAGGGAGTCAAAGGGCTCCTCCCTTACCTCTGGTCACACCTGGGAGGTACCAATTTCCCTGTCACTTTCAAGGCACAGAGCCTTCCTGCTGTTACCTTAAGAGTCTTCTGAGCCCTCTGTCACCTATGTCATCACTTTTGTCTTACCCAAAAAGAGCACTCCCAAGAATGAGACAGAAGACCCAGTTCCCTGAACTTTGTAATCATTGACAGCCCACCCCTATTCCTGGAGATTGGCTCAGAGAGTATATGCATGAAGCCCAAGAGGATGCAATGAGGTTCAAAGTCAGATCAGGCATGACACCCAACCAAGCATCTTGGGACATCTAGGAAGAACAAAAAGTATCTTGACAGCTTGAACATAAATGCATGAAAAAATGCTCAACATCACTGGCAATGAGAGAGATGCAAATCAAAACTACCCTGAGATTTCACCTAACTCCAACTAGAATGGCAATCATTCAAAACACAAACAACAACAAATGCTGGCAAGGATGTGGAGAAGTGGGAACTCTAAAACACTTTGGAAATCAGTATGGAGGATTCTCAGAAGAATGGGAACAAAGTTATCATTTGATCCAGCAATACCACTTCTGGGTATCTACCCAAAAGAAAGGAAACCAAACTACCAAACTAATGCATGTGTATCTATGTTCATAGCTGCATAATTCACCATTCCCAAACTATGGAGCCAGCCAAGATGTCCATCAAAAGATGAATGGATTACAAAACTGTGGGATATGTACACAATGGAATTTTAATCAGCCATAAATAAACCACAATTACATCATTTACAGGGAAATGGATGGAAATGGAGAGCATTATGCTAAGCGAGATTAGTCAGTCACAAAAAGTAAGAAATTGGACGCTTTCCCTAACATGCAAAAGCTAAGGTGAAATGGGTCAAAGGAGGAACTCTAGATGAAAAAGGAAATCCTATAGAGGAGCAAATAAGACAACCTAACTGAGGGGAAGGGAGGGGGGAAAAGGAAACTCTCTAAAGCACACAATGTGCTTAAACATATCAAAGTCAACCACTAGGCCAAGCATGGAAAGGAGGGGTGGAAAGGAAATGGGATAGGTATTGGGTAGGGGCTAACTGGGTGATGTGTGCAAGTATGTCTATACAAGTTTTTTACCCCATTATGATGTATGAATACAATGCACCAATAGAAAATTTAGAAAAATAATAAAATTTATTTTAAAAATTAGGGCAAAAATAGTGATAGTGGACATAATATCAGTTTTTCAAGCCTCTTTCTTAATATTCAAGATGAGCTTCTGTGATTGATTGTATCCGAGATTTTGCTCATTTAGTTATAGAATTGCATAAACATCTAATTAATATTTTTATGGCTGTCTTCTAGATTACTTAACTGATATTCAAAGTATAACTCTATCAACATAAAATAACACCTCTCCTTTAAAAGAAATAAAATAGCTTATGCTGAGCCAAGTATGAAAGACCATGGCCTGGGAACCCTGGATTCATGTTACCTGGAAAGAAGTTCTACCTTGAAAAAGGTTGCATGAACTCTTATACCACAGAACAAAAGAAAGACATAGAGCGATACATATGCCAATTACACTAGTGGGAACAGCACTAGGTGCGCTACCAGCAAGGTGGGAAATTTTTTCTACTAGATTCAGATGTTATCTCAGCATTCTTAGCTTCAGGTGAGCTAAGCTTAGCCCAACACGTTTGAGATGGGCTTGCCAGAAGTTTACATTAAGAGTCATCAGAATGTTAGGCCAGATATAAAAGTTAAGATAGATGACTACTAAAGGGTTTAAGGTCACCCAGGATGACTTTGGCTTCCCACCTCAAAATTTCATCTCTCTACAGTCTCAATCACATGTCCTAGTTAGCCATCCATGGGATCTTTAATACAGATGCAGCTTCTTCAAGGAAATTTAGTTCAAAGCTCCAATGTTACATTCCTTCGTCAAGCCTTGTGCTTAAAGAAAAGTCACCTAGCCGGGCATGGTGGTGCACGCTTGTAAACCCTGCGTTTGGGAGGTGGAGACAGGAGGATCACATAGGTTTGAAGCCAGCCTCTCTGGCTTAAGAGATCCTGTTTCCAAATAAAAAATATAAAAATAGGTCTGGGAGTGTGGGAGTGTGGCCCAGAGGTAGAAGGATTCCATTCCCAGTACCACCAAAAAAAAAAAAAAAAAAAAAAAAAAAAAGAAAAGAAAGAAAAGTCATTTAGTAATATTTTATGATATAATATCCAGTTTTCTGAAGGATTAAATCTGCGTGTGTGTGTGTGTGTGTGTGTGTGTGTGTGTGTGTGTGTTTTACTAAAGATTGAATGCAGGGAAAGTTCTCTCAGCTATACACCCACTCTGTTTTACTTTTTATTTTGAAATAGAGTTTCACTAAGCTGCTGACAGCCTCAATAAATTGCTGAGGCTGGCCACTTGAACTTATGATCCTCCTTTCTCAACCTCCAAATTACTGGGATTATAATCATACAGCATCATGCCCAGCTAAATCATAGCATTTGATTTGACTTTTTTCATTATATGAACATGACCTAGGGCATATGGTTACTTTTACAAAGTTTTCTCTCTCCAGTGCACTGCCAACCTCCTTATTTGTAAGCTTCCTATTGGCAGTATCTGTGAACATTCCCTGTTGACCTGTCATCTCTATAGTCTTCAAAGCATTTAGCTGGAACCCTTCAAACAGTGCCCTGTGAGTCGTGTATAACAACACTGTTTCTAATGATCTCTCTAGTCCTGCTGAGAGTTCTGATATGAATAACTTCATTAGTTTATTTTTGAATAAGGTTGTTGGATACATAGATTTTCGAGGCTCCTTTCTTCATTTATGGTTTGAACAGATAGTTATTGTGTGTCTTTTTTTCATAGACGTAGTTTTAAGTTCTAAAGAAACAGCCATAGACTAATTTTTTTATTTCCATGAATTTCATGTGTACTTATAGCAAAAGTCTTCTTAAAGTAAGCGAATTTGCCAGATCTGGTGGCACACACCTGTAATCCCAGGATTTGGAAGGCTAAAAAAGAAAAATCTCATGTTTGAGAACCACCTCAGCAAATAGAGAGATTCTCATCAATCTAGTGATATCCTGTTTCAAAACAAAAAATAAAATTTAAAGACAAATTGGGGTGTAGCTCAGAGGTAGGACACCTTGAATTTTAGTCCCAGTACCACACACACACACACACACACACACACACACACACACACACATTTAAACTAGGTGAGCTGGCATGTGGCTATAATCCCAGTACTTGGAGGGCTAACTGGAAAATCCAAGGCTCAAGGACAGCCTCAGCAACTTATTGAGACTCTGATTTAAGATAAAAAATAAAATAGGACAATAGGGCCAGGGGTATAGCTTGAAGGTAGAACAGCCCTGGGTTCAATCTCTAGTAACACACACACACACAGTAAACATTTAGCTTTTTTTTTTTTTGAGGCTACTAGGGATGGAAGCCAGGGGCATTCTACCTCTGAGTTACACCTCCAGCTTTACTTTTATATTCTTTATTTTGAAACAAGGTCTCACTGAGTTGGAAAAGACCTCACTAAGTAGCTGAGGCTAGCCATGAACCATGATCTTCCTGTCTCAGCCTCCCGAATGTTGGGATTATAAGCAAAGCACATGCCACCATGCCCAGATAAACATTTAATATTTTAATAATTATTATAGATATTTAAATTGTGGTAAAGTCTAATGCATGAGTTTGGACTAGTATGTTTTCATTAGTAAGATATTTTCTCAGAAAACCAAAGTTGTGTGAGAATAAGCCATGTGAATATTTAGGAGAAAAACTCCACATATTGGCCAAGGTAAAAGTCTGGATAAAGACTATGAGGCAGGAGAAGGTTAGATGTGTTTAAGGAACAACAAGGAGACCATTGTTGACCAGGAAAAAGAAGAGAGAGGGTGTAAGAAAGTGAATTCAGTAAATAAGTGAGCATAAGCCAATTAATCTAGAACCTCACGGGTACTACAGTTTACACATCTCTTTAAAATACAAAGGTGGAATTATTATTTGTGTGTGTGTGTGTGTGGTACTCTACCTCCAAGTTATACCCCCAGCCCAATTATATTTCTTATTTGGAAACAAGGTCTTGTTATGTTGCTGAGGATGGCTTCAAACCTGCCATCCTCTTGTCTCAGCTTCTTAAGTACTAGATTACAAGTATGTGCACCACACCTGGTTTAAAGGTTGAAAAAAAATTTTTGAAGTACTGAGGATAGAACACATGGGCATTCTACTTCCGAGCTATACCCCCACCCCTATTTTTTATTCTTTATTTTGAAACAGGGGGTCTCATGGAGTTGCAAAGGGCCTCACAAAGTACCTAAGGATGTCTGCGAACCACAACCCTCCTGTCTCAGCCTACCAAATGCTGGGATTATAAACCCATTTTCTATTAAGATTAAATTATAAAAGTGGAGATTTCATGAATGGAATTAACAACAAAAAAGGGCTGCTGGAGCCAGGTGCTAAGGTGCACACCTGTGATTCTAGTACCCAGGGAGCTGAAACAGGAAAAATTCAAGGCCAGTGCCTGGTAATTTGGCAAGATTCTTTTTACAAAATAAAAAATAATAATATAAAAATACCTCAGGGTGTAACTCAAAAATAGAATGCTCCTAGATTTAATCTTTAGTACCAAGTTATATTATTAATAATAATAATAATAATAATAATAATAATATAAATAAATAAAAGGGAGAAAAATAAACAGACCTTTTTGTTTCTTTTGCTGGTTAGCCACGTGAGGACACAGTAACAGGCGCCATTTTTTTTTTTTTTTTGGTTGGTGGTACTGGGGTTCCTGGAAACCCTTCTACCTCCAGGCTATACTCCCAGACCTATTTTATATTTTTATTTGGAAACAGGATCTCTTATGTCAGTGAGGCTGGCTTTGAACCAATGTGATCCTCCTGTCTCAGCCTCCCAAGCACAGGGGTTACAAGCCTGTGCCAGCATGCCCAGCAACAGGCACCATTTTGGAGGCAGAGAACAGAGCATCCTTCACCAGAATGCTGAATCTGCTGGTTCCTTGATTTTGCCTCTAAAATTGTAAAATATATTTTTTATTTATAAACTCCCAGTCTTAGGCTATCTGGTATAATGGAAGGGATGGTCTAAGGCAACAGGTTTTGGATTTTATACTGAATGTCATGAAAACACACCCGAAGGTTTTCTAAAGAAGATATATGTGGCTGCTTTGTTGACAATCACTTGTAGGGGGATTAAAAAAAAAAACAAAGGAACAAGACCACTTTTTAAAAAAATATAGGCATAAGATAATGTTGCTGGTGACTACAGGAAGGGAAGTGAAAGATGTAAGAAATGACAACATTCTAGATTGTTTTTATATTTTAAAAGTAGAGTCAACAGGAGCCAGCAGGAGCACCACTAGACTTGTTTTCATATGTGTAAGAAAGAAAGAAATCAGCCGGACCTGGTGGCACACGCTTATAATCCCAGCTCTTCGGAGGCTGAGACAGGAAGATCACATAGGTTCAAAGCCAGCCTCAGCTACTTAGTGAGGCTCTCAGCAACTTAGTGAGACCCTGTTTCCAAATAAAGTATAAAATAGGTCTGGGAGTATAGCCCGGAGGTAGAAACCCCCCTAGTTTCCACCTCCAGGACCACCAAAAAAAAAAAAAAAAAAGAAAGAAAGAAAAGAAAGAAAGAAAGAAAGAAAGAAAGAAAGAAAGAAAGAAAGAAAGAAAGAAAGAGAAATCAAAGATGGCTGAAAAAATGTTTGGATAGAATAGTTAGAAGTATGGAGTTTTTCAAGATTTGAGACTAAATCAGATAGCTAAAGAAAAAAATAGATTAAAACAAGAGGGCTGAGTGTGGTGGCACACCCTTGTAATCCCAGCATTTGGGAGGCCAGTACAGGAGGATCACAGTTCGCGGACAGCCTCAGCTACTTAGTGAGGCTCTTTGCAACTCGATGAGACCCTGTTTCAAAAATAAAGAATAAGGCCGAGGGTGCAGCTCAGAGGTAGTATGCTCCATGGTTCCATCCCCAGTACTGAAAAACACAAACCCCAAAACAAACAAACCAAAAAAAAAAAAAAACCCAAACCAAGAGGTATAATGTAGGAAATTTCGATCACTGTTATATTGTCATAGTTATGAATGTAGAAGATGTAGGAGTAGAAGTAAGAGAGAATGCTGACTTTGAACTCATGTAAAATAATTAAATAAAAAGGACTTACTTTTGAAGGCCTGGCAGAGTTAAAATCCTATTATGAGAACCAGGTAAAGTAGAAGAGAGTGCAATGCTTACTGACAACTCTTCAGGGTTATATTGTGAAGAACCTGAGATGACTCCATGTGAAGGAAAACTTCGTGATGCAGCAGAGACAATGACTAACCCCTTGGATGAGAAATTCCAGGTAGTGAATGCTGGAGGGATTAGATATGCAGAGAAGCACAGTCGGCTGGTCCACATTTGGAAGGAGGAAGGTGAATGTGTGGCTATCCACGCAGATGGGTGGTAGAAGTAGTGGCAGGACACAGGAGCAATCTTTGCAGATGGCTCCTGGGATCTCAGAGTAAAAAAATTTACCAAGAGAAATTGAGAATGAAGAGGCATTTAAGCCTGAAGAAAGGAAAAATAAAACAATGTAAGGAAGCGTCATTCTGCCTGACTGCACTAAAGGTCCAGTTGAAATGGTCATAGGTTTCAAGTAAAATGAACCAGCATGGATTTTTCCCCTCACACAAGTTCAGCTGATTAAGTTCAGGCACAAAGTAGGCAGAGTTTAAATATTACTCCTCCACTTAATGTCTCCAAGCTTCTTTTTTTTTAATTTATTTTTACAGGTGTGTTGTAAGACTCAAATGAGATAATATATGTATACTCTAGTAATTTGGAGCTCAAACACTGGAATTAGCCTGATTGAGTTTAAATTCTAACTCCTGTGTTCATAAGCGATGGAAGGACACGGGAAATGAAGGTGTATGCAAAGTGATGTTTATCATCTATGTGTATATTAAAATTCCCAAGAAGAATGACAGAGTAGCCAAAGTTAAAATATCCAAGAAATGAGGAATCATTTCTTCTACAGAGATGATTGCTACACCGAGAGGGGTATGGACAGTCCTCAAAGATAGAGAAGGACTAAAAAGGAACAAGGAAGCTGGGGGTGGTGGTGCACACTTGTAATCCCAGCATTTGGGAGGCTGAGACAGGAGGACTGTGGTTTGCAGACAGCCTCAACTACTTAGTAAGGCCCTTTGCAACTTGGTGCAACCCTGCTTCAAAATAAAAAAATAGGGCTGGGAGTGTAGCTCAGAAGTAGAATGCCCCTGGATTCCATTCCCAGTGCTGCAAACAAAACAAAACAAAAAAAGGAACAAGGAGAAATTTTGAAGGAATCGCTTCCGTTGACATTTTATACATAAGTCTGTATGCATGTGTGTCACTGCCACTATGAACTAGATTATAATGTGAGACTATAATGCACCCATGAAAGTATACATTTAAAAAAACAAAGAACTACAAAACAAGAAAGACATCAGTTTACTTTCTAGCCAATTTTTATGAAAGGTGTGAGGGAGAAATAAAGAAGCCCCACCTGATTGATAGAGTTCAGGGCACATATGAACTGCCTGGTTTCCTCAGTCTCAACAGACAAATTCCTGGACCATAAAATCACCTCTCAATTCTGCCACACGTTGTAGCAAGGCCCTCTGCATTGGTGTCAGTCATACAAAGCACAGCCTTATGCTTCACCCTTCGAAATGTCTGTTTCAAATAAAATATTAACATAAGTAAAAATGAATTAAAAATGTGTGAAGATAGCCTGGCGTGGTGGCACACGCTTGAAATCCCAGCATTTGGGAGGCTGAGACAGGATTGTGGTTCACGGACAGCTTCAGCTACTTAATGAGGCCCTCTGCAACTCGAATTCCTGTTTTGAAATAAAGAATAAAAATAGGGCCAAGGGGTGTCGCTTGAAGGTAGAATGTCCATGGGTTCCTTCCCCCCCACAGAAAGTGTGAAGATGCTGTGTTAGGGTAGGCTCACACACCCATAGTAGCACATCCCACTCCATTTGAATAAAACATCTGAAAATAGATACACTCAAGAGGGTAAGTAGGAAGAGCAGTTTTATTTTGCCTGTGTAACCTATCTCTCAAGGTTGGACAAAGAGCCTGAGATGACTCAGTGAGAAGGAAACATAGCAGAGACACGAGTTTATCACATGGATAGAGCTCGGTTCTAGTGAACACTGGAGGGGGCTGGATAGACAGAAGCACAGTTAGCTGATCTACATTATGAAGGAAGGTCAATTATATGGCTATCCGTTATGATGGGTGGTAGATGTAGTGATTGTGGTGATCTCAATCCCAAGAGAGATGCCTTTGACCTGCTATTTCTCCCATGGGGGAAGTACAAGTAGAGTGCATGAACGGCTTCCCCAACCTTGCAGGATATGGCTCAAGAAGACCACTTCTGCCTTGCCCCACTCAAATCAATGAGGTTGTCAGTACAACTGAAAAATCTGAGATCAGAGCTAGGAGCAGGAGAAATGGACAGGTCTCAGAGCTACGACCACATGGATCTCAAAAAGAGCCCCAAGTTTCTAGTAACTGGCTCACAGACTCTATCCAAAGACCTCCCCACCAATCACAGGCAGTGCCTCACCTGCAACCCCCCAGTCCTGACATGGGCCAGTTTCCACATGTTCTCTGAGAAAGGTGCACCAAGCCTCCTCAAATGTCCTGAGCAAACCGCCGAGGATAACAGGGTATCATCAGACAGCTCAGTTCTGAAGGCATCAGAGGAGGGGTGCCACAGCGAACACCTAGGCTCAGTCTTGTATGGTTCACAGTAGTCAAGACATGGAAATAACCTAAATGTTCACCAAAGTAAGACTGGATATAGGAATTGTGGTATATATTATCTATTTCACCATAAATACATAAATCGTAATACACATCACTATATATGTATATTGTGATATACAGTAAAAAAAATTCCTACAATGAATGATATATATGGATATGATTCACCCTTTCATGCCATTTATAACAATATGAGTGGAACTGGAAGACATTATGTTCAATTAAACAGTTAGGCACAGAAAGAAATATAATATAAAATCTCACTTACATGTTGAAGTTACAATACACTCATAGAAACAGAGAATAGAATAGTGGTTTCCAGGAGCTAGAAGAAGGGAAATATAAAAAAAAATGTTGGTCAAGAGATTCAAAATATCAGTTATACAGGGTGAATAAATTCATTTTTATACTTTTTATTTTTAATTGGTGCACTGTAGTCTCACATCATAATGCAGTTCACAGTGATGATGATGTACATGCACACAGTACCTAGCATTCTTCCCCCAGTTCCCTCCCCTGTCTCCAGCTTCTCCATATAAGACACTGAGATTGACATTGGTATTCTCACATGTACATAAAGTCAAGGGAAGTGATTCCTTCATCGATTCTCCCCTCTCCCCTTCCCCTAGATTATTTTCTGGAGTTTCTCCTTCTTTATCTGAAGTCCCTCTGTATCCTGATTACTCCCTAGCTTCTGAGGATGAAAAAAAATGCATGACCCTTCACTTTCTGTGAATGGCTAATATCACTTAACATAGTGAATAAAATCTAGAGACTTAATGCACAGTCTAGTGAGTATAGGTAGTAATACTGCACTGTATACTCAAAATTCACTAACAGGGTAGATCTCAACTGTTTTCACCACAGAAATAAGTAAAAATGTGAGGTGATGGCTAAGTTCACCATCATGTTTATGGTGATTATTTAACAATTCTTATGTACATCAAATCATGGACTCATACATCTTATATAAGTACAACTCTTACAAAGCCCCTTAAAGTGAAAGGTTAACTCTGTTTCTACGTGCACACCCTCATCCACACACATGTTTACACACACAAATTCGGCTTTGGTTTACACAGAAACACATGCACTTAATACATATTTACACACTTGAAAAGTAATAAGCAGTTACTAATTCCATTCATTTCAAATAAAAAGGTATTTACTGAGGGATTTCTGACTGGTCTCAGGACAATGGCCCAATTTGTCTACATGACAATGAGTGGTAAAGTTATCATGTAGCAAATTAGTGAAATTGTCCTGTGTCCTGTCAGGAAAGCTTTGCAATTATAACCCACAGTTATTAAAATGGTATTGAAATTACATAAAACAGTCTTGATAAGGTTTAAAAATATCCACTGAAACCATTTTACATCTGGAATGGCTAAATTGAGGCAATCTTTATGGGAAAATTAAATCACCAAAAATAATACGATAATAAAGCATTACAACACATAGCAGTGATTTATGTCAATGATGCTACGCTAATGTGAGGAGTGCAAAAGTCTCAACTCTATCACCATTTCGTCTGGAATAAATAAAAACTTGTGACAGAACAAATTAAGGAGTGAACGATTTAATACCATAATTAGTAGTGAGAAATGTAAAAATTAGTAATTATTGAAGAAACCATATGTTTAATGTATTAACTGAAGCTATTAAAACTATATTATATTATTTTGTCAGATTATGTAATGAGTAAGATTTTTCCAGAGTGTAAACTACTTCCTGCGAGGAAGATTAGGTTTTTGGGGGAAGCCTCATTATTTAGGCCATAGTTTACTGTACATTAGTTCTGTATTATGGTTTGCACATTGGGAGGTCTGATTCAATTGTAATAGTAGCTTTTTAAAAGTGCTTAATGAAGTGTCAAAAAACAATATTTAGTAAGTGGTAATTCCAGGTCCCTAGATAAATCTGGAGGGTCTATTCCTCCCAGGATCATTGAGATGTCAGAAGATAGACCTGAGAAAGTTAGAATGACCATCACTGATACCAGATCACCTTCATCAGTGCTTAGAGACCCTCAGATGTCAGGTCATTTACAGGCTATCCCCAGGAATATCAATATATCATGGATGAGAAAAATCCATTCATGACTCTAGGAATCCTTTAAATAATCAGGAATGCTGTCCTACCTAAAATATCAGGAATTTCTTAACTGCCCATGACTTAACACAAGAACTATTCTTATTCATTCATTTATCAGAAAATATGAAAATACATTGTAGCATCACAAAATCTTAAATACCTACTGGAATATATATATATATATATATATATATATATATATTTATACATATATATAATCACTAATGGGCAGTATGTTTTATTACAAAAGATATATATATATATATATATTTTTTTTTTATTTTATTGGTGCACTGTATTCATACATCATAGTGGGATACAAACTTTTGTAGACATACATGCACACATCGCCCAGTCAGCCCCCACCCGATCCCCACCCCATTCTCTCCCCATCCCTCCCTCCCATGCTTGGCTTAGTGGTTGACATCTAGTATTATAGCAATTTATCCAAAATTAAAAATGATAATCTCACATAACAGTTTCATTTGTCTGATACCAAGCTTTTGATGTCTTAAAGATAACATTTCAATATTTCTTTTTGCTTTCTTTCTTACCAGAGAATATTTTTTTCTTTTTTTAGGTGAAACTATCATATATTTATTTTTCAGAAAAAAATCTATCCTGATATGGAATATGGACTCTAGATACCCAAAACAATCTCGAAGCAAAAACAAAGCTAGAAGATGTATATTTTCTGATTTCAAACCATATAAAGCTACAATAATTGAAACAGTGTAGTACTGTTCTAAAGGCAGATATATAGACCATTGGAGTTAAATACAAGCCTAGAGCTAACTTCTTCCCTATATTGTCAAGTTATTTTTGACAAGGTTTCCACGAAGATTTGGTGGTGGAAATAATAATCTTTTAACTAAATATTGTTGAAAAATAATAATTACATGGAAAAGAATAAAATTGGACCCTTACCTAATCCCACATACAAGTATTAACTCAAACTAGATAAAAGACCTAAATATAAATCTTAAGACTATAAACTTTTAGGAGAAAATCTGGGTCATAAAACCTCACAACATTGAAATTGGCAGTGATTTCTTGGATATGATTTCAATGGCACAGGCAACAGAAGAATATACAAACTCCCTAAAAAATAAAAGAAAATATTGTATATCCAAAGACAATGTAAACAGAGTTAAAAGTTACTAATAGAATTGGATAAAATATTTCCAAATGCTATATCTGAAGGTATATTAATATTCCAACTAGAAATCCTAAAAATTAACAACAATAAAGGCAAACAATACAATTTAGAGATAGGTAAAAGACTAACATAAATAATGAATCTCCACAGATAACCAATCTTAGTTATCTGTTGGATGGAAACTCTTGTTTCTCTGGTTCTGGTGAGTGTTACCTATTTCTTCTTTGTAGTTAATCTCTTTGAGTATTTTCTCTAGCGCTGGTTTTGAAGACATAAATTCCTTCAGTTTCTGTTTGTCATGGAAGCTTCTTATTTCTCCATCTAATTTGATAGAAAGTTTTGCTGGATAGGAAATTTTTGGCTGGAAGTTGTTTTCTTTCAGAGTTTGGAATATGTTACTCCAAGCCCTTCTGGCTCTCATGACTTGGTTTGGGAAGTCTGGAGTGATTCTAATTGGTTTGCCTCTGAATGTCAGTTGGCCCTTTGTTTTTGTTGCCTTTAAGATTCTCTGCTTGGCTTCCACATTGGTCATTTTGACAATTATATGGCGTGGGGATCCTCTTCTCGGATCCTGTCTAAAGGGAGTTCTATAAGTTTCCTGGATCTGTGTATCAACCTCTTGCTCTATATTTGGAAAATTTTCTGCTATTACTTCCTTGAAGAGATTGTTGATCCCTTTGGTATCACTTTCTTTTCCCTCCTCTATTCCAATTATTCTTAGGTTAGCTCTCTTAAGATGGGCCCATATTTCTTCAATGTCAGATTCCTGCTGTTGGATATCTTTTTCTAGATTAGAAACTATGCATTCATTTTTGGATTGCTCATCTTCTAAGAGCGAGATTCTGTTCTCCATGTGGTCTAATCGGTTGTTTGTGCTTTGAATTGAGGCCTTTACTTCATTAATTGCATCCTTTATCTCTTTTTGGCTCTCTCTGAGTTCTTTTCGAAGCACCTCTATTATTTCTACAGTTATTTTCCTGATTTGATCTTCTAGAAATCTCTGATTTTCTGTTTTATCAGGTTCTGATGTTGTGGGGTTGTGCACATTCATTACTTCGGTGTTATTCCTCTTTCCCATGATTTCGGAGGTTTGTGCCTTCTCTGGGTTCTTCCCTTGGGTCACTATGGCTTCACTTAAGGTGCTCTGGATCTCGAGTCTGTATTTTCTCAGACCCTACTACTCCTTTACTGGGTTGTATCACAGAGTCTCCGACCCAGGGAGTTGATAGAGGCTGCTTTAAACTATGGGGGGTGCCAGGTTGCACGTTCTCCTATGGTGTGATATCTCTGCCACCACCACTCCCTCACTGGGTCAAGTCCCAGGAGGCACAATACTGGGATTTCTCCTCTGTGGCCCGCAATTTGACTCACTGTTCTTGAGTACGCAGATGTAGCTGTACTGGACTCGGTGAATTCACTGCTGCTGCCGCCGCCGGTGGCAATATGGCGCTGCAGCCACGCCCTCGGCCATGAGGCTGGCGTATTTTTTCTTCTCTGGTTTTGATTTCCACTCTGAATCCCTGCAGCGTGTGCTGAGCTCAGCCACTGGGAGCTTTAAATGCTGTCTGCGCCGAAAGATCCCGCCTGGCTGTTCCGCATCGGCTCACCTCGGCTTGCTTGCTGTAGCCGTCCGCTGAGTTCGCCGCTGCCGCTGGCAGTATGGCGCTGCTGCCGCGTCCTCGGGCGCGTGTGTCTCCTCTGTGGCCCTGAGCTCTGTTCTCAGTCCGCTTTCTCTCTGGAGCCTGGTGGTTTTTTTGTTTTTCTGGTGATGGTGTTTTCTGGCTATGAAAGGCGCTCTTTTTGTGGTAATGGAGATTGGTTGTTAGCGGGACTCTTAAGCCCCGCTTTTCTCGGTCGCCATCTTCCCGGAAGTCCCCCAAAAAACTTTTTTAATAAGATAATTCTTTGAGAATTAAATGAATTCAATCCAGCAAAAAATGAGTTTGAGAACAGTTACTTGATTGACAAAGCTCCTTATTTAGTGAATGATTATAGTTTGAAGAAAAACCCAGCCAGGCATGGTGGCGCATGCTTGTAATCCCAGCTTTCGGGAGGCTGAGACTGGAGGATCGTGGTTCGCAGACAGCCTCAGCTACTTAGTCAAGATATATATATATATATATATATATATATATATATATATATATATATATATACTTACATGCACAAAAAAATAGAAAATCTTAAAATTAGGTTAAATGCAGCCGGGCGTGGTGGCGCACGCTTGTAATCCCCGTGCTTGGGAGGCAGAGACAGGAGGATCATGCAGGTTTGAAGCTAGACGTGCGCGCTGGCTTAGGAAACCCTGTTTCCAAATAAAAATGTAAAAATAGGTCTGGGACTGTAGGTCGGAGGAAGAAGGGCTTCCAGGAATCCCAGTACCACCAAAAAAAAATTAAGTTAAATGCTATGAAAAAAATGTATCTGACCAAAAATATTATAGGGGCTAAAAACTCCTTTATAAAGCCAGGGAAATCATCTCTGAAGTGGGAAGCTTGGCAGCAATCTGAAGGAAGACGAACCAGCCATGAAAAAAATGTGATGGGGAAAATACCCCAGGATGAGAGTATTGTGTGTGTGGAAGAATCAGGTAAACTCAATAGATACAAAAATGTTATCAGAGGTGGAACATACTGGGGAGGAGGTGGCTGTCACAAACCCACTCCCCAATTTTTCTGATGTTACACAGCATGCAAAATTAGAATGAGATGGAAGTAGAAATAGACAAGCCTTTAGAATCATAAGTTTAGTTTAAGTATCATAAAATTCACCTATTATTAAATCAAACTCATACTTTTTATATATTTATGCATATGTTTGTGTATGTTTATATGTTATTGTGAAATCATCACAGCCTATCAGTTTAAAATATTTTCATCACCCCCAAAGCTTCCCAAGGTCCTTTGCTCTTCATCTACACTCATATCTTCAGGCCTAGGCAACCCTGAACTGGGAGGATATCCCGGAGGTAGAGAGCCTCTGGGTTCCACCCTCAGTACCACCAAAAAAAAAGAGAAAGAGGATCTCTCTAGAATGTTTAGTCTCCCTTAATTACTTAGGCTGGCTTCAAACCTGACATCTTCTTGTTTCAGCCTTTGAAGCACTTGAGATTACAGACATGCATTGCCATTCTCAGCTAGGCTAGTAGTTCATACATTTTAATTTAATTATATTCCATCGTATAAATACAGTGCTTTTTCTTAATTTATCAGTTGATGGACATTTGGATTGTTTCCAGCTCAGAATTATTATGCATAATGCTGCTAGAAACATTGATGGTCAAGTATTTCTATGAACACTAGTTTTGAGTAATACTTAGAAGTGAAATACCTAGAAGTGAAAATACTTGGTTAGTTGTGTAGTAAGTCTGATTTATTTATTTATTTTTTAAATGCTACATAGTTTGAGTCATATCTTTATATTTTATTTATTTTTGTGGTACTGGAGATTGATTTCAGGGGTACTTTACCAATGAGCTACACCCCCAGTTCATTTTTATTTTATGCTTAAAATTTGAAACAGAATCTCACTAAATTGCCAAGGCTGACCTCAAACTTTTGATCATTGTGTCAATTTTCACCTGGATTACAGGTGTGAGCCACCAAATCCCTTCTTGCTCATCAGTCAACTACAGAAGGTACTTGATAACTTTCTGGAATACTTGATAGAACCTATAATATTTAACTCTTTCCAACATGACTCTGTAACTAGCATAACCAAGAAGCTGGACATAAAAATAGGAACTACTGCCAACCACTTGAAATTCAAAATTGTGAGAATAAAGTGGGCAACTTGTTAAAGTTTCATGTGGACAAGCCAGGCGTGGTGGCGCACGCTTGTAATCCCAGCATTCGGGAGGCTCAGACCGGAGGATCACAGTTCACAGACAGCCTCAGCTACTTAGTGAGGCCCTCCGCAACTTAGTGAGACCCACTTTCAAATTAAAGAATTAAAAAAAAAACTAGGGCAGGGGTATAGCTCCCGGGTTCCATCCCCAGACCCGCAAAAAAAAAAAAAAAAAAAAAAAAGTTTCATGTGGACAATGCATTATCACCTTGGGAAAGGTGTATGTGGACATTATATGATTAATCTTAATAAACCACTTAATTCATTACATTAATACAGGGTCTCTCATAGAAACCATTTATAATGATTTTTAGAACTAAAGCTTGTATATGTCCAGCCAGCTTGGAAGTTCACTTTGTGGTAACCAGAAATAATCCTCCACCATGAGGTCCAAATCATAGATTCCTCCTTTCCACTAATTATAGCAGTTTCCATGACATTAAAGTGTTTCTACTTGTCCATCAACCACATCTGAACAATGGACTTTCCCTGTGATACTTATAGATCTTGGAAATTTAAAAGGTAAATGAAATGCTAAAACGAGCCGCCGAGTAGAGGGTGGCAAAACTGATACAGACAATGTGCAATGACTTTCTATATGAGGCAGAAACATGCACAACACATAAAGAAAAAGGAACTAAAAATATCGGATGTTGTTATAAAGGAAAGCAGAGCCAAAAGCGACTTGTCTGTGCTTCTTTCCCATCTGTGTGGCTTCTCCGCTTAAACAGCCAATGTAGTCAAATCTGATTTGCTTCCTTGCTATAGAAGTTGTGGCTTAACTAGGAGCTCGGCTGAGATGTCTCGATAAAGACATCTTTACATAAATAGTGTATCAATGTCTATGTTTTACACATATGTTTTATACATGTGATTATTGTATACACACCCTGTCTTCCCATCTTCAGGTAATGTGTGAGCCCAGGAGAAACACCTGAAGGGAAAGCTTTCTTCTAGAACTAGGAAACACGTCTTTTCTAAACTTGAGTACAACATTAAAGAAGCTACAAAGAGTTATTTTGCTGTTCTTATATCAGAAGGAAAAGTCATTTCCATTATACTTAAGACTGGAAGAATTCAACTGGATACTTTAAAAAGTGTCTTTGGACAGACAGAAATGAAGAACATGTATGATGGTCCTTGCCCATCAAATTGAGGAACAGGAGACTAAATAATTGGTCTAGCATTAGTAAGCACTTCTCTTGAGGGGATAAACATGACATCCAGGAGCCTTTTCCTCAGGCTAGTATTTCAACCAGCTGACCACTCCAGCTATAAACATTTGCCCTGGCTGTATTTTCCCACTCCTAGTTGATTGTCTGCCTGGCAACAAGATGACAAAAGCACGAAGCCAAAATATCCTTATGTGGGCATAGCTGCCTCTTCATGGCAGAGCCAATTTGGATCCCATCCATTGGCAGGGATGTCCCAGAAGCAGCCAATTTTAGTTCAGCCTCTTTAAAACTCTGGATTGTAAACAAACAGTAGGATTTTCCACAGTGGAAGGGAGAATAATGAGAAGAAGGATGCAGAAGAGAGAGGGTAAACGAGGCTAGCACCTGGTTTTTCTGGAAAAATTAGAAATAAAAAGCAAAAGAATTGGAGATCTCCAGGACTCTGATAATGCCCCAAGTCTTTGACTGTTTAATGTTCGTGAACTGTGTGAAAGTCTTTCCACCTTTTCTTCCCAATTCTTTTAATCTCCATATTAATACTTGGTTTTAGTCTTTATCTTGTCATGTCTTCATATTTGAAACAATAGGTCAAAGTTAGACATGTTGGACAGGTTGATGCTGTTTTAGTGGGGAAAGAAAAGTTGCTGTCATTGTCAAATGTATGTAGTATTCATGTTTTCATGGATTTCCCAAACACATCTTTCTAGAATAAATGTCTTGAAAAATCATAATTGATTTAACTTAATTACTCAACATAACTTAAAGAAGCTCTCGTCATGCCTCTTGCATGGATTGATGCCTTCCAGAATTAAGTTCAACACTGGGATGCTTATCTCTCAGATGCCATGCTTCTCTGCAAGGTGATAGAGTCAGCAGAGTGAGGAATTTTGAGTCACATGGCTAAGTGAGCATTGAAAGCCCACGTTATTTACTAGTCAACTGTGCCTGTTAAGGCAACATCTTTGAATTCTGAGTCTTGGTTTCCTCTTTGTAAAATGGGAATAACAATAGCAATTACTTCACAGAGATGATTAAAATACTAAATGGCTGCCTGCTCTCAATATTAGAGTTAGTATGGCTGTTGTTAGTTATATTATTATTAATTTTCTAGCATGCTATTAATCAAAATGAATGTGACATTGCTGATATCTCACAATATTGGCAGGATAAAATTATCCTTAATTTGGTGTCATTGCCATACCTATGGTTAGTAACATCATCTTTTCTTAAAATGTAATGATTCAGCATTGCCAATTACAATTCAAGAATTAGCTGTCCATTAATTTAAAACACTTAAAATGACAAAAGGCTACTATGAGTTCAGAATCACTTATATGTATATATATATATATATATATGTATGTATATGTAAATATATATATATATATTTTTGTTCTATTGATCATTGAAGCATTTACATGATTTAAAAAATGGTACATTTTAATGTTAGACATACTTATTCAGATTACAAAAACAAAATTCTTGGTGCACATATGGGTTGATGGGCCCAGTCCAATAACTCTGCCACTCCTCAAGGGCCCTTTGGCACAAAGGCTGGGAATCGCTAATGTTGGTTAAGGTCAGAATAGACAGGGGAGCCTTAAACTCGGGCTTTGCTTGCCAAGTGGAAATGCTAACCTGCTCTTTCCCAGGATTCTAGGAAAGCATTTGAAGAGATTTCACAAGATAAATGGAAATGGGATAAACACAAGGCCTTAAGGAAAATATACTTCTGGTGCATTTATTAAGCAGTTGGATCTGATGCATGACACCTGCTTAAAACTCAAAGAATTATCACAGGCTTTGCCGAGGAAGAAAAGACAAGAATTACGACTGCACACAGGCTCATACTTCAGCGAGTCAATGTTTTTAAATCAATGAAAAACAATCCAGTGATTGTGTTTGCTACAAAGAGAAAGCAATGTAAGATGACATACAGTATTTCAAGCTGTTCAAATTACTGATGGCAGAGTGGCAAGATATATATCCATTAAAACCAAATAGTTGTTTCAAAGTATGTTGGCCAACAGAGATAAATAGTGTCTCTCTGAAGCAAATATAAAATTATTTCTCTTCCCAGAATTTTGGACCCTATAATGCTTTCAGCTACAAATCCCTTTTGCTTACTTGGGAATATCTCTTTCCCATTTTCATTTAGAAATTCTTGAGTTAGCCTATCAAAATCCTTACAAACCTCAACTGAAAGGAATATACATTAAGCATCAAAGTATGCATATTTCTATAACAGGTTCCCTGATGCTCTCATTCATTTTGGTAAATGTATCCTATTAAATGAGTTAAATGTGAATGAGTAAAATATGTTGAATGCAAAGGCTACTCTCAATGTAGTATCACATCAATACTACTGCCAGGCTAGAAATTAATGGGCCATGTTTAAGAGCATGTTTATTTGAGAGGAGAAGGTATATGCAATTTATCTTTCTTTATTGATCCTACTCTCATCAACATTTTCATGAATAAACCTGAAAAAGGTAACTTGATACACAAAGAACTAGATACAATGTTTCTTTTAGAAAATAAATGGTAGAAAGTGCATGAATAAATTGGAAAATTGCTGGTTTCTAGTCTTTGTAAAAAAAAAAAAACAAATAGAATAATGAGGATGTAAAAGTAGCCATGTTTCTATTGAATAATAGTATAAATATTTATACAAATTTACAATTAGGAAACAATCTATTACTATGGTTAAAAGAAAAGTGGTATATTTATGGAATGCAGCTTATTAAAGAATTAATCAGCAATAACTATTGTGTCTCAGAATTTAAATCCACAACATAAGATCATGCCTTGAGATGTAGCAGAAAATATGAACAAAGACTATCCAATTTCAGATAATAAAATAAGAACCTAGAAACCCAGATTTTGAATTCGCATCCCAAATTTAAATAAAACTGAGGATCAAACAATATTTCAAATGCCCTCTTTGAATGTTTTTTTCAGTATGGGAAATGAAATCCAGGGGCATTCTATCTCTGAGCTACACCTCCAGCCCTATTTTTATTCTTTGTTTTTAAACAGGGTCTCACTGAGTTGCAAAGGGCCTCACTAAGTAGCTGAGGCTGTCCTTGAACCAGGATCCTGCTGTCTTCCAAATGCTGGGATTAAAAGCATGTGCCACCTCACCAGGCTGAATTTTTTTTCTTTTGGTCCTTCTGCCTCCAAACTATTCTCCCAGCCTTTTCTAATTTTTATTTGAAAACTGGGTCTTGCTAAGTTTCTGAGGCTGACGTCAAACCTGAGATCTTCCTGTCTGCATTTCCCAAGTGCCATGATTACTGATGTGCATACACCACTTTGCTGGGCTGAGCTGCTCTTTTCATTTTCACAATCTCATGCTTACACCAGTCGAGCCCCACTTAGGTTCAAGATCAGAGAATGGCAAGGACTTGAACCAGTGCTCAAGTTCAGCTATGGCTAACCTCGACGCTTGTGCCCCTGACTGTCACACAGTCTTGGCTTTGTCTCTGGAACTGTTTCTCCTTCCCTAGGGATTCTTTCTCTCTACTGCCATCATCCTAGCCCCAGTCTCCACTTTCTCTCACTTGCAGTGCTAACCATCCCATTGCCTTGATATAACATACAATTGACCAGATGTCAGCTTTAAAATGTAAGTCAAACCTTGCTCCCATGACTTCCCATTCTACTTTGAATAACGTTTTAAGTTTCTACACTGAAATACCAAAGTCCTACAGGCGCCTGGTTCTCCTCACTCTCTCTAACTTCAGTGTCCTGGCTCCCATGAGCCAGACTCTGACATGCCGAGTTTATCCTAACTGTAGCGTGCATAGGCATCCTCTCCCTTCCCTTTTCCTAGAACATAATTCCTCCTCATTGCCTAAGGTCAACTCTGTATTACTTACTAGTCAGATCTCCATGTGGATGTCACTTTCCCCATGAAAAGTCTTTTTTGAGAGTCTGGAGACTCAAATCTGGAGTACTCGGCCAGTCACTGACCTACCACCCGATCCCATTCTAGTTCTCTGTGTAACATTTCTCACAGCTAGCATTTTCTTGTTCTTTTGGTTTGATTGATGTGTTTCCATTCCCTAGAGAATATACATTCTATGAGGCAATGTCTAATTCACCAATGGATCCCTGGATCCCAGACGCCCATGCACAATGAATATGTGTTGAATGAACCTGGAATGAAGGGAGTTATGCCTGTGGCACATCTTAATGCATTGCCCACATACAATTCTAGTGATGTTAACAGGGTTTCCCCACCTTCCTTTATCTAATATATAGATACAATAACCTGCAACCAAAACCTAAATATAAGGGTAAAATACTCTTTCTTAAAATGAAGACACTTACTCAATGACCAAATTTTCACCTTCTAGAAGTAATTTATACCTCAAAGTGAATGAGATTAAGTTATATATCTGAAGCTTGCTTCATAAGCTATGGATGAGAGAAATGGAAGAATTGAATTGAAGATATTATGTGACTGAAAATGAAGAAAAGGGACACTGGGTCTTAAAGACTTATCTGATGACTTCAGATTGTCCCAGAATCTGTCCTGAGAAGGACTTTTGAATTAACGAGTGAGGCCTGATGGAGGCTTTAGTGTTTCTTAGAAACAGTCTTTAAGTACTGACAGAAGATGGCCATCTGTTCTTCAAATTTCTAAAGCCAGAACAAAAGGAAAAGAATGAAATGTAGTCCAGAGGGTTTAGATTAGATGAGAGGAAGGATGCCTCCACAAAAAAGTGAGTTGTTACACAACAGAATAAGTTTTAGGAAGAAATAGTTTTAAATGTTGTTAATACAGAACTCTTCAGAACTAATCCAAATTTATACCCATAAAGGATATTTAAGAAGGGATTTTTTTTTTCTGAAGTCAGAAAATGGACTTTATTCCTTTATGCTTGGAGTGATACCAACTTGATATAGGAAATGAAAACATTCAGCAACCTTTATTGTCAATGGGAGATGCAGGATGGAGGTTTTAGGATGAGCCACGTGGTTGTGTATGTGGGCCTCTCACTACAAACAGAAGCAGAATTGAAACAGCAATAATGACAACCAAATCACCAAAGCAAGTCCAGCCATTGTATTCAGTGTCCTTGCATCAGAAGTAAGTAATAAATCTGTTGCATGACACAGGGATGCCTAGTCCAGGATCCTCAGTAGCCTGCCAGAAGAGTGGCCGCAGAGGGCCAATATCTGAACTGAACTGATGGTTTGTCTTACTTTTCAAACTGTCTCCATACAGCATCCTCCCATTTCAAATCTTTTTTTTTTTTTTTTTTTGAGTGTATGACAAGCCTCCAGCTCCCTGAAGTGGTCACGATCCAAAAGTTTTTTTCTCTTCTATGAATTTCCCCATGTTGTGTACAACCCAGTCCAAACCAGTGTGCTCCAAAGAGTAAGTCTAGATTTCCAAGGACCCCCAAATCAAGAGTCCATGCATTTTTCTTTTGGAGGTCTGGAAGTTTTGTTTTAATGTTATGTTTTCTTTTCTAAAAGGATTTTAAAATTCTTACATGAACATGTCCAGTCTCAATTCCATGACCACCTCTTGGCCAGTACAGTGGGTCCTCTGTATTCACAGGCCCTATAGCTATGGATCTAACTGACTACTGATCAAAAACGTTTTTAACTGTGTCTGTGATGAACATGTAAAGACTTTTTCCTTGTAATTATTCCACAAATAATGCAGCACAGTTACTCTTTTCATAGCATTTATATTTTATTAAGTAATATAGATAATCTAAAGATTATTAAAATATATCTATTTCTGAGTATATATCAAAGAACAAATATATGCAGTCTGTATTTGAGCACATAGTAATTACTGAAGCCTAAATGATGTCCAGCATGCTTTTCATGTAAAATTTTCAAAGTTATGGGAACATACTGATCAGAAGAAGCTTGCACAATAAATACCACAGGCCACTCTGTGCAGCGCAACATGTGACTGAGTGCAAACCAGTTTTGTAACAGTTCATTATTAGTGCACAAGATAATGAATATGCTCTGAATAATTTTTATTTAACTCTCATTTTTATTATTCTCTTTTAGATTTTATACATATACTTAAATCTATTGGTCCAAAATAGAGTGGTAGTTAAAAAAATCATTATGAAGGTAGAAATAATAGCAGGGTATGATGTGCATTCTTGTAATCCTAGGATTTAGGAGACTGAGATAGGAAGGTCGCAGTTTTGAAGCCAGCCTCAAGGACTTAGTGAGCCTCTCAGCAACTTAGCGAGATTCTGTTTCTAAACAAACAATAAAATAGGTCAGGGGGTGTAGACTGGCAGTAGAAGGACCCTGGGTTCCATCCCTAGTACCACAGACAAAAAAAGTAAAAGTAGTTATAATGATAATGAACCAAATTATAGTCTCATGCTCAAAAGTAAAAAAATTAAAATGACAATAGTGACACAGTATACAGAGAGATATATTTGTCACTTTTCAATATAACAGAAGAAACAATCATTCCAATGAAGACTCTTCCTCATTTTTAATGTTTGTATCTTGAAATTTATGGTTTTATAGTTTTGTTAGAAGTGAATTGAAACATTAGGTTTAACTCTAAAGTTGAATAAAATACAGATTTTGTTTTGTTTTTTATGCACAATACTTAATAAAAAATATTTTTGTGGTACTGGGGATGGAACCCAGGGTCGTTTACATCTAAGCTATACCCCCAGCCTATTTTATTATTCTTTATTTTGAAACAGGGTCTCACTGAGTTGCAAGGGGCCTCACTAAGTAGTAGCTAAGAAAATTTTATATTGAATATAATTTAAGTCAATCTGGAGCCCAAAGACTTGTGTTGTTTTTCTTTAATGGGTGGTGGTATATTATCTAAAATTAAAAGAAACTAGAACAGCTTTGCTTTATGTATGGTAAGAGGAGAAGGATTTGATTGCTTGATTAAAATAACCTACACTAACTCTGCAAATAGTTACCATGATTTTAAAAGAATCTCAGGCAACACAAACAACCCTGTACTTGGTGTTTTGTACCTTCACGGTACCTTATGTCAAGACTGTCACCAACTAGAATCTATGCCACAGCCCCTCAGTCTACACATACTGAAAGAGTGCTGTTGATAAATCACATTTGCTAGTTTGATTATCCAAAAAGAGCAATAGTGAAATTTTAGTGTGCATAAGAGCCATCATAGTACTCAGCGAAGAATGATTTAGTTGATTTGGGTTGGTTCCGAGATTCCATTTTTTCCAAGTACCCCAAAGCAGTACTGGTACAGGGAGCCCAGGACCACTGGTGGAGAGCCTGCCTCACCATGCTGCCATGAAATCAAGACAGAGGGCATATGGGATTCCTTTAAGTTGTGTTAAGTAAATAGAAGACCTTATTAGTGGTAATGGACTGAGTTATAACTAAAAGAATATTCAGGGACACTCTGCTAATGAATATAAGCTAGTGATCATCTCTAGTCAGTATTCTAATCCACAGTATGAGGTTTTATAAGCATAACCCTGCATTTTATGCCAAAATTTAAAGCATCTCTCTCTTTTTTTTTTTTGGTGGTAATTTTGAGGATTAAACCCATAAATGCTTAATCACTTGGTTCTCCAGTCTTCCTTTTTTTGTTTCGTATTTTGAAACAGAGTCTCTGAGTTGCTGAGGTTGGCTTAGAATCTGTAGTCCTGCCTCAGCCTCCACAATTGTTGCAATTACAGATATACACAACTGGCTAGGCATCTCTATTTTAATGATAGTTAAATCTTCATTACTTATGAAATTGGGAGACTAAGCTCTTGAGACTTACTGCCTGGGATCCCATCTCAATTTATTCCACTCACTGACAGTGTGAAATAATCGAGTTACTTCTTGGTCACTCAGATTCTTCACCTATAAAACAAGAATTGAAATACAGAGAGAACGATGAAGTTCAGCAAAATGATGTGTGAAGTTAGAATCCATACCTAACCACAGTATATGAATCCAGTAGAAATTAATTTCTCTTTTTACATTCATCAAATTCATCATTACCATTTTTATGATCATTATGTAAATAACAGAAATTCACTCCATTTTATTAGTAACTTCTATTTGCAAGACATTGTGCTAGAGGAAAGGCTAAAACTTAAGATGTGCTCTAAAATACTTTTTAAGCAAATAGAAGAATTTAGACATGGGTTCAAGTAGAAATGCTAAGACATAGACAAAGCAGAAATTAGCCTAACAGCAATGAAATGCAAAAAGAGCTTGGAAAAATGAGACATTATTCTTGATCTGAATAAATAAGAGAATTAGGAATGCTGGGAGAAGGAGTATTTGCACCAATACTTGAATCCCTGAATTTTTCAGGTGGATTGGAGTAGCATAACAATGGGATGGAAATAGAAAACAATTTGGGTGTGGATAGAAATTGGTGACTTAGTTACTCTACATAAAGCATCAAAAGCCTAGAGAGAGATAAGTAGGAAAGACAGATTGGGGCAGGTGATGCATAGGACAGAAATCCTCAAACACTTAGGTAGGTTTAGCTTAATTCTGGAGATCATGAAAAGCTAATAAAAGAATGGGAAAATTGGGACTTTGAGGCAAGATTGACTTTGAAGCAACTTATTTATAAGGCTCAAGGTCTTGGATCTCAAAATGTGGCTACTGATTTGCAACATCAGCACCACCTAGGAATTCATCATAACTACAGATTCTTAGGCATCTTCTCAGCCCAACTGAATTAGAACACCTGGGGGTCCAGTATTTCTAGATTGGAAGTCTTCCAGGGGCCAGGAGGGATAACACATACTTGTAATCACAGAACTTGGGAGGCTGAGATGGGAGCATCACAGGTTCAAAGATAGACATGGTAACTTAGTGAGGCTCTCAAGTTACCTAGAGAGACCTTGTTACTAAATAACAAATCAAATAGGGAACCTGGAGATAGAATGCTTCTGGGTTCAACTTCAAGAGAAGGAGAGAGAGAGAGAGAGGGAGAGAGAGAGAGAGAGAGAGAGAGAGAGAGAGAGAGAGAGAGAGAGAGAGAGAAAGAAGAAGAAGAAGAAGAAGAAGAAGAAGAAGAAGAAGAAGAAGAAGAAGAAGAAGAAGAAGAAGAAGAAGAAGAAGAAGAAGAAAAAGAAGAAGAAGGAGGAGGAGGAGGAGGAGGAGGAGGAGGAGGGGGAGGAAAGGAGGGAGAAAGGAGAAGAGAGGGAAGGAAAGGATGTTTTGTTTTAGTCTGATGTAAATTTAGATCTTTTTCACTGCTGTAAAGTATGGCAAAGGTTGAAAGGGAAAGAAAGAGAAAGGTCTAAAATCCGCTGTGTGAACCAAGTAAACCAGTTAAGAGATTGTGGAGGAAGCCACTGGATTCCATGTGAGGGAGGGCTCAAGATGCATCAATTGGCATAGAGAAAAGGGGTAGAGTGACTGATACTATAAAAATAAATTCTACATTCTTGGCATTTGTTAGACTTTGTCTTTACTAATGCAAAAGAAATGCTGTATCAAGAGTTCAATCCTGAGTTCAATCCCTGTTTAAGTCTGAAACTATGAAACTGCGCTTAGAGCAACAACTTCATCCTTCTACATTAGAAAGTTGAATTCTATTAAAAAAGAAAAGATAATATTCTGCTTCACACTCTCATGAAAATTAGCACAGTGAGTACATTTTCTATGAATTTGACAATCTCTGTGATCAGTAAATCCAGAACTACCAATCCTATCTTGCGAAATCCTAACTCTATTTGGTTTCACGCTGTGAGTTTTTAATGATCTTATTTGTGCATTATTTCATTTTTCATTATATATTGTGCCATTTCATATTCTCCATGATTTTGTTTTCACTGAACAGATGCACTACAGTTTTGCTGCACTAAATTCTATGATCCATAATTAGATGTCAATATGTTTTCTTTATGAACTAAATACATTTTTAGTTACTTGGACATTAATTAAAATCTCATGCTGGATTGTTACATCCTTTCAACACATTTTTGAGGAAATATTTTTGGTTTACTTGAATGCTTTAAAGCATTCAGTTTTATACTATGCAATTCTTTTTTCCTATAAGAACAGATATGGGAGCTAATATGTAAATATTAATTACAGAGTTACACCACAGAAGTCATTAATGAGATATAGCCATTCACATGCAAATGACATTTGATAAATTAGGAAACCAGTCAAGTTTTTTTTTTATTGTTACTTTTTAAGTATATCAAATGTGTATTTATTTTCATGGCAATTCTAGGAAAAATAAATAAAACAAAATTTTATCATAATAACAATGTCTAACATTGAATCACCATAGGGGTAAAAGAAAATTTTTAAATCTACAAAAATTCACACACCAAATGAAGAAAAAAACAAGAAGATAAGATGATGAGGCCTCACTCATTAGAAATGGCATATTGTACCATTCTGAATATTTTACACTTTGTGAATTTGAGTTGATGCACAACTGTTATGGAAAAACCGAGAGCAAGTTTTCTAAAGGAAGAAGAGAACATTTCTAGATGCTAGCAAATGTTGAAAAATCTAACCTAAAAGAGTTACTGTACTAGCTAGGTGTGGTGCATGCTTGTAATTCCTGCACTCCAGAGGATGAGTCAATTTCAAGGACAGCCATAGCAATATATTGAGACCTCAGCACCCTAAGGACACCCTATTTCAAAGCAAATAATAATAATAATAATAATAATAATAATAAATATAAATATAAACAAAAAAAGGCTTGGTGTGTAACTCAAAGGTAGAATGCCCCTGGGTTTGATCCCCATTATTGAGGAGAGAAATAGATTCTATTCTTATTTCATAAATTCCTATTTGTTTTTGCAAATGTATCTTGGAACTGGTCTGAGATGTGGAGAAAAAGGTAGGTAAACATATGTGGAAATTGTTAATTATTTCGGCATGTTTCTCTTTATGTCTCTGTTACTGTAAGGTTGACCACTTGGAGTTACCTGTTTGTGTAGAACTACAAGTAGAAAATTTCCCTCAATGCAATTAGTACAATAGAAGCTACAGAGTTCACAAACTCTACTCCAGGTTCTGCCATGAATATAAGGGAACATAAATTAATAAGCTTATGAAAATTTGTTACCTAAATAGCTCCTTCCCTTGGGGTTTTTATTGACTCGCTCCCAGGAATATCACATTTGGCAAACTGATATTAACCTGGTTATCTATGAGGAATGCTGAACTAATTATACCTATATAAAGTGGTCAAGAAAACAGTAGCAGGTTCCAATATCTCAGCATTTTCCCTGGTGAGGTAGCATTTTGAGAATATGCTTCAGGAAGTGATAGATACAAGAACTGAGCCTACCAAACACACAGCCACCTTGAACCAATGATGTTTATGTGCGTGCTTAAAAACAACGTTTAATAGCCAAGAAAAGTATTTTGCCCTGAGCATTCATTCCAGGAGGAAGCAGCAGGGAGTTCTTATCTGTTGAGGAGAGATTATTGCTTGACATTTCCCTTATTTGCAGGGCAATTTCTCTGTTGACACTCAGAGCAGAAACAATCCCTATTAGAAAAAGGGAAATCTCAGGATGTACCCTAGAGCACAGAATCAGAACCATCAGTTTGACAAGATCCTCCCAGTGGTTTGTACTGCCTGCCAAAGGTGAAGAGTCCTCCCAGGCTTCCGGGTCATCACCATGGATGACTCACAACTGGAGGCAAAGAAATGCTGAGCTGTGCATTGAGAAATTCATTGTACGTTTGAGATGCAAATGTAGCTGGGTGTCGAGTATTTTATCCAGCTGCCTCTCTGGGCTACACATGATGGCTTTACTGCCCTCATTTTAGAAAATGCATGGTGAAACTCCCTTGAGACTCTTCTGACAGCTCTCACTGAGACCCCTATAACTACACAGAAGGTGGCATCTCCTTCCCCTTCTCTGCTTGGCTTGTGCTCAGATCAACCCCACTATAAGAAAATTAGTAAAAATGAAACATAAATTTTGCTTTCCTCTCAGTATTATGTCAATATAAGGTATTCAAAGAGCAAATACTGAGACATCTGTTTCTAGCAATTAGGCATATCTACCCTCTACTGAAGAACTTCTGAAAGTTTGAGGTTAATTAAGTTCTCAAATTAATTAATTCACCAGAAAATCAGGAATCTTTAGGCCAAAATCTCAGTGAAGTTGAGAAATAGAGCATTAAGAAGATTATATCCTGGAAGATTTACCAAAAAAAAAAGTAAACTTGAGGTTTCTTTGCTGTGGTCCTCTAGAACCCAAGGGATGAAAGATGAAGACCAGAGTCTGTCCAGGGTAAGAACTCTATGGGCAAATCCTTAAATAGCTGTAACCCCAATCTTCATAGCAAAAGTAAAGTTAAAAATGTTCCCTTTAGATTTCCTAAGCAAAAACTAGCTTTTTTTTTTTTTTTACATGAGTTGGTAGTCTAAATTCATATATGAAGGTATGCTGCAAAAAAACAGAATTACTTTGGTCCCAAAGTAGGTGACACAGAAACACTACACAGAAGCAACTGAAAATTCTCTTTTGAGCCCTGCCTTCCTCTGAGGCTGAAATATTTCCCATATATGATAATTCTAAGGAACATTAGATCATAGTTCAAAATGGTACAATTTTTCCCCTCCCACAAAAAAATACTAAATGAGAAAAAAAAACACAAAGTAGATATAATATGTTCATCAAAATACCAGGCAGCTATATCTAACATATTTAAGAAGTAACAGAAATATTAGAATATGAATATAAATATTAATATGTTATTAAAGGCAATAACTAAGCAAACTTGGAAAAGAACCTAAAAAACATCAATTTTAAAAAATTAAAATTCAAAATACAATTAATGGTTCTAACAATGTATCAAGGATGCATAAAAAATGTAATTAGCAAATTGACAAGTCTGAAAAAAAATCCTGAAAATTATGACTTCAAAGGCCTAACTTCGTGAAAATGACAACATATAAAGTATTTGTAAACAAAAGCTAGTTTCCAGGTGGGTTTGCACTGTAATTCATATAACTTACATGCTCTACAACATTCAAGTTAAGATAAACAGAAGTAAAAAATTATTATAAAGGTAATATTTTGACAATTTCTGAGCTGCATCTTATACAAATGAAAGACATCAACCCACATATTCAGAAAGCTCCCAAATTCTCTACATACATGAAAAGAAATTCTCACTTTGACTCACTACTATGAAATTGCAAAACATAAGATGAAAAATCTTATAAGAATTTCAAATACAAGTTATTTTCTAAAGAATGAAGGAGCTTGATAGTCAAATCAACTCATGCCAGACTTCAGTAGAATTACATATTTAATAGGATGAAGAAAATAATTGTAATCAATGCATTCTACTCATAAAAACATCGTATGAGAACAAGAAGACACAAGAATTTTTCCAGAAAAATAAAACACGATATAACTTCTTAATATGCAAGAAATAGAAAGAAACTTTCTTAACTGGATAACGGTAACAAGAAAAATACCTGTAACAAGCATCATCCCTCATAGTCTAATATTGGAAACTTGCCCTTATAACCTCAGGAACAAGGCGGTGTGGACTGCTATCATAGCACTATCCATGATTGTATTTGTCGTCATGACAGAAACAGTAAAGCAACAAGAAGAAATTGAAGTATGTTAGTTGGAAATTTAAAGGTAAAACTTTTATTAATTACAAATATATTACTGCCAATCTAGAAAATCTAAGGAAATTTAAAAAATAAAATTGATTAGAAGACTAGCTTAGAAAGCTTTTGAGATACAAAATAGCATACAAAAATCAATTATACTTTTCTATGCCAACCACAAATGTTTAACATACTAAAAGTTTTTAAAGCATCATTTAATGTTTTATAAAAGTATATGAAGTCTGAGGAATAAACCTAATGAATATCCGTAAAAGATTTATGTAGAAAGTTATAAAACTTATTAAAAATTAAGGGAAAGAAATAAATGGAGAGATGTTCAGAACTTGGATATTTCTATATCAAAATGATGTCAAATCTTTCCAAGTTTATCAATAAAATTCAAAACAATTTTTAAATAGATTTTCTTTAAGTGAAGTTTGACAAGCTGATTAAAAATAGAAGAGCAAAAGGCTTAGAACTGCTAAAACTCCTCTGAATAAAGAACTGGAGTGTACCTCTTACCAGATTAAAAATTATTTTTAACTCACTGAAATTAAGACAATGTGGTATTGCCACAGAAACTGAAAAATCACCCAGACAAAATATTCTAGAAAAAGCCCACACATGCAAGAAAACCTGATTTATGACAAACGTGACATTTTATCTTAGCAAAAATGAAATTTATAATAAACAGTAATGTTGTGATTGGTTATCTATATGGAAAAATAAATGAAACTGGAATTTTATTCCATCTTACACACACACACACATACACACACACACACACACACACACACACACTTGTGTTAGAGACCTCAGTATGAAAAAAATAAATTTTTATAAAAAATATGTTTATAAATTCAACAGTAGAAATTTTTTGACCAAATGCAAAAAGTGTAACCAACATCAGGTTACACTTCATTTGGATGTCATTTCAGTGTCCCCTAAGGCTTCTTGTGTTGAAATTGAATCCCTGTTGTAAGAAATTGGAAGGGTGGGAATTTAATCCAACTTAGCATTTAGCCATGGGGCCTTTGGAAAGTGATTAGGATTAGATAAGATCATTAGTGTGGAGTCTCCATGATTGACTATTGTGACTTTATATGAAAAAGGAGAGATACCAGACAGATATACAGGGACTTACATGTGTCCTCCCACCCTTCCTATTTCTTGCTATATAATATTCTGCACTGCCTAGGAATGTTAGCAAGAAGGCTTTCATCAGATGTGGCCCCTCACCCTTAGACCAAAATAAGCCTCTTTTTTCTTTGTAATGTAGTCGGCCTCGGGTATTACATTATACTAAGAAAAAATGGATTAATACACAAAATAAGATGAAAAATTGACCCACATTCAACGTTAGCTCTATTTTAAACAATAGACACCATCCAGATAATAAAAGAAAATATTTTCAACATATATAACAAAAAACTGGAAATGAGAATTTCTAAATAAGTTATACTATTGAATAAGAAACTAGGGCATGATGGTGCACCCTTGTAATCCCAGTACTTTGGAGGCTGAGACAGGAAGATTCCAGGTTATCAACAGCCTGAGCTACTTAGTGAGCCCCCCTACAAATTAGTGAGACCTTGTTTCAAAAAGTAAAGAATTAAAAATAGGGCTGGGGGTGCAGCTCAGAGATAGAATGCCCCTGGGTTCCATCCTCAGTACTGAAAAAAAAAGAAAGAAAGAAGAAAAAGAAAAAGAGAGAAAGAAAGAAAGGAAGAAAGAAAGAAAGAGAGAGAGAGAGAGAGAGAGAGAGAGAGAAAGAAAGAAAGAAAGAAAGAAAGAAAGAAAGAAAGAAAATAGAACTGGAAGACATCGTGTTGATTCAAATAAGCCAGTCATAAAATACAAGTGGGCAGGAGACAAGGGGAAATATTGGCCAATGGGTACTAATTTACAGTTAATATAATAGGGTACATAATAGGGTGACTATAGATAATGATAATGTACTGTATATTTTAGAATCTAGATGAAAGAATTTTGAATGTTTTACTACAAAAAAAAAGTATTTGAGAGGATGGATATGCTTAGCCTAATTTCGACATTACACGGTATACATGTGTATCAAAGTATCACATGGCACCAATAATATGTACAATCTTATGAGTCAATTTAAAAATAAAAATAAGTAGGAAAATACAAAATAGAAAATGGGCAAAATAATTGAACAGATGCTTCACTAAAGAAGAAATAAAAATGTAATAAGAAGAGCCGGAGTGGTAGTGCATGCTTGTAACCCCAGTACTTGGGAGGCTGAGGCAGGAAGATTGTGGGTTCACAGACAGCCTTAGCTACTTAGTGGGGCCCTCTGCAACTTAGTGAGACTGTTTCATTTATAAATAAAGAATAACAAAATAGGACTGAGGGTGGAGTTTGGAGGTAGAATGCCCTTGGGTTTCATTCCAAGTTCTATAAAAAAGTGATAAGATGCATTAATTTTCAAAAAAGAAAATTAGAACTATAATAAATAGCATTACATATTTTCTAGATGGGCAAAAATTCTATTCTGACCACACCGAGTGTTGGCAAACATGAGACACAAGCTATTTAAATTGATAAACTCATCTGATAAACAATTTAAATTATCTAGTATATTTGAATATGTAATTTTTAATGACTGGATATTCCATTTGTAGATTTAAACCTAAAGAAAAACAACAGGAGATAAAATTAATAATATTCATAATAGCATTGTTCTTAGTAGCAAATGCCCATTAAAAATAGAATAATTGAATAAATCCCTGAGCATGTTCATGCAGTGGGATGCAGGAAAGCAATGGAAAGTCACTTAGTTACATTCACCTGCGACAATACACTTAAGCCTCTAAAACAGGACACTGAGTGAAAAAGGGGGTTACTGAATGTATATAGTATCATTTCACTTATGGAAGGTAAGACATCATGCAAAAGCAAGCAATATATATATATATATATATATATATATATATATATATATATATATTTTAATATCAGAAACAAATGGTTAAAAATAAAAAGAAAGGCAGCCAGGCATGGCGTGGAGTCTCAAACCTGTAATCCCACTACTTGGAGGTCTGAAACAGGAGGATCACAGGTTTTCAAGCCTAGCCTCAGCAATTTGGCAAGACCTTCAGCAAATTAGTAAGACCCTTTTTCAAAATAAAAACTATAAAGAGCTGAGAATGTAATTCTGAGGTTGAATGCTCCTGGGTTCAATCCCCAGTACCTCCTCCCCAAAATAGAAGGCTTGCCTTTCTATGATAAATGAGTTACTTAAAAATGGAATGGATTCAAAATAGATACATAGATAGGAATTGCATTCAATATGTAGATCACTTTTGGCAGAATGGCCATTTTGATGATATTTATTCTGCTTATCCATGAGCAAGGGAGATGTTTCCATCTTCCAAGGTCTTCTTCAATTTCTTTCTTTAATGTTTTATTGTTTTCATTGTAGAGGTTTTCTACATCTTTGGTTAGGTTTATTTTTAGGTATTTTATTGGTTTTGAGGCTATTGTGAATGAAATTGTTTTCTTTATTTCTTTCATTGTGTATTCATTGTTGGCATATAGAAAAGCAACTGATTTCCTTAGGTTGATTTTGCATTCTGCAACTTTGCTGAATTGGTTAATCAGCTCCAGTAGTCTTGGGGTCTTCTAGATAAAGGATCATGTCATCTTGCAAACAAGGATAATTTTAATTCTTCTTTTCCTATTTGAATTCCTTTGATATTCTTCTCTTATCTTATTGCTGTGGCAAGAGTTTTGATGACTATATTGAAAAGGAGTGGTGATACTGGGCATCATTGTCTTGTTCCTGATTTTAGAGGAAATTCTTGCAATGACATTTCTCATAGACCTAGAAAAATCAGTCATTAATTTTATATGGAGAAAGAAAAGATCCAGAACAGCCAAAGCAATTCTTAGCAATAAGAAATATGTAGAAAGCATCGTAATCCCTGACTTCAAATTATACTACAGAGCAATAGTAGTTAAAACAGCATGGAATTGGCACAACAGGCACACAGGCAAATGAAACAGAATAGAAGATACAGAAACAAATCCACATATTTAAGGTCAGTTGATCTTTGACCAAGGGACCAAACTCATATGCTGGAGAAAAGAAAGCCTTTTCAACAAACGGTGCTGGGAGAACTGGCTATCCATTTGTAGAAAGATGGAACTAAATCCTTACCTCTCACTGTGCACAAGAATCAACTCTAGATGGATCAAAGACTTGCAAATTAGACCAGAGACTGTGAAGCTATTAGAGAAGGGCATATACTCAACACTCCAACACAGAGGCACAGGCAGTAACTTTCTCAACAAAACCTCCAAAGTGCAGGAAATTAAAAAAAAGAATTAACAAGTGGGATGTCATCAAACTAAAAAGTTTCTGCTCATCAAAGGAAATCATCAAGAATCTAACAAGAAAGCCTATAGAATGGGAGATCTTTACCAGTTACCACTCTGATAAACAGCTAATATCCAGACTATACAAGGAGCTCAAAAAACTCTACACTAACAAATAACCCAATCAAGAAATGAGCAACTGAACTAAATAGACACTTCACAAAAGAAGAGATACAAATGACCAATAGATAAATGAAAAATATTTCAACATCATTAGCCATCAGGGAGATGCAAATCCAAACTACACTGAGATTCCATCTAACCCCAAACAGAGTGGCAAACATAAAGAGGTCAAATAACAACAAATGCTGGTGAGAATGTGGGGAAATATGGACTCTTTTACACTGTTAGTGGGAGTACAAACTCATTCATCCGCTTGTAGATCAGTGTGGAGTTTGCTTAGAAAACTGGGAATGGATCCACCATACAATCCAGCTATACCATTCCTGGGTATCTTTCCAAAGGGGTTGAGATCAGAGAACTACAGTAACATATACATGCCCATGTTCATAGCAGCACAATTCGCAATAGCCAAAATATGGAACCAACCTAGGTCTCCATCAACAGATGAATAAATTGCAAAATTATGGGAAATACATACACAATGGAATTCTACTACAAAATCATGTCATTTGCAAGAAGATGAAAAGACCTGGAGAATATTATATTAAGTGAGATCAGCCAAGCAGAGAAAGAGAAGGGACATATGTTTTCTCTAATATGCCACAAATAGGGAGTATTAGGGATATCAGAGGGAATCCAGATAATGGAGGGGAAACCTCAGCAAAGCTAGAAAGGAAGGGTAGGTGAGGAAGAAGGTTGAGGTTGATTAATGGAGGAGCTACATTCAAATATGTGTATAAAGTGTGACTGTAGCATGGCTAACCTGGACACTCATTGTCAGAAGTGAGGGAAAAGGGGAAGCAGGGGGTATGGTGGTGGAGGGCACTAAGTACTGTGTGAATGTATGCCATTGTCAATATTATACACATTATGATGTGAAACTTTAATGTACCAATAAAATAAAAAATAGATATATAGACTGTTACAAGGAATTGATGTTCTATTTTATAATTATGTGATGTATACATAAGTATTCCTTGAGAAATGATTTGTATATTTCTTATATTTTATTTTTTGTTAGAATCTACCCAATAGTTTATAAAAACGATTTTAAGCATCAATATAAAGTAAATAGTTTTATTAATCTTCAAATATTCAATACAATTGACTTTGAAGGTGATGCACAAATTCAGCAGAAAATTAAAAGACAGAGAAATCTTAATACATTAACCTGTTTCATGTTAAATACAGAAAACCATTTAAAGAAAATGTTTTGTTGGTTTTCATCTATATTTGAGGCTGTCAAACTCTACTGCTTACCTTACTTAGTAAATGATTAATTAAAGCCCAAAGACTGTGGACTGTGGAGTATAGCCTTAAAAAGTCCAAATATTAAATGTTTATCAATATATATTTTAATTCAATGCATATTTATTCACCACTTACCATGTGCAAGATAATATGTCTACTGTTGGGTCATATTCAAAAGTGCAATGCCAATCTCTTCCAATGCCAGTCCCAATATTCTGTAAAAAGAAGACAAGGAGATCCTATAGAGGGGCGACAACCTAACTGAGGGGATGGGAGGGGGAAAGAAGGAAACTCTCTAAAGTACTTGATGTGCTTAAAAATATTGAAGTCAACCACTAAGCCAAGCATGGGGAGGAGGGATGAGGGATCGGGTAGAGGCTAACTGGGCAATGCGTGCATGTATGTCTACACAAGTATTTTTTTTAATCACGTTATGATGTAGGAATACAATGCACCAATAAAAAAAAATTTAAAAATAAGGCAAGGAAGTGGGAAGGGAGCAGGGAAGCTCACCAAGTGGTATTCGCATGTATGTCACCACTACTCTGAACTGCATTGTGATATGAGAATACAATACACCCAGAAAAGCATATAAGATCACTTAAAATACTCTCTTAGTTTCTCTCTCTCTCTTTAGCAAATTCAACCCCAAACCATCTTCCTTGTGGTGGCCGTATCCATATGTCCACTGTGCAGATGCTAACTCAGTACCCAATGTATAATAAAAGTTTTAAATAAATTTCTCTGATCACTTTTTTCTTTCCAGCCAAGAATGGTGTCCATCACATTTAAAGACCACCAATTTAAATGACTACCAGGTCCAGGCAGGTCCTTTAATGAGTGAAGTGTGCTACGGAGAAGAGAAAGATGGAAAACAGAAGCCCTTTAGGAAAACAGTCGCAGTCCATCCATTCCAGGCAAGTCTTGTTTCACAGGGATGGAGACTCAGTGTAACTCTTTCATAGCAAAAGAATGGAATATGGATTTTTAAAAAATTCAAATTACTTAATTCTTCAAATAATGGCAACCACCCCACATTTCTTTATAAGTAAAAAAGCCCTGGTGATTTACCAAATAAAGGATGAACCTCTTGCTATACCATGCAGGGCTTTCCAAACTCTGTTCCTAAACTGATTTCTATAAGCTTCTTTCCTCATCCTATGCACTGCCTCATCCTTTCTGAACGTACCATGTTTTATACAGTTTCAAAACAGGGAGCATTTAGACTGTGGATCAATCCCTGGTCTAACTCTACTCACCTCCTAAGGCCCCTGCACCTGGAAGTATTCCTTAACACCTGTAGGACAAAGTCAGCCAGGGTTTACTATATCTGTCTCCCTGCCTTTGTTCATATACATACAGGCTGTCCCTGACTTTCATATTTTCAGCTTCTGAACAGCCAACACTTTCATGCATTATACATCGACACTCCAAAGTGCCTTTTGTATGCCAGATCCAGACTTTCATACATCAGCAGATCAACGAACGTTTTGCACTAATGTGTGGTGGCACTGCCTGACAGCCAAGAGTTCTGTTTGGGCAGTCATGCCATCTTTGTCTGGAAGAGCAGGCTTTATATAATTATTTGAATATTTCTTGCTCTTTGCCCTTATTATTTTGCCAAAATGATTAGAAGAGGAACATTGAAAATTCTGATAATAGTGATAAAAATCATAGGTCTCATAAGCTTAATATACTTGAAACAAAGACAAAATCATTAGGCATCCCCATTATGGCATGTCTTTAACCCCAATCAGGCTCTTATTAGATTTAAACCCAGTCAACTGTGGTTCAATTATGAAGGGAAAAATAAGATTAAATACCCTGTTTAAAATGCTGGAAATTGTCGAAGATACCATGTAAATGGCAAGGTATAATTAGAGATTATATCATGTATTTTAGCTCTCAAGATAAAAGGGAAACTCTGTATAACATGGAAGTCTATTTTTTTTTACTTTACCATTATAACAGTATTATGTGATTAGAAATGCATTATATGAATCAATGAATTTTGGTAAGGTCTTTCATTGGGAATCTTAATGTTTTTTATTACATCCCTAACCTTTGGGTTCTTTTGATGTACATGCTACCAAATGTGTTTATGCACTCACACACTAGTGAGGCTGATCAGGAATCTAAGCATGCTTATCCTCTACCAAAGAGGCACCAGTTCCCGGGTGGAGTCTGCAATTGTCTTCTGCATCAGTAGATTCAAAAGAATCAAACAAGAACAAAGATGGCACACATCTCGTGGAGCTAACAAACAAAACGTTAGGTTTGGGGGAGTGAGAAAAGAATCTTAACAATTTTTGAACATCTAATTATATATCAGGTAATGTGTATATGTCAAGCTATCCTCATAAAAACTTATCAAGAACGATTGATTGGATAAAAAAATTAACTTAGAGAGTTTAAACAATTTACCCTGGGTCAGTCATACACACGAATTAGTAGCTAAGCTAGCATTTAAAACCAAAATCTGAATCCAAACTGTATCTTCTTCAAAAACGGGACGCCTTCAGTGTGGTCAGCATGACAAATGCTGGCTAAGGCTAGCATCATATGATCAGTAGATGCATGCCCTGGTCCATCCTCTAAACCTTCCTCTGCCTCTGATGATAATAACTTTTTTTTTTCAAAAAGTCCTAACACAGTCTTTATTTAAATGGTTCATTTGATTAGCCACTAAAAAGAGAAAACTTGTTCCTCACCCAATGAGTAGTAATTTTTCTTAATATTAGATATTTTACACAGCTCACTTACAGCCAGATTTCTAAAATGAATCCCTTTTGTTCTTCTCAAGAGTGAATTTGTTCCGTGTATATCTTTTCATAGTTCTTTCGTTCGAAGAGATTTGGAAATTTTAATTAAGTGATATACACAAATATAATGAATACTGTATGCCATAAGAAGAAAATCAAAGCTAAATTTCCTGATTGTACTGATACATCATACAATGCCACTGGATCACAGAGATTTCAAACATCTTTGTAATCTATAAATGTATGCTTCATACATAATCGAATGAATAGTTGCAAACTATTACTGTGCATGTCCTACTCTCTTGCCTTGATTTCCCACTATCCTTTTCTTTATTTTTTTTCAGGTTTTTTTTTTGTACTGGGGATTGAATCCAGAGGCATTTAACTCCAGCCCTTTATTTAATTTTTTTAAAAAACAGGATCTCAACTAGGTTGCTGAGAGTTGTGCTAAGTTGATAAGGCTGGTCTTGAACCTGTGATCTTCCTGTCTCAGCCACCAAGTACTGGGATCATAGGCATGTGCCATCATGCCCAGTGCCTTTTTCTTCTTTAAGGTAATGAAATTAGCATACACAAATCTAACAAATCTGTGGGTCTTTAAGGTTTCCAAATTCTACCTGTCCAAGCCTGTTAGCTTTTTTAATTCTCAGTTTCTGTATCATTTAATATGTGCATGGTCTCTATTTCTACTATGTTCGTTGGCTATTCTGCACGGGACAACTAGAGGATGGTAAGACTCTGGTTTCTGGTTTCCATCATTCCCATCTGTATTTACTTCTACCCCCTGGATCCCTGTTAAAGACACTATTAGTACCCTTTTCAGATAATCAGAGATCCTTTTACCTGCTGCTGTTGGTGCTGCTAAAATCTTATGTCTTCAAGCTCCTCAGCCAAATAATCTCATAGTATCTTTTAATTATCTTGCTTGAGGTGCCCAAAACACCTGCAACTTGGGTAACCCAAAGCCAACCGGTAACTAATTCAGGGTACAAGTGCTCCGCCACCTCAAGGTAGGGTGTACCCTGTGATGCCATTTGCGACCCAGTGCTTCCCTGTGTAATCAGGTTAAGTTTAGACACCAGAGACTCAGCCTTTGCTTAGCGTTTCCACTTTCCCTATCTTTCTTCCACACTCATGTACAGATTTCTCTTGAACACAAGCAATCTATCTAGGTATTCTGTGCTATAACAATAGGTGACCACAGACTATGCAATGTATAACAATGAACATAAAATTACTTTCTCAGTGCTGAAGGCTGGAAAGTCCAATATCAACATGCCATCAGGTTTGTGCCTGCTTCCTAGATGGCACCTTGACTGTTGCATCTTCTGGAGGGAAAGGACACTGCTCCTCACCTGGCAGAAGAATGCAAGAGAGCTGAGAGAAAGGTAAAAAGCGGCCACGTCCTCTCTTTTACACTGGCATTAGAGTAGAACCTCATGTCCAAATTACTTCTTAAAGATCCAATTTTTCTCGCCCTCTCCTTCCTTCCTTCCTTCCTTCCTTCCTTCCTTCCTTCCTTCCTTCCTTCTTTCTTTCCTTCCTCACTAAGGACTGAATCTATGAACATTCTACTCTGAGCTATACCTCCAAGACCTATTTTTATTATTATCTTATTTTAAATTTTAATTTAATTTTATTTTTATCTTTTGCAGGTCTGAGGATGGAACCCAAGGGCATTTGACTTCTGAGCTACACCCTCTGCCCTATATTTTTATTCTTTACTTTGAAACAACGTCTCACTAAGTTGTGGAGGGCCTCACTATGTAGCTGAGGCTGTCCACAAACCACGATCCTCAGGTCTCACCCTCCCAAATGCTGGGATTACAAGTGTGTACCTCCACTTCGGGCTTTTTATTGTTATTTTAAAACAGAGCCTCACTATGTTTTCAAGGAGCTCACTAAGTTGCTGATGCTGGCCTTGAACCTCTAATCCTCCCTGTCTCATCCTCCCAAGTACTGAAATTGCAAGCATGCACCACCACACCAAGCTAGATCCTACTCCTTAATTCTTCTAATAGCAACTAACTTTCACCATGAGTTATGCAGGTTTTAGGTGTTATCTTAGTTGAGGATAGGTTCTAGGGAACCTATATAACAAAATGCCTAAAAACCAAAGCAGATACTGTATGTCACATTTTTCTCTTATTTTCTGGAGTTAATGTTTATAACCCAGTTTATTACTGGTGTGACTAAATTCTAGATTACAAATCCTTCCCCTAAAATTTTCTATTTTCCTGTTGCATCCAATTGAAGCTAAAAGTGGGTGTAGAGTTCAGGTAAATAATTCCAGAAACTTTACTTGTCTATGCTCACATCCTGACCAGGCACTCAGGATTTCTGCAGTTCTCTGAGTGCTATTGACAGGGGGAGAAGTTGGGGGTCTCAAAATTTATGGACCAGAAGGTACTGTGCCTTTTTGAATAAGTGAAGGAAACATCTTTGATGGAAGAAGTTGTTAGAGCCAAAGAGATAAAATGGAAAAGAACAAATTTCAAAGCAAAGAATTGACAAGATGAATCAAGATATGGATCATGGAGGTTTGGGAGGTTCATTCAAGGCTGAGTTCCATGCAATTTCAGAAAACACTAACTCTGAATACATACACTCAGTGATCTTTCATAATTGAATTACTTTTCACATAAATGAAGCCTGATAGAAACACAAATACAAAATCATTCAGGATCTGGATTTCCTGTAGTTTTGTATACTCTGACTTTTCCAATCCACTCTATTATAGTGTCAACCAAGAAAGACTATGGTACTTTGTAACCTTAGTTTTAATTGATTTACATTAATTTTGCCCATTAACATTATACAAAATTTACAAAAGATTCGTATTATTATTCCCTTTAAATTGTAGTGCTTTTGCCAGAGTAGGTCTTTGATACTATATTAGAATGAATGAATAGCCTGTGTCTCTTAAGCAAGAAATCTTTGTGACTTTTCTACCCAGTAGTGTGGGAATATCACAATAATATAAACAAAATATCATGGAACTTGGCATTCGTTTAAGAAAAGTGGTCAATAAAAATAATCAAATAGTAATTATGTTACATAAGGACAAGAGAGGAGGTATAATAGAAACTGAATCGTATGAAGGGGGATTCTTTCTGTTGAAGTGAATAGAGGATGTTGTCTGAAGAAGTGATCCTTACATTGAGAAATGAAGGGCAAGAAGGAAGAAGGTATACCAGGAGAAGGCACAGCAAGTAGAAAGATGCTGAGGTGGAAAACAGAAGTGAGCTCACTAAAAGAACAGACAGTAACAAGTTCTACCAGATGCAACCCAAGGGGAAGGTGCAGGCTGTTCGGGCTGAGTGGCTCAGTGTGCACCTGTATAGGAACCATTGCCTGAATTGCAAGATACATACCTAATAGAAATGTGGAGTACTTTTGTTTAAAAAAAGGGATAAAATGTATTTCAAAGTGCTAAAATATAGCCACTTTGATTTCTTCATCATCTCACTTTCAACCTGCTGTGGTGATTTTTATTTGCTATTTAATGTCTCTTTCCCTCAGGCACAGGAATACTTAGGCCAAGTAGCATGTGCAGTTGGCTGGGGCCATGCCCCATTCCAAAACACGATGAGGTGTAAGTGCCTAAGCCCTCCTCTTCTCAGGCCCCTGGTTCCCTCAGAGACTCAGCTGATGGCATGACTGTTAATATTATCACTTTTAGTAGATACAATAGGTCAAAGTGAAGTTAATGTTGACTACTCAAACAAAAAGTACTCAAAATATAATTTTAAAGGTAAAATAAACCCCAATTATCATGCTTTTACCCTTCTACTTATAGGAAAAACTGCACCGATCCTAGATCTAAAGAAAGTCAAAAAACAGCTAATGGATCTCTTCCCATTCTTTTTTTTTTCTATTTATTAAATTTCCAGTTAAATTCCAAGATTATTCTTTAAGCCAGAATTTTCTCATTTAATATTTAACGAGTATTCCCTTTGTGCCAGGCACATACCTGAATATATTAAATACAAAACTGAAATTCAAACCACACTATAACTAAAACTTAGCTTTTTATACAGTGCAGCTCTTTTTTGCCACGAGACTTCCATATTCCCCACAAAATAGGGCTTTTAAATTTAGCATTTCGCTAACATCTCCAGCACTGTTAAGTCCTCATCCTCCAAACCCTAAGGAAGAGGTATCATTAGTTCACATTTACAGGTGAAGAAACCAAAGACCAGAGCACTCAGGTAATTGCTGGAGTTGCCCAGTAGGAGACCACGCTTTCAGCTCTAGCTTATCTTTGTTAACACAGAGTTTTTCCATTAATACAACCCAAGCTTTCTCTTCGTCAATGAATTTTCCTGCCTCTTATGTCCTCACCTTCAAAAGTGCAGACTCCTTCACTCAACAACTCAACAACTCTGAAGTATTCATTTTTTTAAAAAGAACTATCTTGTTTGTATTACTTAGTTTTAGAAGAACTGTATTTAAAATTATTTGTAATGGCTTCAAAAATGTTTGAATATGCTGTTAATAAACAGCAACACTTGCACATGGTGTTGGCTCTAAATGTGAACCACAAACGCTTCACGGAAGTATTCAAAATCGAGTGTTAGGCTATTCAAAATAAGAAGTCTGTGACTTGATATTATTAAGTATTTTATTTGCAACAATCTCGTCTTCCAAAGCTCTGTTGTCTGTATGTGTTTAAAGCAGTCTATAGATCAAGGCAGTGATTTTCTGAATACATCAAAAATCTCATAGCAATCCCAAGGATCTGCTGATTAACCCAGTAGGATATTAATTATAAACACATCTGCCATTCTTACTTTTTGTTCTTTTTCTTTAAATAGGAATGGAGTAATTCAGACCTGTAGATATGATTAGGTGTAGCTAGCAGTGCATGATGAGCTAGATTTAGATATATTTACGAAGCATCAGATAAAATGATGCTGTTTACTAGAAAACACAACTTGTACTAGAGATTGAAATGCTTAAAGTAAGATAAAGTGTTTTTTTTTTAAAAAAGCTTAACCTTAAATGAAACAGCAGAGGCTAGCAAATGGGAAAGAATAGATAGTTTCATTGTTTCTTGAGAACAAAAGTATTTATAGTTCTCATTAGATGACTCATCACAGTGCTACAAAATATTTGGGATATTACTCATTATTACAAAATAAGGCATAGAATAGTTTGGTGTTAGGGCAAAAGACAAGGTGAACATACTGGCATTCTCAATGTTGGCTGCTTTTTTTCTCTGCAATACATACAAATACACACACACACACATACACACAACATTATTTAAAACTAATCATAGCTGAGCAAGAAGGTGCATGCCTATAATTACAGTATCTGGGAGGCTGAGACAGGAGGAGCACACTTTAGAGAAGACCCTGCTTCAAAAATAAAAAAAATAATAAGAAGGGAAAGGAAAGGAGAGGAGAAAAGAGGAGAGGAGAGGAGAGGAGAGGAGAGGAGAGGAGAGGAGAGGAGAGGAGAGGAGAGAAGGAAGGAAGGAAGGAAGGAAGGAAGGAAGGAAGGATGGACTGGAGTATACCTCAAAGGTAGAATGCCCCTAAGACCAATCTCTATTAGGATCTATGGATGATAGATAGATAGATAGATAGATAGATAGATAGATAGATAGATAAATAGAGCAAGTAATAATCCATGTGCTTCAAATATAAAATATCAAAACAAACAAGATGGAAACAAAAGCATAGGAGTGTAGGAAACATAGCATATTGGAATAAAATATTCACAAATTTATTCAAAATATGAGTTTGGGTTTATTATAAACAACTGCATTTTATGGAACCGATATATTATTTAAAGGTCATCTTGTTTAATGATTTCTTCTCTTTTCAGCTAAGAAGAGCACCAAAAGGAAACAAAAACAAAAAGGAAGTAAATAATGATAATGTATGATAAGACTGAGCATGAAACCAAAAGCACTTTCTTTTCTTTTTCTTTCTTTTTTCCTCTTTTTTTCAGATTGGTAATTTTAAATAACAACAACAGTAGAAAGAAGTTTATTTTGTAGCTTTTTTCTGGTCTTTTCCACTAAATATTAGACTCCAAAATGAAGTTAATTTCCAGTAATGTTAGTCCTATTAAAGTAAAATGCTAATTAGTAATTAGTTGCTCTATTTGAAACCATTTCAAGAAGAGAGAAGAAAAAATGACAAACGTGTGTTCCCAAGAACGCAATTTTAATATCATGTCTCACAGAGGCAATGCAACTTATTTTTTTGCTTCATAATTTGCTTTTGCCTATAATTCCGATTGTATTTGGGGAATTATGTTTCTAGGATTTTATCATTAAATTTTGCATCACCCAAAAGATGAAAGTTGGCTAAGTTCTTAGACTTATATTTAGTGTAATGGCTACATTTAAATTAAGAAGAAAATCAATGAAGAAATCACTCTTTTATGTCAAAAATACTAGAAGTAACTCATTCTGAATTATTATTAGATGGCTTCTTTGGGATTAGCAGTTTTAAGGATGCATATCATACACAGATGTCAAAATGTACAATATAAATGTAGCTAGTTTCCTCCAAGATATGATTGCTAGAAAATAGTTTTATCTCTAAGAATCTCAAGCCTACTTATTTTAACGGAATCTGAAGGAAGTGACTCCTCATTTTAATCTATAAAAAAACTCTTGAAGCATTCTGGAGTAGCTGAAGCTAAGAGTTCTAGAGTAAAGTTGTGTGCATTGAGTGGTAGGGTTCTCAATTTTGAAACTCTTGACATGTGGGGATAGGTTATTTTTCATTGTGATATCGCCCTATGCACAGCAGGATGTTGAGCATACCTGGTTTCTACACACTAGATTCCCATCCATTTATCCACCTCAGCCACACACAAGAAAAAGAAATTTAAATGTATCCAAACATTGACAATACTCCCTACACAGCACTGAGAAGCAGGGAGGAAGATGATTCCTATGTTTCTGTCAGTAGCTCCATTGTGTCTTCCAAACCCTGTATCAGGACAAATGCCCAACCTTTAATTTATGATATGGCAAACAGTCTGAGTTAATAAAGTTGCTTATTGCCAAGATCAAATTAAGGATATAGCCTTTTACTTCAAGCCAAATAGCTTCAAGATAGCCACTGTAAAACTGAGAGATACAAATCTTTAAGAATAAAAACATTTAGCAGATTAGAGGACAAAGTCTAAAAAAGAACTTTGGGTAGGCTTTTAGAATATGAAACTTGCTGGAAATATACAGTTTATAAAACCTATTAAGTTTGTAAATCAACTTCATTGCCAAACAACAACAACATACATGACTGATTTAAAAAGATCATCTCTCTGTTCAATACTTAAAACAACTCTTTGGCCTCCATCCTTCCAAGGCCAGGAATTGAACTGAGAAAAGGTACTATAGTTAATGAGGGCACATTCATCAACATGCCCTTCACTTGAGACCGCTAAGAACAATCAATGAGGAACAGAACAGAATCTTAACCTAATTAAAGAAACTCCCACCCATTCTCTGCTCACCCACTCACCCCCTCAAGAGAGGGGCTTTCACCTTATCTATGTAACTGGACTTTGGATTTGATATGAACAAAAACTGGCCTGGCGTGGTGGCACATGCTTGTAATCCCATGCTTGGGAGGTGGAGAAAGGAGGATCATGCAGGTTCGAAGCCAGCCTTGCTGGCTTAAGAGACCCTGTTTCCAAATAAAAATATAAATAGGTCTGGGAGTGTAGCCCAGAGGTAAAAGGGCTTCCAAGAACCCCAGTACCACACACACACAAAAAAAAAAATTGTGGATGTTTCCAATTCTTTCTTTCCTAATTAAAGTACTCCATTGTTGTGTTTGGGGTGGAAGGCAGATAAAATTTGTTTTTCAAGTTCATAGGATGCTGGAAAAATTGAAAACATAGTTGGACCTAATTCAGAGACTCTTCTGAGTCCAGAAGTTCTGGATTTCAAGTTGTATTCAGTGATCAAACAAATTTAGGTTATCTCCCAGGGGAGGAGTTGGATTTGTTCTATAAGTGGAATAAGAGAAGTAAGTCACATATTTTGTGACTGGAAGGTTGGACTCTCCCAGAAACACTTGACTATCGAGTATTCACATGATCCTGTTCATTTCCTAGTCTTCCTTACAGTTATATTAGAACTATCTGACAACTAGTTCTGGCCTCTCAGAGTATAAGAAAAAGTGATATGAATCACTTCCAGGTGAGACAGTTTCAAGTACAGTTACTCCTCCAAAATTCTTTTCTCTTTGGTGCCTCCCTGGCAAACTGTGTGTGAGATGGTGAAGGAATAAAGAAAAAAAAAAAGAAGAATGAACCAGGATCTCTGACTCACTGCTTGTAGAATCCTTTCTGCCCTTCACCAGGTTTCTTCATATGAAGCCACTGAAGTCATAGGGCGTATTTGTTTTTGCAGCATGGACTATCCATTCTAATACACTTCTCTAACCAAGACTCCCATGATCATCACATGATGGGGCTAGAAAATATGGCACTGATAGAGGACTTAGCTACAACCAGAGTTGACAGCTGATGAGGATGCATTTAGGGCTTTCAGACTGATATCAAGAGTGTATGTTGTAAATCCATTTAAAAAAAAGACTTGGGGATAAAGATTCAGGAGACCCTATATCATCTGGTTCCACTTTCAGAAACGTGATAAATCCAGAACATTTTCTATTGATAAATATTCATTAGCAACTAAAAATAGTTTTCATTTTTTATGTAACTTTTGATACCACGAGCCCTGCTACCTTTCAGCATGGTAGCACAATTTCTACAGCCAATCAATACATTCCTTTCCCAGCCTGCGGCTCTGTTGACATCACCATTCTTTGCTTTAACTCACACCCTGACCTATTCTAGTGAGGCTGATATTTTGGGTCTTAGTGGAGAGTAATTTTGATACCAAATTAAATTTATACTTCAAATTTTCCAAATTCCTTACCCTTTATTCCTTTATTCCTGTTCTTATAACCTACAAAATATTCAATCTATTTATGTAATTTTAAGGAATAGTCAAATCAAAAACATATTCTATCAGTAGTAGAGAAATGGCAGAAGAATGCTTAAGTATATTTTAGCTGAAAATACATTTATATAGGGGTTTGTGTGTTTTTGTATTTATTACCTTACATTTATCTTTTTTTTTTTTCTGAGTTGGTTTCTGTTCAGAAAAATTTGCAGTTGTAGACTCCCCAGCTTCTCTCAGAATATCTTTCTCTGGATACCTGACCATTTCTGTTTTGGTCTTTTTTTCTACCCCCAGCCCTATTTTATTTTTTATTTTGAAACAGGGTCTATCTAAGTTTCTAAGCCTGGCCTTGAACCTGAAATCCTCCTGTTTCAGTCTCCCAAATACTGGGATTACAAGCATGCACCACCATAGCTGGGTCCTACCATCCTTTGAAATTCAGCATGTTTCACACTTACCTCTCTCTAAAACCTTTTTCTTCCCCCTAATATTTCTACTGATATGAACTAGTCATCCTTCCATTCATTCATGTGTAAAAAAGAATCATTCTTCAACTCTCATCCCTTCATCCTATAAGCCACAGGTGCAAAGTGCTATAGCATGTAGCCCAGTAGTGACATGGATCTAGGTTTTTTTCTCCCACTTCTACTGTCTGAATTCCCAATCATTCCTTTATCTCTGGTTGTTTAGATCTTCATAAGAGCTTCTTATCTCCCTGCTTACAGTGTTTCCATACCCAATGCATTCTTCATGCCTCTATCAGATAATGTTTTTAACTCAAGATACCAAACACATTTTTTCACTTAAAATCCATCTATTTTTTTCCATTGCCTATTATACTAAAACTTTATTCCCACTTAAAATCTTGATCACTATAAACCCATCACATCTTCCTAATTTTATGTTTCTCTCCTACCTTCATCCTACTTTTTTTTAAAAAAAATGGACTGTTCATTACTTCTTGGTCTTTCCTATACCAGTGCTTTTATTAATATCATCCCCTTTGCCCAAAATATTCTACCCATCTTCTCACTGGTAATTCTTACCTTCCAGGATCTATATCATCTTCAACAAGACCTTTCATAACTCTGCAAATTAGAATTAGAATCATTTTATAGCACTAATTAAACTTTTATTTTTTGTTATGAAAGTAGTTAAAATTCAGTTTTTGTTAACTTTGAGTTATCTGGATTACTATTCATTTCTAAGTTATTTGATGTGAAGTGCTAAGATAAAATAAAAACAAATAGATGAGATGAATTTTCATACAAAAATAGCATAGGTTACTACATACTATACTAAGGGTTATTTCTGCTTCAGCTCTCTCCATATCTTTCTACTTTACCTTCACCATATGTATTTGAAAATTCTCCTCCTTTTAGGAACACTATATTACACATGGATTTGAAGGCCAAATACTCCCACCTTTCTTATGTGGACAGCGGCACATAAGACAATCTTGAGTTAATCTTATTTCTGAGTCCTTGCTATCTGGGCCCTGCATATCAGTGTCCCAATCCTTCCCCACTATTGATTGCTCAGTTCCTCTGCCATTATAACAGCACAGGGCATCAACTCAATTCAGCCCAATCAGGAGCTGTGCAGAAAATGTATCTTCATGAATATTTTATTAAATGGATTTAAGAAAAATTCCAGAGAGACTATAATTCCCATCTTGGTTTCTGCATATATGCCAACTTTTATAAACATAGCTACATATCATCAACATTGATAGAGATATAAAATCAACTCTTAAGGTGGGTCATCTACTCTGTGGATTTCTGAAGGCAAAGTCACACCTTCCTTTGCCCATTAGTAGATCATAGAACATTGGTTCTTAAGAAAATAAATATGAATTAAAGCAGGAGTGTGGAAATATTAGTGAGTCTCAGTTTAAATATGCCTTAACCTACATTCTAAAAATCTCCTATGCAAAGAAATGGCTCCATTTCACCCATAAGATTCATGGTTAAAGGGTAAGGTTTTGAATATTTCATATCTGTTCTTCTCTCCCATGATATATCTACCAAACTGTGCTAAAACCAATTTAATAAGAGAAAATGTATGAAATGCATGTATATACTTATATGATTATACAACACTCAGTGCAAATGTCAACACGCTCAATTCAGGAGAAACCAAATGGAGTGAAGAGGTCAAAATGTGGCTATAGTAGTCTCATTCTCATATGCCTTCCTGGGTGACCTTCTGTTTTGGTTTGCTTTGGTGAACGGAAGTTTCCAAGACATAGGACTTACAGGGAAGTCCTTTCAAATTGTGTCCTTCACAAGTATTAATATGGTAACCTTAGTTCCTGACAAGCTCCAGCATATAGATGGCATTTTGCTTTTTATTTCTGTAAATCATATAAACCAGAGGTGAGATATTCTTTAAAACTCTGACCATTCATATTGCGTCTCAGCAGATTTAACTCTCCTTTTCCAACAGTCCTGAGCAGTATGACTGTCAGGGAACTAGTTTTAAGGAATCAACTGCTCTCTGGTGGTTCTATTGCAGTGGCTGGAAGAGATGCTCTATTTCCTGATCTTGTGCTTTCTATCCCAACTCAATCATAAAATGAGAGAAAAATTGTTGTAGGGCAGGAGACTTTCTAAACCTCAGATAGATTCTTCTCTCGGCTGAGCATTCCATTTATACATCTTGGCAGTAGTCATTAGCAGTGAGAAACCTAAAGAGACAACAAAAGAAAATGTACAAGTCTTTTTCAGGAGCTTCTGAAGTGTTGAAAAGTGTTTCTATTTAAAAGCTTCTCACAATGATTGGCAGGATCTGAGAAAACCTCCCAAGCTGAGCCCCTCCCTCTGAAAAGGAGCTCCAGGAGAACAGTAAATGACTAACACCTAATCCATTCTTACCACAATTGAGGGATTACGAATTAATTGCCACTCCCTGACCCCTCTCAAATGCCACAAGAAGGTGAACAATTGCAGATTGATTCTGAACACTCTGCAAGGGCCGCCCAACTTCAAAGAAAGGGAGAAGTCTATCATTCTGTGTTAACCTGACACAATAAAAACAAGGAGAAACTTTTATTCATTGATTGAGTGATTATTAACAGGCCCATTAGGCCAAAGTCTTCCCAGGAATCTGACATTTGAAATAAAAAAAAGGACAGGCCTAATTTTAAATTTTGCAATCAGGGGATTTAACTTAAAAGTGAGGGAGGACAGAGGTGTATATATCTCAACTCAGTTTAGTGCAGACAGAAAAATAGACAGAAATGGAAATTACAGAGTCAGTTTAGAAGAGACAGAATAAGATCCATTAACATTTGATGTAATAGATGCTTAGAATTTTAATGGCCCGCGTAGCAAAATCTGAGGCTACTGACAGTGGGAGTATTTAAATCCAACCTTTTAAATTTCCTTTGTTCTTCACAAACATCGACTAAATTATAAATATAAATAACTGTGAAGAAGTTAACCAAAACTTTACCAACTAAGTAATTGCACTTAAGGCCCACAAAAAATTTGGTTTTGCTTCAGTGAGTTTAGTAGTTGTGATTCTCTTAAGGAATTGGCTTGAAAGTTAAATCATTCTAAGTAGAGAAAGTTGATGGTCATCATCATCATAGCTGGGGGAGAGAATCAAAAACTGTCTTTGACATTTTTCATCAAAAGCAGAACATAAATGTGTGAATCATTTATCTGTTATCCATATTTATGTAGTAATCAAGAAAGATGCCTTTCTTACTCATTGGTTTGTCAACCAGGCAGTAGTACATATAATCCAATCTAAAAAAGTAATTACTTAGAAAAGAAAGAGACTCCAAGAAGAGGAATAACACACATATGCTCAAACTGCTAGATTTCACATGATATGAGATATAATATCTGATCACATATGTAGAAAGGGACCATCTCTTTATGGAGGTGGGGGGATTATATTTAGGCGCCAGATTAGTATTGAGAGATACTACAAGGATTTCAGAAAGCCATGTAAAGAAATTAAGCAGTGGAATATAAACTCAGTTTTGAGTCAGATCTCTCTATTCAAACAGTAGTCCTCCAGGAGAGAAGGATGTCCATCAGATTCTGCCACAGTGACAACATGGTCACCAGTTCTACTGAACACCTGATTTTGAAAATATTCAAGAACCTATTTTGCATTTTAGACTCACTTTCTACATATGAACAAGAAAAACAGCCTCCAGCTACCATTACATAACTTCTTTATTCATTAGTGCACAGCAGGGGATATTTGTTTTTGTTTCAGATTTTGCTTTCTAACCTGAACCACAGGCCAGATTCTCCTCCTCTGTAACTCTGCAGGGATTTTTTGGTTTGTACCTTTTGTGTAATTCTCTTTGGCATTTTAAATACAGCTAATTGTTCTGGGTTTCAATATATTCTTGACTTTGAACTGCACACTTTCCCTGCACTGAGCCTCTTGACTTAAAGGATAGTTTTATCAGCAGGAGAAGTCTAGGGATAGTAATGGCTTGGATCTATAATAACAAGGTTTCTATTTCTTAAATTGTATGTGTGCAAACTGAGAAGGAATTCTATAATTTTGCAATTCAAATTGGACTTCACTGTTCATTTGTTGACTCTTCATCTAGATTAGGGTAGGATAGTTATAATGCTTCATTGATATCATTTCAACAACGATATAACAAAGATGAATGATCAAATTCTTTGCAGTCTAGGATTTCTTAAAAATAAAGCTGGGTTTTTGTGCTGGCCAAATTACAATAACCCAAGACCTTTTCTAAGAAATATTATTCTTAAAATAAAGATAAGTTCACTTAAAATTCATCAAATTTTTAAATTTTAAATTATGCTTGTTTTTCTGTTCTGGGTGTTTTATGTAATATCTCCAGAAGTTGCCATGTGCTGTGGGAAAGCTGTAAAACCTTGACATGACCTTCTTTAAGAAACTATCACATACACTGTGAATAGTTTTAATATTTCAGACCATTACTTTTTTCAGTTCCCTTTGATGATTCATACTAAGCAGAGAGAACCGGAAGGTATGTTTTCCTACAGAGCCGTAAAAATAGCCAAAATATATTTCTCTTTTTGCCATGCATTTCAGCATGCATAACTTTCTGGATGATATTTCTTGCCATTTGGTCCAACTCTACTTCCTGAAGACACTGTATGAAAAGAAGTAGTCTAATTTAAGAAGGAATCTGTCCCTGGTAAAACAATACATGGGGAAAAAAAAAAAAGAAATCATCTAATTTAGCCAACTTCCCTAAAACCTTGATCTTAGAATCTGGCTTTTACATCAAAAACTTAAACAAAAGTTACTATACAAGTCACCTTGCTTTTGGTAGGGGTCATTTTTATGGAAAATATACACAATTAATTTAATTTTAAGGCATGTGAACATTACACAATATAACATATTTCCACACGCTCTTCAATTACTTGGTGTAATCTCAGGTATACTCATTTTCTTTTATGATCAGTATTTTTGTTTTTTATTAAAGATGTATCTTCTAGTGGTATTTTCAGAGATTGATTAAAAATGTACTTAAAGATTTACTAATATCTACATGGCTTCTATGTTGTCTCTCTCCTAAGAGTGAAAGGCAAAATATACTGAAAATAACAATTCACAGCATATGTGTTCCTTTTGCATAGGTAGGAAAATAAGTAACAGAGCCCTGCCATTCTCCACTCCTATGCTTCAAATCACAACTTTAGGAGGTAAGTTTTGTTTGCATAAAGACGGAGTGTTTAGTATTTTTCTTTTTTATTAAGAAAAATAAAAAACATACAAAGTACTCATTCAACTCTCTATGCTCAGAGAGCAGTAAGTATTGAGACACCTACTTAACCATAGAACCTGCTCAGCTGAGACCAGCCTCGTGACCAGAGCTGGGAAGATATAGTATAAAATATGCTGAAAAGCATCATAAAATATTAATGCTTCTGAATCTGATTCAATGGGCTATTATTTTACTGGAAATGGCGATAAAATTCAAGGAGAAAAGCATAAGGGAAGTATCTACTGAGATAAATGTAGTTTATCTCAGTATTTTAATGCTATCATTTACTGAGTAGCATATGAGAAATGTAACACGAATTTCTGAATGATGGATCAGTGGTTCTTTTTATTGGTGTATTGTAATTGTACACGTGATAGAGAGATTCGTAGTGATTTGTTCATCTATGCACATAACATCATTTGGTCCGTTTTCTTTGCAGTACCTCCCCTTCCTATTTCCTCATCCATTTCCACTATTCTACCAGACTCTCTTCTTTTCATGAGGTTACTTTTGTTTCTTAACTTCTCTCTAAATTCCCCATATGAGAGAAAAAAATGTAGCCATTCAATTTCCATGTCTAGTTGATCTTACTTAGAATTATCTCCAGTTCCATACTGTTTCCTGCAAATGACAGAATTTTATGTTTCTTTATGGCTGAGTAAAACTCCATTGTATGTGTATATATATATATATATGCATACCACATTTTCTTTTCACATTCATTTGTTGATGGACACTGAAATTGGTTCTATAACATAGATATCTTAAATTGTGCTGCTATAAGCATGGGTACACATGTACCACTATGGTATTAAAACTTTAATTCTTTTAGAAAGATACTAAGGAGTAGGATTAATTGATAAAATGGTGACTACACTTCTAGTCTTTTAAGGATCATTCATACTGTAGAACAGTGTTTCTTTTTTAAGTTTATTTTTATTGGTGTATTATAGTCACACATCTTAATGGGTACAAGATGGTGGAGATGTACATGCACACTTCACCCAATTAGCCCTTACACAATTCCCACTCCATTCCCTCCCTCTCCTTCCTTCTCATGTTTGCTTTGTGATTAACATCGATGTTTGTTAACGTACATATATGCATTAGAGAATTTCCCTCTTCCCTCCTCCCTTCCCCTCAGTTAGGTCACCTTACTTGCTCATCTATAGTTATCTCCTTCTTCATCTAGAGTTCCTCCTGTGACCCAACCAGGCATGATGTCCATGAACAGATGAATGGATCACAAAACTACAGGATATGTACACAATGGAATTTTGCTCAGCCATAAAGAAAAACATTATTACATCATTTACAGGGAAATGAATGGAACTGGAGAATATTATGCTAAAAGAGATTAGGCAGTCACAAAAGTAAGAAATCAGATGCTCCCCATAATATGAGGAAGCTAGGGAGAACAGTGGTTCTTAAATCATTTCCTGGACCATCAATCTTGGCATCTCTTGGGAACCTATTAGAAATGAATATTCTCAGGGCCTGCCCCAGATCCTTTCAGTAACGGTGGGACAAGCAAACTTTTGACAAGTATTCCTGTTGATTATTATGCATACTCAAGTTTAGGAAACACTATTCTAGATAATCATTTTTAAAAGACAATGAGTTCGAGTATAAATATGTTTCCAAAATATTTTATATATGAAAAACAAAAACACAACTTACATTGCTCTGCAAATTACAAAATAACTGCACATAAATTATCTCATTTGAATTTTCAATAATATTATGACAAAGACTAGGGAGAAACTACTATTTTATTTTACAAAATTAAGTTGAGTTTGCAAAAGATTTCTCAATCTCACAAGGCCAGTTAATAGCAAACTTGTATTTGAATCCTATCTTTGGGAAGTAAAACATGTATATTGCACTTGAATATAAACAGAGTTTATCATCATAAATAGAGATTCTGAAGAGCTTAATATTATGAATAAAATGAAGCCTTATTTTAATGTGAATTTGTTTAAGGCCACTTAACATACAATTTGTAAAGTCTTTAAAATCTTAAAATTAAGTCTAATTTAATGCTAAAAATCTCTCAAAAAGTTTATATTCTATATCTTCATTATAAAGAAATATTAAATTTAAGCGATATTTCATACTAAAACCAAGTTAAATAAACAACCTAGCAAAAAAAAATTCTCAATTGATAAGTTTTTACCATTAAGTACAAATTGTTCATTTATACTCTTTAAATAAAAAGCAGTTAAAGGTTTCAGATGGTTTCATGAAATTTTATTTTCACAAAAGCATAAAGAAAAAAAATTAAATTTAGGAAAATTTAGTTAATCATGTTTAAGTATGAATTCTACACTTTACAGTTTAAGAAGTAACTATGCTTCTACCTGTAATTTGTTTATTATTTGGAAGAGAGATTCAAGGTTCTCTTTACAAAATTCTTTTCTAAAGTGGTAAGAAAGAGGTGTCAGGGACTTGCTTCTTACAATTAGTTGAGTATATCCTTTCTAAACTTTACTGTTCACAGTAGCTTATTCCAAAATGGTTTCTTCTATCATGACCCAATCTCTTTTTAGGAACTCATCATAATTTTGAAGGAAGAAATTAAGGATGTTAACAAAGTTGACACATTTTCAATTCAGATTGACACTGCTCAAGACATCAGCATAAATGGTGTTTCTTCAGTAAAACGAATATATCACAGAATCTGTGAGGATGATATCTATAGAAAATTAAGGCAAAATGCTAGGAAAACATGTCTCAGACTGGTGCAGATGTTCTCAGATCCAATAGCATTTTATAAAACAAAAAATATGTAATATGTATTTGAATGACACAGGAGGACAGTTTGAAATTCTAGCCCTGTCTCTCTCCAACTAGGATCTGAGAATGTAATTTTCCAAATTAGGAAGGCCCAGGGCAGTAATTTTTGTGTATTATTTATTGCATATTATTTGCCTTTTTTGTGATAAACTTAGAACACTTTACTATAAAGAAACTTATTTAACATGATTGTTCAGTACTGAATAGATGAAATACATGATCCTTAAGTCATTTCTTCTCACACTAAGATTAAAGGGCATATATTCAAATGAATTATAAGAATGTACTATTCTTCTTAAAGGGTCTATTCACCACTCATATGTGAGAAAGAATGATCTCAGCAATTTATTCACTGTCTCAAATCTGATAACAAGAGATCATAACCACAAAATAATTACCAATTAGGAAATTTATCTTAATTTTTGCATCATTGGGGATTGAACTCAGGGCTTTGAATGTGCCAGGCAAACAATCTGCTGGCTCTGGAAATTCAAATAAACATAAAACATAGAAAAACATAGAGGCAATGGCAAGGTCTAGGTATAATTTCATTTTGTACACATTGAATCACCTCAAATCACCTAGAATGATGTACCAGTAGTTCAAAACAAGGGCATTCCACCTAGTAGAGAGGAGTATTTTATCATTAAGTATGTTTAAAATTTCTGTGGCACTGTTATAATACAAATCAGATGAATTTTGTTTGATTTTATTGTTTTTAAATTACTCTGAGACATGGACCCCAGCTACTTGTGTCTGAATGAACTGTTCTCATTGGCCCTTCATAGTGCATTGCTACAGACCTCACAAGTTACTCCATGTGGTCAAAGCTAGCTAGTCAACTTATATTGGCCAGTCAACATACAAATACCCTCACTGGTAAAATAGGTGACCTTTATGATAATCCAACTGTGTGAGTATTTTTCAATTCCAGAGGCAAAGTGAGGGCAAGAAATATATATATATATATATATATATATATATATATATATATATATATATATGTGTGTGTGTGTGTGTGTGTGTGTGTGTGTGTGTGTATTGAAACAAAGTGGGAAAGTAGCTGATAGCTAGAAATGTAGTACTTTCTTTAATTGTCTCTAATGTACTCCTTCCTCCTGTTTTACCTAATTCTCCTTATTTTGAATTAAAACTCTTATCAAGCTATCCAGATTTCAGAGAAGAAAACTACAATTATAGGAAGAAGGAAGATGGTAAAAATCTCTGATGTTGAATTTCAACTTGAGGTAATCTATTAACTCAGGTGATAAACAGATGATGATAGATAGATAGATAGATAGATAGATAGATAGATAGATAGATGTAGTTGTGTGTAGGTAGGTATATTTTACTTATGCATGTATATCTTTTGAAACAGCCTAGAAACACTGATACTCTAGAAGAAATTCTGCCTCATATTCGTCTTATTTTTTTTTTTAAATACAATATGACCTTGGTCATCTTTGAGTCCAGAAAAAAAGAAATTATACCCATAGTCCCCCAACCAAATGAAAACATATTAAAATATAAGAAAATAAGTTTGAATGCAGTTGCCCACTGGCCAAATATGGAACAAATTAAATCAAAATGAATGATGAATCCAGGCATGGTGGTACATGATACACATGACGGTGGTACATGATAAGCCCAGAATGTGAGATGCTGAGACAGGAGGACAGATTTGAGATCAGTACTGATAACTTAGTGAAACTCTGTTTCCAAATATAAGATAAAAAGTAGCTCAGAGATAGAATGTTGCTGGGTTTGATCACCAGTACAAAGAAATACATATAATAGCCACTTAAACTTATCAAATTAAATCAGTGTAAAAACAATGAGGCCATTCTAAAATAAATAAGCAGACAAACAATTTAAAGGAAAACAGCTCTTCTTTTAAAATATCAACTAAAGGATATAGATAAACATGGAGTTGGAAATTCACCATCTAATATAATCACTGTAATATTTGATTCAGGCACAGATCACCAATGGATACTAAAACTAGAGGGTGAATATTTGATGAGACAGAATATTTACAAAGTCTCAAAGTATCTCCCCACAATGTATTTATTAATTATGAAGAGGGAAATAGTAATTTTATGGGAGAAGCCTGGCTGACAACACTTTAACCAAATGACCAAAGTCAATTCACCAGTAATGAGACAAGTGGACCTCATGAACCTCCCAAGAAAGGACACTCTGTGGTGTTCCTGCTCTAGATATATAACCTGAGTCTGATCACAAAAAAAAATCAGATAAGCTAAAATTGAGAAACATACTACAAAAAACTAGTCTTTATTCTTCTAAAATGCCAAGGTTGTGAAAGACAGTAAATAAATAATAAAAAAAAGACTGAGGAGAGATTCTAGAATAGAAGAGACTAAAGACATATGGCAACTAAGTGCAACTGTGATCCTGGACCAGAAAAAATAAAATTATTTGGATATGAAGGACATTATTAGAGTAATTGGTAAAATTAAGATAAGTTTTTGTTATTGTCCTTTGAAGAAAATAGAAAAGCATCTAGGTATGAAAAGACAGTGTATCTGAACTTACTCTCAAGTACTTTAAGGACGGGAGATAAGAATCAGAAAAAGATTCAGAGAGGTTAGGGCTAATTACTTGACCACTTTCCTTCAACATTTCTGTAGTTCTGAAATTATTTCAAAATAGGAACTTCAACAAAAACATATCCTTCCCCCAGGGATGCTGGCCCACACCTCTCATTCTAGTATTTGAGAGGCTGAGACAGGAAACTCAGGGGTTCATGGCCAACCTTGGCAGTTCAGGGAGTGGATTCCTCTTTTCAAAATGAACAATAAAAAGGGCTGGGAGTTTAGTTCAGAAGTAGAATGCCCCTCAGTTTAATCCCTAGTACCAAAAATGAAACAACAGAAGAAGACCCAAACAAATCCTTCCAATATGGTGGAAATGCTCAAGATGGTACAGAAAATTCAGATGGGGGCTTGAAAATAATCTCAGGAAGTAATAGTGTGTGATTGTCAGTTTTCATAGGAAAGTGAGAACCAAAGAGTCTTAATCCTTTTAGTGGATTATCTCTATTATCCAGAAAATAAACTCTTAGTGGGAAATGCAAAATAAACACTAAATTAAAAACTGAAAAATACAGAGGCATATTAAGAAAGCATCTTGCCATTTAAAATTTAGCTAAAGTTTTTTTTTTTTTTTTTTTTAAGGTACTGAGGATGGAACCCAGGAAGATTCTACCTCCGAGCTACAGCCCCAGCCCTATTTTTTTTTATTTTTTTATTTTGAAACAGGGTCTCATTGAGTTGCAAAGGCTTCACTAAGTAGCTGAAGCTGTCCAGGAACCACGATCCTCCTGTCTCAGCCTCCCAAATCCTGGAATTATAAGCGTGCGCCACCTCACCCAACTTAAAATTTATATAAAGTTTTTTTTTTTGTGTGTGTGTGGTACTAGGGATAGAACCCAGGGTATTTTCTACCACTGGGCTATACTCTCAGACCTATTTTATATTTTATTTGGAAACAGGGTCTCACTAAGTTGCTGAGAGCCTCGCTAAGTAGCTAAAGCTGGCTTTGAACCTGCGTGATCCTCCTGTCTCAGCCTCCCAAACACTGGGATTACAAGCATGTGCCACCACGCCCAGCAATATATAAAGTTTTAAACCTAAATGAACAACGTACCAGCAAACTGAAGGATATTTCTAAAGTTATCTGAGCAAATCAATTTACTCAACAACTGCAGGTGCAAATCCAACCTATCCTTGGTGAATTCCAAGAGATCACAGCAAAAGTGAGAGGTACCTCAGGGATACTTATGAAACAAGCAGGTGTTTTATTCACCTTCAAAACTGGGAATTTTAGAAAGAAGAAAATGTTAAGTTTGACATTATACAAACAAAATCCTGGAACTTCTAAAATTTTCAAACATGTGGGTCATGAAAATTTAAAGCAAAAAGACAATTGTTACAAAAATCACTAAAATCAAACTAAACCAAACTAACTTTAATTTTTTTTTTCTGAGAAGCTTGCTAGACAAGCAAGTCAATATGAAAATATCGCACACATGCTGTATTTCGCTACCAAAAAGCCATTGGCAATAAAAATCATGAATCAGGTAGAAGGAGCCGGGCTCAGTTGCACATGCCTTTAACCCCAGTATTTGGGAGGCTGAGACAGAAGGATCCCAGGTTCAGGGCTGGCAGCACACAGTAACTTAAGAGACCCTGCTTTAAAAATAAAATATGGCTGGGAGTATAGTTCAGTTATATAATACTCTTGGGTTGAATACCCAGGACCACACACACAAATATATACATATATGGATAGGGACAGATTCCTGCTTTCTAATACAGTTGGCAGGAAGTGGCTTTAAAATGATTCATTGTTCCAAGGTATATTCAGACTGTCGGGAATGATCTGATATTGTAAAAGATTCCATCGTATATGAAAAATATATGATTAAGAGGTAAATATATCTAATTTATAAAGTGTGGCTTCAGATTTGAACTACACAAGAACAAAATAAAAAATATTGCCACAAGTTGGAATTATTAATCAAGGAGAACAGGGATATTGGTTTCATAAACTTTGCCTAGCATACAGAAAAAATCGTCTATATTTCTATATTTTAGCCTATATAAAATCTAAAAATTTTGTAAGCTAATTAAAATAGTTTTCAAGTGTTTTATAATAACCAACAGGTAGAGATGGACATTGCTGGCATTTCAATAGTGTTTCATCTTATATTGTCTGCATGTGTATGTTTCAGTGGAACGAGAGTGCATGTTCATCTATTCATGCAGCATAGATGCACAGCTTGACTGCTAATACCATACCTTAACCTAGGCATTGAAGTCAGCTATAAGTGAAACAGACAAGAGCCCTTGTACTCATGAAAGTTAGAGTTTAGGTATTGGTTAATGCGCTGTTTTTCTTAAGAGTTCTTTCAGAACATGAAATATTTCAAATGACAGTAACTGTTCAGTGTTTCATTGGTTGTACATATGATTCATTTAGTCATTTTTCTATTGTTTGATGTCTAACTACTTTCAGATTTTATTATCATAAATAATGTTAAATATTTTGCATGTATATAGTTAATCTCATTTCTCATTTATTTCCTGAGGATATAACCCAACAAATATCATCACTGATTAACTCTTCATGTTTTCTAATTGGCACCTGCAAAGACTACAAGTATTTGTACCAAATTAAGTAATAAATTATGATATTTTGTGTCCTTACTATGAGTATTGAGTTAAAAATTTGAAGACACATTAGCCAACATTTGACAATTCTATGGGTTAATTTTTTTACGGTTTCAATTGAAATTTTTATTACAACTGAGGACTGAATTTGTATGCTTATTATACATTTCAATTAAGTCTTTGTGAATTGTCCGTTCATATCCTTTCTGTTATAAGTACAATGTACAACTTGTTTACATTATTTGTAATCATTTTATATAGGTGAGAAGAATAATCTTTTGATAAGATAAACCTTAATATGGAGACATAGAAAAATCAAAGTTGAACTTCTCTCTGTGTTCTGCACAGGTACATGGATACACAGAAACAAAATGAAAAATTTCTAACCTAATTGTACTTTATCTCGATTACAAAACCCAAGATTTTCAGGTAATATAAATTTTGGCCAACACTTGAATACACGAGGGGAAAAAGCCCATTTTTATTTTAAGGTTTTTATATTAAGAAAAGGCATGTGTTCAAATGTGGGAGGTAACAGTTTCACCATTCTTTAAATGTGAAAAGGCCCACTCATATCTGGATGTACATTTTAAGAAGGTTATGGACATAAAAGGCTTTCCTGGAGGAGAGTGACCAGAAACAGAATAAAGTTTAAATTTGTATTGTGTCAGGAAAAGTAGAAGTGGGGGTATTTATATTTGAAGACAGCTTGCTTTATTTCAAAGGAAGGTAGTATGTACCAGAACAGACTAATTGTGTGGTGCTCTAGATCTTTGGGCAAGTAGAGCTTCTATTCATGATAGAATTTTAACAAATTATTATCAAGTGCCATGTATAAATGAATGAATGAATAAATAAATCACAAGTGAAGCAAGATCAATGTGTCAAATTAATGTATGTTTTGGTTCTCTTTCTTTCTCTCCTTCTTTTTTCTTTTTTCTTTTTTCTCTTTTCTTTTTGGAGGGGGGCACTGAAGATTAAACTAAAGGACATTCTACCTCTGAGCTATACCTGCAGCCATATTTTTTTTATTTATTTATTTATTTATTTATTTATTTATTTATTTGGGAAACAGGTTCTCACAAAGTTGCTGAGGTCATCACTAGATTCCTGAGGCTGAAAGCAACCCTGTGATCCTTCTGTCTGAGCCTCCAAAGTCCTGGGATTATAAAGGTACACCACCACACCCAGATTTTGATCCTCTTTTTAATCATAAGGTTTTCCCAAATGTAGTATGAGATGTCTCAGGCTACAGTGAGTACCCCAAAATTCTACGTCATCTGTCAAGCATGACAGAAAAGAGACACAGGATATAGATAGAGAAATTAGGGTTCAGCCACTAATATATCCAGTAAGGCCACTCTTATTTTCACAGTTCTTAGATTTTATGAAAGGAGACAACTATTACATATCATTTAGAAATAAAAAAAAAAGAAAATTTGGTGAAATGACACAAGAAGCCAAGAAAGACATGAGGGAAAAAAAATCCTATGATTTCAAGTCTGAGATGAAGGAGAGGTTGAGGAAGGGACTGTCATGAAAGCCAGAGTATTTGAAGATATAATTCAAATGGGAACCTGAGTGTCAGAGGCTCAGGCTTTAAATGTCTTTCGAAATAATTTAGATCAATTTATACCACTTTTTGCATTTTAGAACAGAATCATAAATTTGAATGTGAGACTTCGCCAAAATGTTGAATGAACAGAACATGTGAGTGAAGTACATTTCATTCATATTCAAACTGGGGGGGCGGGGGTCCTGCAGGCAAAAAAAATGCACTCAATTAATATCATCCTGTGCTTCCTTATCATTAGCATTCATCATTAAATCATGGGCTGGCTTGATGGAATAAGTTATTCGAGAAAATGGGTATAACTGAGAGAAGAATCTTACCCTAAACTTTTATACCTAATACATTAACTGCGATCTTGTTTCCAGCCAAATTAATCAAACAGATATATAAACTATTTAAGACGTTTGAGTGGGAGAGCCAGAGCCACTCTTTCTAGGCTCAGTCTGCCAAAAACCATTGGAGGCGTCTCTATTTCTAATATTAGATACTACAATTGGACCTCCGCCTCCTGCCTCCAGATAACTACTCAGTAGGGCCGACTCTCAGCTTATGTGAAGATAGAGGAGAACAGGATTTGTGACATTCTGGGATTCTGCCAGATTTCAGTGGGTGGTAGGACCAAGGCTGAAGGCCAAGTGACAAATCCACTAGATAGCTGCACAAAATATACCCTCATGCTTTTGTTGATTGAAGTGTTATTTTTTTTTTTTTTCTGAGCATGGGGGTAGGGAGAAAATAATCTACTTTTTGAAAGTGTCTCTCCAAGAAAAATAATTCCAAGTTGAGGCTGGTATACTGTGAGGGGGGAAAAAAAAAAAACCTAAAATGAAAAGCTTCGCTGTAGTTCATTAACTTTAATTGGTTTTTGTTGCTTCTCCTCAGGTTTCCTGGATCTTTCAGCCATCTCCTCCCCCAACTCTCTGCTTCCCCTTCTTCTACCTCTCGCCTCCTCCCCCTCCAATCTGGCTTTCCCTCCTTCCTGGCAGCATTTTTAGCTTTAATTTGATAGTAAAAAGCTGAATCCAAAGTTACAAAATTCTTCAGATTCAACTTCTTTGGAAGAAAAAGAAGTTTTAGAAAAAGAATAGATATCCCAGTTTATAACCAGGACTCCTTCAGAGGCACATGTCCTCACACGTGGCAGCCTCCTTAGGGTGGGGAAAGGGACAGTATGCACCCTGAAGTCATTCATTCTCTTAAAAAATAGCTTTAGGAGCACTTAGTACACGTGCTGTTCTGGGGCCCAGAGACAAACAGGGAACCAAAGTCCCTATTTTCATGGAATTTACAGTTGCTGGGAAGACAGACAAAAGCAAATGAACAAACCCTTATATTAAAAATTGTTTGCAATACAAGTGAAAAGCATAGATAAAATTAAGGATGGCGTGCAACTTGGAGAGAATGGTTTAAAAAGGTTTCTCTAAGCAGAGTGATTCTTGAGCAGACACCAAATGAATGTGAGAATAGAAGTCATGCAACCTTCTTGGGGAATAGCGCCCAGACTAGGGAGGGCCACATGGTTCACAATGCAGGACAATAGTCTAGCATGCAGTAAACAAAAGGGGCATGGGAGAAAATGAGGCCAGAAATATGAAAGAAAAAATAATTAACTGTATAACTTTTGCACTCACCTTCTACCATCACATAATTATCTATATGCAGGAGCATCTGTAATAGTCACAAAATCTATGGTGACTATTAAGTCAATTTCAAACAATTGCTGTTTGAAAAATTTCTGAGTGTTGCATTTAGAAATGCAATGCTTTTAAATCCCTCATCCAAAGTACTTATTTCCATCGTCACAAAAGTATAGCTATTCTATTGCACCGGCTTAGTTTAATAATAAGGCACTCATTTGAGTTTAAGATAAAAGGAAAGATAGGGTAGAAACCTATACCTAGTGAGGATATTCCATTCCTATGCACCAATAATTGTGACCCATGCACAAATAATTTGGTTAGGTGACTTTCCATGAACCTCACATCTTTCCCACATTTTATTTCTGCTGTGTACCATATAGTTGAAGCTAAGTTGATTCAAATGTAGTCTGTGACACATTAAACACACACACACACACACACACACACACACACATACACATTTGTACTCAAATAAAAATGTGTGTGTCTTTCAAGCCCATTAAAAACAGGACTAATTCCATTGTATCTGTCAGGTTTAAATTCTTTTATTATTATTTTTGTGTGTTTGGGGCTGGAGATTGAACCCAGGGGCATTCTACCTCCTAGTTATACCTCCAGCACTGTTTTAATTTTTATTTTGAAACAGAGTCATGCTAGATTGATAAGAGTCTTGCTATGTTGCTGAGATTGGTCTCAAATCTGTGATTCTCTCATCTTAGCCTCCCAAGTACTGAGATTACAGGTATGCACCACCATGTCCGGCTCATATTTGATATTTTAAATGTGGCTTCAGAGAATATAAGCACCATCCTGTTTCAGATTCCACTGAAAATTCCCATATATAGCAATTTCCTCCACACCAAAAAAAAAAAAAAAAAAAAAAAGAAAGGAATACTAAATTGCTTTTAGGTCCACTGGATGATTTCCATTAGCCTTGACTTATTTTAAGCCTAAAGCACACACAGTACTAATTTGATCAGTAATGTGGTCCAACCTGATCTACCCAGGCAGAATTGCACCTGAACCTCAGACTTAATTCAATGCTTCCTAATAGAAAAGGAAAAAAAAAGGTTTGGGGAAAACAAAATGCTGCAGTAATGACTAGCCAAGGTACAACTGCATGGACTAAGAAGACCAAATTACAGTTCTGGTAAATGACAAGTGGAAAGTAGTCTACTTCTCTGGATCATAGCATCCTCATTTGTACAATGAGATTATGAGATCATGTTTGATTCATTATTCTTGAGGATTGTTTGTGTGTGTGTGTGTGTGTGTGTGTGTGTGTGTGTGTAGTATGTGTGTGGTGTTGAGGATTGATTTCAGTGCCTTACGCATGCTAGGAAAGCACTCTACCACTGAGCTACATCCTCAGCCCATGGATTTTTCAAAGTTTAAAATGCTGTCATTAAACTTTAAACAGATTTGAGACAGGAGGATTTCAGGTTTGAGGTCAGCCTTAGCAACTTAGTGAGGCCTTCATCAATTTAGTGAGAACCTGTTTCCAAATAAAATAAAAAGGGCTGAAAATGTAGCTCAGAGGTAGAATATCTCTGGGTTAAATTCCCAATTAGACACACACATACACATACACACACACACACAATTCTCTAGGTATCTATAATACTCACTAAAGACTGAAAAAAGTAAAACTCAACAGTTAGAAAACAAAAAAGTCTTATACATAATAGCAAAATTAATGTGAAATAAGACATATTTCTCAGGAAATTACTAATTCTATAGTCTAGGGGATTCAGGGCTTTTACTTTCTTATGGTCTGAAAGATGCTGTCCTCCCAGGTCATATGTTGAAGTCCTCACTTCCAATGTGATGGCATTAGGAGATGTGGCCTTTGAAGAATACTTTGGTTTAGATGTAGTCGTGATTATGGAGCCCCTATAATGGGATCAGTGTCCTTGTAAAATTGATTAGTGTCTCACAGCATCAAGATGTTTTGAGATTCCTTGAGTGTATTGAGGATACAATATGATAGCAGTCTGCAAGTTAAGAAGAGAATCCTCACCAAGACTCAAATCTACCAGCACCTTCATCTTTGACTTTCCAGCCTTTAGGATTATGAGGAGAAAAAAAAAAAAAAAAAATATATATATATATATATATATATATATATATATTGCTTAAGTCACTTTTAAAATTAGTCCATGGTAGTTTATTATAGCAGCCTGAGCTAACTAAATTATGCTCATCAACACATTGTTCAATAAGACAGATCAACCATTAAATGAATACAAAACCAGGGACATTTACTTATTTATTTAGAGAAACCATTTTTGTAAAAATAATAGTCCATATTTTCTTTAGTTTGGGTCTTGAACATCCCTCAAAGTTTGATGTGCCAAGGATTGATCATCAGCTTGGCACTATTGGGAGGCAATAGAAGCTGGGTCTAGTGGGAGGCCTTCAGCTTAGTGGAGGCACGCTCTCAAAGGAGGTTATAGGAACCCAATATCTTCCTCTCTCTTTTGTTCATTCCATGGTCATGAAGTAAGCAGCCTTGTTATGCTATGTGCTCCTGCTGTAATGTCCTGCCTCCCCACTAGATGTGTGAAGGCAATATGCCCACTGAATCATAGGCTAAAACCTACAAACATGAGCCAAAGTCCACTTTCTTTTACTACACTGATTATCTTAGGTATCTCTTAGGACCAAAAAGCAGATAAATACAATATTCAAAGATACATGGAGATAAGGGAACAAGAGGAAGTTGTAAAGAGATTTCAAGAGAATGGTACCACAAGGCTTCCGATATTTTTTACTTTTTCCCTTCAAAATAGTTCATTCTGGCCCTAGTAGAGAAATACCGAAGGATTTTTGTATCCTTCCAGTAAAGGTAGAAATCGGGTAGGGAGACATTAGTCTTTCCAGACTTTTGATGATTGAGCATATCATGGTGCCTTAGATAACTCATTAAATTATCTTCATATAGGAGTGAGCTATGGAAGCAGTGGGAAGAAGACTGAGCTGACTGATCACCTACACCAGAATCCTCATGACTTGGTTAGAGGAAGGGAGCTCACATAGTCATCAGGACAAATGTGACCTTCATCCAAAGTAGAATAATCTGGTTTATCTCAAGCTACCATGAAGAACATCAAGCACATTTCTGGCATTGACAGTACTAGAAATGGTCATAAATCTCCATATACCATTCTAATGGTTTTGGTGTTTGAATTGTATGTTTGAAAACTATGCAGGGAAAATATATCAGGTTGACCTAGGGCCAAATATGGCACTTATGACTCAGGATGGCTCATTCAGGTCACACTGGGTCCCTATGCCGTGTACACACATATATCCATGTATGTATTAATGTATTTATTTCATAGTTCCTAAGTGTGTCTGTTCTAGTGTTCTGTAGATAACATACACACAAATTGTTATTATCTGAAACTAATACAGTCCCACCAATGTGGGTTGAACACTTGTTCCTGTGACACAGAAACACCAAATCTTGATAAATAACAATGCCCAAATCAAATTAATGTGAAGATTTTTTATGACAACCAGCTCTGATAAAAAAAAAAAAAATCTTGGCCTTTGGATCTGGCTTCTAATTTCAACTCATCTGACCACAAATCCTTTAGTCTTGAGAAAATTACTGAATCTTGTTAAATATTAATTACCTTATCTAATAAAAGCTACTCAGGAGACAGAGGCAGGAGGATCACAAATTTGAAGTCAGCCTAGTGATACCCTGTTTCAAAACAGAATTATGAAAAGGATGGCAGATGTAGCTCAGTGGTAGAGTGCTTGCCTTCTGTGTGTGAAGCCCTGAGCTCAATCTCCAGCACCATGAAGGAAACAAAACAAAATATGGAGCCAATAATATATACCTTATAGTTCTAGTGTTGTCCTAAGGATAAATAAAATGGTGATAGAAAATCCTCAGAAACAATGTCTATTCTGGAGCAGATGTTTAACTATTGTTAACTCTTTGCCCTAATCTTTTTTTTTTTTTCATATACAGTGGTGGTTTCATATACATCTGAAGCCAGGCGTGGTGGCGCACGCTTGTAATTCCAGCATTTGTGAGGCTGAGACAGGAGGATCCCGGTTTGCAGAGAGCCTCAGCCTACTACTTAGTGAGGCCCTTTGCAACTCAATGAGACTCTGTTTCAAAAATAAAGGCTAAAAAGTAGGCTGGGGGTGTAACTCGGAGGTAAAATGCTTCTGGGTTCCATACCCAGTACCACACACACACACACACACACACACAACGCACCTGAAGGCACCATGGCTTTTATTTACAATGTGCTATTATGAATTTGATGCATAAGACTATGGGGACATAAGATATTTTTTTGAGCTGATCAATTGTACCTTTTATACTTTCACTCCTATAATCATGTGTCTATCCTTTGCTGTCTGAGAACAGCTGTACCACTTGCCATTTTCCAAAGTAATCATAGAGTTGATTTGTTTTTTAACTTAACAGATTTAGATACTACTCCTTGAAATGTCTTATATACAATACTGCTTTCATAAACCAGGTACTATGAGTATAATTATTTACATCAACTGTTTTATTCACCTTTTCTCAACACTGTGACCAAAATAACTTACAAGCACAATGTAGAAGAAAGATTTATTTGTGAGCTCACAATGCAGAGGTCTCAGAAGATTTTGTCCATGGCTGGTTGGCACTGTGGCAGCAGGGCAAATGGCAGAGGGATGCTGCCTTCACATCATGGTAGCCAGAGCAAGAGAAAAAATCTGGGGAAATATACAGTCCCCAAAGTAGATGCTACCAGTGACCCACTTCCTCCAAGCATGCCCTCCCTACAAACATGGTTACAGTGTTCAACACTTAAGCTTTGGGGGACATTTTAAATCCAAACCATAACATCAACAAATGTTCTTTAGGGAATTATACTATGCCTCATGAGATGTTGCATTATTGATTGAAAAGAAAAATAAAAGAGTCCCAGCCCTCCTAGAACTGACAGTCCCATTAAGGAGATAAGTCTGGAAAGAAATAATTATGCTATGTGCAGGCCTATTCCTAGTACTTGCTAGACCCAAGGAAGAATATAAATGGAGTCCTACATACCAGATGTCTAAATATTTAAAAGTTATAAATTAAGCTAACAAATGGTTGAGTAAAATATGTTTTATTTTTCTATCTTGACAAATACACTTTAACAACATGAACTACCAGGTTTAAGTTTAGAATTCCTGAAGTCCTCAGAGTGCTAAGCTGAAAAATAATGCCATGTGAAAAGCTACTCTCCGATCTCAGGCCTGCATCCCTGCTTCCCAGCTCTGTCTTTGCCATGCGTGGCCTTGGGCACATGCATGTGGACACCCTGGACAACAATTCCAAGCTTTGTCCACACTCTCCCCATTGCTCATACCTGGTACTCATAGTGGTGCTCACACTAATTGCATGGACAGATAAATACCAAATGCAAGGATCCAGGAAGAAGACCCCAGGAAGATGCTGGAAAGGAGTTGAGGTTGTTTCAGTGGAGAATTCTGTAGTTTCAGGCGTACTGATGTGGTTTAGAAAGGGAGAGGCTAGGATTCTGGATGGCCCATGTTTTGACCTATTGGGTCTCTCCCCAGGAAGAGCAGGGACAAAAACATTAAAATCGGGGACATTCTTATTGGTTACCGTGGCATTGACTACAATGATCACAGCAGAGATGGCCACAAAGGGTCAGTGGGTCTCTGAGCAGGAGGATGCAGCTCCCTGCAGGCATGGTGAAGTTCTCAGAGAAGTGATGGCATTTGAGCTGGGTCTTGTAGCATAAGTGGGCGTTCGCTGTGTAGAGAAAGAAAGGAAGGGCACCCCAGGAAAAGAAACAGCATCTGGGACAACACAGAGTTTGAGAGAGTGGCATATTCAGAAAATAGTGAGACGTTCCTGTGACTGTCGCGTGGGGGGCACGTGGGAGATGAGAAGACACGAAGGCGGAGAAGTTCACAGAGAGAAGGGCTGGGAAGGCTTGGATCAGGATGGGCAGGATGAGTGCCACCGTCCTGAAGTCTTTGAGAGGATATAAAAGTGCCATGTGCACACTAGTGCCAGCTTTTGGTTTCCCAGATAACTCCTGACTGTGTGGACAGACTACAGTACAGAGACCAATTGATAGGCAGTTGCCTCCCGGAGAAGAATCCAGTGTAAGACTCCTGCCATGAGCCTTCCTGTAAGCACTCTCTACCTTACTGCGCTGGAAGAGGAGTATGAACAGGGAAGAATTAGGTCTTGAGTTGGTATTCATTCCAAAAACAAAGCAGTGGCAGCCAGGACAGGGACCCAAAATACTTACGACACACTGAAGAGAGAGAACCGTAGGACTTGGCAGCTGATTAGGATAAAGGAAGGGAGGGTAGGGGTAAAGGGAGTCTAAGGATTCTGTGGCTTGGATAGACTAGGATGTTGTTAACCATGGAGACTAGAAAGAGAGAAACAGGTTTCTGGAGTTGATAAATATATTTCATTTTATGATATTTTCCTACATAAAAGGACTGTACCAGACTACAGGGTTCTCTGCCTCTACCAAACATTTTTAAGTTTTTAAGTTTTTTTTTTCTTGGTTGTTGTTTTTTTTTTTTTTTTTTTTTTTTAAAGCTTTGCTTTCCCGGTCAACAACAAATGCTGGCGAGGATGTGGGGAAAGAGGAACTCTTTTACACTGTTGGTGGGAGTGCAAACTAGTTCAGCCACTATGGAGATCTGTGTGGAGATTCCTAAGAAAGGTGGGAATAGATCCACCATATGATCCAGCTATACCACTCCTGGGTATCTTTCCAAAAGGGTTGAATTCAGAGAAATACAGCAACATATGCATACCTATGTTCATAGCAGCACAATTTATAATAGCCAAAATATGGATCCAACCCAGATCACCATCAACAGATGAATGGATAGCAAAACTGTGGGAAATACACACAATGGAATTCTATTCAGCCATAAAGAAGAACAAAATTATATCATTTGCAAGAAGATGGAAAGCCCTGGAAAGCATCATGTTAAGTAAGATCAGCCAAGCACAGAAGGAGAAGATATACATGTTTCCTCTAATATGCCCAAACTAGAAAACACAAAGGATACCAGTAGGACCCCAGATATTAGAGGGGAAATACTAGCTAAGTTTTAATGGAAAGATAGGAGAGGAGAAAGGCCGATCTTGATTAAGGAGCATCTTCACCTGAACATGTGTAAAATTATGAATAAGACATGGTTAACCTGGCCAACCATTGGTGGGGGGGGGAGAGAAAACGGGGGCGGGGGGGAGAGGGCACCAAATATAGTGTAAATGTATACTATTTATGTTCAATAAAAAAAATTGTTAAAAAAAAATAAAAAAAAATAAAGCTTTGCTTTCCCGGTCTTTGTTAGAGGAATGTCACTTGTCACATCTTTGTGTTGTCAAAGCCCTGCCATCATCTCTGTATCAAATCACTCCCTATACTAAAGTTGTAAGATTAAACACAAACCAAAAGGTGGATTCAGAGATTCTTTTGGATCTAACATGAAAACTTCAGGCCATTTCTACAAGGTTTCTTCTTCTGTTGCTTATAAAGTTTCTTTTCTAATGACTTGAAATTGTGAGATTTGACACTCAAATGAGAGGGGAACTGCTCTGAAAACAGGTCCTAGGAGAATTTGAAGGATAGGAGGTGGTTTATTTGTTTGTGTGTTTTTAGTTTATTTCCTGGCTATTTGTAGTAGTAGTTCTTGCTGTTTTCCCGCTGAAATGCTTATATTTTATTCTTCTAGGTCGTGTAGATATTGTTAAAAGGTCTTTTGCACTAACAATATATATCTGAAACATAATAGCAAACTTTCAATTCAACCATTTAAATTTCTTCCTCCTTTTTCTTCCAGACCCTTTGTACAAATTTTAAAGACTCCAGAAGTATTTACAGCCAGCTCAGTTCCTTAGAGAACAATGGAATAAGCTGACCTAGAAATAAGGCTGTCGTTTTTAGATAGGGCCTTGGAGAGCCCCTGGAGCAGGCACCAGCCACTTGCCAGAGCTCAGCTAGCAGGTGTGAGAGGTGCTGTTTGGCCTAGGAAGGCTGGACGGGCTGTGCCTGACTTCACTTGCACTATCTGCAAGGATATCGCGCTCCTCACCTGTCAGTGGTTACCCTTCAAGTGGTTACTAAATACAAAATAACAATGTCAAAAGATAAAATCAAATGCAACATAAGCAATAATAACCAGGAAAGGAAGATGGCATTAAGTGGAGTATAGATAATATTTTTGTTTCAACAACTTAAGTTATGTATATATCTGTGATTATGATTGCCACATAAAAACACAATAATGAAGGCCCCTTTTCCTTTTTTTTAACATTCTCTCAGACATATAATCAAAACAGTAGTTTGAAAGAGATTGTTTCAAAGCATAATTTTTTTCTACCCATTGTATAAACGTATGAAAAATTTTTCCTGTGACTGTCTTAAAAATTATTTTAGTCCTCCATTTTTAGGTTCCTAATTAAATCGAGGGTTTTTTTTTTCAATAAAAACATATTTCTGGAAGACCTCAATTATTTTCTCTTCCTAAATGTTTTCCATTGCAAGGATTAGAGGTGATAAATCACATTCGGTTTATCTCCTACGGTTTCTTCTAGCACGTTGTCAACTCCCCTCTCACCCTCGTGTGCACACCCCCTGCATAGCAACTGCATATGGGACAGTGTAAAGGCTGTGGGATAAGTGACACTATTAGCACAGTGTGGTGGCTTTGATGTGTAGCTCTCGGCAGGGTTGCCAGAAGAGTGACAGACTCCTGCTCTCAAGCAAAGTCTATTTCTCATTTACTCGGTTCACTTCTAATAGTCTTATATTGCCATTAGTGGCACAAAGCAGAGAGACATCGTGGCAAAAAAAAAAAAAAACAACACCTCACATCCTTGAGATCAGCTGATTATTTTGAGTGCCAGTTCTCGGTACACAATAAGATCTTTCTTAAAGAAAAAATATTCAAGAGCATAATATGGACCAAAATGAGACCCATCGTTTTTGTCTTAATTCAAATGAAAACAGTGTTATATCCTACTGCGCACTCAGGGACAGAGGTTTGGAAACTCAGTTTTCCCATGCAATTTTAAAGACAAACACTGCCCCTAGTCTCTCTGCGTGTGCTGGTATTCCACAAATTTAGTTTTGCTAGTTTCTAAGCCTGGAGAAAAACGCTGTTCTCAAACAATTACCAAAAAATTTAATGAATAATTTTATATCTAAAAAAAACTATATTATGGTTGAAAATTGGAAGAAAAAAAGGGGGCATCAAAGGCACTCAAGAAAATAGAGTGGATTTCACTGTGTGAATGAAGAAAGAGGTAACCAATGCGCAGTTAACCAGTAGGTTTAAAGCAGAAGCCAAACTACCTATAAATGTGGGAACATTTTATGTGTGAGAAGCTGTTAAAGGGGACTTAAAAGAACAAAAAGTACCATTTGTTCCCCTAATTAACTTTGAAGAGTCTAATTAAGGGCAACATAAAAGCCTAAGAAATGCTGGTTATTAGGCATGTACTTTAACTTGATCAGTGAGCTGGTATTCTTGTAAACAAAGATGCTAATTTCACCCAGCCCAAAATAAACCTCTCTGTGAATATCTCACAACATAATCATGCAGTACCTTGGGAGCAGAATCCCTATCTAGTGCAGGCTGCCTCTTGAGGTTACTAAATCTAGGCATTAATGGCACTCAATTTGAAGATGCAATAGAGGATAAAGAACATTCTGATAATGTGGTCTGAACACGGTCACTCCTCAGAAACTCCTTTTAGGTGTGTTTAACTTGGCCTGAGCAGCTCTTCAAACTGACCATTTCTATGGTTAAGTACATAGAACTTTTATCTCTAACCTGGAAGCAAGGAAGATAAAGTTCAAGAGCACTTATATCTGATTAAAAATTACATTTGTATTTATTCAAGGTTAAGTTTGGCTCTCCTATTGCTTAAATATTATTTTAATTTTATGTGGGTTTTTTTGTGGTACTAGGAATGGAACCCAGGGGTATTCTATCTCTGAGTGACAACTCCCAGTCCTAATTTTTTTTATTTTTTATTTTTGAAACAGGGTCTCACTGAGTTGCAAGGGGCCTCACTAAGTAGCTGAGGCTGTCCGCGAACTGCGATCCTCTGGTCTCCGCCTCCCAAATGCTAGGATTACAAGCGTGTGCCACCACGCCCGGCTGATTTTAGTTTAACATCCGTGGTAGATTTGGAAAAAAAGAAAAAAGAAAGTGATAGCATTTCTTTTTAGGAAAAGAAGTTGTAATATAAAATAGTTTTAATATTAGAATAAGATGATAAAATTGTGGTTTTTATCTACTTTCCCTAGAGTCACGCTAAGTGGGGTGAATACTTATTCCAGAGTTTAAAACTCTGACTTCTGGGAACTCATGTCATATTTTGATTCAGAGAAGATCAGTTTCTATTAGGGAAACACAGATCAAGGTATTTTTCTGAGGCACTTCACAGGGATGCTGTAATGAGGTCATTTTGAAGAGCTTTGCATTTCCCGTGAAAAGGGAATTATGTTTTTTTCTTATTGTCAACATCACTATTAAGTACAGGAGTGCATGAAATCAGACAATTGTGGTCTAATGATGTAATTGCACCAAATGGTATTCTCAATCCTATTTATTTTTGAATTAGGCACATCCCACAGTAGCAAGCACAACTTTGTAATTGACACGCTATTAAAACTAACCCTAAAGCTTAAAGCTAGGGGAAAAAATGTGACTTCTATGATGCTCTGAGACTTTGGTTCTAACATCAGCTCTCAAAAGGACAGGTTTAAAAAAGGGCAGTGTCTAACAAGCCTTGAGATGAAGGATTAGAGATTAAAAATAGAATAAGTTTTAAAAATATATTTGGCATACAGAAACTTCTAAGGGTTTGATCCTGCTGGACTTTCAAAAGCTGACTGCCTCTACTTAACCTGACAGAACCTGGAAGGGAGGTTACTCTGCCCAGGGTCTGCGACTTGAGACTCTTACCCCGGGTAAAAAAAATTCAATAGAGAGTTTGTCGACCAGAAAAATAACATAAGCTGGAATTCAAATAGAAGAGCCATACCAAATTAAGCCTCCTGGATTTGGCAATGGAGTGGCCAGACTTTAATAATGAAAGTGGTGCCCTTATCTATCTTTTGCATCAATCTGAAGCCATATATACAGTCTATACTGTGCACAAAAGACTACGCTTTTATTTCTAAAACGATCAAAGGAGAGGGTGCACAGCTGACATAAGAAGAGAACGTTCCCCATGTCACCGAATCACCAAGTCATTTCCTTTAAACCCAGACCTGCTAGCCCAGCCTCTAAATTAATATAGAGACAATATGAGTCCAGCAAAAACTGTATACCATGTCTCCAAACCACAAGTAACCTGAGAGTGATGGTGGAGTCTGCATCCTACCCACCTCATCCCATCACCTTCTACTCTGGTCCCTCAGGTATTGAGGTAGGAGAACATCATCTTCCAGAAGAAAACACAGAAACTTATGTTAACTATAGCTAATCCCTTGAAATAATAGACAAGAGTAGAGGGCATAATCCATCATCAAGTGTAATTAAACACCACCTGAGACATTATAAGCCCTGATTGTATTACTGAGAACTACTTTGATCTTCATATCCCTAATCAAATAGGGATAAAAATTGCAATGGAGCCGGGCGTGGTGGCACATGCTTGTAATCTCTGTGCTTGGGAGGTTGAGGCAGGAGGATTGCACAGGTTCGAAGCCAGCCTTAGCTACTTAGTGAGTCTCTCAGCAACTTAGTGAGAATAAATAAAATATAAAATAGGTCTGGGAGGATAGCCTGGAGGTAGAAGCCTCTGAGTTCCACTCCCAGCACCATCAAAAAAAAATTGCAATGGAGACAATTATTCTTCATAATAAAAGGGATTAGAATATGAACAGTCGGCTTCTATTTTATTAGGACATACTTCTCTGACATGACCCTGGCTGTTCTACAATATGTTATACATGGACTATATGCCCTCAGACGTGTGTATATGTTCCCCTTTGTCTTTGCCTGCAGAGAGAGACTAATGTAGTGTCAAATGCTCAGTATGATCCTCAAGCCATCTTTGTTGGCCATATCCTTACTACCTGCCTTAGCTTGAGTAGGAATATTAAATCTGCACGCATATATGTGTATTAGCCTTTTAATACAGTGGAATTATTTATCTTCCACCTTAGCCAAAGTAACATCAATAGCAAAATGAACTGTGGCATACAGTACTATAGCTTATGCTTGTTAAGTAATGTATAGATCAATTTTTATTCCTTTGCAGATGAAAAAGTGTAACAACGAAATAAAAATTTTTCAGAAGGTTGAATAGGTCTATATTCTGGAACTCTTTTTTTTAACATAATATACACTTATATGCACATTTGCTCAAAAATTACATCTTTAGGAGGGAAGAAGCAGTTTCCTGGCCTTATCCTTGTCAGAGGTTAGATAATTAAATAAAAGAATATGGAACAGAAGTATCCCTTCTTCTCCAATCAATTGAAATCAGACATTAGTTTGAATCTGTATTGACCACCTACTGCTTCCTTTCTCCCATGATTCCCTGGGCTTCTGAGAGCCTGCTCATGCTGGGTCTCAGTTTTGGGCCAAGGCCTGATTGGAATAGCATCTCAGGTACAATTTGCCCCCTTACCACCACCACTAATTATCACTAAGTTTTTCTCTTCAAAGCTGCATTTCGTACAGGTGCCATTTGAGCAAGTACCTCACAGAATTCCACATCTGTGCTGAATGGGCCTGATCTTTCCTCCAGAGATCATATTTTCAACAACATATTCAGCTAAGCCAAGGACTGGCCTTCAGAGTCCAGTATGCATCTACCCTGCCTGACACTTGAGTAGATAAGGTGCTTTATCCAGATGTTCTAACAACTCAGGTGTGGAACTTGACTACAAAAACAATCAAGCAGGATAGGACAGAAGATATTTTTGCTGTGGGTCAGTAATCTCAGATGGAGTCAATAATCACATCTATAAGTAGCCGTCTATTGCCTACCATGGATAGGAGAACTGCTAGCAAGATTATTGGCCACTAACTATAAAAATAACACTGCAGGCCCACTTTTGAAGACCTTGTGTGTGTTTTTTAAACACAGTAAGGCTTATAGAAAGTTTGAAACGAAGGTACAGAGATATCCTGTGGGCAGCCTCCCTAATTATCTACTTCATCCATCAGAGTGGTACATTTGTTACAATGATAAACCTACCCTGATTTATCATTATCACCCAAAGGCTATCATCTGTAGTAGTGTTTGCTCTTGGTGTTGTATATTCTATGAGTTTATACAGATGTATAATGGCACATATTCACCATTATGGTACCATACAGAGTATTTTCACTGCCGTAAAAATCTTCTCTGCTATAGTGGTTCATTTATATTTCCCCAACAACTCCTAGCAAACACTGGACTTTATTCTGTATCCCTAGTTTTGCTATTTCCAGAGTGTCATCTAGTTGGAATCATAAAGTGCATATTCTTCTCAGATTAGCTTCTTTCATTCGATAATACATATTTAAGTTTTCTCCATATCATTTCATAGCTTGAGAGTTCATTTCTTTATACCACTATAAAATATGTCATTATCTTGATGTGCCAAAGAATATCAATCCGTTCACCTCCTGATTTACATTTTTACATTTTGGTTACTTCCAAGTGTGAACAATTACGAATAAAGATTATGTAAACATCCACATGCGGGCTTTTGTGTGGACCTAAGTTTACATCTCCTCTGAGTAAATACCGAGGTGTATAATTGCTGAATCATGTGCTAAGAATATGTTTAGTTTTGTAAGAAACTGCCAAATCGTCTTTCAAGGTGGCCTTATTATTTTGCATTTCTGTCTATGAATGAAAGGTCCTGTTGCTCTCTATCCTCACCAGTATTTGGTGGTGTTCTGGATTTTTGTCCATTCTAACAGAGTGGTTTCTCATTTTAAGTTAAATTTCTGTAATGGCTCCTGATGTAGGAAATATCTTTTCGTGTGCTTATTTGCCATCTTCTTTGGTAAGGAGTCTGTAAAGGTCTTTGGCCCATTTTCTCATCAAGTTTTTTGTCTTCTTAATGTTAAACTTTAAATGATCTTTGCATATTTTAGATAATAGCGCTTTATCAGATGTATTGTTTGCAAATATTTTCCTAGTCTATCATTTATCTTTTTTATTTTCTTGAACTCTTTTATATCAATTATATAAATATAAATATATCAAAATATATCTTTTATTTTCTTTTATAGAGAAGAAATGTATAATAACATTTAATAAGCCAGTTCCTTCTTTCATGTGCCATTCCTTAGGCTTTGTATCTCAAAAGCCATTTCCAAACCCATTATCAATCATGTAGCTTTCCTCCTGTGTAATCCTCTAGGGGCTTTACAGTTTTGAATTTTACATCTACATCTGTGATCCATTTGGAGTCAAACATTCTGATAGGTATAGGACGTGTGTCTAGATTAATTTTTTTCACGTGGATTCCATTCTCTCAGCACCATGTATTGAAGAGACTTCAATCTTTTAATCTTTTAATCTTTAATCTTTTCTCTCTAGTATTGTCTTTACTATTTTGTCAAAGTTCAGCTGATTTTGTCCATGTGAGTTTACTCCAGGCAATATATTCTGTTTGACTAGTCTATTTGTTTATTTTTCTACCAATATCAGACTCTTGATTATAGCTTTATAGTATGTCTTGAAGTTGGAGAGTAGTGATCCTCCTATTGTTCACACTGTATATATTTGAAGGTTTTTACATGAATGAATTGATGGACTTGTAATAATAAACCAACACTTTGCTTTCTAGTCTCCCAGTAAAGGCCAACTACATCCATTCAGAATGAGTAAAGGAGGATTGGAATCTATTTGCAGACATCGAGGAGAGAGAGATAATTCAATCTTAGGGATATAGATTTAGTATCATTGAGAAAATGCTCTCTCTAATCCACTCAGATAACCATTTGGACAAGGAAAAAATTGGTACTAGAATTAAATGTGGGTGGGCCAACACAGATTTTTGGTAAGCCTTATTATATGTGAACCATTCAGAATGACACATCCCTGAAAAATAGGTTTCAAAGCATGCTGCAGGTGAATCTAAATTAAACAAATGGGGGGAAAAAGAAGGTGTTAAAGATAAAAATGCAAATTTCATGCCATCTCCTAAAAGTTATTCATTATTAGCATTGTGAAATACCTGAAAAACATTTGTGATTTCTGTGTAACTTGTTTTATTTTTTAACAAAAAATTCTGCGTTGGTGTTAAACAGATTTTCAACCCTCAACAAACCAGATGGCTAATCCAAAATTATTACATGAAATATGAATAGGAAACTAAGAACTGTACTCTGAAAAAAAATATAATGAGAATTTTTCAGCATTAACATTTTTACCAAATAAATTATATTTCTATTTCATTGGTATCTACTTTGAAATTGTAACAAATAGTACCAGTGATAATTACCAAATGTCTATATTTAGGGGAAACTAGCACATGTGTATCATAAATAATAGCACAAATTGATATTTCTGAATTGCCTGTTTTTCTAGATATAGACATTTGGTAATTATCACCAGAGTTGGCATGTAAAGAGGTGTTTAGACAATTTTAAAAATGCATATTGCTTACTCAATAGACCATGCACTAATTATATTCTGCAATGAAAATTCAATTCAGGTATGTTATAATAAGGTGAGATCTTCACCCAGTACATAATAAAGGAAAAGTATATACTTTGCTTAGTGAGCATAGTCACTTAAAACCACCTAAGACAGCTTCATCTGTGACTGATAAATCACTTACTAATCTAATAGTGGTCCCAAGGTGGAATAACTTTGATCTTAAAACTAAAATGTTTACTGCCCAAATATTATTTTTGTACCTTGGCACCAAGAAGTTCATTAATTCTGCATCACTTTGTCTGTCTCCTGCAGCTTTTAGTTCTGACTTATTGGCTGATTGGCAAAGAGCAACTTGCAACAGAGAAAAGGCTTAGCACAACTTGGCCAGAGAGGGCTTTTTTGGCTCCTCATCTGGTAGAACTGATGTCTGCTAAAACTAGTTGTTGTTGCTGCTGCTGCCGCTGCTGCTGTTGTTGTTGTGATTGTTGTTGTTTTCCTGCTCAGGTAGTATGAAGGATGTATACAAAGGGCAAATACAAGTAGAAGATAAAAGATGGCATGTTCCCATCCACTTTAGTGTCTGACCAAATCTTGGTTAAATATTATTTTATGCTAGGTCCATGCAAAGCCATCAGCCATCACCAGGTGATACCGACAACAGTGATAGCAGCTGTGACTTGGACAATGAGAAGGACCAACTGTCTGGTAGCAACATGAAGTTTCTAAACTAAAGCTGTCTCTCTTGTTGCCAAAGCGAGAAGGTGATACAGCTCAGTGTGTTGCTAATGAGAAGCAAAAGAGAAATATGAGGCCCATGCCAAGAGATATAATAAAAGGAGGGAAGATAATTAAGAGGTCAAACTAAAACTTCAACTGAAATCCAAATCCTGTAGCATTAAGAATATAAAGATAGTTTAGACTAATAGTATGAGCATAACAAATATGCACGAGATGTTTTGGAGGTAACTAATGGGTGGAATCAGAAAATAAGCAACATACATAAAAATTCAGCTAATATAACAATTAAGAAACTATCAAAATAACTTCTGCTATGATAAGTTAGTATGATGATGTGTTTCAGAGTCCTTGGTAGATTTCTAGGAATTGAATACAATATTTCTAGGCTAGATTTTTTTTAATTTTTTATTGGTGCATTATAGGCTAAATATTTTAATGATCTATTAATTCAGTGTAGACGACGAGATGCACATATTGAATAATTAAGAGATTATTCTCTTCCTTCTCACACACCAACTCACAGGGCCATTGATCTGATCATTTCTTTTTATCTCTCGTTGCAGTCATTAATGAGTAATGCCTCACGGGACCCAGTAGAACCATCTTATATTCTAGCAAGGCCCATTAGAGTTCACCTGCTATTCCACAAGCTCCCTTGCAATGTTTGTCTGTGATGTATTATCTTAGCAATTTGAGTTAGTGTTCAATCAAATACTAACATAGGTGTCCTGTGAAGGGAGTTTGAGAGTGTAATAAAAAGTCCATAACTAGGTGAATTTAAGTAAGGGAAATTGTCCTGGATAGTTTTCCATCAGTTGAAAGTCTTTAAGAGCAGAATGGGGTTTCCCTGAGGCAGAATAAATAAAGCCCTTCTGTGGATAGAAGCTCTGGTCCTGCCTGTGAGTTTCAGCCTCTTGTAATGTCCCTTTGCTGGTGGCTCCCTCTGTAGAGTTCAGCTTCGCCTACCCAGCCCCCACAATTCCATGCATTTATTTTTTATAATAAATCTTTGGAATACATATATCTTCAGCTAATCACTTTGCTTCTCCAGTTCTGTACTGATTGATACAATTCACTAAATTTTCCAGCCTAGCTTACTTAGGTTAAAGGATAACTTGACACAGGGACTTACAGGTGAGATTGAGTACTTGTCATTCCTTGGCTAAGACAGCTACAACACGAGGGGCTGTGCCTCCCCTGTCTCTCCTATTTCAGTGGCAACCTTGGAGCCACAAGTGAAAAGGAGGAAGTCACTGAGACAGAAATAGCCTCTGTTCCTGTGTCACAGTATAGAGGAGTGTGTCACCTAAATTGCATTAGACTTTGTGGACATGCGGAACACACCTCTGCCCAGCAAGCCTCGGATCTGCTGACCTCACTTTTAGTTTACCTGCTCTCTCAGCGTAGCCTATCATCTCCCATTTCATAGACATAGTCCTCATTTAGGGAATATGTCCTTTAAATGTCTATATACACAGTACTTAGAAACTCACTGAACATATTTTCATCTTAAATTTACAACACAGTTGTCCTAGGATGATCAGAAGCTTCATTCCCATAGGCAATGATGGAAACAGTCTCTAATCATGGGACAATCTACAGTATTGTGTTACTTTGTAAAATCAATTTTACATTTTCTTGTTTTTAGCTCCACATTAGCCCATTCTTATTATAATCCACAATCTCCTATTGTCATAAAGTCCACATGTAAATGATACCATGCCACAGAAAAAGAGGAGGAAGAAATAGCCTGTTAATAATACCGGAGATGATGAAAAATTAAAAACAATTAGTTGGAGAAATGATGAACCCCTGTCCCCTCAAAATCACTTTTTCAGCCCTTCAATTTTACTGGTTCTTATCTGTTTGGCTAAATTTCAGATGAATAATTTGATAGCCAGGCTACAGTGCTATAAGTGCTGACCAAGAGTGCTACATGGTTTTCTGGTTGTGAGGAGCATTATTTTTTAAATTACTGTCACTATTATGTTATATTATGAAGATAAGAATATGGATGCCTCCAAAAACGTGTTTCTTAATTTAAAAAGAAAGCTTTCAAGCTGGAAGTGGTGGCACACACTTGTAGTCCAAGCTACTTGGGAGACTAACCTGAGAAGATTGTATAAGCACAGAATTTGGGGAACCTAGTAAACTTATCAGACATTATCTAAAAAACTGCTTTCATATACAAGGTTGACAACATAAGAAAAATACAGCTGCATGTATGCATATATACATATACATATACATATACATAGAAGAGTTTAAAAACACTTAAGTTTTCACACTGATGGAATAAGTGATTCAAAATTTTTTTCTGTCCTCTATATTCCTATTTTTGCAAAACAAAGATTCTTTTAAGTCAGAAAAAGGTTTTATAATAAAAACCAAGTAAGTTAATTAAATATAAAATATTTAAATAATCATTGTTAAAGATGATAATAAATAAATATATGATAAAATATAATATTTATTATAGCACTTTCAGATAGCTTTCCCTCTAAACTTCACAGCATTTGGAAAATTAATAAATATTCTTTCTACAGGATTATCAAAAGTCTGTGTGTGTGTGTGTGTGTGTGTGTGTGTGTGTGTGTGTGTGTGGTATTGAGAACTGAACCCAGGGGTATTCTACCTCCAAACTATATCTTCAGCCCCTTTTTTTCTGAAACAGGGTCTCACTGAGTTGTGGAGGGCCTAAGTAGCTGAAGCTGACTGCGAACCTGTAATCCTCCTCTCTCAGCCTCCCAAGTACTAGGATTACAAGTGTGTGCCACCACGCCCAGCTCAAAAGTCTTTTTATTTTAATATTTTTAAAAAATATTTAATATTTTTATTTGGTGCATTGAAAATTTTACGTTTCATTGTGGAATAGAATGTAGGACAGATGCATGTACAAAGTTCTTGGTACCTTCACATCACTTATTTAGCCCTTCTTTTAAACAAATGGATAGAACCAAATTATAATTAACTCTATCAACTGCTTTTTCATGCTTATGCTTTAAAGATGCTACTGAGTGCCTAAGTATTCTTGAACCACTTTATTTCTAATCAATATGAGCACTGTAGCTACCTCCAAAATGTGTAGTGTGAGCTCAACATCTTTTGCTTGGCAAAGGTAGACTGTCTAGTTCTCACACTATGGTTACATTTATTATGGTTTATGGTTACATTTATTATTATTTTTCTTAATATCTTTATTGTTCTGACTTTATGCTATTATTTCTAATTATATTATAGAAATCATTTCCAACTGACATTCGTATATTTTTCCACCCATTTGCCATAGATGTAAAATAATTTACTACAATTTTCCCTACTTTATAATCTTCACCAATTATAAGATTGGTAGATATCCATCCTCATAGGTACATCAATTGCAAAAAAAATTGCATAAATGCTACATATATTTAGACAAATTCATTTCAGAGACCCACAGAAAAGTTGAATACAATTAGCAACCTATTAAGATTTAGAATTAATTGGTTAACCTCAGAAACTGAGGGGCAAAGGAATAAGAAAGTATTTTGGGTCCATTTGGAGCTTTCATATCCCTAAAATTTTAAAGGAAAAATAATCTCTTGGCAATTACTGTCTGGACTGTTTTCCTTTTCTTTTTCCTTTTCTTTTTCTTTTTCTTTTTCTCGCTTCTGCCTAAATTTGGTGACTCTGTCCTCTTTTTCCCCCTTTAACTCTTAATTATACACCAACCTAAAAATAGTGGAATATTACTTTTCTATGTCAAGGTATCAGTGCAAAGACCAAATATAGTTCTGGTTTAACTTGTTTTGCCAAAAGACTCCATAATATTTTTGAGGCATTCTGTCAACTTAGTGCTAGAAAAACTTTCTAATGTTTTTCAAGAGATAAGTAAACAAGAACATTATACCTTTTTCTTAATGGCCAGAAAGAATCAAGAGTGCCCTTTAGACTGTGGTCAATAAAAGAGCAGCTGAGGTGATGAGAAGGGGCTGTCTCCTTCTAAGGTATCATTGTGGTTTTGCTGGAGAAGTCCAGGAAAATGAAAGCTTTCTGTATCTCAATAAATATACCCATGTCATCTCTCCCATAAACATGTGTACAGCTCTGCCACCAGAGAAAAACTACAGAATTAATGACTTTCAGGTATAAATCTACTCACCTAGATCCCCAAACCCTGACCACAGTACCCATGCCCCCATATGTGGTTTTTGAAATTGGAAAGCCACATATATTCCCAAACTTATATATAATACATGCACAGAAACATGGTCAAAACAGCCCCCTGACATTTTCAATGAATACTTTCCCAAAATACCATTGACTATTTGCTGTTCTAGGACCTATTTAGTGAGGCAGCAAGTGTGTGAGAGAGATAAATATAAAAATACAAATAAACATACAAATAAAACACAGAAAGCAGCTTCTTAGCTTTGGAGACACAGAAATCGTGTTCGTCCTGTGTGGTCAGAATGAATGTAGTCAACATTTAACTTCCAAAATAAAGTTTTCTAGTTATTCATTGCGTATAGGAAATTCTTTGCTTTAAATATTTTGGGTCCCATGTAGCTGAGAGCTAATGCAGGCATTATTGATGATCATGGAGGAAAATGAAAAGTTTTATATGATGGAGAAATTAAATAGTAATGATAAGAGCCAGCCTATGAATCAACTCAGTTATTGGCGTAAAGAGAAGAGTGTCTTTCCTCTCCTGGTTTTACAGAATGAAGAAGAAGGTTAGTGCAGATACAGAGATCAAGTAGCATGCCTGTCTCTTCTTGAAATATCTTCAAAATGTACAAAGAAAAAAATGGCATTTGTTATCATTAATTAGCTAGTATGCAATAAAACCCAATGACAATTTTCATATGTTAGTACCAACCCTGCACTCTACAGCTCAGTGATTTTTTTATTCTTCCCCAAGAGCCACAGTCATTTCAGATCCTCTCACTACGCTTCTAATTTGAAGAACAAGAAGTTTGTTTTCATTTTACACTGTATTAAAATTTCAAACTATTTGCTAGAAACTGCACTCTAATTTCCAATGTTATATGTTCTTCTAGTTGAGTGCACTTAAAAAAAAAAATTCATCCTTTTCCTAGTGCTCCAATTCTGAAATGGTACAAAAAAAGGATGCTGATAAGAAGGCAACAGTCAAAATAATTCAACCATTACCCTCCAGAACTGGACACCTTTCTCATTTGTGTTTTTATTTCTCAAATCATCAAGCTCCTGGTTCTCCCAGGTCCACTGGCTTTATTAAAATGGTAAATCAAAGATCAAAATGCAACACAAAGTCGGATGTAAATAAGAGGTAAATGTGTATATTTATTTATTTATTTATTTATTTATTTATTTATTTATTTTGGTGGTACTGGGGTTACTGGAAACCCTTCTGCCTCTGGGCTACACTCCCAGACCTAATATATATATATATTAGGTCTGGGTATATATATATATATATATATATCGTCTTTTTTGTTTGTTTTGTTTTGTTTTAAATTTGAAAACAGGGTCTCTTAAGCCAGAAAGGCTGGCTTTGAACCTGCACGATCCTCCTGTCTCCACCTCCCAAGCACAGGGATTACAAGTGTGCACCACCACGCCTGTCCATATGCTATGTCAAAGCCAAAAGGACTCAAGAAGAATGTAATAAAAATGTAAAACCAAGTTATATTTCCTGGCTATTTTTGTCCTCTGGATTAAAGGATAATTGCAAATCTGGTATCTCTAACTTTTATTCCATTGACTGTGCCATGACAAACTCTTCCCTTCTTGAAATAATAATAAGATCAATTTCCAGTATCACAACTATTATCAATTAATTCTTGTGTGTGCCTGTAAGTATGCATGTATATTACTAGGGACAGAACCCAGGGCCTCCTGAGAACTGAGCTACATCCCCAACCCCACCAATTAACTTCTGAAATTACAAAAGTTCCATCTTCATTTCTGGAAAGTTCATTTCAATACAAATCTTGATAATCCCATTTGATATAATCATAGGAGTTTGATTGGCTTCTATTATTTGTCAGTTTAGATTTTGTTGTTGTTTCTCTTGAGAAGGGGCCTCACTCTATTGCCCAGGCTGTCCTTGAACTCCTGAAGTCATCCTCCTGCCTCAATCTCCAGAGTAGCTGGGAGTATGTGTTCACACCATCATGACTGGCTAGCTTCTACCTTCTAAGAATATTGTAACATTAGAACTGGATCACAGACATTTAAAACTGTAGTGCTGTGTGTGTGTGTGTGTGTGTGTGTGTGTGTGTGTGTGTGTGTATGTTAGAAGTTAATAACCATATATTAGATAGATTGGGGAGGAAAATGATGAGTTTGAAACTCAACTCTGAAATGTATTAGCTGTTTGATCTTTGGAAATTTACCTTCTATTACTAACCTTCTGGTTCTTTAATTTACCCACTCATAAAATGGAGATAAGAAAATCTAAAGAGTTTTCCTAAGAATTTTTTAGAAAGTTAATACACAAAATGCTCAGAAGTATTCCTGACATACACTAAGACTCAATAATTGTATTTTATTTTTATCATTATGGGTATTATTTTCATCATTAAATTTCATAACACTGCAAAGGCTTTATAAAAATTGCCAGTCATGACACTTCCTAAAATATTTAAATATTTCAGGAACAGAGAGCCCCAAAGCATCCTTTAAGTCATGCAAGATTCCTGCCCGTGGCTACATGCCATTCTCATGGTCATCTTTGACATTTTACATTTGGATTAAACCATACCCTTCCATGACAAAAGACGTCTCTCCTGTATGTATAAAACCTTTGCACAAATTTTAAATAAACGACATAAATAAAAATTACACTTGCAGATAGTTTTTTCTACTTAAAAATAAATTTAACTGTTTCATATTTTTATGATTTTTTTCTAGACAATAAGATATTATTCAGGAATGTCAGTTTGGTAGTTTGGACTGGCTTCTATGAAATCTTCTCAGCTGTGCAATGCATCTGTATGTATGTGAAAATGCAGCCAATCTCTGGAAAAAGAAATAAATCAGGTTTGGACTTTTATCATAACCTGTTGATTAACTACTAGCAATCTGTCATGTTCTGGGTCACATTACTACAGAAAATGGAGCGTCACCTTCCGGAGTGCCCCTCTGAGAACTTCAAGTTCATGGGAATGAAGAGTAGAGGGGACCTCTGAACTCTTTCCCACAGCCAAGTGACAGCTGTGATTCTTTGGCCTCAGACTGCCTCCTTAAGCCAATTTAAGCATGAAATTTATAGTGCTCCCCACACAGTATCCCAGGCCTACTGTGTACATTTATTATTCTGACCAATTATTGAAGGATATATGTGTTTCCTATCATCGAGTTTGATCAACATTCCAGCCTCTAATATAGAAGGGACAAACTGCAGCTGAGGGTGGAGGAAGGAGAATGTTCTGCCGCACAGCCATAGTTTGTTCCAGGCATCTTTTGTGCAGACTCAAGCACACTTAAATATTGTGTTTAAAAAGCTCCTTTGAAGCCTCATTTTATCAGCAAGTTGCTCATATCAGAACAAGGGGCAGAACAAAAAAGACATCAAAGTGACAGATGAAAAACCCAAACTTTTAAGAAGAAAGTTTGATTTCTATCACTTCAAGCTTCTGCTATGTATGAGCTATGAAACCTTGAGTAAGTTTCTTAACCTCACTGAACCTCAAATTTTTTCATCTGCAAAATGAAAATCCTAGTAGAGAACTCACAGCATTGTAGTGAGAGTCAATGACAGAATATTTGATACAGAAAAAATAAGCTTCAATTTTTATTAAAATGACTAATGGGCTTTGAAGTCACATGGGCTCAGTTTGGTCTTTGTGGAGTGTTCGAGTTATTGGCTTATCTTTTGAATACTTGAAGCTTGATTAGCTTGTATACTAATTAAACCTTTCAAAACTAGAAAACCAACTACTTTTTCATTCTTAAATTCCATAATTATATGTGTGATTAAGTGTGATGAGTTTTTTTTTAATTTTACTTTCTTACTGGTATTGCTTTAGGAATTATTATATTGTGTTTTATTGTGGTATCATTATAATCAGCTTTATAAAGCTGGGCGTGATGGTGCACGCTTGCATGCTTGTAATCCCCACACTTGGGAGGCTGAGGCAGGAGGATCACGCAGATTAGAAGCCAGCCTTGCTGGCTTAAGAGACTCAGTTTCCAAATAAAAATATAAAATAGGTCTGGGAGTGTAGCCCAGAGATGGAAGGGTTCCATCCCCAGTACCACCAAATAATAATAATAATAATAATAATAATAATAGTAATAAATAATCAGCTTTATAAGAATTTTTCAAGACCATAAGAAAATAAATGTTTTAATGACTTTCACTGATATATCCAAAATATGAAACTTTATTCATAAAAATAAATATAACTTAAGAAGCACTAATAACTACCTGCCTTGTGCTAGGTGCTATTCTTAGCACTGGCTAGCCAATGATGAAAAGGCAGAAAAATTCCTTCTTCCTATGAAGCTTACATTTTGGAACATGAAAAATAATAAATAATATATAGAAATAGAGTGTGTCAGTTCATAGAGGATATTAGACCAAATGAATTGATAATTATTACACTGGGGAAAGGTTTGGCCAGATGCCTTTGGATAAGGCTTTAGATAGGTGGCTTTGGAATCATTCTGAGAAATAGCATCTAAAGTAGTCCACATACCTGTAATCCTAGTAGTTGGCGGGAAGCTGTATTAGAAGGATCATCGGTTTGAGGCCAGCCTCAGCAACTTAGTGATACCCTCAGTAACTTAATGAGGAATTGTTTCAAAAAAAAGTACAAAGGAAAAGGGCTGAAGTAGAATGCCCTTGGGTTCAATCTTCAGTGCCAAAATATTAATAAAATGATTTATGCAGAATAACAGGAGTCAGTCACAGAAAGATCTGGGAAAGAGCACTCCAGGAAGAGAAGGCAATGGTGTCAAAAAACAAAATGACAACAGTGTGTTTGAGAAACGTGAATAGAAAAGACAGGGAAGAGCTGGATAATGCAGGACAGGAAGGCAATGGAGGAATTGATTTTATCCTAGGAAGAGTGGGAGATCATTAGATGAGAAATGCTGTTATCTTTAAAGAAGATTAAATAACAAAAAATGCATAGCTACTTCCTAGGCGCATAGCTACTTCCTAGGCAGCTCCTTCTGGTCCAAGAGGGAGATGACAGAAGCTCAGACCAGGATCATGGTAATGGAGACGAAGAGGAGTGGCCGTGTTTAAGTATGGTTTGTGTGTAGAATGAAATTGACCTGCTGATGTGTTTTATATGAGCATTGAGAAAAAGACAAAAATTAAGGATGAAAAATGATGTTACCATTTTCTGAGACAGAAAAAAAAATAGGAATAAAATTGTTCAAGTGAAGCATGGGGAAGGGAATCAAGAGTGCTTTTTAGGATGTGGTGGTATTAGAAATGAGGATGCAGTCGGAGTTGAGCGCATGCAGATCTTAAGGCTGCCTTCACACTGACATTTGAGGACCGAGTCTTAAATAGGCAAACCTGCCCTTCCTTGACCTTTCATATTGGTAACAAGCTCTTCATTCTTGAACTCCCCTAAATTAGAGCATCAATCCTATTAGATAGTGGATCTTTTCCAGAAGGTTATTGTGGGAAAAGAGTTTGCCTATTATGTATCAAAGAAAAGAAATTCTGGCTGATTCAAGTTCCTTTGTAAGCACATAGCTGGAGACTTCTTTGCCACTTAGCTGGGCCTGTCCTGGGACTAACAGAATCAGTAAGGTGAGGTGTGATACAGGGGAGATTTGGGCAAAGAACAGATCGATTAATTATCAAAGGACATTACTTGGTATTTATGTGGAAGGAAATTCTGGCAATGGTACCCAGAATGGGAAGATAGGGTAGAACAGATCAGTATCAGATATAAAAGAGAAACTTCTTCAGTGATTTCCTTCAAAGTTAAAATATGTGCAGTCAACCTGCAGTTATAAAACCATGAAATTTTGTGTCTACATTTATTCCAGATATTTTAAAAAATTTCATAATACCTTATATTTACAAAACAATCAATGATTAACCATACATGATTTATATTAAGCTTTCTCAAGTTTCTCCTATCACTCTTTTCCTCAAAGACATTTGCTAATAAAATATGAGATATTTTTTAAGTGGGGTCACCAAATGTGGTGACCTATACCTATAATCCCAATACTTAGGAGGCTAAGACAGGAAGATTACAGATTAGAGGGCAGCCTCAACAATTTAGTGAGGCCTTTGGCAACTTAGTGTAACTCTGTTTCAAAATAAAAAAAAGGCCAGGGGTATAGCTTGATAAACGTCCATGGGTTCAATCCCAAGTAACCAAAAAAAAAAAAAAAAAAAGGAAAAGATGAAGAAAAGCCAACATGACAGTTATATTTTCCATGTTCCAAACAAACAAGGATTTGCAAATATTCAGAGTCAGATGGTCAGAAGGGTATATTTATCAACCCTACCTAATAGGGTTATTTTTAAGAAACGTTTCACGTAAGTCAGGATGATCATTATTCAGAGAATATGACAATGTGTCTTGAACAATCACCCATTCTCTTTTCAAAAGCTAACACTTCACAAGAAAGTTGAAGTGAGTGTGTGTATGTGTGAGAGAGAGAAAGTGCAGGTGTGTGTGTGTGTGTGTGTGTGTGTGTGTGTGTGTGTGTGTGTGTTAGTGAGAGAGGGAGAAAGGAAGGGAGAGAGGGAGGGAAGGAAAAAGGTGGAGAAGACATTTGATAACACGTGCTTCAATTCTAGCTACAATTCACATCAATTTCCCTGCAAAGCCAATGATGCCTTAGGCTGGCACTACGACTAAGCCTAAAGGTCTGCAGTGTGGGGTGGCTGAGCACGGCTGTCCCACTGTCCTGAGGAGCCAGCAGAGACACACATTTTGGTCTTTCCATCTGAGCTGTTACACAGAAAGCAGGTTTTGAAGCAGTTTCTCAGAGCACAAAGCCATCATGACTGAAGTCTGATGCTCCAAACAGACACATTCTCACTTCCACAAGTGTTTAAGTAAAAAGAGACTGTGCTGAAGGAGGAAATTATTGTCTTTTTGTTTCCTTCTTCTCATTTTCTTTTTTTGCAAAAGCACACCTCGTATGGTGTTTTGACTTGCAGAAAATGAAAAACAAAGATTAATTCTGAAGCCGCTAATTGTGTAAAAGCATGGATTTTTCAAAGAAAGTAAAAGTTCTTTTATTAGCACTGAAAAACTTTTGAAGAGAAAGCATCAGCCATTTTCCTTAGAATCGTTCTTCCTAATAAAACAGATATTTGGACAAGATTCATCAAAATATATCTATCAAAAAATCCTGCCATATCAAGTTGATGTCTCAAGTTTCTATAGGATCATAATTAAAGTTAGTATAATTTCTAATGCAGAAACATTTAACTGTAAAACAGTAGATTTTGATTTTTGTTAAAGACACTGATTTTAGATAATTATAATGTGAATTAATTTAGTTAATATTGTTTGTACTTTGGTGTTAATATTAAACAAACAAGATTTGCATTTCTCCTAGGCCAAGGAAAAGATAATAAAGTTGTAAAACCATATAATTGGAAACATATGCCCATGGTTAACTACTGCCAGAAATCAACATGTAAAATTCATGCTTTTCCCAGAATTCTCTTACCATAACTCTTGGATCTAGTCACCCAATCATAAAAAACACAAAAAGAAAATAAATGAAAAGGCTCCTACTCCAAAATATTATTCCCAAAAGTCCTTTTGGGAAAAATTATTTAGACAAAGTGCAATGGATAGAGATCCAACATCTACATGAATGCGGACTGTACCGTTCAGTGTTCTGGTGCAAAAATTTGACGTTAACAACTGGCATTGAAGATGTTTGCTCCCTAAGCATTGAGTATTATCCACTCTATGGGGCCAAAGGAAGAATGTGTGTGCTCAGATAAACCCGAATAGAGACCCTGTAGTTGGTATCTTTGGGAAGATAGATTATTTTATTTTATAGAATTGTATACCTGAATTTCACCTTTGGACTAAGGAGAAAACCACGTGGAGACTTACAGAAGGTATTTATTTTTGTTGTAGAGATGCAGGAATGGAAAGTTAGTCAGTGTTCACTGAAAAATAAAAAATAACCTAAATAAAACTTCAAAATGGGTAGCGTCATCTTGTTGAAGAGTATAACTTGAAACATTCTTGTTTTATAGGGGAGTTATAACTATCAGGAGAAGTGTGAAATAAAACATTCCTCACTAGCACCTCCACTATTTAAATGTGTCCTCTACTCCAGCCACTGATGAGCAATTGAACCTCTTTCTTCTTTTCTTTCTTAGCCCTTCAAGAAATCTGTCCTTTGTAAGTTTCTTTTGCCTCCTCAGCCAAGTAAACTTGTCATGTCATTACATTGCCATTTAACTCAGCATAATTGTAGTAAGACGACAGTAGGGCCTAGTCATCAAACATGCCCCCCGATCCAAGGAGAGTTGTACAAAAGCCTTATGGATTTTGTACACTACAGCACTATGGAGAATAAGGTTCCAGCCAGACGTGGTGGTGCACATCTATAATCCCAGTACTTGGGAAGCTGAGACGGGAGGATTACTAGTTCTAGGCCAGGTTCAGAAATTTAGTGAGATTCTGTTTCAAACTTTAAACACACACACACACACACACACACGACTGGGGGGTGTAACTTGGAGGTAGAATGCCTGTGTGTTCAATTCCCCAATACAGAAAGAAAGAAAGAAAGAAAGAAAGAAAGAAAGAAAGAAAGAAAAGAAAAGAAAGAAAGAGGTTCAATTGCTTATCAGTAGCTGGAATAGAGGAAAATGTGTGCTTCCTTTTCTTGAGAAAGACAAGTTTAGTAAATCATCATGGGGAAATTCTGAGGCAGGTTCCTTGATATATGCTAACTAGGTTGATGTTTTGGTGAAGAAACAGAGGCATAAGCAATCTTGGGACTGAGTAATGTCTCTTCCAACAAACTTGTCTTTCAGTGGTCAAAATGCTTTCATCCTCTGCTCTCTTTGCCTGCTTTACTCTGGCAAAGTGAGAGGTGAATCACTTTTGTTCTACTGTGATTATTTTTACCCCTTAAAACACAGCTTAAGGGCTCAATTTTAGGCCATAATTGCACACAGAACCAACTTGTTCAAAAGGTTAAAAAAAAAAAAAAAACTAAACTCAAGTCCCAGTAAATACCAAGCCAAAGATGAGTCAGGTTCAAGAGAAAGAAGAAGAAACATTAACCATTTCTTACTAGAACCTTACATTCTTTATTTCATATCTCACTGCACCTAACCAACCCCCTGGCTTCTTTGACTTTCCTTAGGTTCCTATGCAGAGCTCAAAAATAGTAAGACTCCACCTTTGCAAATAACTAAAAAACCAAAAGCAAATTTATAAATTAGCAGTTGAACTCAGAATGTGTTTTAACAGTGGGGGAAAATATACATGAAAGTTGTATTTCTAGGTTATCTATGAGTAGTTGTTCTATTTTAATTCATATGCAATGGTGGGCATTTATACTTGCAATGAAAATTGTAGAACTCAATATTTTTAAGTGCTTACAATCACACCAACAGATAATATTTCAATTGTTGCTTTGGCTTTCCAAAATGAAAAGCTGAAAATAAAAATTATTTTAATATTGCCTATAGGTAAGAATGATCTGGCATTTAAACATTAGATTTTGATAGTGCAAAGAACAAAAGTATCAGGTCAAACCAATCATATTTTGAACAATTATAAATCATATCAACACATTTAACCTTTTGCATTTATTTCCTGGCTTTATCAAGGGGTCAAGAAAAGAGGTTGGGCCAAATGTTTCTATTATTTTAATCTCTATACCTGTCGTAAGTTTCAACCCTTACTGAGCACAAGGTAAGTGAAATCATCTCTTAGAAAAACCAAGTTCTATGACCACTTTGAAGCTCATCTCTGAGGCTGTTTCCCTAGATTCTGCCCTGAATCTTACAGCGGCCCAATGGGAGTGCTCTACCTGAGACAGTCTATCATGCTTTGTCAGAACCACAACAACGCAACAGACTGGAGGTTTCCTTTTCTGGACTCTTCTGGAGTTTGGCCGTAGCAGAAAAAAAAAGACACTCCAGGTTTGAAAGATATTTGTGAAGCATGAGAGAAACTGTTGTCAAAGGTTTCCCTACTTCTGCTGATTTCCTCCAATTGTCTGTTCCATAGAAGTCTCAGTGATTTCGTAAAACACTACATCACAATTTGTCCTTCACATCCACAGGGTCGCTTTAGATCATACTCAGAGTAAAATCTAAACTCAGCCCGTTGCAGTCCAGACTGCACAAGACCTGGCTCCAAGCCCTGCTCTGATTATCTGGCTCCACTCCCACCTTCTTCCTGCTCTTGAATCCTTTAATTCCTTCATGCCAAGCTCTTGCACATCCCAGAACCATTTGCTCCTTTTTTCTGTCTAATTCGGTCTTCCTAGTTTTCTGCATAGCTAGCCCCTTAATGTAATTCTGCTCTCTATAAAATGTCATTTCTTATCTGACTACCTTCTTTAAAGTGGCCTCACTTTCTTCCCACTAATTTCTATCATTCTTCTCTATTTTTAGACCTAAAAATCCTATTATACCTTACTTCATTCTGTTATTGTCATTTTCCCCAACTAGTGTGATTTCCACTTCATGAAGGTAGGGGCTGTTTGCATATCAGTGGACACTGCTTCCCTATCACCTAGCCCCTGCCTGGCACACAGTAAAAGGTAGGGGTGTATTATTATTATTATTATTATTATTATTATTATTATCATTATTATTATTTCACAGGTCTAGGGATGGAACCCAGGGGCATTTGACCACCAAGCTACAGCCCCTGCCCTATTTTTATTCTTCGTTTTGTGAAACAAGGTCTCACTAAGTTATGGAGGGCCTCACTAAGTAGCTGAGGCTGTCTGCAAACTGCCATCCTCCGGTGTCAGCCTCCCGAATGCTGGGATTACAAGCGTGTACCACCACGCCCAGCTTGTAGGTGTCTATTAAAGGAAGAAACAACTATTGACGTTAAAGAGACATCCTTGAATTTATAATGATATATGTACTCATTGTACTACTGTTTAATATTATTATAACTAAATCATTTTGTGGCCTCGAAAAAAAATTGCACCTTTTCCTATAGAAATACCAAGTTTGAGAAGGGGAAGTGCAAGTTAAGAGGAAGACACAAAATATGAATTCATTTTAAACCAATCCATTTAAAAATGAACTGAAAATAAAGGTTAAAGAGATTGAGATTCTTTAGTCCAAGTCTAGACTTAGGAGATTAGTTAATTATTGTCTTCATATTTGGAAGGTGTTTTTTATAATTAAAATGTCAAGTTTTACCTGTCCATGAAGAAAAAAGAAAAGAAACCAAATCTAAATTTAAGTAAAAGATAATTAGGATGAACCTAAGATTCTCTTGGCCACAAGAGAACAGGCACCTAAAAGTGATGTGGTTGTATATATGGTTAAAATTCTGACAGGAGAGGGTTGACAAAACATGGAAAACAACTTAGGACCACAGGAGGAATTCCTAGCTAAGAAATGCGCTTATTGTTAAAAACTTAAAATACATAAAAAACAAATGCATATAAATGCATGCTTTACTTATTTCTGATATGTTATGCCCAACTAATATTCTCTATTTAGCTGTCCCATAGGCAGCTGAGTTTAATAAGCAGTGTTAAAATAGAAGCTGAGTACCTCATGATTTTGTCATAGCTGTTTTCCCCATACTCTTCTTCTTCTCATACTTGGCTGTCTCTGGACCTCCCAAAGGAAGAAATAGGGCAGATGAATGTCCACTCAAACTTCAAACCAGCACCGGTATGAAAAGTATTTCTTGGGCTGGACATGGCACAAACTTGTAATTCTAGTACTTGTGAGCCTGAGACAGAAGGATCTCAGGGTCAAGGATAGCTTTGTCATGTAGTGAGACTCTCACCAACCGAAGGCCCCTGGGTTCAATCCCCAGTACCACATACAAAAATAAAAACAAAAAAAAGGTCTTTCCTTTAAAAACCAAGCTGGGCGTGGTGGCGCACGCTTGTAATCCCAGCATTCAGGAGGCTAAGACCTGAGGATAGCGGTTTGCAGACAGCCTCAGCTATGTAGTGAAGCCCTCTGAAACTCAGTGAGACCCAGTTTCAGAATTAAAAAAATAGGGCAGGGGTGCAGCTCAGAGGTCAAATGCCCCCGGGTTCTATCCCTAGACCCGCAAAAATTAATTAATTAATTAATTAACTAAAAAAAACAGAAATACTGCTTTCCCCTTCTCTTATTAGTTAATTCTATTAAGGTTATTGAACATTTATTATTTTCCATGCACTTTCTGAAGGGCTTACATAAATGACTTCACTTAAACTCAGAAATTGAGGAAACTGAGACTTAAAAGAGGTAAAAATCATTTGTTCAAGTTGATACAGACAACAAATGGCAGAGCCAATCCCAGAACCAGCTCTCTCAGAGTACACTGGCCATGTTGTGAACCACTGTCTTAGAATAAACTAGAACAGACAACAGACCAAAAAGAATCCATGGGACATAGGTAGGATTTCCATTTATGAGAGAGTGTTAGTGTCTACTTGGATCCTATGAGAAAATGATTATCCCTTTCTTCACCGCAATAGTCTCTCCCTTGAGAATCACTTTCCATCCATCATTATTCAATACTGGCTACCAGCCAGCAAGTATTTTTAAGTCAATTCATTTTAAATATGGGACATACTACCATACTGGGATACAGACCAGTTCCAAGGGTCTGAACTGGAGAAATACCCACAGTGGCCAGCTCTGTTCTCAGCTTCCCCTGGCCCTGCTCCCTCAGAGTTGCCCAATTGGGACTATAGGTAAGTGAAAAATATTCCCTTGAATACACAGAGACAAAAAAATATTATTCTGTGCAAAGGCATTATGAACACCCTAGATGGGGTTTCTCGGGGATCATTCAGCAGGGAACAACAATTTTAAAAACATATATGAAGTTGGCCTTAATAAATCTTCCAATGAGTTCACAAAGGACATAATCATAATATGCACAAAGTTTACTTAAAAGGTTATTTGTTGTGGTGGTGTTTTCAGTATTAAAAAAATAAATAAAAGAAGACTAGCTGGGCATGGTGGTGCATGCTTGTAATCCCAGGATTCAGGAGGCTGAGACTGGAGCATCTTGGTTTGCGGACAGCCTCAGCTACTTAGTGAGGCCCTCTGAAACTCAGTGAGACCCAGTTTCAAAATAAAGAATAAAAAATAGGGCAGGGAGTGTAGCTTGGAGGTCAAATGCCCCCTGGGTTCCATCCCCAGACCTCCCCCCCAAAAAAGACTACAAATCTCAATATAATACATTAATTAAATTAATCCTGGTACATTAATATGAGAGCATTATTATGGAGTTAGAAAAGAATTGTTAATACCATTTAAAAAGTATTTACAATCTATTTAGTGAGAAGCAGTAAATAAACTATATACACATTATGGACTTGCTTTTAAAAATAGCTTTAAAATATAAATAAGCATGTATAAAATAAGAAAAGTAATGCATCAAAAGTTAATAATAGAGCCTAGCGTGGTGGCTCATGCTTGTAATCCCAGTGTTTGGAAGGCTGAGACCAGAGGATTGTGGTTCGTGGACAGCTTCAGCTACTTAATGAGGCCCTCTTCAACTCAGTGAGACCCTGTTTCAAAATAAAGAATAAAAAAATAGGGCTAGGAGTGTCCCTCGGGGGTAGAAGGCCCCTAGGTTCCATCCACAGTACCGCATAAAAAAGTTAATAATAGTTATTGTCTAATTTATTTTTCTTCGTGTATGTGTTTTCTAAAACTCACACACATTAATTTAATTGTAATTAAACTTAAAAGAAAAATGTCAGGCCACCATGGTGTCCCCATATAGAGTATAAACTATAATATAACAAGATTACTGTTTAGTGCACATGAATTTAATGAAAATAAATGCTCAGGGAATTTCCGTTTGTTTAGAAGTAGAAAAAAATATCAAAAGTTTAAAAGTACAGAATTTTCTTAGTTTTATATTTTTCTGGAATTTGGCAAAAAAGTGACATTCAATATTTATAGATATAGTGAGTACCTGAGCAATCCCAGTACATCAGAGGAAAATAGCTAAGGTATATGGGAAGGAAATACTGAAGACAAGCTAGTGACTTGGAAAAAAGCCAAAAATCAATTGAAAGAATAAAATGTAATGAGAGAGACCAAGCATGCAAAATATTGAAACATTTTTAAAAATTTTAGAAACAAATCCTTCTATATAGAATATATGGGGAAAATGGCATTTCAGCTGCAGGTTTAAGCTTATGGTAAGTGATATTCAAATAATGAACCATGCATTTGGAATAAAAGCAAAGAGAATAGATTCCTACCTCACACCATTCACAAAGGTAAATTTTATTTGCCTTAAATATCCACATGTATAAAATCAAAGGTTTAAAAGTTAGAATGAATAGGTAGAGAGTATACATTATTTTTTTAATTTGTAATGCAATGGTTGTGACACCATGTATGAAATCTCCCATAAAATTAGTGATAAATTGTACAATAAGGTATCTAATGTTTTGGGTAGACAAAATAAATTTTAAACAAATATAAAAGCTAAGTGACACTTCTGGAGAAAATATTTGCAAGGTTCAATGCAAAAAGATCAGCTGACATTCTTAGAACATACAAGTCAGTAAGAAAATTGAAAAGGACCCATAGGAAATAAGCAAATAATATAACTAGACCATCTATGTAGTGATTGAAATAACTAACACATGAATGAGAAAGATTACATCACTAGTAATCGAGTTAGTACATTTAAACAAGGAGACAGTTTGTCTTCTGTAATGAATTAACAAAATTTATTTTAATTTGAAAATACTAAGGGTCAACAATGCTGTGCTGAAGTGGGGATTTTCATAACCTAGATTGTTCCACTATGATTTGAAACATCTATTTTAAAGATTATCTATCAGCTGGGCGTGGTGGCACACCCTTGTAATCCCAGCATTTTGGAGGCTTAGACAGGAGGATCTGGGTTCGAGGACAAGCCTCAGCTACTTAGTGAGGCCCTTAACAATTCAGTGAGACCCTATTTCAAAATAAAGAATAAAAAATAGGGCTACGGATGTAGCTTGGAGGTAGAATGCCCCTGGGTTCCATCCCTAGTACCACACAAAAAAAGATTATCAAAAATTAATATTTACCTCTAGGAGCTGATCCTTAAGAAAACCTTACTGTTAATAAAAAAAAAATGTATACAGCTAGGTGTAGTGACAAGCACCTACAGCTCCAGATACTTGGGAGGCTGAGGCAAGAGGATTACTTGAGTCCAGTAATTTGAGACCAGCCTGGGCAATGTAGGGAAAACATATCTTATAAACAAATAAATGAGCAAAAATATGCATATATCATTATTGCTAGTAGTGAAGTTACTACATGTTGACCAATGTGGGAATAGTTAAAGAGGATACAACTTTCCCACACACACTCACACAAAGCCCGACCTCTATGCATTTGTATGTTTTTCATGTATTGCATGCACATTGATGAATACAAATATATATAAACACTCTAAACCAAAGCCTAAGTCTAGATGACTACAATGTCTACACTTGAGGGGGAAGAAGAAAGGTAAAACCCCAGGCAGCAAAGCCACTGTTCAGCAGGAGGTTGCTAGGCAAATAGCATCACTACAGCTAGCAAAGAAACTTTATTCCTCAATTTCAGAGAAGGAGCTAGATAAAACTAAGTTGTTTTATATAATAATATCTGATTATTTTCCTTTTCTCCTGAGTATAAAATTGTTACTCTTGGGAGAGAAAAGCAGACAAGCCGAACAACACTCTGAAATAGCTACAGGACTCCTAGAAGCCATCAATGAGAAACATCATCTTAAATTACTTGTGCTACATGGTGTCAAATACTCCATCAAACTTGCAAAAAATACCCACTCTACATTCAAATTGTGTGTGTGTGTGTGTGTGTGTGTGTGTGTGTGTGTGTGTGTGTGTGTACATGTGAGAACACATGCATGTGCGCAGGAAAGTGAGAAAGAGAACTAAGGAAAGGAACTGAATGTGGACCTTGGGTTTGACCTAAGGCAGAAATAAACAGCTAAAAGATACAGATAAATAAGGAAAATTCGAAAGCAAAGAAGCCAGAGCTATGAAATGTAAACCTATTGGTAGTTCTCAGAAGTTCTGGAGGTGGTATGTGCTTACCAAAGACCAAATGACAAGTTCAAGAACATCTTCTTTGATTATGAAGAAAAAGGGTATCACAGTTGACATTCAGTTTCCATAAGCTTATAAAGGTAATATATAATATTTATAACATTTATCAGAAAAAATTGCAAAAGGAATATATATATATGAATGTAAATATATATATGAGTGTAATATATATTTTTACACACACACACATATATATATACATATATGTGTGTGTGTGTGTGTGTGTGTGTGTGTGTGTGTGTAAAAAAAAAGTGCCTTTTCACCAGCTCTGTGCTAGCTCTGTACTAGCTCTGTGCCACTCAGGAGCACCTTGCAAAGTTCTAGAAACTCAAGTGGTCATTGATATATAGGAGAGATTGAACTGAACTATTATTAGATCTGTGGGTATACTCTGGTTTTCCAGAAACAGTCCCATCTTGCCTGGATGGCTCACGTATAGTAAGTGGCATACTAGCTATCTATATTCAAATCGATAAAATGAGTATAACATGTATATTAATGGACCACATTTAATAATGAAATAATTTAATGTAATTATATGTATGGATACCCAACTGAACCATTGACTAAGGAGTACCACAACTATCTAGAAGCTGAGATCAATGATTAAAATACCTTTAAGATATCTTAAAATATCTTTAGAAGTTGAGAGAAAGAATTACAGATGCTATGAAGCACATGGAGTATTCTAACTTTGTAGAGAAACTGCTTCTTATTTATTTTCTTTATTGTATTGGGGGTAATGTATACAAACTAGTTTGTACACTATACCCCTTTTGTAACTGATATAAGATTGTAATTTTCAGCTGTTACACTATACCCCTTTTGTAACTGATAGGAAAAGTACTGTGCAGAAGAAAAGCCAAGTAACAGTAGGGCATGTTGACCATTCCTCAAGTCTCTTGGAGACACTTGAATGGGGCATTTTACCTCTGAGCTATATCTCAAGTCCTATTTTATTTTTTATTTTGAAACAGAGTCTCACTAAGTTTCAGGGAGTCTCACTAAATTGCTGAAGATGGACAGGAACCTACAATTCTCCTGTCTCAGCCTCCCAAGGATTGGGATTACAGGCATGTACTACCATGCCTGGCTAATGGTGTGATTTTCTAAAGAAAGCTCATATTAAGTGAAATCAGCCAAGCCCTGAAAGATAAGGGACATATGTTTTCTCTAATATGCCCAAACTAGGGAGTATTAGGAATGCCAAAGGGACTTCAGATAATGGACATTTCCATTAAGCAAAGCTAGAATGGTAGGGTAGGAGAGGAAGAAGGCTGAGGTTGATTAATGGAGGAGCTACATCTGAATATGTGTAAAAGTATGAATGTAGCATGGTCAACCTGGACACTCATTGTTGGGAGTGGGGAAGGGGAAGTAGGGAGGAGAGAGGGCACCAAGCACAGTCTGAATGTATGCCATTTTCAATATGATACACATAAAAATTAAAAATATTAAAAAAGAAAGCTTAGGAGGAGCTCAAGGTTGGCCAGAGGTAAATATGATAGAAGTCCAAGGGACTAGAGAGATAATAGTAAAGAATCTTACAAAGGAATGTATAGAGCCAGAAAAATTAAAAGATGCAGTGAAGAAGCACTTTGTAGACACAACCCATTGTCTCACCATATCAAAAAATGAATGTGATCTCAGTGGGGCATAGTGGCACATGCCTGTAATCCTAGCATGGGGAAGCCGAGACAGGAGGATTGCAGATTCACAGCCAGACTCACCAGTGTAAGGAGGACCTCCAAAAATAAGTAAGACTTTGTTATAAAATAAAATAAAATAAAATAGGGCTGGTGTGTAGCTCAGAGGTAGAATACCCTGTGTTAAATCCACAGCATCACAATTAAGTAACAAAAATACATACATACATACATACATACATACATACATACATACATACTTTAAAATAGTTGATCCCAGCTCCATTTTGCAGAGCTGAGTTGGAGATACATCCCCAGTCATTTTTAAGATAATAGTCTAGGCAGTAACTACTTATAGATCAGAGCTAAGACAAGAGATGAAATCTTAACCATCCTATTGGTTGGACAGAGAAACAAAGAAACAAGTTCTCAGTTATCTCTTCACCAAAGCACAATTCAATATGTATGTTCTGGCCAGAGTGTGAGTTATACATGGAGAGGTGGTATCCTGAATGTAAAATAAAGTCTTGTCAACCACTTTATATCATCAAGTGTTATAGAAAAGAGGTGAAAAAAAATCTATGCCCTCAAAGATTTCACTAGGAAAGAATCTATCTTGGTCTTTGAATTTTAACAATGAAAGAAAAATAACTAGAAATAGTGTAGAATTATACAATATTGGCAGAAATATAGATTTCCCCAGATCTCAACTTCTTCTTTATTGCTTCTTCCAGAAAAACTCAAAGCAGGGATTACTAGCCCTCATGACAAACCCATCAGCCCACTCCACTCCTAATCTTGCAAAGAACAGAAATCTCATGCCACAGAATATTGTGTCGCGGGGCAGGACTCTTGCTCAAGAGATTAGAAGAGCCAAGAATTGCATTCTTCCTAGAGAAGAAGGCCCTTACAAAGTTTCTGCTGAATTGGGCTTTACATGCGGGTAGAAAACCTAATGTAAGGGATGTGGTTGCATTAATTATAAGATTTCAATTTGACAGTTTAATTAGGAAAAGGAGAGTTAGTGTAGGGCTTGCAGAATTCATGATGAATCACATACTCCACCAGACTTCATTTTCATATTTCAATTACACACATTTCTAACTGATGAACAGCAACATAGCATTTTCTGTTTAATAAATGTGATATCTGTTGGAATTGATAACATTAGTTCAGTAATTACTGAGCCATTATTGTCAGGCTTTTTAAAAACATGGAAAGAAGACTTAGTTATTAAAGTTTAGCATCAGCACAAAACTACATTTCAAAATGCTCCCACTAAGAAGCTTTTTTAACAGCACATTAGCTATCCCTTACAGATAGCAGGGTACAATTCAGTAGCAAGCATTTGCATGAGATCAATTTTGATCTAATCACACCTTATCTGAATCCCAGACAGACCACTGTAGTTATTATGTTTTTTCTATGTCTTTCAGAATTCCTATGTCTATTTCAGAATTCAGGGAAAAAAAAAACAGGAGAGCAGGACTTAGTTTTGCATGACACAATGTAACACAAGATTCTGATCTTTGCTAAAATAATTATAATAAAATTAAAAAAATTTGTTTTCATCCATCTAAAGATGAGTATGGACTCAAAGAGGAATGTCCTAAGTGACTCAGTCTGTGAAAATATGTGCAAACTTCTGAGTCCTCTCCCAGGGTGCTTGCTGTGAGTTCTGGGAACCAAAGTTTGAAGCTAACTATGCTTGTAGTTGCATTAGGGTCTTTGCTTTTCATGGGTTATGAACAAACAGAAGTTCATTAAATCAAGTGCAGATGTGGGTTTCCTCCGGGACTATGGAAAAGATCGTGTCCTACAATAAACACAACTGTGTTCACTGAAAGCGAAGCACATGTCTGTTGTTTCCATTGCTTCCAAGTTTGTTCAAAATGATCATTTCGTGAACAGTGTCTCGAGCGCTATCTACCTGAACTACTCAAATATGGCAACAGTCTTGATGAGACTGCTTTGACCAAGACCGTTCGGGTGCTTATATTTATACATATATTTGCATATGTATCAAAATATTTTAAACACACTCAAGTCATAGAAGATAGTCTTATGATACAATGTCACTTACTATATGTTAAAGTTATACAAAAGGTTTATATTTTAATTTAAAAATGTACGCTAAATTTCTGCCCGTTATTAATAATTCATTTCTAGTAACTTCAGGGAGATCTTTGGATAACTGTGCATTTTATTTACTTATTCAAAGTTAAATAAAATAATGTGCCTATCATATTGCTCAATAAGTGGTAGTGATGATTATCATTAGCAGGCCTTTGATTCTTGTATAAAATTAAAAAAAAAATATATATATATATAGTGGTACTGGGATGCCTGGAAGCCCTTCTACTTCCGGGCTACACTCCCAGACCTATTTTATACTTCTTTTTATTTTTGGAAACAGGGTCTCTTAAGCCAGCGCGGCTGGCTTCGAACCTGCATGATCCTCCTGTCTCTGCCTCCCAAGCGCGGGGATTACAAGTGTGCGCCACCATGCCCGGCAAAATAATACAAGAGTATAAAGGTAAAAATTTACAAATATAAGTAAAAGGCCTGAGATGGACTTCTGGAGATTTCCACTTCCTTTCATTTTATAAATAACTGAGGTCCAGAAAGCACTCTTCTTTGCATAATTACAATAGCTAATAAATATAAAACTTGGCTGTATTCTAACATAGTAAGCGGTCCACTCTAGCTGTAGTTGTCAAAGTCCCCCACAGAATCCCGAGATCCTCAAGACCATTTCAGGGGTTTATTAGGTCAAAATCAATTTTCTAATCATCTTAAGATTTTTTTTATTATATTATGAATTCCATTCACATTTGTACTAACACTTCCAAACACATAGTGGGTAAAACTTTTGTCAACTTCGAATGAAGGCAATGGAACTAAACTGTATAAGTACTCATTGGATCCCTCACTGCTATTCTGCCACTAGAAAAGATGAATCAAATAAAAAGCCCGTCTTGTTACATTTCAACCCTTGAACATCTGTCTTTTCAGTACTCCATATGAGCAGGTGGGAAGCACACCTAAAGTTCTTCTGTATAGTGAAGGGCAATCAATGGTTTTCTGGAGGAAAAACATGATGTGTTCATTCAGTCTCCATTAAATTAAACACTTGATTTTATAAAACACAATTTTTACTTGAAAGAACAAACACTAGTTATTCAGATTTGCTTATTTGGCAGATTTTTTAAATTATAAAGTGACCCTGTTCCTTTAGGGAAAATATCTGAACAGTATTCCATACCCCCAGAGATAAATTTAATCTTTCGAGCAGAAATTAGAATTTTGGAAAATCCATATCTGTTTAATTATGACAGCTTTCTAAAACTTAAGGAGTTTTCTGAAAAATTGTTAGTGCTATTAGTGAGTGTGATTTATGATTTTATGAAATGAAATGTGCCAACCTCTGGTTGATACACATAACTTAGTTAAACCTATATTTTCCAAATCATCAGTCCACGATTGTTTTAGTCAGCTTTTCTGTTCCTGTATCCAAAATGTCTGAGAAGCAGAAAGGTTTATGAGAGGCTTACTGTTTCTTTGAGAAAGAAAGGTGTATGTGAGGCTCACAGTTTGAAAGTTACTCCCATGATTGACTAGCTCTAAGGCAGAAATGTCTCAGCAGCAGGTCACAGCAGAGGAAAAGCCACTTTTACTTCGTGGTGGCCAGGAAGCAGAGCAAGAGAAGATGGTGCCAGGGACAGATACAGTCTCCAAGGCCATGCCTCAGTGATCCACCTCCTTCAGCCATGTCCTACCTCTTAACCTGGCCACACTGTCTAACACATGAGCTTCTCTAAGGAACATTTTATATCCACATCATAACAATGTTATTTCAAAGCTATGCCTAAATTTAAAATGTAAGATAGATCAATGGATTTTAATGTATCAGCATATGCAAAGTTCTTGGCATGTTTTCAGGTTGGAAACTGCAAATAACCTTTAAGAAATCATTACCACTTGTCCAGTCTGGGTATAGTATCGAAAAAGAATATAACTATCTTAAAATGATTATAAATATCCCTCCTTTTATTAAGTATGTATGTGTATGACAGTAGATTGTTTTCACATTCTCTATCCAAAACAATATAAAATAGATTGAATGCAACAGCAGGTATGACAGTCCATCTTCTTTCTATTAAATTTTTTACAGATTTGTAAAACAGGGCAACATTTTCATTAACTATGTGTGTGTTGAAAATATTGGTGTGGGCCATAAAATATTTTATGTGGGCCATAGAATATTTTGTGCTTTGTTTGTATATAAAGTAATGAGCTTAATGTTATTTTAAAATAAACTAAATTGAACCGAGGGGCATTCTACCTCCGAGCTACACCCCAGCCCTATTTTTTATTCTTTATTTTGAAACAGGGTCTCACTAAGTTGCAGAGGGCCTCACTAAGTAGATGAGGCTGGCCGCGAATCTGCATTCCTGTCTTAGGCTCTCAAGTACTGGAATTAAAAGCGTGTGCCACCAAGTCCAGCTAAACTAAATAGTCTTAAGCTTTCTTAGCTATAATTTCTAATGCAATATTATTAATGTATTATTCACAAAAGCAAAAGTTATTTTTGGTCCTAAATAATTTTAAGTTTGAGATACTCTATTATCCAGTAGAAATGACAAATGGGTTTCAAATAGAATACAAATTTAAATCAATCAGTTAATGTCTTACGAAATTGTTAGAGTAAAACATGGAAGCCATGTTTTAAACTATAAAAACAGAAAAGAAAAAATTTGGTACTCAAGCCATATTTTACTCAAGAGCACACTGAAGAATATGAGATGTCTATTAAAAAGGAGATTAAGAAATGTTCATAAATTTGACTGAATCCAACTTTTAAATCATGCTAATTACTCTTTCTACAAATTCTCACATAAGGTAGAGAGATAATGGTTATTGTTTTAGGAAGCAAATGCCAAAAGAATCAGTCTTAATGCAAGGAAAAAATAGATAAGTACATGTGTGTATGATTCTGAAGGAAGAGAATAAGTCCTTTCTTTCCCATATATGAAGCTTTTCAAACACATAGTGAGTGTATAAATTCATTATTATAATTTGAAATATAGCCTTTTATTCCACAATGTCAAAATACAAATATTAAAAAGTAGAATATTCATCCAAATTTACAATAAATTAGAAATGATTGATATTATCCAAATGTTGGAGTGACATAATCAAATGGAAATAATAGGGTAGTAGATCTCAGATAAAAGACACTCAATAGATAGTAAGAGGAAAGCTACTAAAATGAAAAAATTGGAGGCTCAAGAAAAGTTTTATTTCATAATTTTATATAAAGCCAGTCATGTTTTAGAATTTTTCTAGAACCAAAACAAATCTAATTATTTATTTTCCGTATCATGAACAACTGTATTTATATAGAATGAAAAATCTAATAAGTAAAATTATAATTGGCTCAAAAAATAAGTCTGAGCTTTCACCTCCTGGAACCCCACAAGGCAGCTAACATTCTCTCAATGTATTGCTCTGCATGTTCTGTGTGCAGACTTTGAACATGACTTTCCTTTTGAAGTAGAAAGAAAGGGGCAGGTATACAAATAATCAGTGATAGCTCAGAGTATTAGAAAGAAAGCTAGACTAGAAAGAAGCTAACTTGGGCTCAAACCAACCTTCATAACCACTGTCTTTGTTACTTTAGACAAGTATTTTATACTCTCTGGGTCTCAGTTTTCCCTTAAGGGAAGGGATCTAATGATCTTTTTTCGAAATATAAAATGCAATAGTTTTAAATTTAATTATTTAGATAGGAAATTAACATTTCTGTCACAGACATTATTTTTAGCATGTCTCATTGGAATTTTGTAGAACAATATTTCCTTCAAGGAAAATCAGAATACAGAATATTAAAAGCATTTTAATGAGACAAATTATGTGAGGAGAAAGAACTATATTTAAGCAACTCTTTTGTTTATCTCATTTTTTCATTAACTAGTTAAGAACATATAGTCTTTTACTTGGCTTTATTCAGTTATACCCAAAGGGCTACTACCTAAATAATAAGAAGAATGCTTATAAAATTTGTTTCTATCAAATCCATCTCTGCCTATTTCCTAGGGAAATCGTAAGAGTTCAAGATGTCAGAATAGTATATTTTCCAGCCCTTATAAAAAGTTCTACTGTAAAGAATGAAAATTTAGTCTTTCCTTTTTTACTGCTTCAAGAAATACTAAAAATGTTTTTTGTGTATAGTACAGTGTTTTCATCTTAAATTTATTATATTTAATAACATCTTGTGAATAGTATTCTAACCCTAAAGATACTTTAGAGTGGAAAGATCTGTGTTTTTTATCTAAGGGCTAGTGTCACATTCTTAACTCTCAGTGCCTTTAAAATTCCACTTCCTTTTTAAATATATGCTCCACCAAAGTATTTCTAATATTATTTACCTTTCACAAGAATTCATTTGCTCATAAAAGCGACCAGTCACTCCAATTCTTTCTCTGAGCTAGGAGTGTCCAATCATTATCCAATCTTCCCTTTTGCTCTTAGTTTCTCTAATTTTCACCTGAAATTCTTTGACATTTGTAGATATTTTTGTATGAATTTCCCCTAAGCCTTTACGAAAACCTAACAAAATGTAATTAAAGGCCAGAAAACAAGGGAATGACTGTCAAATTATCCTGTGATTACAATAGATTTATTGGGGAAAATGTTCCCCTTTATTTGCCAAAGGCTGCATGACTTATAAAATTATTGACCTGGAGCATAAACTGAAGAACAATCGATATGGAGCATTTTTTTTCTAACCCAGTTAATCAACAAAGATTCGTATGTTGGTCTTCATTCAGAGCCGTTCAGAGTATTAGTGCTTCAGACTGTAAAATGTGCTATGTGCACTATTGTATAGGTTGGCTCTGTGTCATGGGCTCTATCACTCACCTTGGCTTGTGAAGGGAATGACCTTGAGAAGATGAAGTCAAGAGCAGGCTTCCTATTGTATGCAGCCTCTACCTCCAAACAGTCTATACATTCATTCACATCCATAATAATTAAAAGAAGGCTTTCCCATCTTAATGAATTTCTTAAGGTTCCTTTTTCCCTCCAGCTTTACTGTGATATAATTGTCAAACAAAAGTTGTATATATTTAAGTAGTACAATGTGATATTTTGATACACATATACACTGTGAAGTTATTACTAAAATTCAACTAAAATTAAAAACCCATCATGTCACAGTTACCAATTTTTTGTGCATTGGATGAGAACACTTAAGATCTATTCTCCAAGAAAACTTCAAGTTTTTGGTACCTTGTTATTGACTGCAATCCCTATGCTTTGTGTTAGAATTCCAGATCTTATTCATCTTATCACTGAAAGTAGAGACCACTTGATGCTCTTTTTTTTTTAATAGAGCTTCTAAATTATTTTTAAAATACTAGGAAAGGCAGATGTAACAAATATAGAAATGCTTTAAAGTTTTCCTGTCCTTTAAAACCCAAGTCAAGGATCAATTATCAAAACAAACTCATTCCATTAATCAGTTTACTAAGGTGCAAATTGTTTGTCAGAACACAATGCAAGGGAGGCTGCTTTGTTTAATGACAATCCTAACAGCAAGAATCCCTGGGGCAGGAAGCGAGTAATCAAGAATCCATCTCTGAAACTTGGAGAATGCTGGCAACACTCTATTATAATGCATGGTTACAGGGAGACCTTGTACAGAGAACAATACACTGAAATAGACCAGACTTGTTATGAAACAATAAACTTAAATATAGCTCTGGGACTGGCACAGCTAAGTAATTTTTACCTTCTAGGATCAAATTTAACACTCTAGGTCTCAAACCCATTCTTTGGCCATCCACTCTGTACACTTTAATGCATCACATTTGGAATACATCCTCAACAATATATGTGTCTACAAAGGGACATGATGTCATTAAAACTCAACTTGACCCACTAGATAGCCGATGTTGCCCAACTGGTCAAACATACTCCAATGCTTCCATGTACTCAGCATGAATTAGTCAAGGATCTAGAAAGGAAATGTGATAATATATTCTACAAACACACCAGAGTGAGAGTGCATATGCATGAGATATCAAATGAAAAGAGCCACAGGATTTGAAAAGAGGAAGAGAGAGATGCTGAACTGGGTCTTCACAGAGCTTCATGAGCAGAGATGAGCAGTAGACACTGAAAAAGGCTGAAGAGGGTGGCACCTTACATAGAAAGGACTGTGGTTCCGCCACCAGGAGTGAAATTGGGTACTCCTGAGAAGGAACAGTGGGGGAACAGATGCAGAAACAGTTGAGAAGAAAGGGCCGGCTTTCCAAACATGGTTCCCTTTTTTTTCCCCCTTTGGCACTGAGCCTCGTGACTTTGGGAGAATGCTATGAGAGTTACATGATGAGCATCATTTCCCCCAACATAGAGGTGGGGTGAGGAATGCTGGGAAGAGGTCAGGGTCACTCAGAGAGTGACACAGGGAATGACAGAGAGTCCTGTTTCCCAGTCCAGCCATCCCCCAGCCAAGATACACTACAGTCTCCCTCCTCTTTCCCAGGTCCCAAGTCCTGCAATGGAATGACTGGGCTGAAAGCTGGAACTGCCCCTTATTTTTTCCTTTCTCTGTGACAAGAAAGGAAAGAGAGGAGGACTATTGAACTTTAAACTTCCTGATAAACTATAATGTGGGAAAGTGCCATTTTTAGGTTTACATGAAGGAGCTACCTCTGAGAATGGCCTCTTGGCCTGTGAAAAACTAGAAACATCCCAGGAAGTCACTAAAATGTTGTAGTACTGTGAGAATTTGTATAAAAATAAACACTGGATTATTTCAGGCCTAGTCCCTTGAGAAAATGAGCCAGAATTACTCAGAACTACAAGCCTAATCTTGACAGAACAGAGGAAATTAACAACTGAAGCCAGATTTTTTCCCTTCTAAAAAGATGAAAAAAAAATAAAACCCACCCCTATTTATGATATTTTGGAAAAATAAAAAATAATCAGGTTAACCATGTGATTCAAATGACCCTGAAACCACAATGGCTGAATTTCCTGATGAGAAAACTGATACAGGTCGGTGCCTCTTGGAAAGTGTCTGCCGGAAGCCACAAAATCAGGGCAGCTTCAACCCCTGGATTCAAAGCAGCACCCAATTTTTCTGTCTATAAAATATGTTCTTCTACACCTGGGTGAAATTTTCTTAAGTTTTGCTCAAATTCTTCTTTTTCCTCAGGAGAAATAAAGATTTAAAATCCCAAGAGAAACTAACTAGCTAAATAAATAAATAAAATCCCAGGGAAGCACTAGGTATCACAAGTCACTATGGCAGCTGCCCCTAGGCGTGACCAAGAAACTGCTTCCTTTCCACTGAAAAATAATTTCCCACTGAATCTCTGATTTGAGCGAAATTTACTCACTGAGAATGCCAAATCACTCCATAACGTAATCCATGTTTGTAACAAGAAGGATTAAACAACATCTTAGTCACTTATCGAAAGGTTAAGGGCAGTTTCCTCTTCTATGTGACACCACCCTCTGGGGCTTAGTTCAGTCAATGTAGCGGGTTTGTGTGTGATGTCTTCTCTGTAGCCAGTGCTGGCCTGTCAATTTTAAAAGTATAAGCCACAGACTTCTGCTCTTGGACTTGGTCACGTCTACACACGTGCGGAGCTGTTGAATTCATGGAGTCCTCATGTTCCCTTTTCTAGAGCCACAGACAAAATCCAGGGGCATGACATGGAGCAGAGAAAGATGACATCAGAGTTTCTTGTCCCCATTTCTTATGTGAACTTGGACTTCATAATTCCTAATGCAGAAAATTAACACATGGGCAAGGCTTTGGGGATATCACAGGAGAAGCTGCTGCTGCTGCTGCTGCTGCTGCTGCTGCTGCTGCTGCTGCTGCTGCTGCTGCTGCTAATGAATGATTGACCAGTTTGGGGTTATTATTCTGTCCAGTCCCACAGAAAAAGCACATGGGAATCTGTGTGTCTTTTCCCTTGCCATGCTTGTGACGGGTCATTGATCATTTTCTCCTGTCTGTGATGGCCAGTCCTCTGGGAAAGAGATATCAATAAAGAATAAGGAACTGGGAAGATTCTTTGGGAGAAATGTCCATGGAAGATTGAGGAAAGAAAAAGAGTCAGGGAAGCCTCCCAGCTCTCATGTAGGGATGCAGTTCTAACAGCCATGAAAGGGGACTGAGAAGGAAGGTGGATGATCCACAAAGATCTTCAAATACTGAATCATCCTGAGAAAGCCTTGGCCACAGTGATTAAACGTAGAAAATGCCTACACTGGGCAGAAATGTTCAGGACCCAGAGCCATGGTTGTACCTGGTAATTAGCTGGGGCCTTCCAAAGTAGGGGGACAGCAGCCCAGATGCTACAGAAGATCCCAGAGAGGCTGCACCTCCAGGGTACAGCTGGCTGACAGCTCTTCTTTGAAGGGTAATCTGAGTAATACAGACCCACTGCTGCAGTAATTCACCATGTTTCCAGAGGATCTGATTCTTCATTTCTCCCAGTGTAGTTATTCTAGAGGTTCAGCGGGCCTCTCTTCCTGAGGAGGAACTTAGAAAGGGCGATTAAGCCAGGTTTGGTAGTACATGCCTATATTAGTACTTGGGAGGCTGACTCGGGAGGATTAGGCTCACAGCCAGCCTCGACAACTTAGTGAGGCCATCTCAACTAAATGAGATTCTATTTTTTTAAAAAGGGGTGTAGCTCAGAAGTAGAATGGGGAGAGGAGAAATAAAAGTCACTATAATTGTCTCAGGACCAAGTGGTACTTCTTATCACCTTCCTTCAATTTCTTTCTAAATTCCTCTTGTCTTTATATAACCCCTCTTCTGGCCTTGGTATTTGACTGGTATTATGACTAAAACTCTCAGTACTAAGGAATCTGAGCTCCTGGTGACCATGCCCTTCCTAGGCTGAGGTTACTACACTTAGGCACTCACAGCCATAGTTAGGCAAAGGAGTGTCCCGGGGGGACCCAAATGGACACCCGTGTGTATTCCTGCCTGCCTCACTGAGTAAAGCAGTCCTGCACACATGTGACCTCTCTTGCAAGGTGGCAATTACTTATCCCACCTGCTGATTCCTGGACATAAGACATCTCAATTGGTGAAGCAGCAGCCAGATTGGAGGTCAGTGAGAGCCAAGCACTATAGTTAGGAAGAATGTGCTTTATTTAGGGACCAGGAACTCTACCCCAGAGAGCCCTCAGTTGCCAGATAGAAAGTACAACGTCATTAGAACTTGTGGTCAGTGGGAGGAGCCCTGTTCCCAAACCTTGACATTCAGATCCATTAAATTTCTCTATTTTACTAAACGCCTTATAGAAGTGTCTGGTCCACATAGGTGTCTGGCCAACATCTTGGAGCAGGGCACCACATTCTTCAAGAGTACCATCCCTGAGCAGGGGATTCAGTTGGGCATTCTTTAGGTTATTCCAACTCTAGCTAGTAGCTTCTGAATATTGTTATATTTGATGCAACTCAGGGATCTTATGGCCATGACTCTACCTATAGTTCTCCTTATTTTTTGGGGGGCACTGGGATGGAACCCAGGGATATTCTACCTCTGAGCTACACTTTGCCCCCTTTTGTGTGTGTGTGTATATATATATATATACTTTTTATAAATATATATATTTACTTTTGAATATATATTATATATATATATATATATATATATATATATATATACTTTTGAAATCAGGTCTCACTAAATTGCTGAAGCTGGCCTTAAACCTGAAATTCTCCTGTCTCAGCCTTCTAAGTACTGAGATTACAGGTAAATGCCACTATAACCAGCTGCCTGTGCATTTATTTAACTGCAAAATGTGTTTGCTTGAGGGATTCTACATCTACGATATTCCATACCTGCAGATAAGGCACTCTGAAAATCCCCAGATGGTGATGCCTTAGAGAGCAAGAAACCTATATGCAAAATAGACATCTCTTTCTGTGAGAACAAACCACTAGGGTTTTCCAGGACAGAAGAAGCCCAATACAATCAACTTTCTGTCAGTGACTGTCAGTCTCTTTAAGGAATAGAGACATATCAGAGATTCAACACTGGCACTTAGATTAGCCTTGGTAAGTGAGAATCAGAGTGTTGGCTCATACGAAGCCTCTATCTGCTACTGAGTCCTTTCTAGAGAGTTTTCACTCTACCTGTTCTGCAGTGGCTGAAGACAAAAGCTTAGTAATGTCTACCACCAAGTCACTCTTATCTACTTTGTAGTTCCATGATTTTCCACAATGATGATTCCTGGTGGGTATTCACAAGTCCTACAAAGATCTTCACACTTTGCGCCCACTCCCATGTGTTCATCCACATGCTTCTACCTCAGGCATTACTATTTCCAATCTTCCAGACCCCCGAGAAGCCAGCCAGGCCATTTTAGTTGCTCATAACTCTGCATATATTCTCACTTCAAGCGACTTCTTCCACACAACGTAGATGACCAGGTGCACCACTCAAAACTCTTAACACTGGAAAGCTTTTCTCTCACTATTGTCTAAGTGTGGTTAACTACCACTTAGACAATATATGCGACCACATCCATTTTTGGTTTGACCCAGATACTGAACCATCCCATCCATAAACCAAGCTTTGGATTCTTCTCTTCCTTTAGCAGTCATAAGGGACAGCCCCACCTCCTATAAGACCATATAGTGAGCAAAGAAAAGGTGCCAGTGCAACCCTGTGGTTGACATGAGAGTGAAGGAGGTCTATGCTCCCTGCTCACTTAGCTTCCTCAGGCCTTCTTGTATTCCCAGGCTCATTGAAAATTTATCATTTCTTGTGATGAACTTCTGATGGGTTACAGTCAACGCTGTTAGGGATTCAACAGCTTTCAACTCCTGCAGGCCTCTACCACAGCTTAGTAGTATGTCAGGAGTGGTTTCTCAACAGGCTATGACTCTCCACTGCAGATGGCAAAGCCTTGCTCTAGAACCTTAGGGTCTAAGCTTGTGAATGGATAGAAATATTACAGAGGCCACAACTCCCGCATCTTTAGGTCTTTAAGGGCGATTCTAATCAGTGCCATCCTTCTGAGAGGCAAAACTTTTTTTTTTTTCATTTCCTATCTTGGTTGGGGGAGGAGGCAATTCCATAAACATTTATTTGATATTTTGCATTCCGATATCTCTTATTCCACAGTCCAAGAATTCAATTGGAGTTATTCCAAGTAGTCAGTATTCAATTCTAACTTCACATCTGAAGATCATGTAAATGATGCCTCATGAAAATAACAACTGTCTCTGTCAGTCCAAACACCTAGTGGACCTACTGGAAGCTGATCTTAGGCTAAGAATCCATTGATCTTTGGCTTGTGTATTCCTCCTACTCTAACAGGGATATTATAATGCTTCAGATTTCCAGGTATTAATGCCAGTTCAGACCCTGTGCTCAACAGTCCTTGAAATTTCCTCAGCATATGAGCACCCAAACAAATGCCCAAATGTCCTTTGAAGAAATGCTAGGGAAATCATCATCGCATAATGACACTGAAACACTATGAGCTTGCTAGAGGATCAAGCCTCCTCATCAGTCACTGGTTTCTACCCCTGAAAACTTACTCAGGTCTTGAAACTGGGGGAGACAATGTAATTTCTTTCGGGGGGGGGGGGAGTCACACTCGGGTACCACCCACCTGTCTTTGTCATCTTTTTGTTGTGCATATTAAGCAAAGTGCATGGTATCAGTGTATTTTGACCTAAGAATGCCATGCTATATTAACCTCCTTACTAGCCTGAGGACAGTTTCCTAGTTGTCCCCCCACCCCTTCCAATTCTTGATATAATTGTAGCCCTATAATTTTAGTGGTCAAGCAACACCACATGAACTCCATTGTTCAGAGCCCCTTCATTGCTCTGAGCCCCTGAGGATCTCAGCTCTGTGACCCCACTCCCACCATCAGCCCTCCCTGGCCTGCAGAGAAGAGCCGCCACCCACCTTCTGAGAGATTCTCATACTCCCACCACCAGTGAGGTGCGGAGGGCCTGGTGAAGGGTGTGTCCCCCATGCTCTCCCTGCAACATAATCCTCTGGTGGTGCTCTTGACCTCTTATAATATATGCATTCCAGCATGCCTGCTTTTAAATCCTTTCCTTCACCTTCTGCTACTGAAATTCAATCATGTTATTTTCACTCATTAGGAACTGGTCTCAGTCAATATTATCATTCCTGCAATTCAAAAGAAATGACCACACATGCTAGGGGAAGAAAAATTTATTTGGTTCCCAGCTTTTCAGAGATTCCAGAGTTTAGTTTATGTCAGACCAGGTGTGTGACCATCAGGGAATGGAGGCAGGAAACAGAGAAAGAGAGAGAGCACAAGGGATTTGCTCCTCATGCTGTGGAGACTAGAAACTAGCATAGTCCTTAAGGCCACTCCCACCGGGTTCCACCTTCTCCAGGGACGCTATACCTGCCTGACTTACTGCCTGGTCAACACAGTACCTTTGCACACTGATGGGGTTACAGCCCTCATCACTGCTCAGTTACATCAAATCTGAGCATTAAAACATGAGCTCTGCCGGGCGTGGTGGCGCACGCTTGTAATCCCCGCACTTGGGAGGCGGAGACAGGAGGATCGCGTAGGTTCAGAGTCAGCCTCTCTGGCTTAAGAGACCCTGTTTCCAAATAAAATATAAAAATAGATCTGGGAGTGTAGCCCGGAGGTAGAAGAGTTCCATCCCCAGTACCACCAAAAACAGACAAACAAAGAAACGAAACATGAGCTCTTCAGGGGAATTCTATCTTTAACCACAACAGGCCTTCACTGTCCCCAGGCTTCAAGGAGCTTTGGCAAGGTGTTGAAACCCAGGTGCAAATGTAGTGGCCATAAGCTAGTGAACTTTTGCTTATCCAGTTTTATCTCCTATCCTCGTTGGTCAAGCTCTCTTGAAATCTAATGCCATGGCTCCTGTCAGGACATGCTAGCTAAGTCTTACAGCTTCCTCAATATAACTACTATAAAGATATGTTTCACTCTGATTGTCAAATTCCCCAAGCATCTATTATTTGTACTTCATTTCATTAAGATAATAACTCCATTCATATGCTTATAAAAAAGACATCACCACTCATTATGCTACAAGTGTGTTTAATTTTAAGACTTCTGTTTAGATCCTTTAGAGCAGGTGGGAGACATCCTCATACTTGTTCTTAGGATCTGATTCATCCTAAGCCTGGCCTCCCTCATAGTCACGAAATGGCTGCCAGTGACATCTCTGCCCTGGCTACTGCTTTGTTTGTGTCTAATAAAAGTGAGAGGAAATTTTTCTTCTTCCAAGCTGAGCTAAAAGTTCTGCTCTTTTATCTGATTGTGGCAGTATGTCCCATAGGCCCACCACTCACACTGGACCTTGAGGATCACTGGAGAAGCTGCAGCTTTGATTAATTAATTGTATACATACGCAGAGGTTAGAAATTTTCTTACTCTAACATATTTTATTTGTGATTTTTCTTATTGATTTTCAATTCTCACAGTTCCAGCCTTAGTGCATTAAATAGTATTGTCTGACCATAATTGGTTTGCAATACATATTTGAATGATTTGATTAATTAAATTAGGGTAACCTTTTGAAGCTGGGGAGAATGGAGAATTCTGAGCAGAACTGAGGAAACTCCTAGGGAAATGGATTTAGGCAATATCACCTACTTGTTTATTTTGAAGCAAATATTGAATAAATAATTATCTCATCCAATGGCCTGCTACACTGTAATAATTAATTTGATGTGTAAACTTGGCTGGCCTAAGGTATACCCATATAGGCCAACACCATTTCTTGGTATATCTATGAAGAATTTCCAGAAGAAATTCGCACTTGGATTAGTAAACTGGATAGAAAAAAATTGCTCTCAATATTTGAAAGGTAGCATTGAATCTGGTGAGGGCCAAAGTGATGGAGAAGCCAAATAAACGTTGAATTTTCTGTCATTTCTTGAGCTGGAATACACATCTTCTCCTGCCCAAAGATGATGAATCTCCTTGTCCTTAGAGCTTTGGACTTGGACCAGGACTTAATACCAATGGCTGAACTGATTCTCAGTCCTCAGCCTCAAATCATATTACACCAAAGGCTCTCCTGGTTCTTTAGCTTTTGGAGGCCAAATTGTAGGACTTCTCAGCCTCTATCATCATGTAAGCCAACTTTAATAACAGATCCCCTCTTATATACCTATATTATCCTACTGGATCTGTTTCTTTGGAGAACCCTGCCTAATGTACTCATATCTAGCTCAATAGAGCAAACACCATTTCAACTGAAGGGCAGAATTAATTGAGCAAATGCCCTTTGTCCATAAAAGTTAGTTCTGCCTCAGTTGGAGAAAATTTAGTTTTGTTAGTATTAATAAAAGTTCAGGCATTTTTCTCTATTTTATATAATTAGTATATTACAATGCTCTTAAGGAGATACTGCCCTCTTAAAACCATCACACATTCATATGTTTGATATTCGAAATAATCACTCTCAGGCAATATAATATCTAAAGTGAGAATTCAATATCTTCTGCCATTAACAACATCATTAATAACAAATGTCTGTTTAATTACTCTTGCTAAGATTAAAAAGGCCATTATTCTTGTAACTTGAGAAATTCATTAGCTGGAAAAGGCTGTTTAATGCCAAATGCACTCCTTAAAGATGCAGTCCCCGATATTTGAAGGTATTTCTGACATTCATGCATTTGCATTACTTTAAAAAAGCACTACCCAACTGTGCTGAAGATCATGCTGTGACAATAAGCAGGCACTGTAACATTTCAAAAATCAGAAATGAAGCTACAAGACATTTTACAATACCATACAGAGTCTGTTCTTTGGAATATTTAAACTCCACACACTGAGCCCATTATTCATCATTCACCTCTCACTAATTCTATGCTCAAATGAGTCTTGTACCAACACAACGCATCCTGAGGTACAGTTAATATTCATAAGCGCCTCCACCAAAGGGATTCGGAGCCGTAACTTCAGGTCTCCGCAAGTCAATCTTAAAGTCTGAGACTTCAAGGAATTTAGACCCATTAAATGAAAATTACAAGATGGGATTTAGATCAACATCTTTCTTAATCCACTCTTTGAGCTCAATATATTTTTAGCACAGAAACTTGCTTCACATTTAGTAAGAATTAAATTGGTGACAGTGTACTCACAAAGATCAATTCCAGTGGCTTCGGTGACAGTATCCATGCGTTGTGTGCTTCTTTTGCTCTTTCTTTTCTTTTTTATTTATTTATTTTTTGCCATTGTGAACAATGGAACAGAATCATAAAACAAGCTGTTGTGAGGTGTTTCTCAGTTCTCGATGCATGTACCTACTGAATCTGAATTGTATTTCATACTCTCCTGGGTTACGTTCTGAGAGAAAATATTTGGACAACAGAGGGTTCAGAAGAACTCCAGGGCTTGGGCTAACCACGACAAATAGCTCTCTGGGAGAAAACTGCCGCTCATACAGAGGAATTAAGTGTCCTGCAATGACAGAATGTTTCTTCTTTCCCTCCCTCCTTCAATAAGCATGTAAGTGGGTTACTTCCTCAGTGTCAGCAACTAGGACACAGCCTATCCAGACTTGACCAGGGCACAGCATCTGCCCCGGAGGGGTTACTACATCCCAGCTGAGGTTAGTAAATAGACCCAGTCTTGTTGAAGGTGCTGCGCTAGTCATTCGTGAAGTACATGGGAGACATCAAGAGACTGGGAAATTCTGCAGAGGCAGTAAAGCATGTGAAAAGCATAGAAGAATCCATTTTTGATGGATCTTAAAAAATAAGTAGGGTGTGGGTCATTTCTCTTTCTCATCTTTCATGTGATAGGCCCGGATGGGTGAAGAGAGCCCGTAGCAGCCTGTAGTTCTAACCGATGAGCTTGACTCCTGCTCCTCCCTCCACTGCGTAGCAGTTTGTTTCCGTCCCTCTGGAGAGGACCTGGAACTCATAGGCTCAGGGTTTCCATCGTTTGCCACTTTGCTTCTTAGGATGCTTACCTTTGAAGAAAGCAATGTCTTTGAAACCATCTCTAGTCAAGTGTTATATAGCATTGTTGTCTGGTGAGTCAAAATTTTCCTCCAAGATCTTCTGATCCATGTACCAAAGAACCAAATTCAGGATGGCTTGTCAAATGTGAAATTCCTTGTAATTTTTTGTGATGCACAGTCCTTGTGCCATTTATTTTGAAAAAGGAAATGTAATCACCTTCACTGAAAATTAATAACCATGTAAAAGTTTTGCATTTTATACTTGTAAATGTTTAAAGTAGAAACAATACTATTATAAAATTAGTTGAAACAGTCTCTCTCCCTGTCTTTCACTCTCTACACACACACACACACACACACACACACACACACACACACACACACATTCTACCCACAGAATAAACTTTCAACCAATTTTGTATGACTTTTAATGTTCATAACAAAAATCGAAGCATTTTCCACTTAAGGAGTTACATTCTTACCTTTAAAATTTCCCAATAGAGTTTCACAGAATAAGAATGATTCTTTTATAAAAGGAAAAAATGTCTCTTCCTTTTCATTTTTATCTCTACTGTACTATAAATGTCTATTTAGTTCCCATGGAAATGCAAACTCCAGTTTAGAATATCTGTGTGCCTGTGTTTGTATCTGTGTATGAGAGAAGGCATGGTATGATAAAACCCAGCCACCCAGGCTAATATCTATTCCGGATGATTAGATCTAATGAGCTTGGCAAGGAGATCCTTCCTTTTGTACTCCTTGGATCCAGCTCAAAGGGCCAGGGATGGTGGCAGTGAAGTAGGTTAAGGGAAGATATGCAAAAAATGTGTGGTATATTTGAATTATTTTTTTTGGCGGGTCTGAGGATGGAACCCAGGGACATTTGACCTCTGAGCTATACACTGCCCTATTTTTTATTCTTTATTTTGAAACAGTCTCACTAAGTTGTAGAGGGCCTCACTAAGTAGCTGAGGCTATCCGTAAACCACAATCCTCTGGTCTCAACCTCTCGAATGCTGGCATATTTGAACAATTTTAATGCATTTTCTAATTGTTTTCTATAAAAATTAAAAGATTTTGTCAATGTAAACCTCAAAAATAAAACCATAAGGTAGAACAATGGTAGAGCTAACCCAATGCGGGCTTCTGTGTGTAAACAGGCTCAAGCTAAGCCCTGGACCCTGCCCTAACAGCAGACTTGTAGGTTGAAACCATATCCTGGTTCTGGGTCTCACTATGACTGGTTTGCAACCTCCAAAAGCCCCCAAGGTTTCTGAAGCTAAGGCATCCTAGACTGGTTTTATACCAGAAATCTAATCTTTAAAAAGTCTGTAGCCACCTCTTTGACATTTTCAAAGATGGATACCATGCTCATTTTAGACTTAAGCTCCAGCCGGGGACAAAAAGCAATTCATGCCATCAAGTAACACAGTACATATGTTGACAAGCACGTGAATGATACTGACTAGGATGTCACCAAGTATCTTGTTTTTCGTCTTGCAGTATATAGAGCCGATAAAAGTTAAAGGAATTAGATTGATAGTGTTCTATGCAAGCCAGGCATGGTGGCATACACATCTAATCTCAGTACTTGGGAGGATGAAATAGGAGAATCACAGATTCTAAGATAGCCTCAGTAAATAGTGAGACTCTCATCAACTTAATAAGATCCTGTTTCAAAAATAAATATATACATACATACATACATACATACATACATACATACATACATACATTGGGCTGGGGTTGTAGCTCAGAGGTAGACTGCCCCTGTGTTCTATTCTCAGTACAAAAATAAAGGAAAAGAAATAAAAGAAAAGATATAAAGGGAGAAAGAAAAAAATTCTAAGCATGAAAACATGCCAAGGATGATGTAATTGTTCTTGATACCTTCATTAGATTTTGGAGAAGGCAAATAGGGTGTTGCAGCCTTGAAATTTTTAAAGATTCAAAAGGTAACTGTTGGAGGATTTGGTTTTATCTAAAACAATAGTATTTTTATTGAATCACAAAAATTTTAGAGATGGCAGGTCATGTAATCCAAACTCCTTAAAAAATAGTGCTACTGTTCAACTTTCCTATTCAGTGTCCATGAATTGAGATTTTCCTACCTCCGATATCAGGGGAAGCTGGATAGCAGTTTCTTCCACAGACAGCTAACTTGAACAGAAAAGTTTCTTATTTTCTGCATATTAAGGTATATATTACTTTTACATAACTATTATCACAAATAATTACCCACCATCCATTAATGTAACATCCCAGTATTTAAAATCACATATGTACTATATTTTCAGGATGAGAAATGAAGAAAAGCCAGTTTACTTTTGATTAATATCCTTGCAAGTTTCTGCTTTGAGAGTCACTGCACTCAACAGACAACAATGCTATATAACACTTGACTAGAGATGGTTTCAAAGACATTGCTTTCTTCAAAGGTAAGCATCCTAAGAAGCAAAGTGGCAAACAATGGAAACCCTGAGCCTATGGGTTCCAGGTCCTCTCCAGAGGGACGGAAACAAACAAACTACTGCTACGCAGTGGAGGGAGGAGCAGGAGTCAAGCTCATCGGCTAGAACTACAGGCTGCTATGGGCTCTCTTCACCCATCCGGGCCTATCACATGAAAGATGAGAAAGAGATATGACCCACACCCTACTTTTATTTTTTTTAAGATCCATCAAAAATGGATTCTTCTATGCTTTTCACATGCTTTTCATAGCTTGGATGTAGTAACCCCTCCAGGGCAGATGCTGTGCCCTGGTCAAGTCTGGATAGGCTGTGTCCTAGTTGCTGACACTGAGGAAGTAACCCACTTACATGCTTATTGAAGGAGGGAGGGAAAGAAGAAACATTCTGTCATTGCAGGACACTTAATTCCTCTGTATGAGCGGCAATTTTCTCCCAGAGAGCTATTTGTCGTGGTTGGCCCAAGCCCTGGAGTTCTTCTGGATCCTCTGTCGTTCAAATATTTTCTCTTGGAACCTAACCCTGGAGAGTATAAAATATGTCAGATTCAGTACATGCACCCCTGAGCTATACCCCAAGCCCTTTCTATTTTTAATTTTGAAATATAGTCTCACTAAATTACTGCACCCTGACCTTGAACCTGTGATCACCTGTCTCAGCCTCCAAAGTACTGGGATTATAGGCATACATTACTATGCCCCAGCAAGAAGGGTAAATTTAATACAAAGGTAAGAGAACGCAAGGAAAGGGTTAGAGCTGAGCTTCAGAGAAAAAACAAAACAAAACAAAACAAAAAAACTGAAACCAAGGACTAGTGTATCAGGCTTTACTTGGGAAGTCTTCTTTCCTAAATTCTAATTACCTTCATCTCTTATGACCCAAATGTTTATTCTTGTTGAGATCTCAGTCTACTTCAGTTCTGCTTCAAAGCACCTTCAAGTTCCTGTCTTTATGAAGGAACAGTCATAGAGAAGTTGAATGTATTGGCTAAAAATAATTGTATTTCTGAGGAAACACTCTGATTCCCTAACTTGGGTAAGATATCAAACTCGGACCAATCAACTACACAAGGTAAATGGAATCATATTATATAAAAAAATGGTTGTCTAGTTGTAAGTAGGTTAAAAGGAAATAGCAGTATTCAGAAATCAGCCTGGCAGTAAGACCATCCACAGTTCGTGGGTACTTTGGAATGGAAGTGAAGAGGAAATCATCACTAGTTATGAAGAAATATTGTGACCTATTGATTTACTAGCTCTAGATTAAGTCAGGAAGAGTATTGGACTCAGGACATTGAAGATTATGGTAGTGAGAATCGGGTTGCTTTCAAAATTTTCTTTCCAGCTACTTAAGTAATGGAAGACACAGTCCATATTTAAAAGTGTATGGTGATGTCTGAATATCACCTAGGACATACTTTGAGAATTTTTCTTAATCAAGGCCTTTCTCTTTAGACCCACAGACTCAAATACTTTGGTTTTGAAAGCCCAGAAACAAATCCATTTTTCATAGGCAGACTCATGTTAATTCCTCCACGGAATCAGTCGTGAGGCTATTATATAAAATATAATTGGTACAAGAAAAAATCTGACACAAGTACACACACACATAGTATAAATTCATGCGATACAAGTTACTTCCTTTCTTTCTCTCTTTCTTTCCTTCCTTCTTTCTTCTTTCTTTCTTTCTTTCTTTCTCTTTCTTTCTTTTTTTTTTTGCAGGTCTGGGGATGGAACTCAGGAGTATTTGACTTCCAAGCTACACCCCCTGCCCTATTTTTTATTCTTTATTTTGAAACAGGGTCTAAGTTGCAAAGAGCCTCACTAAGTAGCTGAGGCTGTCCGCAAACCTCAATTCTCTGGTCTCAACATCCTGAATGCTGGGATTACAAATGTGCACCACCACACCTGGCTCAATACAATTTTTTTATATTTCAAAAAATCTGTGTGAACATGATGACTGTCCCTTTCCCTACAACTAAAAAACATGGGAAATAACTTTGAATTTATATTACTGACATCATTATGAGTATTCACAAAGTCTGCAAAAGCGATTCTTATGGAATTGTGTATATAGAAAAAGTAGTAAACAACACAGATCAATGGCATGCTTCTTAAACTATAGCAAAATAGAAAACTATGCAACTATGTAACAAATGATTATGTATGTTCCAAATGAAAATCCTCTACCTTTTAAATTTATATGAAGTATTGTCTTCATAAAGAGAAATATGAGAAGATAAATCATAATCAGAACACCAAGCTATTAAGTGAGATTAAATTATTATTTTAAAGTTATTAATGGATAGTTTTTAAATTTACTTTATACAAAGGAAACCAAATAATATCAAAAGTTTATTCAATGAGCATGGAATCAGAACTGGAAGGTTTAGTTAGCTAAACCTTTAGTTAGCTGCATTAATCTAAAATATTATGAGGATAAGAGATTCTTATGTATCCATTAGTAGAAAAAGGTGAAGGTCTCTCTGTTAGGACTAGAAGAGTTGAAGGTTATTGACTGCAGTCTTCTGTCATCTTTTTCACAGAAAGCATGTTTTACCAAATGGGACCATGCAGTTCAAAACCCCTTCTGCCTAAATCAGGTGATTTGCTCTTGGGCAAGTTGTACAGGAGACCTTCAGAGTTCTTCTCTAGGAGGCTCATTCCTTCATAGCTAACAATACTCTTCATTATTTCAGAGATGCATTCCTTAATACTTTTATTTATGAAAGAGAACAAGTTTGCAGTAGTGTATGTTTGCAGCAACTTTTACTTCTAGCCTTAATATGATTATGTAAAAAAGTTACAATTTTTCTACAAAGAATTATTTATTTATTTATTTATTTATATTTATTGTGTATTACTAAGGATTGAACCTAGGAACATTCTACCACTGAAATACATACCTAACCTTCTTCCCCGCCCCCCATTTTGAAACAGGGTTTTTCTAAATTGCAAAGCCTCTAGCCTGCAATCTTCCTACCTCAGCCTCCCATGTACTGGGATTACAGTGGTCAATAAGCACCCAGCTTTATAAACAATCTTAAACCCCCAAATCTTTAGAGAGACTTTACCTTAAACCCTACATACCAATTTGTGGATTTTCCTATACATTTTTTTTTTTAATTTGAAAGAAATCTATTCCAAGTGAAAGCAGGCACCTAGTATCTACATAATAGTAAAAACGATCTACCAATAGAATATTATAATTGAACTTATATATACCCAATATATCTTCAAGTTAATTTTAAAAAACCTTACAGAATTATATTAAGAATATTGACAAAAGCTCAATAAAAATGGAACATTTTGATATTCCTTTCAGAAATGGCAATATAAACAGGTTAAAAGTAAAAGGGATATATAGAACTTGAACAACACACTTAAATGACTATCTTCATTTGATATTTCTAGAATACTATAACCCCAAAGATATAAAACATAGACCATTTTAAGTACAGATAGAAGGTTCAACACACATTGCTTAGTTTTAGGAACAAAGAAACCTTGACAAATATTTTTAAAATCACTAGCAGGTAAACCATATTCTCTTATTGTAGCTAAATAAAAAGTGAATTATAAAATAAACAGTTCAATGTGTGTTTCCAAACTGAAAATACATTTCTAAATAGCTTACAAGATAAGGAATAAATCTCTAAGTAATCCTATGGTAAAGAATAAATTATTAAGTAATGTGCTGGATAAAGAATAAAGACAGAGGAAATTATGAAACATTTAGAACTGAATGACAATGAAAAAAATTGCATTAAAAATCTTGTGGAATGAATCTAATGCAAAATTAACAATTAAGTTTATAATGTTAAGTCGATTTCTTAAAAATAAGAACAATTCAAAGCAATTAAGCATAGAACTCAGAAAAATCAGCGAAAGTACAGAATAAAATCAAAGAAAGAAGTGGAAAGAAGTAATTATCATAATAAAAGTTAATGAAAAAAATTATAGAAATTATCAACAAAAGTTGGTACATTAGAAAATTAGTAAAAATTGGGAGAATAAGCAAGAAATAGAATAAAATAAAAGTATTAGAAGTTTAAGAAGACAGATATAATTATTGAAAAAGTATACTTTTTAAAATAAAAATTTCATTAAAAATGACAATATTTTTATATGTCAAAATGTACTTTTCTAGGAAAATATATATTATTAAAATTGACTATGGGAAGGGAGAAAATTAAAGGCTCATGAATATTTTTAAAATAATTAATTCAAAATCAGTTCCCACAAAAAGGATATAAACCGAGACAATTTTAGAAATGATTCTACAAAGCCTTCAATAAACAGATAATCCCTATCTTATAAAATCTGTTCAAGAGGCTTGTAAAGAGGAAAAGCATCCTAACTTTTTCACAAAGTTAGCATGATTCCAAAACTTGACAAGACTATTCACGAAACTTGAAAAAAACAGATTCTAAAATTTGTATATAAAAGAGCCAAGAATATCAATGACAATTTTGAAGAAAGGAGAAGAGTCAAAGAGAGATATCTGCCAGGCTAGGCACATAATATAGAGTCAAAAATGTAACTACACATAAATGACAACTTCATGCTCAGGTAAGTATTTCCTAGATTATTTAATAAAAAGTGCTGAGTCACTTTGCTATCCGTAAGGAAAATAATTTCTTATTTCTCTGTGCATAGGAAAATCAAGTAGAATAAGATAATTGGATTCCTCCTTAGAACATGAACAAAATCAATTCCAAACAGCTTTAAAAATATGTTGTACAAAAGAGAAAACATTAAAACATGTAGGACAAAATTTTGAAGGTCATTTCATGACCTTAGAGTATGTCTAAATAATAGACATAAAGAAAATTTATGCATTAACATTTAAAACTATGCTATTATAACAAATTCCATAAACAAAAGATACATTCATTTAATTCAAGATGCACCTTTGGAAATATTATTGGACCATATGGAAAGATACAAAGTGAAAGTATCCAGAATATATAAGATACAACAAATAAAAACTAGCAATTAACCAATAGAAAAATGAGCAAAAATTAGGAACATTCACAGATGGAAAAAGCACAATGGTTGATGAATATGTGAATCTAAACCCAATCTTCCCCCCTTAGCTCAGAGAAATAAAAACTAAACAGTAAACAGTACATAACATTTATCCCCCAAACACTGTCAAATAATGATATATTAAATGTTGGTAAAAATATGGTAAAGAAGATTTATTATACCATGCAGAGAAGAGCATATGTTTGAAAAGGATTTGGCAATATCTTAAGTTATGTAGTTAACTTAATGTGGTAAGGTAGTTAATACCATATATAATCTTAATATGGTAAGTTAACTTACCATACTATATTAAGCCAAGGATTTTATCTTAATATTTTAAACTCATTAAATTAAAGATATTTACTCATTAGGTCAAATAGTTTTACTGTTAGGCATACATATTAGAAATAACTCTAAGCTGGGCGTGGTGGCACACACTTGTAATCCCAGCATTTGGGAGGTGGAGACAGGAGGATGGTGGTCTGCTGACAGCCTAAGCCTCTTAGTGAGGCCCTTTGCAACTCAGTGAGACCTTGTTTCAAAATAAAGAATAAAAAATAGGTCAGGGGGTGTAGCTTGGAAGTAGAATGCCTCTGGGTTCCATCCCCAGTACCACAAAAAATTAAAAATAAAAACCTCTAAAAATATATACAAGGAGATTAAACAATGATGTTCATGTTTGTAATTGAGGAAAATTGAAGACACAATTAAAAACACAATTAAAAGCCATCGATGAATAATGATATAGACACACAATGTCCATAAAGGATCAATAAAGCAAATTGGCAGGTATTAAATGGATTGATTTTTTAAAACATAATGTTGAATTAAGTAAGGAGTTTATGGAATAATCCACATTGCATGATCCCATCGAATAAAGTATATAAATATACAAACTAGCCGGGCGTGGTGGCGCACGCTTGTAATCCCCGCGCTTGGGAGGCGGAGACAGGAGGATCGTGCAGGTTCGAAGCCAGCCACACTGGCGTAAGAGACCCTGTTTCCAAATAAAAATGTTAAAATAGGTCTGGGAGTATAGCCCGGAGGTGGAAGGGTTTCCAGGAACCCCAGTACCACAAATAAATACATAAGTAAATACATAAATAAATAAACATACAAACTATACTTTGGATTTGCAAAGATGCACACATAAGTGGTAAAAGGAAGGAAGGAACATTTTTAGGAAGAACTTCAAACAATTTCAGGAGGGTGTCAGAGCAGAAAGGGAACAAAGGCGTCTACAAAAAAAATGCAGTTTTATCTAGAATTTCATTAACGCTCTGAACCTAAAGCAGCAAAAGAGTAACATAGTTAAAATTTGGTTATTAAGTACAAGAGCATTCACAGCATGACCCTTTATCATTTTTCTTAGGTTTCTTTATACTTCATAATTTAACTGTAACTTTCTAAAATTAAAAGGAGAGCAAAGGCCCGGCGTGGTGGCGCACGCTTGTAATCCCTGTGCTTGGGAGGCGGAGACAGGAGGATCACACAAGTTCGAAGCCAGCCGCACGCTCTGGTTTAGGAGACCCTGTTTCCAAATAAAAATGTAAAAATAGGTCTGGGAGTGTAGCCCGGAGGTAGAAGGGCTTCCAGAAACCCCAGTACCACCAAAAAAAAAAAAAAAAAAGGAGAGCAAGGAAATGAACACTGGCTGGGGACATCCTCTTGGGTGTGCACCTATCAAACCGAGGCACACAGAGTCCCAGGTGCGCACTCTCTGTTGTAGGGACTAACGGCAGCCATCTACTACATAAACCACATCTGACTGGAGCGTGATTTTTGTTGAGAGATCAGAAAACTACACATAGTTATGACAACAAATATAGATTTTTATGAGTGTTTGCGTTATTTTATTGATGGCTCTGACCTTCACCTCTACAGAACTTTTTGACCAGAAACTCTTTCACTACCACCTATAGCAACCAACAGCTATTGACTACTACAAATATGGTGGTAGAAATATGTGAAAAGCCCTATCTGTGTATTTCTGCTTCTTTTATTTATTTTATTTTGGGTACGGGGGATTGAACACAGGGCATTCTATCTCTCAGCTACCCTGATAGCCCTTTTTATTTATTTATTTATTTTTAAAACAAGGTCTCACTAAATTGCTAAGGATCTCAATAAGTTGCTGAGGCTGGCTTCAAGCCTGTACTTCTCCTGTCTCAATCTCCCAGTACTAAGATTACAGGCATATATCATGACATCTGTCTCTTTTTCTCCTTCTTTTTTGTTATTTATCTTTTGTGGTGCCCCAAGGCATTCTACCTCTGAGATACACCCTCATCCCTATTATTTTTAATTCATTATTTTGAAACAGGATCTCACTAAGTTGCAGAGGACCTCGCAAGTTGCTAAGGCTGGCCTCAAACTTGAGATCCTCCTGTCTCAGCTTCCCAAGTACTGAGATTACAAGCATGCTGGACCACGTCCAGCAAGTGTTTCTGCTTCTTAATCTACTATTTGTAGATTATTTTCAAGTCAATTTCTTAGTTTGTATTCCAAACTTAAACGTTTTTATCCTTTAATCTTGATTTGTGTCTTTAATCTTATGGCAGCATTTTGGGGGTAAGTCAAATGGACAAATCAAAAGGCATTAATTTTTGAGCCAGAATCATGAATTCAGGAACTGATGGCCATATAGGAGTCAGTTACATAACTTTAACTAGCATAGTGGGATTTCTATAAAGCGTACTTCCCTTGTCTGCAAAATATGTCCACAAAGATGTTTTTAGTTTTGTGTTAGGTAATATGTATAAAACCATATTTTAAGCCAGGAAGATGCCTAAAAATGTAAATCATAATAAGGAAAGAAAGTATCCTAGTTTTTACATAAAAAAGACTAATTTAAATTCTGCTTTCATTATTTAGCACCTGCAAGTCCTTCAACAAGTCTCTTAATCTCTAAAATCTCTGAAAAAATGGGATAACAGGAATCCATAAGAAATACATATGAAATGGTCTTGCAAAATATAAAATAATAAAAGTAAACCACTATTTTTATACACCGTGCTTGATAGGATACATGACATTAATTTTACATCATCAGAGCCTAAGATATTGCCTAAAATATAATTGATATGTAACAGGGCAAATTGAACTACTAATTATGATATAAAATATATATTTTTTTGCAATACTGGGGATGGAACCTAGGGGCATTCTACCTCCGAGCTACATCCCCAGCCCTATTTTTTACTTTTTATTTTGAAACAGGATCTCACTGAATTGCAAAGGTCTGAGGCTGTCTGAGAACCACAATCCTCCTGTCTCAGCCTCCCAAATGCTGGGATTACAAGTGTACACCACCATGCCCAGTTTATACAAGGATGTTAAATGTACCTAATTTTTCTTTTTCTTTGGAGGGCCTCACTAAGAGGCTGAGGCTGTCCACGAACCTGCGATCCTCCTGTCTCAGCCTCCCATGTACTGGAATTACAAGCATGTTCCACCTCACCCAGCTAAATGCACCTAATTTTTCCTATAAATTGTATTTTAGAACCTTTTCACTGAAAAAACTGATTGAAAAGAAAAATATTTTTAAAAACCAAATGAACTAACTAGGCATGATTTTTATATACCAGTGGAATTTTCTGATATTTTTCCATTGCCTTGATAGTATAGTAACTCATTTCCAAATAATTTTAAAATATACCTTTTGGAAAAAAAACAAAAATGCTAATATTCACATAAGAAGCTGGAATTAGAAGAAGATAAAGTCAGAGAGGTAGTGCTATTAGCATATGAAATATGGAATATGTCAATGTATTTTTGGAAATATTTCCCTTTCTTGTGCATGTACGTTTCTTTTTTGTCTTTCTGCATATAGCCCCACATTCATCCAATCATCTACAAATGCATGTATGTGTGCATGTCAAATGTGTGTGTGTGTGGGGGGGGGGGTGTGTGCCTTCCTTAGTATGTACTACATAGTATTCTAGTACTAGGGATCTGGTATCCAATAAAACTAAATCCAGATCTCATAGAGATTACAGTATAGTAGGAAACATAAATTTGTATACAATGATATATAAAAATAAATAACAAGAAAGAGTAAGGGAGCAGAGATTTGGCCACAGTTGACGGACATTCATTTTTTATTTAAGGTGGACAAGAACAGGGGTCTATGGAAAGTTGGTACTTGAGCAAAGACCAAATTAAAATGAAGGATCAAACAATACTTGTGTGTGTGAATTTCAGACAAAGAATAAGTGAAAGGTCCTAAGATTGGATCCCCCTGGGCCCTCTTAAGGAACAATGGAAAGTCCATGAACCTGAAGCAGAAAGGCAAAGAGGAAAACCAGGATTAGATGAAATCAGAGATATAGTGGGGGATGAGTTCACATGGGGCCAGCATAGTAAGGGCTGCCCTTCTCCAAAGGCTGAGAGGAGCTACAATCATCTACAGGGGAGAAAGGGATGAGAGGAAAGGAGAGGGGATTGCTCAGCACTGCTCTGGGGAGGTAGCCGAAGACACAGGCCTAAATCAAAGCTCCTAGGTTACCCAGGGCAAACAAGTGAGGGCTAAGAAGTTTTTTCTCACACCTCTCTAAGAGTCCTGGAGGTAATGGGACCAGTGAGACTGAAGAAGCCAGGAGTCAGGATAAAGAGATGTTTGTGTGTTTTAAGGTACTTACATGCTAAGAGCCTTGACTATGGACTTCAGCAGTGATTGTCTTCCTGACAATATGAAAAGGCCAAAGTCACACTTTTTATGGCTGTCCATCCAGCCAGAAGCCCTCCGAGGTGGAAGAGAAAATCTAAAGACTAATTCTTTTTTTTTTTTTTTTTGCGGTACTGAGAATGGGATCCAGGGACATTCTACCTCCAAGCAACACCCCCAGCCCTATTTTTTATTATTTATTTTGAAACAGGGTCTCACTGAGTTGCAAAGAGCCTCACTATGTAGCTGAGGCTATCCTCGAACCATGATCCTCCTGCTTCAGCCTCCCAAATGCTGGGATTCCAAGCTTATGCCACCACGCCTGGCTTCAAAGGACTGATTTTTCCCCCGCAAAAAAAAAAAAAAAGAGACTGTTTTAAATATGAAGAGGCTATAAAACCACAAAGTGCACAATTTTCATCCCACCACCTCTTTCCGCACATTTTTCAGTAATGTGAGAGATCACGGGAAAGTGTAGAGACTTAAGAGACTGTGCACCATTGCAGTTTGTCACGGTGACCCTGCTGGACACCCACAATGTGGACAACCGATTTCATATGACATTTATCTTGTTTTCTGTACAATACACTAAAATGAGTCTTCCCACTTTGAATGAATTGTTATATTAAACAATCACATATATTTTTAAAATGGAAGATGCTCACGCCCAGCTTGACTTTTTAATAGAGTCAAATTTCATCGTTCCAAACTCTGAAAGGACACCCACCACACATAAACTATGTAGTACACAAGATCTGCTGACATTGTTATTTGGTAAAGTAGCCTGTTTTTTCTCTCCTCACCTCAACTTACTGAATGAGTCTACTCAAAACACAAGCTCTATAGCTTCTAAGATTTATTATCTACACACAGCTGTAAGCAAACATCGGGTCTCAGATTCAATGAGAAACTTTTTCATTTCTTCCTTCTCCATTTAAACATGAAGCATATATTATTATTTTGGGAGCAATATATAGTTGGATAAAATCAGAAAATTAGCCTGTTAAACAAAACCCTTCTCGAACTATTATTCTGAAAACTTCGTTGCCATTATTATATGCATTTTTCTTTCCCTCTTCCTTACGATCTTTATAACTATGGCCTCACTGGGGCCACAGTTATAAAGCAAATAAGCCAAAGTGAATTCTTATATTAGCCGGAAGGCAGTAGGCATGAGAGAAAAAAAAGAAGAAGCAGCAGCAGCAGCGATGGTCACAATTGTGGGACATGCTTTTCAATCCTGTTCAGACATTTCAGAAACACTCGCTCATCTCCTCTTGTATCTGCTGCTATGACCACCTTATTCTTCTTTTGCAGATTGCCTTCAGGGTTATCTGCTGTTTGAGTGTCATTACAAAAGTCAGGTCTGCTCAGGATCCTGTCACATAATTTTCCCCTTGTCCTCGTTTTAACTCCTGCTGCTTCTTCTCAGCCTGCACGGTGCGTCCTCACCACATATCCTGTGATGGGAGCTGGTGCCTCCTCGCAGCACTTTCTCTCTTACTGGGAACACGTAGGTTATGCGAACCCCACAGGAGTGTCCCAGGTTACATGGTTTCCCTGTGACATGTAGGCAAATACCAATTCTCATGAGGGGAGCAAAATGAAGTATTCTTAGAAAGTGTTTTCCGTCCAGTTTATTGCACTGGAATTGCTATTTGCTTCACAAAAAAATATATATTTTAAAAATCCATTTTATTTTACAGATATAAACAAAAGTATTCTTTTTTTTTTTTTGCTAATATGCTGCTTTAATTTTGGAATCTTACCCCTCCCAAATTAAACAGCTTATCTTTCAATGCGTAAGTGTTTGCCTTACATTTGAATAATACCGTTTAATCAGATTTTCTTAAGCTTTTATTACATTATTTTTAAGTGGTATAAATAATGTAAAGCAAGCCTAATTTCATTTTAGATACCTTCTGTGGCGGCTCAGGCAGCTCACGCTTTTTTTTTTTTTTTTTAATTAAGGCGATTCCAGCAGTCATTTCTGACTTTCGTGGCATCTTTCTGCAAATCCTATCCACTTTACTGCTACACCGAGGTTCATTTGTGTCATTCAAATCTTTGCTCCTTAAATATCCACTTATAAATTTATTATGGCAATACATTCATATCTTTACATTTAATCCAAAACTTCGATAACAAGCAGGAGATGGAATAAATGAGTAGCAGACACACTTGACGAAATTAAAATGCTCTGTCAGTGCCCATGTGAACTATTACGGTGACAGAGGAGCATTGTAATTTTGTCCAGCTCTCCTTTCCCCTCTTCACTCTTCATTCCGCTTCTCCAACTGACCGTGGAATCTTTGATAAAAGATCCAGACTTTAACGGCCCAACATCCTCGGGAAAATGTTGGAGGATGTTTTAAGATCATGGATTTTGAATGACACAGATGAACTTCGCTGCGGTTCCGCAGCAGTGGGGAATTTATCATTTTGTTAATTAAGAAGGGTTTTCCAGTAGTCACTCCAGAAATTGCCTCTGGAATATCATTAATTAACAATCCCACTTCCATCATGGGAGGGAGGGAGAAGGCTGAGCAAACCTGACAAAAGAGTGACTATTAAAATACACACGCATACAAATTTGGAAAGCACCAGACAAATTTGGGAAAGGGAAGGGGAATTATTTAAAGCAGGCATTATAGGATCAACAGAGTTAACAAAAAAATCCAATTTGTGGCATTAAAGCTATCTTGGTTCCCAGGCCATGTGCTAGTCTCTCAATAAAGTCGATAAAGTTGAGAAACACTTTATCCAAACTTAATAATTTACCATGCTGTTCAGAATTTGAGGGGTGTTTTTCTTTTGTTTGTTTTGCTTTGTTTTGTTTTTTTTCACCATGACTGCTTCCTTTCTAAGGAAAAAGAAAACAAATCTCTCCCCCCAGTTTTCTTATTTGTTGAGTATCCAAGTAACAAACTACTTAAAATCAACCAAACAAAACTTGATAATTGGCCCCTATCCCCATCTGAGCCACAGAAGAATGTAACCATGGTAACCTGTCTTTTAGTGCAGACCATCTCGCGTACCTTTCAGAATTTAAGTATGTGAGAAGCTAGCCTTTCCCAAGTAGAATTATCATGCTGGGAACATTTTCTTCTTTACTATAAAGGAAGTATGAAGCCAAGTTCTTAAATAGTCCTCAACAAGGTGTTCAGGTAAAAAAATAGGCTCAGGCTTCTGAAAGATGCAGATACATACAGTGATCTAAAGTTCTTTTTAATAAGAAATAAACAAGAATGGACTTTAAGTAAAGGTGATCTACACGGAGTGTAGCAGAGTAGCTTGGTAAAATCTAAGTTTCCAAAGTAATAAGATTATGTAGTGAGTGAACAATATCTGTCTGGTACTGACCATCCTCAATTTTACTAGTCACTTTTAATATATACCAGAAACTCCAATCATCGTGAATGTTTGCTCTTGTTCTTCAGCAATCAAACCAAGGGACCTTACCTCACTCATAACGTATGGGAGAATTTTATTTTTGTTTGATAGCACTTAAACTGGCTAGGAATGATCTTATAGATTCTTAATCTTTAGTCTTCTCAAATTGGTAAAAAAAAAAAGTGCTGAAAAGTAATCCCTTATTGAAGAGACCAAGTCTCTTTTCTTTAACTATTAAAACACTGGTAGTTATGATTAAAATATAGGATCAGTTTTCATTCTTGCAAGAAACTGGCAATTTCTCTATTTTCACTAGAATAATTTTAGAGAGTAAAAATATAAAAAGAGAACCTAGTCTGTGAATACCTCAAGTTGGGAGGCTAGCAGGAGTGAAGTAGATATTTTTAGAGCCAGGGGTATTTGCTTTGTAGTCTCGACATCAAGGGGCCACAATGGATGTCTGAAGAACAATCAAGGCTAGACTCTGTCTGATGTATAACATGCTGTCACTGTTATATTTCTGCACAGGTACTATGAACTGCACCTAATACTTTTATCTATTTACAATATTGAAAGCTGTGTGATAATTCTGCAACTCCTATTCAAGCTAACAAATGTATATTGAGCACCTGTTGTGTGGAAAGTACTCTGCAGAGTAGCAGAACCTGCCAAGGAGCAGTGGATGACTTACCATGCAGCTAATGGAGCATCTGGCCTTCTCCCTTAAAGGATGCCCTTGCAAGAACCTCACAAAGATGATAGAAATCTTTAGTCCACCGTTGTTATTATTATTTTCCTTTAAAAGTTATTCTAAACTGTTACGAACTTTGTTGCCTTAGATGGTCTTCTCTATCCTCTCCCACTCTATCTTAATGGGAGCATATTATGATTTAGTGCATCTTTCTGCATGGAACTATTTCAAGAAAAGCAGTGAAATAGTGACTGACTGTGGTTTAGGGACGTACAGGAGAGAAAAAAAATCATGGTGAGGCAGAGATATAGACACAGCTGTGAAATCAGTCATGATATAAAAGAGTCTCTGTTTTGCTGCATTTGGATATTTATAATAATATTATTTTTAATGTTAAGATTGCTTTAATATGTTGAAATTTTGCTAGCAAATGTACGAAGTCTAAAATAAAATAATATAAATGCAATCATATGTAATTTGTTTAGTGTATAAGTAATTATACTCCTAATAACTATTGTTTGTTGACTAGTGTAGTTTGTGTTGGACAGCCTGTTAAAATTTTATGGACATTAAATCCTCATTACAAACCTGTGATGTAGGTATCATGATTGTCTTTATTTTATAGAAGAATCTAAGGACTGGAAAAATTAAATAAATTTCTAAAAGTTGTATTACTTTGTAACCATATAAAAATCTAATGAGAAAAAATAAGAGACTTTAGTTATAATGATGAAAAGAACTTTTACAGAATCTTGATTTGAGATTATAAATTCGTAAAACCTCCCCCTATGAAGACAACTTGGCAATATAGCCTATTTTAAACTAAAATTTCCATACCTTGAACTCAATAATTCTATTTGAAGTACAGCATAAAGAAATCTTCTGAAATTAGACAAAGATTCATATCTAAAAGTACCCTTCATGGTATCACGTGTAGTAAGAAGTACTAAACATTTTAAATTAAAGATATATCATTATATTGGAATGGTGAGAAAAATTTATATGTTTGAATGGTCTACAGCTACTAAAATTTTTGTGTAAAGTTTCACTTAACATGATTTTAAAACATCAATCACATAAGAAGTCATTAAAATAAAAGAGGACAAAAAAGTTATTTCAGACAGTTGTATAGGTGGGAAGGTTCTATCTGCTGTTGAGAGTATGAAACTAGAACTCAGTTGTAAGACATGTCTGAAACTCAATACAATGATAAAATCATTAAAATAACAAAAGTCAAAGGAGATAGGTAGTATTATATAATGTTCTGGTATTCCTCTTAACATTATTTTGAAGCTTGCCTGAACTCTAAAAATCTTTTAAGTTTGTATTACATTTATACTGAAAATATTTCAAAATGAGAGATCATTAAAATCTGAAAATGTTGAAGAAGGATTCCAAGAGATGAGGAACCTTATTTGTATCTTTAATATTGATATGTATGAGGAAAGAGGAGAGAAGAAAATCCCAAGACAGTGATAGAGTAAGAGATTGGAGTAGGGTTGTTCAAGTTGCATCTGTAAGCAAATGTCCTAAATGAGTGGAGTTCAGGATTCCCTTCAGGAAATTAGAAAACAAATTGTAGCTACTTATACAATTACAATTGATATGATTATTGATGATTTTGAAGTCTGATTTTTTTCTAGTAATAATTACAGGCTGATATAGGCTTTTGAGGCAAAGATTGGCATGTAAAACCTATCCCATGGAGGTATGGATGGAGACATACAGATAAAACAAAAGGCATCAGAGACTGAAAGAAAGAGCCCCCTGCTTCAATCTTCAAAGCAAACCATGGTGATTTTCTGAAAATGGCTTACTCATAGTGGTCCTAGCATATACTCCAGAAGAGGTTAAGAAGTTAAGAAGCATATACAGGATTTAACTAAAGTGATGTATGAAATAAAAATGATGAGAAAGTGTAGACATTTTGAATATTCTGAGTTCTAGTGACTTTAATAGTATATTTTTTAAAATTTATTTTATTTTTTTATAACAATTTTTTATTGAACATAAATAGTATACATTTACACTATATTTGGTGCCCTCCCCCCCGCCCACATTTCCCCCCACCACCACCAATGGTTGTCCAGGTTAACCATGTCTTATTCATAATTTTACACATGTTCAAGTGTAGACCCTTATTAATCGAGACCGGCCTTCCTCCTCTCCTATCTTACCATCCAAACTTAGCTAGTATTTCCCCTTCAATATCTGGAGTCCCTCTGGTATTCTTTGTGTTTCCTAGTTTGGGCATATTAGAGGAAACATATGTATCTTCTTCTTCTGTGCTTGGCTGATCTCACTTAACATAATGTTCTCCAGGGCTTTCCATCTTCTTTCAAATGATATAATTTTGTTCTTCTTTATGGCTGAATAGAATTCCATTGTGTGTATTTCCCATAGTTTTGCTATCCATTCATCTGTTGATGGTGATCTGGGTTGGTTCCATATTTTGGCTATTACAAATTGTGCTGCTATGAACATAGGTATGCATATGTTGCTGTAGTTCTCTGAATTCAACTCCTTTGGAAAGATACCCAGGAGTGGTATAGCTGGATCATATGGTGGATCTATTCCCACCTTTCTTAGGAATCTCCACACAGATCTCCATAGTGGTTGAACTAGTTTGCATTCCCACCAACAGTGTAAAAGAGTTCCTCTTTCCCCACATCCTCGCCAGCATTTGTTGTTATTTGATTTCTTTATGCTTGCTACTCTGACTGGGGTTAGATGGAATCTCAGTGTAGTTTTGATTTGCATCTCCCTGATGGCCAGTGATGAAGAACATCTTTTCATGTATCTATTAGCCCTTTGTATCTCTTCTTTTGTGAAGTGTCTATTTAGTTCATTTGCCCATTTCTTGAAAGTGGTGCTGGGAGAACTGGCTAACCATTTGTAAAAAGATGAATCTAAACCCCTATATCTCACCAAACACAGGAATCAACTCAAGATGGATCAAAGACTTAGAAATTAGACCTGAGACTGTGAAGCTAGTAGAGGAAAGCATAGGTTCAACACTACAACATATTGGCACAGGCAGTAACTTTCTCAACAAAACCTCCAAAGCTCAGGAAATTAAAGCAAGAATAAACAAGTGGGATAACATCAAACTAAAAAGTTTCTTCTCATCAAAGGAAACTATCAATAACCTAAAGAGGAAGCCTACAGAATGGGAAAGGATCTTTACTAGCCACCATTCTGATAGGGGGCTAATATCCAGAGTATACAAAGAGCTCAAAAGACTCTACACTAGTAAAATTTATTTTAAAAAGAGAAATCTTTATTTTTCATTTAATACTTAACTTTTGTTCATGTTTTTTACTTGTTCACTTTTGAATTAAAAATAATCAGGGGAAGGGTGTTCAGACACAATCTTGCTGGACCATGATTCTATGACCATTTTTAATCCAAGGCCAGATTGTGTGCTTTAAGGAAGACCATGCTGGCCCTTAGGTTCCTTCGTTTGCTGGTAGCCATAATTCTACCCTGGCACATTAGTTCAATTGTTTAAGGGCCTTGAATCTCAAGTGTAAATAACTTAAGATAGAGTAAACTTATTCATAAATTACCAGGCATTAACAGTCTTCATTAGAGTAAAGGACATTGCCAGTTAGTAAAGCCAGGAGCAGGAATCATGGTAAAGGAATCCCACAGACACATCCATATGCACACATTGCCTTGCAAATAGCAAACAAATGAAGGAATGGGGCTCTGTAACATCATTTGCCAAAAATAGTTCTCTTTCTAAGTAAAATAGTCTACAGAAATATGGCACCGCTCTCATGAAATTTGTTTCATCCTTACACTAGTGAACATAAAGCTATAGGAGATTTCTCCATTATAGAAGTGCTTCTATTTCCTGAAAAACACAAAACTATTTGCAACTTTAAATTCACACGTTAACAATGACAACAAAAATCTAAGCATCCCCTTTAGCCACAATTCAAATAATATGAATAAAATTTATTCACAAATAATTTTAGTAGCAATAACAAGAAAATACAAATAAGAGTTTCAACTTCTTTCTTTCTTTCTTTCTTTCTTTCTTTCTTTCTTTCCTTACTTACTTATTTTAGGTACTGAGGATGAAACCCAGGGGGTGCTACCTCTGAGTGACACTGCCAGCCCTATTTTGTATTCTTTATTTTGAAACAGGGTCTCACTAAGTTGCAAAGGGCCTCACTAAGTAGCTGAGGCTGTCTGTAAACCACCATCCTCCTGTTTCAGCCTCCCAAATGCTGGAATTATAAGCATGCGCCACCATGCCTGGCTCAGTTTCAATTTTTTTTAATATCCTTAAGTATTTTAGACATTATGGTAGGTGTTTGTTGGTTTATTACAATATTAATCCTTCTTTATAAAATTATTCCTGAAGATTCCATAATAACATGTAAATTGATGGGAGTAAACAGCTTGTTGTTTCCCAAAATCCATGAACTCCTTTGGATTATTACTATAGTAATATAATTGTAGACCATTACTTTAATAATAGAATTGCAATGGTGTTCCTCTTCAGTTGCTTAAAATAAAAATATTGGTTGTGAACTTCTCCTCTGCTTCCTGATGAAGGAAATGATGTTAATGTCTGGTTTAGAAAACATGAAGGCTTTGTCCTAAAGATGATATCAAAGCTGTCATAATTCTCAACCTTGACCATAGGAAAGTGAGCCTTGGACTCAATTTCAGAGGTTTCAATCCATACAACTAGCTGCATAGCATAAATGTTAATGGCCACAGTGGCAGGGAGCACGGACGGAAGCTGCTCTCACATTATGGAGGGAGGAAAATGGAAGATAGAAGTCACTCTCTCATCATGTTGGCTGGAAGCTGTTCCCACATTATGGAGGATGAAAGTTGCTGACATCATGGTGGTCAAAGCTACTCTCATATCATGGTGACTGGCAGCTACTGTCTCATCATAGAGACTGAAAGTCACTCTCACATCATGGAGGCCAGAAGTCTCTCTCACATCATGGAGGTTAGAAGTCTCTCCCACATCATGAAGGCCAGAAGTTACTCTCACATAATAGAGGATGAAAGTTTCTCTCATATCATGAATGATGGAAGTCAATCCCACATCATGGTGGCCAGAAGTGTTCTCATGTAAGCTGTTCTCACATCACAGTGGACAGAAGTCACTCTCACATCATGGAAGATGGAAGCTGCTCTCACATCGAAGTAGATGGAAGTTGTTCTCACATATGGTGTTTGGAAGTTGCCCCCACATCATGGAGGACAGAAGTCGTTCCCTAATAGTATGTTTTTTAAAAGTAGAAAGACACAGCTAATTGAAAAAGAAAATGATCTCACATTTTAATATGTTTAGTTCGAGGAGATTCCCCATGAAGGGAATAAGTCCCAAAATCAGTTGAGAGAAAACTCTGAAGCAAATGAAACAAAAGTTTTCCTTATGACTCAAAGCTCTGAGCCAGAGAAGATGGGGGGGAGAATAATCAAGAGTGCCTAGTGCCATCAGAGGTTGTTAGCAGTTAAGCATTTTAAGTGTCACTTTGCAAACGCTTAAAACAACCCTTTGGAACCTAACCAAAGCATAAATAGAAGTTTTGTAAAGAGGAGGCCCATCAACATGGAAGTGAAAGTCAAAACCATGAGTCATAGTTGATGCAGGGAAAGCATACAAAAAGGAAAGAGAAATGGCCAAGAATGGGACTCTGGGAATGTTCAGAGATAAGGGGGAAAAAAAGAAAGAACTTAATATCACAATGTAGAGCCTTTACTTGCTCAAAACTCTGAGATGTGAGGCCAAATCTGTTCTTCAAGTCAGATGTAGACAACTCACAGTGAAATTCTAGATACAAAAAGCTAGAAGAAAACAAAAATAAATCTTTTAAATCAGAATTCAAACTCTATATTATTTACTGAAAAATAAAAACATCATCAAATCATCTGGCCTTTAACTTTGTGTCACTGAAAAAAACAATTGTTACTAAAAAAATTTTTTTGAGGAAAGTAACACTCAGATACATCTGAGTATTAAACGTAATTACAGTGATAACAAAACTAAAGAACATATTTACCTGGGAGGTAATCTAATTAGCTAAATCAACCTGTAATTGAAATTGAAGAGGCTATGTTTTTCCTTCTAAAACAAACATGTAAATCCAAAGAACATTAAAAAAATAAACTTTTCTAATTTTAAATTATTTTTAAATATTAAATTACTTTAAAATATTTTTCAGATGGTGAGTATAGTGACCTGCTTTCCCTCGTAAATATCCCACCTCTATTCATGATTTCAGAAAGATTCAGTAGACTCTTTCTAATAGAATCTCACATTTATGGGTCTCAAGTGCAGTTTTGCTTTCACTCAAATTAAAGCAAGTGTATTCTTTCTCCTTGTCAGATCTCAAGAGATTTGGTTAAAGTGAAGCTGGACAGAGGTACTAGGTCTCAAGAGCACTTACTGGGAACATGAGTGTGCCACATCATGTCCTCAGGGTTAAAGTAAAACACAGAACCAACCACAAAGACAGTGAATCTTAAATCAATTAAAAATTTTAAACTTGCTTCAATGTTGTAAAGAGAAAATAAGGTTATTTTTTCTTGAATTTCACAATTGTCCAAGTTTTTCTATTTTTCTAAAAATCATGTTTTTTTTAAAAAAAAACACATCATAGATGAACTTACATCTCTTATACACATGTCCACTTTGATTTCACACTTTACCATAAAATCAAACTCAGTAGATGGATTTCCTACTTTACAAAACCTAAGTAAGCTGGGCGTGGTGGCGCACGCTTGTAATCCCCACACTTGGGAGGCAGAGACAGGAGGATCGCACAGGTTCGAAGCTAGACTCGCTGGCTTAAGAGACCCTGTTTCCAAAAAATATATATAAAAAATAGGTCTAGGAGTGTAGTCCAGAGGTAGAAGGGTTTCCAGGAACCCCAGTACCACCAAAACAAAACAAAACAAACAAAAAACGTAAAAACATAAGTAAATACTCAACTTTACCTGTGTCCAGCAAAGTACAAAGACTTTGAGATATCATCTTAAACATACAAGGTTGTCGCAAATTTATAAAGCCTGGCAAAGACAAACTCTGGTGAGGGTATGCGTGTTCTCTTACCAATTCAATGGCTATATAAACTTAAAATGGCCACATTGGAAAAGAATCTGCCAATGTCTTTTAAATGTACAAAGTATTTGCCCCATGGCAGGGCAATTCTACAAACAAGTGGAGAAAATAAACTGGTCTTTCCTGTAAAAAGTTTATATTCCCTAAACCTCACATTTTTGGGTGGAACTAGTTCTGAATGATGGTTGAGGATCAAGCAGTCGGTGTCACATGTTGATGTATAATGCCAGTGTTATATAATGGGACTGTATAATATCAGTGTTTTATAATCCCCATATTCTATAAATAATTATATAATGGATATGTAATGCCAGTGAAGACCCTCAAACTCCTGCTTGCCTTGCCAGGATGATCCTAGAAGCAGCTACAGAGGCAGAGGGACCATGAAATCAAAGCAGTCTAGGAGATGCTGCAGCAGACCAGAGAGCTGTCCTGGAGAGCCCCCTGAGCCTATAAACAGATTTTACTTGAGTGAGCAAGAGATAAATGTTTTCTGTGTTAAGCCATTGAGATTTGGAGGTTGTTTTTTATGGCAGCAAAACTAGCTTATCCTAATATGAAATATACCAGACAAAAAATTTTAACACATGAACACAGGGAGATATTTGCGCAGAGGTACTCTTTAAGATAGAAAAATGAAAAATATCTCATTATTATATATAAATAAAGACACTTCTTATATGAAATGTCCAATGGCAAGCTCAATATCATGCATGGGGAAGGGGAGGAGGAGGAGAGGGAGCCAGGGGAGAGCTCATCAAGTGCTGTGTGTATGTAATTCACTATCCTTTGAACTACATTAAGATGTGAGACTACAATACGTCAATATAAGTATTAAAAATTAAAAATATTTTCATATTTGTGAATACTGAAATTGATATGACATGTTTTTATGTTTTTTACTTTAAACACAAAAAGAATTAGTTTACGTCTTTATGAATTAATCCTAAAAACATTTTTTTTTTTTTTTGGTGGTACTGGGGGTGGAACCCAGGGGCTTTTCTACCTTCGGGCTATACTTCCAGACCTATTTTATATTTTTATTTGGAAACAGGGTCTCACTAAGTTGCTGAGAGCCTCACTAAGTAGCTGAGGCTGGCTTCGAACCTGTGCGATCCTCCTGTCTCAGCCTCCCAAGAGCAGGGATTACAAGTGTGTGCCACCACACTTGGCCTGAAACCATTTTTAAAAGAAACAAGTTTGCACATGGTATGTTCAACATGGTATTGCTAGAAAATAAACTCACTTATGGTAAGAAATTATTTCATAAGGTAACAGATTCTCAGTGCTTAAAACATTTCATTTCAAGTGTTAGTAATGACTCAATGATTATGTATCAAATGCATAATAAATGATTACCATTTTGTAAAGTCTGGAACTTTATTATACACATAATGTGGTATTTACCAATTCATTGTATATAGCAAATGGTTACAAAATATAGTGGAACATCATCTTGTTAACTTACTTTTAGATCAATAAGGCAATTATAAAATTAACTATTGCCTTGTAAATCTCAAATTTATCTTTTCCTGTATTAGGACATTCCAATTTCACACTTACTATTGACATTAGGCATGTTACTTAATTCTTCAGTGCCAGTGTCTTCACTAGTAAAATGAGAATAAAAACAGTACCTGCTTTATAATATTCTTATGAGGATGAAATTAAATAACATGTATGCAGTGCTCAGACCCGTTTAGAGCACAAAGTTTGCAGTAACTATTAGCTGCAATTACTGTAATCATTATTAGTGCCATTATTCCTTAGCTGACCTTTAAAAATAGATCAGTAAATTCTCTAATTTTTTGTATGTGAATCATCATGTGTGTACCTATGAGAATTAACAAATAAAATGCCTTCTGATACTTGCCAGTCTCTTAGCAATTTACTGGGTTTTTAAGTAAACTGTTTCAATGTCTAAACACAATATCATGCCTAAATCTGTGAAACTGAAACAGGAGAAACAAAGAGAAAGAGAGAGAGAGGAGAAGTTTTGAGATATTTGTTTCCTTTCATTCTTTCAGCCCCTCAGTCCCTTCATTGTAGTTCACTGTGGGTGCACATATGCTCCTTATCCCAAATAGATATTGCCATTACCTATCTTATTATTAGAGGTTAAAATGAATATATTGTGTAGAAGTTCAAAATTCAAAGCTAATTTATCCCCTGATGAAAATTAACTTTAGTTAGAGATGTCACCATTAGTATGACACCTTAAAAAAAATCAATGACCCTCATTGGCAGCCCTTACCAAACTTCCTAAGTCCTCTGATTTCACTTCATATTAACCCTTTACAACTTTATCTTTCTTTTCTGTTTCTCATTGACAATTACTTAGAATTCTAATAGGCAGGCAAATTAAGTTTGTCCATATTTAGCCTTCTGTAAAGTCTGAATGTGAATTTCTGCATTGCTTTGTTAAAAAGACAAATCAGGCAAGTGTAAAAAGACACAATCGAGCTTATAATCCTGGTACTTGAGAGGCTGAGACAGGAGGAACACAGGTTCCAGGTCAACCCTAGCAATTTAGTGAGACTCTCAGCAATTTATCAAGAACCTGTTTCAAATAAAAAATAAAGTGGGTCCAGACGTGTAGCTCAGAGGTAAAATACTGCTGAGTTCAATCTAAAGTACAACAAAAAATAAAAATTAAAAAGACAGTGGTATCTAATTAGACATCTACCCATCATATGAACTAACTTTCTTTTGATATTATTTTGAAGACATTCATTCATGATAAAATGATAGTAGCTATCCAAAACAAGTATCTATTTGCAGTGTCCTACTTTAAATTTTAAATGACATGTTGGTTTTGTTATTTTATAGGAAACAACTTTTTTTTTTTTTTTTCGGGTCTGAGGATGGAACCCAGGGGCATTCAACCTCCAAGCTACACCCGCTGCCCTATTTTTTATTCTTTATTTTGAAACCGGCTCTCACTGAGTTGTAGAGGCCTCACTAAGTAGCTGAGGCTGTCCACGAATGGCGACCCTCTGGTCTCAGCCTCCTGAATGCTGGGATTACAAGCGTGCACCACCACACCCGGCTGGAAACAACTTTTTAACTACTCTGTTGGTGACTGTAAGTATAATAAGGACATAAAATGTAAAAAATAAAAAGTGTAAGAGACTCCTCAAAAGTTCAGGAAAAGAATTTGTATAACACAATTTAATATGAAAACTAGTAAATTAACACTTTATGTCTATTGCATGACTTTGTTTTCCTTATAACATCTCTTTTCTATGATAATGCCAATAATTCTATGATAATGCTTGTTGGAAATAAAACAGATTAATATTAGGGATTTAAAGTTTCAGAAGGTAAACACTGCTTTGCCACTAAATTTTTACCCTTGGAGAATTTTATATCTTATAGGTTTTGATAGAAATAAAAGCTCATTAACAGAATTTTTTTTACCCAAACTACTGCAACTTCATTTTGAATCACAGCTCATTAAAACAATTATAATCAAACAGTTTCATTTCTTTTTCCCTTGTGAGAAACAGCTAAAAAGGTTATATTTGTTTTTCTTTATCTAAATCTCTGGGGCGATATAAACAGACTACATAGATTTGTGTGCTGTTTTTCCTTTAAGTTTCGATGTGTCTCTGATGCTAGCTTAAGTTATTTCATATGTATTTTAACATTATTTTGATAGAATTTCAAAACTTGGCATTACAAGCATAGTTAAATTAAAAAGACATTTAATATCATCCTCTCAAGATTCAAATATTGACAGGTGACTGCTTAATGGAATTCAGTTACATTCCCCTGCAGGTGTATTCTATTTTGGATCTCTCCGAAGTTGAAAGAAGATACTTTTTGCTTTTTTCTCTTTTCTCCCCCCCATTTCCTTCCTCTCTGTCTCTCTCTCTCTCTGTCTCTGTCTCTGTCTCTCCCTCTCCCTCTCCCTCTCCCTCTCCCTCTCCCTCTCCCTCCCTCCCTCCCCTCTCTATTGGTGAGGATTGAGCCCAGGGTCACTCTACCACTAAGCTACACCCCAGGCATTTTTATATTCTTATTTTGAAGCAGGGTCTTGCTAAAGTACTGTACTCTGGCTTCAAATTTGTGATCCTCCTGTCTCAACCTCCCAAGTACTGGGATTATATACATGTGCCACTACACCAGAATAAAAAGGATACATTCTTTTTTATTATGTTTGGTCTTGATATTTGTTTGGTACTTGGGATTGAATGACATTCTATCTCTAAGCTACTTTGCAAGATATATATATTTAAGGTTTTTTTTTTCAGTACTGGGGATGGAACCCCCAGCCCTATCTTTTTATTCTTTATTTTGAAACAGGGTCTCACTGAGTTGCAAAGGGCCTCACTAAGTAGCTGAAGCTGTCCTTGTACCGTGATCCTCCTGTCTCAGCCTCCCAAATGCTGGGATTACAAGCATGCGCCACCACGCCTGGCTTATATTTTAATTTTGAAACAGAGTCTTGCTAAATTGCTGAGGGTCTAACTAAGTTGTTGACACTGGCCTGGAACCTGTAATCCTCCGGTCTCAGCCTCCCAAGTACTGGAGTTATAGGCCTACACTACCATGCCCTGATAAAGATACATTCTTAATGGTTAGTCTTATTTTTTACTTCAAAATACAATATAAAATACCATTTACATGAGCAACCTTAAACAGTAGAAAATAATAGAAATAGAAATAGAAATAGAAAAACAGTAGAAAAAATAAAATCACTGTGGCCACAAGTAACTCGGCTAATGCAGAAATATACAACCACTCATATCTTATTGTAGGAGGAACAGGGTGTTAAATGGAATGTCCTAGTGTCTCCTTGTGTTTTGTTGTTGTTCATCATTTCTATTTTAAATACATACTAAACTGTGAGTCTATATTTATAATTCCATTCAAATTGATCCACCCAGGTCTTTGAATACCCAACAAGATATTTGTCCAATAGAAAGACACTTGAAAAAGAAGTTTGGCTTGGTGTGGTGGCGTATGCTTGTAATCCCAGTACTGGGGAGGCTGAGACAGGAGGATCGCAGGTTCGAAGCCAGCTTCAGTAACTTAGTGAGGCTCTCAGCAATTTAGTGAGATCCTGTTTCCAAATAAAATATAAAATAGGTCTGGGGGGCACCTTCTACCCAGCGGTAGAAGGCCCCTGGTTTCCATCTCAAGACCTCACACACACAAAAAAATTTGGCATCTGACTTGAACTTCTTATATCAATGGTATTCCACTGTAATATGCCATATATACAGACTCATCTTACCTTGTTAACCATCTCACCAATGTCTATAACTGGTATTTTAGTCAACAATAACTGATAGCAAGTGCACAAGTACCAAATTGACAAAGCTCTAGATGTACAAGTAAATATTTAGCATCACAACCTAGAAAGTAGAGGCAAACGTGTTATATATTTGGACTAGGACATTTATTATTTGACAAATAGTTATAAAATAACTATCCTAGCCAAACATTGTGGCACACACTTGTAATCTCAATACTTGGGAGGCTAAGAAAGGAGGATTGTTAGCCAGGCGTTGTGGCACACACTTGTAATCCCTGCGCTTGGTAGGCGGAGACAGGAGGATCACGCGGGTTCAAAGCCAGCCTCAGCTGGCTTAAGAGACTCTGTTTCCAAATAAAATATAAAATAGGTCTGGGAGTGTATCCCGGAGGTAGAAGGCTCCTGGGTTCCATCCCCAGTACCAACAAAAAAAAAAAAAAAAAAAACAAAAAACAAAACAAACAAACAAACAAAAAACCAAAAGGAGGATTGCAGGTTTGCAACCAGCCTCAACTACTTAGGCCCTCAGCAACTTAGTGAGACCTTGTTTCAAAATAAACAATAAAAAATAGGGGTGGTAGTGTAACTTGGAGATGGAATTTCCCTGGGCTTAATCCCTAGTACCAATACAAATGAACAAAAAACAAAAAAACAACTAGTTTATGTAGAGTTCTGATTGCTATGAAGAAGTATAATAGAATAAAATCATAAAGTCCTCTCTATTTCACATCAGAATCCTCAAGACTATTGCATGCACAAGTTTACCTCTTTTTTCATTGCTTCTTTCCTACCGAATTAGGCTACAGTTTGAATTTTTCATTTTACATGCCAAAAATTTAGGGAAAGTAAAATTTTGATATCACATAGGCAAAAAGATACTGTTATCTGACATCTTTATAAGTGTATTCAGTTCCACTGAGTAATTGTGTTTGTAAAGTAAAAGAGAATAAGGTTGGTTAAGTGATAGATTAAATTCTAAACTAGTGTTGTCTATTGTCTCCTTTTCTTTTAAAATTTCAAATTATGAAAAAAAGAATGTAATAGTATCCTATTATGTTTAAGGACTTACACTGAGTTGACTGAATTAAATGGACATCCTTCTAGTATACTTGTGTTTAAAATATTAAAAAATAGCAGATGATTTTCTGTGATATAAGTTAAAGTTCTTGACATAACCTAAAAGTTGCAAAGAGCTGGGTGTGGTGGCACATACCTGTAATCCCCGCACTTGGGAGGCAGAGAGAGGAGGATCGTGCAGGTTCGAAGCCAGCCTCTCTGGCTTAAGAGACCTAGTTTCCAAATAAAAATATAAAATAGATCTGGGAGTGTAGCCTGGAGAAGGCCCCTGGGTTCCACCCCCAGTACCACACACACAAAAAAAAAGTCGCAAAGAAATTCTACCTTTGTTCACCCAGTCTTATGTATATTAAAAAGGAGTACAAAATGGTTCCATGAGTTCTCTTTAAAGGTTGACATGATCAAAATTGATAGTTTAAGTTGAGTTTAATTTTCAGTAGTCATTTTATTTATCATGTGTCAGTATATGCTGTTTAAGTAATTTAGGAAACTATTAAGTCTATATATCCCAAACAAAGACTTCCTTTTATCTCAGTTTTAAATATGGCAGATTTATCATTAGTTTAGTGTTTTCTATGATCACAATTGTATGAAACTTATCATTGATTATAGAACTAGTTCTGCTCAACAGTTAAAAAACTAAAATTAAATGCTCACTGCAAAATTTACAATAATGGATAAATGGATAAATCTTACCAACTACAAAGTTTATCTAAATATTAACTTGAATGGCATGAAAAAGAAAAAAATGCATTAAAATATAAGAACTGGGAAAATATCTTTGTTGTATAAGTTTAAATAATAAATTTCAGCTGGACATGGTGGCTCACGCTTGTAATCTCAGCATTTGGGAGGCTGTAACAGGAGGATCACAGTTTGCCAACAGCCTCATCCGCTTAATGAGGGTTTTAGCAACTCAGTGAGATCCCGCTTCAAAATAAAGAATAAAAAAATATGGCTAGGGGTACAGCTTGGATGTAGAATGGGCCTGGATTTCATCCCCAATACCATAAAATAAATAAATATACCCACGTGTAATCTCAGCATTTGGGAGGCTGAGACAGGAGGATTGTGGCTTGTGGACAGCCTCAGCTACTTAATAAGGCCCTTTGCAACTTAGTGAGACCCTGTTTCAAAATAAAGAATAAAAAATAGGGCTGGGGGTATAGCTCTGAGATAGAAGGTCCCAGGGTCCCACCATCCCCAGTACTGAAAATAAATTATATATATATATATATATATATATATATATATATATATATATACAAACAAATAAATTTTAGCAGGTAATTAACTTACCAAGGGGCAAGTCACAGAACACAGAAGTGGGACCTGAACTCAAACCTTCTGAATCCCAATTTCATTATTTTCCATCAAACCATATGTCCCAGTTAGTATAGCTGAATAACAAATGACTTCCCAATTTAGTGACTTTCCATCCCTAGGATATTCATTATAAAAATATATAAGAATAAACACAGTAACAACCTTTGATTATAATGGGAAGAAACTGAACTCTTTATATACTGTGGGTGGGAATGCGAAATGTGGTAGTTGCTTTGGAAAATAGCTTGGCCATTCAGCCAGTGATTGCACTTCAAGGTACATACCCCAAAGAATTAAAAAGATGGGTTGTTATAAAACATACATGAATGTTCCATAACAGTACTGCTCATAATAGCTAAAAAAATGAAAACAACCCAAATGCCCATAAAATGATAATTGTATTTAAAAAGCATGCTGTATTCACATAATAGAATGCTGTTCAGTCATACAACCTAGTGCCATATGGATACCTGCACAACATGGACCTTGGAAACATTATGATGAGTGAAATAAGTCAGACACAAAAGGCCACATAGTGTATGACTCCATCTATATTAAATATCCATATAGGACAAATCCACAAAAGATAAAGAAGGTTCGTGGTTGCTAAAGAATGTGAGGGAGGAGGTGATGGAGAGTGACTACTGATGGATATGGGGCTCCTTTTCAGATGATGAAGATGTTCTCAAGTCAAATTTGAGAACATAGTAGTGATGGTTGCACAACCTTGCCCATATACCATAAATCACTAATTTGTACACTTTTAAAATGGTGGGTTTTTATGGCATGTGAATTAAATCTTGTTATAATTAATGTAAAATAAAAATATCTCAGTAAAAATAAAATTTTTAAATATTTGACTTAAAACAATTGCACATATTTTTCTCATACAACTGCAATCTTGTCAGGATTTTGTGGGAACTCAAGGCAAGCTGATGGTATTGAAAGCCTGGGATTTAGAGGCTCATTAACTCACATATCTGGTATCTGGGCTGAGACTTGAATTGCTGATACCGGAACCATCAGGGTTCTTCTTTTTTTATGGTGGTTTTAAGGAAGCCATATTTCCTGTGTGGCAACTCTGGCTTCTACTGTTATAACCCTTGAAAAGAAACAGGACATACATCCTTTATCACTTTGCCTCCAAAGTCACAGTACATGACTTTCATCACATTTTCTAAGTACAGGCAATTGTTATAACATATTGGCCCAGGTTCAAAGAGTGGAAACAAGAATCCATCTCTCAAGAGAAGAGTATCACTCTTCCACTCAAAGAAAAGCACATTTAATGGGATATATACTCATGCAACCATTTTTGGAAAATGAGACCTGCTACACCATAATTATTGGTTATTATAAGAAATCTAAATTAACCATATTAAGGCTTGCTCATTGTAGGGGGAGATCCTGTGACAACATAGACGTGATAAAGCCATCAATTACGGAGAAAAGATCAAGTAGATATTAACTACTTTGAACTGGCTTTTTTGACAATGTCAATAAAATACTTCTTCCTCCTGCACACTCTATGTCTACACCTGACATAACTCACTTTGTGCCAGTTTCTAGAATTCTTTGATGAAAGAACAAGTATTTAGTTATTCCTGGCCTCAGTTTCACATTGCCTCTTTAATTAAATTTAGGTCACTGTGTTTTAGCATGTTAGGTTTGGAACTGAATTTTCTTGTACAAACCATGGAAACACCAAGTATTCCTTGGCAAAGAAGAAAGGATAACAAAGATGGATTATAGAGGAAATAGTGCCACTACCCTCAGTGCCCCCCAAAAGCATAAAAGGAAAATCAATAAATAAAAACTCATCTTTACCTACCAGGCTGAATTACGCTTCCCTGAAAACATGTTTCACTAATAATATAGAATAATAACTTGAAATCAATGAGAATACAAATGATAGACAGATGTTATGATTCTGAATTTTCATTTAATTTGTATGAAATAAAAATCTATAAAATGTGAAAATATATTTAAACATAAGTCATTTTACTATTAAATACTATTTATTAACCCTTTGCATTTGTTAGAATATGAAGAGCTATGCTATGATCACAAATTATCCCCAAATCTCAGTGATTTAATCAGCAACAATTTACTTTTCATTTACACTAAGACAGCTGCAGATTCAAGTGACTCTTGATACAGCTCTCTTCCACGGGAGACTCGGTAATCGATGCTGCCTTGATCATGTGGATTACCATCTCAACAGAAGGCCTCCACAATTCCCCAAGCAGAAGAAAGCATCTGGAGAATCCAGCAGGTCCTCTCACTGCCTCAGAGGGGGAGTAGTACACATGACTTCTGCTCAGATTTTATGTTAGAATTAGAAACTAGTTGTTCTTACCTATATTTCCTCTGGAGGAAAATTAGAACTACTTATCAATAAATTGAAGAAAGGTCCATTGCCATTCATTTCAGTTCCTAATCAACTGGAAGAGGAAACACTTAACTGAATTTATGGACAGTCTTCTTAGACACATTTGAAAAATTTAATGGTCTGAATTTTCCCAATATTTACCTTCTAGCCCCGGGTGCTCTAGAGGACTTCTTTAAATAGACCTAATCAGTGAAGGGCAAATAGGGGTTATTAAAAATTTTCTCACAGGCAGGGTGTGGTGGTGGTGGTGCACACTTGTAATCTCAGTACTCAGGAGGTTGAGACAGGAGGATCGCAGATTCATGGCCAGCCTCAAGCCACTTAGTGAGGCACTCTGTAACTTAGTGAGACCCTGTTTCAAAATAAGGAATAAAAATAGGACTAGGGGTACAGCTTGATGGTAGAATGCCTTTGAGTTCAGCCCCTAGTACCGAAAAAAAAAAAAAAAAAGAATTCTCTTAACACAAAACATGGTGCTTGTAAGTATAATGTCTCTAGAATTTCTGCATTAACAATACCTTAAAAACAGAATGTATGAAAAAAGGGAGCTAGAGGATTTATTTTAAAGCTGAATTTTCATAGCAAGCATACTTTCCTTATCTACCACATTGTTGACTGATGATTATTATGATTATTAGTGGATGCTAAACCACCGCCACAATTGCAATGTGGGTGAAGTTCTGACATATTTTCCTTTTGCCTTTCAGTTTATTTTGTACCAATTTCAGACTATTAATTTTCTTTTAACATTTAACATTCCTCTTAAATATACTTGTATCATTTGTTAATCTTAACTATCATACTGTGAGCTATACCAAAAGCAATTGCAACTTGCTTTTCATGGACCTCCCTGCTAACACATAGTTCTATCTTCTATAGAAATCTGTGTTGCGGTCCACCTGGATGATTGATATTCCATGAACCAGTAGCAGTTCCAGTTCTGTTGTAAATTGCAAATTACTTAGGTATGCAATCATAGCTTAGATGCCTCCAATATGGCACCTTATAATGTATCAGTGGAGGTTATGACTCCAATACTGAAAATGTTTTAAAATTATGAGATCTACATTGTAGGGTGCATTGCAAATCATTCATCTCTATTCATCAATAATCCTCTTAACTTACCAAGCACCTACAAAAGGCAGACACTATTTTACATACCTACATTACCTACTAGCACTTACCTCAGAGATAGTAATTCTTACAACTCTGAGGAAAGTATTAGTATTTTTCCAAGTCTACAAATAAAGAGGCTATGTAGCTGAAAGCTACCATGAGATAACACTCAAGAATCCAATTCAGGCAGTTTATCATGCTACAGGCAGTTTGCATAGTGAAAGAGGTAGCTTGACATCCTCAGGAAACACTTGAAAGCATTGTCTGTGTTTGAATTTGCCTCCTCTTTTTCTTCTGCATCTGGTTTTTCCTAGCTTAGTAAATTCTGGAACAATCTACTTTTCTAGTTCCACCCATCTATCTAGTTGGAGGTGCCAGGACTTTGGAGTTGAATAAAACGTGAAAAGAAGCAAGCTGTTTACCTAAAGCAGTCTTCCCTACACAACATTGTGCTTCAAGATCCTGGTCGGAATTTCCAGTGAAGACTACTCTGGAGACAACTTACCAGCAGAGATGTAATCATTTTATTTGTGAACATTTGGGAATGAATCAATACCTTCTGGTTCTCAATCACAAATGTCACATGGGCATAAAAATAGACCAATGCTGAGATACTGGAAACAGCTGTGTTGGGGCATTGGGAAGGAAAGCTTGAATCAGCTGACAGTCTTCAGAAAAAGACTGGAAAAAAAAGGGGCCATCAAAAAGCACTTTAGTCATGCCTCTGTCAGTATTCCTCGGGTTTCTAATATTCCTCTGAATTTAAGATATCTACCTAGTACATATTCGTTTTTTTCAAATATTCTTCAAAACTTAACTCTCTTATATCCTCCTAGTTAAAGTCATCATCAGGATCCAAATATTTAGGGTGAAGGAGCATTGAAAAGGAGAGATGAGATCCGAGATGTTAAAGGAGTATAACTATATTACTTAAATTTTCTTTGAAAATATGAAAACCACTGTGCTTTAATGAACACCCTATTAATCCAATACAACCAAGTCCAACCAAGCATCCTGAAGACATCCCGACATTCCTCACTTGCCTAGCCCAACCCTCTAGTTTTCTTGTAGTCTTCTCCAAAGCTTTCCCATTTTCTATTTCCCATGTGTCCAAATTGTATCCATCATTCAAAACTAGTTCTTCTTCCCACCTTCTTTATAGAATTGTATCCAGAATTTTGTGCTCCCACTAGTTTCATCATAAGAAATTCCTAAGCAGTTCATTGTTTCTACTTATTAGAGTAGTATTATGCTTATAAGCTATGATAAAATCATTAGCTCTCTTGTAGGAGAATAGTTATTTTAGTTTTCTTATATTCCTTGGAGGGTATAATGCTGGATTTTTCACTAATTAAGACCTGAATAATCATAACTTGAATGTAATTGTAACTTTTGTTTTGCTAATCTTCCATATTTGGGAATATTAGAAGTTACAATCATAAATTTTTTTGTTTTTATTTTTTTATTTTTTAATTTAATTTTTATTTTTTATAAGTGGAACATATTGAGAGTGGTGTACATTTACATTGTGCTTCATGCCCTTCCCCCTCCCTTTACCCCCCCCAATAGAGAGTGTCCAGGTTAATCCTGTTGTATTTATGCTATTATGCTATTACATATTTGTATGTAGCTCCTCCATTGAACAACCTCAGCTTTCTTCCTCTCCTCTCCTTCCGTTGAAGCTTTGCTAAGATTTCCCCTCCATCATCTGGAATCCCTCTGGTATTACCACTACTCCCTAGCTTGAACATATTATAGAAAACATATGTCCCTTCTCTTTCTGTGCTTGACTAATCTCACTTAACATAATGTTCTCTAGTTCCTTCCATTTTCTTGCAAGTGCTATTATTTTATTTTTCTTTATAGCTGAATAGAACTCCATTTTGTGTATTTCCCATAATTTTGCAATCCATTCATCTGTTGATGGAGATCTAGGTTGGTTCCATATTTTGGCTATTACAAACTGTGCTGCTATGAACATGGGTATACATATGTTAATGTAGTTCTCTGATTTCAACCCCTTTGGAAAGATACCCAGGAGTGATATAGCTGGATCAAATGGTGAATCTATTCCCAGTTTTCTAAAAAATCTCCATACTGATCTCCATAGTGGCTGAACTACTTTGCATTCCCACCAAGAGTGTAAAAGAGTTCCTCTTTGCCAGGCGTGATGGCACACACTTGTAATCCCCGTGCTTGGGAGGCAGAGACAGGAGGATCACACTGGTTCGGAGCCAGCCTCACTGGCTTAAAAGACCCTGTTTCCACATAAAAAAGTTAAAAAATAGGTCTGGGAGTGTAGCCTGTGGGAGTATATCCCAGAGGTAGAAGGGCTTCCAGGAACCCCAGTACCACCAAAAAAAAAAAAAAAAGAGTTCCTCTTTCCCCATATCCTCGCCAGCATTTGTTGTTCTTTGATTTCTTTATGTTTGCCATTCTGATTGGGGTTAGATGGAATCTCAGTGTAGTTTTGATTTGCATCTCCCTGATGGCTAGTGATGTTGAACATCTTTCCATGTATCTATTGGTCATTTGTATCTCTTCTTTTGTGAAATGTCTATTCATTTCATTTGCCAATTTCTTGATTGGGTTGTTTGTTTTGCTAGTGTAGAGTCTTTTGAGCTCTTTGTATATTCTGGATATTAGCCCCCTATCATTAAGGCTATATACAATAAACCCAAAGCCAACATAATATTGAATAGAGAGAAGCTGCAAGAATTTCCTTTAAAATCAGGCACAAGACAAGGATGCCCATTATCAGCTCTCCTTTTCAATATAGTCCTTGAGACTCTTGCCACAGCAATAAGACAAGAGAAGGAAATCAAAGGAATTCAAATAGGAAGAGAGGAGCTAAACCTATCCTTATTTGCAGATGATATGATTCTTTATCTAGAAGGTCCAATGAACTCAACGAAAAGACTTCTGGAGATGATTAACCAATTCATCAAAGTTGCAGGATACAAAATCAACCTAAAAAAATCAGTTGCTTTTCTTTATGCCAACAATGAATCTACAACGAAAGAAATAAAAAATCTATTCCAATTAATATAACCTCTAAACCAATAAAATACCTAGGAATAAACCTAACCAAAGATGTAAAAGACCTCTACAGAGAAAACTACAAAACATTAAAGAAAGAAATTAAAGAAGACCTTGGAAGATGGAAAGATCTCCCTTGCTCATGGATAGGCAGAATTAATATAATCAAAATGGCCATTCTGCCAAAAGTGATTCATAGATTCAATGCAATCCCCATTAAAATAGCAACAACATTTCTCATAGACCTGGAAAAATCAGATATGAATTTTGTATGGAGGAAGAAAATACCTAGAATAGCCAAAGCAATTTTCAGCAACAAGAACCAGGCAGGAGGCATCACAATCCCAGACTTCAAGTTATACTATAGAGCAATAGTAGTAAAAACATCATGGTACTGGCACAACAATAGGCAGACTGATCAAAGGAACAGAATAGAAGATACAGAAACAAACCCACACATCTATAGTCAACTGATCTTTGACAAAGGGGCCAAACTCATACGCTGGAGAAAAGATAGCCTTTTCAACAAATAGTGCTGGGAGAACTGGCTATCCATTTGTGGAAAGTTGGATCTGAATCCTTATTTCTCACCATGCACAGGAATCAACTCGAGATGGATCAATGACTTAGAAATTAGACCAGAGACTGTGAAGTTATTAGAAAAGGCATAGGATCAACACTCCAACATATAGGTACAGGGAGTAACTTTCTCAATAAGACTTCCAAAGCGCAGGAAATTAAAGCAAGAATTAATAAGCTGGGTGTGGTAGCACAGGCTTGTTATCCTAGCATTCGGGAGGCTAAGATCGGAGGATCGCGGTTCGCGGACAGCCTCAGCTACTTAGTGAGGCCCTCTGCAACTCAGTGAGACCCTGTTTCAAAATAAAGAATAAACAATGGGCAGGGGGTGTAGCTTGGAGGTCAAATGCCTCTGGGTTTCTTCCCCAGACCTGCAAAAAAAAAAAAAAAGAATTAATAAGTGGGATCTCTTCAAACTAAAAATTTTCTTCTCATCAAAGGAAACCATCAAGAACCTAAAGAGAAAGCCTACAGAATGGGAGAAGATCTTTACCAGGCACAATCATAATTTTTATTGTGAGTGGCCCGTTGAAGGCCACTCACAGTAATTTAGTGAGACCCTTTTCCAAAATAACAATCAGAGATACAAATCAAAACCACCCTGAGATTTCACCTAACTCCAATTAGAATGGCAATCATTAAAAACACAAACAACAAATGTTGGTGAGGATGTGGAGAAGTGGGAACTATAATACATTGTTGGTGAGATTACAAATTAGTGCAACCACTTTGGAAAACAGTATGGAGGATCCTCAGAAGAATGGAAAGGAACCTCCTACAATGATTCAGCAATATTACTTCTGGGTATCATTCCTAAAGAATGGAAACCAAACTACCAAACTAATGCATGGGTATCTTTGTTCATAGCTGCACAATTCAAAATTGCCAAACTATAAAACCTGCCAAGATGTCCATCAACAGATGAATGGCTTACAAAACTATGGGATTTGTACACAATGGATTTTTTTTCAGTCCCAGGGATGGAACCCAGGGGTATTGTACCTCCAAGCTACATCCTGAGCCCTATTTTTTAGTCTTTTTTTATTTTTGAAACAGGGTCTCAATGAGTTGCAGTGGGTTTCAAAACTATAGCATAGGTAACAAGGGAATTTCACTCAGCCATACAGAACATTTACAGGAAAATGGATAAAACTAAAGAACATTATGCTAAGTGAGATTAGTCAGTCCAAAAAGTAAGAAATCAAATGTTCTCTTTAATATGCAGAAGCTAAGAAGAAAAAGGGTCATAGGAAGAAGGAGGAGAAACCATACATGAGCAAATAAGGAGGCCTAACTGGGGATGATGAGAAGGGGAAGAGGTAAATTCCATAATGTATATGATGTACATTCACAAACATATCAAAGTCAATCACTAAGCCAAACATATAAGAAGGCGGGAGGGAGGTGGGAATTGGGGAAGGGCTAAATGAGTGATATGTGCACATATACCTCTACCATCTTGTACTCCATTAAGATGTATGACTACGATGCACCAATAAAAAATTAAAAATTAAACAATTAAATGGGGCTAAAAGTATAATTTAAAGGTGGAATGTTCATGCATTCTATCATCAACACCATTAAAGGTTAAAAACAGTCCAAGTACTTATTATAAAACTCTTCTCAGCAACTATAGCTCTCTAGATTATTATTACTGAAATAAATAGAAGCATTTATTGGAATTAAGAGCAAATTTCTGACATATTCAATCTGCAGTCCTCTGTACCACTGGACACTGAATTCATTTCAAAGATGAATTAGTTTATCTACCAATGTCAAACTGCCAATCAAGTTGTCATTCATCTATCTAGAATTGTCAAGTTTGATAAGGAAAACAACCACTAAAAGTAGAAGTAAGAAGAACCAGAGGGGCAGCTATTAAATCTGCCTTTTGAAAATAGAGTTCTTAACAAATGCTCCATATGGCTCTTCGTATGCCCATCTTAATTTCCTTACCTGAAACTGTGACTCAATAATCTTTCTTTTGAATCTTAAACTCTGAGTGCAAGACTTCGTGGGCTCAAGTCTTGGTCTTTTATTTAAAGAAATTTTGCAATTGTGTCCATTCAAAACCTTTCATCCTAGCCTATAACAAAATCAAATGTAGTACTATCCTCACAGGCAGCTACTCTGCTCTTTGTCAGAAACCCACATCACATTTCCTCTTCCGGAAACAATTTAATTAAAACCAGCCATATTCTTTAGAATCTGCTTAAGAGCAACTATTTCTTCAAATAAGTAATTTTTTCTATTTAAAATATACATGTTTTTCTCTGAATTCATAATGAAGAGTATTAGGTCTGCCATCATTGAGATTAAAATGAACAAATGTTTTTCATGGGAGAACAGAACACCAAAGTATGCATTAAATTTAGAGGTGTGTATGGCATATATATATATATATATATATATATATATATATATATATATACTAATTAGTGAGACGATGAGCTACCAGCAAAAAGTAATAGTCTCTTTACTCTAACATTTATTTCTCATGATAAACTGATAGTAATATTAAACACTGGTCCTCTGTCACCACTAGATAAACATTTGTTCCAAAGATGAAGGGGATTTGAGTCTTAAAAACCAAGAAAGGAAATACACAAAGAAAAATAGCCAACATACCTCCATCTATCCCTGATAATACTAGACTAGATTACACTTTTGCCTTTTATCTAAAAGCTTTAATAACACATTGTATGACTAACCTTTAAAAAAACTTAAAGAGTTGAACTCTCTTCATTGATTTCAGCCGAGTTTCTCAATGAGCAATGCATCATCTAAACACATTTTAGAAATTAGACCTGCATTCCATTGTGCATTTAGACATTTATAGCTGGATGATAAACCTGTCTGTACCTCTGGAGGTTGGACTTATAAATCAGTGCTTCCTGTAAAAAATATTGCACTCCCATTCAAAGTTATTGGGGTTCTATATCTTGTCTTTCTTGCTCCTCCAAAGAAATGTAAATTCCCAAACTGGGAAAAAGATACAAACATTTGATTTAGGGCAAATATGCCTTTTCTTTTATTAAAGGATACTGATTTATCTTGTTTTTCTTTTATAGCTCTAGATTATTTATTCTCCACTAATTATACACCCAGAACAATAGTTTCTCCTATGGATAGATTCACATTGACATGAACCTTACAACTTACTTAATATAACTTAAACCGGGTGTGGTAGTGCAGGCCTGTAATCCCAGTACTTGGGAGGCTGAGGTAGGACTCCATAGGTCCAGGTCAGTCTCAACAATTTACTAAGTCACTGTTTTAAAATAAAAAATAAAAATAGAAATGTAGCTTGGAGAATGCTCTTTGGTTCAATCCCAAGTAACACACACACACGAACATGACTTAAATAAAACTGTAGTAAATTAGCCTATTTATTTGCCATTTTTATTGCAGAAAAAAAATCTGTGCAAAAGGGATAACTCACCAGGCTTGAGTTTCTCAATCCATGTTTTTCAATTGCATAGTGTAAAGAAAGACCTCCCACTCAAGACTAGTCCTTGGCCTGATCCCTCAGTATTTTCTGTCTGGCAAGAATGTTTTTTATGCTTGAGGCCTCGAGCTATGCTGTGTCCATGTGTGGGGTAAGTAGCTGGGCTACATGACTGTGACTAGCCCCAGGAAAAACCCTGGACACCAAGGCTTGGGTGAGTGTCTCTGGTTAGCATAAGATCGCACATTTTGTCACACATTATTTAAGGAGAATTAACCTTGTCCCTGTGTGACTTCACTGAGAGAGGACACCTAGAAGCTTGCAACTGGCATCCCTTGGACTTTACTCCATAAACTTTTTTACTTTTCTGAGTTTAATATCTACCCTTTTTGCTGTAATAAAACATAATTATGAATATCACTACTTTATAAGTCTTTTAAGTCCTTTGATTCTGAAGCCTGGGATGGGCTTAGGGACTCTCAACCCAAAACCTGATGCCAGTTTTCAAAAGAAATAAAATGTATTTCAGTTAAGTTTACATCAATCTACAGTGGGATTCCTAATCTGCAGCTAGAGACCTACCTAGCCCCATTGAAGGCTCCTCTAATTGTTCACCAACCCTCTGCCATGGCCACATTCCTCTCTTTGCCATATTCCACATGTAGTGGTATGGCAGTGTTCCAAAATTTGCTGGCATAAGGGTTGGTGAATCATTAAAAAAACAATGGGAATAAATTTGTGTCTTCAAAAGTGATTCAAGGATAATTATAATAAGGCAATATTCACTCACAGATAATAGAATTTGGAATCTCAGGATATATCAATTCTACCAAAAACTTCACTAAAGGCTTTAATTAAGAATACCCCCTTGTCATTGAATTTACCACCCCTACACAAATTCTGCTCTCCATCTAAATCTGAGAGTAAATCATCATTTATAATGCTATTTAGGCAATATTGGTATTTTTCTAAATGACTTTATTTCAATTGGACACATGCTTCTTAAAATTTACAGAAGCTATGCCGGGCGTGGTGGCGCATGCTTGTAATCCCTGCGCTTGGAGGCGGAGACAGGAGGATCGTGCAGGCTGACTTAGGAGACCCTGTTTCCAAATAAAAAAGTATAAAAAATAGGTCTGGGAGTGTAGCCCGGAGGTAGAAGGGCTTCCAGGAACCCCAGTACCACCAAAAAAAAAAAAAAAAAATTTACAGAAGCTATAACTCCCGCTTATAAGTATCAGGTATTCAGTAACTATTTAGATGCAGTTATATGAATTTCACACTAAAAGCTTCTAGGTCTTATTGAGAATAAATCAATACTGTTCAATTATTCTAACTAAATGTTGTTTTTAAAATCAAAGGTATATAGCCTTCAGTGATTCTATAATATCAATTTTACTTTTACTAAGTTGCTTATGTTGGATTTGTTGATTTTTCTAAACTGACTGAAAAATTATAGTATCTCAGCCGGGCATGGTGGCGCATGCTTGTAATCCCCATACTTGGGAGACTGAAACAGGAGAATCGCACAAGTTCAAAGCCAGCCTCAGCTACTTAATGAGGTTCTCGGCAACTTAGTGAGACCCTGTTTCAAAACAAAAATAAAAAATAGGTCAGGGTGCAGCCCAGAGGTGGAGGATTCTAGGTTCCTTCCCCAGGACCACACAATATTAGTATCTCTTCAAAGATCCTGAAAGGATTTGCTAGGTCACAATAAGATTAAGAATCAGTAAAATCAGGCTGGAAATATATCTCCATGATAGAGATCCTTATTAGCATGTGTAAGGCCCTGGGTTCAAATCTCAGCACTGAAATAAAAAGAACCAGTAAGATGTATTTGATACTAAACATCATACCATTATAATATTGTTGTTTTTTTTAACCCAGATATATGTTTCCAAGTATAAAGAGAAAAACATAAAAGTCTTCCTCCTTCTGCCAAAAATAAACAGCCTAAAGTTTGATAGTTAGACATCAGTATTAATAAATAAAAGTCATAGTAATTAATAAAGATATAGATTCATGTGACAATACCCTTCATCCATTTGTCTTTTATATACTTGTATAAAGTCAACCCTGCAGCTCTAAAGGACTAGAATGATGGTTTTATCTGCAAGATTCTGGGAAATGGTGAGGTGTTTCCATTTGTACATGGAAAGAGAAAAGTCTCACAATTCAGGGACAGGAAGCTGTGATTTACATAATGAACATGGCAAAGAGACCTATAAAGAAACAAGACTTAGATGGCAGAAAAATCACATTGGCTTTCCTCCAAGACACCAAGCACATCCCTGGAAAATCTGATGTGCTGGAATGTAACAGTATGTACTTTCCCCAGAGCCAGAATCAGCGCAATATTTGGCTTTCCTACTTAAGCTTGGAACATGGGATTCTTTTTCTCAGATCCTATCAGGGTTCCATTTATGCTCGACACCTGCCTGCAGCCTGGGGGCTCTAGAAAGACATTTTCTATGTGGATGTGAATTGCTTAACAAAGTAGTTATTTGCAACTGAGTGTATTCATTTTGATAATCTCCATTTTCTTTAGTAGCTAGCAGTCACTGAAGATCAAAATGTTATACTTGCACACCTGTAACAACTCCCTTTTACAAAGAATATCTACAAACTCCACCATGATAAACAGGGAGAAATTGCTTATCAGTGTGATACACAATGGTAGAATTTTATTAAATAAAATTCTAACTAGGCCCCTATCCATAACTAGGGTGAAGACCTCAAACACAGAAGTATAAATCTAAGCTATACCGTTTACTAACTCTGTGACACTGTATAAATAATGCAATTTTTTTAAGTTTCCTCAACTTTAAGTAGTGATGATAATTTGAGCTAACATATAAAACCATATTTTGGATGCAAAATATTTTCTCATCGTGCTTGGTTCACAGTATCTCTTCAGTGGAAATTCACAGAGTGGATAGAGACTATGAATGTGGAGGTCTCCTCATCTTTCCTCCTGTCTTGTTGCTAGTGACATTGGGAAGTGTGTGAGGAAATAGGACTAGGTTAGTGTATACAAATTCTCAAAAGAAAATGGCGAAATCTAAGCTTTCTCCAGTCCCTGAGAACAGAGGAAGAAATAGAACAAAATATCAGACAGGTGGGCATAATTAAGAGTGCTATAAATGGGTAAAAGATGGAGAAATTCTCCAGAGTTGAAAATATCAGAAAGCAGGGAGAGGAAGATGTCTTGTGTCTCTGTTGACAAAAATCACTGGACTTTTTTTTTTTTTTTTTTTTTTTGGTGGTTGTGGTCTGGAGTTCCTGGAAACCCTTCTACCTCTGGGCTACACTCCCAGACCTATTTTATATTTTTTATTTGGAAACAGGGTCTCTTAAGCCAGAGCGGTTGGCTTTAAACCTGCGCGATCCTCCTGTCTCCACCTCCTAAGCGTGGGGATTACAAGCGTGAGCCACCACGTCCAGCCACTGGACATTTATTAACTGACAAAAATATGAAGAAGGATTTAAATTGTTGCTTAAATTATGACTTTGGTTTTTGTTGTTGTTTTGTTTTGTTTTTATGCCGTGAATTCCTGAAATGCAAATCTGGGGTCACAGAATACAGGAGTACTGTAGGTTAAATGGTATCCCCTCAGATTTCATATACTGAAATCCTAACTCTCAGTCCCTCAGAATGTGGCAATATTTGGAGTTAAGAGATGATTCAGTCTCTCTTGCTCTTCAGGTGGCCCAGGTTTTTCCCTGAACATGTATCTTCAATTTCCTAAATAACCCCAGTCTTTGTCTCTGACTGGCATGTGCTGAAATTCATTTCTGTCATTCAAACCAAAACCCCCAAGTTCCAGAGGTGAGTTTCCCTTCCCCAAACCTGGGAGCTCCTTAAGGATTCTCTCCAGAATTATCATGATTCTCATGACACTTGGACTTCATTTGTCAAAATCCACTGGCCAAGAACTCCCTAAGAGGAGACAACCCTGTTTCAGTTATGGTGCATTGCTGGGAAAGATGGAAGGGTAAATAAGACATATCTTTCTCTAGGGTTTCTGCCACATGTTCTTACAGGCTCAGATCAGGCAATTTGGTCCCACTTGGCTTACAGTTAGACTTCGTCTGTACCAGGCCCCTTGGATTAAGAACTGGCAAGGCAGACAAACTGGAGTGCCCTGGTGCACAGGAGGGGAAATGGAGCAAGTGAACAGAGGAGCAAAACAAAAGGGGCGCAGTACTGTTTACTGCTGCCAAATGGCCTTGTTGACTCGGGCTAGCTGAAAGTTCACAAGTGACACTGAAATTACAAGATCCCATGGTGTTGTGGGTGTCAAACCATTTTTCAGATGGGAAATTCCCTATCTGCCAAGGCCACTAGGATCTTATTAGATTATATCTTATGGAACTAGGGATCTGTTAACCTCCAGAAACACACAAATACACACACACAAACACACACAAGTCTAGTCTCTTTCTGTGTTTGAGTTTGTTAGTATAGTCTAAAAGACAGAGAGAATGGCTACCAGAGAGAAATGTAAACGATGACATAATCTTGCAGCTGGAGATTTTTTTTTAAGAGGAAAGTAAAGGGTGTGAAGTTTGTGTTAAGGAGAAATACAAAGTTATTTAAGCAAGGTTGATATGGTCCTTCTGGCCTCACTGAGAGATGAAAATTTGCCATACTGCCAGATCCCACAAAGACAAAAGGAAACCTAGTAAATAAAAGAAGATATTTATAGACATGAGAGGACTTTTAGTGAAGAAAGAAGAAAAAGGGAAAAGCTTTGTTTTGGAAAAGAGTTTGGTATTAAAAAAAACTTTTGTTCAAAATAACTTAGCTAATCCATAAGGGGAAAAAAAGAAAAGACCAAATATCAGAATACTAAACAAGTTGCAGAGGATTTTAAGAAGTTTCAAATAATTTGTAGAGGGTAAAACTTACAAAATAAATTTTATATATAATGAAATTTATTAGAATTAAAAGGAATTCAAATTCTGTAGAGTTTTTCTCAAAGTCATGTTAAATGCATTGATTCTGTTTGAAACAATTAAGTTTTTCTTATTATATTGATCTGCTTTTGGTAAAAATTTTACCAAAACAAGTCTAGAGAGCAAAAATTGTATTTTATTAAGATAATTTTCTGTGTTTCCTGCTGTCTCTGTATTCTACCTCAATAATAGCATTTTATTTATGTCCCCAAATATACAGGACTTTTAAAATACAAACCTTGAGAAAATACTACCAAGCAAATGGCATCCAAGCAAAACTAAAAATAGTGATAAAATTTTCAGTTTCATATTTATATTTTCTTAATTGTATTTATATTTTCTTAATTGTATTTTGGTCATCTTCTTTATGCAAAGACATAAATGGGATTTGTTTTGTTCCTGATAATTCTGTTTTTTTCTTATAAAACTATATAAGTGTTGTCTGTTAATGTTTAACAGAAGTACAATATTCAATGTTTTGAGATAGTATCTGTCACCCACAAGACAGTTTGAAAGGATTAGTGAGCTGGGTGTAGTGGCAAAAGCTTTAATCCCAGCATTCAGGAGGCTGAGGCCCCTACTGCAATACTTAACAACAACCCCTACTGGCTCAAAGCAGTTAATCAGTCCTTGTGCCATAATAACAGCTTCCTTAACAGCAGTTAGAGTCACTTCAAGAAGTCAGGGCAGAGAACCTGTAAACAGGATAAATTAGAAAAGGCTATCTGAATCACATTCTTTGAGGTGAGTGGAGGCAAGAAACCCATGGGTACCAGAAGATCAGGGCCCCCCAGACCACAAGATAACAATTCAAATTAAGGATTGAAATTGTACAAAAGCATTGGTTTCCCAAAACCCAGGTTTTTTTTGTTTTTGTTTTGTTGTTGTTTTTTTTGCGGGTCTGGGGATGGAACCCAGGGGCATTCGACCTCCGGGCTACACCCCCTACCTTATTTTTTATACTTTATTTTGAAACCAGGTCTCACTGAGTTGCAGAGGACCTCACTAAGTAGCTGAGGCTGTCTGCGAACCTCGATCCTCAGGCCTCAGCCTCCCGAATGCTGGGATTACAAGCGTGCACCACCATGGCCAGCTCCAAAACCCAGTTCTAACCAATCATAAAAAAGCAGATGGGGAACCTCAATAAGGTTTAAAAGCCCATCTCCCAAGAGTTCCAGTGGTTAATCTCTTCCAGGGACCCCTTTCCCCATGCAGGGGAGAGGCTGTTTTTATCTTCTGTCTTTCTTTTGCTTAAAATAAACTTACCTGTTTATACCCCCAAAAAAGTGACTAATGAGAGCATTAAGGTGGGCCTTCATCCATCCTGACCCACAACCTTATAAAAAAGGAAATTTAGACAAAGAGATACTGGGTAAAGGGCAGCATGGAGAAATGACTCTGTGGGCACACAACCTGCCTGCGACACTGACCTTGGACTTCTAGCCTCAGAGCTGCAGAAATAAATTTCTGTTGTTTAAGCTAACCAGGGTACAGAATGTTATGGCAGCCTTGAAAACTAAAGCAAAAGTTAAACATTGATACTTCGTGATTGGTAATATGCTTTGTGATTAATGTAGGCAAATAAGAGATACCTGAAATTAGGCTGATTTATTTGTATTTGAATTCTGCTTCTGCTACTTTCTGGTTGTAAAACTTTAAGATTATTTACTCTCTTCTACCTTAGTTTTCTCATTTAAATATGGATATTATAACAGAGTCAATTTCATCAACAGAGTCAACTTCATTAGTTTCTTATAAGGTTTAAATGAGACAAAATATTTAATATAACAGTGATTGGCATGTCATTGGGATCAATGAGTTTAGCTTATTTGTTGGATATTATATACTTTTAAAACTTTTATTGGTGTATTATAGGCTCATATCATAATGTAGTTTATTGTGATAGAGACATATATCCAACAGCACATGGTATGGATTCTCAGTCCAAATCCTTAGTAGGCTCATTTCTCAAAAGATAGTATTGTGTAGTCTTTGGGTCAGCAACAGCAATTTTATTTGTGAAGTTTTTAAGAAGGATAACTTACTCCAAATCATATACTTCCTCATTGGGGTTTCAATGAGAAAAGTTTCTCTCATTTTAAAACCTCTAAAGTTTTAAATTCTTTGGAGGAAATATATCCACTAAAGAAATCGGATATGAATCAAGTTAGAGAGAGGCAACATAAAACACTACACTACAATTTGCTAAATTTTAACATTCTGAAACATATTTACTCTACATACTATGGTTAGCAACTAGCCTTTTACTTTTCTTTCTATTGGTCTGCAGTCCCAGAAAGTACTCTAAGCATTTGACATATACTAACTCATCTAATCCTTGTTATAATGATATGGAATAGATATGATATATAAAGTATGAGACTGAGTTACTGAGAGGTTCAGTAATATTTGCAAACTTCTAAAGCTAGCATGTATCAGCCCAAATTTGTACCTTCATCGGGTAAAACCAGAATGCATACTCTTAACTATTCTATACACTACCTAAACAGTTTAGTAGGAAGACGGTATATTTTTTCCTCAAGTATATTTACACAAAGTATTTATTCCCAGGATGATACAATACCATTCTTTAAATAGATATATCACAGTGATTAAAGTTTTGTTATAGTTGTTGTTGTTGTCTTTTTGGAACCCAGAGCACCACACCTGCAAAGCAGGCACTTTGCCACTGAACTACATCCCGGCCCCTATCACAGTAATTAAAAGCAAGATCTCAGGAGGCATGGTGGTACACTCTTGTAATCCTAGTATTTTGAAAGCTGAGATAGGAGGACTGCAGTTTCAACCAAGACTCAGCATCTTAGTGAGGCTCTCTGCAACTTAGTGAGACACTGTCATAAAAAAAAAAAAAACAGTCTGAGAGTGTCGCTCAGAGGCAGAATGCCTCTGAGTTCAATCCCCAACACCAAACATAAAAAATAAAAATAAAAACAAGACCGCTGCCCTTAGCCTTCTACCCAGGTCTTTACACCTTAGCAATTTATAATCTGCATGAAACTTCCTGAGGACCTTTTTTTTTTTTTTTTTGGTGGTACTGGGGTTCCTGGAAGCCCTTCTACCTCCGGGCTACACTCCCAGACCTATTTTATATTTTTGAAACAGGGTCTCTTACGCCAGCGCGGCTGGCTTCGAACCTGCGCGATCCTCCTGTCTCCGCCTCCCAAGCGCAGGGATTACAAGCATGCGCCACCACGCCCGGCCTGAGGACCATTTTCAAGCTATCACGATCAAAGGTGATCAGATAGGAAACTCAGACCATGTAACAGGCATATTATTGCTCAGTTTTCCTAGAGCATTGAGGGTTCACTTGAAGTAGTAAAAACAATTCTTAAAAGATAAGATTGGGATCATCTTGAAAATCTCCTTGATTTTATGTACCAAGAACCTAAATATACTTTCTTATAGCAGAACCATAATAGGTTGTTTAGCAGGAAATTAAATTAGTCCCTGTCCTGGGTGGGATAAACAGGAAAGATGGAGTTGGTTAAGTGTAAACAGCAACACCATTACAACAGTCCCAGGTATAGACTGTAAGAATTGAACTGAGCAACAGAGATGCAAAAATAGAAAATGACAAAATGTGTTGGGAAAGTCAGATTCCACCTCCCCTCAGGTGAGAGTGGAAGTAATGACAGGAGGAGATAAGAAGCAAAGCCTGAATCTCCTCACAACTGAGGTCCTGACTCATTCAAGGGCTAACAGCAAATGAAAAAAGAAGATCCTGTTTAAAAAAAAAAAAAAACTCCATCACACTGGCATATGCCTGTAATCCCAACTACTCTGGAGGCTGGGGCAGGAGGATTGAAAAATTTAGGCATGCCTAAACAATTCAATGATACCTTGTGTAAAAATAAAAGCAAATATAAAAAGGACTGGGGATGTAATTCAATAGCAGATACTTTGCCTAGAATGTGTGAGAACCTGGGTTCAGTCCCCAGTAACACACACACACACACACACACACACACACACACACACACACACACACACATGAATTTGAGTAATGAAATACTTTAGTATGTTTTCCACCCATATAAATATACTTCAGCTATTTCTACCTTTGGAAAAACAAGGAAAGTCCACATAAAATCCTAATCATTTAGAATAATACAGACTGAGAAGACACACCTTTGAGTTAAAGATATGTAAATGTACATTATTGGATTTTAAGTGAGCCAAGTTAACACAGGATGAGATTGTCCCTCCAGGCAAACCACTCTATTGACACAAATTACTGCTTGACAAGAGATTAAAAGGGAAAAAAAAAAAAAAAAAAAAAAGCAGAAGCAGGAGGAAGAGGCAACATGTAAACAGCACTTCAACCCTTTTTCTTCTTGCATTTGACCAGGTGCTTTACAAGTTGTGGGTGAACAGTGACCATTTTCAGAGTTTTAAAAACCGTTACATGATATCAACTGCTTCTAGCTGCACATCTATCTTGGGGCAAAATCACTAAGTTTGTATTTGGACAGATAATATAACTTAGATGATTGGGGAGTTACTCTTCAAATTAGAACTAGTTTTAAAATATCAACATCAAGTAAAGACCATTTACTGAATTTTTAAGAATTTCAGAAACATAAATTTTTACACAGACACTGAAGAGTATTTTCAGTCTTCAGCAGAATCTTCAGAGTTTCTTTTTTTCTTGTGTGTATTGCTGGGGATTGGACACATTCAACCTCTACACCCCCCCCGCCCTTTTTAATTTTTTTTTTTTGTTGTTGTTGTTTTGTTTTGTTCTGAAACAGGGTCTCACTAGGTTTCTGAGAGTCTCCCTAAACTGCTGTGGCTGTCCTCGAACCTGAAATTCTCCGGTCAGCCTCCTAGGTACTGGGATTACAAGTGTGTACCACCATGACGTGTACCACCATGACCAGCTTTGTTTTGTATACTTTTATTGATGCACTGTAATTATACATCATGAGTTCAAAGTGATACAGACATAAACGTGCACAGGTTTTGTGTTTCCCTCCGTTTCCACCTGTTACTCACCCCTCCCGGTACATCATATTAGTGGAACTGGTGGTGATTCTTTTTTCCCTTCCATTTTCCTTCCCCTTATTCCTATCCACTATTCTACTGGTCTCTCTTTTCATTGATCTGAAGTTTCTTTTGTTTTCTATTTTTCTCTCTAGCTTCTACATAATGAGAGAAAATATTAGACCTTTGAATTTTTTAGACTGGCTGATATCACTTAGCTTAATATTCTCTGGTTCCATCCATTTTCCTGCAAATAACATAATTTCGTTCTTCCTTATGACTGAGTAAAATTTCACTGTGTGTCGCTATGCCACCTTTTGTTTTCTATTCATCTCTAAGCCTCACTTTTCTTATCTGTAAAATAAAGACAATAATTGCAACTATGGATATTAAGCAATTACTCTATAAAGCCACTTGTTCTTTTGCCTGCCTTATGGCATGCCCTCAACAAACGTTGGCTATGATGATAGTTCCTATTTATTTTACTCTTCTCGTTAAGTTGTAAGTATCTTTGAGACACTGATTATACCATACTATATATTTTTAATTCTGTATATTACCTAACACTGTGTATATCTTTCCCAGGCTTGAGTGACTACTTTTCAAAGCCTTCCTGACTCACACAATAAGTTACTGACATAGTGTACCATTCCCTGGATTGAAATATCTATATTTATAAGAAAATTTAGCCCAAAGCAGACACATCATGAAAATGTGCTTTGAAATTTGAAAACAGAAACACTGAGCAAAAACAAAACAAGTATTTTGTCTAAATAATAAATCTTTTCTCAGGTTAATGTCCCCTTTCTTCCAAAGTCTTTTCAGGCTACACCCATAGTACCAGGAACACTCATAACCATGTTGAGTGGTTTCATTCATCCTATGAAATACTATTGCACTCCATTTTCTTAGGTAGCTGTCCACTTGCAATGTCCATCCTCATTCCACTGGTAATAGAAACAATTTGCCCTCCTGAGTTCAGAATCTAGGACATTCACATAAAAAAAAATGAATACAAGTTACTTTATGAATGAGGCTAAGTATCCTTGGTATAATTTTAACTCATTAATATTCTAATCACTTGGGAAAATGATTATACTTGCAAGTGTACAAGTTCTAAACTTGTGATCACATGGCAAAGGCACTGAACTTTGGTCTACAAAAGATCCTTCTCTCATTCTTCTTCCTTTCATTAATTCCAGTCCATTCTTAACCTAGCCAGTAGATGGTCTTCCAAGAGTTGTATTATACTTCTCCTGTCAAATAACTTTTATGGATATCCTATTAGACAGTGAAATAAAAACCTTAGATAAATACCTGAGTCTCTGTGGGTCTTTGATCACACACACTTCAGCCTCAAGTGACTGCCCCTCACACATAGCCCTAGGCAACATGGAATTCAGTGCAGGCCCCACAGGATATTTCAGAGTCTTTTGCTTTACACTTGCGTCTTCCTTTGCTTGGAATGCCCTTTCCTCTTCCTTCAAAGTCACTCTTAGATTCCTTTCAAAGTCAATTTCAAATGTAACCTCTGCATGAAGACGTTTTTGACATCTGGTACTTAAATCAGATTGTCATCATTCAATAATTGATTCAACAAATATTTCAGCACCCCTTTTGGCTCTCCCAGCGGCACCATGGCAGTCGGCAAGAACAAGCGCCTTACTAAAGGCGGCAAGAAGGGAGCCAAGAAGAAAGTGGTTGATCCATTTTCTAAGAAAGACTGGTATGATGTGAAAGCCCCGGCCATGTTCAATATAAGAAATATTGGGAAAACACTAGTCACGAGGACTCAAGGAACTAAAATTTCATCTGATGGCCTCTAGGGTCGTGTGTTTGAAGTGAGCCTTGCTGATCTGCAGAATGATGAAGTCGCATTTAGGAAATTCAAGCTAATCACCGAGGACGTTCAGGGTAAAAACTGCCTGACTAACTTCCATGGCATGGGTCTTACATGGGACAAGATGTGTTCCATGGTCAAAAAATGGCAGACCATGATTGAAGCTCATGTTGATATCAAGACTACCGATGGTTATTTGTTGCGTCTCTTCTGTGTTGGTTTTACTAAAAAACGCAACAATCAGATACGGAAGACCTCTTATGCTCAGCACCAACAGGTCTGCCAAATCCGGAAGAAGATGATGGAAATCATGACCCGGGAGGTGCAGACAAATGACTTACAAGAAGTAGTCAATGAGTTGATTCCAGATAGCATTGGGAAGGACATAGAAAAGGCTTGCCAGTCTATTTATCCTCTTCATGACGTCTTCGTTAGAAAAGTAAAAATGCTGAAGAAACCCAAGTTTGAATTGGGAAAACTAATGGAGCTTCATGGTGAAGGTAGCAGTTCTGGAAAAGCTACTGGGGATGAGACAGGCGCTAAAGTCGAGCAAGCTGATGGATATAAACCACCAGTCCAAGAATCTGTTTAAAAGTCCAGATTTTTAATAGTGACAAATAAAAGGTCCTATTTGTGAAAAAATATATATATTTCAGCACCTACTGGGTGCCAAGTTTGTTCCACACTCTGGAAATAGAGCAGTGATCACATTAACTAAAAGCTCTCCTGGAGCTTACCTTCTAATAGAGAGGGAGGAGGAATAACACATAAGTAAAATACATAAGTCAAAGTAAATGTGGAGTATGGCAGAAAAATAATGCAGGCCAGGAACCTGTAATCCCAGTGCTTGAGTGGCTGAGACAGGAGTAGCACAGGTTCTAGGCCAGGCTCAGCAATTTAGCAAAACCCTGTTTCAAAAGAAAAAATAAAAAGGGCTATGTATATATCTTTGGATTCAATCCACAATGCCACAAAATAAAAATAAATAAAAATAAAAACAAAGCAAACTAGATGTCCAGGGTACCCAGTGGATGGAGCAGTCACTGTTGTTTGTTTGTTTGTTTGTTTGTTTGTTTGGTTTTTGTTGTTTTTTTTTGTCTCAGCTTCCCAAATGCTGGAATCACAAGCGTGTGCCACCACATTCGGCTATACTAACAGATTTCTAAAAGGGAGTCAAACCCACTGAGGCTTAAAGACTGTGGGAATTTTAACAGAAATGTTCAGGAAAAAGGAGTTTGGCCAGTTCTAGGGAAGAGAAGAATGAGTATTATCTTATATTTTTGAGATAATGGACTACAATTCTATCTTACAAAAATATAAAGAATAAAATAGGGGCTGTGAGCCAATCCCACAAGTGGTGAATAAGGAAATAAAGATAATAGATTTTGATTCGTTATATAAATGAAAATCATAAATAATGTGCATAAAATGTAATTTAACATTAATAAGTAAGCATCTGTTTTTTATTGTTAAGGTCAGGTAAGGGAAAAGATTTAATTGTAGTAAATATATCAAATTAGTGTTTTGAAAAACAGTATTTGAAATTTGGATGATGAGGAAATGAGACAATAAATCAGGGAAGGATTTAATATTCTACACCCTTACTGATTCACAAAACAATATTTATGTATGTATTAGTTTGCTATTGCTGCTATAACGAATTACTACAAATGTGGGGTTATAACAAAACAAATACATTGTCATATTTCTGTAGGTCCAATGTCTGACTCAGATCTCAGTGAGCAAAATACAGGTATGGGTAAGACAATATTTCATCCTGGAGGCACTAGCAGTCAAAATGTTCCCTTGACCTTTCCAGCCTCTAGAGGCTGGCTGAATTCATTGACTCAGCACTCCTTTTTCCAAAAGGGTACTAGCAGATTGAGTTCTTATACTTACTCTGACCTCGTCTTCTACCTCCCTCTTCAACTTTTAAGGGACATTGTATTTATACTAGTTCTGACCCCATTGATCCAGGATAATCCTTCATTTTAGGGCAATTTTATTAGCAGTCTTAATTCAAAAGCACTTGAATTCTCTTTTGCCAAATAAAGTAGGAATTAGGACATGAGTGTATTTGAAGAGGCATTATTCTGCCTATCATACTATAGTACAAGTATATAATTGAAAAGACATTTTAAGAAACTTGTGGCATTTATTGATGGACAAACTGCAAATAGAAAGCAATTATAAAATTTCAATATCAAACTTCATTGATATTAATAATTCAAAAGAGAATTGCATTAAGTCTATACAGTATCTGCACTAAAAATCTAGATGTTTTAAATTTCAGTATGCATCTTTGTTCATTCACTCTCCATACCATTGTAGATAATATCTTCAATGTTAATAAAACTTAACCAACATTTTCAATAACACTATTTGTGGATAACTTACTCTATCAAAAAAATTCAAAACACACGCATACACACACATGAGGCAGAAACACAGAGGGAGGAATTAGTGAATGGGTTAGAAATAATACATATTTAAATATGAACTGCTCTTTTCATGTACCCAGTTGTCAGAATCATTGAAAGCTAATACTGTTGGAGAGAATATGAATGATGGTTCTCTTATAATGGTAATAGCACTGTAAATTTAAGCATCCTTTCTTTAAAATAATTCAGCAATATAAACTTTTTAAATTTCTAGGGTTTTTATTTATTGGTTCATTGTAATTATACATCATCATGGGGTATAGAATGCTAGAGGCATGCATACACACATCACACATTTAGGCCTTCCTCAATTCCCTCCCCATTCCATTTCTAAAAATGTATCCTAAGGAATAAAACAGAAATAAATAAAAAGATATTTATCACAGGAGAAGTATAAAAGTAAAAGTTGGAAATGACTTAAATTATGATACATTCACATGATGGATGCTATGGTTTGGATTTGTATTGTCTCACAAAAGCTCATGTGTTGGCAATGCAACAATGTTCAGAGGTAAAATAATTGAATCATAAAGGCTCTAACTTTACCTGTGGATTAATTCATTTACTGGATTGATCATTTGAATGGATTTACAGGGTTGTAACTTAAGCAAGTGGGATATAACTAGAGTAAGTAGGACACTGGGTATATGGTCTTGGGAACCTCATCTGTCCCTGGTCTCCCCCCACACACTGCTGCCCACCACCTCCTCCTTCAGTCTAGCTTCCATGACCTGAGCAGTTTTCTTCTGCCAGACCCCACCACCATGAGTTTTCTACCTGGGAGCTGGCTGACCATGGACCAAACTTCTAAAACCATGAGTCAAATTTCCTCTAAGTTGTTTTAGTCAGGTATTTTAATCAGAGCAACACAAAGCTGGACTGCTAGAATGGAATTCTATAGAGTTATTAAATCAAGTTTCTAAAACTTTTAGTTATACATTAAATTATTATGACAAGTGAAAAGTGCTAATTATACATGTACTATGATTTCAACTACATGAAAATGCATATACATCGAAAAGGGCTGGAATGAAATACTATGTGTTAGCTTATTCAAAGTGCTATAATTATGAGTGATAACTATGTTTTCTTTATCCTTTTTTTCTAATTTTCAAATAAACTTGGAGAAATGTATACTTTTAGAAATAATTCAATGTGTTAAATTAGGTGTTTTTATTTTATACAAATCAAATATTATTATCTCCTTCTGGTGTTTTTCTTGCTCTCTGTCCCCAATCAAGTATGGGATAATTAATTAAAGTTAAGGCTTTGTTATAATTTTTTTAATTATGTGAAAAGAGATAACAGTTGTATGTATGCTCTTTTTTTTCCCCATTCCTTACCCCAATTCTTCAAACTACTATCTACAATCCAGTGCCATTTTGTATTCCTTATGTAAGTTTCAAACAGATTCTATTTTGTGTGAATTCCTCTATTTTATTCTCTAGCTAGACAATAGATAACCTTTTCAGGAAAAGACTGGAATTTTAATTTTAACTCTGCAAGCCATTCTCCTAACTTTCAGATCTGTTATTATAATATCCTATGATAGCCTGGAACATACAAAATTGATAGTATAGGTAAAAAATAAAAGGTAAGTAAATTTGTGCCTATTTTTCTATTTAAAAAAGTATAAAATAACAAGCCATGTCTTTTCTCTGTCAAGTTTAAGTGCTAAGAATAGAAAGCCAACATTCAAAATCACTTTAGTTAATTTGTTTTCCACATATTAAACTTAGGTATATTTGTTATTTTCAAACAGGAGATAAACAGAGTATACTATCAGACCTAGTCCAGAAGTCATTTTCTCCTGACCCACGTGGCTTTTGATAATCACTTTTCTCTCACTTTAAAAGAGAAGACATACTGTCTTTATTCATTTGAAATATCAACATGGTTTATTGTACTTAAGTATAAATGTCCATGGTGAGCATCAAAGAACAGTCTGAAATACTGGTATCTATGAGAAATCAAGGTACCTCAACACATGATAGGGCTTTGGGTCAATCTGTACTTTTATCATAGCCATTTCTACCCAGGGTTAAGGATAGAATTAAAGACAGGATAACTTGGCCTCTGTTGGAATGTTTTAAACAGATATAATATGAAGCAGGCTAACAGGAAAGAGGGCAATTTATGTTTGTCACTCCACACTGTCCCTTGCCTGTCAATTGACAATGCTCCTAAGCAGAGTCCTGTGAGAGCTCAGGCACAAAATACAGAAACTGCAGCTTCTGTGCTGAGTCCAAGTGACAGGTGCAGGTGAAGGCTCACTGTCTGACTTAGCCATCAAAATCACTTTTGTAAACCAGAAATAATGTGGTTATCATGGGAGAACATCCATTTCCCACAATGATTTTAAATTGAGATTGAAAAACCTAGACATTTTTGTGACAGAAAGTAAATCTACTTTGGCTGATTGGTTTGGCAATGAAAACATAAATTTCCCAATTAAATTGTAAAGCAAACATTTCTTATGAATGAAAAGAGTTATATTTACGGTTCAAAGTTTGGGTGTAGATGTATACAAAATATTTTGTAAGAAAAATGCTTTATCAAAAACAGCATAAGTGTATTAAATTTATTTTTTATTTTACAATTCTTTCTGAGTGTATTGTAAATAAGGTGCCTTAACAAGTAGAAAGAAGGGAATGACTGTCACTTGAAGAGCCATGAAGAACCCTTTGTGAGGCAGAGAAAGTTCATCTCTAGTGAATGTGTTAAACCTTTTTCAAGTCTGATGTTTTGGAATTCTTTGCTTCCCATGAAATAAAAAAAAAAACTATAAGCAAATTGGCAATATAAATATAATTTTAATAATATATCATTATATGATTTTTATCTATGACTGAAGAGAAGTATTGAAAATAGCATTCTATAAAAATGTTCTATTTCCATCTACTCATATATGTAAAAATATTTATCAGTGTTTCTAGCTATGAAAACAAAGAGTAGGAATAAAATTAAAGTAAGTTTGTCTTATTCTCATAATAAATAATACATGTAACCATTAATATATAACTTTTTATTTTTTTTAAATTTTTGTGGTGTTGCGGATGGAACCCGGGGCATTCTATCTCTGAGCTATACCTCCAGCCCTATTTTTTAATACTTTATTTTGAAACAGGGTCTCACTAAGTTGCAGAGGGCTTCACTAAGTAGCTGAGGCTTTCCTTGAACCAGGATCCTCCTGTCTCAGCCTCCCAAATATTGGGATTACAAGCATGCACCACCACACTTGGCTAATACATACCTTTTTAAAAACAAAAATACCTATAAATATTCAGTAGATTTTTTTTCAAAATCTGTATTTGCAAATCGATTTGCTCAATTATTGAGATGATAATTCTGACAAAAATTATAACACAGCTTCATGGCTATGAGATTTATGCACTTTAATTTACTATATTTTTGTTGCAAAAAATTAAAACAAGGCAATGATAATAGATTTTCTTTTTTTTTTTTTTTTTTTTTTTTTTTTTTGGTGGTACTGGAGTTCCTGGAAGCCCTTCTACCTCCGGGATACACTCCCACGGGCTACACTCCCAGACCTATTTTATATTTTTCATTTGGAAACAGGGTCTCCTAAGCCAGCGCGGCTGGCTCCGAACCAGCGCGATCCTCCTGTCTCCGCCTCCCAAGCGCGGGGATTACAAGCTTGTGCCACCATGCCCGGCGTAGATTTTCAAGTATTAAAATATATTACATTAGGCTAAATCCTCTAGAGAAAAAAGGATGGCAGTATGAGTCCAAGGATAAAAATGATCAGCAATTAACGCATTTTGTTCATATTTTTAATGGGTAATGGTGAGTTTTATACCACTGTGGTAATGAGATACCTTTTAAATTGCATAAAATGGATTTTTTAAGTTTTGCAGGCCTGGGGATGGAATCCAGGAGAATATGACCTCAGAGCTACACCCTCTGCCCTATTTTTTATTCTTTATCTTGAAACAGGGTCTAAGTTACGGAGGGCCTCACTAAGTAGCTGAGGCTATCCATGAATCAGGATCCTCAGGTCTCACCCTGGGATTACAATGCTCGTGCCACCACACTCAGCCATGAAATGCATTTTAAAAATTGGTGATATCGTTTTAGTTTACAGTGATAATATTTTCAACAAACTGGAAATTATATCCTTTAGAATTCTGTAAAACTTGAAGAGAATTTTTTGAACATCAGCTAGCAGCTTTATATTGTGGAAGAGTATCTTCACAGCTCACAGGAAAAAAAAAAATGACCACTCTAAAACTTTCTCCATCTTCCTCTTTTTGGATAAACAGAAGGGCAGTCACCTACAGAAGAAATCTAACCAGATTCTGTATTTAGGTCAAGATTTCTTCAGAGTGCTACAGTAAAGACTAAATAACATTTCCATTTTCAACCACAAGTTGGCTTTAACAAAAGCCAGAGAGCTATAAACCCAATTTTAAATGAAAGAGAAAACAAAACAAAACAAAAAAGATTTCCCTGCAAAGTACTAACTGGAAGTAGCTTAATAGCTGAAAGTTTGTTTATACCACATGCTTTACGAAATGCCTGCACAGACTAAATCAACCAGAATACAACAAGCACAATCCATTTGGCTGATGATATTCCCTCATGGTAAATCTGCATGGTTGGGAGATGTTAGTATAACTAAATTATCCAGAATGGCTGATTAATCTGGGGCCACTCTTATGCCCAGGTGTAAAGAATACAGGTGAAACACACAGGTGTGCATGGGCTCATCTGATCATATTGATAAAGGCAGAAGACTATTTTTACCTCATATAAATAACATGTTCTTTTTTCCTGTGACAGCAACTAAAATTAAATATCATTGAGAAAGTCCTTTATGCATTTAATTTTTCCTTTACTTTTTATTTAGGTCTACCATAAATTAATTGCACAAATCTTAAATGAAAAGCTTGAATAACTTTTGAGATGCTGTTCCTGTGAAATTCCATCCAGATAAGGGTGCAGAATAGCTGGGCATGTTGTCACACACCTGTAATCTCACTACTCAGGAGGCTGAGACAGGAGGATTGCAGGTTTGAGGCCGATGCACAGTAATTTAGCAAGAACTTGTTTTAATATAAAAAGGTCTGGGATATTGTTCAGTGGTAGAATGTCCCTGAGTTCAATCCCTAGTTCCAGAAGAATGAATGAATTACTGAATGAATGAATTACTGAATGAATGAACAAATGGTGTAGAATATCAGACTCAGAAATTTAGTGAGGATTTCCACAACTTAGTGATACTCTGTTTCAAAATAAAAAAATAAAATAGGGTTGGAAGTGTAGCTCAGAGATAGAATGCCTCTGGATGCAATCCCTAATATCACACACACACACACACACACACACACACACGCACACACACACAAAACACACACACACCAAAAAATTGGTGAACTTTAAAAGGTTAATCTCATACTTTCTGAAATTGCATGTAATCCTCTAGATTCAACAGTCTCCTCATAAAATTATATCCTTTATTTTGCCTCTGTTGCTAAGTGGAGTGGATTATTTGGAAAGATGGTAGCAATAATTCTATTTCAGTATGAATATTCCTTTGCAATGAGATTTTGCATTCAAGTGGAGTCTAATTCTTTGCCCCTTAGATCAGGGCATAGACCTATGATTTGTTCTGGCCAATTGAACATCAGAAAATATGATTAAAGTAGAGACTTCGGACGTTCTTTCCTCTAGGATTTGTCTACTCTTGCTGCAAGGAACTTTCTGACAGCATCATGTAAGTAAGCCCAGAAAAACCTCATTGAAGGATGCTAGACAATATGGGGAGAGATGGGAGCTAGCCCAGCTAAGGCCTCAGATGTATGACAGAGGCACTTCTGTACCAGAAGACCATTCTGGACCATTCAACCCAAGCCTGAGCCAGGCATGTGAGAAGAACTGCCCTTACAAGGTATAGAAGTTTGAGGGGAATTTTTTTAAGTGTAATGTTTGAAGCCACTAAATTTTTAGTTGGTTTGTTGCATAGCAAAAATTCACTGATAGACCTAGGAAACTTCATTTTGAAGAAACTTTATAGCAAAGCTCAACAGGTTCTATTACCCATCTGTTCACTGCAGAACAACCTCACTGTGTATTTCCCACCATCTGGTACAAATTTATCCTACCCACTTTCCTAATTTTGCTCTCATTCACTCTTAAAAAGTCTCATCAATTGTTTTGTCCTAAAGAGGCCCAAACTGTCTCTTTATTTTTGTTTACTACATTTTACTTGCACATATCTGAGTTCACCATAAACTACATATAAAAATCTATAACAAGATCAAGACATTCAGTGAAGTTCTTTTGATGAGAGCCCACGATTAGGGAACTCCCTTGGTCCCCATTAGGAGAATCGCTCAATATGTTATGAAATTTTATTACAATTACTGAAAATGATGCTCTTTAAAGAATATTTAGTGACAAGAAAAATGCTTATATAATTATAATTCAGTATAAAGTAAAAAGAGGAGGACTCAACATGATCTCTCTTTCTCTCTCTCTCTCTCTCTCTCTCTCTCTATATATATATATATATATATATATATAGTTATTCATAAAGCTATAGAAAAGTAAACATACATGGAGATTTTAAAAGTAGTTATTTCTGGATAATTACATATTTATTCGATAACTTCTACTTTTTCCTACAATGTTGTTCTTTATGAACACTTCTGACTTTTATAATTAGAAAAAGTATATTAAATACTAAATTATTTATTTTTCACAGTTCTAAAATCAATCTTTAAAAATCTTTTGTATGTTTGATGAATTAAAAATTTTTTAAATATAACATAAATCATTAAATATCAGGGAGCTTTGATCAAAAAGGTATCTAATATAGATACTATCATAGGTGAAAAACTTTAAACTAAATAAAAAAAGAAGTATAGGCCCAACAACTCAGATGCATTCAGTTTTTTACATATAATCATAGTTCACTTTATGTTTTTCTTCCTCCACATTTTTCCACTTGATATGAAATAATGTATTAAATATACTGAAATTGGTATAAACAACTGATGAATCTATGGAAAATAGAATTTTCACTTTGTTAAAACAATGATACAAATATCAGACACAGTAATAAATTTGTTCTTCATCAGAAAATGGGTTAATAATTGTGAAATTATCTTATGTATATTTTATATTTTAGCAATTAAGTAAACATATTGTGGATAATGAGAGGCAGGTCTATAGTAGGCAGTAAAAATTTAAAGTAATTTAAGGATACAGCTATGAAGGATTTAGTGATTACATACTAGAATTACATGTATCATTAAGAATTCATGTTTTTATTTAATGCAGATAGATGTAGAAATAGATATGAATGTGTATGTATGTGTTTGGGCAAATATATATGTATGTATGTGAATATATATAATTTTTTTATCCATTAAGAGTTCCTAGAAGCAAGATTTTCCAATACCAATAAATACACACAATACCTTGATTTTGTTTTCTAAATACAAGTAAGAAAAATAACCAGGTTTTGGAGCAAATAAAACACAATATATGCTTGAAACATTATGTGGAATTAGAAGACAGTTCCTTCTAGCTGGAAGTGATAGAACATGCCTTTATTTCCAGTATTTGGGAGGTTAAGACAGGAGCATCAAAGGTTGGAGGCCATTCTCAGTAACCTCAAGAGACCCTATTCAAAATACAAAAGGGACAGTGGTGTAGCTCAGAGGTAGAATTCCCCTGGGTTCAATCCTCAATATCAAAAAAAAAAAAAGAGTGCCTTCTGATAAGATGCACTGGATACAAAATTATTCTTACCAAAAGTGAACATAGAAAATCTCAAATTGAGGTATATTTATTCTATAGCATACTGACCAGAATATTTCAAAGGTGTCAAGAAAAAGAATGAAAAATTTAGACTGAATTTTGCCCCAATTATAAGATAGTAAAAAAAAAAAAAACCCCAAAAACAAAACATGAGAACTAAGTACAATTTTGATACACTGGACTGAATTTGGAACAGATAAATAACACTACTGGAAAATTTGAAGAAACTTGAATAAGATCTGTAGGTTGGCTATAAGTAAAAATATTACTGTTAATTTCTTAGTTTTAATGATTGTACTATGGTTATATAAATTGTAAACATTTGTGGAAGATAAACTCATTTTATTTTTGCGAGTGTTGTCAAGTGTAAAAATATTTAAAAATTGAAAAGGATTTAATGTAGAGTAGGGGACTTCTTATTTTGATGTCACTCTAACTCTCTTCCAAAAATTGTTCCAAATTTTGTATTTAATTGTCATTTTATGGCTTTAAATTTTTTTTCTTGCTGTAGTATTAATGACTCTAGTATGAAAGAAAGAAAACAAGAACTTAATTCTAGACAAAAAACTCACTGTTTTTTCTTCTCTTTTTAAACTTGAATTATTATTCTTCCATCAAACTTGAAGAGCAGAGTTCTTATTTATTTCTTAACATTTTATTTATTGTACATTATCTTGTAAACTTCCAACATCATTAAAATACTATAATAATATGATTCTGGACACTGTGGTTAAATAATTGCTACTGCCTTGATGCTACTGAGACTAATGTAGTTAAAGCATTATTTTAAATTCTGTAATTAAATAATTAGAGTTGACTTGCTTGCTTACTACTTTTATTATTAGGTCTGTTTTTCTTTATTTTTTCTTCCTGAGACAATGCTGACATATCTCTGGAATGTGCTGAGGTTTGGTGGTTGTTCTTATGTTTCTGGTTTGGTTTGGTTTTGGTTGTTGTTGTTGTTGTTGTTGTTGTTGTTGTTGTCATTTCCTAGAGTGGAATCATTCCTCTTCTTTCTTTTTTTCTTTTGATTTTTCTTTTTTACATTTTTTAAATCTGGTAAAATATAAAATAAAATTTGCTATCTTGACAATTTGTTTTAGTGTACAGCTTAGTAGTGTTAAGTACCATCACATTGTTGAAAAGGCTCTGGAGATTTGTTCCTTTTTCTTTTTTACTTTTATTCATGTACATCCCTACCTCAAAAAAAAAAAAAGAATGCAAAGCAAAAGATAATTTTCTTAGATCTAGAGAAACATATGGGACACATATTATTTTCCTATTTTGTGAACTATTGTTTAGGCATTATTTGGAGTAATTCACAAGAGATTTGAATAAAGTACTAGAACTTATTCTGAACTAAAATTATTAGGAGAAAGAACCAAGCATAAAGTAGAGAATAAAAAGTAGTTATGCACTTTTGTATAGAACTTGTCTATCCAGAGAACTCAACTGTCGAGGATATAGCTTTACCAGAAAAAGTTTTTAAATAACAGGTCTCTAAGGGAACAAAATTAGTATCGTAAAAATCCATATCTTAAAGTTCAGATGCTTCAGATAGAGAATAATCTCATGCCTTTATTCAAGAGTTTACTCTGTTTTTAAGGGAAAATTGCCACAAACTATAAAGAGCAAATGTGAAGTAAAATGAGTGACTCAAATAGGTAATATTGGCATATATTGAAAATAAGAAGTCACATGTGAAAAAAGAAAGTCCAAGGAGAGCAGCTATAGGAATGTTATAAATAAGTACAAACATGAGCATATTATCACTAAGGAATAAAAATATTCTTTGTATTTCAAAATTCCTAGAGGCTTTTATGAATTTTAAAACAGAATGATTGGTGACAACAATGTTGTGTTCAGTACGTTTTGGTTTTAAATATAAGGGATGAGCTGGGCATGGTGGTGCATGAACTCTTATATTCCCAGTACTTGGGAGGCTGAGACAGGAGGATCGCACAGGTTCAAAGTCAACCTCAGCTACTTAGTGAGGCTCTCAGCAACTTAGTGAGACCTTGTTCCCAAATATAATATAAAATAGGTCTGGGAGTGTAGCCCAGAGGTAGAAAGCCCCTGGGTTCCATCCCTAGTACCACGAACAAACAAACAAACAAGCAAACAAATAAACAGGATAAATAATTCATACCAAGTGATTCCTATGTTCTGGCACTGAATTTATAGGATACATACTAGTTTAGAAGCCTTTTCATCTAAACTAATGTGGTGGCTTCTGTCCTATTTTTGCTCTGTTGTTTAAAATTTGGGTGTTTCACACCAACATGCAGGAACAGACTTATATAAGTATATTTTACCAGAGTAATTTTTTCTTAAGGTATGATATCATAAAGTAGTTTTTCTAGTTCTCTAATTTAAAAATAAAACAATTCCAGCATTGAGAATTCTTTAATTTCAAAATCTACTTTTCCCCAAAGGCTTACTTTCAATTAGCATCTTACTAAGCATTGGCAAACATAGCCAAGGAAAAACACTGATTTAAATTTGGAGAGATAAGAGACCAAAAATGCTTAAAGACATTCAGTAGGAGATGACCACAGCCATCCACAGGGAGTTTCATGTCTCAGGTAGATGTCTGTGTAAATAACAGAGGCTTCAAAGATAATTCTCAATGAAATTAAAACTGCAATCTCTGCGAGGTCAAGACTCTTTCTCTCTTCCTCTCTGTAACACTAACTCTGTGACATGGAACAAAATGTATGAAACGAAATTATGACCCGGCCCAAGTGCTTTCATGAACTCATCTCACTTTCTCAGTATTCCAGTAAATTGAGGAGACATGATACAGGAAGCAAGTGAACACATTCTTTTCCAGACTTGAAGCAATTTACTATAACATAACTATGGATCCAAAGTAGCATTATTTTCTTTCTTAAATCAGCTCACCGAACAACCTCCCTAGAGTTTTTAGTTACTATAGCTTTATTAGACATTTCAAGAAGTATGCTAAGTACTGTGCACACAGGGCTTTTTTTTTTCTTTTTGATTTTCTTTTAGTTTTCTTGACCTATTTTGCTTTCTCAAACTTTACTTTTGTTGTGACTATATCTACTGAAAGAAATTCCAGAACCTGGCCTTCTATAGTCTAGCAGTGCTGCAAATTGAAATGTGAATGACTGGAATTTTTTATTCTTTTCTTTATCAAAATGCATGATCCGCTTTTAACCAGTTACTCTAGTAGAGGTTGGAAATAGAATGGTGAGGGAAACAAACAGAATCTTCTCTTTTGGATCTTACATACTAATATAGAAGACAGGCCAAAAAAAATCATTAAATGAGCAAAACTTCTATGAGTAAATAAGGAAAAAAAAACTGGAGGGAAAATATGAGGCTGAAATAGAATAATAGAAGAGGACAAGGAAGTAAAGTGAAATCAGACTTAGTCAAGAAAGGCTCCCTGAAATGCCAACATGTAAACTGAAATCCAAAGAATGATGCAAAGATTTTATTCAAAAGAGACTGGGAAAGCAATTTGTTGAAGCAGGAAGGAATTTTTCCTGTTAAGGAGCTGAAAGAAGACCTGGAGAACTGAAACCTAGAGAAAGGCCACAGTAAAGAGTGGAGCTTTTTTTCTTAAAAGCTCTAAGGAGCCATTGAATGACATTCAAGAAGAGATTTACATACCAAATCTACATGGCCTACTTATATATAATACATCTTTTCTTAGTTCTTAAATTAAACAAACACTGCTAATTTAAATTTTACTCACTCTGAATTTTTCCATAATGCATTTGAAATAAAGGTTTCACCAACCTTCATTGTTTGAATCAGTTTGTGCTACAGTGGAATTGAATTTAGTGGCTACCTTCTGAAGATCACTCCTTAGTGAACTCATAAACTTCACAGGCACTTGCATCCATAGACATCCTAGCCTGGAGCCCTGCTTCCCTTCCATCCTCCCTGTGACCTGGGGATGTAGAATCCCCACTGTAACATGGAAAAATGTATTAGCCATCTGTGCCGAGGGGCTCCATTTGCTGTGTAGACAGTTTCTGCTTTTTCCTTCACCTGCCTAATGAGGCCCAGTGCCACTCACTGATGTCCTACAGCAGGCAGACAAACCACCATCTCAAGCCCTGCCAGGAATCAAAAATAACATCAATTGCATTCTGTATTGTGTATCTATATTTAATGATAATGGATGATATCTCCGATGACATTTTCTCAAAATTTTTTCCCCATTTCCCCTTCATTTGGAAAAATGCCTTCCTGAGTGTCTGCCTACATAGTCTGCTTTAAGAATGTAAATGCTAGCTCGGTCTGTAATTCCTGAATTATAATTATTCCACAGAAATGCTTTAGGAGATGCTATTTTACCACCTGGAAGAAGGGCAGACCTCACATGTATTTCAGAAGAGTTTTCTGTACGATTCTCAAGTGGGGACTCAAACAGCCAATGTAACTTGGCCCGTGGGCTCACAAATACCCTGATCCTTCCTAAAGGGAGCTGGATCCTTTTCCCAGGGCAACAGGAAGCTTCAGAAAAGTGATAGAGGTAGATATCTTTTTCTTTAGCACTCATCAAGCATCATAATTTATAACTTCTAGTACCTGATAAACTTCACCTGTGGTAGTTCTGGTTTCTCTGGACTTCATACTTTTACATTCTTTGAAAGTTATGTGGAAAAGTGCCAGACCAAGCAAGATATGAGTCAACACTTTTTTATCACCCCTCTATAGGTTCTTATGACCTGGCATACTCTAGGAAAAGATGGATATCTGTCGTAACTTTAAAAGGATATAGATAGCTTATGTTAAAATGACTTAGAAAGTTACAAAAGTTTTAAGACACTAAAAACATGGCTTATTTATCTATCTTTGTATTTCTAATAGTGAATGTATTACCTGGCATGCACTAGATTCATAGCAAATAGATGGATATAGATTAGATAATCTCTTATGAACCTACTGTATACCAAATATGTATGTATGCAAAGTATGTACATGTATATATGTCATTCACATATATACACAGAGAGAATGATTGAATCTAATAACAGCATTTAGCTCTTCTTTCCCTGTATTATGGAAGTAGTTAGTATTTGTCTTTGGTACTACCTCCCCTTCAACATGATCACCTCATGTCACCCCACATTGACACACATATGGCTAGAGCCCTTCCTTGCTGGTATGTGGTGTACCCAATTAATGTTTGGCACTGACCTTTGTTATCTGCAAATCCTGTCCTCCCACTTTCCCATCAGCTATTAAGTGGAATGACAGAAATTCAAGTCCAGGGCTGTCTGCCTCTAACACTCTTCAGTAACCCCTGCCTCTCCCCATGGAATGTCTGGTTCTGCTCACTCACAGTTGATGAAGGACCTGGCACCCCTCACATCACTCTTTGTGTGACACCGCCTCCCTCTCTCTGAGCAAAGGCAGTGCTGCTTAGAATCCCCTTTATTATACATCATGGAGAAAGTGAGTCAAGTGTTCAGAAACTTGGGGTTTCAATGGGTAATTGAAGCAAATGCAAACTGAAGATCAGGATGGAGAGGAGCCCCTCTCATGGAATCATCCTCCAACTCTCCTGCTTGTCCTCTTAACCCAGCAAGTGTGAGCATCAGACTCTCTGAGTCTGGAGAGACACAGCCAGTTGTCTATCACTGACTCATGAGCAGCCCCTGATGAGTCACACATTGCTTCTGTCACCGCAGATCAGCAATGAGCCAAAAGTTGTCAAGTACACAGAGAGCCGTGGGATCCATAGTGTGAGCAGCTTTTCCCTGCTTCTTCTGAAAACTCATCAAGGACTAAAAGCACACGAGTATAGGTAACATAACATTGCCAAGTGGCAGCCCGGCACGGTGGCGCACACTTGTAATCCCTGCACTTAGGAGGCTGAGACAAGAGGATCTAGCAGGTTCGAAGCCTGACTCGGCTGGCTTAAGAGACCCTGTTGCCAAATAAAATATAAAATAGGTCTGGAAGTATACCCGGAGGTAGAAGGCCCCTGAGTTCCATCCCCAGTACCACCAAAATAAATAAATAAATAAATAAATAAATAAATAAATAAATAAATAAATGAAATTTCCAAGTGGTATGAGAGAGACCTCCAGATTTGTTAAGAAAAGGAAAACTTCTCACTCCCCTAACATTATATCCGGTTGAATAGGGCATATATGACCCTAACACTCTGAACTAAATTATGATGTGAGACAACAATGCACCAAGAAAAATATATTTTTGAAAAAATTGATACAGCCGGGCATGGTGGCTCACACTTGTAATCCCCGCGCTTTGGAGGCAGAGACAGCCGCTCTGGCTTAAGAGACCCTGTTTCCAATTTTTTTTTTAAGTATAAAAATAGGTCTGGGAGTGTAGCCCGGAGGTAGAAGGGAGGTAGAAGGTAGAACCCCAGTACCACCAAAAACAGAACCATAGTGATACACTGAAAAGATCACCAGACACACCCCCAGTTTCCTCCCAAATCCCTACATACAATTTAAAGGATTGTAAAGACAAGCATCTAGGTATGGAACCTCCCAGTACAAGTGGGGTTCTTGATTGGAGATTACTGAAATAAAGTACATTTCTCAGAAGAATTTCCCTAATCTACAAGACGCACATTCACAAACATGTCAAAGTCAATTACTAAGCCAAACATGAGAAGGAGGGAGGGGGAGGCGGGATTGGGTAAGGGCTAAAGAAGTGATGTGAGCGTCTTGTACCTCATTAAGATGCATAACTATAATACACCAAAAAATAATAATAATAAAATAGAAGTAGGTACTCAATTTTTTTCCAAATGATTGAAATGATGTTTTATTTAAAAGCAGAGAGGGAACTTGAGTGGGTATGTTTTGAAATTCTTTGCCAACCTAAAAGTCCATAAATCTACAATATGATCATTAAGATCTAATTATATGATAGAACTCACACATGTAAGACAGTTCTGAATATATCTTTTGTTAATCATTGTATTCTAAGAGGGAAAACAAGATAAATACTACAACAGGAGCAATTTCTTCACATCGCACATTTCCCAGTCAGCTCATTGCACTGGCCACATCGGCTAATATTCTCAGGCCAGAGATATTTGGGAGATAACATGGCCCTACATTTCCCTCTAAATTGTCTAATGGAAATACACAATTCGTTTTTCAAAAGAGTTTCATGGATATTTGTATGACTAAAAATTAATTTCAATTTAATCTAACACATAGACTACTAGATATGAGTCGAGTGTTTAAAATGTCTTCTATTTTTAGTACAGCATAACTCTTTAATAGCTGGTATTAAGACCCCAAACTGTACTATAGTGTTGGAGGTGAGGAAAACCTCCTAAAGAAAGTAATACAATACATAGATATACATTTTTTATGAGATTTGTTTATCTACCCTCCCTGAAATACAGGATTGCAATGAGATTTTATTTCTTATTCTCATCCAGGGCTAGAACTTTATCAGGTCTCTGCCAGAGCTGAGTTCTGCTACTTCCAGAAGGAAATCGTGTAAGTGGTTTAGTAAATGCTAAATGGAAACCCTGGGACATCTGACTACATGAAACTCAAAAGTAATAGCTCAGTAATTCAAAAAAGAACCTCTGTCTCTCGTGACTGCATGTTAGGCTAAGTAAAAGATCTCCATAGTTTTAGCAGCTCAAATCTTGTCCTACTTAGCTTGGTCCTACAAGATGCCTTTTCAACAACATTAGCAAAGAAAGTGTGAACTATTTGCCCCTTTCAGCATAGAAAGGCTCAAATCGCACTTCTGTGTGCTTGTTTCATTAGACACTGATAGAAACAGTTTCTGAGATAAGTGTCCATTCATATCATTACACATAGAAATAGTTTGATTTTTTTTGACCCGCCTGCAGACATTATGTCTTCAACACCTCAAGGGCTTCAGGAAAACCCTTTGCTCTTTCCAGTAATAATGGTCCAATTTAGTCAATCACAAATTAGGCTAAAGAATGGCAATTCAATTTGGCTCCAACTACACAAATTAGACCAAAATCTCCATAACAAGGAGAGTATTTTGCAGAATGGAATGGAAAAAAATAGCTTTTTCCTTAATGAAAAAATTATGAACCTCTTAAATGGATTTTAATACAAGTGATCTGAATTAGGCTTTAGTTTTGACCTCAGGTATTTTTCCTTTTTATAGAAGGCCTAAGAACGAGTAGTTACTGGACTGAAGTTTCATTGAAAATTATTTGGTTTAAGCTTTCCTGAAAAGCCTGCAACTGATTCTCTAACTCAAAAATTTACTTGAATAGGTAAAGCCCTGTAATAAAATTAATTCTACTTAACACTCATTCCATCCACAAGATTTTCCATATTAAATAAAGCTCACGTCTTTAGATATTAAAGCATCATGCATACTCTTAAAATAATTAGAATAATACTTCATATATCCAGAACTCAACTATACAGGATCCTTAGCTATCAGAGAATTTAAACAAGAACATAGATGTCTTTATGTAGCCAGAGCACATGCCACAATATCTACAAACAAAACATAAGTCTAGTATACCAGGGGTAAGAAAGGGATTGGCAACCTTTCAGTTTTTCTGGCTAAGGTATGAACTAGGCATGAAAGGTACAACATTTAAATAGGAAATAAATACTTTCTTAGTTTAGAAAAGTCCTCCCAACCTATCTTCTCTCTCCCATCCACTTCCCAAACAACTTCTCATTAAGAGAAAAATTTAGACTTGAAGTTACGGCAAAGATTCCTGTACTTTTACCCCCCCTCCCAATGAGATTTGGGGGCTTTACAATAGAGCAAATATGGTTTACCTACCCAGTCATAAATGTGAGAAGTCTGAAAAAGGTGATAGTGCAGGAGTCCACATAAGAGAGTCAGGTTTGTCTGTAGAAAGTAGACCCCATTAATCTGTTTAATTCAAAGTCAAGAGTTCCAGTGATGGGAGGTGGAAATAGATGGGTCACGGCATTAGAGGCAAAGCAACACTTCCTACTTGAATATGTAGCTCAATAAAAGGTCTGTGCTTTAATCAATTAAATTATCAATGCCTTCTCCCACAGGATAGAAGCAAGGAAATAGAAAGAATAAAACCAGCCTGCACCAAAAGGTTTCCTCAAAACAACTGCCTGTACTATACTCATGAAACAGCTCCCCAGGAGTTTCCTTGGAGTCTATTTAAACCAATATTTATTTATTTTTTTTATATAATTTACTTGTTATATTTTATTTTTTTAACAATTTTTTTATTGAACATAAATAGTATACATTTACACTATATTTGGTGCCCTCTCCCCCCCGCCCCCGTTTTCTCTCCCCCCCCCACCAATGGTTGGCCAGGTTAACCATGTCTTATTCATAATTTTACACATGTTCAGGTGAAGATGCTCCTTAATCAAGATCGGCCTTTCTCCTCTCCTATCTTTCCATTAAAACTTAGCTAGTATTTCCCCTCTAATATCTGGGGTCCTACTGGTATCCTTTGTGTTTTCTAGTTTGGGCATATTAGAGGAAACATGTGTATCTTCTCCTTCTGTGCTTGGCTGATCTCACTTAACATGATGCTTTCCAGGGCTTTCCATTTTCTTGCAAATGATATAATTTTGTTCTTCTTTATGGCTGAATAGAATTCCATTGTGTGTATTTCCCACAGTTTTGCTATCCATTCATCTGTTGATGGTGATCTGGGTTGGTTCCATATTTTGGCTATTACGAATTGTGCTGCTATGAACATAGGTATGCATATGTTGCTGTATTTCTCTGAATTCAACCCTTTTGGAAGGATACCCAGATCAAAATGGCCATTCTGCCAAAACTGATCTATAGGTTCAATGCAATTCCCATTAAAATACCAGTGACATTCTTCAGAGACCTAGAAAAATCAATCATGAACTTCATATGGAGAAAGAAAAGACCTAGAATAGCCAAAGCAATTCTCAATAACAAGAAACATGCAGGAGGCATTACAATCCCAGACTTCAAACTATACTATAGAGCAATAGTAGTAAAAACAGCATGGTACTGGCACAAAAACAGATATACTGACCAGTGGATTAGAATAGAAGATACAGAAACAAACCCACACATCTTTAGTCAATTAATCTTTGACAAAGGGGCCAAACACATACGCTGGAGAAAAGACAGCCTTTTCAACAAGTGGTGCTGGGAGAACTGGCTAACCATTTGTAAAAAGATGAATCTAAACCCCTATATCTCACCTAACACAGGAATCAACTCAAGATGGATCAAAGACTTAGAAATTAGACCTGAGACGGTGAAGTTAGTAGAGGAGAACATAGGTTCAACACTACAACATATTGGCACAGGCAGTAACTTTCTCAACAAAACCTCCAAAGCTCAGGAAATTAAAGCAAGAATAAACAAGTGGGATAACATTAAACTAAAAAGTTTCTTCTCATCAAAGGAAACTATCAATAACCTAAAGAGGAAGCCTACAGAATGGGAAAGGATCTTTACCAGCCACCATTCTGATAGGGGGCTAATATCCAGAGTATACAAAGAGCTCAAAAGGCTCTACACCAACAAAACAAACAACCCAATCAAGAAATGGGCAAATGAACTAAATAGACACTTCACAAAAGAAGAGATACAAAGGGCTAATAGATACATGAAAAGATGTTCTTCATCACTGGCCATCAGGGAGATGCAAATCAAAACTACACTGAGATTCCATCTAACCCCAGTGAGAGTAGCAAGCATAAAGAAATCAAACAACAACAAATGCTGGCGAGGATGTGGGGAAAGAAGAACTCTTTTACACTGTTGGTGGGAGTGCAAACTAGTTCAGCCACTATGGAGATCTGTGTGGAGATTCCTAAGAAAGGTGGGAATAGATCCACCATATGATCCAGCTAAACCAATATTTAGAGACATTTCTATTAAGCTAAGACTCTCAGCTGAAGGGGAATACAGAATATGCAAATATGGTAGAGAGTAGAGAGAGAGAATCAATAAGAAAACTGATTGAAAGCAGGCCCATGGACAGCAATAAACACTGGGAGAGTAGATGAAACAGAATAAAGCATAGAATCAAACTTAACCAGTGTCCCAGAGCACATGGACTCAGGGTGGAATCAAAATATCTCAGTAGTCTTTGCAAGTTTCAGTGTATTAGGATCCAAAACATTTTGTAAATCTTGGCTTCGATTGCATAAAATAGTCATGTACGTATTGGTATGAAGTAGTGTATACTCTGACAATACCAGTTAATTTACATTTGTATATATTTAATGCTTCTTGGTAGATAGATGATAAAAGATACAGGTAGATAACCTTTTGTGAGTGGGCAAATTTCAAGATTTAGTCAATCATTCTTAAGAACTAGGATAAACTAAAAAATTCAAGAATTAAAACCTTTGGCTTCTAACTTCCATATGTCTTCATTTTTCATATTTCTCACATGCAAATGTTTCTGGAAGTTATAGTGCTTATTCTTTTATAATCTGAACTATATGTTTGTCTTAAATCTGACTCTAGGAGCATGACTATCTATGTTCTGACAAAATTCTCTCCCTGTGTTGTATATCAAACTTAACCAAGAAGTCATTTTGTATTTTTATGTGTAGAATGATTCATCTTGTAGGTGGTACATGGTCAGATTTTAATCTTGGCTCATAATGTTTCCTATCTAGTAATCATTTGCAGAACTAACAGATCAGATAGATTGATAGATAATAAGAAAAATCTACCTGAGGTTCCCAAAGTATAACTAAATTTTATATATTTGTGTGGGGGTTTTTTGGTGGTATTGGGGTTCCTGGAAACCCTTCTACCTCCAGGCTACACTCCCAGACCTATTTTTATTTGGAAACATTTTTTTTTTAATTTGTAAATAGGGTCTCTTAAGCCAGTGAGGCTGGCTTCAAAGATGCACGATCCTCCTGTCTCCCCTTCCCAAGCGCAGGGATTACAAGCGTGCACCACCATGCCCGGCAAATTTTATATATTTGTATTCTACATTATCTGATTTTTGTCTGATTGGATGAATAGAGAATTCATTGTCTTTTAAAAAACACAGTGACTAATGCAAAAATAGCTATCAAAATTATGAAAATCTAAAATAATTCAAATTCATCTTTCTCCAACATTTCCACTGTGTTCAATGCTGCATATCAGTGAAAAACTTTCAAAACCTATCTATATTAACTTAAAATCATCTGCAAAATAGCAAGAGCATCGTAGACAAGATGAACATATCATATTTTGTTCTGTTTTGATCAAAGGGCTTGGCATTAATGGTTTGAATTTATATTTAAAAGATGATAACTTTGGGATAGTAAAAAAAAAAAAAACGTGTTCCATTTGTTCTGAAGATTGGCTAGTTGATGTGACAAAAATTGATTTAAGTTGTTAAAGAGAGATAATTTCTAAACTCTAATTGAAATTTTAGTGAGCTAAGGCCAGAATATCAATAATTATAAAGGTTTCCCTAGCCAGCACAGTGGCACCTGCCTGTAGCACTAGTACTTGGAGGCTAAGACAGGAAGGTCACAGATTCAAGGCCAGCCTCAGCAATTTAGTGAGATACTTACCAATTCAGCGAGACCCTGTTTCAAATAAAAAATACAAGGACTGGAGCCGTAGCTCAGAAGTAGAATGCTCTTGGGTTCCATCCTCAGTACCCAAAAGTAATAAATAAATAAAAACTGTCCCTAAAAAACACTAGAACCCTACAACATATCTGTTGTTACTTGTTGAATCTTCATTATGTTGATCAGCTGAGAGGGAATTATTCTAATATATTAAATAATAAGCAAAATAATTTGTGATTCATTTTGTTCACTTTCCTATTTGGATAACAATTTCTAAGGTTTCTTCATGTCTAGTTTGGTAGTTAACTTTAAAATTCACAATCTTGGGGCCAAAGTTGGCTAACAATAAATCTTTATTTTCTTCTGGATCTATTTGGTACTAGATACATTGAGCTTTCTCAGCCCTGTTAGGCTCACATTATTTTAAAACACACCTGTTCATTGCAGAAATTTTGGAATATTCTACTACTTTTGAGTCACTCTCTATATGCTAATTCAGTTTTGTATAAATGTTGAATTTATATAGGAAGACAGTTTCTTTCTGTATAAGAAATGAAACTGATAAACTCAATCTTTGCTCTTAACTATTTTTTTTTCTTCTAAAGAAACATTTGATAAGGGACCTCATCACTTTGTCTAGAAAACTAGTGAATAATTGGAAAGAATTTCTCATCTCTAATATTAGTGACTCAGAAAAGTGGGTAATCTTTACCCAAAAATAAATTTAACAAAAATCAGGAAATCTGAGGTTTATAAAATGGACAAATTGACAGTAAGTTTTTGAGGTAAAATCTGTAGGTAGCCAGCTACTAAAGGATGAATGAATCACAGGCATTCTTGTAATAGTGTTTAAGGACAATTACACATTTGAGGAAAAGTTAAATAGTGCGATCTGCTTTTATTTTAGTTAGCATAGAATTAAAGACAAGATAGATAATATATAGATAGACAGATGGATGTGTCTTTGTCATGCTAAAGACTGAACCTACAGCCTTGTCCATGTCAGGTGAACACTTTACCAACTAGCTATATCTCCAGCCTTAAAGGAATATTTTTAAACCATGAGAATTGAATCACACTTTTAAATATGTCAAAGTTTTTTTTTTTTGTTGTTGTTGTTGTTTTGTTTTTGTGGTACTGGGGATGGAACCCAGGGGCATTCTACCTCTAAGCTACACCCCCAGACCTATTTTTTATTCTTTATTTTGAAAGAGGGTCTCACTGAGTTGCAAAGGGCTTCACTAAGTAGCTGAGAATTTCTTCAAAACCTAGATCCTCCTGTCTGAGCCTCCCAAATGCTGGGATTACAAGCATTCACCCAGCTCTCAAAGTTATTTTTATAAGAAAAAAATAAATACTAATAATATTTTTTCTAATATGAAACTTCATTTCTTAAAAATATATTTTGAGCTGGGGGGTGGCACAGGGTTGTAATCCTCATGCTTGGGAGGCAGAGACAGTAGGATCGCGCAGTTTGGAAGCCAGACTCTCTGGCTTAAGAGACCCTGTTTCCAAATTAAAAATATAAAATAGGTCTGGGAGTATATCCCAGAGGTAGAAGGGCTCCATCCACACCAAAAATATATATATACACATATCTATATTTATATCTCTATATATTGAACTTCTTAGAATTTATTCAATAAATATTAATGAGTTAAGCAACTAATATTAAATGATATGTACAATAAGTATTAATTTTATTACAATATGTAGAATGTATAGGCTATAACATTTTTATATAAAGAGCATCAATTCTTCTCAATAAGATATATATGTAAAATTCTAAGCTTTCTTACTTTCAGTCTCACTTTTATTCATGAGTAAAATTTAAAAGATCATGGAAGTTAACTGTAATGTCATAATTCACAAGTTCTACAAAACATCCTAAGCACACACTTGTTAACCCTGTGATGGTAATAGATGCTCATAAGGGGTTCAGTGATGGATGCTAAACCTGTGCAGCCCAGGCTCTACCTGTTACATCCCTGTTCCTTTCAATAGCATATAGGAATGCATATGAGTGCAAGTGAATTCACCATAAAACTCGAATTATCTTACATAAATAACAAACCTCATTCTCAAATTCTGTACGTTTGGCTGTTACTAATAAAGTACTTAGCACATACCTCAAAGGAATACAGATACTGCTACGTGCCCTTAATTGAGAGCACCATCCTAGGACTGTTAGCTCTTTGAGTTCCCAGCATTGGTGCCATTGGTGCCTGTGTTTCACATGCCCCACATTTAGCATGAGGAGGATACAGTGTAAGCATTCAAAACCTGCATGTGTAACTCAACTCTGCCTCCCTTAGGTAGCCATACCATGCATTGGAAAGCTCTCCCTTAGCTAATTGCAAATGAGACCTGCCAAACACAATTTGTTCTTCCAGACCGTCTGTCAGCACTTTTAATCCATAGTAAAAAAATAAAAAAAAATAGCCATGCTTACAAAGGGAAATAATAGCTTACTTTCATAAAGTTTTGAAATGATTTATAAATTTTTTATAATTATGTAATATTTTGGTCTTCTGTATTTTGTCTCGTCTCTATTGAGATTTCATCAATGAAGAGGAAGTGGGAGCAGCTGCTTACATTTGAAAGTTGTGTGTGTGTGTGTGTGTGTGTGTGTGTGCGTGTGTGTGTGTGTGTAAATGTATATGTGTATTAGAAAAAGGCAGCATTGTCCAAAATGTCTCTGGAAGAAATCCAGTAGAAGAAAGATATTGATTCCATATGATGAATGACATGAGAGGTAAACCTTAAAACCTGGTATTCACAAACTAAATCCTGATGGGGGCTTTTTTTTTTTTTAATTTCCAATCAGTGTAATCTATTTTCCCATTCAAGGACCTCAATTTTCAAATCTCTTTTCTATCTCAGTCCAATGCCTAAACTAACCAATACCTAACATGAATACACCAAACTTTTCTACAAACTTAAAAAATGTTTATAAAGCCGAGCATGGCAGTACATGCTTGTAATCCCAGCATTTAGGAGGCTGAGACAGGAGGATCACAATTCACGGTGGACAGTCTCAGCTACTACTTTGGGAGGCCCTCTGTAACTCAGTGAGAACTTGGTTCAAAATAAAGGATAAAAATTAGAACTGGGGATGTAGCTTGGAGGTAGAATTCCCCTGGGTTCCATCCCCAGTACCAAAAAAAAATGTTTATAAAACTTTGCAAAATAAATAAAAAATACTATGTTATTTAAAATATATTTTACATCAGTGAGAATATGTAAAATCACCTTAAAGGTAAGCAAATATTATGAGACCATAATGAGCAGGTCTCTCTTTTTCTTTAAATATAATTTAATGTAAAATTTGCACATAAATACTGGTATAATTTGTGTATATTTGTTGCATTGTACTTTGCAACTGGTAATCAATCTCTTTTGGCACCTATAGATAGTTATATCCAACAGTATTATGATCTTTTCCTTCCTGGCATAACTGATCTGGAATGCCTACTTAAATAATGAAAGAAATACATTATCATTCCGTAAAAATTTCAATTTTATACAGAGCAGCATTTTTTTTAAACTTCTATAACCTCAATTGCAAATTAAACGTCATTGTCAGTACCAGGTTCATTTTCTAAAAACACTTTTTATAAAAGAGGTTTATTGAATGTTTCTTCTCTGTTCTGCATTATATGCTAAGCAAGTTTCATACATTACCTCATGTAATTCTCACACTTATGAGAAAAAAATATCATTAAAACCAAGCCAGGCCTGATGGCGCATGCTTGTAACCCCAGCATTTGGTAGGCTGAGACAGGAGGACTGGAGTTCACGGCCAGCCTCAGCTGCTAAGTAAGGCCCTTTGCAATCAGTGAGACCATGTTTCAAAATAAAGAGCAAAGAATAGGGCTGTGTTGCTCAAAGGTAGAATGCCTCTGGGTTCCATGCCCAGTACTGCAAAAATAAATAAATAAAATAAAAGGAAATAAACTTTTAAAAAATCTCCATCCAACACATGAAAAAGGAGGTGTGGGTTGATTAAGTCATTTGTGCAAGATAGACAGTGGTTACATTGTAGAACTATGTATTAAAAACAAGTCATTCTCATTTCAAAGCCTAATTTATTAATCATCTTATTCTCCTCTGCATAAGAAATCTTCAAGATATTATTGCCCCCTAAACAAAGAAAAAGTTAGTCAACTCTTAGGTTTAGAAACAACTTTGGTGACCCTCTAACCTTCTTCTTTCTTTGTCTTCATCTTCGTCTTCTTCTTCTTCCTCTTTCTCTTCTTTGATGCATCTGAGGCTGAGGCTGGTTAAGCACTAGGACTTACTTTTGTCATCAAACAGCATCTTGCCTTTTATTCAATTAAAGTACAATTGGTGTTTAATCTACACTCTTATTTTTTTTTCTACCTTTACAAGCAAGGGCTTTCACAGTTTGATCCAAACTTGGGCTTATTTAAGACTGAGCATGAGTTTGTTTTATGTTTTCATTGGTTTTTTTGTTGTTGTTGTTTTGTTTTCTTTTGTGTTTTACAAAGTTTTTTTTTTTTTTGCAATATTGGGGATTGAATCTAAGACACATGCTAGACAAGTGGTCTACCACTGAGCTACATCCCCAGCTGAGTCTGTGTCTTAATCAGTTAAGAAATACATCCTTGTGGATCACCTCATACTCCTTTCTGATTTTCTTTTTTTTTTTTTTTTTTTTTTTTTTTGGTGGTACTGGGGTTCCTGGAAGCCCTTCTACCTCTGGGCTACACTCCCAGACCTATTTTCCATATTTTTTTTGAAACAGGGTCTCTTAAGCCAGCGCAGCTGGCCTCGATCCTCCTGCCTCTGCCTCCCAAAAGTGTGGGGATTACAAGCATGCGCCACCACGCCCAGCTCTAATTTTCATTTTAAAAAATTTTTGGAATGAGCTTGGCACCTTGCTATAGGCCTATATTCTAGAACTGAATAGGCTGAGAAAGGAGGATTGTAAATTTGAAGCCAGCACATGGTAACTTAGACTCTGTTTCAAACTTTAAAAAAAAAATAAGAGAAATTAAAGAGGGCTGGGGCTATATCTCAGCCCTGGGTCCAATCCTCAGTAACCTCCCCAAAAAAAAGAAAGAAAGAAATTTTTTTGCATAAATAAAATTTGCCTCTATTCTCCCTATACAGTAAAGAATACCCCAAATTCAAGATCATGCTAGAGATATTAGGAGTTTATTTATAGTCCATACTCTATGAGAAATTAAACAGATCGGAAAAGAAAACTATACAAGTTAAAAGAACCTTAGTTTTAATGGTTCCCTGTTTTTCAGGCTATGTAGAGTAGAAATAAAACCATCAACTTTATTTTATCACTCCAGTAGAAAATCTACTTGAAAACACTTCTGGAAAAAGCTAGCCCTAACCTAAAGAAAAGTATTTATGGCTGCTTTAAGCAATCTGATGTCCAATGTTTTCTTTCATCTCATATCCTAGAAACATATATATTTTAGAATCAGTCAGTTTCTATATCTCTCTCACTATTTCACCATTCCACACCCGATTACGTTGTTATGTTACCCTCCGGTAAGGTCTATGGAAACTGAGAGCTCATAACCTCTTGACAAACTTTCCTTTCTTCTTAACTGGAAATGAAAGAGTGGAAATTTGTGTTGAATGAGATCCAACCTGAGGATATGTCTACAAAAGAGAAACAGACATTTCAAACACTTCCTCACCTCTTTTTCTCTGAAAACATAAAGAGGACAGTTCTCCATGGGGACTTTTCCTTTCACGGTAACAATACTTGAAAGTTGAGGCTTCATCCACTTTAACCACATGTTTAAAACGCCCAAGCCTTCCTTGGCCTATTGTAGCAAGTGGTCTGTAAATTTGAGCAAACTCGGATTTCTTACATCCCTCCCACCTGCCACATTTTCTTAACTGAAAGCAAAAAGTGTTGCGATTGTATGTATTCCCGTGAGCTTGCAGTGATTCAGAGTTCTAACAGACATTGCTTTACGTTTTTTAAAATAGGACAAAGCAGTTCTGAAAATAGTGAGGTTTGGGGGTAGATCTGTTTTTTTTTTTTTTTTAAAAAAGACTTAAATATGGTAAAATCAATCTAAAACCTGTTCTAGGCAGCTGAGAGGCTGGGGATAACACCAGCAGAGGGAATAAAGGGAGCTCTGAAGAGCCAGTACCAGTTGCTAATACTTAATCTCTTTAAATAATGAATTAGCTGCTCATATCTACTGTGGCTGCTAAGAGAAAGCACTTTCTTTGTGGAGTGAAGTAAAGCTTGAATACCCATGAATTATTCAATATAAAGTGTGCCAGTTAAAATGCCTTGATATTGGAAGTCAAGTGTAAGATTATCTCTTGTCTGTCAAAAAGCATCTCTACCGTGTTACTGAGCCCTAGAGGAGGGGCCCAAGAAGTGAGAAAAAGAAAAGAGAAAAGCCATCCAGAAACAACATAGTAAGACACTAAGTATTCAAAATGAGGTGAGAGCAGCATCCTCAGCATGGGGAAACCTTTATTGGCATGCCTTCTTTGAGCAGGTCTCCCTGTTAGAGTTGCTTCCTCCTTCTGGTCTCCACTATGATAACAAGGCAAAGTTTGACCAAGTCTTCTCCACTAGAAACAAGAGATACTAATTCATCAGTCATTACTGACTTAAAGAAACATGTTCTCTCCTCCTAAGATAGATCTACTAGCACAGTTGAGTGATGACCTTTCGATCACTCCAGGACTTTTGAAGCAAATGCTGTTGAACACAAAGTGTATTGGAATGTAGACCATGGCAAAATTTCAATGTATAGTATTTCATTATCTATTATTCTATGAAGTGGTTTCTTATTCAGCTGGGTATTGTTTTTCATTCCTGGATGTTCTTCAAGATGGAAGTTATTTTTAGATAAATCAGAGAGATAATCTGGTTCATAAAAAATCAAAATCCTAAAATCACTATTCACCATTAAAAAATGAAATATCTGGAAATCATATATGCTATGCTTGGAAAAAACACATATCAAGCACAAGTTATAGGAAGGCACTGTTTTAGGTCCTGGAAATATAAAGATGAATAAAGACAGATATTTCCCTTAAGGTGTTTGCAGTGTAGAAGGAAAACCAGGTGCATAAACATTAAATCCATAAAAGAGTCACAGAACACATAATGGGGCATCCCACAGGAGATAGAGGCTTTTTTATTTGAGTGGTAATGAGGACAACCAGAGAAAACTCATAGAAAATCTAATGCTGGAGGCTCAATCTGTAGGAGGATGAAGGATGTTCATCAAGAAAGATTAGGGAGCCGGGCATGGTGGCGCACGCTTGTAATCCCTGCGCTGGGGAGGCGGAGACAGGAGGATTGCGCAGGTTCGAAGCCAGCCTCGCTGGCGTAAGAGACCCTGTTTCAAAAAATATATAAAATAGGTCTGGGAGTGTAGCCCGGAGGAAGAAGGGCTTCCAGGAACCCCAGTACCACCCCCCCACCAAAAAAAAAAGAAAGATTAGGGGCTGGGAGTGGTGGCGCATGCTTGTAATCCCCGTGCTTAGGAGGCAGAGACAGGAGGATTGTGCAGGTTCGAAGCCAGCCGTGCTGGCTTAAGAGACCCTGTTTCCAAATAAAATAGGTCTGGGAGTGTAGCCTGGAAGTAGAAGGGTTTCTAGGAACCCCAGTACCACCAGAAAGAAAGAAAGAAAGAAAGAAAGAAAGAAAGAAAGAAAGAAAGAAAGAAAGAAAGAAAGAAAGAAAGAAAGAAAGAAATATATATTAGGGGAGAGGACTTTTTCATGAATAGGCTTGAAGATGAGTAAAAGCAGAGTACTGTGATAACCCCTGACATGTTGGAAGAACAGCAACCATTTGGGTGTGAGTGTAGCACCATCGATAAACTCGCAGGAAAGAAAACAGTCTGACTACAGTCAGATCTTGGGGACCCCCTGAATCATCTTTAACTGCTTAAAAAATAAGGTTTACACAATTCAAGGGGATAAGAATAGGCAAAAAAAAAAATATGGAAGGTTTCTTAAATGGTTCAGTAAAGTTGACTGAGAAAGCACAAGGCCAGGAATGGGGGGTGGAGCTATGTTCCAAGGACCACTGCCACCAGGAACAGAGGCAGAACGGAGTCAGAAGCATTGAAAACTAAATGCTTATGAGGGATAACAGGGGCCAAGGGATTTAGGTAAACTTCCAGGTCTCCAATAAAGATAATTGAGTGGAAGTTGATGCTACTCACTGGACAAGGAGTAGAACACACAGAGTAGGTTAGGACATAAAAAATAGAGATCAGTTTTGGTGTATGTTAACCGAGGATGTCCAATAGGCACTTCAGTATTGTGATCTGAAGCTCAAGTTGGCCTGGCTGAAGATGCAAACTTGAGGGTTACCGACTTCCATGTAGTAAAATTAAACATAGCAACGTATGAGGAATCAGAAAAGCTCAAAGGATTTTCAGGAAACCAGCACTTAAGTGACAGAGACACAGGTAACAACTTTTTAATATAAAAAATAAGTAATTATGAATTTGAACTTGAAACAAAGAAAGCTTTAAAACGTGGAAGGTGGATATATGTCAGTTCCTCTGCCTAGAAAGTGATACTCCTTGGCCCAGATCATCCTTCTTCATTCTTCACATTTTACCAGAGTATTATTTCCTAAAGAAAATCAATTCCAGCGTCAGATCAAATTTCCCCATCATATTCCTCTACAGCATCTTTATTTGGGGGAAAGATTTCACAGTTAACATGTGTTTAATGTGCACTTCCCCTAATAAATACACAAAGATCTGTGTGCATGCATGTTTTTAAAACATTGAACCTCACTATGATGTATGATTGTAATGCATAAATAAAACAATCTCTAAAAAAAAAGAAGTAGTCAACAAATTTCAAATATCTCTTACAGGTCAAGTATGGATGATAATGAAAATTCTTTAAAGGATTTGGTAATCAGTATGTCATTGGTGATTTTGATTGTGGCTTTTAGTTTACAGTGTTAGAAATGAAAACTAGATTATCCATGATTAAATACAATGGTAAGGAAGTCGGAGGAATTAGTATAGATACATTATTTAAAGAAAAGGAGCAATCACTCATTTATTGAGTGGAATTGTGCCTCTGACCCAAAGGTCCAAGTCCTGGTCCCTGGTACCTGTGAATGTGACCTTACTTGGAAATAGAGTCTTTGCAGATGTGGTTAATCTGGCAATCTTTGATCTTTAAATGCATTACTCACACTTCAGCCCTATTTTTTTTTTTTTTTTTACTTTGAAACAACAGGATCTTGCTAAATTACCTCATGCTGGCCTCAAATTTGTGACTCTCCTGTCTCAGCCTCCCAAGTTCTGGGATTATAGATGTGCAACACTGACTGTATGATCTAATCATAACTTTACCGTTTAGCTCTGACATGTTTCTATTTCCAAATGTGTTCACATGCTGCGGTACTTGAGTTAGAACTTGGCCATATTTTTCCGAGGGACATAATTCAACCTATTTCAATCCCTTAGAGACGAAGCAATCACGTAAATAGTTTTAGACAGAAAAGTGAATATGGGAAAGGATACAGACACAGATATAAATATAAATGTGGATAGATGATATAAAAAGTCATTTTATTTACTTATCCACATAACACAACAAGTTAATTTTGCAACCAATACTGAAACCCAGGTCTGCTGAGTCGTAGCTGCTCTTCCTATATTGCCAGCACCTCTGCACAATGCATCTGTGGCTGGACATTATCCAGAATCTTCAAAGTGGCCTAAGGACCTGCATTGTCTGGCTGCAGCCTCATCTCAAGCCACTCTTCCCTATTATCTATACCAATCTACACAGGACATTCCATAAACACCCTGCCCTATTACTGCCCCAGTCCCTCCAGTATGTTAGTTCCTCTGCCTAGAAAGTGATACTCCTTGGCCCAGCTCACCCTTCTTCATTCTTCACATCTTACCAGTATGATTTCCTATAGAAAATCAATGTCGGCACCAGGTTAGATCAAATTTCCCCATCATATTCCTCTGGGGCACCCTTATTTGGGGAGAAGATTTCACAGTTAACATTAAGGTAGCTTGTGTTTAATTGCACTTCCCCTAATAAACTGTAAGAGGTCAGAAAATAGGTTGATCTTCTCACAGGCTACCAGACTATTGGGGGCTAGCAGGTATTTACTGTGCTTTTATTGAATGAGGGAAAGAGCCTGACTTTCCCTGCTGATACTGGCCTGCCAAGGCATGATGGACCCTGTGGGCTCTGGGCTCCCTGCTGTGCTGTGCTTTCAATACATATGCACATGCCCTGCTCTCTCTCTCACACCAGATATCCTCATGGATATAGATAGATAGATAGATAGATAGATAGATAGATAGATAGATATAGATATATAGATATAGATATATAGATATAGATATATATAATTTTTTTTACCATTTGCAAGTTTTTGTTCAAATGCTATCTCATAAGGCCAAATCTGAACTTAAAGTTTCAAGTCCTACTCTCTGAGCCTGCTTTATTTTTCCTTCTATGGAAAGCCCTTAGCACCTTCTAACATATTATAATTTACTTATTTATTATTTGACTGTTCATTGTCTGTCTTCCCCTACTAAAAATGTAAATTCTAGAGCAGGAATTCTTGTCTTTTTAAATTCAATAATGTATCTCAACTACCAAGACAGTGCCTGGCATGTAGTGTGCTTTTCAAAAATAATTACGGAATGAATGCATTCTAGCAAGATGAAGAAGCATTATTAAAACCATCTTCTATAAGAAATCAGTATAGGCCCTTCATTGCCAGAATCAGAATATAAAAGAAAGAGAAACAGGTATATGGTCTCAGTTTTATTTGATGCAATGTTTTATAAGAGAAACATGAATATGGCTACATTTTATGTTCTTTGTGGTCTACATAAAAATGTCAATTTCAATCAAAGAGAGAAGTATTAAAGTAAGAGTAATAGCTAGCCTCTGTTTTCTAGTATTATTTGGTTAAAAAAAAAGAAAACTAAGCATGAAATTCAGTAAGTGAACTAATCCCTGATCTTTACTGACAACTTAAATCACTTGACATATTGCAATATTTTTCTGCAATTTCCAGTGATTTGCCTGAAACCTGTTTCTGCCTACTGCATAGAGCATATAAAACCAGCCTAGATATAAGAAATCCATGGACATCTCATATATCTAACAAAACTATAATGATGAGTGTTGTCCCAGTCTTTATATTTTGATTTAAAGATAAATTATAGCAACAAAAGAAAGTCTTGGAGCAATTAGAGCTAATATACCAATTCATGTAGCGATCTTCCTTTCCTGCTCTCGTGGTCTCTGGTAATGCTCAACTGTCTGCAACTGTTCAGGGAAGTCAAGGCCCAAATGTGCCATTTGAAGACACTCCAGCCACCGTCAGTGACTCTGCTGCCCATTCAGCAACACAGGTACTGCTGCTACTTCTAACACCACGAACAGCTTTCTTGAACTCAGCCTCCTCTGAAGTTATTTTGCTTATTCTGCAAGCATAGCCACTTTCTCTTTATTAATGCTACTCCCTTGACACCACCTTGATCAATGCTTCACATGCAAAAACAACACCAGTGCCATCGCTACCTTGGCCAATTAATTGTGATGCCATTTTTGCCACTGGTGTTCTTGCCATTTGATTCTAGTGACCAGGCAAGCAAGATCTGACCTTTTAAATTCTCTAGGATAAACCCGCTACAAAGCCTCTGACATGGTCCAGCAGAAGCAGGGAAAGAAACCTAAATGACTACATTGAAATCCTGTCCTCGGGACACTGAACAATCAGAGAACCAAATCAAACCCAGGTCAGCACAGGATTGTTCTTCTCTAGGTCCTTCCAATACTAATAAAGGAAGACAGAAATTCCTTTTGCAATAAAGTCTGATTATTGTCCCCAGTTCCCAAACTGTCTCCAATTTCCCCATACCCTAAGCAGTTACAGACTACACAATGACTCAAGAAATTATGAAATGGTGAGAGAGCATTAAGTTATATTAACCATCTGCCCTTTTCTAATTAAACTTTGTTTATATAGAAATCAGTTTTGAGATGAAATTCTGCAGCTAGATTTCTAGTTCAAATATATAAATACAGAGAATCCACTCAGGTTCTTTGGGGCAATACATATGAATGCTACTGACTTCTAATCTGTTCTCAGTACTCAGAATAGTTTAACTCAGCTTGGTTCATTTATTCCCATAAGGGTGGTAGGTTTGTATAGAGCACTCTGCAAGTCTATAGCCCAGCTTGATATACAGTCCATATAATGCTAGTTTTTAATAAACTACTTTCTAAAAAATAGAAGCCTAGTCTATGGCTAAAAAACTGTTTAGATCTGTGTAGAAATCACTTGTTCTTGGAAAGAGTGGATTCTTCCCTTTGTTTCTTTAACACTGTACTCTTTTTTTTTTTTTTTTTTTTGGTGGTACTGGGGTTCCTGGAAGCCCTTCTACCTCCGGGCTACACTCCCAGACCTATTTTTACATTTTTATTTGGAAACAGGGTCTCCTAAGCCAGCGCGCGTGGCTGGCTTCAAACCTGCGCGATCCTCCTGTCTCTGCCTCCCAAGCGCGGGGATTACAAGCGTGCGCCACCACGACCGGCTTTAACACTGTACTCTAACTGAGCTTGTTGCCCCATAGAGACCAATGTGCAATAATACTAAAATATCAGAATTGAAACCGAGGATAGATATTAGGCTTTCCATACAAGTTAAGAGCCCAAATGTTAGAACTGGAAAATTCATCCACATTAACACTAATAACAAAAGTAAATCTAGTTCAGCCACTATGGAGATCACTGTGGAGATTCCTTAGAAAACTGGGAATAGATCCACCAGATGATCCAGCTATACCACTCCTGGGTATCTTTCCAAAGGGGTTGAAATCAGAACCACAACAACATATGCATACCCATGTTCATAGCAGCTCAATTCATAATAGTCGAAATATGGAACCAACCTAGGTCTCTATCAACAGATGTATGGATTGCAAATTATAAGAAATACACACAACGGAATTCTACTCAGCTATAAAAAAGAACAAAATCATGTCATTTGCAAGAAGGAAAGACCTGGAGAACATTATGTTAAGTGAGATCATCCAAGCACAGAAAGAGAAGGGACATATGTTTTTTCTAATATGTTCAAACTAGAGAGTATTAGAAATACCAGAGGGACACGATGCAGGTCGTGGTGGCACATGCTTTTAATCCCCGCGCTTGGGAGGTGAAGACAGGAAGATCACGCAGGTTCGAAGCCAGCCGCGCTGGTTTAAGAGACCCTGTTTCCAAAAATAAAAAAATAGGTGTGGGAGTGTAGCCCGGAGGTAGAAGAGCTTCCAGGAACCCCAGTACCACCAAAAAAAAAAAAAAGAAAAGAAAAAGAAAAAAAAGAAATACCAGAGGGACTCGAAATAATGGAGGGAAACCTCAGCAAAGCTAGAATGGGAGGGTAGGAGAGGAAGAAGGCTGAGGTTGATTAATGAAGGAGCTACATTTGAATATATGTAAAAGTATAAATGTAGCATAGTCAGCCTGGACACTCATTGTTGCAGGGGGGAAGAAAAAATGGGGGGGAGAGAGCACCAAGCACAGTCTGAATGTATGCCATTTTCAATATGATCCACATAAAAATAAAAATAAAAAATAAATAAGCATATAAAAAAGAAAAAAATCTAGTATCAATCCCCAAGTATAGGACAACTCCAAGCCCTGGTGCATTGACCTCTTTATTGGATTTTCCCTTCTACTTCTCCACTCCCTGGATCAGACCATCGGTGCTGTAACCTAGATCACTACCATGGCTTCCTAAGAGAACTCCCAGTCATATTCACAAATGATGCCAGAAATACCTTCCTATAAAGCAGTTAATGGAGTCATAACCCCTAAAATACTCTGGTAGATCTCTATGACACTCAGAAGAAAGTTCAAACATTTTCATATGGCACAAAATTGGGTCTTGTAGGATAATGCTATTCGTAGACTCTGCAACTTCCTCTCCCTCACCCACACCTTACACTTCAGTTAAAATCCATTTGTAGCCAATTCCAGCATCCTGTTCTACCTCTGTTTTGAAACGTTCATCATTGTTTAAAACATATCAAATTGCCTCAGAATTTAACATTTTGTAAGGAGACATTTAATAGAAGATGGAAAAAATGAAACTTTACTGTTTTTATGATTTTCCTAGACCAAAAATTCTCTAATGTAATAATCCATATTGTTATTAAAGTTAAAGATTTTCCAGGTGTGATGATGCACACTTGTAATCCCAGTAATTGGGAGGCTGAGACGAGAGGATCGCAGGTTCACGGGCAACCTCAGCTACTTAGTGAGCCCCTCAGCAATGTAGTTAAACAGTTTCAAAATAAAGAATAAAAATTGGGCTGAGGGTGTAGTTCAGAGGTAAAATACTGGAGCTCAATCCCCAGTACTGAAAAAAAAAGTTAAAGGTGACAGAGGATGGGTGGTTGTGAAGAGGTAGAGAAAAGTGACTTATATCACCATTGTAGAAACTATTTATGCAACTATATTACGCTACAAACTAAATTTATTTTTCTACTGGGGATTGAACTCAAAGGCATTCTACCTCGGAACTACACACCTGGCCCTGCATGTTTGTTTATTTTCTTGTTTGTTTGTTTGTTCATTTTTAGAAACATGATCTTGCTAAGTTGCTAACGGTCTAAGTTGCTAAGGCTAGACTCCAACCTGCAATCCTCCTGTCTCAGTCTCCCAAATACTGGGGTTACAGGTGTGCACTGCTGCACTTGGCTCAAAATTAATTTTTAAAAGTCATACTTTGCCGGGCGTGGTGGCGCACGCTTGTAATCCCCGCGCTTGGGAGGCAGAGACAGGAGGATCGCGCAGGTTCAAAGCCAGCCCCGCGCGCTGGCTTAGGAGACCCTGTTTCCAAATACAAATGTAAAAATAGGTCTGGGAGTGTAGCCCGGAGGTAGAAGGGCTTCCAGGAACCCCAGTACCACCAAAAAAAAAAAAAGTCATACTTTTTATTCTTAAGTGTATTTTTCTGAATGATTCTTTAAAAAATCATCAAGGCAAAAGTCGCCAATTTTTACTATGAATAAACCATCACTAGCACAGTGCATCAATTTGACCTAACTGCTTTCTGAGCTAAGTCTCAGGCATCTGATGAAAACCACATCAACTGTTGATGAATAATTACAATGCATCAATAAAAGTACTTTTAAAATATCAGCGATAAAATAAAAATACAACATCAACCCTTGCCCCAGAGCTAACATTATTTAGACTTGATCTGATGGTTTTTCACAAAGCATTCAAAAGAATGATGAAAGTTATTTTCATAATGTGTTTTGCCTTTGATAGGTAGAAATAAGCTTTTAGAATATAATTTCCTCTTCACCAACAAAAAACCCTCTTAAATGTTTTGACAAATTTTGAATTGCAAAACTCAGACTTTAAGTAATAAAATATAGATTGTATTGCCTTCAATATAGGTGAGAGTGCAGGGGGAATTCCTGATGGGAAGGAAAGAGCAATAGATCCAAGTGAAAGAGGGAGAGAAACGGAGAGAGAGAATCTTTGCCAAAAAAAAAAAAAAAAAAACTATTGGCTACAAAGCTGACTAATTTTTTTTCTACAAATACTTCACATAGCTTTAAAATTAGGCCAATATTTGAGAAGAACAGGAATAAGAAATTCCTGTCTTTGGGGTTAGAAAATATCAAAGAAGTTGGGTAACCAAAAAAATAAACTGGCCAAAAGAAACCAAGAAGGATTGAAAAATGTGTAAGATGCCCTGAAGGTAGCTGTGCATATGTGTCTAACTGGCATCCTTCCCAGTTCTACCCAGGAGGCTGCTATATTTCTCACTCAGTAATAGGAAATAGGCCTAACTTACCCTGATGAAAAAGAAATGTCTTTAACTAAATATTAAGACATACTAGATTTCAACATCTCCCTCATTGCTGACACTCAGTAAATATTTATTTTTGCTATTAATCTCAATAAATTGTGGACTTATGCTTGTTCAGGGGTGCAACTGATCTTAAAGGAGTCCATGTTAATACTGTGTCATCAACATATCACTTCCTTTTGGACTCCATTTCAAAAGGAAATTTTGAGTTTGAAGTCTACTAATTCACATGGGTACTGTTCTTTGTGTCTTCCACGATACTTCCAAAATTAAGTAAAGATCTTTTCCTTCTCAGAAACAGCCACCTTTGGAAAACGAGTATGAAAGAGATTCTCATGTGATTGAAAAACCAAATCCCCTACATTAAAAAAGAATGCCACATTGCTATAAATTCAAAAAAATCTCTGTCAGAATTTTGAGTCTGATACTCATGACTGTGACTTCTTTAATTCATTTAACAAAAGTATTTGTATAATTTGACTATATTTTCAAAATGCACTTTAACTATTACTGTTTTTCTATTTTCTCTTTTACTTCATCTTGCCCTTAGGATAAAATATTACATCTTTTAGAAAAAGGCACCCCCAAAATAAGAAAAAATATTAAAGTTTATTTTATTAGACTCAATCCTAAAGTTAATATACAGATTAAAATAATCATTTTCATGGCTAACCAATGAAAATATATATATAATCTCAGAGAATTTTTATTTTTATGATCATTTTTATTCATTGAAAATTAAGCCTCTCAGAAGTATGCTGTGGATTCTATAATGTAACAGATATTTAAATTAAAATATTTTTCTTTCACCTTTACTTTTGAACAAGGTATAATCTTCAGAGCTTTGTGGAAGAATATATTAACATGAAGAAAGAAAAAAATGTTTATGCATCCTATCACATAGATCATAATAGCAATTTAGCTATACTGCCTCTCCCTTTAATATTTTTCCTTCTCTATTACACAAACTAAGTGATTCTATCTGCAAAAAGTTAGGCAAAAATCTTTTGGTTTGGAAATTAAGAACCTCCAAAGCTAATGTTACAGGGATCAGCGAAGTGCAGCATTTCTTGTGGCTAGTGGGAATTTACTTTGGCCAGCATCCAAATCAACCCGGACTTGCACAGTAAATTGAGAGAAGACCTGTAATAACATAGGGGAAAAAAGGGTCCCACCAAAGAAAAATCTACATATATATCTTATCTGTTTCACTTATTTAGGAAAACAGGCCCACAAGTTAGGGCACCTCTGAGCTTGGATTTTAATATTGTACTTTTTTTTAAATTGCATATATCTGTGTACATTTGCTGTATGTATTTTATGCATATGTATATGAATTATACATACATATATAGTCACAGCATTAAGTACAAATGAAGATTTTATGAATGTATGCACTCCATTATTAGGCACATATTAAAATCCATCAAAGTTTGTAAAGCGTATTCCCCATTAACTCATTTATGATGCTGGCAAGGGTGGCAAGTATCAGATAGCATGTTCTTGTCATTGGTGTTAGAACCTTTAGTTCTACTCTCTGACCTTGCCCAGGTACTCAAAATAAGTGGGCACTTTGCTCCTACTAAAGCTGTTTTCTTCCAGAGAATTTTCATATATACTGTCATGTTTTTTCATATCAAATGCACAGTTTATGAAGAAAAAGTATGCCGTTTCAGAGATGAAGGAAGCAAGATGATGTGAGGCTAAATAAGTTGCTTAATGTCATAGAGTCAAGAACACAAATACTTCCAGCAATGTGTAGGTTCCTCAAAAAAATATTTATCTTCTTGAACCAGCAGAAATAATAAATAAGTAAACTGGAGAAATCAGAATTTTTTTTTCACCTTTTATTTTCAAGTTGTAGTCATCAAGTGCTCAATTTTTAAGTGACTTTTAACTTCTATTGATGGTGTTTTCTTGGCCATTGGTAAACATTTTTGTAATACAGAAAGATTTAAGGTTTTTGTAACATTATAATACATCATAACTTAAGGTTTCTTTGTCTATTATTATAAGGCTGGTATAGAAGAACAGAGACTTTGAAATGGGAGAGATTTCCTCCCAAAAAAAGATGATGAGAAAAGATAGATTCCTTTGGGTATTAACAGGCGTAAGGAGGTAGACAGGAATCCAGAATAAACTTTGGGATGGTAACTTCAGCACTATAGGCATACACCCCAAAGAAGGGATATTTGTTGGATATCTTGAGGGAGACCTCAAAAGCAGAGATTTTTGCCCTGGTTCTCTTTTGAAAATCTAGGAAGAGATGGCTTTGGAGATATTTCAACACCACCATTTACTCAGGAGCTCCCAAAGCTGAATGATGATGATGGGCAGGAAAAGAGCCCATGTTAATTCTCCCAAGCTTTTGTCCTCCCTTGTGAGGCATAGAAAAGACATGGAAGTCCCCTTGTGCCTGAGGCAAAGGGAGAAGGCAGCTGAGTCCAAATAGAGAACATGCCGAGAGTATGGAAAAGACAGATGGTAAATGGGAGTCCTGGTGCCCTACCCCAGGCATTCTCCAGCACCAAGAGGAACCCAGAGGGCGCCCATTAGAAAAACCATGAAAACAGACTGTGAGACACAGCAGCTGTGAATTACAGCAGCAAGACATCAGGACACCTGGTGCGGCATCCACAACCACACCACAGCAGAGATCAGCCCCACTGAGCCGAAGCCAACACAGCTACCCAGCAGCCAGGGAGCAAGGGTTCCTTCTTCTACACCAGGGCCTGCCTGAGATCACTAGTAGTTCTTCTAAACTCAAGTGCTACTTTGGGTAAAGGAAGAGGGAGAAATTGAAGACGTCTGTGGGCTTCCAGTTAAACTGGAAAAATACAAAATACTCCAAACCCTGGGAATGTAAGGATGTGCTTTATCCCCTCCACTACATGGTATGGTTAGGACAACAGAAGAGGCACTGGTGAGCAAAAGTATAAGAGTTATAAAATAAAGAAGTAATGTTTTCTTTGGACATCTACATTGGAACAGATTTTTAAAAATTAGAGAAACAATACACAATTGATATTCAAAACGAGGAGAGCACAAAAATAATTCTCTCCTTAAAAAAACAAAAAAAATGTATCCTCCTTACTCATTCTTTTCCATTTCTTTTCCCCTCTTGGTAAGATGACACTAAAACTGAAAACACACACATACACACACACACACACACACACACACACACACACACGGAAAAAGAGAGAGAGACAGAGAGAGAGAGACAGAGAGAGACAAAGAGAGACACACAGAGAGAGAGAGAGAGAGAGAGAGAGACAGAGACAGAGAGAGACAGAGAGAGTGTCTTGAAAGTATATAAAGTATATGAGAATTTGTTCTGGTCTGTATTAACTCATTTGGATACCAAAGCAAGAAATCTTTCTATACCATACTAAACTCTATAAAATAGGATAACATAAAATTTCACTTCAAATAGAGTTGAGATCAAGAGCTTTAAAAATGCTTGTGAATCACTTTGAAAATGTTATACAATATAAATAATTCTTTATTTTTTCAACTACTCTCCAAAGAGAAATAGGGCCTTGTCTTACTCTCTGGAGGTCAAGACAGAGTTAGGAGAAGAATTCCCTCTTGCTCCATTACATTTCCTAGTACCTATTGACCGAACCAGATGTTGGCAGGTATAAAATCTAAGACAGCTGGTTATCTAACCCCTTAGGGCCAAATGCTCCAAAAAAAAAAATCACTTTTTTTGCAGCATACATCCTGATTCGGAATCTCTAAGCTAATTATCAGGGTTGTGATTCTTAACCTAATAATTTTTATTCTGCCTCCAGAGTAAGATGAAATCTAAAAATTAACACTTAGCATTCAGAATTGTACACAGACAAAAATGCAGATGATCCACACAGGTTTAAATAATTAAAGCAGTTTCTACTAATGTTTATATTTGCTTAGATTCACAAAATCATCAGCAAATATTTGTGCATCTACTGCATGTTCTCTGCCTCACACAAACACCAAGAAGTAACCTGTTTCCTATCTCCTCGTGGAACTAAGAATTTACAACAGTCACAATGCATACTGTGCATCTGACCTTGCACAGAAGATGAAATGAAAATCAGAAACGTATAGGCTTCAGTTTGTGGATTTGGACATGGGGAAGCTGGTTATGAGAGTTATGAGCCATGTCATTCTTTTTCTAGACTGTCCAGAAAGACAATATGGAGTCAACAAGATTCAAATTGTAGGGAACAATGAATGAGGTGTGGTTTGGCACAGAAGAGTGTAGAATTACAGCCATCAGGAAGAACAACAATAGCAAAAGCTTAGAGAGAAGGATGGAAAAAGGATATTTTTCTACAACTGTTGAAATTTCACATGATGCTATAAAGAAGCTATACAACACATTATATAATTATAATATATTATATATTATATATCTCTCCAATCACACACTAGGGGACAGGATAGCATAGTGACTAAGATGATATTAACTGGGATCAAAACTTCCCTCCCCCATACCACTTCCATAATCTTTTGTAAATTAACAGCTTTCCCTCAGTTTCTGAAGGTATATTAATATTCCAACTAGAAATCCTAAAAATTAACAACAATAAAGGCAAACAATACAACTTAGAGATAGGTAAAAGACTAACATAAATAATGAATCTCCACAGATAACCAATCTTAGTTGTCTGTTGGATGGAAACTCTTGTTTCTCTGGTTCTGGTGAGTGTTACCTATTTCTTCTTTGTAGTTAATCTCTTTGAGTATTTTCTCTAGCGCTGGTTTTGTAGACATAAATTCCTTCAGTTTCTGTTTGTCATGGAAGCTTCTTATTTCTCCATCTAATTTGATAGAAAGTTTTGCTGGATAGGAAATTTTTGGCTGGAAGTTGTTTTCTTTCAGAGTTTGGAATATGTTACTCCAAGCCCTTCTGGCTCTCATGACTTGGTTTGGGAAGTCTGGAGTGATTCTAATTGGTTTGCCTCTGAATGTCAGTTGGCCCTTTGTTTTTGTTGCCTTTAAGATTCTCTGCTTGGCTCCCACATTGGTCATTTTGACAATTATATGGCGTGGGGATCCTCTTCTCCGATCCTGTCTAAAGGGAGTTCTATAAGTTTCCTGGATCTGTGTATCAACCTCTTGCTCTATATTTGGAAAATTTTCTGCTATTACTTCCTTGAAGAGATTGTTGATCCCTTTGGTATCACTTTCTTTTCCCTCCTCTATTCCAATTATTCTTAGGTTAGCTCTCTTAAGATGGCCCATATTTCTTCAATGTCAGATTCCTGCTGTTGGAAATTTTTTTCTAGATTAGAAACTATGCATTCATTTTTGGATTGCTCATCTTCTAAGAGCGAGATTCTGTTCTCCATGTGGTCTAATCGGTTGTTTGTGCTTTGAATTGAGGCCTTTACTTCATTAATTGCATCCTTTATCTCTTTTTGGCTCTCTCTGAGTTCTTTTCGAAGCACCTCTATTATTTCTACAGTTATTTTCCTGATTTGATCTTCTAGAAATCTCTGATTTTCTGTTTTATCAGGTTCTGATGTTGTGGGGTTGTGCACATTCATTACTCCAGTGTTATTCCTCTTTCCCATGATTTCGGAGGTTTGTGCCTTCTCTGGGTTCTTCCCTTGGGTCACTATGGCTTCACTTAAGGTGCTCTGGATCTCGAGTCTGTATTATCTCAGACCCCACTACTTCTTTACTGTGTTGTATCACAGAGTCTCCGACCCAGGGAATCGATAGAGGCTGCTTTAAACTATGGGGGGTGCCAGGTTGCACGTTCTCCTATGGTGTGATATCTCTGCCACCACCACTCCCTCACTGGGTCAAGTCCCAGGAGGCACAATACTGCGATTTCTCCTCTGTGGCCCGCAATTTGACTCACTGTTCTTGAGTACGCAGATGTAGCTGTACTGGACTCGGTGAATTCACTGCTGCTGCCGCCGCCGGTGGCAATATGGCGCCTCTGCCACGCCCTTGGCCATGAGGCTGGCGTATTTTTTCTTCTCTGGTTTCGTTTTCCACTCTGAATCCCTGCAGCGTGTGCTGAGCTCAGCCACTGGGAGCTTTAAATGCTGTCTGCGCCGAAAGATCCCGCCTGGCTGTTCCGCAGCGGCTCACCTGGCTTGCTGTAGCCGTCTGTTGAGTTCGCCGCTGCTGCCGGCAGTATGGCGCTGCTGCCGCGTCCTCCGGCGCGTGTGTCTCCTCTGTGGCCCTGAGCTCTGTTCTCAGTCCGCTTTCTCTCTGGAGCCTGGTGGTTTTTTTTGTTTTTCTGGTGATGGTGTTTTCTGGCTATGAAAGGCGCTCTTTTTGTGGTAATGGAGATTGGTTGTTAGCGGGACTCTTAAGCCCCGCTTTTCTCGGTCGCCATCTTCCCGGAAGTCTCGCTCAGTTTCTTTCTATGTAAAATGGGGATGATTTTAATCCCCTACTTCATGAAGTTGTCATAGAATTGAGAAAACATGTGAACTTTTTAATACAATACTGACCTTAGCACTAAATAAAATAAATTGTTATATTATTGTTACTGTCATTTTAGAAATGGATTTCTGAGATTAGTTTTTGAAAAAATTTGAATTCCAGTCTCATTATGTAGCACCTAATATTGCAAAGCTTAATGTTTGTTCGTAAAAAGTGGAAAAAGATTTTTCTTAACTTCTCTATTTATATGATTCATTTATAAAATAAACATACTAATACTTTTTATATCAAGGTTTTTTAAAGTATTAAGTTATATCATATAAATCAAATGTATAAAATAGTTTCTCACACATAAAGGCTAAAATACCTGAGCTGCTCTTATCATATTAATTTCTACTGACATTAACACTATCAACAAGGCAGAGGAAAACAGGGTTTCAGATAAAGGGTTTGATATCAAAGTGAAAAATAAAAGGAAAATGTGTAGAGGATATATTTTTCTCTGAAAACTGGGAACATAGAATTTATTCTTTCTAGGATTCAGATGAAGACTGTCTAAAGGGATGAAGCTGAGCAGGACCTTGATCCTGGTCCTAGAATGAATGACAATTGTGCTTTTACTATATGCATTGCTTGTGCTGAATATTTCACTCACTAGATTATGTCATCCATAGTAGCCCTGGAAAAAGGAACTACAATCATCACCCCTGCACTATTTCCCCACATTTTCACAGAATGGGTAGGGTGTTTGCCCCAAATTATATGACTAGCAGGGGAAAGTCAGGACTTCGAGCCAAGTCAATTTGATGTGATAGAGGGTTTCTACTTACTATGTGACACTGGTAATATAGAAGAAAGTTCTAGAAAGAAACATAGGAAACAGTATAAAGATGTTCATGAGACAGTATTTCTAACTTAAAAGCCAGAGCTCTCCGTGTATTTTTCCCATTATAAACAGACCCATTCCTGAAGATATGTGTTTGGTTTTTCTCATTTAAAAATGTGCACCATTTTAGGATAGTTTTCTGGGAGGCTCAGTGTTGAAAATTACTCTATTTATGCTGGGAATCTACTACAGAGTTTCACAAAGCCTATTTTAAACAGTTCTCAGGTAAAAAGAGAACTTATGTTAACTCTGAAAAATTGAGCCTAGTTACGAAAAGTAAATAAGCAAATACATAAATTAGCAAGATAATGAAATGCATAAATGCATAAGCACATAAAGCATTTGAGACAGGAAATAAAACTTTAGAGAAAACTTAGCGATTAATACTATGACATACTTTCTCATCTTCCATAGACATTTCAACTTCTTCATCAATAAATGTCAAAAGTTGAAGATATCCATGGACTGAAAGACCAAGGCATGTGGAAACAAAACAAGAGTATATTATACTGTGAAGAGAGCCCACAAGTGAAGAAATAACAAATCATGTGAATATTTATCTTTTGGTACTATTAAATCAACCATAACCAACTTTTAAATAAATTAAATTTCTCATCTTAAAAATTCCTGGCTACAGACCATGTAGTAAAGTTATTTTTCCTATTTTGTTCAAGTATATATTTTTAACTTCAAGTAAATGGAGAGAAGCAAGAATTGTAACTTACTTTACTAAGTACCAATAACTTTAGAGCACATATTACAGATCCCAGTTAAATTAAAAGTTGAGTCAGGTAGAACACACAATTACTTCTTTTCACCATCCTCATTAAATTTCAGTTCAACGGGGAATGCTGTCATTTTTTCTCCAATTTTCTTATTATATTCGTATTTTAGGCCAATACCACTGATACTCAGCTACAAGTACTTGCACATCTTAACCAAAAAGCACTCTATTATGAAGAAGCAGAGTACTTAATTGTTTCTAGTTTTTCTATACAATTATTGCTTTTGTATGAATGACCATAGATTATTTAAAAAAAAAAAAAAGGTGGCTATGTGGCAAGTATCAGTAGGCAAAACTGAAGTCTAAAGTTTTCTCTTAGGGCATCTATGAATTAAATCATGTTTCTTACAGCAACTTCAACTATCTAATTTTTTAAATCTTGCTGGAATAGCAAGTGGCAAATTAGTGAATCTGTTGCATGAATGCTATTTGCAATTTTTTTATAGTACACCCTTACTTCACATTCAAGTTTTGTCTGGATGTAATTGACTTAACAAGCAGGTATTTATCACACTTACTGCTGGAAAACATCAATTACCTTTGATCCTTACACACACTTATTTTAAGAAAATTTGGCCAGGTTAAAAAGTTACTTAGATAATTAAAACACCTTTTTTTAAGCAATTCCTTAGTAGAAAATGTTGCATATGCAGAAATTTAAGACAAATATGCCATGGTTTAACAATAAACTAAAAAATTTCAAAAAAAATATTCAGCCAAAAAATAAAAATACATCTAATAGGTTTATGTTTTAAAGTTGATAAGGTTGAAATATTTTAGAGTAGATGGTATCATATACTTATTTTAATGTAACAAGGCCCTGCTGAAATGTTATAACACATCCCTTTTCATTAAAAAATAAACTAAAGGCCATATGATCTCTTAATATCTAGGAGTACCTAAATTTTACGCTTCCTTTTCAAAACTTACAGCTAAATGTAAAAGTTTAAGAGTTATTTTAGGTGTTAAAAGTGTTTCGAACACAAATCAAGGAGTAAATAGCATTTAGTTACTTTGCTAAAAAATTATCAGGATGCCCCGAATATATTCTGTGCAATAATTATATTCTTAACAGAGTTCTGTTGTTAGCTACTTTGACCTTTGCAAAATTATTAACAATTTAATAAATAACTAAGGCAGATGATTTCCCTCAGTTTTTTACTCAATAAGCACACATAGTGGAATAGGGTGCCAGAAGGGGAGGTGCAGGCCCCTGTCTCCTTAGTCATCACAATTCATGTATATCTCCCACAATCTGAGCATCCCATCATGCTAAGTATGGTTCTGGTGTTTAACAGTATGCATTTTTGTTTTAGCATGTCCTGTAAGCAAAAGCCAGCTAGTCATCTGTTTCTCAACTAAGGAAAGAGCAATTTTTAAAAACACTGGGAGTAGAATATGGATGTTTTGGACTCAATGAGACTAGGTTATATCCATCTCCCATATAACATCTTTTTCAGGGAATTTTAGTGTTATTTTGACCCTATGCAATTTTTGGCCCACTTCCTTATTTAAGAAACTTATCCACCTAAACTCATTGCAGTCACCTATTATCACATGGAGATCCTAGTTCTCCCAGTAATGCCAAGAAACGTTTTTCCTCGGTGCAAAGTAGATTATATTTGAATATTTACATCTCACATGGAAGCATCGCATACCCATAATGCATCACATATTCATAATGCAACTTGATTTCAATATGTAAATCTCAATAAATATGTATCTTTAAATCTCAAAGCAGATTTCACATAGAAGTAGAATATATCTATAATGCAAGTAGATGATTGCCTAATACTATAGCACAACCCCAAAGACTGATGCTGATTATTCACTGCAGGTGCCCATTAAATGGTCTTTCTCTACCATGCTAAAGAGGCCAGAGTAGGAGTAACCTGAGTAGCATTCTATGCCAGAAGTTTCTCTAGAACAGAAAAGGAGAATTCAGTAAGAATTCTGCTTGCAGAGATCCAGCTTGCCTCTAGATCACTCTTAACTCAGAGGAAAACTAACTGGGATAAAAACACCCAATTAACAAATATTTGTTGAGTCTCTATCATGTATAAGAAAATTTTCTAGTTAGTACAGAAAATATAAAGAACATTTTCACAAGAATGCTAACTACCTGTTTAGTATCCGAAATAATTGCCTATCAAACCATGTCCATGTGAAAAGTGACATACAAACCACAGGGAACTTAAAAACAGTTGAATCACCAAGAAAAAGTGATAAAGACCCAAAATAGGGTTATAGAACTGGTGACTCTGAAGGGGACTTGGAGACACACCTAAGACAGAGATTATTCTTCAGAACTAAGAAAAAAGTGAAAAAGAGGAGTCAATTTGGTTCTATTCTAACTTGGGAGTGGAGGGATGATGATAAAATACAGAATTCAGGAATTAGGAAAGGCTTAGATCAGGAAAGATAATGCTTCTTTTCTTTTTTTTTTTTAATATGGAGACTTAAGGGACATTTAAAATACAGTCATCATCAGTATCCTGAGAAGACTGGTTCCAAAATCTAAAGATGCCTAAATCCCTTATATATAATGTACTATTTGCATATAACTGATATATATCCTCTTATATACTTTAAATCATCTCTAGATTACTTATAGTGAATATAAGGTAGATAGTTGTTATACTATTTAGGGAATGATGACAAGAAAAATGTCTACATGTATTTAGTACAGACACAATTTTTTTGTTTTCAAATATTTTGTATTCACAGATGGTGGAGCCCATTTATGAAGAGCCCAGGGATAAGGGAGCTGTTCAAATGCAGAGGACCAATGTATCTGCCATGTTGGAGAACCCTAAAGTGATATAGTAGTCTTTAGTGGTCTGTGAATCATTGCCATTTTTTTTCTTTTCATTGGTGCATTGTTGTCATACATCTTAGTGGGTACAAGATGGTAGAGATATGTGTGCATCCTTCACTCATTTAGCCCTTCCCCAAGTCCCACCTCATTCCCTCCTTCTCATGTTTGGCTTAATGACTGACTTTGATATGTTTATGAATGTGCATCATGTACATTAGAGAATTATGGATCTTGTTTAGTATGTGTATGTGGTGCTGAGGATTGAACCCAGGGATGTTCTACTTCTGAGGTATACCACCAGCCCTATTTTTATTTTGAAACAGGGTATCACTAAGTAGCTGAGACCTTGAACCTAAAATTTTCCTGTCTCAGTCCCCCAATTACTGGGATTATAGGTATGTGCCACCATGCCAAGTTTTTATTTTTGATTTTGATACAGGGTCTAAGTTATTGCACACTAACCTTGAACCCTGCATTCAGCCTGTCTCAGCCTCCCAACAACCGAGATTACAAGCGAGGCAGCCACTGGAAATGGTGGTTGTGGAACATCTGGTAAGTCTTTTATTTCTCTGATAATCTTCTCAACTATAGTCCTATTATGCCAGCCTCACAGAATTTTCAATGGTAATACATAAAAAATGCATGTGGAAATGTTTGGTATACTTTAAAATATGATAATTACATCGTATTTTACATTACTACTATTAAGGTGATCGCAATATGTTATTTTTCTACGTTTCAAGTGTTATTTTGTTCCTATTTACCCCTGTTTACCTGCTCCCTGTGTGAAATCTGCTAAACTATTTGCCTGTTTGTCATGGTGGCCCTAATTTGGAATACAGAGACTAATGGCATTGGAAAATTGCACTGAAAGGAATCACCCATGTACTCTGATAGATCATAAATATGGATGACTGGAAAGTAAGATGCTGCGCTTAAGATGCAAATTAGCAGAGAATGAGATGCAGCAAGTTGTACACCAGAGATTCAACTCCTGACGGAGAAGTCCCTGTAGGGTCACCAGACAAAAAACAGGTTTCTGCTGTCACTCCCCAGCGAGGCTGTAGACACTACCTTGGCCTGTCATGCAACACTAATTGAACAGGATACTAACAGGAAAGAAAGTATACCAACCCCATTCCTGATCGAAGAACCACAAAGTCAGTCTAAGGAAGCATTCCACGCAAAGCACAAGGGCTCAGGCAGCCAGACCAATCCCAGCAGCAGAGCGGCTGAGAGAAGGAAAAAGAGAAAGATGAGGCTCTGCAGGAAATGCAGGTAGTCATAAAAATCACAAACCAGTGTCAAGTGAAAAAGCAATGTTCTGCAGTCTGAACTTTCCCCGGGCCTGCCCCCCATGATTATTTGCAAAGTGCAACCCTGAAGACCCCTGTCTCACACCAACACCCTCCGCCAGTAAGATTCAGATGATGAGATTTCTGGAGAAAAGGATCAGACATCAGAGGTGTGGAGTCTGTTTATGTATGCAGATATGGTAATAATACATAAATATGCAATCTTGAGTATGGCCATTTGCAGAAAGGAGAACATTTTTTAAAATTTTTTATTGAACATAAATGGTATACATTTAAACTATACTTGATGCCCTCACCCCCTCCCACCCCTGTTTTCCCTTCCCCCCTCCCAACAATGATTGTCCCGGGTAACCATGCCATATTCATAATTTTACACATATTCGGATGTGGACCCTCATTAATCAATTTCAGCCTTCCTCCTCCTCTATCTTTCCATTCTAGCTTTGCTGGTATTTCCCCTCCATTATCTGGAGTACCACTGGCATCCTCTAGGTTCCCTAGTTTGGGCATATTAGAGGAAACATATGTACCCTCCCCTTCTGTGCTTGGCTGGTCTCACTTAACATAATGCAGGAGGAGAACATTCTAAAGTCAAAGAGGAAACAGAGAGAGAGACAGAGAGATAAACAGAGAGAGAGAGAGAGCCAGAGAGAGATCACTATGTAAAATAAAACTACAAAAAAAAACCTGCTACAAGAACCCTCAGTAAAGACAAAGTAACCAAAAAGAAGAGTTTTGGTTTCACATACACTCAAATAGCCTTTTTATTGCTCTGTTCATCTGCATACCTTTTCTCCACTGCCTCTTGTGAGACCATTGTCAGACTTAATGTTACAATCCAAACAGTCCATGTTCTTTTAAAAAGTGGCAGTAAGTGAAGGAGATAGCCAGGAGGAAAAAGAAAAAAAAAAAACCTGAGAAAATGCAGATGAAAACAGAAAATAAGAAGGAATGAGGGAATAACAGTACCTGTGGCTGCACATGTACCTTTCAGGAACTCTGACACCTCCAGGCTGCATTCCGAGGCCTGCAGTCTCAGGGGTGCCAGGCAGAGCAACGGGCACTGCCCAGGTCTGTCTCAGCTGGCTCTTTTCCAGGCATCATCTGTGAAGCTAAAGTGCAGTTTCTCAAAGGTCCATCACATTACAGGATTCCTCATACTTCCTGCTCTGATCACAAGATGAAAGTCCAAATGGAACTGCCTTGAACCTGATAAAAAGTAAGAAAAGAAGATAAACAAGAGCACTTTAAAAGCGTCAGCTGACTTGGGAATCCAATTCCAAAAACATGTGAAATGCTCTTTAAATAGGGGAAGAGCTTGGTGCAAGAAAATTTGTAATTAACCCTAATCATGTTTAACACAAACAGATGCAAAAATACTTCAAATCCAACAGCCAAATCTTCATTCTCTTGAGTGGATATGCCAGGTGATAGGCCTCCACTAACAAGCCTTTACTGAGCTTCAACTGATATCAATCTCAGTAAGTCAGGTTGGGATCTTGCAGTCAAGGAGAGAGGCAGGAGGAAGAACAACATAAATTATGAACCGTGGCTTAACATTACATATGAGATTACTCAGTCCATGACAGGCAAGGGGAACAGATTCCAGGTAAAAACAACCTGGGTGTGAAACCCACATGCAGAGCTATCAGACAGCTAGAGCAAATATAAGAGAAAAAAATGGCATAATGGCATCTATCAACCACTGTACTCCCCCTATAGGCCAGGCACTAAGGATTGCCCTATTCAGTCCTTACCATGATATCATGAGATGAACATTACAATTAAGAAACCAAGCCAGGAGATGCAAAGTGTTGCTCAAGCCTTCACAGCAAATAACTGCACAGATTAGGCAGACTTTGGACCACGTACAGGACACTGGAGCCTTTAAGACCCTGTGATAGATTCTTCCTGACTCAGCTGAAAAGAAAAACAAAATTATGTCATTTGCAGGGAAATGGATGGAACTGGAGAACATTATGCTAAATGAGATTAGTCAATAACAAAGTAAAAAATCAGATGTTTTTCCTAATATGCAGAAGCTAGGGAGAAAAAGGGTCATGGGAGGAACTCTAGACAAAGTAGGAGAAACCAGAGATGGGCAAATAAGGCGACCTAACTGGGGGGGGGGGGGCGAGTGGGGATATTCCATAATGTACATGATGTACATTCACAAATATATCAAAGTCAGTCAGTAAGCCAAAGATAAGAAGGAGGGAGGTGGATGGAATGGACTGCGAATTAGGAAAGGGCTAAATGAGTGATGTGTGCATGTATGCCTCTACCATCTTGTACCCCATGAAGTTGTATTACTGCAATGCACCAATAAGAAAATGACCCTGTGATAGATAGCCACAGTCCTACACTCCTGCTGCACCCCTCGCTTATCAATCCTTTTCTGCACCTTAGTCATCCACTCTTCTATGCGGATCTCTTCTCTCTCCTCTATGTCTTTCCTTCTCTGAGTATTTTTACTCCATCTATTTCTCCTCCTCTTCAATATTTCTCCTTTCTTTCTCACTCTCCCTCTTTTTCTTTCTCTATAAAGCAAACTAAATAAGTTCTTTTGTAATTTTTTGTTACTGGGAATTGGACCCAGGGGCATTCTACCTGTGATTTACATCCCCAGCTCTGTTTTATTTATTTAGAAACAGGGTCTGCCTAAGTTGCTGAGGGCCTAAGTTACTGGGGCTGGTCTTGAACCTAAAATGCTCTTAACTCAACCTCCCAAGTACTGGGATTTATAGGTGTGCACTACTGTGCTGGCCAAATAAGGTCTTAAAATAGTGACTTTTATATCCTGTTTTTAATTTAAAGTGGACTGGCAGTATAAGGAAAATAGACACCCTTTTCTACAGCTATGTCTCTTCCTCTGTAAAAAAAAAAATATCAAAACTATTTTTTTTCTATGTGGCCCTTGAGTGGTTGATTTCTTAAGACAGGGCTCATTGGCAGGACAAAAGTTTTCATACTGCCCAGCAATAGTGGCACAGACTGAATGATCTCCCATCAAAGTGTTTATGTTGAAACTCACTGCCTGCAACTGTGATGGGAGGGAGATGTTTTAGGGAGGTCATTTGGACCAAATGAGGTCATACACTTATGAGGAATACTGTCCTCCACTACAAGAGGACACAGGAAGAAGGCAGCATCTGCAAGTTGGGAAGAGAGCCCTCCTCAGGAGTCCAGAACTGTGGAAACAAAGGCCTGTTACTGAAGTCATTCAGTGTATGATGTTTGCTGTGATCACCTGAGGTGAATGATATAACTGGTCCTTAAAATATCACTATTCTTTGTGTGGAAATTTCACACTTAATGTGATTTTAAGTTCAGCGTTTACATTATTACTAAACAATTTTGAATTTGCTGACCCTTGATTAAAATGTCTCCTGGACAAAGAAGGATATTCCTAAAATCCTTATATTTAAAACTATTATTTCTTTCTTTCTTTCTTTCTTTCTTTCTTTATTTATTTATTTATTTATTTTTGTGTTAATGGGAATTGAACCCAGGGGCATTTTACCTCTGAGCCCAACCTCTAGCCCTATTTCTTATTTGAAAACAGGATCTCACTAATTTTGGAGGGCCTCGCTAAGTAGCTCAGGCTGACTGCAAACCTGCTATCCTCCTGTCTCAGCCTCCCAAGTCCTCGGATTACAAGCATGTGCCACCACGCCCGGCTGACCTTTTCTTTAAATTGCTTGTTCAACATTTATCTGACCATTTAAAAGAGAAAAACTATTTTTCTGAAAAGCTAAGATTTTGATAGATGTGACTTGAATCTTTCCTAAGAAAACTAACGAAGAGAGAGAGAGAGAGGCCCCTAGATTTATTTACATATGAGCTTAGAATGTGGTGACTTTTTCTTTCTGAGTTATTTTATTCAACATCCAGTAGATGACCCTGCTACCAATTCTGTCTACATCTGATAAAAGAAAAATAAACCACTCATCCAGAAACTCAAAAGAACCTAACACAAGAAAAATACCCCCTTTCAAATTCCCTTTATTTCCCAGGCTAACAGTAGTGTGTAAAACACCACTGTGCGCCCGCTCGCTGGAGCTCTTGTAACATCAAACAGTGTTAGAAAAATACAAGTGGTTCTAATTATTTTCCCATTGGGAATCCTTGGCTTCATTAAAAAGAGTATATGAGTTACTTGATGGCCAAATGGCAAAATAAAAAGAAAATAATACCAAGAACACCTCCACCAACATTCCTTTTGTGGATTTTGTGAAACTTCAACACAGTTTGGCTTGCTGACCTGCTGGATGATCTCTGAGAAGTGGAGAATGCCTGTGAACTCCAGACTCATCTTCCCATGAGATAAGCTGAGGAATTTGGAAGAGGAGGTCTTATATCCGCGCCTGACTCAGACGTGCTTCTTCTGATTCAGCCGTAACCTTTACTTGGAAACCTGTACGTCATGGCCTTGGCAGGCCCCCGCACTTCCTCCTAGGCAGTCTGCTATTTTTCCTCTAGCTTCCCCAAAATAGCTGAGCAGAGCTTTAGTGCAGTTGGTATGCCAGTGTTTATAGGCCCAAGTGTTGTCGAGTTTCTTTCTGTGGGCAAGCAGAAGTTTCTGCAGACTGGCAAGAACAAAAGGAAGGTAGTTCTGACCCTTGGTTTTATTTTCTGGAAGATTTATGGGTCCACTGTCCCTCCTAAAAGGCACCCCAGTATTATATGATATTTGTATGTCTAATCTTTCTCCTCTCTTTTGTTTTATTCTATGAAAAGAATCTCTTATTCCATTCTCTAATGCAACTACCTGGATTTCAGAATCATGTCATTACTAATACAGTTAAGACACTAGGATGCTGCAAAGGCAAAAGAAGTACATAATTTTTTTGTTTTGTTTTGTTTTTTAGGCTTTTTTTGTGGTATTTAGGATGGAACTCAAGGGCATTACCTCCAAGCTACACCCCCTGGCCTATCTTTGTTTTTTGTTTTTTGGTTTTGTTTTTTTTTTTTTTTTGGTTTGATTTTTGTTGTTGTTGTTGTTGTTGTTGTTGTTTTGGTTTTGGGGGGTTTTTTTTCGTGGTACTGTGGTTCCTGGAAGCCCTTCTACAGCCGGGCTACACTCCCAGACCTATTTTTTATACTTTTTTATTTGGAAACAGGGTCTCCTAAGTCAGCCTGCACGATCCTCCTGTCTCCGCCTCCAAGCGCAGGGATTACAAGCGTGCGCCACCATGCCCGGCCCCCCTGGCCTATCTTTAATTCTTTATTTTTGAAACAAGTTCTCATTGAGTTGCAAAGGGCCTCACTAAGTAGCTGAGGCTGTACTTGAACCGGGATTCTCCTGGTTCAGCCTCCAGAATGCTGGGATTGCAAACATGGGCCACCATGCCCTGCTTTATTCTTTATTTTTGAAACAGGGTCTCACTGAGTTGAATCATTAATAGCTAAGGCTGACCTCGAACCATAATCCTCCTGTCTCAGCCTCTCACATGAAATTCTGGGATTACAAGCATAAACCACTACACCTAGCTTGCTAAATTTTAACTATTCTGCCAGAAGCCTCATTTCTTTCCTCTTACATTATTTTACCTTAATTTCCTAGTTTTGTAGAAATGAAGACCTCATTTCTCCCTTTATTCTCCTCCCCTTCATTCTCTTCTTCTCTGCTCAAAAGAGCACAATAAAATAGGGAGATGGTCTAGGCCTTTCCTCCCCTTTTTATTCTCCCCAGCAGGTCCTTTTTTTGGTGGTACTGGGGTTCCTGGAAGCCCTTCTACCTCCGGGATACACTCCCAGACCTATTTTTACATTTTTTATTTGGAAACAGGGTCTCCTAAGCCAGCGCACACTGCTGGCTTCGAACCTGCGCGATCCTCCTGTCTCTGCCTCCCAAGCGCGGCGATTACAAGCGTGCGCCACCACGCCCGGCTCCCCAGCAGGTTCTAAGTACCCTTGCAATTCCCTGATGACTCCTCAATGGTTCAAGGCATACTGCATAAGAATAAATGTAAGCTTATAATTTTATTAAGATTTCCTTTGGAATACCCAGTTATCCATGAAGCATGGAGGAAAATAAGCAGGAACAAAGTTGCAAATTACATTCAGAAAGTCCTCCCCACTTTAAATCACAGACCTCTTCTTGTAGCCACAAGAAGGCTACTCAGGGGCTCTCAGCGACCATTTCTCCTGGCCAAAGCAAGATTATGACTCTCAGATGCCCTAAATAGAATCCAAATCCCACAATCCAGCCCCAGCATATCTTTCATAAAACCAACATTCTACCAGGGATGATTGCTTTATAGTTTTCAAAACTACATCATATTCATGTGCATGCAAAAATTAATTAGGTTCTTTCTAAATACGTGGGTGTGTGTCTGTATTTGCTTCTCTGGGGTCCTAAGCACTGGGCCTTAAGCATCAATATGTGACCTGCCTGTGATTCTAGACTCATGCTTATCCTCTGACTTAACTTCTATTTGAAATTACTGACTCTACATGACATGGCTCATTCCCATGGAAACATAGGTAAGAAAATAAATATCAAAGAGGACAAAATACCAATGTTTTGTCCAGCTGCCAATGCAGTAGCTCCCTAATAATAGGACAAAGGCACCAGGAACACTAGGTGTTTACATTATTTTGAAAGTACCAGCTCTGAAGAAGAGTTCTTCTTGGCAGAGCACACAACATTTATATTGAACCTATCATCCCCAGCACTTTTTAACCATTACCTCATTAATCTTCAAAGCAGCCACATAAGGCTGATAGAACTATTTGCTCTGCAATTTTAAGTGTCCCGCTTAATAAAAGTGGGAGAGAATGCAGTGACAGCACTGTGGGGACTGAGCCCAGGTCCCTGGACCAAGGCCTGGCTCCCTACAGGCAGGCCACCACCAAAAGCAAGGGCTCCTGGAGCACCACTGTCCACATCTTCCTGTCCATGCCCCTCTCCCCAGCACCTTCCCTTATCTCTCTGGGGCTGCATCCATATTCTAAAGTTTTATGTTATCCAGTTCCCCTCAGCCCATACCCAAATGTGCTCATCTATCAGAGCTCCTGTGACTTTGCCTATGTGCTGAGCAGCAGAGTTGGAGTTATGTTGCATATTTAGTAGGTCCCACATGTCATCCTTCTATTTATATTTTGGCAGAGGCCTTATGAAGATGATATCTTAGTACAAATATAATGATAGGAATAAAATGATAGACAGGAAAATCTGGTAAATATCTCTGAAATGTCATTAGACCACTGCTGGTTCATCTAATCATTGGATCTGTCCAGTGGAGAAGGCAAATTTGCTAGATTAGAATGAGCCTTAACATATCTCACTCTTCTTTATTATCTAAAAGAAACAAGTGTATCCCTTTAAGATCAGTACTTTCTAGGTTTCTGCTTTTGTTCTCTAACCTTTATCAACATGTAGATCCTTTGCATTTTCCTTTACATTTAGATTTTAGATATTAGTTTTTTCAGTTTTTTATTGGTGCATTATAGTCATACATCTTAATGGGGTACAGATGATAGAGGCATACACGCACACACACTTGAGATGTTTTATTTATTGTTTAGTGGAGGGATATTTGCTGTACTGTGTTATATCTTTAAGAAACCTGACTATTCCACATTAATGATGGAATGATTAAAGCCATCAAAAATATGTATCTGTGGCCATTTAGAAATATTAGCTTGGAGAGGCAAAAGAAAATTACACACTAGCATTTATTGCTTTGTCTGTGACTTCATTCTTCCTTTATGTGCACATTAATTAAGCATCATTAGATCATTTTTATAGTTTTCAAGATCTCTCCTTGATGGTATAATTCCATTTTAGTCATATGACCAGACATATTGTTTGTAAAGACAGAATTGGCCTCCTACAATATTGAAAACACTTGTCCTATCTAAATATTGCTTAAGCTATACCTAAGAAATTGCATCCACAACCAATATGATGACAGCTCTGTTGATATCCCAAATTCCTCTCTGCAATTTATACAGAGGTACCAGCTAATCCAAGAGGATTCCTCCAGGACCAGGAGCAGCTTGAGAGACAGGAGAAAAAAATGAAGTTGTCCCCACCACGAGTAGACTTCTAGAAGTAGTGAAAGATAGGATGGTGAAACTCAATAGTTTACTGTAAAATTATGCATCAATTTTTCAAAATAAAATTCTACATCAGCTTCCATGTTTACATTCAGATACATACAAATATCTTCCATTCCTGATATATAATAGATGCTCAGAAACATCTTGCTAAAAAAACTGACTAAAAAAACATGAGATATTAGTAATTTTGGACTATCCTCTATTTCATGTAACCCACGCCTCAGCCTTCTTCCATTAGAGAAAAACCTTTAGCAGTTGGCAATAGTTTAATTATATTTTAGAAGATGTACAAAAACACAAAATCTATGCTCATAAAACATAAGCCAAAAACCATCTGACTGCCTAAGTATGGCCATTCTCAACTACCCTCCATTTCCTTCTTAAGCGCCACTTAAATGTTCCCTTATTGCCAATTCCAGATATGTGTCTTAAATAAGTAATAAGATAATTAGCTCTGAAGTATATACACTCATCTGAAAAACTATTAAAATAATACAAGACCTTGAGAAAAATAATGCATTAAAAAAGAAATCATAAAAAACCCAGTGGAGAGTGAAATAATCTAGTTCTAACAGAGGACATAATCAGACAGGTATGAACTGTGGACTCCCTAATTCCACTTTGGCATGACATTCTGGACAGAGCAGGGATTCCTATAAAAATCAGAAGATCTGAGATTTAGTGAAAATTTAAAACTAAGCAGCTGAGTATGCGACTGGATCTGGGAGCAATTTTTGTTTCCTTTTATTTTGTTTTCTTGAATGCCGTAGATACGGAATAGGTATTTGACACACCTTCCTCATCTATAAAATGATCATCTCAGTAGTCCTTTCTAGAACTAGCATTTAGCGATTCTAAAGTTTAAGGCTCTTATTGACAGGGAGCCAAATACCTACTAGAATTAGAAGGACATTTTATAAATGAGGAAAATGCTCCCTTTTGAAATTTATCATCAACTATCTTAAAACACTGGCTCCACCCCAGAATCAAAATGAGGGCTTCTCATTTTCTCTAATGTTGAAATGCCTTATGTCCAGAATGTGTTATCTCACAGTGAAAATTAGAATATTCTGAGTTCTAAGAAATCACATGAGTTTGGCTTTTATCTTTATCTGAGGCAGATGCTTACTTGAGAACCAGTACTGAAAGTCCTGCCACAGACTAGCAATCAGCAGACCAGATTGGGCCAGACTGTGTCCTTAACTAACTCAGCTTTTTCTCATCCCAGAGACATATCTAGACCAGCATTCCTAAAGCAATTTAAATTGGAAACTTCAAGTATCCTAGTTGACTCAGCTGAACAAGGTTGACCAGGTGTCTGCCACCACCTGGAACCATTTAAAATTGACCATTCACTAAGTACTACTGACCTCCTTCTCTGTACTTGGTTTTACACTAGGCTGTGAGGATTAAGAGAGGAACAAGATATAACCCTCCCCTCCAAGCTCATATATAGTGTGCATATAAAGAATTGAGTAGCTGGGTGTGGTGATGCATGCTTTTTATCCAAGCATTTGGGAAACTGAAACAGGGGGGTTCCAGTTTATGGCCTGCCTCAGCTACTACTTAGTGAGGCCCTTTTCAACTCAGTAAGACCCTGTTTCAAAATAAAGAATAAAAAATGGGGCTGGAAGTGTAGCTTGGAGGTCGAGTGCCATGGGTTCCATCCCCAGTACTGAAAAAAGAAAAAATGAATGAGTAGAAAAATACAGTGACATAAGTATTAGGTAGAGATAAGGACAGGATGATAGGACAGCACGAAGAGGCATGTAACAGGATGCCAGCAAAGGTATCCTGAAGGAAGTGACATCCAGAAGAGAACTGAATGACCGCTGACATAGAACAAGGTGCTTAGACCTGGGGAAGAGCAGCTCATCTGCCAGAACAGGAAGCCTAATGCCGGATGAATATTGGTGTGGTGACCGGCAATGACACAGTGTTTCTCTACTTGGGAAGGCATGTCTACCCACCTGCAGAGTCCCACCTTGAGTGAGGAGCCACAAAATGTACATATTTCTAGGCTCCAGTCTGGCCTGAATGAATCAGAGTATCTTGGAGTAGAGCCCAGAGTTCTGCATTGTCAAAGCTTACCATGTGATTTTTTTTTTAATTGGTGCACTACAGTCTCACATCATAATGTGGATCATGTTGACAATAGCATATATTCACACAGTACTTGGTACCCTTTCCTCCCCCCACTGCTTCCCCATTTCCCTCCCTCCCAATACTGAGTGTCCAGGTAAACAATGTTATTTTCACATTATATAGTCACATGTAGATTTTCCATTAATGAACCTCAGCCTCCTTCCTCCTCTACTCTTCCTTCCTGGCTTCGCTGAGGTTTCATCTCCATTATCTGGACTCCTTCTAGTATCCCTAATACTCCCTAGCTTGAGCATATTAGAGAAAACATATGTCCCTTCTCTTTCTGTGCTTGGCTGATCTCACTTAACATAATGTTCTATAGGTCATTCCATCTTCTTACAAATGACATGATTTTGTTCTTCTTTATTGTTGAGTAGAATTCCATTATGTGTATTTCCCATAATTTTGTAATCTATTCATATGTTGATGAAGACCTAGTTTGGTTCCATATTTTGGCTATTACAAATTGTGATACTATGAACATGGGTATGCATATGTTACTATAGTTCTTTGATTTCACTCCTTTGGAAAGATACCAAGTACTGGTATAGCCGGATTTATGATGAATACATTCCCAGTTTTCTAAGGAATCTCAACACTGATCTCCAAAGCAGCTGGACTGTTTGCACTTACTGTGAAACTATTAGAGGAGGGCATAGGTTAAATACTCCAACATTAGGTCAGGTAGTAACTTCCTCACCAAGACCTCCCAAACACAGGAAATTAAAACAAGATTTAACAAGTAGAATGGCATCAAACTAAAAAGTTTCTAATCATCAAAGAAATCATCTAAAGAGAAAGCCTACAGAATAGGAGATCTTTACCAGCTACCCCTCAGATAGAGGACTAATATCCGTGAATATACAAAAAGCCCAAAAGACTCTACACTAACAAAATTAATAATAATAATAATAATAATAATAACCCAATTAAGAAATGGGCAACTGAATTGAATAGACACTTCACAAAAGAAGAGATACAAAGGGTCAATAGATACATGAAAACATGTTCTACATCATTAGCTATTAGGGAGATGCAAATCAAAACTACACTGAAATTCCATCTAACCCAAATCAGTGTGGCAAACATAAAGAGGTCAAATAACAACAACAAATGCTGGTGAGGATGTGGGGAAATAAGAACTCTTCTACACTCTTGGGGGGAGTGCAAACTCAGCATGTGATTTTAATGAAAGTTGAGACTGGAGAACCACTGGAATGGCAGCCAGCACCTTCATGCAGATGGCTGCCAAGGCCTGGGAACTGAAGATGGTCCCAGGTCTGCAGAGAAAGATAGTCAGAAACAGAGCCTCCAGTGGATTCCCAGTCACCACATTGGATGTGTGAGTCAGATTTCCATTATTATCACAAAACATCTCAGATAATCACCTTAAAAGAGGACAGGAGGGCAGTTGTATAGGTTTTGATCTATGGTTGCTTGACTCTGTTTCTTTAGGCCTACCGCAAGTCAGCACATAACAGTGGCAGCACATGGCAGAGAAAGCTACTCACCTTGTGGCAATCCGGAAGAAAAAGAGAAGGGGATGAGGCCCAAATAGACTGTTCAAGGACACACAGTCAATGACCTAACATTCTCCCTCTAAGCCCCATGTTTTAAACATTCCAAACACTCCCAATGGTACACAAGCTGGAAATCAAGTTTTTACTACATGGGCCTTTGGGGTACATTCCAGATCCAAACTATAGCACTAGAGTTAGTTTTGAAACAGATCTGTGTTATAAAAAAAAAAAAAAGGAACAGAAGTACAAAGGAAGATGTTAGAGTTCAGAGAACAGAGCTAGAAGATAGATGTCACAAAAATTTATGTCACAGGCATAGTGGTGTATGCTTATAATCCCAGCATTTGGGAGGCTGAGACAGGAGAATCACAGTTTGAGAACAGCCTCAGCTACTTCGTGAGGTCCTTTGAAACTCAGTGAGTTCCTGTTTCAAAATAAAGAAAAAAAGTAGGGCTGGGAGTATATCTTGGAGGTAGAATACCCCTGGGTTCTACCCTCAGTACCACACACACACACAAAAAAAAAATTAGTTCATAACCAGTTTTTTGTTTGGGTTTTTTATTTTTTGGCACTACTAGGGATTGAATCCAGAGACACTCTACCACTGCACTTGTCTCCAGCCCTTTTTAAATTGTTGTTTTGAGACAAGGACTTGTTAAATTACCCAGACTGGCTTTGAACTTGCAATCTTCCTGTCTCATCCTTTTGAGTTGCTGGGATTACAGGCATCTACCACCATACTTGTCTTACATCAAAACAAGGTTTTAATGCCGGGCGTGGTGGCACACGCTTGTAATCCCCACGCTTGGGAGGCAGAGACAGGAGGATCGTGCAGGTTCGAAGCCAGCCACGTGCGCTGGCTTAGGAGACCCTGTTTCCAAATAAAAATGTAAAAATAGGTCTGGTGGTGTAGCCCGGAGGTAGAAGGGCTTCCAGGAACCCCAGTACCACCAAAAAAAAAAAAAAAACCAAGGTTTTAAAGTTAGAAATTAAATTGGCAACACAGGTGACCTCATGCAGATTGTTATAATGTTGGGCCAGACCTGCAACTGAGAGTCACCTGGACTCTGATGTTGAAAGAAGATAGTCTCTAAGACTGTAAACCAGATGACCGCATCTATCTTCAGAACAAATGATCCAGTGTGCTGTGCTGGGACATGCTCTGACTTACTGTTCTAATAAAATCACTAAATACCTATTGCCCTATATCATTTACTGTGCTAGTACATACATATATCTCAATAACTCAACATTATTCTTTTTTATAAATATGTAGAAACTTTTCATACCTAGCCAGCCTTTACTCTCAAATTGAGCTATTCTTTAGAGGGCTATCAACTCACCTCTTTGGTATTTGGAATCAACATGATTTCTTTTTGTAATCTGGAGTCACTGATCAATAGTGGCCTTTTCAGTGCAAAACAAACAATCAACAACCTCTTTATTTAAAGCTGTTTTCTGACTTAATCTGCAGTTAGAGAGTAATTAATTTCATTTGTTGATCCAAGAAAACTAGCAGTTTCTGCAGGTCATAGTATCAATTCAAAAAACTATAAGTAATAGCAAACAAAAAGACCCAGCTGTGTTTTATTATATTAATTAATCCAAGCCTGGTGTTCCTGATCTTGGCATTCTAGCCTAGATGACATTCATCCACTTTCAATACTCATGGTCGCTTTAATTGAAAGGTATATTTAACACCCTCCTCAATTAGCTTTTCTGTAGGAAAATAAAGTGTAATATGTGGTATGGGCTCTGAAATCAGATCTGATTTCAGTCTTATTTTACATTGATTAACTTGTGTGAACTTGCGCAAGTTATTTATTTCCAAGTTCTTATCTGTAATAGAAGCATTAATAGCTCTCTAGCTCATCGAACAGCTTTGAGATTGAGATAATTCTATGTAAGTAAAGCATTTATAAGAACACATGGTAAGATAATCACTGTCATTTTTGTTGGTATTGTTATTCAAGCCACTCCAATCTACAGGTACTATGATGATCCAAAGAAACACTTGTGGTTTATTGGGATGCCTGTCTCCTAATTAATGCTAAGTGCCCCACAGATTTCCCTTGGGAACTCCAAAGGGAAAGTTGCATCTCTGGATGACCCCATGATCAAGTACAATCTACTACAATGTTGTATTCACCATATTCTACTCCTCCCTAGTGACTGACTTATGTCTACTGTCTACAGTGAGAATGTGTTGCTTATGATACTGCTAGTGATGTCATCCTCCATAAATTCTTCTCCAAGACCGATGATGCTTATCTATCACCTGGAGCAACGCGGATCAATATCAGCAACCCAGTTTCATATGAGAATACTTTATTTAGTATGTATACTCTATCCCCATACAGTTCCACCATGGTCCCATGCACTGAGCCAAGGTTTCTAAGAGGAACCTCATCTGTCCTTCATCCCTACACACCTTCTTCGCTCCTTCCATCATCCCGCTCCCAAATCAGCATGCTAGAATACCCTTTCAACAGCAATTACTGAAAGACAGTGTTGTTCCCTGTTTTCTCTCATTTGTGGAAGCTAGAGAGAAAACCAGAAACATAAGGGCCTTTAAATAATGCAAAGACAGATTGGTAGAGTAGTTGAGGAGGGTGAGGGGTGAGAGAGAGGAGAAGAGGAAAGCTGGAGAAGGAAACATTTCAAATAATACGACAACAATATGTGAATGTATTACTACCAATCTGACTCATGTGGGGAGGGAGGAGTGGAGAACAGGGTGGAATATGAAGGGAAATACACAAGAGCTGTGTGCACGAATGTTTTTAACACATGGGACTTCACTATGATATATAATTACAATGCACCAATAAGGATTTTTATAAAAAGCCATGTTTTTTATTTTTTCCAGAAAAAAAAGAAGATATAATAATAGACTCTAATTCACACAGAAATGCGTGGCATTTCATGGAGACAAGGTATCTGAAATATTAGCATGGGGCATGGCATACAGCAGTGTTGGCTATGGCATTAGCTCCCGTTCCATTCCTGACAGCCACTTGCTATAGACTGATTTCTCATCCCACCCCTCCTGAATTTATACATTGAAATCAAATCCTCAAAAAGAATGGTATTTGGAAAAGGGGCCTTTGAAAGGTAATGGATCATGAGGGTGCTGTCCCCAGGAAGGAAATTAGAGCACTTTTAAGAGGACAGAGAATTCACTTGATCTTTTCCTGCCATGTGAAGATACAAGTAGAATACGTCTATCAGCAACCTGGAAGCAGGCCACGACCAGAGCCTGGTGTGCTGGCACCCTGCTTTGATTGGACTTCCCAGCCTTCAGTACCATGGGATGTAAATTATTGCTCAAGCCACTCCATCTATGATAATTCATTATAGCAGCCTGAATTCATTGAAATGGCACAGCTTGACTTCTTCCACAAATATTTCACAAATATTTGTATTCCTATAGTTTTCTTGTTTTTGTTTTTATTTCTTCCTTTAATGGCCACTATGAGCACAATCACTATTAAAATAAAAACCTTAAATATAAGGGTAAATGATGGAAAAATGATATGGGAACTTTGTTTCTCAAAACAAGTAAACAATTCTATACTACTTAAAGTTAAAACATCAGTTTTAAAAAATTTGTATTTTTCATTTTGTACAAACTTGCCAGCCAAGCAGATTAGATGAAGACTATGACATATTGATTTAATTATAGTTTTAGAACCATTGTTCTCCCAGAATTGCTTCCTTATTGTAAGAATGAACTATGAAATATGTTCGCATAAATACATATTAAAGCAGTTCAACCCATAGTAGTAATATTTGTATATCACATATGACATAAAATGTTTTGATTTTGCAATTTAATTTATTTTCAACATATAACAACTATGTAAAGTAGCAAAGCACAATGTCTCTGGTTCAATACCCACTACCAAAATTAATTAATTATAAAAACATAGCAGATATCATTTCTGTTATAAATAAGCAAACTAAAGCTCAGAGTAGGCAAACCATGCTAGTCACAGAGCTAAAAATGGTGAGGCCAGGGCTTTAATCTAAGATTTTCTAAATCTCATACTAATGTTTATTTACTGGGATATTGTTAATTAAAATTAAGACTTTACTTTGATTAATGTTACTGTGTTTGCATTTTGGTATGTCAATAATCCATTCCTCTACAATTCTGCCCAAATTGCTTACCAAACACATTACACCATGTCTCATAATATAATGCCAAGTAGAGCCAAGTGTCCTTGTTTTTCATTGAGTGCTTTTTTGAGATTCATCCCTGAGAAAGATTGTAAGGGAAGAGAATCCATAAAGTAGACATTATAGGTAGATATAAAATGTTCCCTAAAATGATAATTTATTAACATAATGATAATTTATTAACATTTGAAATTAATGTAATTGAGTCATGAGGGTTACAATCCCAGAAGTATATAAACCCATCTTAATGAATTTATCTGGGTGGTAGTCTCAGCTGATAGGTTTAGATTGAGGGGGAAGGTCCCTGGGGGTGCAGCCTTGGGGATTATATATGGCGTGGAAAGCCAATAAGGTTTTCCCCTAAAAGAATATTTCTGACTCAGCTGACTGTCCTTTTCCCAGAGTCAACAAGGTTTGGGGTCATAGGAGGTTCAAAGTAAAAGGTCTGAGAGAAGATCAGGTGGTGATGGCACAAAGGTACTGATTAACCTACCTGTAATGTATGTGCTTTGGATTGGTCTTTATTGTATTCTGGTGGTGATAGCACAAGGATATTGATTGACCTGTAACTCTAAAAATACCCCAGGAGTGGAGAGGCCGAGAGAGAGAGAGATGATATTGACCCAGAAGTAGGCATCACCCAGTAGGTCGGCCAGTATGATGACTAGTAAAGATATTGACCCAGGAGCAGGGATCGGCCAGTAGAGATAGTAGGCTGGTGGTGCCCCCATATTAGAATTAAATATTCTTTGAACCAAATTTTTAAGAATTGAATTCTTCATCCTCACACCTTCCTTTGGAACCCATACTTTTGCCAGCAATATGGTTCCTCCTCTTCTCTCCTCTCTCTCTCTCTCTCTCTCTCTCTCTCTCTCTCTCTCTCTCTCTCTCTTCTCTCTCTCCCTCTTGCTTCTGGCCTCCATAATGTGAAGAGCACAACCCATGTGCTCTCTATCTCTCTGCCTCTAGCCACCATGCCCTGAAATCTGCAGTCCCCATCCTTACATGGACTAAATCATGAGCAAATAAATCTTCCTTCCTCTAAATTATGTTGTCAGGTCTTTAGATTATGGTTGTAAGTGTGCTGACTGGAACAGTAGACTAAAAAAGAATCTGGCACCCGAATTACTATGTTCACCAGATATTCTGAAACTCTTCCAGGAACACCTGGAAAAAACAAAACTGAGGATAAGAATGAAGGCAGTACTGAAAAGGTTGCACTCATTTACTTCAGCCAGTGATTCTTAACTATAATTGCATCTTCAAACTACCTGAGAGCTTGCCGGGCGTGGTGGTGCATGTTTGTAATCCCAGCATTTGGGAGGGTGAGACTGGAGGATCACGGTTTGCAGACAGTCTCAGGTACTTAGTGAAGCCCTTTGCAACTCGTTTTCCAAATAAAGAATAAAAAATAGGGAGGGAGGTGTAGCTCAGAGGTAGAATGCCCCTAGGTTCCATCCCCAGTACCACAAAAATAAATAAATAAATAAATAAATAAATAAATAAATAAATAAATAAATAAAAAATGCCTGAGAGCTTTCCCACAAAGCCAAAGACTGAGCCCCATCCCAGGTCAATTAAATCAGGAGGTAGAATAAGGATATTGGTAGTTTACAGAAGCTCCCAGGTGCTTCAAATGAGCAGCCAGAACCTGAGAACAAGTGTGCTATCCTAATCACCAGATCACAGGGTAGGGTCAAGTTGAGCAACCACAGTGGCTCAGAGACTAAATACCCATGCTGCTTCAGAGAACACAGAGACCCAGGATAGAACTGAGCTGTGCCCAGTCCATGGAGGAGGAATGGGGGCCCTAGTCAAGAGACATACAGTCCTGGAAGCAGGTGCTAGACTAACACAGGAATCACCCCACTTTGCCCAAGGTGAGCTCTCCATCCCTAGGTGCACCCTGGCTTTGTTTCCAGTTGGTAAGGATTATCTTTTTCTCAGTTTTCATGCTGAATTCCACTGATGTTGCTAGTGTTTGGAGGGTTTTGTTTGTTAGGGTGATTGGTTTGCTTATTACCCAAAGAACCAGAAAGGTAATTACTCAAAGTTCATCCTCTAGCAGAAATTCTTCTGGCAATATAAAATCAAACAGTTGTAGTCTTGTAATCATAATCATATATTCTTTTGTTTTTCTTTCTGAAATTTCTTTTGATCTGAATTATTTTGCGAATTAAAATTAAATATCAATTTTAATTATATATATACACACATATATGTATTGAGTTTTACTCTTTGGCAGTATATTTAATTTACAACTCCCATTTTATCATTGTTGCTGCTAACACTTACAATGGAATTTAAGTTGTAGCATTTGTTGACCTTTATTTGATCTTAAAATAAATGACCCATTGGTTCTTGCACCAATGTCAGCTCTAAGACATGGGGAAAATCCTAACTTTGCCCTTGATTTATATGACTAAAAATATTTTAAAATGTCAAGTAATTATTTGGGTGTTTGCAGTGTATTTCAAATGGAGATGTAGTCTTTCGCCACTATTCTTAACCTTTCCCACCCACCCCGATAAAAATACAATAATACATTAAAGCATCTCCATAGGAATTCTTTAACTCTGTATCAACAGACAAAGAAATCATTCCTGAAATACATCTGATGACATGATAGACTGGTAAAGTCAAATCTCTCCAGAAGCAAAAATTAACTATGATTACTTGATGTAAGACATCACTCAAACCAATCAAATGTTATTTTGGGAAATCATAAATTTATATCCAGCGTCAGTTTGTCACTCATTAAGTTCTTATAAGAATGATTAGGAAATTATCTTAATAAGTAAACGTTAGTCTTAACCTCTTCTTCCTTTGATGGCTTTAAAAATATAAGTTTATATCAATTCATTGAGTCTCCCTAAAAGTTTCTGCCTGCTTGGAGGGTTATTTATTCTAGTCCTAATAAACTTTACCAAGGATTGACAAGAGATTCTTGCGTTGCTCCAGTCTACAACAGATCTACATGCCACGTGTTAGCCCAGCTTTGTAAATATGGTTATAGAATTAATATTAACACTTACTGGGTACCTACTATGTTCCAGACACTGTGTGGGGTGCTGGGGATATATGAAAATCTCATTACCTTGAAAGTGTTCTCTCACACAGTAACTCCAGGAGCAGACTGCAGTCTTGCCAAGGTGTCATTTTAGTGACTGACATGGATCACCACCCCCTGGCAGTCAACAATGACAGCAGGCAAAGCTGCTTAACAGGGAGTTACTGATCCTCCAGCTGTATTGTGCTTGTCACTACTTTGAAAGATGCTTACTTTGAAGATCTCAATCGCATGGTGGGCGGGTGGGGGGGGCACAATATAACTTATAAGTCAAGGAACAGAGAGGTTTTAGAGCCATGAGTAAATAATCCTGTCAGGAACTCAAGGGCTCACAAAGAAGATAAACATGGTGAAGAAAACATAAAGAGATTCCATGAACTTGACAAAAAAGAAATCAATTTCTTCTCAGTAAGCATTAAGTACTACAGCAAGAAATAGAACTGAAGTCCCCCCTCCTACTCCTTTCTGAAAGAAGGGAAGATCTCAAAAGAGACTCTCCAGGTTGCGTGAGGTATCACAGTGAGGAGTCCTTGTAATATTCACCTTTTGGTGAAAAGTTGGACTCCTTAGATTTGCTTCCAAATTATTCCCAGCGTAAATGTCAGTACTCTCTGCCATCCTTTTACCCTAGGAAAAAATTGATAATTTAGCAATTTCCAAACTGACAACAGCATACTGACAACCAGTCACCCAAGACTGTTAGGCCCTGTTCAACAGGATAAAACAGAATGTGCTGTGCACGTCTGGGTGGTATCTTTGCAGTCAGCCTTTTCTTTTCTATAGAAATCATAATAAAATGGTGATTTAATCTAAATTTCATTCAATTTAAAGGATTTTAAATGGTTTTCCATGAAGACAATGAAGAAGCATAATTTTAAAAAGTGTTTAAAAGCAAGACTTTAGCCCAGTCCACTGAAATCACAGTAAAATTTCACATACTGAGACGTTAACTTTAGTATGTGAAAATCTACAGGTCGAAGTTGATCTGTGAAATTATATCTAGATTAGAATACCATTTTGCCACTTCCAGGCAAATTGATTAAAGTTTTTCAACTTCTATTTACTCATCTCAGAATGGGAACAGTCTCTTATCTATTTTTAGTGCTTCTAATCACCTCACTTGCTAGCATTCTAATCCAATCCACAAACCTTTTGTGCCTAAAATAATACAAGAGCCTACTAACTGGTGCCTAGGCCTTGATTCCTGCCCACCCTGTCCCACTCCCAAATACAGTTTATCATTTGCACAGACTAGAACTTTTTTTTAAAGTCACTCCTCTGCTAGAAACTAATAATTTCCCACATTACTCAATAAAATCTAAACTCCTCTACATGGTTAACAAGGTCTAAATAACCTCCTCCATGCCTACTACCATCACCAAGACCCTCTTTTCTCTAGCCTCTCTCTTACCACGCTTTCAGCTGGTGCTTCATGAAGTCACTTTGGCCTCCAGTTCCTCTCAGAGTCCATAAAAGCTCTGCACCTACCTGAAAAGTGCTCTCCCAGAATACCACCCGCTTATCTGCCCTGCTTGATTCGAATATCAGCGTCCACGAGTTACTGAAAATAGCAACCTGTCCTTACTCTCTCAGCCACTTCGTATCCCTCTTCTGCTACTTTATTCTTCTTCACAGTACCCAGCAGAATATGACTTAGAATATGCCTTTTGTTTAGTATCTGTTTCCCATCCCAGATCAATCTCTAGGAGAAGGATTTGTATCTTTTTTGACTGCTTTATCCTCTGCCTGGAGAGCAGTGCCCAACTACAGCAACTTCTCCATAAGTATAGATTAAACAAGTGATTTATTCTGCTTAGCAATGCCTTTCATAGCCTATCTTAGTGACATAAAAATAACAACCTCATTTTCCTTAAAATACTCTACAATCACTAACTCAGATCTGATTTATATGCAATTAGTCTGAATAAAAGCAACTCTGTTATGTGAGATAATAGGTGACCCGATAAAGACAAAAACATTGTAGCATACCTTTTTGATGTCTAACAAGTACTTTATTTTCTTAGAAAACCAGCCTAACTTGTTCTTTTCGTTGGTTTCATTTGTGATCTGAGAAGATCCTCATTATGATGCCTTGCCCTTAATAACACTGGCTAATTATGCAATAAGTGGTATAATTATATAATATTGAATTTTAAATTTCTATTAATTTAATGTTAGAATTATAAACCAAAGCTAGATGTGATGATTTTAAAATATGGCCACAAGTGCTTTGACATTCCTTCCCTTGGGAGATAAAATCAGCCTCTCCTTCACTTGAATGCAGCCAAACATGTGGCTGGGAGACCAACAGAGTAGATTCCTCAGCTAGATCAGAATAGATGAGGCAGCTTCTACTTCGTTGTGGGGATATGCACTCTGGGATAAGCCATACACCATGTAAGTCTGACTACCCTGAGAGCTGTACAGAGAAGATGTTCTATGTAACAGTCAACAGTCCAGGCTCAGCTCCTGCTGACAGGTAACATCAACCGCCAGCCATCCTGGATGTCCAGCCCAGTCTTGTGTTCTGATGGTCACAACCCTGGCTGCCATTTCACTTCAACCAAAGGAGAAGCTCCAAGTGAAAACTATCCGATTAAGCCCTTCCTGAATTTCTAACCCACAAAACCAAGAGTAAAATTAAATAAGCCGTCGTTTTATACTTTTACATTTGGAAGTAATTTCTTATGCAGCAATAGAAATGTACACACCAGAAATGTAAAAGTCCAGTTTCCTATCCCACACTATTTCCCCTGTATTGTTCTGATTCTATTTTCCACATCATAAGAAAATGCACGTGGTGGATTTTATAAGCATTGGCTTTGGTTTATAGAGATGGAAAACATGTTAAAGCTGAGAGGCACTGTTAATTTTAGGATCCTGGTAAAGCACCACATATAGGTTTTGACTTATCACAACACAGAGGTAGTCAAACTATGTGCCTGCAGACCAAATCCGGCCCCCAACCTGTTCTATATAAAATAAATATTTCCCCCAATCCTAAAATATTTACTATCTTTCCCATTTTCAAAGTGCTTACTGACTTCTTAAAGAAGGAAAAAAATTGAAACAGAAACATAAGTATTCTTTTTCCGCTATGATGCTTAGCAGGAATAAAATTTTTATTAACATCAGCATATATTTATAAGCCTATTTCATGAGTACTATCAGGATTTCTTAAATTGTGTAATATTATTTTTCTGTTTATTTTTTGGTGTGTGTGTGTGTGTGTGTGTGTGTGTGTGTGTGTGTGTGTTGCTGAAATTAAACCCAGGGGCATCCTACCTCTGAGCAACACCCTCAGCTCTTTTTTATTTTTTTATTTTGAAATAGAGTCTCATCAATTTACAGTGTGTTAGCATTGAAGCTGTGATCCTCCTGTGTCAGCCTTCCAAATACTGGGTCCAGGTGTTTGCCACTCTGCCTGGCTTTTTTTCTCCTTGTTTTGCTATCAAAGAGAATGGAATTAGTCACAAGTCAAAAACAGTTTTATAGTTTTCTGTGACATCATCAGTAAGCAAAAGAGAAAAAAAAAACTGATATCTTAGATCAGGAGTCAGCAAACTCTTTCTTTAAGGACAAAATATTTTTATCCTTGCACACTATGTCCTGCATGTCACAACTCCTCGACCCTGCTGCTTAACATGTAACAGTGTAAAACGACAGCTACAACCAAAGCTTAGAGAAGTAGGTACAGCTGTGTCCAATAAGACATTATTTACAAAAACAAGTGGTAGACCAGAGAGAGCTTGAAATCCCAGTTGGGTAACTCCTGTCTTAAATAATCTGGGAACAAATGTGCAAGCAGGAGTAAGCTACTTACTATGAGTGTGCAGTAGCAAATCCTACACAGACAGGTAGGCAAATATCTAGCATGAGATTCATGTCATAATAATATTTTGCCTGTTTACTACAAAGTTATCCATTTTACTGTAAAATAATATTTAATATATCTAGTTTGGGAATAATATTGAATTAGAGTTGATCAGTCTTTATCATTACCTTTTTACATTTGATTTAGTTCATTTTTTAGAAATAAAAGGAGAATGAGAGGCTGAGACAGAAGGATCCTGGTTTATGGACAGCCTCAGCTACTACATAGTGAGGCCCTTTGCAACTCAGTGAGACCCTGTTTCAAAATAAAGACTAAAAAATAGGGTCAAGGGTGTGGCTCAGATGTAGAATGTTTCTGGGTTCCATTCCCAGTACCAGAAAGAAAGAAAGAAAGAAAGAAAGAAAGAAAGAAAGAAAGAAAGAAAGAAAGGGAGAGCCAGGTATTGTGGTGCATGCCTGTAATTTCAGTCCTTGGGAAGCTGAAGCAGGAGAATCACAGGTTCAACTCCCACCTCAGCAATTTAACAAGACTTTCAGCAAACTAGTGAGATGCTGTTTCAAAAAAAAAAAAAAAAACTTTAAAAGGGGCTGAGAGTATAGCTTGGAGGTAGAATGCCCTTGGGTTCAATTCCTAGTACCGCAAGAGAAAAAAAAAAAAAAAGATAAGAAAAAGGAAAGGAAAGGAATGGAAGAGAAATAAAACGTAAAGTCCCCTCAAACCACCTGCCTCTCAGCAGTAGTATATTAAAATGCTATTTTCCCTTTGTATTACCAAACCTTCCTAAATACAGTATTCTTAGACTATGTGACATGTTTTTCTCCTTTATTTCTCATTCCTTCTTCCAAGAAAGAAAGAATCTTATTTTTACCCATTGGGAGAGAATATTCTACTTTCAAAAGGAATTTCTAATCCTCTACAGAGGACTTCACACTTCTCATAAATTTCTTGGATATGCTGTTACCTACATAAAGGAATAGTATCCCTTAAGTGATAACCATTCTGGGGTCAAGTGGGTGGAGGGAAGGAAGACAGTGACCCAATCCCATTGCCAACACAAAACTGAGAATGATATTAAAGTAGACTTTTGGAAAAAATGATTTATTTTCAAATCAAAATAATTGCTCTCTTGAAAAAATATTCATACTAAAAGTAAACAATTTGATATTCAAAGTCTCAAAAGAAAAAGAAGTAAAAGAAGCCAGATAGTGGTGCATGCCTGTAATCCCAATATTTAGGAAGCTGAAACAGAAAAATTGCAGGTTCAAAAACAACCTTAGCAACTTAGCAAAACTCTCAGCAACCTAGGGAAACCCTGTTTCAAACCAAAAATAAAAAGGACTGGGAGTATAGCTCAGAGGTAGAATGTCCCTGGTTCAACCCCTAGTACACACACACACACACGCACACACACACACACACACACACACACACACACTGTAAATAAATAATTTTCTTTGTGTCTAAGAAACATTTTATGTATGTATATTTCAAGAAGATTAAAAATGCAAGGTAATCAACTAGGTCAGGTGTGGGAATACACACCTGTAATCTCAGGTACTAAGGCATTGAGGTAGTTGAATCACAAGTTCAAGGCCAGTCTGGGAAACTTAGAACTTACCTCAAAATAAAAAATAAAAAGGGGGCTAGGAATGTAGCTCTATGGTTGAGTGCCTCTGGGTTCAATTCCTAAAACTTCCTAAATAAATAAATAGATAAATAAAAGTAACTGAACAATGAGGAATTTAGAGTAATTTGACTATATCGATGCATATATGTATAGTAATAAGTATAAAAAGTTAAAAATATAAACACTTTCAACCATTTCAATCTAAAGAATATAAATTCCTCCAGTATTTGCTTTCAGGGCTCATAAAATTATCCATGTGTGAAAAATCCAAAATTGCCATAAAGTATAAAAATTATCCTTCTTTCCACCTACAAGTAAGTCAAAATTGCTGTGCAAATTTTCTTCAAACTTTTTGAAAAGGAATTATCGAGAAAGAAAAATTTCTGAAACTATATAATAAAAACTTGAGGGACAGAAAGAAACTCTTCTCAGTTCCTCAATTGTACAGCACAGATTAAACATATACCTCCTACACCTATATACCCATGTTATGGCATGTGTATGTTTATTAATTGATTTAACAAAATTGTATTGAGTACAATTGTTATACTCAGATATAGAATGTCCCCTGAAGAGCTCCGGAATGATTAGTTAAGTAATGAGAGTTATAAACTCATCAGTAGATAAATCCACTGCAAGATTACCAAGCAAGTAGGATGTAGTTGAGAAAATGGTCCTGGGAGTGTGGCCATGGGGATTATATATGGTCCCTGATCCTCTGGCTTGTTCTTTTGCTTCTAGCCTCCATGATGTGAAAGCATCTCTCTCTCTCTCTCTCTCTCTCTCTCTCTCTCTCTCTCTCTCTCTCTCTCTCTCTTTTTCTCCCCTGGCCTCCAAGATGTGAGAGCAGAGCCCGCTCTCTTCCTCTCCCTGCTTCCCACTGCCCTACCCTGAGTTTCATACCCTGGTCTCACATGGACTAAACCTATAATCTCCAAGAAATTATGAAGAAATACATCTTCCTTCCTCTAAGTTGTATGGTCAGTCATTTTGAATTATTTCACTGAGAATATTGACCTAGATAGCAATATACATTAATTTGAGCATGACTGAATAGATTTGGGCATGTATATATTATGCAGTATAACCATGCATGTGACTCTATCTGTAAGAGTAAAGCCAAGAGGAAAGTCCAAGCACAAAAAGGAAATACTCATGTAAAAGGACACTCAGGCACTGAAATGCATCAGAAACTATCCTCTGGAGCAGGTTACATGTACACAAGTGTTATAAATATTAATATGTTAGAAATTATTATGGGCATTAGAGATAACAACAGTATGGCTTCAAGGGTATTTGTCTCTAGCTTCGAAAATGTCTTTGGAGGACAGTAATAAAGAACACTTGCCTGTGGGAGGGGCATAAGGAAGCTCTGTCACATTGCTAAAAAAAAAAGCAATCATTGAAATCTGAAAAAGTTCTTAGGTATTTCAAGTTAATATTTTAAAGCAAAATTGATGATTTAAAAATATTTTGAGGCTGCTTACATTTGTAGACGTTCTGGTTTTAATTAACGATGGTAAAATCACTATTTTCTTTTCTTTTTTGAAGATTTAAAGAAGTTTATTTAAAAGATAGAAATACAGAAGACAGTTACAGCCTCATGTTACCCCGGGTAACATGAGGGGGGTGCTTCGAATGAAATCACCCTACAATCACTATTTTCACTTCTACATCAAGACAAGGTAAGGGATAGCCATTAACTTTGCTCCCGAATCTCTGGAAAATCTCTATTTCAATTACCACTTATTTTCATGAAATAAAGCTACCAAATTAGTAAAGTAGATATGATATTCTGCTCATGTGGGCAACAACTCACCTTCATTTCCAGAGAGAAAGCAGGTAGCTACAGTCACAGTAAGATTACACGAAGAAAAATTCAACATGGTAGAATTTTTTGTGTATGGTACAAGGATTGAACCCGGGGACATTCTACCTCTGAGCTTTATCCCTAGCCTCCTTCTAATTTTATTTTGAAACAAAGTCCCACTAAATTGCTGAGGCTAATCTTGAACCTGCAGTCCTCCCATCTCAGCCTCCCCAGTACAGATGGGGTTACAGATGTGTACTGCTCTACCTGACTAACATGGTAGAATATAAAACAGTCATTTCCAAAGAGATGAAAATGGCTTAGTCATAATAAAATCCAGGCCCTAGATTTCCAAAATTAATAGGTACCCAGTTTTTAATACTGACCTAGAAATATGATGCACAAATATCAGAATAGGAAAAACCCTGGGCTTTAGGAATTAAGAAAAAAATATATACACTTTGTGAAGTGAAAGAATGGGATCTGGTAGAAACTAGGGGAAAAAAGAATCTATTAGAACACACATCCCTTTGTTGCCGCTTCTATGGAGACCAACACTCCCTCTAAATAAGAGGAAACGTCCCACTGTGAAAAACAGGACCACTGGGAAGAGGAAGAAGAAGACCTGACTATTTAAGACCCAAAGCTCTCCCCAAGAAGCAGAGCACTGGACAATGGAACCTGGTCAGCAGATAAAAGCACCTGGCAGAGGCACAGGCCCAAATACAAGTGCTTCATCAGCCTTAACTCTGAGCTTCCCTGGAGCCATCTGACTGCAAACTCTAACCTCCACATCCTCTTTTGGAGATGGTGTCAGATCAAACCTCATCACCTTTCATTCCCAGGAAGATGAGCCAGGACCTCAGTGCAGATGATCAGATAGCATTACCACCTAAGCACGGTCTCCACCCAGCCCCCCACCCTGCTCCAGCTCTGCCAGGCCTAATGTGGGTGAGTATGCAGGAAACTTTAAAAGAAAATAAAAGTGTTTAATGTCCTGAGATAATAACTTCTTGGTAGGATATATGTAATACTTTGGTTGAATAGTAAATAACTCAATGTTATTTATTTTAGAAGCCTTTGCCATAAAATAATGATGTGATGATAATGCTGTTATGCAATGATTTCTTCCAGAATATGATTCCTTTACCGATGCTTCCTCTAGACAAAGAAAAGCCGTGGTGGCATTATAGCTGCATAGAAGGCGCTCTGAGTTTTTGTGACTCAGGAGCCCTGGCCCAGTTACTAGGGCTCTCATTCCCTAGCTCGGGGAATGCTGGGAGTTTGGCCCTTGCTCCCAAAAGGTCCAGTCCCTGTCTTCTCCACCAAGGGTTTCTGATAGCCACAGCAACCCTGCCCAGCTACCACCCACTGAATCCTGGCCAAGTTGGCTAAAATTTCTCCACACCACACCCATGGAAGCTAACAGGAGTCTTTGTTCTTAGCACATTTGATCATCAAAATCACATTGCATTTCCCCCAGAGAAATGCAATTTCATCTCCATTTCAAGTAGTTTGATGTGTAGTAATAGGAAGGAGACTCGAATTTTGAACTTGAGCTTTATGTTGTGACTAACAGTAATTTAAATATCCTGCATCAAAGAGCTGGGCTGTTCCTCTAAACTGCATTAAAACCCACCATGACATATCGTTGTTTCAGAAACCCACAGTGCAATCTGCAATGCATTATAAGTTTTAAGCACAGAATCTTATCTTTATTTTCTTGTGCATTCCAAAATTCTGGAAAAAAAAACTGATCAGAGACAGTGCCCACATTCCAAGACTAGTGCCACAAGTTTGCTGCAAGTTTAGGGTGAAAAGAATTAAAGTAACAGATGTTTGAGTTGCCTGGTCCTGTTATTTTCAAAACTCCATCAACAATGCAAAGTTTTAAGTTAGAAATGTACTACACTTAGATTGTTCCCCATGGAAATGTCTAACTGAAACCAGAGTCTAAGAATTCATTTTCAAACAAATATTCTAACTTTGCTTTTAAGAGGAGAAAAAAAAAATTACATATCCTCTTCGAAGGGAAGAAAGTTCAGTCTGATCAGACCCCCCGCCCCTGCTCAGCACTGCAGCAGGGAGCAGGATTTGATGGTGGTGAGTGCTCGCCCTGCTCTTGCAGACTGGGTGGCTCCACGGGGTGTGCTCCCCAGGCTTCTGCGGTCCAAGGAGAGGTGGTAGGGGATGCTCGCAGCCTATGACAGCTAGGAAGTTGTGTGGGTCTGGTTCCATCAGCTCTAGGGACTGCTCCACATGAGGCTTTCTCACTCACTTCAAAGACCAGAGCCCCTTTAGAAGCCCCTCCAAAAGGCCTGTCTGCATCAACCCAAGACATCCATACTGCTCATCCCCTGCCAGGTTCTGCATGCCCAGCAAAGAAAGTTATTAGCTCCCTCCCGGCCTCAAAGGGAAGCATGAGCAGAGTTCCTTGTTTGCTCACCAATCTGCATCCCGGGTGGCTTTTGGGACCCATATTAACAGACTTCAAACGGACAGAAACACAGGGCTTAAATTGCATAGCATTTCAGAAGAGCTCTGATCCAAGTTAATGATGGAGACTGGACCAACAAGTAAAAACAGATAAAGTAGAGCCATTTTTACTTAAATATAAATTCATAAGAAATATAGAAAGCCGGGCGTGGTGGCGCACGCTTGTAATCCCAGCATTCGGGAGGCCGAGACCAGAGGATCACGGTTCGCAGACAGCCTCAGCTACTTAGTGAGGCCCTCTGCAACTTAGTGAGACCCTGTTTCAAAATAAAGAATAAAAAATTGGGCAGAGGGTGTAGCTCGGAGGTCAAATGCCCCTGGGTTTCATCCCCAGACCTACCAAAAAAAAAAAAAAAAAGAAAAGAAAAGAAATATAGAGATAGAGGAAGTCAGTATCATTCTGTTGTTGATGATTTTATTCCTAAATTCCTTTTTTTCTAAATCATCGCTCCCTATCCCTTCTGTGAAACCACTCCTGATTCCACTAATTACAGTGGTCCCTCCATTTTTTTGAACTCTTAAAAATATATATAGTATCTTCTGCCAATTTAGCACTTTAATACATATCTACCTGTAATAGTCTATGCATTATATTTTTAATACTGACTCCCCAGATTGATTTTGAGTGTCTCAAGGGCAGACAGAACGTCTTATAGTTACTTTCAGGGCCTATCACAGTGAGCGTGCGGAGAGTGGATCCAAGAGGACCATTTGGCATGAACCTCATATTCAAAATAGTCTCAAATTTAGATTTTTGATGATAGAACCAAGTAAGTTTACACCTAGACTTTCATAAGCATGCTGGCAAGAGTTTTAAAGAGAAGCACTTCATCCAACAACTTTAAATTCATCAGCTTCTATGATCCTCTTTTGGCATTACTTTATTCTAATACTCCGGAAGCCTCAAAAAAATATATAGAAGTAGCTCAGTTTACCTCAAATTTTCTGCAGTGCCTGGTACTGTTACAAGAGATAAGCTAAAAAAAAAAAAAAAAAAAAAAAAAAAACCTTCCTTAATGGTCCACAGACTTTTCCCAGAGGAAAGGAAGAAGTGCACAGCCACCACCACACTTGACTGTGGCACCATGAAAGGTCAGAGACCCAGGGAAACTGAGAAGACCCCAGGTAAGAGCCGGCCTCCAGAATAACTGTGTTTTCAGGGTCTTACCTTCTTTTCCAGAGCTTTCTTTTTTCCTTCCTGGCAACAACATTACTATCAAATGAAACAAGGCACTCTGTTCTTCTGCTAATAAGTTAGCACCTAAGAAGCTGAAGAGAAAAGGCAGCTCTTTGAAACTTAAGCTAACACATGAGAAACAATCTGCCCAGATGTGAGAGAAATCTAGACAAGAAATTGATGTCTAGCAGAAAGTTTCTAAAACTCCTAGTATACTAGTTAAGGTAGACTCTGGAAGTAATTTCATGGAAGCAGGAATAAGAATGAGATTGTAATGCAGTCTTCAGAACCCCAGTCATTAGAGAATGGCAGAGTGACCCAAAGTATGTGAACAGTAAAGGGAAACACGAATTAGGCATGAATTCATTGTGTGAGTTCACTCTGTGAGGAGTCTCCGGGGCAATTGGTCATCTTCAGGAGACACCTCCAAAATAGCCCTGTCTTTTAGACATTTCTTCCTGCAAAATTCTTGATGTTTGCTAATGTGAGAGCATTAGTCCTGCTCACCAAAACGGGCTTTCTTACTTCTGGAAACTTCTAAAATGGCAGTTGGGCATAACTTTTTTGTCTAACAAAATATGAGTGATGTAAGATCTCTTGAAGAATTCCTCTTATCTCCATGGCCCCCTTGCCCATTAGGTATCATGAAAGCACAGAAACAGAGCCATTCCTCTACCTGGATCAGAAGGAAGAAATAAGTCTTTGTTATTTTAAGCCACTGAGATCTTGAAATTATTCTTACCACTGTATAACTAAACTCACAGTATTTAATCCACTGCTCTTTCAAATGAAATTCCCTTGGGGATACATTTAATATGCCAGGGGATTCTAGGAGCCACCGGATAAAGGCATCACATATTACCAGGCTATCCACAGAACTCATTACTAATTGAAGATGTTATGTACAAATTACTATATACACATTAGTTTAAAATTTCATAAATTTTTATAATAAAATATTTTAAAGAATTTTGGAAACACAAGTTTAGAGGATAAAACGAGCAAATCAAGTGTAGAACAGATCTCTGAGGGGAGCAGCTGCAATGCACAGAAGAGGGAATTGAGGCACAGGAAGATGAGTGAGTGACTTTGCCAGTGTCACCCAGAGAGTAAACGCAATAGAAGTTGCCTGGTTCCAATTCTAGCACTCTTGGCCACACTTAAGCATGAAGGGTAATGATCCCTCCAGTGTGCTCAACTACAGAACAGAGCGACAGAGCTGTTCCCATGCAAGACCTGCCATTTTGCCTTCACTATTCACTAGCAGGTAATTCCTCGGGCTGGTGGCCATGAAGAAGCTGACACCACTACCAAACTATCACTTGTTCACAGAGAAATATCTAACAAATGTGCTGCTTTCCTCTTTCCCCAACTCCTCAACTTACATGACTGGGAAGATGGAAACTAGACAAAAATTTGTTTACATAAATCCTCTGCACGTTCCTAAAGCTTTCCAGCTTTTGGTGTTTATAATCTAACCAATTGTTTCTATGTCTGGGTTATTAAATATAATAATCTACTAAATATATGTATATATACACATATTTATACATGCATACACACACACACACACACACACACACACACACACACACACACCTCAAAGAAGTTCTCTCAATTACTAAGCAACCTCCTAATAACTGTCTTTGGGAACAAATCAAAGTTTGAATAAATAACTTCTGCCAACAAGTTGGAGCCATAGCATTCCTAAAAGCACTTATCTTAGGTAAAGTTTGGAAGCAACATTTACGTTTTCATTTTTAAATTGGAACTTAGTTTTTTCAGACTTCTTTGGAATTTTATGAACCCAAATTTTAAAGTGGGAGAATTCAAAGCAGATGAAAAGCAACCAGATTTTTTTTTAAAGAAAATATCTTAAAAATTATAACCCACCATCACTCTCAGTCTTTCAAAGCTAATTATACATATTTAAGATAACTTAATCTAAAACTCTAGAAGCACCCTTGCCAACATTCTTTAGATGTATAAAAGCAGCCTATGATATTTTAAGATCAATAACTTAGAAGTCAACATTCAATTTGAATCCTATAAGTGTGGCCGGTTTCTGATATAGTCATCGTTGAATGCGCAGCACTGAGAAATGCTCTGAGCCATGTGAAGCCAAGGCCGTGCAGTTTCCACTCATTTTTTATGCATATCACTCACAAAACAAAAATAAAGAATTGCTTCTTCTTCAAGCCCCTGCTAACTTTTAGAGGGCAAAAATCTCACAAGCCCAACTGTTTTCTTGTTGTCCCCTTAATAAACAATGTTTTCCCTGTAATGACCTTTTGACGAAACTTGTTTTTAGAACAGCGAGTACCACCCTGAGTCAGATTTCAGAAATTCTGCTATTATTATTGCAGCTGTCGAAGGCACATTTGTAAAACATTTTCAAAAGTTTCCAAACAAAAGGCACCCCAAATTCCCCCACCCCTACCTGTCTAAATGTGTTTTCTACAGTTCCTCTGCAAAGTTAGGGCAACATCCCAACGTGAGCAGCATCCCAAGCTAAGTCTGTCTCCAAGTTTTTCTCACACTATTTTATCATATACACAACACAGTGTCTGTGATGTGGAGTTTTCTCTCTGCCCATCTAAATCCTGCCCAATCTTCAAAGCCTGACCCAAAGCCCCAAAGCTTCTGGGATCACTCTCCATATTAAACTTACCTTAAAAGTAAACATATCCATGAATTCTGAAAATTGCTGTGCTTGCCACTCATTCTGATGTGTAGCTTTACTCTGCTTTGCGCCCTCGTGTAATTGCTTTATGGTATATATCTTATATTTTTAAGTTGATCAAAAAGGTCATGGAGAAGAAGAAATATCTGCAAACCAAAGAATGAAAGACTCCAGGAGAGAAGTACTAATCACTTCCAATTGTTAGATCATTGGCTTTCAGAAATGTTCCAGGTTGAATCTTTAGTGAACCTGGAAAGTACCAAGAGCTTCATCTCTAACCCACCTACCATAAGAATCATCCCCTAATTTTTTCTTGCTTTGGCATCATATTAAAATGAAGGAAAAAACTCAGATGACCCCATTGAGCCATTCTAGCAGATAGAGTGCTTCACCCTCAATGCAGAAATACGAGCCAACGCCAGTAGGTGGGGGTTATACAACATGGCAGACAGAGTGATGCGTCAGACAGAACCAGAGGAAATCAGCATGGCCCCTTTCAGCTGCAGAACCAACCTGACCCCGGCCCTTCCAGGTATAAGACTCCCAAAAGGTAATCACAAAGGTGGCCACAGAGGACAGGCATCCTTGACACAAACAGGGAAAGGGATCTTGAAAAAGCACACATCTGTATCATAGAAGAAGATGCTCACCATAAACAAAAACAAGGGTGGATACAGCAGATTTTTGCCACCTTTGAAATATAATATATAGTTTTATACACATTTAAACATTTTAACAGAATGGTGACATTAGTATTTTTCTATATCATTCAATAATATTGTTCAGACACCGCAAAATCAATTGGCTTTTCCTAGCACTAATAGCAGTATATTGCTACACACACACACACACACACACACACACACACACACACAATCACATACACACAGAGAGACACAGTGTCTTCCTTTGACTTTACTTTTTATTTTGGGGTTTAAGACTTCAGTTAATGTGTAATGCAAATATTCATCATAGAAGCGAGATGGTACTTTAGAAGTTGCCTTTAGAGCCTGGTGTGGTGGTGCTACTGGCATGCTGCTAAACATTCTGAAACAAACTGGATAGACAACCTGCCCCAACAAAGACTTGTTAGGTCCAAAATGTCAATAAGGTCATATTTGGGAAAACCTATTCTAGGATTTATATAAAAGCAATATATGAATTTACAGAATGAATGTTTTCTGTTTAGAGGAAATCCTTTGACTTCTGCAAAAAAAAAAAAAAAAAATAAGCCAGAAATCTTATTTAGAAATAGGAAATTTCAGACTCTAAGAACTAATGATCTCTTGCCTACAGCATCTTAGTAGAGACCAGTATGATGTTAACTCATTTATTTATTTATTTATTTATTTATTTATTTATTTATTTATTTATTTATTTGTGGTACTGAAGATGGAACCCAGAGGCTTTCTACCTCAGGGCTATACTCCAAGATCCATTTTTATATTTTATTGGGAAACAGGGTCTCACTCAGTTGCTGAGAATCTCACTAAATAGCAGAGGCTGTCTTAGAACCTGTGTGATCCTCCTGTTCCAGTCTCCCAAGTACTGGGATTACAAGAGTGTGCCACCACTCCCAGCTTTAAATTCTGTTTCCTGTCATCAAACCGTCACACAGGGTCGCTGGAATGGTTTGATTTGATCAGGTGGGAGATTTTTCTTTTTCACATTATTTTCGTTGTTTTAGAACCACCCCAAGCCTCAACAAATGTTTTATAAAGCACTGCAGCCCAGGGTTCATTGTGTTTGGGAAAGTAAGGATTCTCTAGTCAGGGACTTCACTGGAAAAAAGTATAGATAAAGTAAGGAGCTAGCCAGGGGCAACCAGAAAAGCCAATGAGAACCCTCAGCAGACCGCACACAGAGGGAGGCATGGAGGGAAAGAAGGTTAGATAGAAGCCTAAGGGCAGTGCTGCAAGGCCTGTCTGCCTCCTGTGGAATGAGCCTTCCTTCTTAGACTCTCAGACTGAGCCCATGGGGAAAGAGACCTAGGAGCAAACATGGTGATAGATGTCAGAGCACAGCAGGGGAGAGCCTTGGCCAGTCACACCCCTGTACCTGGAGGTCAGCTAGATGTGCCCTCATGGCCTCCTCAGGAATACACCCATAAATTGCCATTTAACTGGCAAGAGGAATTGTCCTTTAGACCCAAGTCTCAACCCTGCCTCCTCCTTTCGCTCCTTGCAATTGATTGGCAACACTGCTAGTGATATGATAATCAACTGAGCTTCAGAATGATAAAAAGGAGAAGGCAAATCTTCTAGGATGATCACGACTTCAGAGTGTGCCCAAACCGAGAAACACCCACCTATAGTATAGTTTCGCCGGACCTGGAACTGACCCAGGCCATGCACTCAGAGCCTGCTCAAGGTATGTTGCCTGGCATGCTGCCCACCCCTGATCCACAATGTCTGCCAGTTTCTTTCCAGACTTAGAGCTGCCCTGTGAGAGACCCATCATTACACACCATAGAACTCCTAAGAGAATATTGAGTTGAATAAATTATTAGCAATTTCATAATAAACTTCAAATCATCTTCCATACATTTTCTTCAAACTGCCAGCGTAATTTATATATTAAACATTTAGATAGTACCATCCTTCCTTGTCAACTCGCCCTGGTGGAAGACTGTTAAAAGTAGACCATTATATTCCAGGACAGTTTAAGTTCAGAAAGGCCTCAAGGCAGACTGTGTGCTAGAAGCTTTCTCAAAGGCCTGCCAGCTCTGTGATTTTATGATTTTATGATCTCAGATGAAGAACCTGATAGCACATTGGGAAACTTTCCCTACAACAAAGAAGGAAGTCAATGGAGAAGCTAGCCCTAGGGAATGCCTCATTTCTTGGGCAATCTCCTAAAATACAGAATATACTTTTGAACCATAGATAATGATGTTGTCTCTTTTCTTTCTGAATTTCTTTGGGAAGAAGTGATCATTAGAAGTATTTGTTTGCATTTGTAAATGTTCCAAAAAACAGTGTGCAGAAAGATAAATGAGCCTCAAAAGATCATCATAAGATTTTTGGTTTGGGGCCTGTACAGAATTTCAAGCATGACCAGCAACTATTTTTCTACTAACAATGTGGACTGAAGTTTATTTCTCCCTTCTATGTGACACAAGCATTTGCCAGCTGAAAACAAAATAAATATTGATACAGTAACTTCAAAGTTAAAGTCCAGTTGGCTGAAAACACCAAGGACATCAGAAATGCCTCTTAGTGTGTTCTTCACTCAAGTCTAGATGTGGTTTGGTTGCTATGACATTAAAATTACTGCACACATTGTTTCCCTTGTCTTTTTGCAAAATGCAATAACATAAAAATGTCACTAACTTCATAAGGTGTGTGCATGCACACACACACACGTACACATACACACACATACACATATACACAAAATCACTCATACGTGCACACACAAAGAGCCCAGCTTGTCAACAGCTCTGGTGAAGTAAAATACAAATGATAATTAGATACATGTGTCCCCAGCAAAGAGGCACAGAAACTAAAAGGTCATCTTTTTCCAAATGACCTAATTAGAAGAGCCTGGAGTGCTGGCTACAGTATAATGGTTTTACACAGCTTTTAACTCAGATTTCCTGTTTTAAAACAGTGCAATTTACAGCTCCTGCAGCAAATATGAATTGTCACTTAATGCCAACAGAATTAGGCCTCACAACACCACCTGCCTCCAGCAATCTCCTCATTGTTACACCCATCAGCTGAGGACTGCTGATTTACCATCCCAGAATGACCATTTAGAACCTACTGCCAGGACGGCTGCCAAGTTGAGAACAAGGATATCATGTAGAAGAGAGCCCACTTGGTACTTTACATTAATGCCAATTGAAATATGCATGAATAGACCAAAGGGAAGAGCAGTTGTTCTGAATCAGACTATTAGTGAATGCTTCTTAGATTCCTTTTTCTGGTCCCAAAGCTAGAATTTTGATGCTGAATAATTTTAATTGTCCAGAGACAACAGACACTCTGGTAGAAAATGCTGCATGGTAGAAACTCAAACAGGCACCCAAATAGAATTGTCGTTTTAAATAGATGCCTTCACAAATTTGTATTTAATCTCTCTCATATTTATTCAATATGTTGTGATGTTTCATTAAGTATTCATCTTGCTTGTCTGTTTTGTTGCCTCCGTTCTCCCGTCTGAAACACCTAACTAATGCTACGTGCCGCAATGATTTTTTAGACTCATGGAGAATAAAATACAGTCAGAGCAATGGAGACTCCAACAGTGAACTGTATTTCTCAGCTTCTTTTGTAGCCCAGTATAGCATATGACCACATTAGAGCCACAGGATGTAAGTGGAAAGAATTTGTACAATTTCCAAGTCACCTTCATGTAGACAGTGTTCTTGAATTCTCTCTATCCCCTGTTGCTGGCTGTGAAAGGATGGTACTAAAGCAACCTTGAGTGATAAAGTTTAGCCCTTCCAGCCCTGGACCATTTGTCTATGTACTATTCCATGAGAGAAATAAATTTCTCCCACGTTTAACATACCATAGGCTAGATCCACTTTGTAATAGCAGTTCAGCCTGTACTTCAATTAATCAGAGCAAAGAGGACATCAAGTTGCATTTACTCCCTGTGCCCTTGGTTTTGTGTACAGCCATGCCCCACATACCAACACTCAGATCAACAAACCGCATGTGCAGTGGTAGCTCTATCATATAGCCTTGGTGTGTAGCAGGCCATACCATCTAGGTTTGCACAAATATATCATGATGCTCCCACAAGGATGAAATCACCTACCAAGCATGAAGTGTAACCCCACCAGGGAGCCACATGTGACTGCAGATCATTTGCATTGTTTCTTTGATTGGTAAATCAAAGAGAAAGTTACTTCAGACTACCCCTCATTTTTCCCGGTCCTGGACTAAACCTACCTTTAATATAAAACTTAGTGGAATATGTTACATGAAATGAAGAAGAAGAAGGCTAAGTTTCAAATTCCCATGGTCTAAGGCTCTGCTGCTCTTTACCATGATTTGAAGGAGGTCAGTTCTGAAACATTTTTTCGCAGCATTTTATCAACAAATATATATCAAGAGAGGTGCATCAATAAATGCTGCTGCTATTATTTTCCAGGTAAAATGACAATACATGAATTTCCTTCCACTAATACTTTCTTTTTTGTAATTATGCACTGTAGTGAGGTGTAATGATACAAGCATGCATGCACACTTGGTGTTCTTCCTTCTCCCATCCCTCCCTCCCTGTACACGTTAGTGGGATTGGTAGTGATGAAATACCTTAAACTCCTCCCTATCTACTGGTTCCTTCCTTTGTACCCTTAGTTACTAAAAGGCCTGTTTTGATTTATAAAATTCCTTCATTGGATTCTGCTGCCCTGTACTATTTCATATATTATTTTTCTGCCAAAATTTTTTTTAAATGTTATAGGTCAATTATCGCTATGCTTCTGTTTTCATTACCTCTTTAAATCCCTAAAACCTGAGACTTCTTTCTCTGATCTACTACAAATTTGCCAGAAAGGTCACTATTCTGCTTTTCTAATCTTATGTTCCTGGACTACTTATTCATATACTCAACATTAATTGAGTCACACCCATGTATTATAAAATATAGAGATTAGATGTAAACACAGTGCTTGAAGATTCCTCACAGTTTTACAGTATTAGACTGTTTTAAAAATCTCCTTGACTTGATCTTGATTTCCATGGAAACACACCATTCTGCTTCTCATCCTACCGCTCTGATTATTCTTCTCTCTTTCTGTTTTGTTCTCTGTCTTTCAATACTCCTCAATGGGAGTTTCTTCAAATTCTCAGTTGTATCTCTGTGCTCTCTTTTTTTGAAATAAAATTATTTCTACTAGCTTCAATGATCATCTTATTTTGCCTTTATTGGTGCATTATAATCTCACATCACACTGTAAATCAGGTTGACAATGTCATACATGCACACAGTATGGTACTTGGTGTCCCCCAATGATCATCTTTTATGGACTGATTCTTATCTATCTCTGGACATAAACTTCTACCAAAACCTCAGCTTCATATTCCCAAACACACTTCATTGACTCACTACCTGTGAAATTCTAATATGTCCAAAGATAAATAGAATTCACCTGCCTCACATACACTCTCATTTCAACCTAATATACACTCTTGATACATTCATCTGATCACATCATGTACATAAACCTTTATGTCTTCCCTCTCTTTCTTTCTTTCTTTCTTTCTTTCTTTTTTTTTTTTTTTTTTGGTGGTACTGGGGTTCCTGGAAACCTTCTACAGCCGGGATACACTCTCAGACCTATTTTTTATATTTTTATTTGGAAACAGGGTCTCTTCAGCCAACGAGGCTGGCTTCCAACGAGGCTGGACACGATCCTCCTGTCTCCATCTCCCAAGCGCGGGGATTACATGGTGTGCCACCATGCCCGGCTTCCCCTCTGTTTCTATATTAGCCAGCCTTCCTGGACAATCCTAGAACCTGAAGTTAATGCAGTCCAGCTCACTCATGGTAGCAGGAAAACAGTTACCCATCTCCTTTCAGAGCATGATTTCTTCCAGTGACAAGTGAGTGGAAAACCAAATGAAGGAACACTGATAGTAAATTACATAATGTCTCACAAATTAATCTGACAAGAATTAAAGAGAAAAAGCTAGTTGTACTGGCACATGCCTGTAATTCCCGTGCTTGAGAGGCTGAGATAGGAGGATTGCGTATTTGAGGATTGAATATCTCAGCAATTTAGTGATAACCTTATTAAAAAATAAAATAGGGCCAGGGGTGTATCCCAGAGGAAGAATGCCCCTGATTTCAATTCCTACTATGAAAATAAAAGAAGAGAAAGAAAAGAAAAGCAGAAAAAAATTAGAGGAAAATGTACTATGCCCAATCTCCAAATACTACTCAAGTATCCCGGCTTAGATGAATGTCTGTAAAAGACAACAACATCAATCCCTCTCATTTCCCTCTCACCTTGTACACTTATGATATTGGGTCAACTTTCTCAATTTGACCTTTCAGCACCGTCAACTCCAGAACAAAATCAGATGAGTGTTCCTGGCTCCTTCTATTTCCATGTTATTATAAAATGGGAAGCTACAGGATTCCTTTCTTTGTCTACAGTGGACTTTAAACCAACTGTGTCTTGTTCTCTTATTCTTTATTCTACTTTTATTTCTTGGAGTATTTCTTACACATATCTACATGTTTCCAAAAAGAGTTAAGGGCTGTACTTTCTCTTATTTTATACTTTATCTCCTGCACATATGCTTTTTCTTATGTATCCAGGGTAATTATTTCTATTAGTGCATATTAGTTATGCAGAATAATGGGAAGCATTGTAGCTTGTTTGTATAAGCACATAATATACCATGATCATGGAGGGACTCCAAAGAAATCTAAGGCTTGGTTAGGCATAAAATCTTTATATGTGCCATGTGATACAGAAAGCTCCAGTAACCAGGTGTATGCTCTTGAGAGGAGAATGAATATATTTCCTAAAAAAAAAAAAAAATTTGAAAGATCCCAGGGAAAGAGCGCTGCTATGGTTGTATATCTTTTTTCCATCCTGTCAGCTCCCCAAATAGTAACTGCAAAACTGCCTCTTACCTTCCATAATCCACAAAAAAACATGCATATTTCCCATTCCACTTTTTGGGATTTTACTTTTTTAACTTTTTATTGGTGTATTTTAGTCATACATCTTAATGGAGCACAAGATGGTAGAAGCATACATGCACACATCGCCCAATTCACCCTTACCCAATTCCCTCCCCATTTTCTCCCCCTTCCTCCTTCTCATGTTTGGCTTTAGTAATTGACTTTGCTATGTGTGTTAATGTACATCATGAACATTAGAGAAATTCCCTCTTTCCCCTCCCATCCCCTCAGGTTGCCTTATTTGCTCATCTGTAGTATCCCCTTCTTCGTCTAGAGTTCCTGCTATGACCCATTTTCTCCCAAGGTTTCACATATTAGGGAGAGCGTCCGATTTCTTAATTTTTTTGTAACTGACTACTCTCACTTAGCATAATGTTCTCCAGTTTCATCCATTTCCCTTTAAATTATGTAATTGCTTTATGGCTGAAAAAAATTGGGGAACTCTACTACACTGTGAGTGGAACTGCAATTAGTGCAACCACTTTGGAAAACTGTATGGAGAATCCTCAGAAGAATAGGAACAAGACTTACCGTATGATCCAGCAATACCACTTCTGGGTATCTACCCAAAAGAATGAAAACCAAACTACCAAACTAATGCTTGTGTATCTATGTTCATAGTTGCACAATTCACAATTGCCAAACTATGGAACCAGCAAGATGTCCATCAACAAATGAATGGATTGCAAAATTATGGCATATGTACACAATTGAATTTTACTCAGACATAAAGAAAAACACAATTACGTCATTTGTGTTATTTTATTTTTGAACATGAAAAGGAGCATCAGACCTGAAGAAAATGGTCCAGATATGAGACAGATAAGAATCAACCAGAATATACAACCTTAAAGATAGCAAAAATGCAAACTTTTTGAAAAATTTAATCATATTATTGCATCTGTAACATGTGAAAATGCTATGAAAAAGATCATATAACAAGAAAAAGCTTCTGTGAATTAAAAATCATTAGTAAAATAAAAGCTTAAGCAATGAGTTAGAAAATAAAATATGTAATATCTCAAAAGATTAAGCAGAAAGAGAAAATAGAAGAAAAGTCTAACAAAATCTTGTAAAATATAAAATTCTGATCCAGGAGATTCAACACTTGATAATAGACCATAATAGTGGAGAAAAGGAAGTTATCAAATGAAACAAAATTAATTTCCAAAGTTTAAGAGACTAGTCTCCAGCTTTCACCATCCCACTAAAAGGAAAAATATTAATAAATAAGTGGAAATAGCCACACCAGAAGAAGTCCTGATGATTTTTCAGAACACTAAAAAAAGAAAAGATTCTAAAGTTTTTCTGAATAAATAGTCAAGCCAGACATAGGGAGCACACCTGTTATCCCAGTATTTGTGAGGCTGAGAGGTAAGGATTGCAGGTTCAAGGACAGCTTCGGGAACTTAATGAGACCCTCACCAACTTGGCAAGACCTTGTTTTGAAATAAAAAAAAATAAAGGGCTAGGGATGTAGCTCAGAGATAGAATGTCCCTGGGTTCAATCCTCACTACCACAAAAAAAGGAAAAAAAGAAAAAGAAAAAAAGTCCAGTTCTCTTATATAAAAATTTTAATTCCAATGTCATTTATCATCAATAACAGGTAACATTAAGTTGGGTTTTTTTGTTTTGGTTTGGTTTTTTGGTGTTCCTGGAAACCCTTCTATTTCCGGGCTACACTCCCAGACTTATTTTTATACTTTTTTAAATTTGGAAACAGGGTCTCTTAAGCCAGCGAGGCTGGCTTCGAACTTGCGTGATCCTCCTGTCTCCACCTCCCAAGCGCGGGGATTACAAGCGTGGGCCACCACGCCAGGCCACGTTAAGTTGTTCTTAAAAAATGGAACAAGCTTCAAATTTCTGAGGCAAAGTGATCTTCAATGTCAATTTCTATACAACTTAAACAAATTAGACATAAACTATCTAAATTTAAAAATAAATTAAATATATAAATTTAAAAATAATGATATTGTATGAGTCATGCAAGAACTCATACAATTTTCCTCACACATACCCTTTCTTGGAAAGTTAGTTGGAAATGCACTCCAGGAAAAGGAAAATGCAAACTAAAAAAGATAAGCTAAAAATCAAACCAAAAAAAAAAAAAAAAAAAAAAAAACAATTGACTTAAACCAGGAAGGTAGCAAGAGAAGTCCTAGGATTATTGCCTATGGTAGGCTTGGCAATAACCATCACATGTAATAAGAGAAAGATGAAAATTGAGTAAGAAGAACACCAGAAATGAAGATGTTTAAACTTGAAAAAGTAGCCTGATTTGGTAACAGTTTTGAAAATTAGGTATGGTGTTATTATCTTAAAAGAAATATAATCTATTGTCAATTGTGTTTATGTTTAGAATGTACTCATTTGTATATTTTGTATAAAAACACTATACAGTTCATATATATCTCATTCAATATAAGACTAAAGTTTTTCAAGTACAGATTCTCATATTCACAGAAAAACAGTAAAAAACAACCATACTAATATACAGTAATTAAATAGTTACTCATATAACTTCAATAATTGGTCAATAAAACGTGGTGATTTGAAAAAAGAAAGCAAGCCATGGCAGAAAGAAAAGAGAAGCCTCTGAAAACAAAACTCTGCAGAAGACAATAAGCTGAGTGTGAGACACTTTATTACTTTATTTTGATTGAGAATCATGTTTATAGTGTGCGTGTGTGTGCGCGCACGCGCGCGTGTGTTTGTATGTGTGTATATGTGTGTGTTACTGGGGATTGAACTCAGAGGAGTTCTGCCTCCGAGCTACATCTCCAACCTTTTTTTATTTTGTTTTATTTCACTTCAAGTTATTTTATCGTTTGAAAAGGGTAACACAAAGATACTATGCCTGGCTGCAAACCTGTGACCCTCCTTTCTCAGCCTCCTAAGTCTTGACTGGGATTACAGGCATGTGCCACTACCCCCTCTTGCATGGTCTTAATAATGAAAATTGATTCACGATATAATATTGCTAGGTAGAAAGGATAAAATAAAACTGAAAGTGTAAGAAGCCTATCTGTATCTTTCTGTTCACAAGTAAATGATTTCTAAAATGTATAGATCATGAAATAGCAGTTCAATGGCTCCTAGGGGTTTTCCTTTCTTTTTCCTCTGAAAACTAGTACTGAAGAGTTAGGAACAGGGGAGAATTGTTTTCTTCCTCAGCCTTTCTGAGCTATTTTTTTCATTACCATGGTGGTATTCATTTTATATTTTAATTGTTCAATAAAGAGAGCTTCTGAGAGTGACTAGAATTTAGCAAAATGAAGGGTCTGAGGGTCAGAATAATCAAGGAGCCCTAAGAAGCAAAAGTGTTGTGTTGGATGTGAGCCTGGGGAAAGTCTCCATGCAGCTCTAGGGAGGGCGGCACAGGGCCACCAAACCTGCTGTCTGTGGGGTGATTTGTAGATACCTGAGTGCCTCCCATGGATGCAGTGGCCTCATGAAAGGAAGGCCTGATTGGCTGGGAAAGACTCAACCTTTACTATTTCTCCCAGCAAATCCAAACACATGCCTTCCCCTGGAATCATTAAGCACCTCCAGCAGGGCACTCCTCTGGCTTCTGGACAGGGGCCAGAACAGTCACACCGGTGTTCAGAGCTTGCACATGGACACCAGTGTCTGTCCACACTGGTTTCTCACTAGCATCACCTGGGGGTACCTTTAAATCATATATATATATGATATCTGAGCAACATGTTAAATCATATTGTAGGCAACTGTTCTCTAAATGCATTCCTCAGACTGGCAGCACCTTTGTCTCCTGGGTAGGAACTTGTTAGAAGATAAATTGTTGGGCTCCACTCCATAATGCTGAATCAGGCTGGCCCTTCCAGGACACTCGGCCACTTCTTAAGACTGAAAACTACTGCTGTATGGAGTCCCGGTTAAGACTGAGGCTTTGGAGCCAGGCAACTAATTAGTGGACTTGGAGCAAGTTACTTAGCTACTCAAAGCTGTTGATTCCTCATCAAAAAAAAAAAAAAAAAAGAGAGAGAGAGATATACTAATGTCTACCTCACACACTTAGGAAAAGGATTAATTTGAATAAAGAATTCGATAATATAAACTCAACATATTACTTGAAATATCGGCTTTTAAAAAATATTTTAAACTCTTGGGTCCAGACGAGCCAATGTACTAGTCATTCATATGCCTGTGTCTGCATCACATGAATGATCAGTTAAACAGGTCTTCCTTAAAAAAAAAAAAAAAATTGTAACCTGAGCTGGGCATGGTGGCGAACGATTGTAATCCCAGCATTTGGGAGGCTGAGACCGGAGGATCGCGGTTCATGGACAGCCTCAGCTACTAAGTGAGGCCCTCTGCAACTCAGTGAGACCCTGTTTCAAAATAAAGAATAAAAAATAGGGCAGGGGGGTGTAGCTCGGAGGTAGAATGCCTCTAATTGGGCAAATATTAATCCCCAGACCTGAAAGAAAAAAAAAAACCTAAAGAACTACACATACACACTAACGAAACTTAATCAGTGTTGGTACTCACATTTTAAATGAAGGGCTTAGTGTAGTAAAAAGTAAGCTCAAATTAGGCTTCCTTAAAAGGTTCAAAGTAAAGGATAACAAGTGGAATTAAAAGAAAGGAAGAATATCAGCAGACAGAAAGAGGGAAACAAGAAGGAAGGATCGGGAGAGAGTGTGACAATGTGTTACTCATCAATCACTAGTCAACACTGTTGTTTTTTTTTTTTTAATTGGTGCATTGCATTATAAAGTTACATAAGAGTGGTATTTGTTTGATTAATATTTGCCCAAATCACAATTCTGTGATTTCATAGTATTTTCAATGCCCTGCAATGGCAAGCATTTCCACCCCTCACTAGTCTCTCCACCATCTGCCCTTAAGCTACTGGCCATGTTTTTCATGAGCAGCTCAAGCAGTCAAGAGAATGAACAGGACTTCATTACGTGGAGTGGTGGGATTGCATCTTACCTACGGGTGGATATTATAGCACTCTGGCCTCAAGCCTTTCTTTCTCTTTACATTCTCCACATTTCGCACCTGGCTCCTTCCCGTTGCCCACCCCTTGGCCCTCACTCATATTTAACTCTCAGCCACCAAACTCTATTGCCTCTTCCTATCATCTTTCTCAAAAATATTCATTTTACCTTTGGTCAAAATTCAAATGATAGCTATTTCCTTTTTGAAATTATCAGCTATTACCAATCCAAATTAGATTATTTCTAAGTCATCTCAGAGCATTCTGATTTCCATGATAGTCTTTAAGGTAATAAAAATAAGTAACCAAACTATAAAAAGTTAGGTGTCCCTTAATACAGCTATCAGTACATTTCCTATTACATCTATGCCCACGCTTCTTGTTAGCTGAATTGAGTTGAGTTGGCTTCTCTGATTCTGAAATCCATAATTACTACCTATACCCCCAAGTCCAACATCAGAATCTTGCTGTCTTTCATGGCTGCATCATGTCTCCTCTACTGAATTTGAACTTGATCCCAACACAAATGCACCAGGACAATTTTAATTGGCCATTTTCAGATCACACCTTGGAATTTCCTGGAGAACTTCAAAAAATAGCACTACTCACGTCCCCGTGGCAACAATGATATATAACTGGACTTGTGAAGCCTAGGCATCAGCATTTTGTGAAAGCCCTTTAGACGATTCTAATGTGCAACCACGGCTGTGAAATGCTGAGCTGGTGTACCAGCCTCACTTGCTCGTGGTAGCAATCTATTCACCTGCAGAGTATTTTCATGCCCTTCCACCCTAGCTATTTTAGTAACATTTACACACCTCCATATTTATGTGTACAGGATTTGATTCAGATTCCTCCTTCAGGAAGCCTTTCCTTGCTATCCATTTTTAATCTTCTCTTGTGTTATATTGTATTGATATTATTTCACTAGTTCAGGTATCAGGGCTTAACTTGCCATTATAAATGCCTGCAAGGTAGGAAATCTGATTAAACCACGTATATCAAGTATTCAATTATCTCTTTGACTTTGCTCACATTTTAAGATGAATACTACGTACAAAGTAAAGTTAAACTAATAAAAACTAAATGTATAAATATATGCTTATTGTATTTCCACAGAGGTTCTTATTTGTTGGTTTTGTTTTTTGTGTGTGATATTCGGGACTGAACCCAGGGGCTTTCTACCTCCAGTCTATGCCCTAGCCATATTTTATTTTGTAATTTGAAACAGGTTTCTTACTACATTGCTAAGGTTGTCTTGGAACTTGCAATACTCTTATACTCTTAAGTGCTGGAGTTACAGGTGTATGTCACCATGTCTGGCTTTCCACAGAGGTTTAAAAAACTCAAGCCCCAGAATAGGGCACACCTGGATTTGAATCCCAGCTCTAGCACCAGCCAGTTGTGTGACACTGGGCAAGTTTGTTAAGCTTTCTGAGCATCGGTTTTCTGACATATATGAAGTCAAGAGCAGCAGAATCTGCCTCATTAAATCTGTGAAGATGAAATAAGGGATGTGAAGCACTTAGCAAAACATCTGGCTCATATTAAGCAATCTGTTTATAAATGCTATTATTTATTATCCGAGTGAGTATTTTGTGCCTTACTCCTTTAAATCAACACTTTCTTGAGGAAAAGTATTTTTCTTGTAAAGTTTTTCTTCAGAAATAAAGATAAGCGATCCTTAATGCTTTCTTGCTGTTTCTAACAAGATTATTTCACTATTCTAAAGCTTAACTGTGTGATTGTTATGTCAGAATGTTCATAACCCCAAATGTTCTACATAATTTCAATGCTTATGGATACATCATTGCATTACATGGAGTTGCCTACCATTTACAGATTTTAATTTAGTTACTAAATAGTAGGATATTCTGATTAAGAATTCACTCGAGGAGAGAAACCAAATTGAAGGGGAGTAAAGTCTGTATCATGGGCCATTTAGCGGAATTAAACCCAGCTTCCATGGGATGGTGCAGGGAATGAACAGAATGCTCTATCTCCAGTTTCTGCAAACACTGAGTCGATTACCAACCAAACTACATCTCTCCATAGTCACACTCACCACCCATGACTTTAGAGCATTTTGATAATGAAACTCTACGGGGAGAAAACCTGTCTGGATGTTTTTCCTTCACCTTGTGTAATCTCCCTCAGCTCTCTAACATATACTGAAGTTGCCTCTAAATGACACTTCTGAGAGAGTCAGAAAAGGAGGCGTGAAGGAGGGAGGGAGGGACAGAGGCAGGGGAAAAGATCACAGATCGCAAATTATATGACTATAAAAATCAATAAAAATTCATTATAAAATAATACAGAAAACGCTTGTATTTATTTACTCTGTTCTGAATCCTACTCTTCTTGGTATTTTATTGTCTTGCTATTTAGAACGCGCTAAGAGATTTCTACAACAGAAGTACTTCACTGTTTTATTAAAGATTATTTTAAAATGTGCACTGAGCAATTTATAGAAAAATCCATGTTCTCTTTGGATAGCATGATTCAGCCCTAACTGTTAAAAGCTCAATAAACTGTTATTGCTTCATACTGTTGAATAGTTGCAACAATGAAAACAGAAATAAAACAGCCTCACGTTCTTTTTTTAAGTTCCTCCTGACCCTCCCTCTCATTCCCCCCAGAGCTATATTCTTCCCCCTCCCTTCACAACGTCCTTCCTTTCACTGTGCGCTAGAATGTACAAGCACCTTGTTGAAGCAGTGTTTTTGAATCAAAGCTTAAGTTTCACAATGAGGTATACAGGTTTCTCCTGTGTCTAGCAATTTAAAAAGAAAACTTACTCTCACGGTTTTGGATTTTTCACTCTTCAGTTTCACATGCTTGGTACGATTAAGAAAATCTGAGATGCAGAAGAAGTGCAAGATACACAAACCACATTTATATTTTTTTCATCAAAGCACAGATTGAAATGGTTGACTTGTTATTTAAGAATCACTTATAAAGCTGGGTGTGGTGGCTCACACTTATTCGGGAGACAGAGACTGGAGAATCGTGGTTCGCAGACAGCCTCAGCTACTTAGGGAGGCCCTTCGCGACTCAGTGAGACCCTGTTTCGAAAACTAAAATGACTAAAAAAATAGGGCTGAGGGTGTGGCTTTGAGGTACAATGCCCCTGGGTTCCATCCCTGGCACCGCAAAAAAAACAGAATCATAAGAATTTTTATATTCAGAACTTTATTTCTGAATAAACAATCAGAAATATTTTACTTTTCCATGTTTGAGAAGTTTGCTTAGGAAATTTAAGTCAAAAACAGAAGTAGGGTCTGTTGTTCCTGCCTAATAATTAGCACAGGCACTGGGGGTTACAGAGGTAAAGACAAGGAAATCGTTTGTTTCTACAAACACATGGGATTATGAAAACATTTTTTAAAGCAAATACACTTGTGACACTGAGGTATGCTATGAGGGTTCATCTGTAGGTCCTGTGTAAATCCCCTTGATTGTCAAACAAATAAGAAGACATCTCAAAGGTTATTTATGCCTGGAAACTTGCACCAGGCAAAAAGACTTTCATTTTTTTTTTTTAATGTTAAGTTCTGGCCACTGAAGTGATAACAATATATATTATGAATAAGTGTTGAAATTAGGAAAAGACTGAAGGAGAAAAAATTGTTTTTAGCTGTTTAAATGGTCTTTTCTCCTCCAAAGACTAAACTCTTGCAACTACTGGAAGGTCACGAAAATTACTTTCCAATCCTGTGAATTGACGCAGCAGAAAAGAAGATCCTCCTTATTTAAACACTTGGTTAGCAGTCAGAATAATCCCATCAGGCCTTCAGTATTTGATGGCAGTGTTTTGACCTTTGAAAAGGAGTACACAAATTAGGATTGTGTAGGGACCCACTCACCACAAAGTGACCAGCTAATTTTGTGGAACCAACATTAGTGCTAGCACAGCAACACCTACTGGTACACTTAGGAAGTGAAGTTGAAACCAATATGGCCAGATATCGATTCCTCCATTTTAATGAGAAAAATTACAGCATGGTTTTTTACCAACCTAAAAATGACTGCCTCCAAATGAAAGAATGGCAAGAAAAACTGTCATTGTGGAAGAAGCATAAATGCATATGTTTAGAACACCACTGAGGCACTATAAAACTTCTCTAAACCTGGGACTGCCTCCTCCTCCTCCTTCTTCTCCTCTTTCTTTAACGGGAGTTATACAATTAGAAAAAAGTACTGAGTAGATTAAAATAAGCTGAGAAGCATCATGTTTATTTTTACCATAGATATGAAGTCTAGTCACCAAACAATGAATAATACAGCATTTAATGTCATAGTCTGCCAGCTCTACCGAGTCTAAACAGCATCTTCACTTAAAGAGATATTCAGGAACAGTAGGAACCACAAAAAATACAGCCGCAGAGAGTATAATATATATCAAAAGGAAAAAAATCACCCAGATCACTACAGATCAGCAGAACTGAAGTTCAGCAGAATTTGACCTTGCCAATATTTAGAAAAGCCATAGCTCCTGTTTGGTTAAGCTCCACTGCTCTGTAATCATGCCTTGAAAAAATCAACTCCATAAAAGTAAATAAGAAGTGATATGCTGCCAGTTAACCAAGTTGTAAGCTAAGACACTGATTGGCTGCCCCTCTGCTTTCTCAAGAAAGGCAAAGTGAAGTCTTCTTTCAGGGACAAGCAGTCGCTGTAGGAATTCGGAAGGTGGGCAATATGATCTCTCTACTATCCATGAAAATTTAGTGCCTGGGGGAAAGTATAGAAAATTCAGTGAAGGTGAGCCTGGTCAGTCTCCAAAACCATGAAAGAAGAATATGTTCCCTCATGGATGAAGCAGTAATCTTTACTTACAGTCTAAAAGGATTATATAAATTGAGTGTCTGCTTTCTGACTCTGTGTAGTTCTCCATTGCCATTAAATTGAGCTCCACCTTAGCTTTATTTCTTTAGTTAACAATGCAGATATATCCATAGTCCTTATGATGAATTTTTAAGTGTCCCATTTGGTTTAAAACCTCAGAGATAGATGGACTCCTGGGAACATTGAGAAATTGGGGCTCTCAAGACATAGAAATATGTGGGGTTTTAGCCAGGCATGGTGGTGGCACAGCCTGGCTAAAAACCCACCACGCCTGGAATCCCCGTGCTTGGGAGGCTGAGACAGGAGGATCACACGGATTCGAAACCAGCCTCAGCTACTGAGTGAGGCTTTCAGCAACTTAGCAAGACCCTGTTTCCAAATAAAGTATAAAATAGGTCTGGGAGTATAGCCCAGAGGTAGGAAGCCCCAGGTTCCACCCCCAGTACCACTAATATACATACATATACATACTAATATACATATATACATATATACATATATACATATATATATGTGTGTATATATATATATATATATATATATATATATATATATATATGGTTTTTCCTAGGTCTTTATTACCTGCTGCTTGAATTCCTGGGGCAACCTCCTCTGATACTAACATTATTTCATTTTGGGGGATATTACTGTCAGATTTAGTTGTCTAAAACACTTCTTTCAGAGTCATATTCCTTCTCAGAAACTTTAGTTCCTCACCTTAACAAAAATTTTTCAAACTCCATCAATTATTTTTATTTTCTAGACAGATGCCCCAACAATCTTTTCAAATGTGGCTTTGCTAGACCCTTAATAAAAAGCTTCCTGAATGCCAAGTTAATCAGTCAGCCAGGTTAATTCACATCCTCTCTCTCTCTCTCTCTCTCTCTCTCTCTCTCTCTCTCTCTCTCTCTCTCTCTCTCTCTCTCTCTCCCTTCCCTCCCTCACCCCAGCCCTGCATAAGTGCTTTCTTCTCCCCTTCAATCAAAATCTTCCAACATCTTCATATAGACCTCAAAAAGTTATTTTTCTGGTCCTACATTAAAAACTCCTAATTTCCTTCCTGAATTTTTATAATTCTGGAATAAATCTTGCCTCTAACTTTTCAGGTGTGTACATACTCCTTCTCCCTAACATAAAAACAAACTTCTCTAGGAAAGAAATGGAATTTTATATTTTTCTGTAGCCTTTATAACTACAGAGGAGCCATACAAGTCTGAGAGGTGAAAAGAGAGAAGCTTCAGAAATGACTAGAACTGCACCCTAAGAGTGCTGTGAGAGTTCATCTGGGATGAAAAATAACTCCCACTGTTGAGCACTTTCACAGGCATTTTCTCATTGGGAAAGATAATTGTATCTCAAAGTAATAAAAAAGCAAAGAAAATGTACAGTTTCCACAGGCAAAGAAAATAGAAAGGGCAGTAGAATTGGAATGAGGACCACCTGCTCTACCTTGTAGTCACACAGAGACCCTTACAGACTCCAGGGAGAGCCATCTCCTGAGAAACTGCGGTTGCATGTTTTATATAACGTACGGTCAAATCAGTGTATTTTTTCATCTGGGGCTCCTGGAAACCCTTCTACCTCCGGGTTATACTCCCAGACCTATTTTTATACTTTTTTAAATTTGGAAACAGGGTCTCTTAAGCCAGCGCGGCTGGCAATTCTCCTGTCTCCACCTCCCAAGCGCGGGGATTACAAGTGTGCGCCACCACACCCAGCATTTTTTTCATCTTTTTATTGTGGGGAAAAAAAAAAAAAAAAAAAAATATATATATATATATATATATATATATATATATATATATATCACACAATATAAAAACTACTACATAGACCTCCCTAGTTGTCCTTGTTGTTGAAAAAAAGCATTTGATTGTACTTTTGTACTTAACCTATCTTTATTTTATTTTATTTATATGTGGAACATATTGGAAATGGTATACATTTAGACTGTGTTTGGTGCCCTCTCCACCCCCCGGCTCCCCTTCCTCCATCCCAACACTGAATGTCCAGGTTGACCATGCTATATTCATACTTTGACACATCTTCGGATGTAGCTCCTCCATTAATCAACCTCAGCCTTCTTCCTCTCCTATTCTTCCATTCTAGCTTTGATGAGATTTCCCCTCCCTCCATTATCTGGAGTCCCTCTGGTATTTTCAATGCTCCCTAGTTTGGACATATTAGAGAAAAATTATCTTTGAAAAAAAAAACAACTAGTAAATCTTTTTTAACTACTTTATAGGTTCATGCAATAATACACATACAAATGGGCTCTGGAACATAAATCTCTAAAAATCATTCTTTCTATTATTGCTGCAGTTCTTACTCTTAAAAAGTAAATTTTCTTTGCAATAACATCGACTTGGCATTTTAGTAATTAAACCATCTTACACTAAACTCTCTTTTTTAAAACACTGAAGGTCCTACACTTTCCTTTATTTTTTGTTTTTTTGGGGGTTTTTTGTTGTTGTTTTTTTTTTCTGCCGTGACATCTCAAATTGCTGTTACAGCGAAGTAAAAGGCCACCAGAAGTAAGCCTGTGATGGACTTGCCTTGGGTGCTCTTTCAATATAACATTTCCTTTCAGTCATCAGTTTGAAGCTAGAATCACCCAGGGATCTCAAAGGGCAGGAGATAATGGGTAATATTCAGAGCCCTGGAAATGGACAGGCCAGCTGTCCTGCCTACAAGTGGTATTTGTAAGAGGACTTCTGAAAGGGAGCTGAGAGGACAAAGGGGAGATGCGGTAGCCAGGAATATACATTAATCATACCACATGGTGTCCATATAAACTATGATAAGGGCAAAAGTAATATGCCTAAAAGCTAAACCAAGTCAGCAAAAAGTTGGTTATAATAATCAGCATCGAGGAGGATAAACACCTCACCTATTGATCTGAATTCTTTATGCCCTTCAGTTCTCCCTGGACATCCACACAATGGTATTTCGCTTCATGATCCCATGATCTTGATCTGAAAACCTAACCCGTCATTTCTCACTGAGGGGCAGAAAATAGTTTTGTTAACATTTTTTAGGCTCTTTTATTTTTAAATTCCAGCAGAAACTGCCTTGATCTGCCTACCAGGGAATTGGAGCACATGCCATAGTCTTGCTGCCTAAATCTCTTTTCTCTTTATTTGTTCTACGGAATATCGATTTAGATTTTGGCCTATTCGCATTCCTTTAAACTTTTAAACACCGGCTCTAATAGCTACAGGAAACACTTTGCTGAAGCAAAAATGATCACCCGAGAGGACTTATTGGGGAAACACATAGGCCAAAATTAGCCCTTGGCTCTGAATGTACAGCCCCATTGAAACAGGGAAAGCTGAGCTCTGAGGATTTGAAGACACATTTTCCTTTACATTGAATATAAAGGCTTTTTGAAAGGGTTGTGCTTATTTGAGTTTCTGCTAAAGAAGCTGAATTAGCTCTTTGTCATATTATAAAAAGAGAGGCAGCATTGCTTCTCCAATTTGTCTTCCAAGGGGTCTTTTGATATCTAACAAAATAGCACAGACACCCTTTTATTGTTTCTGTACACTGATTGTTTAATATTACAAAGAACCAGGCATCATACCAAGAGCTTTGAGTCTTCCATAGCCCCACGACATTTTACTATAACACTTCCTAATCCTTTACAACCAAAACAACAATAAAAACAGAGTAATGTTTAAGAATCAACATGGGAGAAGGAGAAAATGGTGCTGGAAAGCTTGCAGTGTAACTCTCAGATGACAGAAAACAACATCAATACTGACCTCACCAAGTTACTACTGCTGCTAGTCCTTCTCAGGCTTCAAAACATCTTTTCATTATACTGTGGACAGTGCTGTAGAAAAACACCAGGTTTCCCAAGACCTCACCAAACAGCTGACATTACTACTGAAATGCACGAGATAAACTGATTGGCGTAAATTGACCCAGAGGGGCTATGGCTCTGCTTGTTCTGGAAGCAACAAGTGTGGATGTGTTAACCACAGGATGTTTCTGTATCATCACAAGTGAGTCCTCTCACTCAGCAACAGAGTATTTTATGGGGTTTGTTCTGCTAACATGGCCTCAGAAAGTTTTTATTTACCCAGTATCTCACCTTGCTTTTCCCATCTGACAGGAAATAAAGATGCAATTTGTATATTTTTGAGATGAGGAATGACAAATCTATGCCTCTTTTGTTTTTCTAGGTCCTGTCTCTAACATCTATTCCTGCACAGAAGGAATGAACAGGTGTTTACACAATTTGAATGAATGAGGAATGAGAAGTGTAAGGTAGCAAAAAGGTGCTTTACAAGTTCATAACAAACAAATCTTGAAAAAAAGTTGAGATAATTCAATCCAATTCTCTACTTATAAGGCAAAACTACACTAATACCAAAGTCAGAGGTAAAAGATGTATTTGAGGAACACAGGAATGGGAGGAATGGGAAACTGACTGACTAAGAGGGTCAAAGAAGGTTTCCTGGAAGCCTGGAACTTTGGTTTGGGTCTTAAAAACTTCAGAACAGAATGCATGTGCATGTGAAAGAAATACACTCAAAGACAGCACTCAAACATAAGGACCAAGCATGAGCAGACCATGGAGATAGGGATTCATACAATATGTGAATCAGACTGTGGGCAAGTGTTAGACTGGAAAGGCAGTAGTGACCAGGGACCTTGGTTGGCCCTTCAGGAAGATGCAATTTGTTCTATGAGTAAACAACAAGTAACCATTGAAGTAGATGGCGAGGTCAGCATGTGTTAGATAAATCACTCTGACAGGTTGTTGAAAGATGAAGAAAAATCCTACAGACGTGTTAAGTGGCTATTGGAAATATTACATTAATTCTAGTTAGAGTAAAATAAAGACAAAAACAAAGGGCATGGTGGCAGAGACCAGGTTAGCGGACCTGGTGATTGCTGATACAATTGCATGGGAGAGGGGAGTTGGGTGGTAGAGATAGAAAAGGAATTTAGATGCATGAGTCACAAGTGTAGGGCTTGGGTGACTAGATAGTTCCTTAGTCCCACCAACACAGACAGAGAATATGAAAAACAAATAACAATTTTGTAAAAATAAATACAGGAAAAAGGGAAGAGTGCTATGTCATCCAAACCACGAGAATAAAACATTTTAAGAAAAAAAAACATTGTGTAAAATGGGTACATTGAACAGTCATCATAAAATGCCATTACATAAGAAACTTGATGTTGTTTCTGTCCCTTTAAGTTCACTTACTGAGCACAGCACTTCTTTTTTTAGATAAAAACTCAGATATCCTACAAATTTCTACTTTTCTCTGATATTAGAAAATATGGCAGTAACTTAAAGTCACAAACCATTTAATCACACTGTTGTTTTTCAATTCTTATATTGGAATTATTTTATATTCACAGAAGGTTGCAGAGAGATCCCTTATCCCTTTACTTAGCAACACAGTAGATGCATTTTACATAAGCACTGTAAAATATCAAAACCAGGAGGTTGAGCCTGGTGTGGTGGTGCATGCCTTAACCCCAGTACTTGGGAGGCTAAGACAGGAGGATTGCAGGTTGAAGCACAATCTCAGCAACGTAGTGAGACTGTGTTTCAAAATAAAAATAAAAACGGTTGGGGTGTTAATTCAAAAGTAGAAATCCCTGAGTTCAATCCTCAGAGCCAAAAAAAGAAAGAAGAAAGAAAGAAAGAAAGAAAGAAAGAAAGAAAGAGAGTTGTCATTGGCACAGTCATTCCATCACATGCATAGATTTATGTAACCAAAACTGCAATCACAGGATAGAACAATTCCACCTCCACAAAGATCTCCCTTGAATTTCCCTGAATTGTCATACCCAAGGCCTCCAACCACTCCCTCTGACCCCTGGAAACCACTAACCTGCTTCCTTTTCCATATATATATTTTTTTAATTTCAAGAATGTTTTCAACATGACCTTTTTTTTTTGGTGGTGGTGGTACTGGGGTTTCTGGAAGCCCTCCTACCTCCGGGCTACACACCCAGACCTATTTTTACATTTTCATTTTGGAAACAGGGTCTCCTAAGCCAGCGCGTGGCTGGCTTCGAACCTGCGCGATCCTCCTGTCTCCGCCTCCCAAGCGCGGGGATTACAAGCGTGCGCCACCACGCCCGGCCCCAGACCTATTTTTATACATTTGGAAATAGGATCTCTTAAGCCAGCGTGGCTGGCTTCTAACCTGAGCGATCCTCCTGTCTCTGCCTCCCAAGCGTGAGGATTATAAGCGTGTGCCACCACGCCCGGCTCAACATGACCTTTTAAACTGACATTTTCCATTCAAGTGTGGTGTCCTTGAGATCCATGGGTGTGACACTTAGAGCCGCAGTTCATTCTCTTGTATTGCTGAACAGTATTCCAGAATATTCCAGATTCCATGAACCTTTCGTTCAATCATTTACCTCTTAAAGGGCCATGTTGTGGCTTCCAGTTTTGTACTAAGACAAATAAACCTGCTATGAACAGTCATGTACAAATGTCTGTGCGAGTTTTAGTTTTCACTTCTCCGGGACTGCTGGGCCATGAGACTGGCCCAATAAATGTTAGTAAAGACATGCCCAGCTTTTAAAGAAATTTCATAAACAATTTTCAAAATGCCTGTACCACCTTACATTCCTGTAGGTGATATGTGAAAGACCCAGTTACTCTTCATCCCAGGCAGCATTTGGGGTTGTCACTGTATTTTATTTTCACTATTCTAAATAGGTATGGGTGATAGCTCATTGTGGGTTTAATTTGCACTTTCCTAATGGCTACTAATGTTAAACATCTTCTCATGTTATTTACTCATGTTAGTTATTCGTGTCTTTTGCCCACTTTCTAGTTAAAAATTTTGATAGATAGCAAACAATCCATATATATATTGAACCATATATATATTACTATTGAATTTTGGCAGTTCTTTACATATTCTAGATATGCGTCATCAGGTGTGTGTGTGTATATACATATGCATATATATGTATATACATATATAATATTTGCTAGTATTTTACCCTAGTCTGTACCTCTTTTTTATCCTCTTAACAAATTTTTTCACAAATTTTTTACTTCTAATAAAATTTAATTTTTAAGGATCATGTTCAGTGGGTCATGTCTAAGAGCTCTTCACCACATCCAAGATACCAAACATTTTCTTCTATCAGCTAAGTTTTATAGTTTTATATTTCACATCCAAATGTATGATTTATTTTTACTTAACTTTTATGTTAAATGTTAGCTTTAGATCAAGATTCTTCCCCAACCTGTGGCTATCCAACTGGCCCAATATCATTTATTAAAAAGGCTATTCTTCCTACACTGAATAATTTTTGCACCTTTGTCAAATATCAGACTAAAACCTGGGTAAAATAGTTATTGTCCTAAAGTTCTGCCTTGTTAGATTGTCCCTTTTTTGGTTCTTTGGTGAAAAAAAGAGAAATGTGTTGTATGTGCATTTTTTTTCTGTTATTCTACATCCATTGGCATTTCAGAGTTAATAACATCTGTAGTACCATGAAGAAACAAAAGCCTAAGGACTCATGATATGTCATTCTTCAGTTCCTGGGTTTCTTAGCTGGTTTATTATCCTTCAATGTTTTGAGTTGTGGGAAGCCATTAAGGTTTTCCCCTAAAAGAATATTTCTGATTCAGCTGACTGTCCTTCGCCCAGAGTCAACAAGGTTTGGGGTTATGGAAAGTTCAAAGTAAAAGGTTTGAGAGAAGATCAGGTGGTGATGGCACGAGGGTACTGATTAACCTACCCGTAATGTATGTGCTTTAGATTGGTCTGTATTGTATTCTGGTGGTGATAGCATGGGGATATTGATTGACCTGTAACTCTATAAATACCCCAGGAGTGGAGAGGCTGGGGGAGAGAGAAGATATTGACCCAGAAATAGAGATGTCGGCCAGGAGGTTTGCCAGAGAGAGATGATATTGACCCAGGAGTAGTCGACCAGTAGAAATATTGACCCAGGAGAAGGGGTTGGCCAGTAGAGATAGTAGGCTGGCGCCCCCCCCCCATGTTAGAATTAAATATTCTTTGAATCAAATTCTAAGAGTTGAATTCTTCATCCACACGCCTCTCTTTCAGAACCCGTACTTTTGCTGGCTGGCTCTGGCACTGAGTCTTGTTATTTTTCTTCTTATTACATTTGTTTTACATTTAATGTCCAGGAATTTCAGCTCTAATTAGTGAGGTGAATAGAGGAAAATATATCTACTCCATCTTTCTGGAAGCAGAAGCCCTTCAAATAACAAACACTTTCATATTACAATTAAATTATTTCATTTTTTCTTCCTCCCATCCTTCCTTCCTTCCTTCTTCTATTCTTCCTTCTCTTTTTTCTTCTGTTTCCTCTCTTTCCCTATTTCTATGCTTTTTACACTTCTTTCAACTATATAATAGTCCCAAGCTCCTTTGTGGTTCAAGGCAGGGGAAAAAGAAAAAGAATGATAAATATTTCAAATTGTCCACTTCTCTTATAGGTACTTTCAGAAGGTTTTTCCAAAATCTTCTATTGCAAGCTCCTCTGAGTATTTCTCTCTCTAGAAAGAGAAAGGACCCCTCACATCAACTGCAGACTACAGGTGGTACAATCTTTAGCTTCTTACTGTAAGAGCTTCCTTGTGGCAAAATCCTTATTTAAAAGGCCCCAACAAAAATCCTGACTTTGCATTACATATCTGATCCATGATGAAGACAAAAGCCTTACCATACCAAGGTCCCTAGACGTAGCCTCTATTCATCTCGCAGTCTCCTTTTAACTTTTTCAAGTGTAATAAGGCCTAGAATACTAGGTTCTCTTAACTTCAAGGAACAAACTATAAATCACTTCCCATCCTTCCTGATGGAGAAGAAAGGATAGACTCAGAGCTCTGACTTTCTGAATAATTCCTACCCATCAAACCTTCTGTCATTTTTAACCTCCCACTGTTTTATATGCTCAAAATAAGCAGGGAACTCATGAGTCATAAATCCAGTTCTTTGCCATTTTCTTTTTCTTTTTTCCTTTCTATCTTTGTGTGTGTGTGTGTGTGTGTGTGTGTGTGTGTGTGTGTGTGAGAGAGAGAGAGAGAGAGTGTGTGTGTGTGTGTGTGTGTACTGGGAATTGAACCCAGGGGATTATACTCCTAAACTATACCCCCAGCCCTTTGTTTTGTTTTCAAACACTGTCTCATGGTCCAGCTAAGTGGATGATTCTGTCTTCAAAGCTGTGATCCTCTTGTCTTAGGCTCCCAAGTACTGGGATTACAGGTCTATACCACCACATACAGCTGTGTGTGTACGCACTTGCATGTATGCGCACACATGTGTTACCTGGAATTGAATCCAGGGGCATTATGCCTCTGAGTTACACTCCATCGTTTCTTATTTTTTCATTTGAAACAGTGTTTCATTAAATAGCTGAGGGCATTGTTAAGTTCTTGAGGTTGGCCTCAAACCTGCAAATTCTCCTGTCTCAGCCTCCAAAGTACTGGGATTATAGGTTTCTGCCACCACACCCAGCTAGCTCTTTGCATCTTCATTGAAAATACCCTTAACCATGTGATACCTTAGTTAAATTTTTAATTTAATATCTTATTATGAACTTATAGTGCAAACAAGTTCAGCAAGTGCTCCATAAATATTTGCTGAATGACTGTGATATAATTATTGCATTTAGTTAGCACTGTTCTCAGTTGATTGAATCAAAATGGAGAGCCCTTAGAAAGAAGTTGTTCTCCTTTTCAATCCACTCTAAGATATTCATGCACAAGATACACATAGTAGGCACTCAAATTGTGAATTGCTGAATTGAGTTGCACAGAAATACTATTGTTCAACCAAAGCTCAAGTAGCATCTAATGAATTAGCTGCATACAGCAATCAAGTGTTATTGAAATTGGTAATAATTTACTTATTATCTGCAATGGTTTTCTGAAAAATATTTCTCTTTCATTAAAGATTTCATTTTCAGCATTTGCTTGTCAGTAAAATCCTCACATCGTTAATGTAACTTCTCATCATAGACAGAACTGAATATTCATGCCTAGCTCAAATCACTGTTATTCCGGCCTGTTGCTTTTCTTTCCTCTCAGATATTTAACCCATCATTTATATGAGAAATTTATTATCATTTTTCATTTACATATGTTTTAGTCCTTTTTTGTGAGCTATAAATTTGGTAAGAAATTATTAGGGTGATTATGAAGGGTAAGAACACAAAACCTAGGCTCTTAGGTAAAAATCCTTTAGTTGTTCCACGCACTGATCATTTACCATCTTCCTACCTGTGTTGTATAGTCCCATTCATAGGTAGAATTCTCTTCTTGCAATCATCTAAAGTTTTACTATCATTAATCAAGAACCTAAAAACTACAATGAATTGGCCAGTGTGAGTGCTTTCTCTGCCTAGGATGTCATAGTATTCTTTAAAAATGTACTACACTACCTGATAAGTAGAATTGAATTCTTAGTTTTCTTTAAATTATTTTGGTAATAATTAAACCAACAGTCAGCCGGGTGTGGTGGCGCACGCTTGTAATCCCAGCATTCGAGAAAGGCTGAGACTGGAGGATAGCAGTTTGTGGGCAGCCTCAGCTACTTAGTGAGGCCCTCCACAATTTAGTGAGACCCTGTTTCAAAATAAAGAATAAAAAATAGGACAGGGGGTGTAGCTCAGAGGTCAAATGCCCCTGGGTTCCATCCCCAGATCCACTAAATAAATAAATAAATAAATAAATAAATAAATAAATAAACCAACAATCAACTTATAGCATATTTTGTAAGGTAATGACGTCTTTGCAACATAAAATTCCATGATGGCTCTCTGCTATTTATTAATAATCTTTACTGGAAATAGGAGACTGCTGAGGCTCATTTAAAAATTACTACATCTGCAGATTAGTGAAATGAATAAGTTGAGTGCTACAATATCAAAAATATTTTTCATGATAATTTGTATGCTAAGCAATGTATAATAACTCCAGTCAGAACACAAGAAGCCACCATTAATTCCTTCCGATAACCCAGAGCTGGCATGTTCCTTAACCAGGCAAATTAAGAAAACAAGCCCAAATCATTGTTGATGTTTAATATTAATTTGGTTTTTGCATGCTCTGTGGCTTCAAGTAACTCTTGGCTTTAAATCAACCATCAAATGGCCACTGTGGCCTGAAACCATATAAGTGTCATCAGGGAGTAACACAGAGGGAGAAATAAATCAACTGAGTGTCATAAATGTCCTACAGACCATGCTGCCTGCTTGCCTTCCAAGAGCTTACATTCCAGAGCTTGACACTCATTATTGACAAGTGTTTTAGCACAAATATCTTCTAAATCAATATCAATTTTATATTATCAATATAGCCCCTTATTATACCTTCATAGAAAACCAAATTGTTTACAATCCAGCATCAAAATAATCTCATATGGTAGCCAAGGGATCTCCTGCCTAAACTCCCCTAAGCATGCCCAGCCTCACACCGTACATTATGACCCACACAGTGTCCACTTTAGATGCTTTTATCCAGATGTCAATTGCTCACAAACACCCCCCCCTCCGCAGGTGCAGCAGCCTTACCGCTTCTCTAATTTCCCTAGGGCCTCTTACCCCACTCCCTGACAGGTCTCGTGCTCCCTGAATTTGCTTTCTGCCATACTCCTCCTAGACCTCTCCCTTCTCCCACTCAGCTTTAGAATTGTGCCGGTGTCTCACTGGGTTTCAGAAAGCTTTGTTAATGTGTCCCTCCATGTTACTTCTTTTCCTTCTGAAGGAGATGATAGAAAGCTGTTTTAGAATCCAGCAGCTACAATTCAATCAGACTTTTAAAAAGCCACCATTCTCCATCAGATAGGATGCAAAGCCTCTTTGTCTCCTAGTTTCCTTTGTAGTGTGTCAGGCTTAGCCCCTCATTGTTGTCTAAGCCCAGTTTGAACCTGTCCTCACAGGACAAATGGGTGCCTGCAAGGACTCAGAAATGGGGAGGACCAAGAGGGACTTCGTCCAGTCATGATGCAGGTTAAGGGAAATGTAATCCCTGAGCACAAAAAATAAAAAAATAAAATATTTGAAGACTGGCCCTAGTAATGTTGATTTACCTAAGGTGAGATAAAATAATAGTCAAATACAATTTTAGAATCATATGACTGAAAGAGGCTCAAGATCTTATCTAATCTATGGTTAATGATCTAAAAATACTCAAGTGTTTTGCAGACAAGGAAATTAATTCCTTGAGTGTAGGTAGGACACTTTAGAGTATAATTAGCATTAAGGAGTTTATTCACTGTGGACTCTATGGAGGACTGATCTAGCAGACTCTGGGATCTGGAACACTACCAAAGAGTTAATAAAGTAGACAATAAAAAGCAAACAGCTAGGTGACCTGCCTGGACCTAGTCACTGTTAAAAGCAGAAATTACCACCCGTGCTAGAAAAATTGACCAAATGCAAACTTCAAATTTTATCTCCAAAACCAATGCAATCTCAGAAAATCGAACAATCTTCACTGTAAAGTGATGGGTTAACAATCTACACTTTCAAGGGGGAAAAAAAAAAGTAAGAGGCCAAAATAACAGTGATTTGAGCTAGGCATGAATATTCAATTTTGCCTATGATGAGAAGTTACATTAATGATGTGAGGATTTAACTGACAAGCAAATGCTGAAAATGAAATCCTTAATGGAAAGAGAAATATTTTTCAGAAACCCATTGCAGATAATAAGTAAATTATTACCAACTTCAATAAAATATGATGATGAACGCACAAACCTGTAATGTCTAACATTAGGCATCGCTGAACAATGGAGGTTTCAGGAAGATGAGCACCTTTTCATGTTGTTCCTTTTATTTTTAAAGTATCCACCTCTCGTTGAGATTTCTTTCAGGTACTAATAAAAGAAGAGCTGTTCGAGGGTTTTAAAGGTATTCTTTACTTTTAAAGAAATAAGGAAAAGTAAAGGCATTCTTTTCTTTTCTACTAGTAAATGTAATTTTTTTAAAAGTAGCATGTGATTATTTTCTTCTTGGACATGTCAATAAACACATATTTATAACCTGTAGAATAAACTTAAACCATAGTTAGAGCTCCATCACATTAGGCAGAAAATAGAAATTATTTTTATCCTATTTTAAATACAAAAGTGTCCAATTATATTCAGTCAGTAGGTGTTACATTGTTGTTCTCAGGAACAAAAAAAGAAGAAACAAACCTTTCAAGAGCTTCCTCTTAAAGGCTTTAGTTCACCGGAAAAATTCACTTGGATGCCATAGTAGAATGGCCTTCTGCCTGAATCTTTAGCAGAGCTTAGGGAGAAAGCAATTTCTTTTTTTCTTTTATTTCTGCTTTCCTGTTGGTCTCTTACTGGGATGAAAAACCATTTACCTCATGAGAAACTCCAAAGATCCTTAGTAAAGCAGAATGAAGAAAGAAATTTGCAAGTAAGAAAATATTCTATGTTCCAATATCTAAAAGGAAGGAAGGAAGGAAGGAAGGAAGGAAGGAAGGAAGGAAGGAAGGAAGTTGTTTCAAAGGAATGGAACCTTGCTTGGGACCTGAAGACTCAGAATTCTCAAGAGATTTCTGGCTGCCATGTCTTTAAATCTCTGTAGACTTCTACTCAGAGTAGTCTAGCATGACTGTCATCTTGGTAGGAGCCAAGGCGATTCACAACTAAATACTTGTAATTATCCTCCCAACGCATCCTTTTAGAAATAAAAACCTGGGGAAATGGGAGAAACAAAATAACTTATCTTCTCTTGGTCCTGTACTGAATAAACATGATTCTGATACTTCTGATGAATTTCAAGTTAGGAGTTAATGCTAAATGACAAAATGTTCTGACCTAGTGCCAAAGATTCAACTCAGTGTATTTAACTGAACACATTTATTTGTGCTCCTTTATTATGGTGCTTAAAAGCCCATTCTTTGCAAGTCATCCTTGTTGTTCATTAGGCACTGGGGATGGGATCCAGGGGCACTCTACCTTCAGGCTACATCCCCAGCCCTATTTTTTATTCTTTATTTTGAAACAGGGTTTCACTGAGTTGCAAAGGGCCTCAATAAGTAATAGCTGAGGCTGTCTGCCAACCACGATCCTCCTGTGTCAGCCTCCCAAATGCTGGGATTACAAGTGTGTGCCACCACGCCCGACAGTTCCTTAGGCATTTTATCTTTCCTCAAAATGTTGAAGAATGGTGGTTTGCTTCATGAATTTTGTATTTATCTTATACACATTTTAACATTATAGACACGATGCATTGTGTAGCTACAGTTTTCCAGAAAAGTCAATCTTCTAGGAATTATTTTTCAGGTCTTCAATGAGTTTCTTTAAATTTCAAAAATATATATTATTTCAATT